>NC_081431.1:89567481-91035771 GCF_949786415.1 Peromyscus eremicus | reverse complement strand
ATTAAAAAAAACAAAAAGAGGGAATGCATACATGGGCTGCAAAGAGGGTGCTGAGAGGAAGTTAGACAAATAGAGCTTAAGCTTTAAGCTATTCAGGAAGAGAGTAGATACAAATGGTGACATAAGATGGAGGCTGGGGAACAGGTGAGCGGTGCGCACTTACCTTTCCTTGGTTCCAGGCCACCTCTTCACAGGTGACCTAAGTTCCCAGTGGGACAGGTCCCCACAGTGAGTGCCACTATTTCCTGGCCTCTATGTCTGTCTAGTGTATGTTCTGTTCTCTGACCCCATATAAATTTATTAGGGTGTATGATATATTTTGGGCAACACAGTCCATGGCCATGGTTTTATTAGAGAACATGTATATAGAACCAATGACTGTGCACCTATCAAAGTTCGATTGTTTTTAAATTTAAATGCAAGATAGCATAATGTGTCCATATGGTGTGTTTGTTTCTTATTTATGCATGGAGCATTGTTTGTTGCATGTAATTTTGTTTGTGTACAGCAGTACACAACACAGCCATTTAACCATCCACCACATCAGTGTTACATGTGAAGCGCTGTCAATTATAAAGACTGTGAAGATCAAGAAGCATCATTCAATTTATTTAACTGACAATGTATTAGTGAGCATCTACCATTTGTCAAACTTTGTTATAAGTACCAGATAAATTTTTCTGCTAAAACTACATACTCTTTCAGTAACAGTATAAAACTTACCTAATAGCACCAATTAAGTCCAGTCATACTGTGCGTTCTTCATATATATGTAAATATATGTAAACACATGCTATTACTTCACAAGCCTTGAAGCCATATGAATAGAATATCCAAGAATTAGGATGACCTTTTCAATACCAAGCCTATTATAAGTCTTCCTTTTATTTGGGAAAGCAGAGAAGTTCATGATTACCATGTTAAGCATTAAGATTGCCTTCAAATAGCAGTGGTGAGTGGAAAACTGACACAATAGAATTGTAAATTAAGCAGAAATATTTCTTTTGGCAGCAGTTAATTTTTAAGCTCATGAACAGAATAACCTGGGGAAATGCCATATATATTAAGATTATTTCTCTTAACAATGACTGCAATTTTAAAAAAGCTCACTTTGTGGAGAGAAAAATCACACTACAAACTATAAAAGTTCAGTTGTCCAGCCAGTTCTAAGAAATGCTTCCCCATATTAATGAGGATGAGTTACAGATTTCAGAAGTTTTCTGCCTTATCAGATAGAACTCAGAAACTGATAGCACTAATTAAACATTTTCATCCTTTTCCTGCTGTAATGCTTCCAAATTCACTTCCATTCAGAAGATTGGGTGAGCCAAACTGTCCTGAAATATTGAATAGAGTAGCACACATGATCCAAGTAATATAAAATAAGTGAATGCATAGGTATCTCACACAATTAAGATCTCCTGAATATTTCAGCTTTAATGGTTGAACTTGTGGATACACTCTGACTAAGCCTGCCATTAGGTTGAAATGATTAAGAGAAAAATATCTTTATATTTTTAAAATATTTTAAAATGAATGAAATAACACCTATTTTAATTAATTGTAAGATGTTGCTAAAGCAGAAGGGAGGAAATATATTATTCCGATAATCATCAATTTAGGTTTTATTTTTTATTTTTTTCTTTTATATTACAATACAATTCGATTCTACATATCAGCCACGGATTCCCCTGTTTCCCCCCCTCCCGCCCCTCTCCCCGTACCCCCAGCCAACCCCCCATTCCCACCTCCTCCAGGGCAAAGCCTCCCTCACGGACTGAGATCAACCTGGTAGACTCAGTCCAGGTAGGTTCAGTCCCCTCCTCCCAGGCCGAGCCAAGCGATCCTGCATAGGCCCCAGGTTTCAAACAGCCAACTCATGCAATGAGCACAGGACCCGGTCCCACTGCCAGGATGCCTCCCAAACAGATCAAGCCAATCAACTGTCTCACCCATTCAGAGGGCCTGATCCAGTTGGTGACCCCTCAGCCATTGGTTCATAGTTCATGTGTTTCCATTCCTTTGGCTATTTGTCCCTGTGCTTTATCCAACCTTGCTTTCAACAATTCTTGCTAATACAGACCCTCCTCTTTCTTGCTAATTGGACTCCCAGAGATCCACCCGGGGCCTAGTCATGGATCTTTGCATCCAGATCCCTCAGTAGTTGGATGAGGTTTCTAGCACAACAATTAGGGTGTTTGGCCATCCCATCACCCGAGTAGGTCAGTTCGGCTGTCTCTCGACCATTGTCAGCAGTCTGTTGTGGGGGTATCTTTGTGGATTTCTGTGGGCCTCTCTAGCACTTTGCTTCTTCCTATTCTCATGTGGTCTTCATCTACCATGGTCTCCTATTCCTTGTTCTCCCTCTCTGTTGTTGATCCAGCTGGGATCTCCCACTCCCCCAAGCTCTCTTTCCCTCGACCCTCACCCTTCACTACCCCCACTCATGTCCAGGCTGTTCATGTAGATCTCATTCCATTTCTCTGTCATTGGGCGATCCCCGTGTCTTTCTTGGGGTCCTGTTTTCCAGGTAGACTCCCTGGTGATGTGAGTAGCAGTCCAGTCATCCTTGTTCCACATCTAGTATCCTGCTATGAGTGAGTACATACCATGTTTGTCTTTTTGAGTCTGGGTTACCTCACTCAGGATGATTTTTCTAGATCCATCCATTTGCCTGCAAACCTCATGATGTCATAGTTTTTCACTGCTGAGTAGTATTCCATTGTGTATATGTACCACATTTATTAATCTATTTTTCAGTTGAAGGGCATCTAGGTTGTTTCTAGGTTCTGGCTATTACAAACAATGCTGATATGAACATAGCTGAGCAAGTGCTCTTGTGGTATGATTGGGCATTCCTTGGGTTTATGCCCAAGAGTGGTATAGCTGGGTCTTGGGAGAGATTGATTCCCAATTTTCTAAGAAAGCGTCATATTGATTTCCAAAGTGGTTGTACAAGCTTGCATTCCCACCAGCAGTGGAGGAGAGTTCCCCTAGCTCCACATTCTCTCCAGCATAAGGTGTCTTCAGTGTTTTTGATCTTAGCCATTCTGACAAGTGTAAGGTGGTATTTCAGAGTCCTTTTGATTTGCATTTCCCTGATGATTAGGGATGTTGAGCAATTCTTTAAATGTCTTTCAGCCATTTTAGTTTCCTCTGTTGAGAATTTTCTGTTTAGTTCTATAGCCCATTTCTTTTTTTTTTTTTTTTTTTTAGGAAAACTGTAGAGCCATACCAACTTTATTTTTTTTTTCTTTTTTTTTTTTTTTAAATTTTTATTTTGCAATACAATTCAGTTCTACATATCAGCCACAGATTCCCTTGTTCCCCTTGTTCTCCCCCCTCCCGCCCCCCTCACCTTCCCCCCAGCCCGCCCCCCATTCCAATCTCCTCCAGGGCAAAGCCTTCCCCACAGACTGAGATCAACCTGGTGGACTCAGTCCAGGTAGGTCCAGTCCCCTCCTCCCATGCTGAGCCAAGGGACCCTGCATAGGCCCCAGGTTTCAAACAGCCAACTCATGCAATGAGCACAGGACCCGGTCCCACTGCCTGGATGCCTCCCAAACAGATCAGGCCAATCAACTGTCTCACCCACTCAGAGGGCCTGATCCAGTTGGTGACCCCTCAGCCATTGGTTCATATTTCATGTGTTTCCGTTTGTTTGGCTATTTGTCTCTGTGCTTTATCCGACCTTGGTCTCAACAATTCTCTCTCATATAAACCCTCCTCATTCTCGCTAATTGGACTCCCAGAGATCCACCTGGGGCCTAGTCATGGATCTCTGCCTCCAGATCCATCAGTAGTTGGATGAGGTTTCTAGCACGACAATTAGGGTGTTTGGCCATCCCATCACCAGAGTAGGTCAGTTCGGATTGTCTCTCGACCATTGCCAGCAGTCTGTTGTGGGGGTATCTTTGTGGATTTCTGTGGGCCTCTCTAGCACTTTGTTTCTTCCTATTCTCATGTGGTCTTCATTTACCATGGTCTCCTATTCCTTGTTCTCCCTCTCTGTTTTTGATCCAGCTGGGATCTCCCACTCACCCAAGCTCTCTTTCCCTCGACCCTCGCCCTTCACTACCCCCACTCCTGTCCAGGCTGTTCATGTAGATCTCATTCCATTTCTCTGTCGTTGGGCGATCCCTGTGTCTTTCTAGCCAGAACATGGAAACAACCTAGATGCCCTTCAACTGAAGAATGGATAAACAAAATGTGGTACATATACACAATGGAATACTACTCAGCAGAGAAAAACAATGACATCATGAGGTTTGCAGACAAATGGATGGATCTAGAAAAAATCATCCTGAGTGAGGTATCCCAGACTCAGAAAGACAAACATGGTATGTACTCACTCATAACAGGATACTAGATGTGGAACAAGGATGACTGGACTGCTACTCACATCACCAGGCAGGCTACCTGGAAAATATAGCCCATTTCTTAATTGGACTGTTGGGCATTTTGATGTCTAATTTCTTGAGTTCCTTATATATTCTGGATATCAGTCCTCTGTCAGATGCGGGGTTGGTGAAGATCTTTTCCCATTCTGTAGGCTGTCGCTTTGCCTTGTTGACCATATCCTTTGCTCTACAAAAGCTTCTCAGTTTCAAGAGGTCCCATTGATTGCTTGTTTCTCTCAGTGTCTGTGCTACTGGTGTTCTGTTTAGGAAGTGGTCTCCTATGCCAATGCATTCAAGACTACTTCCTACTTTCTCTTCTAGCAGGTTCAGAGTAGCTGGATTTATGTTGAGGTTCTTGATCCACTTGGACTAATCCTTTTGTGCACGGTGACAGATATGGATCTATTTGCAGCCTTCTCCATGTCGATATCCAGTTATACCAGCACTATTTGTTGAAGATGCATTCTTTTTTCCATTGTACACTTTTGGCTTCTTTGTCAAAAATTATATGTTCATAGGTGTGCAGATTAATGCGATTTCATTGTTCCACATGTCGGTTTTTATGCCAATACCAAGCTGTTTTTATTACTGTAGCTCTATAGTAGAGCTTGAGGTCAGGGATCGTGATAACTCCAGAGGTTGTTTTATTGTACAGGATTCTTTTGGCTATCCTAGGTTTTTTGTTTTTCCATATGAAGTTGAGTATTATTCTTTCCAGGTCTGTGAAGACTTGTGTTGGTATTTTGATGGAGATTGCATTGAATCTGTAGATTGCTTTTGGTAAGATTGCCATGTTTACTATTTTAGTCCTGCCTATCCATGAGCATGGGAGATCTTTCCATTTTCTGACATCTTCTTCAATTTCTTTTTTCAGGGACTTAAAGTTCTTGCCATATAGGTCCTTCACTTGCTTAGTTAGTGTTACCCCCATGTATTTTATGTTATTTTTGGCTATTGTAAAGGGTGATGTATCTCTGATTTCCTTCTCAGCCTCTTTGTCAATTGTATATAATAGGGCTACTGATTTTTTTGAGTTGATCTTGTATCCTGCTATGTTGTTGAAGGTGTTTATAAGCTGTATCAGTTCCTTGGTGGAATCTTTGAGGTCACTCCAGTATACTATCATGTCATCTGCAAATGGGGAAAGCTTGACTTCTTCCTGTCCAATTTGTATCCCCTTAATCTCCTTATGTTGTCTTATTGCTCTGGCTACAACTTCAAGTACTATATTGAATAAGTATGGGGAGATTGGACAGCCTTTCCTTGTTCCTGATTTTAGTGGAATTGCTTTGAGTTTCTCTCCATTTAATTTGATGTTGGCTGTTGGCTTGCTTAAATTGCCTTTATTATGTTTAGGTATGTTCCCTATATTCCTGATCGCTCCAAGACCTTTATCATGAAGGGGTGTTGGATTTTGTCAAATGCCTTTTCTGCATCTAGTGAGATGATCATGTGGTTTTCTTCTTTGAGTTTGTTTATATGGTGTATTACATTGATGGACTTTCATATGATGAACCACCCTTGCATCCCTGGGATGAATCCTACTTGATCATGGTGGATAATTGTTTTGATGTGTTCTTGAAGTCTGGTTGCCAGTATTTTATTGAGCATTTTTGCATCAATGTTCATGAGGGAGATCTGTCTGTAGTTCTCTTTCTTTGTTGTATCCTTGTTTGGTTTAGGAATCAAGGTAATTGTAGGCTCATAGAAGGAGTTTGGTAATGTTCCTTCTGTTTCTATTGTGTGGAACAATTTAGAGAGTTTGGTATTAACTCTTCTGTGAAGATCTGGTAGAATTCTGTGCTGAAAACGTCTGGTACTGGGCTTTTTTTGGTTAGGAGAATTTTAATGACTCTTTCTATTCCCTTAGGGGTTATTGGACTATTTAAATAGTATATCTGGTCTTGATTTAACTTAGGTATGTGGTACGTATCCAGAAAATTATCCATTTCTTTTAAATTTTCCAGTTTTGTGGAGTAGAGGGTTTTGAAGTATGACCTGATGGTTCTTTGGATTTCCTCAATGTTTGTTGTTATGTCCTCCTCTTCATTTCTGATTTTGTTGATTTGGATGCTCTCTCTCTGTCTTTTGGTTAGTTTGGATAAGGGCTTGTCTATCTTGTTGATTTTCCCAAAGAACCAACTCTTTGTTTCATTAATTTTTTTGTATTGTTCTCTTTGTTTTTATTTTATTGGTTTCAGCTCTCACTTTGATAATTTCCTGGCATCTATTCTTCCTGGGTGACTTTGCTTCTTCTTGTTCTATAGCTTTCAGGTGTACTGTTAAGTCACTAGTGTGAGATTTCTCCAACTTCTTTATGTGGGCATTTAGTGCTATCAATTTCCCTCTTAGCACTGCTTTTATAGTGTCCCATAAGTTTGGGTATGTGGTGTCTTCATTTTCATTGATCTCTAGGAAGTCTTTAATTTCTTGATTTCTTCCTTAACCCATTGGTGATTCAGTTGAGCATTATTCAGTTTCCATGAGATTGTAGGTTTTCTGTAGTATTTGTTGTTGTTGAAATCTAACTTTAAACCATGGTGGTCTGATAGAACACAGGAGGTTATTCCAATTGTTTTCTATCTGTTCAGATTTGCTTTGTGGCCAAGTATGTGGTCGATTTTAGAGAAGGTTCCATGAGTGCTGAGAAGAAGGTATATTCTTTTTTGTTCGAATGGAATGTTCTGTAGATATCGATTACTTCCATTTGAGTCATGACATCAATTAAGTCCTTTATTTCTCTGTTATGTTTCAATTTGGGAGATCTGTCCAGTGGTGAAAGTGGAGTGTTGAAGTCTCCCACTATTAATGTGTGGTGTTTTATATGTGGTTTAAGCTTTAGTAATGTTTCTTTTACATATGTGGGTGCCCTTGTGTTTGGGGCATAAATGTTCAGAATTGAAACTTCATCTTGGTGGATCTTTCCTGTGATGAGTATGTAATGCCCTTCTTGATCTCTTTTGATTGATTTTAGTTTGAAGACTATTTTGCTGGATATCAGGGTGGCTACATACACCCGCTTGTTTCTTAAGACCATTTGATTAGAAAGTCTTTTCCAAGCCTTTTATTCTTAGGTAGTGTCTATCTTTGAATTTGAGATGTGTTTCTTGTATGCAGCAGAAAATGGGTCCTGCTTTTGTATCCGTTCTGTAAGCCTATGTCTTTTTAGAGGCGAATTAAGTCCATTGATATTAAGGGATATTAATGACCAGTGATTGTTCATTCCTGTTATTCTTTGGTGATAGTGTGTGTGTACTTCTCTTCTTTGGGGTTTACTGCTATGGCTTTATCTATTGCCTGTGTTTTCAAGGGTGTATCTGACCTCCTTAGATTGGAATTTTCCTTCCAGTGCTTTCTGTAGGGCTAGGTTTGTGGATATTATTGTTTAAGTATGGCTTTGTCTTGGAATGTCTTGTTCACTCCATCTATGATGATTGAAAGTTTTGCTGGGTATATTAGTCTGTGCTGGCATCCATGGTCTCTTAGTGTCTGCACTACATCTGTCCAGGTCCTTCTGGCTTTCAAAGTCTCCATTGAGAAATCAAGTGTTATTCTGATGGGTTTGCCTTTATAAGTCACTTGGCCTTTTTCCTTTGCTGCTCTTAATATTCTTTCTTTATTCTGTACATTTAGTTGTTTAATTATTATGTGGCGAGGGGACTTTTCTGGGGGGTCTAGTCTGTTTGGTGTTCTATAGGCTTCTTGTATCTTCATAGGCATTTCCTTCTTTAAGTTGGGAAAGTTTTCTTCTATGATCTTGTTGAATATATTTTCTGTGCTTTTGAGTTGTTATTCTTCTCCTTCTTCTATCCCTATTATTGATAGGTTTGGTCTTTTCACGGTGTCCCAAATTTCTTGGACATTTTGGTTCATGACTTTGTTGGCTTTAGTGTTTTCTTTGACTGATGAATCTATTTCTTCTACTGTGTCTTCAATGCCAGAGATCCTCTCTTAACTTTCTTGCATTCTGTTAGTTATACTTGCATCTGAAATTCTCAATCATTTACTCAGATTTTCTATTTCCAGAATTCCCTCTGTTTGTGTCTTCTTCATTTTTTCTATTTCCCTTTTCAGGTTTTGGACTGTTTCCTTCATTTATTTCATTGCTTTTTCATGATTTTCTTTCAGGGCTTTATTGTTTTCTTCCAGGACTTTATTGTTTTCTTCTACTTTATTTATCCTTTCCTCTAGTTTTTTATAGTGTTCTTCCCTTTTTTTTGTCTTTTCCTCTATACAAGCCTCTACCTTCTTGATGATGTTATTCCTAAGGCTATTTTCTTCTGCTTCTTCCAATTTTTGATGTTCAGGTCTAGATATTGGAGGAGGGCTAGGTTCTGGTGATGCTGTATTGTTCTTCATTTTGTTGTATGTACTTCTGCCTTGATGTCTGCCCATCTCCTTGTGGTTCGTTCTTGGTCTTATCAGCACACTTGGTTCAGACAGAGCTGACAGATTCAGGGAGTCTCTCTTGCCCAGATGAGAGCTCTCTTGTCCAGATGGGAAGTCCGGGGAAGGATGGGAGCTTTTGTCCAGACAGGAAATCTGGGGCAGGATAGGTGCTCTTGTCCAGAAGGGAAGTCTGGGGCAGGATGGGAGTTCTCTGGTCCAGAAGGGAAGTCTGGAGCAGGATGGTAGCTGAGGGCTGGTCTCAAAGTCTCAGGAAGTGGCTGGGGTCTCGGGCAGATGGGCGTGGGGGCATGGTGTGGAGATTACAGGGTCTGCTGGGGGTCTTGGAGAAGGGGAGCCTCCCCAGTAGGGCTAAAATAGAACCTCTCCAGTGACCAGAACCTGGGGCTAAGTTGGGCAGGTTTTCCTGGAGTGGCTGGTGCCCAGGTATGGGGTCTAGGCTGAGCCCAGACACTTACCTCTATGTTTTATTTTTATTGCTCGTTTATTTATCCATTTGTTTATTTATTTAAGAATTTCATTCCATGCGTATTGATCATATTCATCTCCCTTCCACAAATTACCCAGAACCACCCAGTATCCCGTACCATCAAATTTATATCCCTTGTTTACATTTTTAGCTTATCAAATCCAATTGGTGCTGTCCACATATTCTCAAATGTGTGTCTATACTGAACCCTACTCATCCAAAGAGGGGCCACACTCTTAAAGAAAGTGGACTCTCCTAGCAGCTCTCAATTATATATAGATTCTTATCTAGGGGTGAGATTACTTGCCCCTTACCTCTCTTGGTGCCAAAATTTCTATCTGGTTTCTACTTGAGCAGGTATTACAAATACTGCTCTGTCAGTTCCTATGTGCTTCTACACTGATATGTCTAGAAAACAGCATTTTTCAGTCATCATCCTTTGGATGTAACCCTTAGATTTTTTCAAATATTTCTTTTTTTAATTAAGAAATTCTTTTATTCATTTTACATACCTCTTCCCTTCTCTTGAATCTCCAACCTCCCCCTCCCAACCTACTCCCCATTCCTTCTTACAAGAAGATAAGGCCTCCCATTGGGAGGTATATTTAGTAGAGGCAGGTCCAAGCCCCGCCCCCTCAAGGCAGTGTGAGGTGTCCCATCATAAGTTTTGGGTTCCCAAAAGCCTGCTCATGCACTAGGAATGGATTCTGATCCTATTTCCAGGGGGCCCCTTAAGCAGATCAAGCTACACAACTGCCTTTCTCCACAGTTAGTTTGGTCAGGTTGTCTCAGTAGATTTCCCCATCATGATCTTGATTTCTTTGCTCATAGAATCCCTCTTCTCTCTCTTTGACTGGACTTGTAGCACTCAGCCTCATGTTAGGCTGTGGATCTTTGCATCTGTGCCCTTCAGTTACTGAAGAAAGGCTCTATGATGACAGGGTATTCACCGATCTGATTACTGGGGTAAGCCAGTTCAGGTACCCTCTCCACTATTGCATGTAGTCTAAGCTGGGGTCATCCTTGGGGATTTCTGGGAACTTCCCAAGCACCTGATTTCTCCCTATCACCATGATGTCTCCCTCTATCATTGTATCTCTTTCATTGCTCTCCCACTCCGTCCCTTTTCCAGCTCAACCATCCCATTCCCTTACGTTCTTATCCCCTATCCCCTACCCTCCACTGCCCACCCCTCATCCTCAGTTTACTCATGAAGATCTCATCCAATTCCCTTCCCAGGGTGATCTATGCATTCTTCTTTGGGTCCTCCTTGTTAGCTCACTTTTCTGGAGCCGTTGTTTGTATTCTGGTTATTCTTTTGCTTTACATCTAGTGTCCACTTATGAGTGGATATATACCATGTTTGTCCTTCTGAGTCTGGGTTACCTCACTCGGGATGATATTTTCTAATTCCATCTATTTGCCTGCAAATTTCATGATGACATTGTTTTTCACTGCTGAGCAATACTCTGTTGTGTATATTTACCACATTTTCTTAATCCATTCTTAGGTTGAGGGGCATCTAAGTTTTTTCCAGGTTCTGGCTACTATGAATAATGCTGCTGTGAACATAACTGAGCACATATCCTTGTGGTATGATTGAGGATTTATTGGGTACATGCCCAAGAGTGGTATAGCTGAGACCTGAAGCTGAGAGGGACACAGTAAATGTGTAAAGCAAAGGACACAGTAAAATGACAAAATGATGGCCTACAGAAGAGGAAAAGATCTTAACCAACCCCACATCTGACAGAGGGCTGATCTTCAAAATACATAAAGAATTCATGAAACTAGACATCAAAATAATGAACAATCCAATTAAAAAATGGGCTAAAGAGCTAAACAGAATTCTCAGCTAAACAAACAGACAAACAATCTTAAATGGCTGAATGACATTTAAGGAATTGCCCAACATCCTTAGTCATCAGAGAAATATAAATCAAAATAACTCTGAGATAACATCTTACAGCTGTCAGAATGGCTAAGATTAAAAAACACTGAAGACAGCTTATGTTGGAGAGGATGTGGAGTAAAGGGAATACTTCTCCACTGGTGGTGAGAGTGCAAAGTTATACAGCCACTTTGGAAATCAGTATGGTGGTTTCTTAGAAAATAAATATATATATTAGGAGTCAGTTGATGCTATGTCTTTTTAGCAGAATAACAGTAGTAGGTTCTTCCCTAGGTTCTATCACCTATCTAACTAGAGGGTCTTGGCTTTGGCAGTCATCCATTTTTATTAAATACTTTGATATGTGATGTTTAGATATTAAAAATTTCTATATAATCTTTAAAAATTATAAACAACAGTCAAATGACACAAATTATATATATATAATTACTATCTTGAAAAAAATTTTTTTACATTAGGGCCCTGTCTTATAACTGATTGTTTATGTCATAGTTTATTTTATAACACCATAGAAAAATAGAGAAGCATCAGATAATCTGTGGCACAGAATGATGCATCTTAACATGCTTTACAGTCTTCATAGGGTTCTCATCATCTGTGGTACCTCTACTGCTATGAATGCTATAATTTTAGAAAATTTCTACACTATACTTGGGACTCCATCAAAGAGAATGGTCTGCCTCTTTCTCTCTCTCTCTCTCTCTCTCTCTCTCTCTCTCTCTCTCTCTCTCTCTGTTTCTGTCTCTCCCTCTCTCTGTGGGGTTGTCTATGATCAATGTACACACATACATTCAAAACCTATGTGTATGTTAAAACTCTAGAAGAGAATGTTGGGTGTCCTGCAATATCATTCTCTTCCTTGAAAAAAGTGTCTCCTTCATAAATCTGTAGACTAATTTTTAGCTCACCTGCTGGGCTAATGGTTCCAAGCATCCACTTGACTGAATTCCTACAAAACTTTAAGACCAGGCATTATTAGCATGTTTCATGGGCATCTGACCTCGGGTCCTCATGCTTTCACAAGAAATCCCTCACCCACTGAAAAAAGAAAGAGATTTATAGAATAAATTAATGGAGGGAATTCTTACCAACTTTCAAGTTTTATCAAAAATGTATAGTGCTAGTGCTAATGAAGCATTGAACAATACATTTTGAAATGTGATTATGGGATTACTACCATTTTTTAATGAAGCTGGCTTAAACAAGTGACATCTTTCAGTGTATAGGTGTTTTTATTAGCTGAAGTATGAATCTGAATTGGAAGTACTTACCAGCATCAATTTGTCAGATCTGTTACTTAGAAACTTGATACCTATTTTGATATTATCTGAGTAATAATTACTCTATTGGAAAATAATTGATCAAAAAGCAGTACTGGAAAATAAATTTGTGTCACATAGCTTTCTTATTTTCTATGAAATAAATTTAGAAAAAAGATACATATTGAGCCCCTATTTATTTTCAGAACATGTGGATATATTTAATGATGATGATGATGATGATGATGGGGATGGTGCTTATGATGATGGTAGTGGTAGTTGACTAATGGTCATTAGAACAACCCTGTGGTTGAGTACTTTTTTTAAGCACTTTGTGGATCATTAAACAAAATCCAGTAATGTTTGTGACTAGGTGTTTAGAGCTGGTAAATTAGTAAAATGACATACAAGAGGACAGAATCTGAATTCCAAGATTATTAACTTATTAGAACCCACCCCAAATAATCACTATAGTATAAACATAAATATATGTGTTTCAAATATCAGCACTAAGCACATATTTTAAAGTATATTCAAGTGTAATTATCATACTGTTTCCTATATACTATCACAATTAATTTAATTCATTTTCTTCAGTCTTTGTTAACTAAATGGTCTTTGAGTAGGGAAATAAACAATATACATACTACTATTTGTTTTTAAATTTCAAATAATTCAAAGAAGTTGAGAAGACTTGGAACATTTCACTATTTAAGAGAACACTCTTTGTAGTGGACTTTTCTGTCTAGATCATCAATTGGCTCTGTCATGCCTACATATAATAACCACACAGAGACTTACTATCAATTATAAATGCTCAGCTGATGGCTTAGACTGATTTTCAGCTAGCTCTTATAACTTTAATTAACTCATTTCTATTAATTTATGTGTTGCCCTGAGGCTTGTTTACCTCATGTATGTACTTCCAATCCTGGTCACTCTACAACTCATGGCAACTCCTCCAGACTCCTCAGACTCTACCCTTTTTTTTTTAGAGCATTCTCACTGCCCCAAAAATCCTGCCTAGCTATTGGCCAGTCAGCTCCTTATTAACCAATTATTATAATATGGATTATTTCACAGCAACTCTTCTAACTGGAAATAATCTTGTGGTTGATATATTGTAATAAAATATCACCATATAAACTATATAAATCTAAATTGGATACACATACTGGTTGAATGTAAAGAAAGTAAAAGGATAAAATAAATTCTTGTGTCTTCTGGTCTATGCAATTCATGTAACTGAAATAAATTTGTATAATAAGTGTTAGATATATTTTTGATTTTAATGTTAGTTAAAATTCTTTTGATAATTAAATTAATAGCCTTTTTTCTTCATACAGCACATACTTTTAGGTAAAAATTTCTCTCTTCAGTGGAGAAAACTAGTCCATTCTATGAATCATTGAGATTCCAAGATTTGTCAGAAAATTATTGCAGGTGTGCTTAGTTTATTGATTAGGTTTTTGTCTTCTGTGGTTTCTGAATGAACAGGAAATAGGCATGGTGGATGATATATTGCTTTTGTCCTAATCTAGTAGGTTTCAGTTGACACAAATAAACAAAACAGTTCTAGTCTGTGCAATGGTGCTGCACATGTTCAGGTTGTGTAGTAACTATTTTGTTGAATCTTTTTGTAAATAGCCTAGCAGGCACATCCAGAAACATCTTTCCATGGTAATTGTAAATACATTTAAGTTGACAATGAAGATTAGCCCTTGCATATGATGTGGATTACAAGAATAGAATAGTTACATGTTTTGGGAATTAGCTTATTTGATGTTTAGATCTAAATATAATTACTTGGGGCTAGTAACATGGCTCAGTGTGTAAAGCATTTAAGCACAAGTGTAAACACACTTAAAAATAATAGGAGTAGGTTTACCCCTATGACTAAAAAACTTCCTAGCCATGTGATACTGGGCAGATTCACTATAAATTTGCTAAATGGATATTTAACCAAATTCCCACATCTATATATATATATTAGAACAACTTTCAAACATCATCAGAGAACTAACTTTGTGCAGTGGATGGCAAATTATTGCAGAAACTCACATAGATAGTTAAAAGTTAAAAGGCTGAATATCTTTAGAGAGCACATCCATATATGGAAATTCTGTACCTCAGTGACTGATAACCATTTCAGAAGAAGGTGTGGAAAATTGTAGATGAAAGACTTTCAAGGAGATCTTGAGTAAAGTGCTGTTTTTAGACAGAGACAGGATAAGAATACTGCACTTAGGAATTCACAACACATGTGGTTGCCTACACAAGACCCACAGAATATCAAGACAGTAAAAATTCCAGCATGGAAACAGGAGAGACACATATGTACACCACAGAGGAGACTCATAAAAATTAACCTTGAATATTATAGCATCTAAACCATAAAATATTTTCTTACTTTGGAAATGGGGTTCTTGTAGATTCTAAAGTCATTCAGCAATTATCTTATTGGTGATTTTATTTATTTCAAGATAATTCTTTGAGTTCAAGATAATTAAAGACAACTTTATTGATACCCTTTATTTGTTTAATACTCAGTTACCTAATATTTTTAGTCCTGTAAGTATTATAGAAAACAACAAATCTGTAAAGTGTATATCATTTTTTCATGTTTTCAATTTTCTTACAATGTTGGACATATTAGGTAAGTAGTCTCATTTTTTGAGAGAAAAATTCCAATTGGACAAAACTGACAACTTTTCTACTGAAAGAAAGGATCTGGATATAGTCACAGAATAATTCATAGGTTTCTTGTTCTAGGTTGTCTATCAACACCATGCAACCTCTTTTCAAGCCACATGTGACCAGGAACATCTTTGCACTTCTACTATTTTACAAGTTAGATTCTCTTTATTTCCTGTAGCTAAAATTTACAAAAATCTTTCTTCCTCCCTAAAATGGCCGTTTTTCAATCTCCTGGTCTTCCTGTCAGACATTTTATAATTCAGCAAAAATTTTTGGCTTTGTGAAACATTTCATGAATCCACCAAATTGAATAAGACATACTACCCGCCCCCCATTGTGTCATAGACAATGTTGTTACATTTATAAAAAGTCTGTTTTTATTTATCACTTACATCTTCTCTATGTTTTCTCAGAGATTGGAATCATTTAGTACCTGAAATTATCTACTGTTTCATGAATGAATGAATGAATGAATGAATGCATTAATGAATGGGAAAGTTTTGAAAGTCTTTTCTTCTCTGAAATTTGACAAGCCATTAGTCTATGTGTTAATCATTACTTACTGCAAAAAGAGGCTTCTCTGATGTGGTTTAAAAAACTCACTAATCTATGGGTATAATTATAAGTCATTAGGATTTGGTATAATACTATATCCCTTTATGAGAGTAATTGTAGTAGACTCTTTGTTAGGGCATGTGTGTAACACTCATCTTAAAAGGTCTTATTAATAAAAACAAACCCAGGGCCAGGTATTGGGGTGAATACTGGAAGATCAGAGAGACAGACTACAAACCACAGCTAACCCACCTTGCCAACTTCTCAGCTGATCCTGTATCCTCAAACTGGAAGCCTCTGAGTCCTCACTGGAATGAATCTCAGCTGAACTGCTGCTAGAAGCCTGAAAGCTTAACCAGCTCTAGTTCCTGGTCCTCACGCCTTATATACCTTTCTGCTTCCTGCCATCACTTCCTGGGATTAAAGGTGTGAGTCACCATGCCTGGCTGTTTCCAGTGTGGCTCTGAACTCATAGAGATCCGGATGGATCTCTGCCTTCAGAATGCTAGGATTAAAGGTGTGTGTGCCACCATTTTCTGGCCTCTATGTTTATCTAGTGGTTGTTCTGTTGTCTGACCAAAGATAAGTTTATTAGGATGCACAATAAATTGGTGAATACAATATCAACACACATGAGGTGCCTAGCCTCAAATTCTTGGCTCTAAGAGTGATACTAGGTCCAGTTTTCATCTTATGAAGTGGATATTAAATCCAATGAGAAAGAGGATGGTTATTTTCATTACATTGCTGACACTTTCATATCAGTAATGACATCTTGCAAGGTCAGTCATTAGAATAGCTTACAGAATTTAAGACAAATATTTTCATACATACTTTTCTCTTCTGATGACACACCTAATACCTCCCAGTATTATGAAAATTGGTCAACAGAAATAAAACTTTAAGATGAATAAAAGTTTGGTTTTCCTATGTACCTTGACTCCAGTATGTGGTACATTCAGAAATAGAATCTTACTCTCAAATTGTGTAAGTTAATCAAAAGCTAATCTACAGTGGTTTGAGTCCAACAACCTCCCAGGAGGTAACTCATTCCTGGCACTGAGCTGTTTATTTTTTAGTCTGTGGGGTCTAGTAGGAACATTGTTTCCTCTTTATATGGTAACTCCATTCATTTTCTTTTAATATATGTATACATGTGTACTTCATGAGCTTTCTAGTAATGAGAAATCTATATGACAATCCCTACTTTCAAGTCTGAGGAATCATTGTGAAAGAGAGGGGCTGAGCAATTATAGGAGCCATAGGTGGTGGTGGACTACAAGAAAACATCTTTTGTTCTATACACAGCAGGGAATTTGCACATTGAAACAGTGAGTCCTTGTGAGCCTGTGCACAAGTACTGTGCAATCTCAAGATAAAGTTCCAGTATGGGGGCGTTGGGTGGGCATGAAGACCTACCTATCTCTAGCTAAGAAGTTATTGGCAATTGATTGTTGCTGAGAACAGAGTCAATTTTCTTTAGAAGGTTGGCTCTGGTATATCCATCATGATACAGGGGAATTCCAAGCATCCAAGAATATATGAATATATTGGCAGCACAAAATTGACTTGATAGCTAAATAATAATAATAATAATAAATAATAATAATAAATAATAATAATAATAATAATAAAAGAAAGTACAATCCTGGGTGGTTAGGGAAAGCAGGTGATCTGAAAAGAAGTTTGTTATGAAAATGAACAGAATGCATTGTATGAAATGCTCAAAAGTGCAACACAAAATGAGAAACAATATGAATGAGAAAGGAAGACAATCACAAAGTTTACATAAATGAGTGAAAAATTAAAAAAAAAAACCCTGACCTCCTCTGGTGATAGGATGGCCAAACACCCTAATTGTCATGCTAGAAACCTCATCCAATGACTGAGGGAACCAGATGCAGAGATCCATGGCCAGGCCCCAGGTGGAGCTCCAAGAGTCCAATTGGCAAGAAAGAGAAGGGTTTGTATGAGTGAGAATTGTTGAGACCAAGGTTGGATAAAGCACAGGGACAAATAGCCAAACGAATAGAAACACATGAAATATGAACGAATAACTGAGGAGTCCCCAACTGGATCAGGCCCTCTGAATAAGTGAGATTGTTGGTTAACTTGATCTGTTTGGGAGGCATCCAGGCAGTGGGACCAGGACATGTCCTCAGTGCATGAGCTGGCTGTTTGGAACCTAGGGCTTATACAGGGACACTTGGCTCAGCCTGGGAGGAGAGGACTGGTCCTGCCTGGACTGAATCTACCAGGTTGAACTCAATCCCCAGGGGAGTCTTTGCCCTGGAGAAGATGGGAATGGGGGGGTGGGGTGGGGAGAAGGCGGGGGGGGAAGGGGGGAGAACAAGGGAATCTGTGGCTGATATGTAAAATTAAATTAAATTGTAAAATAAAATAAAAAAAGAAAAAAATCCAACAAAACCCCAAGATAAAGTTATGCAGGAGATATATCAAAGTAAATTTGTCAAGAAGAAATATTTAGAAATACCATTTAAAAGAAGAGCTAAAAGCAGTGTTGACTAACAGATCAAAGAAACAAGAATGAGAAGCACAGACCACAAAGCATGTATGTGTTTGTATGAGTGACAGCAAATCAAGACCATAGAAAGTGTTCTGAGAGTGATCTTCAGAGCTGGTGGATGAAGCTGAGGCTGGAAGTCCACAGCTGATGTGGAAGTTTTATTAAATAAACACAAATATTTTTAATTTGCATATTGAAATCTAAAGAATATGCTTAACAAAACAAAAAATTGAAGAAAATATTACACAAGTAGAATAGATTTTTCAGACTAAGTAAAAATGTAAAGTGGTACTCTCTGCTATTTTTTGTCAATAAAAGAAGTGATTGGAATGGTGAAGAAGATAAGAAGTCCTCTCTCTCCTTTAACTGGTATCTTCATGAAATGACTGAGCTGAATTAAGCTTTTAGATACACTGTTTTCCTAAAGAAAGCAGGAAAGGCAAAAGAGGGTACTTTTAAGGTGACTAATAGGAGAAAGCATATTTCATTACAGAGGAATGAGTTAAGAAAAACCAGTACCTGGCCTCTAACATGCAGCATGGGTGTTGAAGAGTATATGAAAATACTAACTAACTTTGAGATATTCATTATATCAAGTAAACCACCTTGCTTGCTCATTGTGACTTGAGTGAAAATGTTCCCCAAATGCTTATTATTGTTTGAATACATGGTCCCTGGATGGGAGAACTGTTTGGGAAGGATAAGGAGATGTGGCCATATTGGAGTGTGTCATAGGGGGAGGTATTTGATTTTTCAGATGTTTGTTATTCTCAGTGTGCTTCTTTCTCTCTCTCTCTCTCTCTCTCTCTGACTTAAAGTTGTGGAGCATCATATGAGGTCTCAGCACATCCTTTGATCCACCATAATTGTCTGTAACTTGGTAAAATGTAAGACAAATGGAATGCTTCCTTTATGAGTTTCCTTGATCATTTGATTAATTTCCTATTGTTATAAAATGTGGTGATCAAAGCAACTTTGTATGTTTGTGTGTCTGTGTGTGTTGTGTTTTTTTGTTGTTGTTTGGAATTTTTGTTTACCTGTTTGCTTTCTAAAGAAAGAGAGGAAAAAATGCCTTCAAGTTGGGTGGGTTTGGAGGTAGAAAGTATCTCAGAGATTGGGGAAGGGGATTGCAGTATGAAAAAAGGTTTTCTGTCTTTTTAAATTAAAATTATTTAATTTTTATTATTTAAAATAATTTAAATTTAAATATATTTTGATCATATTCTTCCACTCCCCAAAGTACTTCCAGATTCAACCTTCCTACTCATCAAAGAAATACAAATCAAAACTATTTTGAGATTTTTGTCTTACATCTGTCAGAATGGCTAAGGTCCATAATACAAATGAGAGTTCATGCTGGCAAGTATGAGGAGCAAAGGAAACATCCCTCCACTGCTTGTGGGAATAAAAGCCTGTATAGCCACTATGGAAATTAATATAGTGGTTCCTCAGAAAGTGACAATCAATCTACCTTATGACCCAGCTACATCACTCTTGGGCATATAAACAAAGAATGCTTCATCCCACCCAAAATATACTTGCTCAACTCTATTCACTGCTGCTCTTCATAATATCCTAAACTTGCAAAAACTTAAAGTCCCTCAACTGAAGAATGGATAAAGAAAATGTGGTGCATTTACAAAATGGAGTATTATTCAGATCTTTAAAAAATGACATCATGGCAGTTGCAGGCAAATGGATGGAAAATGTTTTTCAATTAGAAAAAAAATAAAGAAAAAGGAACAGAAAATTAAGCAAGAAAACACCTTAACAACAAATTTTACTTGCTAACTAAATACCTTAATTTAAATGCATTAAAAAATATGGGCTGGTGAAATGGCTCAGTGGTATATACTTCTGTAGCTAGTTTTCCTGGTTTCGCCTGGCAACAAGGTCCCACAACCATTTATGAAATTCCTGTTTCCTGCCTGGTCTTGCAACCTCTCAGACCCAAGTAAGCACACAGAGGCTTTTATCAATGACAAATTGCATGACTATGTCCTATGGCTCAAGCTTCTTGCTATCTAGCTCTTATATCTTAAATTAACCCATTTCTATTAATCTATAAGTTGCCTTGTGGCTGTGGATTACCAGTCTTATGGCATGTTGTTTCTTCAGTGGTAGCTTGTGTCTGCTTTTTCCTCTCCTTTCTCTTCTTGTCTATCTGTTTGGATTTTCTTTTACCTCTAGGCTGACTTGCCATAGGCCAAATGGCTTTATTTATCAACCAATCAGAGCAACATATTTTCACAGCATACAGAAAGACATTCCCTATGCCTCATCTTGGCAGGAGGGGTCAAAAAAGGAAGAAAGACATCAGGACACATGGTGGGTCTGAGCAGCTGTGTGATCGCAGGACCACAGGAGCTGAGCAGGACCAGGATACTTCAACTGCATAAGCTTCTGTCACCAAGCCTGATAATTTGAGTTCAGTCCCTATGAACCAGATAGGGAAATAAAAATTTTCTTCTGACATCCACATATTTGCCATGGCATGAGAATACACACACACACACACACACACACACACACACACACACACACACACACACACAGCTGGAGTTTTCTCTAGTCTCGCTAGGGCCCACAGCCTCTCAGACCCAAGTAAACACACAGAGACTTTTATTACTTATAAACTGCATGGCCAGGGCAGGCTTCTTGCTATCTAGTTCTTATATCTTATATTAAACCATTTCTATTAATCTGTAAGTTGTCATATGGCTTGTGGCTTACTGGTACTTTACATGTTACTTCTCATGGCGATGGTGGCTGGCATCATCTTCTGACTCAGCCTTCCACTTCCCAGATTTCTCTTCTCTCCTTATCCTACCAATACTAAACTTCCTGCCTGGCTAGTAGCCAATCAACATTTTATTTATCAATCAATCAATCAATCAATCAATCAGAGCAACACATTCACAGCATACAGCTGTTCATCATTGAAGAAAGTTAGGACAGAAACTTAGGCAAGATAAAAACCTGGAGGCTGGCGCTCATGCAGAAACCTTGGAAGAATGCTGCTTACTGTCATGCTCTCCATAGCTTGCTCAGTCTGCTTTCTTTATAGAACCCAGGACCACCAGACTTGGGATGGCATACCAAAAATGGACTGGGCATGCTCCCATCAATCACTAATTAAGAAATTGCCTTATAGATGGATCTTATGGAGGCACTTTCTTAACTGAGGTTCTCTCCTTTCAAATAACTCTGGACTGTGTCAAGTTGGCATAAAACTAGACAGCACAAATATACTTTTAGATATTGTTAACATTGTTTTTCATTTGATTTTAAAAAAAGCAATGTGAAACACTGTGTGAAAAACTTACTACTATCAAATAATGTGAATGAAATTGACAAATACACTAAAGAAAATTAAAATGAAATGATTGAATGATCACTGTTATTTTTGTTTATTTATTTATTTGTTTATTTATTTATTTATACTTTTGGGTTTTGTTAGCATATTCTTTTATTTGCCTTCTTATTTATTTGTTATTATCCCTTATTCTAGTATGAAATAATCCTTCATAGTTGCTGAGAACTACTTCTATTTTTATTAACCACTTAGATATCTCATTTATCTGAAATTTTTAGTTGCCCTTCTAACTTAGAAAATAAAGTTGTAAGAGAGAATGTATGTAATATTTTAATCAGTGAAAAAATTAACTAGTAAATTTATTCTTAAATAAGAAAGTCTCGGTATACTATACATATTTGTTTTACAGAATTTTCTAATAGAAATATTTTATGAGTAATTTTTTGGCCAAAACCAAAGAAATTCTCTGTTCTTTTTGTCTGTCTATTTCTATCTGTCAATTTGTCTCTGTCTCTGTTTCGCTCTTGTACACTTACTCACACACACACACACACACACACATTCTCACAGACACACACACACACACACACACACATACACACTCACTCACACAATGGCATACATGAACATTGAACTGATGACTCTAGAATCATTCTACAAAATTTGTTTCCTACCACTTTGCCCTCAATAAAGTAAACATTCAATCCTGAAACAAGCTTAGACAATTATTGTGATAAAACAAATACAATATTCACACATAGGCAGAGATCACTTTTCATATTATTATCTTAACAAAGCAATGTCATCAAAAAATATAAAGAACAATTTGCTAGAGGCTGATAATCTAAAGGCCAGGAGCATTGTTTTCTTAGATACTTGAGTGATTCTTTGATTGATTGTGCTATTTTCTTGGACTACATTTGTTTTCATGTCAAGATCAATAATATTATGCTTAATTCAAATATAATGCTTTTAATAGAGCATTTCCACAACTCCTTTAAAAGATTTATTAGTGAGATTAATAATCATCATGCTAATATTATTTAAAAGTTGAATGTTTATTTAAATCATGCCACATAATAACTTAGAATTCTGTGGTAAAAGAATTATTTATACTAGGACATGCAGTCTTTTTATTGTATAAACTATTACACATAAAATTGATTTTTTTATTAAAATATTAAAGTTTAAAACCAGATGTATGATCATGGCAAGAAATGACTCTGTTGCTTTAAACAGTAAGCCAATAATACATGAGTATTTTAAAATTCTAAAACAAGAATATATCTTAAAATTAGTTTCATAGCCTATTGGGATAGTTACTTCTTCCTAAACATGATTGCTTAGTGAATATAAAAATTATGAGAAATATGGTGCATGAAACAAGAGGCAGTATTTTACCAGAGTATTTTAACTGTATTAGGTAGATATCATAGAAAATATGACACCAGATCATGAACACTTTGACAAAATACAATTGTCTATATAAAACTGTGCTCATTATATGATATACCACTAAAATTATTATTATAGAATATTCAACATATAACATTATATATGTATAGCATGACAAGTGTAGGATACATTTTTATGAACTTGATATAAAATTAAAAGCAAAAAAATGTTGTAAATTCAAACCACAAAACAAAATATAAAACAAAGACAGCCAGAAAATCTTCAATACTTTTACCAAGTTCACAGAATCAGGTAAGAATAGGGGTCCTGATAAAAGAAAAAGAGAAATGAACACCTTAAATTCTTTAGCACTGATAAAGAACACAATTTTATGTGGGAACGTCTGTCCATAATAAAAAGCACTTGCAACAACTTGGAGATCAACAATCTTTATGACCAAATGCTATATAAATAAGGAGAGACTAAGGATGTACTTGTCAGAAAAGAATGCCTGACGACACCATTCTGACAAAGGCCCACAAAATACGTAACACAAAGATTATGTCCTCTGCAGATGTCTGGCATCAGAGCAAGCCTGTATAGCAAGCAACTGTTGCATAAATATCAATGAAATGAATAGGTATTTGCCCTTCCTCTGCACAAGCCATAGTTCAGACCAGAAGCATCTGAGCACAAACATTAAAGGGGGAAAAACATGACTTCCAAACTAGAACACAGGTCCTCTAAATTCTGAATTAAACCTGGGCCACAAAGAGGGAAGGAGTTAGTTGTAGCAATCTGAAGGAGATTCAACTAATGTTTTCTCCATTCTGAAACTGAGTGAAATTTTATGGAACACACATGAGTCACATTCAGTAAAATTAAGATATACAAGGAATGTTTCTTGTTGATTGAATAAGAATAGTTATTTGAAAAATGTTAATATTCTTCTGAATTTTGAATATTTTCAACATTTGTTTCACATTGAAGTACTTAAAGTAAGGAAGAAAATTTTAATGTTAGTGAAGAAAAATTCTAAATCCAGCTTAATAAATTATGGTAGTCTGAGAATTGAGATGGGAAAAAATTAGGAATCTTCTAGGAAACACAGATCTTGAAGAAAGGTTGAGGTTATAATTAAAAAAACAAAGTATACATAGCATGAAAAGAGTATAGACTTAACAATAAAGCTAATTATAACTAAGAATATTTACAAAAAAATATTTCTAAGCAAAGCCATTTAGAGTCCAGAGGTACAATCCACTATAAATGGATTCTTATATAATGGGGTTTATGTGTCAAGTGTTGGGAAAAGAAAGTTAAAGGACACATTATGTGTAGGTTATGATATAAAACTAAAATTCTGTTTCCCTCAAAAACAAAAATAAAAACAGAGAAACAAAATTGAAATCAAAATAAATGAACTTAAATGAGACAAAGCTTGAAAAATAATGAAGGGCAAACAAACACAACCCAACAACATAGAATTTATTTAGAGTTGGCCAACTATTCTTTCATGAGCCTGCCAAGTAACAATGAGAGAGAAAGTTAGGGAGTTAGAATAAGAAACAAAAGAGAGCACAGAAGTGGATAAGGATTGGGGAGGATCTGGGACAGAGTAAAGATAGGACAAAAACATATTGTATGAACAAAATTGTTATATAAAATACCTAATTGCCGGGTGGTGGTGGTGCACACCTTTAATCCCAGCATTCGGGAGGCAGAGCCAGGAGGATTTTTGTGAGTTCGAAACCGGCCTGGTCTACAGAGTGAGATCCAGGAAAGGCACAAATCTACACAAAGAAACCCTGTCTCAAAAATAAAAAAAAAAAAAAACCCACCTAATTAATTACTACAAAAAAGAAGTCTGATTAATCCATTCAATAAGAGAGTATCAATTTGAAAGAGAATAGATCCAAAAAGAAAATAAAAACCTCTTCAGCATTTTTGAATAAATTATTTTGAATAGAAATCAGCAATATCAGAAGCTACACCCATAAAATTTCATGACTGTCCAAACATGAAATAAACAGGGATGACACAAATGGACATGTCAAAGTGGACAAGGAAGAGTACTTGAGGCCTCAGGTCTACATACAAAAGAACTACAGGCAACCGAGGAAACCTAGGTGTGAGAGAGGTGATCTTCTCTAGGGAAAAACACAAAAAATGGTTGTCCAGTAACAAATTATCAGCCATGAAAATATGCATGCAAATAGCATTATATGGATTGAATAGACTACATTTAGGAATATATATATAATATATAATATATATATTATATATATCTTATTCAGTTATAACAATTTTGTTCATATATATATATATATAATATGTAATAACAATTAGTAATAAAGAGACCATAAATTTGAAGTATAGTGGGACAGGGCAATTGGGAGGGTTTCAAAAGAGGAATAAGAAGGGAGAAAATTTGAAATTATATTATGATAGTAAAAATAAAATTAAAAAATAAATGCTCCTGTTTCATTGATTTTTTTTCCTTACTACATTTGCTTATAGTCAAAGATGTAAAAACTGTTTTTTCCCATGACACTGACTTTTGGCAGCATCTTTTCTAAAGTAGTTATTTCAAATATTGTATATACTTCAATTGCAATATAATTTCAAAGTAATATGTATTTAATTTACTTCTTTTTGATTTTAACTTCTTATTGATATTTTGTGAATTTCACATCATGCATCCCAATTCCACTCATTTCTCCATCCCCTTGATTTCACCCTCTTCCCTTGCAACCTCCCCCAAAACAAAATTTAAAAGTAAAAGCAAAATTAACAAACAAAAACCAGAAATCAAAGCAAGCAAACAAACAAAAAACAAAACAAAAAATCCCAGCATGGAAGCTGTAGTGTGGGCCAGTGAATCACAAAATATACCCTTTAGTTCACAGATCTTTACTTGTAAATGTTCATTGCAATGAGTCATTGGTCTGGTTCCAGGTTACACCCTCCATACTGGGCGCTCACTGGGACTCCTCTTGGATATTCTAATGTTGCTCTGTGTCATGGAAATCTTGTAGCTCTGGATCAGCAGGCCCAGCCCTTTCAGACATGTGGGTGAACTGTAAGGACATAAGTACCAAGAACCAAGTAAAAGAACCTGGTTAAAAATATGGATTGAAGTTAGGTGTCTTTGATTTTCCTGATTGTGACAAAATATAGGAGACTAGATACTTTATAATGAACAGAGTGGATTGCCAAAGTTCTATAGGCTGAACAAGCCAAGAGTAGATGCATATACTTGACTAGGGCTTTCTTGCTCCATCATCACATGGTAGAAGAGTGCTTGTATAAGAGTATTTAATGTTAGATTTTAGGAACTATGTTTTTAAATACCCTTCACTTCTTCAATTGCATTTATCTGCTTAGGACAGTTGTTTATGTCCTAAGAACATTGGATTTGGGCTCCAGGGCCTCTGGATATGTCAGCAAGGCCAACACATATGACAGAGAACAGGACTGACATTACACAGTTCTGGCTTACAAAATACGCTGCCTGGGAAATAAGACACTATAGATATAGCAGTAATGAATTTAGGATAGGCAAGTATAAACTAAATACCTCTGAAGGCCCACATAATATGCCTCTTGCAACAGCAGTTAAAACTCAGAGTGAGTTTAGAGCACATTTGAACCTTGAAGTGTAGCATCAAATTATCTTGCAAATCTTCCCTTGATAAACAGAAAAGCCAGTAGCCCTCCACCTTGGGATCCACTGAGAAGTTCTAATTAGATTTGCACCTTATTAATTCCATTTTCTTTGAAGTTTAAAAGTTGTATTAGGAAAGGAGAAGAAAAAGATTAACCTACTCTTATATGGAAATTAGTCTCCTGAAATTAAGTAATTTAAATATTGGAAAATCCATTATTAAAAGAAACGTATTATTTCATAAATAGAACAATTTAACATTACTGTCTAATTTGAAATAAAAAACTATCAGAAATCTTTGCATTGAGAATGTCACACACAAGTAGATAATTTAAGCTTAACAAGGAATCTTACTATTTGAACTTTTAATTTCAAGACAAAGATACTATTATTATTCAAAATAAATTTTACATAGCCACAGAAACTCAGCTGCTATAAATCTTATCACCAACTTTGTGAACTATTTGAAATTACCCTAAAATCCTAAAAGATCATAATACTATTTGGAAGATAACTGTGAGCCAAGTTCCATCTTTCTAGACTATCTTTCCTGTCATATGTAGTATACAGGCTTGTTTCTAAACCAGCCAAAATGATGTGCATTTTCTCCAGCACTCAGTCTTCTCATTATTTTTACATAGAATTAGAAGGAAATGTCACTGGAAAGAGGACTGTGCTTGAAATTTTGATCTGACAAGAGGCATTGTTTAGCTTATCAATTAGCTGATACATGGTATTTAATTTTCAGCTATATTGTGTTCAAAAACAATAATTTACATTGGATATTTTAAATAAGCCAGTAAATACCTTTGTACACTTTTCATTACTAAACAGATGTAAATTTGATTCTTCTGAAAATAATCTCTCAGAGTTATCATATTAATGCCATTCTGCCCATTTGCTCTTGGCTTTTCATTGTAAGGGATTAGCAGTTATGTATGTATAGATCTTTCTAACCACCATACTCTTAATAAAAAATTATCTGTATGATAGTGGAAAGATACACATACTTTAACTGTAGAATGATTTCATCTATTAAAATATTAACAATTTAAATATATATAAACATTATAAATTAATTCTGTCAAAGGGAAAATTTCAAAGGGATTGTATTATACATTCATTTTGTGAAATTTTATGATTAATTCACCTTAAACTTAAGTTAGAAAATTACTTAGAGTATAATTGTGATAGTATAACAAATAAGGGAGGGCACTTAAGGGCCTGCTCATTGCTGCTGGGTCTGTATATGTAGACATCCAGGCAGGTAGAGGACAATTGAGATGCCCTGGTCCACACCATGTGGTTGCATAAGAGACTAGAAAGGCCACATGCACTGCAGCCATGCTGTGTGGGAAGGTCAGAAGATACCCAAGATGTCCCCACAAACCCTCAGCAATGTGGTGCAGTTGGGGCAGAAGACAGTGGACTCCCTACCCCATCCCATCCACATAGCCACCAGGCTTGCAGCATTTGCAGGGCAGGCACCATGAAGATAAGCAATTAGTTGTGGAAAGATAATAGAGGAAAAATTAGTGGAATGGTGCTGGGAGCATAGCATGAAGGTCCTTGCACTCATAGATCTCCAAAGAAACCAGGAATGTTAAGCACACAGGGTTGTCTTTCCAATGTAAAGAATGAAATCCTGTTCTTCCACACAGAAACCTAAGAACTGGATGTGATTAAGAGCCTGATGACCCATGTTATCTGTTGGGCCAGGCCAAATCAAGCTCCTACAACTAATACTAGAGGTAGCTTGTAATCCAAATTACCCCTAAAGCCAAAGGCTCCCCCAAGCTCCCACAACCAGGAAGAGAATGGGATAGTAGCCCAAATGGCCTCTTCACTTATCTGTATGATGGAGACCAGGCCAGACCCTTAGGCCCTTAAGCTTATACAGGTAGCCTATCTCTAAAACCCAGTTTCTTAGAAGAAATGACATTTACCCTGAGTTGAGTCTCAATATAATTATGCTTCCTTGTGAACTGGGGACAATATTATATACCAGGTGTGGGAGCCCTGGTATATAATATTTGAGTTTCCTAGAGGCTTTACCCAGCAGGTCTACATGGAGAGAATGATTGGACCACAAGCCTGAGAGCAGGTGTCTGAGATGGTCTGCACTTGGCTGTGCTGGGGGAAGTCTTTTGATCCACCCCTTAGCATTTGTTTAAATACCCTAGGGCATAGACAGTCAAGGCCTAATGGATTAGGATCTAGGCCCTTTCAAGGTTATCCTATATATTTTCTATCTGTTTCTCTCCCCTCTATCCTTCTAACCAATATTTCCTGCTAATCCTACTTAAGAGTACTCTGGGAAAATGTGGGGGTGGTGGGAGACCCCCCCACAGATAGTGACATGAACAGAGGCTAAGACAAAAAGAGTATATATATATATATATATATATATATATATATATATATCCATAAGTGCTTGGTAAAAGTGGGCATGTGGCCCTGCCAGTAAAAGAGGGATCCAGTCCGGTGAAAAAAAAAGTTAAATATGGCAGGGGATTTTATCCTAGAGAGAAAAGGGAAAATAATGGACTGGAAGGATGTCTGAGGCTGTAGTGCAAATCTCTATGAAGATTTCTCTCTTCTGTCTCTCTTTCAATTTCTATCTATGAAAAATAAGGAAGGTAGAAAATAGGTGTATGTAGTAATATAGTGCAGGAAGAAATTTAGAGAGATAATACACAGAAATATTGGGTTAGGAATATAGAAAGAAAAAAAAAACTACAAGACAGAGAAACTAGGTCTTTAAATTTTCTAACTATGGGGCTGTGAACACAAACTGGGAAAAAAATCTATCTTCTTTGAAATTATTAGGTAGAAAAAAACTCTTCTTTGAGCTTATCAAGCAGAAAAAAGATTCCTATGGAAGCTTTTGGCCTGGGGACAGCTAAAATGTTAAGTCAAAGCAGCAGAGGAAAGAGATTTCCCCTGCAGCAGATGTGGATGGAAACAAAAATCATCAGTTCTGTCAGCAGTGCTTGAGAAAACTTTGTAAAATCTCTCTTAAAAAAAAAAAAAACCTAAAAAGCCTTAATCTTTCTCTCTCAAACTAAAAGCTCTCTTTTAAAAAAAAAAAATATGTCTTTCAAAAACTAAAAAGTCTTCCAGAACTTTCTCAAATTCTCTTTCTATAAGGGCAGAATTAGAATCACCTGAAAGAATGTAAGAATTCACCTGTGATTCACTCTAAGGAAAATCAATACCTCTTAAAACAGGGCAAAACCTCCCTAAGCATTAAAAATCCTCCCTGCAATGAAGGAGGAAGGGTTTGATTTCCCAAAAACTCTTTTCTAAGCTCTGTGTCTCCTATCCTGGTAAAAGCAGTCAGAAATAACTCTATAGAAGTATGCAGATACCTCCCTGCTAGTATGGAAAAGGCAAAAAAAAAAAAAAAAAAAAAAAAAAAAAGCTGAGCCTCTCAGCTGCAACTGAGCTGAGGCATCAGTAGCTTTGTTTAGATTCCCTGAATCAATGCAACCTCTCTCTTTTAGCATTATATCCTCACTTCTAACCAAAAACTGAGCAGCAGTTATCCAGCACATCCAAATTTGAGTGCATTCTAAGGATACTAGGGTTCCTGCAGTTATCAACAGCTTCCTTGAATGTGGAGCTGAGCCAGACAGATTCTTCTCTGAAAGAAAGAGCTATTAGTGCGGAGGCAGTGAAGCCTAGCTGTGCTTGCAGCTGTGATGCCAAGTCAGGAACACTGTCTGAGGAAAAAGCCAAACCAGAACAGAAGGGAGAACTGTACAGTAGCTCTTTTCTATCAGAAAACAACCTCTGTGGGAAAACTATATTTCAAGCATTTTTCAGTTGCTGACTCCTAGTGAGGAGAAGGTGTGAAGCCCTAAGGGTTACTGCCTCTGGGAATAAGCCCCTCTCTGAGAGCACATAGACAAACAAATGAAACCCACTGCGTGCTGGAGCAGGTGACATGTAGGGAAGTACACCTGTCCTAATGTGAGGTTAGGGATAATAGAAAACCTCCCATGATAAAAAAGCAGGAGCTACATTTTGAGTATGAACACAAACCGTACAGACCCTGAAAACAGAACCTGAGAAGGGATAAATTTCTCCCTGGAAGGTGCAACACCTGGGGAAAGCTGCTACAGATTGAAGAAAATTCAGGGGCAAAAGCCCCTACTTCCAGAAGCAGCTAGCAAAGGAACAGAGCCATAGCTTGAGATATCTGAAGCTCTGCATTTGGAGGGGAAGAAACAAGAAAATGAAATCTATCAGTGAAAGTCTCTCTGAAGGAGCTGTGGGAAAGCTCTTTTATAAATGCTTTTGTTTCTTTTCACTGTCTGGCTGAGGCAAATGCAACCCCTAAGGGAATTTTGGTATCAGAAATGCCTGGCTCCATGTGAGCTAATGAGGCAGGTGCAATTCTGATCTGGAGCCAGTATTGAATAAGAGAAACATCTACTAAGGCCAGCTCAAGGAAAACAAAAATCTCTTGATCTTCTATAGTTGAAAATGCAAAAAAACTTGGCTCAAAACTCTCATGAGCCATGCTGAAAACAGAAACTTGACTTTGGCTATATAAAGGGGAAACAGAAGTTGACTCCTGGGCCTGAAAAGAACTATGGGAAATGGAGTCTGAATGTTAGCTCTTAATAGCCAGCTGATATAAGAGAAAGGCATCCTGGGGAAATGTAGTGCATAGAAGGAAGACAGCATAGGCAAGCTAGTATGGAGAAAAAGCAGACAAATTGGGACAAAATGTTTCAAGTGCTCAGCTTAAAACATTGCTTTTTTTCAAAGCACTGCTAAAAAGCTTGGACTTTCCTCCCCCAAAACAAAAAACAGGTGATCAAAGCTTGCCTCTCAGGAGATAATTAAAATGTTAATAATGTTTATCAAAAAATTATTTTAAAATTCTTAAATCAAGGGAAAGTAGTCCATATACTGAACATTGCTTTAGATATGAAGAAACTTACGCATGATTAAAAAGTTCTTTGCCTCCTGAACAAACAGCCTACAATGTTTTCCTTTGCAAATCTAATAAGGAGACAAGGAAACAGGCATTCAAAAGGAAATGACTGCTTTATAAATGAGGATCAAACTTCAAAAATTCTAGCTACATCACAAAATAGACACTTCTCTTGAAGGTTCTCTATAAGAAAACAATGTTAAATCTGAATGTTTGCTTAGTGAACGCACTGATGTTTGTGAGAACAGTGAGTTAAGTAACTCATAGTCAGAGTATATCACAGCTGCTAATAATAATAACATCAGGGGTTAAGAAGCTAATGAAGTAAAAATACTAAATCATGAAAATGTTCTTCCTCAGACTAAGCTAATGAAGGATATATTTCATGAAAGAATGTTCTTGACTCCTTTAAACAGTAGTAGTTTTGGTGAACAAATAGCCTTACTAAGAAATATTGAGCTAATAAAAATCTATCAGAAATATCAACATTGTTAAAAAAAACTTATGGCAAAAACAGCTTTAAAAAATTAGAGGGGGAAACTGTCTCAGAGTTTGGTGATGATTGTGAAAGGCAGCTAAATCAATTTTCCTGATATTAAGGTTCCATTTTGCAGTCTAGGGATAGTAGGAGTATAAAGAGGCCTCCAGACTGCTGAGGAGTTTGAAATGAAGTTTCAGCAATGTTTTTGGTAAGATCAGAACCTCTGAAAGCTGCAGTTCTGGAATCCCACTCCAACTTAGACAACTATCTTCTGTTGGAAATTGTCTGTTGGGTTGCCAGGTATGCAATTCAGAAACAGAATATTCCTCAGGAGGTTTTTTTTTTGGCATCTCTTTTCTTCCTTTTTGGGTTTTTTAAACAGAGACAGCTCTTAATAGAGTGCATAAAGTACTGTTGAGCAGCAACACTCACTAAATCCCAGGTTTGAGAGAGCTATTATAGAATTAGACTTTTGTTTCAAACTCTCGAGAACTTTCAGAATGATATCAAAGCTGACTATAAACTCTCAACTTTAGAAATGATTTGCATACTTCCTGTCTTGAAAAGAGAGTTTTTTATAATAGTTCTAGTGATAATAATTAAGAGTAAAAACTAGAAAATTATTCTCTGTCTTGTTGGAAGATAATATAAAATCTCTTCTAAGTTTTAAGAAATCTTTAGGTGTTTGCTAAGTTAGATATGTGCTAATGGTATTCATCTAGTGTTTGCTAAGGTATTCTTCCTAGTGTGAGTTCTTTAAGAATAGAAAGTGTCTTTGCTAAGGTAGTCCTATAGAGTTTCTTTAAGAATGTCTAAGGTAGTCCTATAATAAGCTTGTAAGAAGTAAAGATCTAATTGGAAATGTAAGTTTAAATAAGTGTGTTTGCTGAGGTTGTCCTATAGAGTTTCCTTGAGAGTATAGACTTGTAAGAAGTATAAATAAATATAACTAAAATTGTTAACTGCAAAAAGTTTTGGTTGTAAAACATTTCCTCATATTTGGAAATGGAAGTCTAGCCTAATTTATTTGAACATTTTGAACTTAAAAAATGAGATAAAACTACAAAAAGTTTTGGTTATGGATTTCTCCATATTTAGAAGGCTGGTTACAGAATTTATTATTTGAATTTGGGGACTTAAGAAATAAATTAGACAGTAATAATTTCATTGCAATGGGACAATTTTGAATTTACTTATACGTACAGCCTTTATAAATGGTGATGACTTAGGAACTGTTTCATGGAGTTATTTGTGTTAAAATGGAACTGTTTAAATGGAGAAATTTATTTTTTCTACCTAGGCTTAAGATGCAGTTTTGTGTGTGCATATATGCTTTATTAACTGATGATGATGCATTGCTTTATGTTAAAAATGGAACTCTTTTATGGAACTGTTTATACAAAAATGGAACTGCTTGTGCAATTGGTTTTGTGTTACCAATGAAACTATTTAAATAGAGAAGTTTGGGTTTTCTTCTAACTAGGCTTGAGATTTAGTTTAAAAATTATAAAGAAAAGGGAGAGTTAATATTCCTTATCCTATTTAATTTAAAAATATTTTCTTGTAATTTGAGTGGATTAATGTTATGTTTTATTAGTAAGAAATGCAAAATATCAAAACAGATTACTTTACAGTGCAATGAGTTCTATTAAGAAACTCCTTTTGGATGCTTTGCTAAATGTTTTAAAGTGTTAATGGTTAGACTGAGAATGTTGCTTTCAAATATACATTTATAGGAATTATAATTACATATAATAATATTTATGTTAGTTATTATGTTATCCTAAATGGAGAAGTTTGGGCTTTTTCTAACTAGTTTCAAGATTTTTTTTAATAAAGAAAAAGAGGATTTATGAGTGAATGAAGGTTGAATGTATGTTTGTAGGAATTATAATGGTGTATAGTAATGTTCCTGTTGAAATTGTTTTGTTAACCTATTGATATTGATGCACCATGGTTTGATAAAGTTAAGTGTGGTGATACTTTATTTGTGCTGAAATGTAATATTTTATTTGCATGTTAATAAATAAAATTTGCCTAGAGATCAGAGGTCATAGCCAGCCATAAACAGAGGTCGGGGGTGGTGGCACATGTCCTTAATCTGATGACATGGCAGGCAGAGTCTCTGTGTGTTCAAGGACACAGCCAAACTTGGTGTCACACGCCTTTAATCCCAATACCAACCTTAGAGACCTGGAAGTCTGTATAGACAAGCAGTGACAAGGAAGTAATGTGGCTGGGCTTAGAGCCAATGAGAAGGCAGAACAGGAAGGCAATAAAGGTGCAGGTTAGACATAAAGAGGCTCTCTTGGGAAGCTATGGTGACGTGGTGAGCTAAGGTAAGTTGGTGGCTATTGCTCTGATCTCTATTGCTTGCACCCCTGTATTTGGGTCTGTGTTTTTTATTTAATAAGACTGTTTAGAAATTCATTTACAGTTAAGGAAGTAATTGGGTTTGATGTGCATACATCAGATGCTTATCCTATGTTTTGTTGAGAAATTCAGAATGTTCTATTAAGAGTTTGCTTTATGATGTAAGATTGAGAAAAATTTAACTATGTATAGCAACATTTTAAGAGTTTGCTTTAAAACGTAGGATTGAGTAAATTTTAACTATGTATAGCAATATTTATGATAGAATTATGTTAAACTGTTTATAATAATGATGAGGCTAAGGGAGTTTTTAAGTTTGATGCAGTTGCCTCAATTTTTTTTTTTTTTTTGGTTTAGAAAGGGCTGGATTGCAGCCAATACTGCTGTAGTCAGTTTAAACCCATTTCAAAAAAGAAATGCCATCTTGATCATCCTCTACTCCTATACTGGGAAGTGAGACAGCTATGGAGATTTCTGTGACCTATTAATGGGGAGGGTTTTTTTTTTAAATATATTATGAAGGAGAGACCTGTGGGAGACCATTTGGGTTTCCTAGTGGCTTTACCCAGCAGGTCTGCATGGAGAGGATGATTGGACCACAGGCCTGAGAGCAGGTATCTGAGATGGTCTGCACTTGAGTGGGCAAGTGGCCTTGGGGGAAAACTTTTGCTACAAAACTTGCCATTCCTTTAAATACCCTAGGGCACAGACAGTCAAAGCCCAATGAATTAGAATCCAGGCCCTCTCAAGGCTATCCTGTATTTTCTATCTGTGTCTCTCCCCTCTATTCTCCTAACTAATATTTCCTGCTGCTCCTACTCAAGAGTACTCTGGGGAACTTTTGGGGGTGATGGATAGCCCCTCCCAACAACCCAGAAACTTAAACTATACTGGCCTTAAATATATCGGGAATAAACCACCTGCTATTAGACTCCTCAAAATCTGATCCAAGTTCATGAAGTCAATCTGCACCTGTTTTTATTCTTATCTCTTTTTGTGATTTGCTTCCCTGTATGATACCTGCAGAGATTCCCTTAACTGCAGTAACCCACCTCCCCCATTAGTATGATATGTGCACTGTGAAGAGAGGTAGAACTGGAAATGTGACGGTGATGATGAACAGCCTGATATGAATAATCTGTGATGCCACTCGAGGTCATGGTGATGCCCTGGCCAATGTTGCTATCTAAGGCTATGTCTGGGTCCATGGCAGGGCACCAGCCTGGGTCAATATTTCTAGCCCATGTTACCACCAAAAGCCATGGAGACATTTCTGGTCTGGACTACTCCCTGGGTCCTGCTGATGTCAAGGACTGAGTAGAGCTGGCTCTGCCCCACACTGGAGAACTGGCCCCATCCTGTAGCTAGAGTTTTCCTGCCTGGCCCACAGTCAGGACAAATCTCTCTCACCTGTGAGTCCCACAGCCGCTCAGACCCGACCAAGTAAACACAGAGACTTATATTGCTTACAAACTGTATGGCCATGGCAGGCTTCTTGCTAACTGTTCTTATATCTTAAATGAATCCATTTCTATAAATCTATACTTTGCTACATGGCTCATGGCTTACCAGCTTCTTCACATGTTGCTTGTCATGGTGGCATCTAGCAGTGTCTCTCTGACTCAGCCTCCCACTTCCCAGAATTCTCCTCTCTCCTTGTCCCACCTATACTTCCTGCCTGGCCACTGGCCAATCAGTGTTTTATTTATACAGAACAATATCCACAGCACCATCCCTTCCCTGGACAGCATGGGAGAGCTGGTCCAGAAGGTGTGAGAGTGGGAGAGCTGGTACTGCCCTTCACTGGCTGCAAGATTTGAGAGAACCAGCCACACTCCATAACCTTCACAGCAGAGTAAAGCTGACCCTGATGGAGTGGGTAAGGAGAATCAACCCTGAGAGTGTGAGCTAAGGAGAACTCCTCTCCCTCACCTGGGCAATGTAGGAGAGCTGTTGCCAAATGTGTGAGAGCTGCTGAGCTGGTCCCACCCTCTGCTGCCCACCCCATTTGGAAGAGCAGACCCACACCTCACCTGGGAAGCTCATTAGAGCTGCTCTTACTGGGGTAGGCACAGAAAAGCTGGCCCTTAGGGCATGAGCACGGGAGAGATGGCCCTGCCTCTCACTGCCTGTGACAGAGGCAGAACTGGTTCTATTCCCCACCTAGACAGCATGGGAGAGCTGTTTCTGGGGGTTTGGATGGGGGAGAGCTGGCCCCAATGCTTGCTGGAATGGTGCAGGAAAGGTAGTTCCACCCCTTGCCAGCTGCAGCACTCAGGAAAGCAGGCCCTGCACCTTCCCTGTCAATGTGGTAGAACTGGTCTTAGTGGCATAGATGAAGGAGAGCTGGGCCCCAGGGTTTAAGAGGTGAAGGTCATACCCCTTGCCAGCTACCACAGGCAGGAGAACTGATTCCTTCCCTCACCTGGCCAAAGCATGATAGCTGGCCATGATGGTGTGGGTGTAGGAAGGCCTGTAGGCTAATCAACTCAGCTGCCACCCAGGCCCAGATTCAAGGCTTTGAGTTGGTCCACCCCAACATCTACCCCATCTGAGAACTGCTGAAACATGTGAAGAGCTGGTCTTGCAAATCCAAAGCTGCAGGATCTCCATAATACAGGGCAACAACATGTTATCCAAGAAGAGTCCCAGTGAGGGCCCAACATCTATAGTGTAGTGGTAGCCAGAGACCTCTTATAAGACCAATGACTCATTGTAATAAATTTGCAAGTAAAACTATTTGGGAAAAAGAGCAGACTGGATGACACATGACAGTTTTCACAGCAACATTTTTTTTAATTTTAATTTTTTGTTATTTTTTAAAAAAGAATTGCAAGAGCAGAAAGCAAATATGGAGGAATATGAAGATGAAGATGAGTGGGATTGGGGTGCATGATATGAAATTTACAAAGATCAATAAAAATAAACAACAATAAAAAATGAGTATATTTTTTGTTAAAATTGTTTAACCTAATCATTAACTACATGCTAATATTATTCTATCTATGAGCATTATAATGGCCATGGAGATGTGTCATTATGTGAAAAAAAAAAACAGTAGTGAATCTAGGAATGCTGAACACTATAATTAGATATCAATTTCTCTTTAATAAATAATAGTAGACACTTAAGAAATAGCTCACACAACCAAAGGAGTAAGGTCAAAAACTCATGCACAGGCATTGTTAACGGGACTTGGTGTAATTCCAGAGCTCTTCTGGAATTGCCACTAATGAAGATGTAACTCTTCACCAACTTGTTCAGTCTACAGTAACAGGGAATGTGAAAGCATATCTACAAGGGATTTCACTTTCACATTTGTCATTTAGCCACATGTCTGCCTGCAACTGTCCATGAAAACTAATTGTAATAATGATAATAATAATAGTAAAAACAAGAAATTTGTTTCATCACCTTACTAGGCTTGACCTCAACTTCCAAACCCTCCTTTGCACACTAAAACAGATTATCATGTAAACACAACTCCTAATTATGTCTGTTTAGCATGGAAGTAAATAACACTTCAGTATTAGTTACACCAAAGGACAACATAATCAAACTTTGTGAATCTTTTTATATATTTTATTTTTGAACTAAAAAACCAAATCATCCTAACTCAATGAAATAATTACAAAATAATCCATTGTCTTTCTTCTATTTCCCAAAGCAGAAACTATCACATGTAATCACATGATTCTATGGTGGCTTTTCATTATTTAATGGCCAACTTATTACCTCCTTTTGATAAAATTCAAGATAACTCACAAATTTTGTAATTAACTACTTTAATGGGAATTTATAAAGATAATGTATACTCGTGTGTGTGTGTGTGTGTGTGTGTGTGTGTGTGCACGCATGTGTTAAATTTCTCATTTTCCATTTTTATACCTGGCAATAATTGATATTTATAATTAGTTTTACAAAAATAATCCTACATACCATTTGCCCTATAATTCATTTTTTTGATTTTTAAGTAGGCATATAGCCTATAGTGCCTATAGTGTTATTATTGGAGGGAATACACAGATAAGATTATTTGATCTCACTTGAAGTGAATTGTTATAGCACATGATGGCAAATTTTGATTATCAGCTTGATTGAATTAAGAAATGGAGACCAGTTCCAGCACAGAGGACTCTCTTCTTGTTGCTTAAGTACTTCTTGTCTTCATTAATATGGACTTACCCTTCATCTCTGGGGGTAACCAAGGACAATATCAACAGCCAAAAAGGCATATGGAGTCACTTGAACAGCTCTGATCAACAACTCAAAAGAGGGCTTTTGGTAACTAGTGTTTGGAGTTGTATTAAGTTGTCTTTATCTCACAGAGGGAGCATTGTCAGCCCAGATGAGAAAATTTTATTTTAAATACAAATGTATGTTTATACACAGATATGATGTAGTATAAGGACTTTTGATAGATAGTAAATAGTCTGATACCTTCTGGCTTTTTAGACATCTTAAATGTATTTTACCCTCCTGTCTCATGTATTTATTCCCACCTACCCAATTAGAGGCCCCCTCTTCCCTTTTTCTCTGATTACGTTATTTATACTCTGCTATCTCCTCTTTATTGTTACACTCCCCAACCCCAGCAATGTACACTTTTTTACTTTCTTGTTTTCTGCAGTCAATCCACAGTATTGCCATGCAAGCTTTCATGGGAGGAAAGCAACTGATAGTCCTACACAGCTATCATGCCTATGAACTAAAACAGCTGCCAGCAAGCCAGGATAACTCTAAAGGTACAGTAGTGGCACAGATACCTTCATGATAACCAATAACTCTCTAAATGGACTTTGGACCTATTCCAGAAGAGGAAACTGTGACTGGTACTGGAGGCCTAGCCAGCTACCAAGACCTAAAGGACCCATGGGTCCTAGAGGAGAGCTTAAAACCACAGCAGCATAATACCTAACTATAATCTAAAAATTTGTCCTTACATCCACAGGTGAGTGTAGCTCACCATCAAGAAAAGTTCTCTTTACAACAGACAGAAACTACTATAAAAAATAAAATAAAAATAAAAATAAACCCACCACCAATCAAGATGCAGCATTGAAAGGAACAATTCCAAAAGATAAATCTACAAAGCAACTACTACATCTATGGCTCAGAGAACATTGCAGAAGAGGGAGCAGAAAGATTATAGGACCCAGAGGATCATAGACTTTGCTATGAGGTTGTGTTTGTAGTATCAGAATCTAAACCCAGAAACTTTCACAATGTGACTTCCTAAACAAGACCTGAACAAGAATAACAATAGACATGCCAAAGTGGACAGAAGAAAGTTCATGAGGCCTTAACCCTACACAAAAAATAACTATAGGAAAATAAGGAATGTTAAGAGTGGGAGAGCACAAAAATTAATCATCCAATATCAAATAGAAAACATACATATGAGTAAGACTACAAACTGAGCAGGTTATATTTAGGAACATATATGCAAGTAACATCAATTAATGAAAAGGAGGACATGGATCTGTGGGAGGGCTTGGAAGCAGGAAAAGGAATGGTAAAATTATGTAATTACATTATAATCTTAAAAAATATGAAAAGAAACATATTTCTTCAATGACTTCATATATAGACTACTTTTTTGGAGTGGGTAGTGGGGGAGAGATTGTCACAGAAGTCTTTAATGTCTCTCATTCTCCCCTGTGAGTCTTCAAGTCATTAGCATCAACGGAACAGGAGCTTCCCTGACCATAACTGCCAGGAGCTGCATAGACTGAAGACATCCACACAGCCTCTAGCAGCAGCATGAAGAATGAACACCAACATGGTCCCTGGTGGCAGCATGGACCACAGACACCAACCTCCAGGAGCAGCAGAAGCCATGGAGGTCTTTTGAGGAGGTACAATCCAGATAACGAATCATTCTTCATGTTGGACATCCAGCTGTAGGTGTGGCTCCATTCTGAGGTCAGGGCCCAGTAGCCTGTATGTCCCAGTGGAAAGAAGGCCAGCCCTACTCAGCAATGCCATATTCTTTGTCTGCTGTGGCAGAGCTCCCATTCCAGCCCCTGGGACTCTAGTTTTGCCATTTTCCTCTGAGCAAAGATTTGCTCCACCGTCTTTTCTTCCAATTTCATGAGACCACTTTTTGAAAGCACTGCCCTGTGCAGGGCAGTGATGGCTCATGCCTTTATTCCTTGCACTCAGGAGGCAGAGGCAGGGGGATTTCTGTGAGTTTGAGGCCAGTCTGGTGTACAGAGTGAGTTTCAGGACAGCCAGAGATACACACAGAAACCTTTCTCAAAGAACAAATACAAAAGCATTTTCCCATAAAAGCTGCTTTTTTTAAGTTGTTCTGGAGATACTGCAGGCTTTGCTGACTCCTCCTCCAGCACCAAGTCTCCCCTCAGAGCCTCCATGGGTCTCACAGTCTCCTCGGAGCTGGTCAGAGTTCCATAGGTGTCAGAAGCCACTGTCATGTTTTCAGTGTGTGTCTCTTTATAATAGAAGTCATTTCTTCTGTGTGTGATGCAACAATTACCTTGGATAAGTCTGAATCCCACTAACAGGGGACCTGCTAACAGATCAAGCCACACAACTGTCACCCACAATCAGAGGGCCTAGTTTGGTCCCATGAAGGTACCCCAGCTGTCAGTTCAGAGTGCAAGAACTCCCATCAGCTTGGGTCACCTGTTTCTGTGGTTTCCCCCATCATTCTTTTGACCCACCCTTGCTCATATGTTCCCCCTCCCATTCTTCAACTGAACTCCAGGAGCCAAGTCAAGTCTTTGGCTGTGAATCACTGCATCTGCTTCCATCAGTTACTGGTTGTAGGTTCAATGATGACAATTAGGATAGTCACTAATCTGATCAGAGGGGAAGGCAAATTAGACACCCCCATGACTATTGCTAGGAGTCTTACCTGGGGTCATCCTTGTGGATTCCTGAGAATTTTCCTGGCATCACGTTTCTTCCTAACATCATAATGGTTCCCCCTATCAAGATATCTCTTTCATTGCTCTCACTATTCATCCCTCCTACAACAGAGCCTTCTCAATCCCTCATGTTTTCATTCCTCATCTCTTCTTTTTTTTATATACCCCCTCCCAGTTTACCCAGAAGATCTTAACTATTTCCCCTTCCTGTGGCCCTCCTTACTTTTCCTTTGTTAGGGTCCTCCTTTTTACCTAACGTCTCTGGGTTCGTGAGTTGTACCCTGGTTATTTTTTCTTTTGCATCTAACATCCACTTATGAGTTAATACATACTGTTTTTGTCTTTCTGGGTCTGGGTTACCTTACTCAGGATGAATTTTTTTCTAGTTCCACTCATTTGCCTACAAATTTCATGATGCCATTGTTTTTTACTGCTGAGTAGTACTCCCTTGTGTAAATGTAACACATTTTCATTATGCATTCTTTGGTTGAGGGGCATCAAGGTAGTTTATAGGTTCTGGCTCTTACTAATAATGCTGCTATGAACATAGTTGGGCATGTGTCCTTGTGGTATGATTGAGCATTTTTTGGATATATGCTTAATAATGGTATTGCTGGGTCTTGAGGTAGGTTGATTCCCAATTTTCTGTTTTAATCGCTATACTGATTTCCAGAGGGGCCACACAAGTTTACCCTCTCACTAACCGTGGAGGAGTCTTCCTCTTACTGCATATCCTCTCCTAAATAAGTTGTCCTCAGTGTTTTTTATCTCAGCGATTCTGACAGGTGTAAGATGGTATCTCAGGGGCTTGACTGATGTTATGACACAAATGGACTTAATAGATATCTACAGAACATTCCATCCTAACAAAAATAAATATACCTTCTTTTCAGCACCCCACTGGACCTTCTCTAAAATCTACCACATACTTGGTCACAAAGCAAATTTGAACAGATACAAATAAATTGGAATAATCTCCTGTATTTTATAAGACCACCATGGTTTAAAGTTAGAGTTCAGCAACAACAAAAATTACAGAAAGCCTACAATCTCATGGAAACTGAATAATACTCAACTGAATCACCAATGGCTCAAGGAAGAAATAAAGAAAGAAATTAAAGATTTCCTAGAATTCAATGAAAATGAATATACTTCATATCCAAGCTTATGGGACACTATGAAAGCAGTGCTAAGAGGAAAATTCATAAAACTATATGTCCATATAAAGAAGTTGGAGAAACCTCAGACTAGTGACTTAACAGCACACCGAAAAGCTCCAGAACAAAAAGACACAAACTCATTCAGGAGGAATAGATGCCAGGAAATAATCCAGAGAATCATCAGGTCACACTTCAAAAACCTATACATCACCAAATTGGAAAATCTAAAAGAAATGAACAATTTTTTGGGTAGGTAAGACATACCTAAGTTAAAACAAGACCAGATGAACCACTTAAATAGACCAATAATGACTAAGGAAATATAAACAGTCATTAAAAGTCTCCCAAGCAAAAAAAGCCCAGGACCAGATGGTTTCAATGCAGAATTCTTCTAGATCTTCACAGAAGAGTTAATACCAAAACTCTTTAAATTGTTCCACACAATAGAAACAGAAGGAATGTCACCAAACTCCTTCTATAAAGCTATAATTACCCTGATTCCCAAGCCAAACGAAGATACAACAAAGAAAGAGAACCACAGACCAATCTCCCTCATAAACATTGATGCAAAAATACTCAATAAAATACTGGCAAACAGACTCCAAGAACACTTCAAAACAATTATCCACCATGATCAAGTAGGCTTCATCCCAGGGATGCAAGGGTGGTTCAATATATGAAAGTCTGTCAATGTAAAATACACCATGTAAACAAACTCAAAGAAAAAAAAAACACATGGTCATCTCACTAGATGCAGAAAAGGCATTTGACAAAATCCAACACCCCTTCATGATAAAGGTCTTTACATAATAAAGGCATTTACAGCAAGCCAACAGCCAACATCAAAGTAAATGGAGAGAAACTCAAAGCGATTCCACTAAAATCAGGAAGAAGACAAGGCTGTCTGCTCTCCCCATACTTATTCAATATAGTACTTGAAGTTCTAGCCAGAGCAATAAGAAACATAAGGAGATCAAGGGGATACAAATTGCAAAGGAAGAAGTCAAGCTTTCACTATTTCACTATTTCACTATTTCACTATTTTCCAGCAACAATTTGCAGATGACATAAGAGTATACTTGAGTGATCCCAAAGATTCAACCAAGAAACTCTTACGGCTGATAAACACCTTCAGTAATATGGCAGGATACAAGATTAACTCAAAAAAATCTGTAGCTGAGAAAGAAATCAGAGAAACATCACCCTTTAAAATTACCACAAATAATATAAAATACCTTTGGGTAACTCTAATTAAGCAAGCGAAGGACCTGTATGACAAGAATTTTAAGTTCCTGAAGAAAGAAATTGGAGAAGATATCAGAAAATGGAACCATCTCCCATGCTCATGGATAGGTAGGATTAAGATTGTAAAAATGGCAATCTTACCAAAAGCAATCTACAGATTCAATGCAATCCCCATCAAAATCCCAACACAATTCTTCACAGACCTGCAAAGAACAATACTCACCTTTATATGGAAAAACAAAAACTTAGGAAAGCTAAAACATCCTGTAACATAAAGCAACCTCTGGAGGCATCTCCATCCCAGAGAGCAACAATTAATATATGAGTCCTCATGAAACTGAGAATTTCTATTAAGGAAAAGGACACAGTCAATAAGACAAAATGGAAGTCCAAACAGTGGGAAAAGTTCCTCACCAATCCCACATCTTACAGAGGAGTAAACTCCAAAATATATAAAGAACTCAAGAAACTAGACATCAAAATAACAAATAATTCAATTAAAAAATGGGGTATAGGTCTAAACATAGAATTCTCAACAAAAGAATCTCAAATGACCAAAAGACATTTAAAAATTGCTCAACATCCTTAGTTATCAGGGAAATGTAAATGAAAAATAATTCTGAGATACCATGTTATACCTGTCAAATGGCTAAGAAACAAAGCACTGCTAACAAACAGCTTATGTTAGAGAGGATGTGGAGCAAGGGGAAGACTCCTCCAATATTGGTGGGAGCACAAACTTGTACAGCCAGTTTGGAAATCGTTATGGCTGTTTCTCAGAAAATTGGGAACCACTCTTCCTCAAGACTCAGCTATAACACTCTTGGGCATATACCCAAAGAATGTTCAATCGTACCACAAGGACACATGCTCAGTTATGTTCATAGCAGCATTACTCATAATATCCAGAACCTGGAAACTACCTAAATGCTCCTCTAATGAAGAATTGTTAAAAAAATATGGTACATATACACAATGGAATATTACTCAGCAGTAAAAAAAATGACATCATGATATTTGCAAAAAAATTCTGGAACTAAAAAATAACAACTTGAATGAGGTAACCCAGACTCAGAAGGACAAATATTGTATGTATGTATTCATTCATAAGCAGAGACTAGATGTAAAGCAAATGATAACCAGACTACAACCCACAGCTCCAGAGAAGTTAGATAACAAGGAGGACCCTAAGAGGGACACATGGATTGCCCTGGGATAAGGAAATAGGCGAGATCTCCATTAGTAAACTGGGAATGAGAGGAGGTAATGGAGGGTAGGGGATGGAGGATGAGAACATAAGGGAACAGGATGGTCTGGTTGGAACAGGGATGAAGTGGGAGAGCAATGAAAGAGATACCATGATAATGGGAGACTTCATGGGGATAGAGTGAAACAATGTGCTAGGGAAGTCCCCAGGAATCCACAAGAATGACCTCATCTTAGACTACTAGAAATAGTGGTGAGGGTGCCTAAACTGGATTACCCCAGTAATCAGGTTGGTGAATATCCTGTCATCATAGAGCCTTTCTCCAGTAACTGATGGAAAGAGATGCAGAGATCCACAGCCAGGCTCCAGGCCTAGTTCCTGGAGTCCAGTTGAAGGGAGGGAAGAGGGATTCTATGAACAAGGGCAACAAGATCATGATGGGGAAACCTACAGAGACAACCAAACCAAACTAGTGGGAACACATGAAGTTTGGACAGACAGCTGTGGATCCTCAATGGGACTGGACTAGGCCCTCTGCATAAGCAAGACAGTTGTATAGCTTGATCTGCTTGAGGGTCCTCCTGGCAAGGAGATTGGGACCCATCCTTGGTGCATGAGCTGGTTGTTTGGAGCCCACTACCTATGATGGGATACCTTGCACAGTCTTGATGCAGGGGAAGAGACTTGGACCTGCCTCTACTGAGTGGACCAGTCTCTGCTGATTTCCCATGGGAGGCCTTACCTTGTTGGAGGAGGTAATGGGGGGTGGGTTGGTGGAGGAAGTCTGGAGAGGTGGGAGGAGGGAAGAGAGGGGCATCTGTGGTTGATATCTAAAGTGGATAGAAAATTCTTTAATTAAAAAAGCTGATAGAAAATTTCTTTGTAAATGTTGTATTATAGTTTATGAATTATTCATATTTTAAACAGTCATATTAATGGTTGACAATTAAACTTTATTATGCCAATAAAAGGCTATCTGTAGCCTTTTGAGTATTAAATTTAAAATCATGAACTCTCATATTTTTGATCACAGGTTTTTTTTTTTTATCTTAAAATTCATATCCCTGTAACTTGAGAAATAACTTTTTTGTTTCGTTTTCTCACCTATAAAATGACCACAACAATTTCAGTTTCCCTCTGAGATACTGGGGAGGACTCAAATCTACACCATAAAAAGAATTCACCTCATTCTTTGCATTTATCAATATCTGAGCATTAGTGAATTTTGTAATAATAATAATAAATTACCATCTAACAATATTCATATTTAAGACTAAGTATCAGAACATTAGAATCAAAGTATTTAAGACAAACACACAAATGAATATTTATAATACATATATTGATGAATATAAAGAAGAAAAGGCAATATCGCAGATGAACAATGATGAAGTTTATCATCTTCCTCATATTTAATGCATCTCATTTCTGCATGACTACATGCTTACATCCCATGAATCAATGGTGTCAGCTTCCTAAAAAGAAGCTGCATGTCCTTAGACATCTATGTGCATGCAATTACTAGAAATATGTGTAGCAAACATGAAGATTGCCTCAGATACTAAAAGAAAAATTTACTTGTGTCCACTTTTAAATCCAAAATAACTCAAAATAATAAATTTATTCATTTTATGTTTTTAGAAACGATGAATAGAATTTTATGTGGGTTTACTAAAATCACATAAATGAAGTAAAAAATTTTAACATTAAATTTTGTTTATTGTTTGAATATATAATAAATGTCTATAATTCATTTTGATAAACTCCACCCCCTATTTCCTTGACAAAATTTCCTTCCCTATTCCAACTGCCATTATTCCCTTGAAACTTCCTGTGGGTTTCCTCTTCTCATCCTCTTCACCCTCCTCTTCCTCATTCTTCTCTCTGTCTTTCTCTGTCTCTCTCTCTGTGTCTCTCTGTCTATGTCTCTCTCTGTCTCTGTCTCTCTCTCTCTCTCCTCACTGAGTCTACTTTGTCCTGACTGTATGTACATGGATGTTGTATCATATTGGATCACGAGTAACCTCTCAGAAGTTGTATCTCTCTTTGTTACTTCTAAGATATGTGTCACTACATCCCCTTTAGTCATATTTTGGCATATTGATCATTTTATGTAAGCAATTTTCAAAAGAAGAAGTAAAGACTGCAAAGAATTATCTCAAATGTGTTCTTTGTTTCCAGAAATCAGGCAAATTAGAACATTCATCTTACCCCAAGTCAGAAGGACTAAGATCCCTTAAACTACCAATAACATATGTTGGAAAAGTTGTGAGGAAAAGAAAACAATCAGATACTTTTAGTGAAATGACAAACTGTTGTACTCACTAGGACAATCATTGTGAAGAATCCTTAAAAAGCTAATATTAAATCTACCAAGTGAACTAGCTATATCAGTCTTTTAGATATGTTCAAATGACTCCATATCTTACTCCACGAATTTTTTCTCAAACATGTTCATTGAAAATATATTTACAATACCTAGGAAATATAAACAACCTAAATATTCCTCAGTTGATTGATGGATAAGAAAAAGTATGGTGCATAGAAACATGGTGCATGGTATAAAAAAAATTAAATCATGAAGTTTGTGGGTAAATAGATGAAACTAGAAAATATTCTACTGAGTGAGGTAACACAGACCTAGAATGGCAAACATAACATGTTCTTTCTTGTTTGTTGTTCCTAGCTTTAAATAATCTGGAGTACCACATAAAAGTAAATATAATTAAAAAAATAACAAACTGGAAAGTAAATGGAGGACATTGCAGGACCACTGGAACATGGAGTAGCAGGATACATGTCATATGGAAAGATAATGTGAAAATGGAGGCAGATGATACAGCTGGGGAGAGTGGAAGGAAGACAATACAGGAGAGGAGAGAAGAAAAACAACTCTGTGGATGTTTGAGGAGGTGACAGGGAATCACATTATTTTATATTTGCATTCAATTTTATATAGAATGTGTGTGTGTGTGTGTGTGTGTGTGTGTGTGTGTTAAATGACAGTTATGCCATTTCAGATAATAATACCCTGAAAGAGACATAGACTTTCCAATAAAAAACCCTATGGTAGTATGCCAGGGTCCAGTCTCAGCTCAGGTTCAGGTCTTGAGGTGGGGAAGAGGCACTGGCACAAGGTAAAATTCTGAATATCAGGAAGATTACACTCAAATGGCCCCAAATAGTTGGAGCCTTCTTTATTTATACTTAAACAGAGTTTTTCTTACCAGGGTTATATGAACAGTTTGATTATTGGTTCCTATTTTTGATTTTTTAAGAAATACATCATGTTTTAAGGAATACACAATAATCATCATGAAAACCTCCATTGGTCCCTTTTATACTTTACCAAATACACTTTCCAACCTCCTACATAACCTTATTCTAGACATAAAGTTCAACCTTTTTACAGGCCTAAATAAATATTGAGCCAGACATCCTGCTCTTGTAGCATTTATGTCCGCTGGCAGCTGCTTGTGATTACAAAGTTAAAAAGTAATAGACCTGGGTAAAATACTTTGAAGACAGCAATATTTAAACCCAAGCAATTGTTTTACATCTGCAAGATATGCTTTTATGCAATTTCCTTTTCCACAAGAGGGTCTCATGTCTCAATCTCTATAAAATGCAAACTTTGATAAGGTACTGTTTTCCCATCCCATTATACCAAATTTCTTCCACCAATATAAGTTCCTATGTATGGTAAAGATAAATCTATCCATCCTAGATTTTGCATTGCATTTTTCCTCTTAGAGCGTATCAGATCCTATCATTGGTTTTATATGTTTGATTTCTAGGGAACTTACTTTTAACTGTTGGCACTATGTGTACTCCTGAGGCTTTTTTTTTCTGTGTATGCATGCTCTATTCACCTTTCCAGAACTGTGAGTCATTGTTAATGTTCCAAGCATCATTTTCTCATATATACTTTTCTCTGTCCATTGAGTCAGAAAAGGTCTCATGATTAGGAGTTATAGTTAGTAATTCCTCCTGTTGGCTTGCCTAGACCAGCATCTATATGATGGTTTTTGCTTTATCTTACTACATTTTATTTGATCATGTTTGGTTGGTATCTCTTAGAAGCCTGTTTTTTTTTTTTTTTTTCTAATGAGAGACAAAACAGTAATGGACCTAAAGGGGAGAATAAGTGGAGAGGAACTGGGATGAGTAGAGCAATTGGAAATTGTAATCAAGGTATATTGTATGAGAAAATAATCTATTTTCAATAAAAGGAAATAAATGAAAACAAAATGGATGTGGTTCCTGGGTTACAATTTTTAAAGAACAGTAGTAAATTCATCTTGAAGGATAGTGATACCTTAGAAAATAGCAATAACACCTTGCATTGGTGTACTTAATGGCATTAATGATCTTAGGAATTTAAATTAGAGAAAGACATATGCATGTGTTTACCAAAGTAAGCAAACTTTTACTTATTAGATATTTCAATCTTATTTGTAATTTATTTTACAAGAATTTTTTTCAAATATATTTTAAAACATCTAATCTACTGGTGAAAATTTGCTATTATTAATGGAAAAAATATATGCCAGGAAGCTCTTATAATTTGTAATTTTTCTTCACTAAATTATGCAAATATTTAAAAATGATCAGTGGAATAAAATCATTTTTTGATCAATTCATTATCAAATATTACATACTAATTTATTGTAATAATGTCATAGAGCAGATGTTTTTGGTAATGGAATCATTTGTACAATTAATTCATCTGAGATAATTGAGTTTCAAAAATGTGTTTGGTAATTTTATGATACTCTTCAAAGATTGATGAACTAGGCAAATGAGAATGTCATAAAGGATACCAGACGTGGTCAGAAAAAGCTAATAGTAATGCATTTGGCTAAAATAAATTCTTCTTTCTTTAGCCACCTTTGTGTAGCTAACATTTAAAAATATAATCCTTCATCAAATCATGCACTGAAACATGGTTATGCACCTTACAGAAAGAACCTTGATTCCACCTTGCTTGTTGGAGAATTCCTTTCATGTCAACAGTCTTGAGGCAGTGGCTGAGGAGTGTGCAGATGTGGAGGCAGTGGGGGAGGCAGAGGCTGAGATGGTGGTTGAGGCAGAGGGGGAGGCAGGCAGATCTTTGTGAGTTCAATGATTGCTTGTTCGATGTAGTCAGTCCTAGGAGATGCTGGAATATGGAGTGGGTCCCAGTTTAATAAACTCAAAGTGACTTAATAAATAAATGAATTCTGCTTGCTATATGTAATCTTGGAAAAAGATAATGGCAAATGCCCCAGAGACCAAAGTATAATAAACTCTGTTACTATTAGAGCACAGAGTAGCACAAAGAGTTGAAGGTTCAGGAGATGCCAGTTTTCTTCTCTCCCTTCTTTCACAGTGAGTGACAGACCTTCACAGACTCCAGCATGTGCATGCTGAGGTGGTTTTGAGGCTTTTTAAACCCATCATTGCTGAGCTCAGGTTGATTGAACTTCCTCTTGTTGTTGAGGACAGTGGGCTTGTTTTCTGTCTTGACTCTGTGACTTAATAGCATCAACTCTTTCAGCTTTCTTGGAGTTGATATCTCTAATACTCTTGGTCTTGTCTTTTATGATTCACAGGTCTGCTGTGCCTGCAGAGTGTGGCTTTCTGAACTTTGCTCTCTATATGCTGGCTGATGTTGTCACTATCACCTTCTCTAGCCACAGCACTGTTCCAAGGCTCTGTCCCTTGACCAGGTCCTGAGACTAGATTCTGGCCAGAGAATCTCCATCAAGCAGATTAGAGGCCAAGTGTACTCCAGGTTACATTTTTGGTACATACCTAAAATCCAAAGAGACAAAAGCACATGTTTTTAGAGTGCAACTTCACTCAGAATCATTTGTTTTTCTGACAATCTGCCATGTTTCACTTGTAGGCTGCACTTGCAACAAAGCCTGTGAAGCACAAACCTCATATGAGGTATGCTCATGCAATCCTGTGTATTTTCTTTCTTTTGTAGTAAAGTTATGATTACTTTCCTACTTCTAGGAAGTGGAGCATCTCAGGAATTGTATTCATCCTCTCCATAGAGTTTCTTGATGCATCTTTCTTCACAATATCTAACCCCCAACTACTGTGTATGCCCCAAATTGTTCATTCTAACAAGGGCTAAGTCCAGTCTAACTCACCTAGAAACTGTTAACAAACCAGCATGAAAAGATCCAACTTCCTGAATGCAATGATCCTCACAGGGACAAATTTGAGTACAGCAGAACGATGGAAAGCAATGGCTTAGGGAGGCCTCTGGTTTTATCACTCCCTGTGTGTGGCTCAATGACAGATTTGCACACTGTCATGAGACTACTGTCTTCATCTTACACCTTAGGAGCAGCAGAAACACATTTGGACGGATATCTTCTAACCTTGATATTATTATTTTCATCTTTATGTATTCAAACTAAGGGTCTTGTAAAATAATCCTTATTTAAGAAGTTCAGGAAGCATTTTTCATATTAAAGCAATTCACACACACACAAAAAAATATAATCCTTAATAATAAATGCAAGATAGGATGAAAAAGGAAACAAAATAAAAGAAAGTGAAAACAAGACATTCTCACATCCCTCTGTGAAATACTATGACTGCCTAAAATATAGAATGCTTTGGTATTTTTTGAAAGTTAATCAGTCTTTTCTATGTAGTTTCCTAGACACTTTATGCTTTCCACTTACAATTTTCCTTCTGGCTTCATTTTTGACCTTGTTTTCAAGAACTTTTTGTTAATGAAATCAGTAAATATAATTTACTCATCATGCTTGTGGAGATCACTGGCTTACATGCTTTCTTTCTTAGCACTGTTTTCTTTCATGACTTAGAATGTCAGTTCCTAAAAGAGCCATTTAACTCTCCAGAGCCAGTTTCAATATCAGCTTCTAATCAAATAAGTAGGATTCAATATAGTTCTATGCCAGAAGGCAATAATCCTTTACCCTAAGGTTTTCTGTCTTATATTGAACGAAAAATGTGCTGAATCAGGAGGCTTTTGTTTATATTTAGCCCTTTGTGCTACTTTAAGTTATTCTGAGATATGTAGTTTTGCAAGTTGAATTTCCTGTATTAGCAAAAAGAAAAACTATAACAAGTGCACATGTTAGTATTTAAAAAGTATTTTGAGTTAAATTTTGAAATATTGTATTTTTAAAATCCTAGGGACAGATGACCAATTTCAGAATAATAAAAAATAAATTAACAAATACAAACAAGTATATATTTAGTATGGACTTAGATTTTATTATCTTTCCATGGCTATTATGAGACTTTTTTTTTGCCAAATTGTAATATTAAATTAAGAAAAAATGGGTGACTATGTGGTGATATATTGTGTACTCGATTAAACTTGCCTGAGTATCAGAGGACAGAACCAGCTATTAAATTAGACATAGAGGTCAGGCAGTGGTGGCACATACCCTTAATCCTATCACTGGGGAGGCACAGATCCATTTGGATCTCTGTGAGTTCAAGGCCACACTGGAAACAGAGCCAGGCAGTGGTGGCACACACCTTTAATCCCAGTACTGGGAAGTACAAATGCCTTTTATACCAGGAGGTGATGTCTGGGCATAGAAAGGTATATAAGGCACGAGGAAACAGGAACTCACACTATCTTTAGGCTGAAGATTTTGTGAAGGTAAGAACTAGTGGCTAGCTGTTCTGCTTCTCTGATCTTTCAGCTTTCACCATGATATTTGTCTCTGAGTTTTTTTATTAAAAGATCATCTAAGATTTGAATAACGTAACTATAATTAAATGTGTCCCTTAAGTCTCATATCAACCCAGGGAAATTATTTGATCTATAATATTTATTCAGCATATTCCCCTTATAAATAAAAAAATGTATCAAATTGGCAGAAAGTCTTCAACTACTGTTCAATTTCTGCAAACCATTCACATCAAATCCATAGATACTAATATGCAGTGCCAGACCAGGCTGAAATATATGGACATTCACTAAAAATTAATTTGAATTACTAAGGCAGTTTGATTTTTCTCTCTGTTTCTCCCAAAGTTTTCAAAATTTACATTTTATATTTATGTCTCCAACTCATTATAAATCACTACTTTATGAGATACAAAGTCAATAGACAGGTCTCTGGTATGGGACTATGCCTGCCCATCTTTTAAAATACTGTCTTTTCAAATGGTTGTCTTTCTGGTGGCCATGTCAGAGAGGTGGCAATTAAAGTTCAGGTGTCAGCCCACCAGGAAGAAAATCCCTGATAAATGAATCTTGTATAGGCAAGGCCCCAAGACCACAGACTCCAGAAAGTCTTTTGCTTCTGCTGTGCCTGTACATGTTTGCTGCTGCCATCATTCTCTGGTGTCTCTTACGGTGTAGATGGGTGGGGGTAAACCCCACTGTCTGTAATGTAGTGTGATTATCTCATGTATATATCCTGTTCTGCTAGGAATTTTTACATGTTGATTATTATGAAGATGATTTCTTCCTAAACTGCACTGTGTAATTGATAACAATAATGTTTGTTTAAATAGGGTTTTGATGATTAAAAATAAACTAAGGAAGTGTCACACAGCTACAACACATGAGTTTCTATTGAGAAGCCATGATGACTGTGGCTTAGGTTAATGATTAAGAAAAACAGCTGAGTCTCAGTAACCCAGCTAGTTTAAATTCCCTTTACCTCAGTGTTGGAAGATATGCTCACAGGTTTTAGAGTGTATCATAGCTGAAACAAAGCTTTGAAAATAACTCAAAGTTAGACTTAGATTTTTCATTTTTCAATTAGCATTGAGGTGAAAAACCCAAGAATACAATCTGAAGTTTTAGAAAGGCACATTGCTCATGAAGAACTCATTAAGGTCAGGAATAAGAACAAAGCAGCTCAATTATTATCTGAGGCACATTTCTTGCTAGGATTGGTTGTTTCAAATATTTACCCTTATTTATTAAGCAATTATTTTTATTTCAGTGTATGAACGGATTACAGATAACACTAATAATAGAAAAGGAAAGAAACTGTAAAAAAAAATTAATAGAGGAAGGGTAACCACGGATTCAGAAATCAAAATCTAAGAAAACACAAGTGAAAATGAAAAGGTATAAAATACCAACATGATAGGAAAACAAACAGGGGGAGCAGGAGGGAAAGGAGATGGGGTCTAGTGGTGAAAATGTATATATTGACCTTTTCTAGAAACAGGAGGAACAATTTGAAAAGCTTACAAAAATTATGTTTAGAAATTAAAAGGTCTTGGCAAATATTCACATTTCTTTCTGCTGCTTCCAAGTCTGGTAGCAGAACAACTATTGCTTTCTTCTTTTACTCTCTGGCTGAATCCCCAAAGTGTCCAGAAAATTTTGTCCTCCAAACTTCTTTCATCTAACCCATCCTACTATCATATCTTCTAACAGCAGCAGGCATTTCCTGAAATAGATCAGCTGCACAAGTCCAAAGAAACAGGGAAGCTAACTAAAAACCTTTACCACCCCATCCTCTCCTCCAAATCCAATCCTCTAGCCTAATCCCTATCTTTGCAGATCACACAAACTTTCTAACCTCCTTTGAAATGGTTGCTTTTTTCTGCTGCAGGCCACTCCAGCTAGGGAAGCAAGTATGCTGACTGGAAATATTTCCTTCTACTTCTGTTTCTCCAGATCTGAACCTCCGGTCTCTTGGCCAGACCTGCTGTGTTGACCTCTCATTGATCTAACCCCATTCCAAGCAAACTAAGTAAGCAGATCCTGGTGGAATACTCTGCTTTCCTCCATCTTCCTAACCCCTTAAAACTCCCAACATACCCTCATTCCTAAGTGTCAGTTCCCAATACCCAGAAACATAATTTACCTAGAACCCTGAGGTACCATAACTATTGGGTCCACAGAAAATTTCCTGCCAGAAAACACATAACCACCACACTGTCCTAAAGTGCAGAGAGAAAACAGAAACCAAGGAACAAAATATCTACCCCCAAAAGGCAAAATCAAATATCAGCATTTTAAAGGTTTGAAAGAAAATAGCTGCCAAAGGGAGTGGCACTCATAAAAGGTGGAGCCTTGTTGAAGAATGCGTGAAGTATGGAGAAAACAGGTCACTGTGCATGTGGTCTTTGAGGTTTCTTTTGCTCAAACTTTGCTCAGTGTGTCACTCTGTCTACTTTTTTGTTGCCTGCATATCAACATGTAACAGCTTCTTCTCCAGCACCATGTCTGCCTGCATCCTGCCATTCTCCCCACCATGGTAATAATGGACTGAATTTCTGAACTGTGAGTGATCCACCCCAATGAAATGTTTTCTTTTTTTTTTTTTTTTTTGTTTTTATTTTTGGTTTTTCGAGACAGGGTTTCTCCGTGTAGCTTTGCGCCTTTCCTGGAACTCACTTGGTAGCCCAGGCCGGCCTCGAACTCACAGAGATCCGCCTGGCTCTGCCTCCCGAGTGCTGGGATTAAAGGCGTGCGCCACCACCGCCCGGCGAAATGTTTTCTTACAAGAGTTGCTGTGGTCATTGTATATCTTCACAGCAACAGAAACACTAAGACAGAAGTTGAAAACAGGGACTGAGATATTATTTTGATAGGCCTGACCATGATTTTGTTAGGAAGAATTTGGAATTTGGTATCTTGCTTAGGAAAGCACTGCTTAATTGACCAATTTAGTAGGAGCATGGAAGACAATAGTGCTAATAATTATTTGAACTGTCAGGGGTTGGTACAAGGGTTGCTGAGGAGAAGAATTTTAGTATGTTGCCTAAAAATCATTCTTGTGATATTTTGGTGAGGAATGTGGCTGCTCTTTGCCCTTGTCTGAAGAGTTTTGGCTTAATTTTGTTGTCAGAGGAAATCTTAAAACATCCTAGTATAGAATCTGTCATGAGGTTATCAGTGTTAACAATAATGAAGATATATAATGAAAAGAATCCAGCTGAGCAAGATAGAATATTTGAGGGGAAAATTAGCACAAGAAAGTAGAATGGGGCTAAGTCCTGTAATCAAGGAGATAAACAAATTAAGAAATAAAATAAAGGGGGTGGTGAACTCAGGGCAAGATCCCACCCAGCTAAGTTTCTATCTTGTGAAAAGGAACTAAAGAAAAGCTTAGAGCCCAGTATCATGGTGCACACTTTTAATCGCAGAATTCAGTAAAAGAGGCTTGCAAATCTTTGAATTTGAGGCCAGCATGGTCTAACCATAGAAAACAGAAAGTTGATGAATATGTAACTGAACGAGAGGATCATATTATAATCATGGCAAGCACAGAATGTGGCAGCTTTCATCCTCATGGTTCTGATTTTAGAGTTGAGGAAAAGCCTCTGAGGCCAGGCATTTGTCAGGGGTGTCTGAATGGAGGCCTAATAGAGAGGCCATTATGTGAAGCTGTGAAGGTGAAGCCTGGTTTGTCTTGGAAAGACCAAGATGTTAGAGATGCCAGATTAGTGGGGTACCTCCTGAGGAGAGCTGCTAGCAGTGAGTCAAAACAATGTAAGAGAAAGAAATTTGTTACAGTCAACAAAGCTGAACAGATTTGGAGATCTGAAGAGGATTTTGACATGACATAGATGTAGAGTTTGAAGGCTGCCCAGCTGATTTTCAGTCTTGCTTTAGCCCAGTATTTCCTTACTATGCTCTCTTCCCTACCTTTTGGAACAGTAATGTATATCTGTGTCATTATATGTAGGAAGAATATTATCTACGTTTTTATTTTGATTTTATAGGGAATGACAGTTAAGAAATTGCATAACTCTTGGGGGAAGCTTCATACTTTGGACTTTTAAACATTGTTGAGACTGGAATAGACTATATGGATTTTTGAAGTTGAATAAATGTGTTTTTGTATTATGATATGGCTACAAGCCTTTGGGAACCAGGAAGTAGAATGTGGTGGTTTGAAAGAAAATGGCCCCCCAAGGAAGTAGTACTATTAGAAAGTATGGTTTTGTTGAAGTAGTTGTGGCCTTGTTGGAGGAAGTGGGTCACTGTGGGGGTGGGCTTTGTGGTCTCTTTTGCTCAAGCTTCACTCAGCGTGACATTCAATCTACTTCCTCTTGCCTGCAGATCAACATGTAACAGCTCCTTCTTCAGTGCTATGTCTACCTGCATGCTGCCATGCTCCCTATCACAACGAAAATGGACTGAATTTCTGAACTGTAGTGATCCACTCCTATTTAATGTTTTCCTTTATATGAGTTGCCATAATCATGGCATCTCTTCACATCAACAGAAACCCCAAGACTCACACCTAGGCCTATCATACACCAGTGCCATATCCCTAGATGCCAGCCTGAAAACACAATCAATAAGGAGGACAATATGTCTCCATTATTGTCCAGCAACCCTACCACTACAGGCCCTGAGTCATAGCTGAGTCACAATTAAAGGACCTTATAACAACCTGTAGGAAGATGATAGATATCCTCAAACAGAAAATGAATAAACTCCTTCAAGACATCCCCTTCATATGCTCTAACAGTTCATAGATATGATGGATGTTGGGGTGGGCCAACTCAGAGCCCCGGTTGTGGGTCTGTGTAGTAGCTGGGTTGGTGAGCATGTCAGTTTTTCCTCATGAGCATTGCCTTGGAGAGCTCATGCAATGTAGTCTGCAACAAGGAACAGGGCCAGTTCTCTTGCTCTCAGGTCCTCAGATCTGGGTCATCCACACCTATATCACCAGAGTCTGTTTTACCCAGGCCTCTCTCCTGATTGCTTGGTGGGGGCATGAGAGAAGGTAGCTCAGCTCTCCTGTTCTCATGAACTCAGGGCTGGCTCATCTGAATCCCCAACAACAGTGTCAGTGCTAGGTCATCTGCAAAACCCACGATGCTGGTTGCTGCATCTGGTGAGGGGCAAGGCTAGTTCTCCCACTCATGACTCTGGGGACAACTCTCTTACCCATCACATGTAGTAAGGGGTAGAGGGGTGGGTATCTTGCCCTCATCCCTGCCATTGCATGGCAAATGGGAGGCAGAGTCAACTCTATTGCTCTCATGCCCTCAGGGCAGGCTTACTTACATCCCTGAGAACATGAGGCTCAGGGCTAACTCTCTCTCTCGTGACCTCAGGGCCAGCTCTTTCACCTGACACTAAGGTAATGCATGAGAGGGGTAAGGCCTCTCTCTCAGCCATGCCACCACATGGTGGAGAGTGGGTGCATGGTCAGATATCCTGCTCTCATGCCCTCAGTTTCAGCTCACCTGAATCCATCCTGGATTACAGGGTCAGCTTCTGTGTGCTACCAGTGAGGTGCATGCCTGTGGTGAGGCATGGAACCATCTTTTCTGAGTGCTCTGTCCAGCAAACTTTCCCCTGAGGGGCCAGTGCCAGCTCTTCTGCTGCAGTCTCCAGTGAAGGGTGAGGCCAGCTAGCCCAGTGAAGGGCAGAGCTGCTTCAGCATAATAGGGCTCCAAGCCCTCTTTTGTTATCCCAAGGCATGGACATCATCACAGACTCCAGCTACAGCAGGACCACGGACCCAGACATGGCTTTTGGCAGCAGCTCAGCTGGACTTTACCATGCCCCCGTGGCATCACAGGATACCCAGATCAGTATGGCCCCAGCATCAGCTTGGTCTTCGATCATCTCAGAAGCTACAGACATCAATATAGACTTGGCCCTCTGACACAGCCCTGATCCTGAGGATACCATGGCTCCAGTTGACAGCACTGGCTACCCAAATCTCAGCACAGCACACGGACACCAAAATGTCACAGACAGCAGCCCAGATTGTGGGCATCCTAGTGGCCCCTTGTGACAAAATGGGCTAGCAACAACAACACAGACTCCAGTCACAGATGAACCATGGACTCTTATATGGTCCTCTACAGCACCCTAGGCCAGGATGTCACCATGGTCACAGATGAACGCTCAGGCTAGCCAGATTGGTATGTCCCCCATTGCATAGTGGCCTTCAGACACCAACGGGTTCCAAGGTGGTGGCCCAGACCACAGATCCCTACACAGTCCCCAGTGGTAACATCAGCACATGCCCGTTGTGCTGTTCCAGGGCCCCAGACAAAGTCCTGGTCTTAGGCAATAGCCCAGACTTGGACATCACTTTGAAGTCTGGTAGTCCACACATCATTCACAACAACCTGTTCCTCCCCACCCTCACCTCTCCAGATCCACCTCTCCGCAGCTCATGAACAATTCTGTATCTCCCTCTTTTCTACTACCTCACGCCCATCCCCCATACTCTCTTATCACAATGGCACCTGACTGCCCAGTAACAGTCAGACTGCCCAGACTCTTGGTAGGGTCACAGGTTGTGCTTGTTGGATACTTCTCTCCCAAGCTGCAAGACAGGGTGCTGAGCTATTGTCTTTCCTCTCTTCCATGCCTGGGCCTAGAAACCTCTGGTAGCACTTGCTATGATGGTGCCTTTGGCGCCCAGCAGGTTCTGAGTGCACCACCCAGACCACAAAGTCTGGGGAGAGCCTAGATGGCTATTGTTTAAGCTATTAATAACTCATCATTTGAAAATTGTTTATTTCTATGCCCTCCTTTTTTAAAAAAAATAAACTCTTGTTTTTATTTTTTAGTTCTTAATATATTTTGTATATTAACTCTCTGTCAGAAGAATAGTTTGTAAAAACTTTTTTCCAGGCTGAGCAAGGAATCCCATCATAGGTAATGGGCTCCAAAAAGCCAGCTCATGGAATAGATCCTGATCCCACTGCCAGGGACCCCTCAAACCAACCAAACTACTCAACTGTCTCTCCCATGAAGAAGGTCTAGTCCTGTCCTATGCAGGCTCCACAGCTGTTGGTCTAAAGTTTAAGAGTTACCATGAGCTTTGTTTAGCCTTGATGCAGGGGGAAGGGCTTGGTCCTGCCTCAACTGAATGTTTTGCTGACTTCCCATTGGAGGCCTTACCCTTTAGAGGAGGGAATTAGGGAGCAGGTGAGGGAGGGGAAGAGATGGGGGGGCGTGAGAGGAGGGATGAATAAAAGTTTCTTAAATTAAAAAAATATTTTTCCATTCTATAGGCTGCCTCTTCACTCAAAAGATGGCATCTTTTGCTCTACAGAAAGTTTACAACATTTACTAAGCATTTGTTAATGATGCTGTTTTCTCCAATTTGTCTTGTTGACTTTTTTTTTTTTTTTTTGGTTTTTTTTCGAGACAGGGTTTCTCTGTGTAGCTTTGCGCCTTTCCTGGGACTCACTTGGTAGCCCAGGCTGGCCTCGAACTCACAGAGATCCGCCTGGCTCTGCCTCCCGAGTGCTGGGATTAAAGGCGTGCGCCACCACCGCCCGGCTAAATTAAATATTTTTGTTTTCACTTTTTTTTTTTATAGATTGTTGACTTTTTTTTTGTCAAAAATCAGGCAGCTGTAGGAGTATATGTTTCCAGAAATTTTAATTCTTTAATAAAAAAGTTTTTTATACTAGTACTATGATATTTTCATTATGAAGTCAATGTAGTATAATTTGAAATCTTGGAAGATGATGTCTCTAAACAGATTTTCTGTTGTTAAGCTTTGATTATCCTGGATCTTTTCTATTTTCATGTTAAATGTAAGGTTTTTTTTTTTTCAGTTTCCCTGAAGAATTGTGCAGAAATTTTGAGGACTATTTCATTAAGTGTGTAGATCACATATTTTCACAAGATTAATCCTTTCAGTTTATGAGAATGAGTCTATGTTTAGGTACATTTTTCAATTTATTATTTTAATGTTTTAAATTTTTGGCTGTCAAAGTCTTTTACTTTTTGGTTACATTTTTTTCAAATATTTTTTGAGATAATTTTGAATAGTTGTTTTCTTGATTTTCTTCTTTGCATGTTTGTTGATTATATATAAGGTGATTTCATTCAGAATGTATTAATATGCAATAGGAATTTTCTGGTTGAATCTAGGGTCTTATACATATAGAACCATACCACATACAAATACATATGCCTTGACTTCTTTCTTTTATATAGTAGCTTGTTTTATTGCTGTAGATAAGACTTCAAGTATTGTATTAAACAGGCATAGAAAAAGTAGACATCATTGTCTTATTCATATTTTAGCATATCTGTCTTGAGTGTCTCTCTGTTCAGAAGGTTGTCAAATATGGGATTCCTTTATATTACTTCTTGCTTTCCATATCCCTGTTCCCCTAAGAACCTTTGTCATTAATGGATGTTGTGTTGTATTAAGAGAAGTTACCTGGATCTGCGACCACCAGAGCCACAGGCCTCACCTGCACATATTTGAGGAAGAGCTCCAGCAACCAGTCAGCAGCATTCTCCTTAACCCCAAACATCCTCGGAGGCCTCCTCAACCACTGGAGCCACAGACCCCACCTGCACTGATTGGAGAAAGAGATGGGAAGATGACAGCATATGAATACATTCAACAATATAGAAAGGGATGTGGCACCACCAGAAATTAGTGGTTGTACAGGAGCAAAACCTGAAAATCCCAATGCAGATGATGAAGAAGAAATGACCTTAAAAATAACTTTATGAAGATGATAGAAGCCCTTAAAGAGGAAATGGAAAATTCCACTAAAGGAATGAAGGAAAGAACAAAAAAAAAAAAAACCTGAAAGAAATCAGTAAATTCCTTAAAGAAAGCCAAGAAAAATGATCAAACAAGTGAAGGAAACAGTTCAAGACTTGGAAATTAAAATAGGGTTAATAATGAAAACACAAACTGAAGGAATTCTGGAAATGGAAAATCTAGGTAAATGAACAGGAATTACAGATACAAGCATAACCAACAGAATATAAGAGATGGAAGAGAGAATCTCATGCATTGAGGATACAATGGAGGAAATAGATTCATCTGTGAAAGAAAATGTCAAATCCAACAAATTCTTTACACAAAACATCCAGGAAATCTGGGACACAATAAAAAGACCAAACTTAAAAATAATAGGTTCTAATAATAAAAGGAGAAGAATTCCAGCTCAAGTCACAGAAAATATCTTCAACAAAAACTTTTAAGATTTGTGCCATAGCATTCAATCACCATAGACAGAGAAAACAAAATATTCCACGACAAAACCAGGTTTAAACAACACCTGTCCATAAATTCAAGCCTACAGAAAGTACTAGAAGGAAAACTCCAACCCAAAGAAGTCAGCTGCACCTATGAGAACACAGACAATAGATAACCTCACATCATCAAATCCCAAAGAAAGGAAGCACACATAGTAGCACCACCCACAAAGCCAAAAATGACAGAAATTAACAATCACTGGACATTAAGATCTTCTAATATCAATGGACTCAGTTTACCTATCAAAAGACACAGGCTACTAGAATGGGTATGAAAACAAGACCTGCAAAGGTCCTGCCTCTAGGATTCAGGCCCTGAGACACAACCAGTCCCTGGGAACACCTACCCAACTATGCCCCAGTTGCTGGCCAGCAGGGAAAACTCCTGCAGGCAGGCTCCCCCAACCAAAAGTCTCCATTAGGCCCTAAAATCTACAAGACCCATCACCTACCTCAAAACCCATCCACCTACAACCCCAGTAACTTCATGAGACAAGTAATTCACCAGCTTTCATTGGGCCAAGAGGTGAGTTACTCTTCTCCCACCCACAGAGTCCTGCCTCTAGGACCCAGGCCCTGGGACACAGCCAGTCCATGTGAACCCCCACTGAACTCTGCTCCAATTGCAGGCCTGCAGGGAAAACTCCTGCAGGCAGGCTCTACCACCAAAATCAGACCCTGCAATTGACAAGACACATACCCTACATCAATACCCATCACCCTGTGACACCAGTGGCTTCCTGAGACACAGAATCTGCCAGCTCTGACTTGACCAAGAACCTTGATAAGACCAAGAGTGGCTCCCTGAATCACAGAATCAGCTACCTTGGATTGGACAAAAAATAGTTCCCTGAGATACAGAATGTGACATCTCCAATTAGGCCAAGAGCTAAGATTGGACCCAGAGAGGCCCACTGAGACACAAACAGAGCAAGCACAAAGTGGACTAATAGCAGCTCGCTCAGACACAGGCACCTCTTGAACCTATTGGAGTAAGAAATGGGTAGACATCAGTGCAAAAATACATGCAGAAATATAAAGAGCAATATGGCGTCACAAGAACCTAGCCCTTCTACAAGAGCAAGACCTGAACATAACAATGTTGAACAAGCAGAAGAAAGTAACCTTAAAAATAATTTCATGAAGATGCTAGAGGCATTTAAAGAGGAAATGAAAAATTCCCTTAAAGAAATTGAGGAAAAGATAAACAAAAAATTAGAAGACATCAATAAATCCCTTAAAGGACACTAAGAAAACCATGAAAAAAACAATTAAATATGTGAAGGAAGCAGTTCAAGAGCTGAAAAGTGAAACAGCAACAATGAAGAAGACACAAACAGAGGGAATGCTAGAAATAGAAAACCCAGCCACTTTCTGAGGCTTGAAAACCAAACCCCAACTCATCTATTCAGACGGGGAGAGAGAGAGAGAGAGAGAGAGAGAGAGAGAGAGAGAGAGAGAGAGAGAGAGAGAGAGAGAGAGAGTTCTTATTGAACAAAGGACTGTCATTGGACCAAAAGTAATCAAAGCAGACAGGGAATCTGCCAGTCCTCATTAGACCAAGAGTGGCTTTCTGAGAAGTAGACGCTGTCACCTCTCATTGGACCAAGAGAGACTTCCTGAAACACAGAATCAGTCAGCTCTGACTAGACCAACAGCGTTAAGGAGACCAAGAAAGGATCTGTGATTCATAAAATCAATTAGCTTGGGTAGACCCAAGAGCAGCTCCCTGAGACACAGAATCTGCCTGCTCCAATTAGACCAAGAGCTAAGATTAGACCCAGAGGGCCCCTAAGACATAGACACAACAAGCACAGAGTGGACAAACAGCAACTCTCTCAGACACAGGCACCTCTTATACCCATTAGAGGAGGAGATGGGCAGACATCAAGGAAGAAGTATATACAACAACATAAAGAGCAATATATCATCACTAGAACCTAGCCTTCCTCCAACAGGAAGACCTAAACATCATAAGGTAGAAGAAGCAGAAGAATGCAATCTTAAGAATAGCATCATGAAGATGCTAGAGGCCTTTTAAGAAAAAATGAAAAATGAAATTGAGGAAAAGATAAACAAAAAAGTGGAAGAAATCTCTGGTGAGAGGATATAATAGAGGAAATGGATTTGTCAGTCAAAGAAAATACCAAAGCCAAAAAAACTAATAACACAAAATGTCCAAGAAATCTAGGACACCATGAAAAAACCAAACCTAAGAATAACAGGGATAGAGGAAGGAGAAGAATATCAACTCAAAGGCACAGAAAATATATTCACAAAATCATAGAAGAAAACTTTTCCAACTTAATGAAAGAAATACCTACGAAGATACAGGAAGCCTATAGAACACCAAACAGACTAGACCCCCCAAAAAAGTCCCCTCACCACATAATAATTAAACAACTAAACCTACAAAATAAAGAAAGAATATTAAGAGCAGCAAAGGAAACAGGCAAAGTGACTTATAAAGGCAAAACCATCAGAAAAACACCCGATTTCTAAATGGAGACTTTGAAAGCCAGAAGGACCTGTATAGATGTAATGTAGACACTAAGAGACCATGGATGCCAGCCTACACTAATATACTCTAAAAAACTTTCAATCATCATAGACAGAGTGAACAAGACATTACAAGATAAAATCAGATTTAAACAATACCTATCCACAAATCCAGCCCTACAAAAAGCACTAGAAGGAAAATTCCAACCTAAGAAAGTCAGATACACCCATGAAAACACAGGCAATACATAAAGCCACAGCAGTAAACCCCAAAGAAGAGAAGTACACACACACACACTACCACCAAAAGATAACAGGAACAAACAATCACTGGTCATTACTATCCTTTAATATCAATGGACTTAATTCACCTATAAAAAGACACAGGCTAACAAAATGGATACAAAAGTAGGACCCATCTTTCTGCTACATACAAGAAACACTACCTCAGAATAAAAAGCTGGTAAAAGTCTTTTCAATCAAATGGTCTTAAGAAGCAAGATGGTGTAGCCATCTTAATATCCAGTAAAATAGACTTCAAACTAAAAACAGTCAAAAGAGATCAAGAAGGATATTACATACTCATCAGAGGAAAGATCCACCAAGATGAAGTTTCAAATCTGAACATTTATGTGCCAAACACAAGAGCACCCACATATATAAAAGAAATGTTACTAAATCTTAAATCCCACATAAAAACCCACACATTAATAGTGGGAGACTTCAACACTCCACTCTCACCACTGAACAGATTTGCAAAATCAAAACTTAACAGAGAAATAAGGGACTTAACAGATGTTATGACACAAATGGACTTAATCCATATCTATGGAACATTCCATACTAACAAAAAAGAACATGCCTTCTTCTCAGCACCCCACTAAATCTTCTCTAAAATAGACCACATACTTGCCCACAAAGCAAAGATCAACAGATACAAAACAATTGGAATAACTTCCTGTATTCTATCAGACCACCATGGTTTAAAGTTAGATTTAAACCACAACAAAATTATAGAAAGCCTACAATCTCACGGAAACTGAATAATGCTCAACTGAATTACCAAGGGCTCAAGGAAGAAATAAAGAAAGAAATTAAAGATTTCCTAGAGATCAATGAAAATGAATATACCACATAACCAAACTTATGGGACACTATAAAAGCAATGCTAAGAGGAAACTTCATAGCACTAAAAAGCCCACATAAAAAAGTTGGAGAAATCTCACACTAGTGACTTAACAGCACACCTGAAAACCCTAGAACAAGAAGAAGTAAAGTCACCCAGAAGGAATAGATGCCAAGAAATAATCAAATTGAGAACTGAAATCAATAAAATAGAAACAAAGAAAACAATACAAATAATCAATGAAACAAAGAGTTAGTTCTTTCAAAAAATCAACAAGATAGACAAGCCCTTATCCAAACCAACCAAAAGTCAGAGAGAGAGCATCCAAATTAGCAAAATCAGACATGAAAAGGGAGACATAATAACTAACATTGAGGAAATCCAGAGAACCATCAGGTCATACTTCAAAAATCTGTACTCCACAAAACTGGAAAATCTAAAAGAAACAGATAATTTTCTGGATAGGTACCACATACCTAAGTTAAATCAAAACCAGATAAAGTATTTAAATAGACCAATAACACCTAAGGAAATAGAAACAGTCATTAAAAGTCTCCCAACAACAACAAAAAAACCCAGGACCAGATGGTTTCAGTGCAGAATTCTACCAGATCTTCAAAGAAGAGTTAATACCAATACACTTTAAGTTGTTCCACACAATAGAAACAGAAGGAATGTTTCCAAACTCCTTCTATGAGGCTACAGTTACTCTGATTCCCAAGCCAAAAAAAGATGCAACAAAGAAAGATAACTACAGACCAATTCCCACATGAACATTGATGAAAAATATTCAATAAAATATTGGCAAACAGACTCCAAGGACACATCAAAACAATTATCCACTATGATCAAGTAGGCTTCATCCCAGGGATGCAAGGGTGGTTCAACATATGAAAGTCTTATCAATATAATGCATCATATAAACAAACTGAAGGAAAAAGAAACAGCATGATCATTTCACTAGTTGCTGAAAAGGCCTTTGACAAAATCCAACACCCCTTCATGATAAAGGTCTTGGAGAGATCAGGAATATAGGGAACATACCTAAATATAATAATGACAATTTACAGCAAGGCAACAGCCAACATCAAAGTAAATGGAGAGAAACTCAAAGCGATTCCACTAAAATCAGGAAGAAGACAAGGCTGTCTGCTCTCCCCATACTTATTCAATATAGTACTTGAAGTTCTAGCCAGAGCAATAAGACAACATAAGGAGATCAATGGGACACAAATTGGAAAAGAAGAAGTCAAGCATTCATTATTTGCAGATGACATGATAGTATACACAAGTGATCCCAAAAATTCAACCAAGGAATTCATACAGCTTATAAACACCTTCAACAATGTAGCAGGATACAAGGTTAACTCAAAAAAATCAATAGCCCTCCTGTATACAAAAGACAAATGCTCTGAGAAAGAAATCAATGGTACATCACCCTTTACAATAGCCACAAGTGACATAAAATACCTTAGGATAATTCTAACTGAACAAGCCAAGGACCTGTATGACAAGAACTTTAAGTCCCTGAAGAAAGAAATTAAAGAACATGTCAGAAAATGGAAAGATCTCACATGCTCATAGATAGGTAGAATTAACATAGTAAAAATGGTAATCTTATGAAAGCAATCTACAGATTCAATGCAATCCTCATCAAAATCTCAATACAATTCTTCACAGACCTGGAAAGAATAATACTTAACTTCATATGGAAAAACAAAAAACCCAGGATAACCAAAATAATCTTGTATAATAAAACAACCTCAGGAGGCATCATGATCCCTGACTTCAAGCTCTACTATAGAGCTACAGTAATAAAAAAAACAGCTTGGTACTGGCATAAAAACCGACATGTGGAACAATGGAACCGAACTGAAGACCCTGACATTAATCCGCACACCTATGGACATAAAATTTTAGACAAAAGAGCCAAAACTATACAATTGAAAAAGGAAAGCATCTTCAACAAATGGTGCTGGCATAACTAGATGTCAACATGTAGAAGGCTGCAAAAAAGATCCATATCTGTCACCGTGCACAAAATTTAAGTCTAAGTGGATCAAAGACCTCAACATGAATCCAGTTACTCTGAACCTGATAGAAAAGAAAGTAAGAAGTAGTCTTGAATGCATTGGCACCGGAGATCACTTCCTAAATATAACACCAGTAGCACAGACACTGAGAACAACAATTAATAAATGGGACCTCTTGAAACTGTGAAGATTTGTAGGGCAAAGGACATGGTCAATAAGTCAAAATGACAGCCTACAGAATGGAAAAATATCTTCACCAGCCCCACATCTGACAGAGGCCTGATATCCAGAACATATAAAGAACTCAAGAAATTAGACATCAAAATACTCAACAGTCCAATGGGGGGAAAAAAAACGGGCTACATATCTAAACAGAGAATTCTCAACAGGAGAAATTCAAATGGCTGAAAGACATTTAAGAAATTGCTTAACATTCTTAGTCATCAGGGAAATGAAAATCAAAGCAACTCTGAGATATCATGTTACATCTGTCAGAATGGTTAAGATAAAAAAACACTGATGACAGCTTATGTTGGAGAGGATATGGAGCAAGGGGAACTCTCCTCCACTGTTGGTGGGAATGCAGACTTGTATAGACACTTTGGAAATCAATATGGAGCTTATTTAGAAAATTGGGAATCAACCTCCCTCAAGACCCAGCTATACCACTCTTGGGCATATACCCAAGGAATGCTCAATCATACCACAAGGACACAGGCTCAACTATGTTCATAGCAGCATTATTTGTAATAACCAAAACCTGGAAACAACATAGATGCCCTTCAACTGAAGAACGGATAAATAAAATGTGGTACATATACACTCATCAGAGAAAAACAATGACATCATGAAGTTTGCAGGCAAAGGGGTGGAACTAGAAAAAAATCATCCTGAGTGAGGCAACCCAGACTCAGAAAGACAAACATGGTGTGTACTCACTCATAAGTGGATACTAGATGTAAACCAAAGGATAACCAGACTGCAACTCACAAGTCCAAGATGGCTTCCTAGTACAGAGGACCCTAAGAAAGACATAGGGATCACCCAAAGACAGAGAAATGGATGAGATCTACACGAGCAAAATGGGGATTGGGGGTAATGGAGGACAAGAGTTGGGGGAAAGAGAGCTTAGGGCAGAGGAAGGTCCCAGCTGGATAAGGAGCAGAGTGGGAGAAGGGCAAGGGAGTTACCACGATGAATGAAGACCCCCACGGGAATAGGAAAAAGCAAAGTGCTAGAGAGGTCCCCAGAAATCCACAAAGATACCTCCACAATAGACTACTAGCAATGGTCGAGAGAAAGTCCAAACTGACCTACTCTGGCGATAGGATGGCCGAACACCCTAACTGTCATGATAGAACTCTTATCCAGTGTCTGATGGAAGCACATGCAGAGATCCACCGCCAAGCCCCAGGGGGAGCTCTGGGAGTCCAATTGGCCGATAGAGGACGGATTGTATAAGCAAGAGATATTGAGACCATGATTGGAAAAAGCACAGGGACAAATAGCCAAACTAGTGGAAATGCATGAACTGTGAACCAATGGCTGAGGAGCCCCCATGGATAAGTGAAACAGTTGATTAGCTTGAACTGTTTGGGAGGCCCCCATGCATTGGAGCCAGGACCTGTCCTTAGTGCATGAGCTGGCTTTTTGGAGCTTGGGGCCTATGCTGGGACACTTTGCTCAACCTTGGTGTAGGGAGGAGAGGACTTGACCTGCCTTGGCTGTGTCTACCAGGCTGGGCTGACTCCCCAGGGAAGACCTTGCCTTGGAGGAGGTAGAAATGGAGGGTTGATGGTGGGGGGAGGGTTGGGGAGGAAGGCTGGGGGTATGGAGGAGGGAGGTCGGGGAATCCGTGGCTGATATGTGAAATTAAATTAACTATAAAATAAAAATATTAAAAAAAGAAATATGGGTTAAGAAATAAATTAAAAAAATATTTAGAAAATAAATGACAGAAAAATATCATGAGAAAATGTAAATAATAATAATAATAATAACAAAAATTCAACTTAAAATGCACTAGGGAACTGTCATTTAAATGAAAGTAAGGTTTAGACACCAGAATAACCATCATTCACCTAAGTAAGCAACATGGAAGCATGTGTACTAAGGACCCATGTTGTTATTTGATTCCAATCTTGGTGTCTCCTCTGAGGAAAAAGATCATCTTTGAAATTGTTTGGCACCAAAATTGCCAGTGAGAAACACAGCTTTTACATCAAAAGAAATAAAGGAAATTTAATTTTGATCCAATTATGAGTGACCATAGCTAAGGAACACAAATTCTAGCTATCATAAATAATATATCCAAAGGTGGAAACAGAACCAAAATAAATTCATAAATTAAAGATTATTTCAAATAGAAATATCAGTCATATGGCATACAGCAGGATAAGAACCTCTGCTATAGTTTTACATATAGTTTTATAGTTTATTAATAATATTAATAGCTTTGGGGTCTGTGGATCCTAGTGGCACTTAAGTTGATACATTCATTAATATATATCATTCCTTTAACTTTCAGGACCTCACTTAACAGTTCATCTTATCCATGAAATATTTGAAAATGTTCCTCAACTGAACAAAAACTTTTGAGCAATCATAAAGGATGCTGTTGAATCATTTAACTATATTTGTCACAAATATTGGCATATTTCATTTAATTGTACTCTCTCAAGGGTAGCTCATGGTAGTTTGAACAGACTTCAGTGAATGGCTACACATCTAAAAATAAATGAGTGGTGGGATGAGAAGTTCTTTTGAGAGCTGGGCCTCTTTCTATGCCTGCCTTCCATAAGAATGGGGCCATGTTCAGCCCCAGAGTCAAGACTGTGAAGCCCAATGGCAAGAATCTAGACAAGTATGAGTTGGGCATTTTTCAGACACTGTTCAATCTGGAGATGAACTCTGATCTCTAGGAGTAGCTGCAGTAACTCAACATCACCAGGGCTAAGGATATTGAAATTGGTGGTGGTCTGAAAGATATCATAGTTTGTGTACCAGATCCTCAGTAGAATGAACTCTTTCCAGAAATTGCAAGACCGGATAGATCATGAAGTGGAGGAACAGTTTACTGGGATGCACAGTCTTCATTGCTCAGAAGAGTGTTGTGCCTAAGCCAACTCAATAGGAAAAATAAGCAAATCACTACAGGTGCCACACCCTGACTGAGATGAATGATGCCATCATTGAAAACTTGATTTTCTCACATGAAATTGTCAGTAAGAGGATCCTATAAAACTAGGGGGCTTATCAAGATTCATTTAAACAAAGCACAGCAGAACAAAGGAGCACAAGGTTGAAACATTTTCTGGTGTGCATAAAAAGCTAATAGGCCCCATCACAAGAGGAAGCCCATGCCTGACACTGCCTGGATAGCCAGGAACCAGATGCTGAATAGCCCAGAAACCTAGGATATAACCAAACATGGTGGGGAAAAAAAAGTCAATGGAATGAGTCCTAATGATATTCTGCTATACTTATAAATCAGTGCTTAGCCCACACATCACAGAGGGGCTTCATCCATCAATTCATGAGAGTAGATGTGGAGACCCACAGCCAAACATTAGGCACATCTCAGGGAACACTGCATAAGAGAAGGAGGAAGGATTGTAGGATCCAGGGGACTCAAGGAATAATGACAACATAGCTCATAGAATCAACTAAGGAAGATTCATAGGTGCTCACAGAGCCTGAAGTGACAGTCACAGAGCCCGTTCGGGTCTAAGCTACATCTTCTGCATATATGTTATGGTTGTGTATCTTGGTGTTCTTATGGAACTCCCAACAGTGGGAGTAAGGGGATGTCTCTAACTCATCTGTCTTCCCTTGGGATACTTATCCTACTACAGGGTGGCCTCATTCATCCTTGATATGAGGGTTTGTGGCTAGTCTTATTTTAAGTTATTGTATAGTGTTCAGTAGATACCCCCAGGAGGCCTGCTCTTTTCTGAAGGAAAACAGAGGAGGAGTGAATCTGGGGGATAGAGGAGGTGTTGGGGGGAATGGGAGTAGTGGAGGAAGGGGAAACTACAGTCAGGATGTAACATATGAGAGAAGAATAAATTTAAAAATAGTTTAAGAAAAAAGTGATAAAGAAGTAGCTTAAGAGCAAGGATGTTAATTTTGAATTCCTAGAGTTTCATTTGTAAATAAATTACTAAGTAGGATGTCATATGTTTTAAAAAAATAGAGAAAACAAGTTGGACTTGGTGGGTTTTCAAAAAGAAAGAGAAGAGAACAAAGAGTTGTGTTCATAAGGTAATGTGTAGATTGGAAAGGAATTGGGCCAGGGGTTAATAAGGTCAAAGCACACGTTGGTAGGTTCTTCATTTAACCTTAATTTGCTTCCAAATCTCTCACCTACAAAAACTATTAATTGGATTAATGTTCCTTTTTCTTAACTTTTTACAACAGAGAAACATTTCTGAATGAGTTTCTGTGGGATCATTCGAAAAATAACAAAATGTGTTTTTTCTTTGAAAAAATCTGAAAAATATTTCTTTCCTGAAGGTAGGTATGTACTAATGTGGAGGGAGGGTGTATCTGTTATAATGAACTCTTGACAGTTGATCAATCCCTGGCTCCACAACTTTTTGACACTTGAAAGAAGTTCTCTGATCTCCAGAAGCACACCTTCTACTCACTCCTCCAAACACACACACACACACACACACACACACACACACACACACACACACCACTAACTCGATCAATAGATAAATAAATATAATGATAATAGTTTTCAGAGAGCTAGAATAGAGTGAGTGTGAGAAAAACAGAGGCAAAATGAAGAAAAAGACTCCTGGCATAGAACAAGAAAATATATTTTTATGTCCTGTACATTCTGATGTTTCTTGAAATGCATTGTTGTTTGCACTGTTTATTTGTTACTATTTTCTCATAAGGGGGAACTATCTTTAGTGTCTCTAATAGTCCATCCCATCTTTTCCTTCAAATTATTTTTCTGAAATTAAATTTTTATATACGTTTATTTAAAAATAGGTGAATGTAAGATATGTCTGTTCAATTAAGTAAATGAGATATGTCAGTTCTACTAAACATAAGAACCACATGCCTCATGACATGTAGATACCTGTGCAGTTGAATGAATTGTTCGCCCTGAATACCAGATTATTTGATGCTAACATTTTCTAAAATAAGCTATACAGGGTTGATAATATTCTTGCTTCATCTACAAAAGTATGATTCTACTCACAGATATATTATGTGCCTTTCAGTAAAAAAGCACCAACATGTGCAACATGAAATGAGACATTGATGTCTTTACTGCAGAGGGACAAAGCGTGATGCACTGCAAACATGCAAGGAATTAAGGCTATCTTTTCAAACTGACTCTGACTGACAGCAAATCCATAAAGCTGATATTTTTGTGTCAGGGTTTTAGCTCCATGACCTTTAAATTCCAACATTAGCAGGTCAATAAATTCTACTAATGACCTCAACAAAAAATCACTTATTGTCCTTATTATGCTTACAAGAGAACTGCCACAGTTAGCTGCAAAGCCAGCCTTGGCGAGTGGAAGCATTTTCACTTGTGTTAAGAAGAGTTGCTTTCAAAACTCATGAAAAGAATTGAGCCAAGGAAACTTACAATTCTATACAAGTCTGTGAATCTAGAATATTGCCTATCCTAAGAAAATGATATTTTATTACATTTTTCAAAATCTACAAGCTGGCCATGGATGTAAATGCCACTTTTACATACTGAAATCAGCAAGATAGAAAATGCTGTCATGAACTAAAAGCATGATACAGTTGTTAAACTTAAGTGCTTTTTTTTTAACCCTAGGCTCTAAGGATCAAGTCAGAACTCTGCCAGCTCTCAGAAGTACATTGGGAAGTGAATTAGATAAGATTTGCATGTTTACATTGAAAACACAGTAATAATGCTACCATAGACAGTGGTGCTGCTTCCCTGGATTTACTCCCTCCCACTTTAAAGCATTCTAATGAATTCCTGTGTGTTCTGGAAAACTCTCAGATTAGTGGGATGTATGCAAATGTGTTTATCATAGTCTAGTTTAAACAGCCATTTCCCGTTCTCATTTCCTCATTCTTCTCTGCTCCAGCTTCAGGAAAGAGGGCATGTATTCAAACTCAGAGATAATGCTGTTCAGAATGGACATGGGGAACATCTCAAAGGAGAAAGGAATGTGTATGAGAGTGAGTGTTTCACACTTTCTCATTGATAGTGACTGTTAATCTTGGAAACAATCAGTGCCAGCTTGAGTGGCCATATTGCTTTATCTTGTTACTGTATCCATCAGAGCTAATCAAAATCATTTTTTTAAAGAATTCATGAGTTTGTTTTTTAATTTCCTTTCTGATTTTAGAATACTAGAAAGACTTTTTATCTTTCCCCTAACAATTTGCTAAAACAAATAGAAATTTTGTAATGTGTTTATAAAATATTACATGTATCTGATATCAGATCAAGGCAAAACTAGTATCATTCACTCACAAATTCAAGGACAAATAAGATAGATGACCTGGAAGTTTCTAAATGTGTCTAAGTCATAAATAAATTAATATGTTCATGTGAACTTTATTTCAGAGAGACTACTGTAAGTCTTCTTAAACAGGAAATATCATTAGAGCTATAATAATAATATTTCTGTTTTGCATAAGAATACATAGTACATTTTTTGAAAAATATAGATAAAATTTGGACATTAAACCATTCTATTTTACTGACGTAAGTCAAATACCATTGAAAATATTCTTTATTGTAATTGTAAGTCTTTAAATATAAACATTCATAATTAATTTATATCACATTTTTTACTTTCTTTCAAATTATTTGATGTCTAGAATATCAATCATTTTCTTAAGAAAATGGAAATACTTTGGTATCATCCTGCAAAAATTCAAGCTACATTGATATGTTTCAGGAAAAATGGTATCCTGTAGTTTATTTCTGTGAATAAAATCATATATTAAGAAATAACTTGTTTTAATCTTTTGTTCTTATTGTTTCTTGCATGATCTCACAATATAGCACTCACTGGCCTGAAAGTCACAAAGTAGATGAGACTGTCCTCTAATTCAGACATCTGCCACTGGCCTCCCCAGGAATGGGATTATATCCATACCATACATATCCACCTAGCCATTGAGTCATAGCCTCAATGATATCATATGTTTATCAGTAGAATCTTGTACAAGTTTGTCTTAGTTAGAGTTTCGGTTGTTGTGATAAAATCCCACAACCAAAAATAACTTGGGAAGAATGGGTTTATCACAACTTACCTGTCCTGATCACAGTCCAACATGAAGTGAAGTCAAGGCAGGAACTCAAAGATGGAAGCTGGGTGTGGAACTCATGGTAAAGTCCAGGGAGGAGATTGTCTTACTGAACTTGTAGCTTGCTCAGACTGCTTCTTCAAATAACCCAGGACCACCAGGTACCATACGTTTGCCACTCTCTAACACATGAATCATTAGTTAAGACAATACCCTACAGTTATGTCAGTCTAATGCAAGTGTTTTCTTAATTAGATTTCCTCTTCCCAAATATGTGTAGGTTTGTGTCACATTGACAAAAATCAACCAAGCAAAGTTTAATGATCAGTGAACAAAAGATTGTATTTGCCACATTTTGATTATTTTTTTATGAAAATGTGTCAAAACTTACATGCTAACTTGGGGGAAAATGACTAATAAGAGATGTAATGTCACAAAAGACTCATCCTCACAAATTGATTAACAAATACTTCAGTAGAAAGGAGTTTTGGGAGAGGGACGGCTCTTTGTTAATAGTCTGTGAAACAGTGCCTCTTTCCTAAAAGCAGCCAAGACACAATTTTGTAAGTGCTTAACAAATACAAGCATGGTAATGCCTGGAACTTGAATTTCCTCTCCTCCAGATCTTTGATCAATAGAATTCTGTTCTCATGAGTTACCCAGTGAATAATATTCTATGTCAAGAAGCCAAAATTAAAATAATATGTTTACAATAGAGGTTGCATTATGAAACTTGAGTTTTCATATAACTCTAAAAGACAATTGAAAATCTGTAGAAACCATTTGAAGTAAACGGGAGAATGCATTTTCTAATTTTTTTGGAAATAAAATGTCAACAATTACAATTTCTGATGGAATATACTTTGATAGCATAAATTGGCTAAGTGGAATCAAATATTCTTGAAGCCAATACTTTCAATTAGTGTTTTTATTTGAGTATGCCACACTTAAAATGCTACAATATATTCATAGTGTCTCAAATTATACCTAACAATATTAAAGTATGGAGGGATTTCTTAAACTATTTTTCCTAATTAAAAGGAAACATGTCATATTATTTAGTGTCTCTCAGGTTTTGTTTTAAAATTTAAGTCATTTATAGAGTTAGAATATATTAAGAAATTAGCTTCAACCACGAATCTACCCCTCATAGTACTATGTTTTAATAATTATTGAGAACACTGTACAGTCAATATTGATGTTGCCCACATTAGTCAATTACTAAAATATAGTGTATATTTAATAGCTTGAAATGTGTTTGAGATTACATTTATTCTCTGCCTCTGTTTCTTAAATTATTATATGAGATGGTGTGCTAAAAACATGTTATGTGTCATTATTTGAGCCTATTATTTTATTTTAGACAATTACAAATTAATTAAATATGAATTATAAATAATTATTTTTTACTTCTTAATAACTAAAACTAAAAATTTTTAATTTTGAGAAATCAATATGAAGGTAACATGACAGAAACAATTACTCATCTATTAACATCTAGATAATGTCCAAAACATCTCCACAACTGATTTGCCATCAATGTCTTCTTGATGTAGTCTGACTGAATATAAAGAGAGAAGAATTAAAATGAATGAAGGAAGGGGTGAACTATCTGTGTTTAATCTCCAGTTTCATCAGAAATTGATTAACTAGCTGACTTTAGGTGCAAAAGAATTAATTTTCCTCAGTCTCCAGTAAAATTAACAACACTATGGCCATCTCCATAAATATTCATTAAACAGTCAGGAACAATATGAAATTCAAATTAAAATTGGAAAAGAGATTAAGTAGAAGTAGTCATCTTAAAAAAGAATCATACTACATTTGAGATGGAATCATTTGAGCAATAGAAAAATATGGAAATACATTCTGTGTTACATTTAATTATTATTAATTCCAACACTGCATGCTGGCAGCTATTTTAGGCTCATTACAGGAACTAAAATGGGCTAGAACGTTAATACAAACCTATTCTCATTGGAATAATGTAAATTTGTTCCAAAGTTAAAATATGTTTAAAAATAAATTTTAGATTTCAGTTAGTTACTTAGGTTTTAAATTATAAGTACATACTGCACATAAGTTGCTGATAGTATGTTTATCATAATATGGTTAACACAAACAAAAAGAAATATCTTCTTAGTGGTAAGGTAATTTACAAATATAAAATATGTACCCTCTCTGTGGTTTTGTAAAACAAAATGATGAAATTCTGTGTTTAATATATTTAAATTAAGTTTCTTGATAAGCAGGGCCTATGATTTAGTGAGAGAGTTAAGTATGAAGAAAGCATGCAGTCTTCTAGAGAAATACAGGGAATGTTACTTATTTTCTATCCACCAGCAAGAAAGCAAGCAATTTTTCATTCAATTGTTTTTGCTTAAGGATGATTATATATATATGTGTGTGTGTGTGTGTGTGTGTGTGTGTGTGTGTGTTTTAAGGCAGATTTCATTAAGTGATAAAATATTTTTGTGACAGCTGTAGCTTTTAAAATAGTTGATAGTTAAAATGTAAAATATTAATATATATTCAAATTTTACTATTTAGTTTTGTCACAGGATATCATTTTTCAAATGTGCAAATTTTATGGTGTTTATGTAACAAGAAAGATGTCTCTCTGTTTGTATACAACATAAATACATGTGAAACATTATGAAATATTAAACATTGTAAAATACATTTTAACCTTTATAAAAACGTAAATTAGACTCTGTTCAAAGGCATGATCAAAGTTAGGTTATGTAGTTTGGAAATGAAACTTTAATGCATATTATTTTAGTGATATCCAATGCATTTTGAATCTTTTCAAAATGTTTTCATGTCTGTTATCTTAATTCTTAAGTTGAATATATTTTTGAAGCACATTTGGATTATGATTACAGAAGGTAGGAAGATAAAATCCTTAAATGACTGCTTTTAAACATGAGGCAAAACTAAGGATGGTGTTTCCTACTTGGAAAGCCAGTACTTCAGAGTGTGAGCAGGAAGACTGTTTCAACACTGAGAAAATCCTGGCAACACTGTGAGTTCAAGTACAACTTAAGGTACAGTGATACTTTATCAAAATAGCACAATAAACAAATCCATAGTAATGTGGAATCTGACCAGAAATGATGATCAAAATAATCCAATTAACCCACACCATAAGAAAAAACAAACAAACAAGAAATCCAGGCCCACCTCTATTTTCCAGGTAGATACATGGGGAAGAGAACAAATACAAAAACTCTTTAATGATTCTGAAAGCATGTGTTCTATCACCAGTGAAGTATGAGTTTTAAGGAGGAAACCTACAGGTTAATTTTTCTCCAAACAATATAATAAAAGCTTAAAGCTTCACTACACACTCTCCCCTCAATTTCAAATTTTCTTACTCTTGATGTTTATTGAGTAAAAAATCTTTATACGCTTTGATTTTGAAGAAACTCCCAAGGTAATGTGGAGTAAGACAGGCTCATAGTGTTGAGGAAATTGGCTCATACCAATTGTCAAGGCATTTACATAATGTACTTCTTTTGAGCCAACCTGGAGTCTGCCTGAGGCCTAGCAACAGATCAACCCCCACATTTGTTATTACCAAGAAATATGGACGCTACTGCCTCCTGTAGGATCTTCATGTAGTTAATGGTCTATTGATCGCTACAGAGTTCCTGATCAGTGTTAGAGTTCCTGATTTGTGCCAAGCCAATGAGGAGTGACCCCACAATGCCACCAGATTGCAACACAGACCAGGTGCTGGAAGGAGGATATATAAGGCCTTCCCCATTATTAAATAAATGAGTTGGTTATTTGCCTTCAACTAACTCCCATTGTCTGTGCCATTCACACCACACCTTCTCACCCTCCTCCCCCAAGGGAGCTATTAGGATCCTGTAACATCTGGCTTTTGAACATGGGACTTCTGTTACTTTTTCTCTCTTTATTCAAGGTGCTTGACAGTGGCCCTCAGAGGGTGTATTTTGGTAAGAAGGCCCTCAGTGCTGTGTTTTTTCAGTTCCTTTGGCAGGTTAGCATTGGGACCCCCAATCTTTCCTTCTTTTGTGTTGTCTGTCAGGTTTGCCCATCCAGTTAGGAAGGCATTTTTTTCTTTTTGGTTCTCCCATCATTCCACATAAGAATTGTCACCCCAGGAGGTAGAACCAAGGCTCAGCTCCCGAATACCATATCTCTTCTAGAGACATTGTGTGGGTATATGGGCATGACCTAAAAAATCATGGAAGTCCCCCACTAAGCACAAGACCTGGGGAATATGTCCATACTGTACACCAGGCACAGATTGGCTTGAATGCCTATTTTCAACAGGTCTCAGACCTGGTCCTCAAGGCCTTCAGAGCCTGTACTTCCGGGGACCCTTCAACTTACTTTTGCAATCTTATCCAACAGCCTGGAGAGCTCTTCACTGACTTCCTGGTCCGTGTCAATGAGGCAGTAGAGTGCAGAGTAGATGTCGACCCCACTAGAGAAATGCTGATTTAGTAACTGACTTGGGAGGTACTCAATGCCCAAACCTATAATATGGTTGCAGCTGTGTGGAATGAGGACATACATAAATGGTGCAGGCCACCAGAGATCTTGACCCCAGCACTGGTCTCATCACCACTCTTACTGACTCTCTGGATGTCCTCCTTGCTGACAGGCAGTATGCTAATGACACCCCCAAGTGTCTGAAGGTAGATAGAACTTGCTGGGGAAGTGACAAACCAGGCCATTTGCAGTGTGACTGCTCTTGGCCAAAACCTAAGACCTGATGCCCCAGATGCAATACAGGATTTCATTGGGCAAAGGATTGCATGTCATAGCCTGCTGAAATACCAGCCCCTTTAAACTCCGAATGAGGGGCTCCTCAGACCCACCTGTAAGAGGTGGCTCTGGTAATCCAAAAAATCTACTGGACAATGCCCACAGGTATGTCCCCTTTCCTTTAAATTGGAAATGAAAAAAATTGTACTCACTCTCAGAATTCCAACAATTATGTGGTATGCTTAATCAGCTTAAACCTTTCTTACACATTCCTGGCCAAGAGATGAGACACCTATTTTCATTGTTGAAGGGCCTCAACTGTCCTTCCACTAAAGTTAGGCTTACCCAAGAAGCTAAAGAGATGTTACAAAAGATTTTGTCCATTCTAGCCACCTCCAGCCTGCAATGCCATGATCCCCAAAGACCCTTATTAGCAATTGTCCTCTGGACACTCAGGGGATTCTTGGGAGCATTATGGCAATCTAGTCCCCTTCAAGCACATTCTGACCTACACAAGGTCACCTCTAAGTTTGTCCAGTGCTTCCAACTTAGCCTTAAGGCATGGATGCTGGCATGGATAACATATGGACAAGAGCCAGATAAGCTTGTCTTCCTCTTTTCTTTAAAGAATAATACCCAGTCCCTCTGGGCAGATTCTATCTTGTTCCAGGAAATGGTTGCAGGATTCACAGGAACTATTGACAATCATTTGCCAAAACAACAAGATCTTAACAGAACTCCCCATATTTCCAATACAGATACAGCCCCATGCAGCCCCCTCCTCCACTACCATCCCTCACACCACTCTGGCCTTTTCAGATTCCACTAAAAACATAAATGTTGTTCTTATTTAATGCCATGGCTCCAAGTTTTACATGTGTTATCCCTAACCTTGGTTATGTTCAACTGGGTGAGTTACTGGCCCTCCTCAAAGTTCCCGTGGAGTGCCAGACCCAGTCCATTAATAGTTTTTCTGATAGCCAATACACTGTAAGGCAGTTTATATACTGGCCTCTTCTTGAGTTGAAGACTCACTGACCCCCATTACCAGCATCATATTGTTCATACAAGATGTCCTAAATCAGAGGTACCTGTTCCATAATAGATCTCATCCCAAATTACTCAGAATATTGGCTCTAGGAAATGAGGTCACAGACACCATTATATTAACAGCCAGTGTGGATCTCCAAGGGCAAGCCAGGGCTCTCCACCAGCAATTCCATCTGTCTCCACAGAATTTGCATAGACTTTTTTTTAGAATTACCAGTTTCCCAATATAAACATTTGTCCCAGGGAATGTTCCACTTGTGCTTCTTTGCCCCTGTATGTGGTGATATTTTACTTGTGCAACCCAATAAAGTTTATCTAAGGATCAGAGGAAAAAGTCAGCCACTATGTTAAACAGGGAAATCAGGCAATAGTAGCACATGCCTTTAATCCTCCAATAATTGAAGAGGTAGGGATCTGTCTGGATCTCTGTGAGTTCAAGGCCACACTGGGAACAGAGCCAGGCATGGTGGCACATGCCTTAAATTCCAACACTAGTTAACCATAAAAGTTTGGAGGTCTGTACAGACAGACAGGAAGTGACAGAGCTGGGTAGGAAGAGAAAGTGATGTAGCTGGATGGAGAGAGGAAATGAATTATCAAAACAGGAAGTGGGTATACAGGAAGTAGGTCTCTGAAGAATGAGGTGTCGGTGAGGTGAGGTTAGCTTGTGGCTTTTCTTATTCCTCAGGATCTCTCAGGTTTTCACCCCTATATCTGGCTCCATGTTTTTGATTTAATAAGACCATTTAACAATTTGTCTATACCCTTAGGACTGCTTCAATATGCAGGGGTTAATCCCTAGGGGTTGTTGCCTAATGTCATCTAGCAGATGGATGTCATGCATCTTGCCCCCTTTGGCAATCTTAAATATGTTCGTGTGATAATAGATACCTGTTTCTCCTTTGTTTATGCCCTCGCCCTTTCTGGGGAGAAGGCTGCCAATGCTGTCAAGGCCCTTAAGTCAGCTATGGTAGTTATGGGGGTACCTTGGGCTCTTAAGACTGACAATGATTCTGCCTATGCCTCTCAACAATTCAGTGACTTTCTTGGGTCTTGAAAGATTTCCAGCTACTGGCATTCCCTAAAATCTACAGGGACAAGCCATTGTGGAGAGGACCAACAGAGCTCTTAAGGAGCTGTTGACAAGGACTATCTTGCCAGAGGCTAGGAGATATCCTCATGTGGCCTTAACAGAGGTCCTTTTCCATATGAACTTTTATCAGTTTTGATGACAAGTGGCTCAGCCCAGCCTACAAACACTGGGCATCTCTGCCAAGGAACACACCCCTGCCCCTGGTGAGATGGCAAGATCCTATCTCCCTCCAATAGCAGCTGCCAGCCCTCATGCTAACTCATGGAAGAGGGTATGCTTGTATTTTTCCTCGGAGTGCCACTATGCCAATGTGAGTCCCAGCAAGAGATGTGCACTTGGCCACAGATCAGTCTGCTTCCACCAAGGAGAAAATTACCCAGGATGAGTAATGCATGTACTCCCCTTTCTTGCTCTCTTTGCCCCTCTAAAGACTGAAGACTTGTGGAGCCTTGCTTTTCCTCATATTGTATGACACCTTTTGAGATGAGGAATGTTAATTTAGCAGGCCAGGAGCTAGCTAAATATATTAAGGGTCCATGGTGAGCTATGTTTCCTTACTATCCATTACAACTAACACATGAAAAATTCCAATTAAATCAGACAAGAACAGAGGTTACAGCCTTTAGCTATTTATTTTTTTGAAAAGTCTGGCATGATATAAAAAGACTGTTTGATCCCTCCTGGATTTTCACTTTTACTTTGATTGGTGGGGTAGTGCTTTTAATCTTTCTCCTTTTTTAGCATCTCCATAGCACATCTAGCAACAATGGGCAACCACTAAGATAATTCTACAGGTGTTAATGGCTCTTAGACATCCAACTCACAGCCCTCCACAAGAGGTTATACATGCCTGGTTTTCTGAAATTCAAAAGGTTACTGCCTGACTCTCTCCACCCAGGGTGACGCCACAAGAATGGATGCTCTTGGAAGGCTGATAGTCAATGATGGAATAGCTTGTTTGGCAAGCCAACCTAATATAGGCACAGTCCAGTTGCTGATTCCCCCTGAAGCAGGGTTAACAAGGTAGGAGCAAATAACTCCAACACCTGCTGAGTGCCCATATAATGAAATAAAAAAGTGGATATGTAGTAGGACATGCCCATAGGGTTGAGGAAATTGGCTCAGATCAGTTGCTAAGACATACACATAACATACTTCCTTATGAGCCAAACTGGAGTTTGCCATGCAATGCCACCAAATTGTGCCACAGACTGGGTGCTTGGAGGAGGGTATATAAGGCTTTCTCTGTTATTAAATAAATTAGTTTATTATTTGCCTTCAACTGACTCCCAGTGTCTGTGCCGTTTATGTCATGCCTTCTCACCCCCTCCCCCAATGAAACCATTAGTATTGATCAACATTAATGCAATTTTCTTAAGAAAAATTCATGGTGAAATGTGGAAAATACTGTTTTTTACATCTTCATTTCCCATATGTCCAAGATGCTAACCCAGCGTGAATGGAATGTAACATGTATAGTCCTACTTCCAAAACAGACCACATATAGTATAGAATATGAAGGAACTTGCAAATTCCTATTTAGGTATTCCTGGGTAAATGTATCTTCTGGCATGAGCTCTTGTTGTCATGGAAATTATTATAATTATAATTTAAATTTAATTTTTATAATAAGGCACACTTATTATGCTGCTGAGCTGGTACAATTTTCATTTAAAATAATTTCAACCAGAGTTAGATTAAACAGTTACATTATTGAACATGCTGATTTGCAAGACATTTAAAATTTGTACACTTGCTTTCAGTCATACACATTTACAAAGCATGTTGTATTGGATGTTGGAATTTGAAGATACTGCAAGAATGTCGATATTGATAGTCTTTTTACTTTTGATTATGCTGTCACTTCTAAAAGGTTTTCAATGAAAGCTACAATTAGGAAGCAATAGCCTCATGACAGTGAATATAATTTTGATGCCATAAAATTCATAGAAGTTAAACCCTGGAGAAGAAAAGAAAAGGTAGCATGTCTTCTCACTTTCAGTTATTTGAACTCTATCTTCCAAAGCCATATATGCCCCAGGATAGCTGTGGATACAGCCAAAATGAACATCACATAGTAAACTTTCTTAAGTTATAATGAGATCTCTTTGGGAATTTTTTATAAGCAGATTACACAGTTCCTTAATATGGAACTTATGGATAACTATTGAATTGCAGAGTAAAAATGATGAACTCCCTTTTATGTGCATAGTATGGATTTGCAAGTATGGATTTGCAAATGCCTCTAAACTCTAAAAAATATGGCATTGCTTTATAAGAAGCTACTTTGTGTAATTACAATACTTTTTCATTTTACACATTGCAACCTGCAATTTAAGATTGACTAATTCCATTTTGAGACTATTGAATTCTTATGCATTAATGATATTTCACACATAACGTAATATATTGATAAATACAGCAATTTTTTAATAATTGGTAAAGAAACTCAAAATATATTAAATGAAATACTAAAAGTAGCTAATAATTGTATTATCAATACATATAAAAGGTGAATTTTCTGTAAATTAAAATCTAGATTCAGAAAGTCCAGATACCAGAAGGGATCAATTGAATTGTCAAGAATAAAGAGGAGTGACATACTCAAACTCTAGAAAGAGAATACGAATTTTCTGTGTTTGGGGAGCAGATATTTCAAAATACAATGAAATGCAAGTGAATGAAGGAGATAATATACAGAGGATCCTGAGAAGCAGAGGCAAAGGTCAAAAGAGATCCACAATAACTCCTGAAGTTGCCATATCAATAGGATTTTATCTTTTAAAGTCACCACACATCCTCTGATAGAAGGGGAGAACAGCAGACAGCCATTTGCCAATCCCTTAATGAGTGAATCATATTGTTAGCACACCACAAATATCGTCAGATGAAGTGTCAGCAGCTTTCCTCTGTGTTCCCACAACGTGTCATAAACTCAACACAAACTGTACAAGCTTCATAAAATGTCAGGGAAATTAAAGCACCCATTGTTATCAGAAAAGACAAGATGCATATTGTACTATAAAAATAACAGTAACAAAATGTAATAAAAGAAATTCAAGGCAAGTATTTTGTACATATTTGATATCTAATTTAATGTCTTATTTTGGTTGTTATGGATAGATGTTAGCATCTAAGAGTGTGTGGAATTTTTCAATCAAGAAACAACAGTGTCTATTCAGATCCTCTGACAAAATAAAATAAAATTGAACTGGGTGTCATATACTCTAGGATGTTCTTCATCTCCCTGTGTAGGCAGGGGTGACCATGAACTTCTGACCCTCATGCCTCTGCTTTCCTAGTGTAGAGTATAGGCAGTGTATTTTCTTTATACTGTACCTGGATATAGCCGAGGTTTCCTGTGAGCTAAACAAAGATCCTACCAACTGATAAACATCTCCTGAATCATTTACAATTTTGTTTAGTTAGATTATTTGTCTTTGAAATAGAATTTCTTTACTTAAGCATTTGAAATATATAACCCTTATTAATAATGTTGTTTTTAAATGATATTCTCACAATACGTAGGCTTTTTGTTTTGAAGATCCTTTCAGGTGTTGAACAAAAACTTTCATTTTATTGTATGTCCACTTTGTTTTTCCTATATATTCTGGGTGTCATATCAGAGAATATATATATATATATATATATATATATATATATATATATATATATATATACAAAGCTTTTGAGCTTTATGACTTCAGGTCTTAAACATCTTAAGATACAATCCATTTTGTGTTGAATTTTATGAATAAAATAAAGATCAACTAGGTATGTCAGTATAACTTGTCATCAGGGATATGGACATCAAATGACAGTCAGATTATAATTTTGTACCTATTGAAATGTATTTTATCAAAAAAAAGTCAAAAGATATCAAGTGTTGGCCAGAAAGAAATGGAAAGAGAATTTTTTATACATCATTTGTAGAGATGTTAGTCATATCTTTTGGGAAGTAGTTTATATAAAGTAAGATTCCATTAAGTTCTGTAGTTCTGTCTGGGTCCATTTAAAAAGGAAAGAAAATAGTCAAGTAAAATAGATATGTTTATTGTAATGATCAGCTGAACAAATATCTGCAAGGTCAAGAAATGGAACTAGCCTTCGTGCAAATAGTAAATTGACAAAGAACCTTTTTCCTGTTATTTAGACTAAACATAGAAAGAAAACCTATTATAAGCTGGAGAACATTCAATTTTTTTAGTTGAAGAATTCAAGAGCAAATGTATACAAAAAAAGTGTGAATCTGTATTCCGGGCATGTAACAGCCTTTGCACACATGAATTCACAGCAACCATCCTTACCTATACAAGATCTTTATACAGTCATGGGAGTAAAAATTATAGCATGTATGAGAAAAGTGCTCCAGAGGCATCATGCCTAACTAAGGGCTAATGGCTATTCATGGCTACTAAGGGAAGGATAGACACTTTTTGTTGGAAATGTAACTATGGGTATACTGATGCCTTACAGTTGGTGGCTCCACACTCACTTGTAAGAGGGCAATGCTGATTAGACTTCTAAGTGAATTATAACTTTTAAAAAGATTCAAAGTTGGGAGAAAAACTTGTCAATGAGGGCAGAGGAATTTGAGGGATAAAACACAGTGGATGGAAACTGTCAAAATCAATTGAATACAATATGGAATTTTCAAGAAATAAGTGATATTTTTAGAAGATATGGTTGATTTTTAACATAAAAATGCTCATTTAACATAGCATTGTGATGTTCCAGATAATGGTCCATTTATTGACCCCAGTGATTTATTCTTGTAGTGAGGAAGTACATCATGGTGGGATCTAATTTTGATCCAAACTGGTCACTTTGTGACTTAGTTTCCTTTATTATTTCTGTAATAAAATATCCTGCAAAGAGCCATTTAAAGAAGAAAGGATTATTTGTCCCACATTTCCAGGCTACAGTCCATCACTAAGTAGAAATCAAAGAGGCAGGAACTTCAAATAAATGGTCACAAAACATATATTGTCAAGAACTGAGAACAATATATTAATGCATCCATGCCAATATTTGGCTTATTTTTACCATTATTCTATAGTTAAGATGGATAATAGTTAGGTCTCCCCATCTCAATTAATGAAATCAGAATGATCTATACAGACTGTCCATAGACTAGCAACATTTATCCTTACTGAGTAATAATAGATTGTGTCAAGCTGACAATTACAGCCATTTACCAATATCATGTAAAAAAAACAAAGCTAGGGAGGGAAAAGTGAATAGAAACTTCCAAGCCCTTTGAAAGTTATGCTTTCATGCCTATGTAGTAGTAACCAATTCAAGAGGTTAAAACATTGCCTTTGGGGGTAACCCTGAAGGCAAAGCTTTTAACACAGAGGCCTTGGCCACTCAGTGTCTGAACTATAATAAACCTCGAGGACATCATATTAAGAAAAAAAAGATATAAAGAAAAATATTACACGATCTGTGCAACCAAGGTGTTGGACTCACACAAATAGAAGTTAGCTGTTTTACCAGAGTAAAAGGATTTAAAAAAATGTATTTATACTAGTTAAAGAGACCAATATGTTATAAAAGTTTTATATTAATAATACGTGGCATGGTGAATATAGGTAAAATAATAAACTATATACTTCAATGTTCTATATAAGTAGATCTTAAGTAGTTGTCTCACAAAGTCTTAGTCTATTGTTTTATTGCTGTGAAAAGATGCCATGACTATGACTAATTTTATAAAAGAATACATTTAATCAGGGTTTGCTTCCAGTTTCAGAGGTTTAGTCCATTGTCACTATGGCAGGAAGCATGGCATCACGCAGGCAGATACGATGCTGGAGAAGTAGCTTGAGAGTTCTACATCTGGAACTCAGGGAAGCAGGAAAACAGAGGAGAGAGACACCGGCGTGGCTTGGGTTTCTGCAACCTCAAACACACTCTCAGTGGCACATTTCCTCCAAGAAGGCCATATTTTCCAGAACAACAGTTCCTAATCCTAAACGCTAATCCTTGACTCAACATTTAAATATATGAGTCTATGGGGGCAATTCTTATTCAAACCACCCTATTCTACTCGCTGGCCCCCATAGGCTTGTGTCTAAATAATAATGCAAATACGTATTCATTACAAATTTAAAAGACCCCTATAGCTTGCTACAATCTCAACACTGTTTAATAGTCCAAATCTCATAGTCTCTTCTGAGCCTGAAGTCAGTCTCTTAACTGTAGCCTCCCACAAAATCAAAATACAAAAGCAGATCACATACTCCCAACATACAGTGGCACAGGTACCACTCCAAAAGAGAGGAAATATTGGACCTAAGCAAGATGTAAAATCAGCAGGGCAAATCCCAAACTTTGCATTTCCATGTCTGATGTTAAAGCACTCTTCAGATCTCCAACCCCTTTCAACTTTGTTGATTTCAATATACTTCTATCTCTTGGGCTGGTTCTACTATCTGTTAGCCGCTCTTTTCAGCAGATATCCAATGACTTTGGCATCTCCAACATCTTGGGGTCTCCAAGGTAACCCAGTCTTCTTCACAGCTTCTCACAGTGGCCTCTTTGGGCATCTATGCAGTACACCGCTGACACATGCCTGGCCTCAGCAACTTTCTTTTTATCACAGAGAGAGAGATTACATAACCCCTTTCTTTTATCCTTGACTCTAAAGCTAGAGCCATGTGGCTAAACAGCCAAGTTCTGCTACTTGCTGGTGATGGAACATGACCCCCTTGTTCAATTCCATATTCATTAGCTTCCTGTTTTTGATGGTTTCCTTCACTGCCTAATCTTGTCTGTCCAGAAATTCAATCTGTAGGGCAGGCTAGCCTCAACTCAGAGATCTATCTGCCTCTACCTCTAGAGTGCTGTGAGTAAAAGTTTCTACCACCATACCACTATTTAACCTTTTCTTTAATTCCTTTTTATAGGTTGAAAGCTTAGCTGGGTGGGATCTTGCCCTAAGTTCACCCTTCCCATTATTCCATTTAACATCATAATTTTTTTAATGTGTTTATCTCCTTGAACACAGTACTTAGCTCCATAATACTTCTTGGTGTAGTGAGTCTTTTCCACCAGCCAGCTCCCCAAATAATAGCATGGAGAATTCTTACTAATTATGAAAGCTTGGCCTTAGCTTATGCCTGTTTCTAAATAGCTCTTATAACTTAAACTAACCCGTTTCTATAAATCAGTATGGTGCTACATGGCTTGTGACATTTATCTCTCCTCCTGCATGTCTGGATGGTGACTCTCCTTTTCTTCTTCCCAGAGCTATCTCTGTCCAGAAGTCCCATCTATACCTCTTGTCTAGCTATTGGCTTTTTATATTTTATTAAAATAATCTCAGTGAAATGTCTTTACACAGTGTATTCAAATATCTTGCAACATCCTGGTGTTCCTTTTCTCCTCAAATTGTATATTTTCTAACTTTCCTTGCTCATCTTGCTCCTTTTCCATATAAATCTTCATAAGAATGAACACTAATAACTACCAGACAGCTTCAATACTAGGCTGTTTTAAAATTTCTTCTCCCAATGAAATTAGTACAAAACTCTTCAATTTAGCCTCAGGTAGACATTTTGGATAAGGTGAAAAGCATCCACATTCTTTGCCAAAATGTCACAAGAATGATTTCTAGGCCATGAAATAGTATTCTTCTTTTTTGAGAACTCTTAAAGTTGGGCTCCACAGTTCAAATCACTCTCAGTACCACTGTCTTCTATATGCTACTAGTATGGTCCATTAAGAGGCACCTAAAGCATTCAACTGCTTTTTTAATTGAAATCCCAGAAGTCCATATTCTTCCAAACAACAACAAGATTAGGCCTATCATAGCAATCTCCCAGTCCCTGGTACCACCTACTGTCTTAGTATTTCTAATTCTGTGAAGAGAAACTGTCACGATGGCAATTCTTATAAAGAAAAACATGACTAGCTTGCTTTCAGTTCAGAGGTTTAGTTCATTATCATCTTGGTAGGAAGCATGGTGGCTTACAAGCAGAAATGGTGCTGGAGAAGAAGTGGAGAGTTCTACACGTTGATCAACAAGAAGCAGGAAAGACTGCGCCATTAGGCCTGATTTGAGCTTCTGAGACTCCAAAGTCCATACCCAGTGATACAATTTTGCTCACAAAGCCATGCCTACTCCAGCAAGGTCACACTTCCTAATAATGCCACTCCCTGTGAGCCTATGGGATCCTTTTTTCTTTCAAACCACCATACTCAGCTTGCAACTTTTGGTTATAGATCTGCATAAGAGTAACTACTAATTGCCACTTAACAGAGTCAATACTAGGCTGACTTAAAATATCTTCTGCCAACTCCATTAACCAAAAATTCTTCAATTTAGCTTCATGCAGATCTCATGGAAAATGGCAGAAAGTGGCAAGCCATATTCTTTGCCAAAATATCATAAGAATCAACTCTAGGCTACTTATTAATATTTTCCACTGAAAGCTCTTGGACCAGGCTGCCATATTGTACATTGCTCTCTGAACTTTCTTTTATGATCCTACTAGGATGACACATTAATTCCTGCTTAAAACATTAAACTGATTTTATAATTGAAAGTCCAAAAGTCCATATACTGCCGACAAGCCACATTGTCAGGATTGTCACAGCAATACCCAGCACCCTGGTACCAAACTTCTGTCTTAGTCAGTTTTCAATTGCTGTGAAGAGCCATTGTGACAATCAAAACTCTGATAAAAGAGAGCATTTAATTGGAGTTTGCTTAGATTTTCAGAGTTTAGTTTATTGTCATAATAGCAGAAACATGGGAACAGCCAGGAAGACATTTTGTAGAAGTAGCAGGAACCAGGAAAAGACAGGGGAGAGCCACTAGGACTGGCTTAGGCTTCTAAAATCTCACAGCACTCCCTTACTGACACATTTCCCAGAACAAGACAATACCTACCCAAGGCCATACCTTTTAATTCTTAGTTGTGGTAATCTCTAATGACTAAGTATTCAAATATATGAACCTGAAAAGCTATTCTTATTCAAACTACCACACTTGATATGTATATGTGTGAATGTGTGTGTATAGATACCTAGCAACATCGTGCTCTGTAGTGTACAGAATGCATTTTATCTAACATTCAATGTAACTGGAAATGACAATTTCTTCTCATGACACATGAAACATATGAATAAAAAATTTTCATAGACAGTGCTTTTCAATAGCAAAATATTTACCTCTTGATATGATTTTACTACAATACGACTATGCTCATTTTCATGCCTACTCTGTTAACTGTTTCCATGCCTGTTGCAATAATTGTTGAGTACATACAACCAAGACTATGTTATAGCTAGAGTTTTCCTGCCTGGCCCACAGTCAGGATAAATCTCTCTCACCTGCCAGCCCCAAAGCCGCTCAAACCCGACCAAGTAAACACAGAGACTTATATTGGTTACAAACTGTATGGCCGTGGCAGGCTTCTTGCTAATTGTTCTTACAGCTTAAATTAATCCATTTCCATTAATCTATACCTTGCCACATGGCTCGTGGCTTACTGGCATCTTCATATGCTGCTTGTCATCCTGGCGGCTGGCAGTGTCTCTCTGACTCAGCCTTCCACTTCCCAGCTTTATTCTCCTCCTTGTCCCGCCTACACTTCCTGCCTAGCCGATGGCCAATCAGTGTTTTATTTATTGACTAATCAGCAACACATTTGCCATACAGAACATCCCACAGCACTATGTAGGTTCATAGCTGAAAATATTTTTCAAACCAGAACACAATTTTTCCAGGCTGTGATCTTGATGAAGAAGTGAATCTACAGTCATTACCACCATTAACTTTTAGGTTATGTTACTTCATTAAGCTTTTGCAAAATATAGAACAAAAGAGCCATTATTTTTGTGTAGCTGTAGTTTTCTCTCCGGGTTTCACCAAGTCCCAGCCCACTTATAAAATAAACATATAGATGCTTATATTATTTAAACTGCTTGGCCATTAGCTCAGACCTATCATTGTCTACCTCTTACTCTTATATTTAGCCCATTTCTATCAATCTATACTTTGCCACGTGGCTCGTGGCTTATTGGTACCTTACATCTTCCTTGTCCTGGCGGCGTCTCCAACAATCTCCCTCTCTTCCTTCCTGTTCCCTCAGTTCTCCTCTGTGTTAGTCCCGGCTATACTTCCTATCTAGCTACTGGCCAATCAGTGTTTATTTATACAGAGTGATATCCACATCATTTTTGTCTATGTATTAAATATAGATAAATGTTAATATTGTCTTCAAAATAAAATACAATGTAATTGCAGGATATTATATATATGGGCTTAATTTGGACACATTATTATACGTTTTTGCTTTGTTTCCACTGATTAGTGATCAGATAGACATCAATTGACATGACTTATGTCCTATTAGTAAAATATGACTTGGAAGATATGACTATGTTTTTAATTTAAATGTTTTAAATCATGTATACCTTTATATAAGTAAGGATGGGCCAACCAAACAATTTCATATACTCTCAAAAGGAACTATGAGGTGTGTTAGTTTTTGCATTACATGTCTTATATTTGTTATCCAAGTAAAGTGTGGCTTTTGTATATTGTCTTATAATTCTTCTTTTATTAGAATTTTAAGTAGAACAAATGGTTTCTGAAAATTACCTGAAATCCTGATAATCTGCCCCAAAGATCTTACAGTTAATACTAAAAATGATTTGTAAATTATTTCATTAATTTCCATTCTTTTGGGAAAATATCTATATACATACTGCTTATAAAATAAGGTAAACTTAGCAAATGATGTATGGAAAATTCAGCAAAATAAATTGAACAAATACTAAAATGTGATAACCTGTTGAGTCACTTAAATGTTCAGATATGTATCTGTGCTTAGGCATACTTAAGTTTTCAGAAATCATCTTTGACTGATTCTCCATCTGTCAGCAACTGTTCATTTCCTGTAGCTCTTTAGCTAAGGCTGGGCCTTGTGAGATTTGCCCCCTCTTCATCAAATTCTTACTAATTCTTTGATAACTTTATGTGCTACTTTTTATATAGTATTTACCCTTCTCACCAACCCCTCCCATATTCACTTTCACTACTAAAAAGGAAAAGCAAAAAAGGATTAGGACTAGGGATTAGAAATTCATTTTAAGTAGGTAAAACTGAAAAACTACTTTAATTTGAAAACATTTCTTTCTTTTTTCATTTTTCTTTATTAAGAAATTTTCAACTCACTCTACATACCACCCACAGATCCCCCCTCCTCCCTCCACCCACCTTCCAGATCTCCCTCCCCAGGCACACCACATCTCCACTTCCCCCAAATCAAGGTCTCCCATGGGCAGTCAGCAGAGCCTAGCATACTGAACATAAGCAGATCTAAGGCCCTTCCCACTGCACCAAGGATGCTCAAGGCATCACACCACAGTCACCGGGCTCCCAAAAGCCTGCCCATACACCAGAGATGGATCCTAATCCCCCTGCCTGGGTGCCCCCCAAGCAGTTTGAACCAACCAACCATCTTCCATATCCTGAGTGCCTAGTCCAGTCCCATGGGGGCTCCCCAGCCACTAGTTTACAGTTCATGGGCTTCCACTCATGTGGCCGGTCCTCTCTGCACGTCTTCCCACCATGATCTTGACGTTCCTCTCCTGCAGAATCCCTCTCTCTCCTTAATTGGATTCCCAGAGTTCAACCTGGCACCTGGCCATAGATCTCTGAATCTGCCTCCATCAGTCTCTGGACAAAGGCTCCGTGATGATGGTTAGGGTAGTCACTAGACTGGTCACTAAAGTAGACCAGTCCCAGCACCCTCTAGACCACTACCACCACTCCAATGTGGAGTCATCTTTGTGGGTTTCTTAGAGCTTCCCCTGCACCCTGCCTCTTCCTATTCCCATGATGTCCTCATCTATCATGGTGTCTCCCTTCTTGCCCTCCCATTCTGTCCCTGTTCCAGCTTGACCCTCTCATTTCCCTATGTAAAAACAATATTTCTAATAAATTTGAAATGAAAATTCCTGATGTAGGTCAGATGTCTCAAAGGGTAAAAGCACTTATATCCAAGCATAGTGATCAGATTTCAATTTCCAGAGCCCACCTTATGTAAGAAATGAAGGACTCTCATAAGTGTTCTACTCATCCACACAATCATGTAGTGGCACACATATACACACACATACATACACACACACATTAAATGAGTACAAATCACAAAAATTTTAAAAAAGAAAATTCACTTTGTTAGTTTAATGTGACATCCATTACTCACTCAAATCATTTTTTTAGAAACAAATCATAAATATCCACAACTACAGTAATTAAATATCAATTCAGTAGTCAGATTTTGTGATTAGACTTTCAACTATGAACATAAATACATAAAACAGTCATAATACATAATATACAATTATAGTATGCCTTAATGTTCTTATTTCTCTTAAAGTCCTCACTTCTCACATCCCAATAATCTTAGTTATTCCATGCTGTTTCTAAATAAAAAAGCCATATTAAAAATACAGTGTTGGAAGCTTATTAAATTCTGTGACATAGCTATTGATTTCTTCTTGCATTTTCCACCATTTGATAAGTAGAAAATTTGTTTTTAGTCTTTAAGATATAAACACAAAACATGTATTTAAAAAAATTTGAGCAAGAAAAATAAGTTACTAGCAAATGGTTATAGGTATACCTATTTGATAGGATTTACAAAAAAAAAATTATTAAGTCCACATAAAAAAGTGTGATATAATGAGCCTTACACTATGCTTACTACCCTTTGCATGGATTATGTCATTCACTGTAGAATTGTACATCAAGGCCAAGATATTATTGACTAAAGTTCAATAAATTTGACTCAATTTATACAACTGTCTAAGGTCAAAAAATCAAAAAATAAGTAAATAATCTGGACAATCTTTCAGTTAACAGTGCTTATGAACTTTTATTACTGATCTGAACACTTCTGAACATTTTCTGGAATAAATATTTCTGGATGATTTGTTCATAAACAAATAACTTCTGATATTCTGTTTTAATAACCTTAACAACCGTCCAAAGATAATAATGAAAGCATGGCATCATCACGACTTTGCAATGAACACTCTCTATATGTCAGTAGGTAAAATAAACAAGGTCCATTTTTTTCTACTTCCAATATTGTATATGCTTTATTGTTTCATATATTTTCCCAGGTAATTAATTTTTGATCCTACAGACAATTTGTTAATTTCTCCTAAATTTGATCAATCACCAATTCATAGGCATAAAATTACTAAAAATTGAACTCAGGGTTTGGCAAGCCAAAAGGGAAGGGCAGAGACATGAGTATTGGTTTAATCACTGATCACATATTAAGTTTTTATTGTAGGATTTTAAAAAAAAAGTAAAGTGATTGGAAACCAGATATTGTATAATTGTGGTGGGAGCCATAGTATGAAACAGTGTTGGAGAGTAAACTTTGCATATCCAATGCATGTACTTTTGGAAATTCTTCTAGTTTGATTGAACTTCAGTATGTTCACATGTAGAAGAGCTGCAAAAGATGTCTATATCATAAGCTTACTATTAAGTGTCAAAATATGTGGAAAACACTTGAAAGTGTGGAAGGCTGAGGCAGAGAGATGCTGCCAGCCGCTGACGCCATGAGATGTTAAGATACCGGTAAGCCACAAGCCACAGGGCAACTTATAGATGAATAGAAATGGGTTGATTTAAGATATAAGAATAGTTAGCAAGAAGGCTGCCATGGCCATACGGTTTATAAGTAATGTAAGTCTCTGTGTGTTTACTTGGTTGGGTTTGAGCAGCTGCAGGACTGGCGGATGAGAGAGATTTGTCTTGACTGTGGGCCAGGCAGGACCAGGAAAATTCTAGCTACAAATGGCACCCAACGTGGGGCCAGAGTTGCCACCTAAAACCTGAGATAAAAGATTCTAAAACAGCTTCCTAGTTGTCTCTCACAAGTTGGCAGTTTCCTGGTGTGCACATTTGACTGACTGTATGGAAGGAATGAGATGTCTCCAAGTGGCACATTATGCTGTGTGGTAGATTTAGTCTTTGCTAGAACAAAAAAAAAAGGTTTCTGGGTTACACACTGGTTTGATAGAAGCATAGAACCACTGTTTCTAAGAGTTGATGGCTCCAGAACTGGCAGTGGTCCAGAGCTGGTGATAAACTGCTATGTTGGGAAGCTGAGGTGGGCAGAGCCACCAGCCAAAGCTGCTATTTTAGCCCTAGTAATGCTGCAGTTTAAAACAATAGATTCACAATAAGACAGATTCATATGAAACATGACATTAAATGCTTTACAGTGTGTGTAAAAATGCACATAGGCTTGGAAGAGAAAAAAAGAAATATATACAGTTATATAAATAGATAGTTTTTTTAAAAATAAAGTCTTTAAAGAGACAGTAAAGGTAGTATAAAAATAAGCCTTGCAAAGATGGATATTACACAGAAAATCTGGATTGTGTTGTCTTTGGAATTTTTAACTGCAGAAAAATATTTGATCATAAAAGCTGTTGAGTTAAACAAATATGTATATTTTAAAGGTACCTTGATTTTCAAATTTGGATATAAGGATATGTTGCTTTGAAAAGGAGGCTCTGCTTTTGTTTCCACAGAAAGCCAGAGGCTATGGATTTATATTAAGATACATCAGGTTTGACCAGCCAAGAACCCCAGAAAGGTCTCTGATGACACCATGGCTCAGCGGATCCAACATTCATAATGGTTTCAAGGCAATTGACTCAGACGATACACCCTCATGGACTACTCCATAATCTTAAAATTTTCTTTATGTCCCCATAAGATACAGCGCCCCACTCCAGCAGGAAGTAGTAAGAGAAGCTACGCCCAAATTCCCAAATATACCAAGCTGGCTTAGGAGATGAAATTGGCTCACCTTCTCTAAACCCAAACATATTGCTAAAAAAAAAAAAAAAAAAAAAAAAAGGTTAAGAGATTCTTTTTTCCCATATCAGAAGAGCCCTCTGTTGTGTGACAGAAAAAAAATACAATATTTTTTATGCAAATAAGGTTGATTATAAATGGGATCTCTTTCTAAAGAAGAAAAGGGGATATGATATAGATATGATAAAATGAAAGGGTAGATTATTGAATCTACTTTTAAAGAGCAACTTGTTTAAAATGTTTTGCATTGCTATGAATTTTAGTTTATTGATACAAGTTTAAACTTAACCTTGTTATACTGTATATATATATATTTCTATTCTCATATGAGGTATTATGTTTATGTAACTCATTTAAATTGCAATGGATAATTGGGAAATACAGATTAATAATTAGTCTATGATAGTCAAACTTATAGCCATGTTGTTTTCCAGGTATGCATAGATATAATTCAATTAGGTAGGTAATCTTCAAACATTTCAAAGACCTACAGAATGTGGCATTTAAAATGTTTTAAAAATTTAGAATTTCTGGACAGTGAGACATGTCTGCTCCTGACAGCACCGGGTTTACTTCAGAGAGGAGGATGGGCATCAAAGACACTCCATATGGAGTTTATCTTCACCTTGGCAAAAATAGCAATTTGGGCAAGAAACTGTTCTTGCTTGGACTGCTTGATTGACTGGACATGCAGGACCCATGGAAAGATGACCACTGAACTTTGCTTGACAAGGTGGTCCTTCAGGTTCCTGCTTCGCAGAGAAAACTGCCAAACATTCTACAGGACACTGAAAAAAATGACCAAGAGACTCTCGCCCTGTGGGCTGAAGACAGATGCCCCACCTTTACAAAGGAACATTAGGTGACTGTCCAGGCTGCCAGTTGTCTCTGTCTACTCTGAAAGACTCCTGAAAGTTACTTGTATCCTTCTCCCATTTCTCAGGTAATATTGTATCCTTCTGGGGTCTTTGATGTAGGTGAAGACTAGATAGTTATAATTTTCCTTAGTTATGATAAAAGATAAGTTAGACATGAAACTTTAGACTCACAAATATAGGATAGATAGGATATCTTCTTTAATTTTGCCAAATATAATACATAGACTAGATATTGAAACTGTAGTAGACTAGATATTGAAACTGTAATTCTTGCTTCATAATTGTTTTGTTATATGTAATTTTACTATATAAAAGTTAAAACCTTCCTTTGGAAAAAAAAAAAGAAAAGGGGAGGTGCTGTGGCTATCACTCTGTATAAATACAATGCTGATTGGCCAATAGCCAGGCAGGAACTATAGGCCGGACAAGCAGAGAAGAGAATTCTGGGAAGTGGAAAGCTGAGGCAGCTGCTGCCATGAGAAGATGTTAAGATACCGGTAAGCCACCAGCCACATTGCAACTTATAGATGAATAGTAATGGGTTGATTTAAGATATAAGAATAGTTAGCAAGAAGCCTGCCATGGCCATACGGTTTATAAGTAATATAAGTCTCTGTGTGTTTACTTGGTTGGGTTTGAGCAGCTGCAGGTGAGAGAGATTTGTCCTGACTGTGGGCCAGGCAGGACCAGGAAAACTCCAGCTACAACAGAGCACCTGAAGTAGAAGACTAAATATATAACAAATACATTGATAAGTAATTTTCTGTTTGATATCCTTTTTGTATAAATGTGAAAAATGAATATATATATATATGTTTAAGTGATAACATGGTCACAATCAGTTTTCTTAAGGAGATGAAATTTAAAGATATGTATTGCTGATTAGGCATATCATGATGAATGGTTACTTAACAAGTGAAGAAGGTTTGTAAGTTTGGAAACATGGCTTACATTTTTGTTATTGTTGCTGTTGTTTTTCAAGACAGGTTTTCTCTGTTTAGTTTTGTATTTTTGGTGACTGTCCTGCATCTTGCTCTTTAGACCAGACTGGCCTCGAACTCACAGAGATCCGCCTGGCTCTGCCTCTCAAGTGCTGAGATTAAAGGCATGTGTGACTGCCACCCTGTCATAGTTTACATTTTTAAAGAGTATGAATTAAAGTTTGTATCTTTCTAATGGGAGCTGCCTTGAAAAATACTTCAAAGTCAATAGTTCTGCACAGAATAAAATCAGAGCCAGAATTATAACTCTTCTGTAACCAAAAAATGTGTTTTCCTAGAACTTTTTTTTTACTTGTTAATCACATATTTTGTACAAAGAAGATTTATGACCATGTACTGAGGAAGAGCCATAAGATATATGCATAGCAGTAATATGACATTCTCTAATTACAAACTGTCTGAACTCCAAATATTTCTCTGCACATAAGGTAGTTTGGATGTATTCACACATTGGTTGATAAATTGATTTATGTTTGAAGGCCTAAAAATTATCACACTTAAAAATGATGAAGTAATATTTTATTAAAATATATATTCTTTCTCAATGTTAAGCTAATTTTAAAAAGTACAATATTTTCGGCTGGGCGGTGGTGGCACACGCCTTTAATCCCAGCACTCGGGAGGCAGAGCCAGGCGGATCTCTGTGAGTTCGAGGCCAGCCTGGGCTACCAAGTGAGTTCCAGGAAAAGGCGCAAAGCTACACAGAGAAACCCTGTCTCGAAAAATAAAAAAAAAAAAGTACAATATTTTCAACTTATTTCAAACTATTCTATTTATTTTATAAAACATTCAATTTTGTGCCATTTTTAACAATATACAAACAACATTTAACAATACACAAGCATCATACATCAGACTCACCAAATTTTATGAATGGATATGTGAAAATAAATTAGAATGAGAATGGGTGGAGAGACACAGGAGTATTTGATGTAAACAGACGGGACAAAATGTCAAAAGTATATTGTAACTAAATAAAATCTAAATTAAGAATAGCATAATATCAAAACTCAAATTATGGCTATCAAGATTACTTACTAATCATTTTCCTCCAAGCCTGATGGTCTGAGCTTGGTACCCCAGAAATTCACCCAGGGGTGCAGTACTAACTAACATAAGTTATTCTGTCTCTCTCTCTCTCTCTCTCTCTCTCTCTGCACAAATAAATAAAAGTAACAAGAGATTTAAAACTTTAATTTCTGCAATTCACTCTATTTCACAGTTCATACTTTAAGTAGAATTATTCCATTTAAAGCCAAGTGTATTCTCTTAATTAAATGCTCCCAATTCCTTCCTGTGTATCAAAAACTAAAATGACTTAAAGTATTAAGTATTACCTTTAGAAAACTTCAGAAGGCATAAAGGGGCCTTATTCCAAAAGGTTGCTAGCAAATGATAACAATAAGGGGAATAGGTGATATGTTACTTGGACCACTACAATACTCTTTTATAATATATTTCATACTATTTTAATAAGAATTATTCCATTTAATGCCAAGAACATGAGTAAGTTTGGGGAAAGCATATTCCACAGCTCATGGCTTAATAACTCTTAACCAACCTTCTTAGAGCTGATTTTCATATATCTAGCTTACTGAAAGAAGGAAGTACAAAGCCCGGGACAAATGTCAATCAGTTAAGTGAGAAGTCCCAGCAAGAGAACTATAGAAAGTGGAGCTAAAAAGGTGTAAGAGCAAGTTGGCTGTTCTCAGTGTGCAATCAGTGATTGGAGGCTGGACAAGACCCATGCTCTAAATTATCATATGAAGACTATTTGAAACAAGGACTGGAATATGTAAAATACTCAAGTATTTAGAATTTTGTAATTTTGTATTACAATTTTGCTTCTTTAGAGAAAGGTAAAATCATGCTGCCTTCAAATAATTCACGAGATGCATAGATATGAAATGTATTAGAATCACCAAATGGTTGGGCACTCACCAAATAAGGTATGTTTCCCCTAATCTTTGTCAAAGATTCTGTTATATTTGTTTTCAATTTCTTTATCTTTCTGGCACTGTGGATGAAAACCAGGGCCTCATACATCCCAAGCAAGCACACTAGCATTGAGCTATAACCCCAGGCCCAAATGTTCTGTTTATTTCACCATAGCGACTTCTGTAATCACATAATTTTTACTATGTAATAAAAAAATGAAACCTAATTTTTCTTACAACTTTCCCAAAAAGCACCCCAAATTCTCCCTTCCATCTCTCCTTCCTCCACTTTCCCTTTCTCCTGCCTTACAGTAGGAAAGGTGTTTTAAAACTTAGTGTGAGCTCTGAAAAATAACTCCGAGTCCGTTTTTTTTATAAAAGCTGTTTAATTATGTATGTGTTACCAATAACTTGCTTTCTGTTTTCTATAGACCCTGATGCTTTCCAATAACATCTAAAAATTAATAAGTAACATCCAAACTTTTAAGAATACACTGGCCTATTGCTTTGGGGTTTGCAGTAATCATAATAAAACACTTTATTGGCTGATTTCATGTTATGGACTGGCCACTTTTCTCCAAGCACAGTCATATAATAGCTTTGCCATTTTTTTCAATTACCAATAAAGCTTGTCAGAGAGCCATGCTCAAAAGTGAGTCATTAGCTGATGTCAGCTCTTTTATTTCTCTTTAGTAGACTTTGAAGTAAATCTGGCATTTAATATTCCAATCAAGATGTCAGCATCCAAACAATTATCTATTAACCTAATGCCATATAATACTTTAAATAATTTCACTCACCTACACTCAATAAAATCTATTTAGTTAATCCTGAAAGGAGGAAATATCATTTTCAGTTAGAGATGTCATTCTAGGGAAAATCCCATGTTGTAACAAATTACCATAATATCTGATGTGGAGTAAGCATGGTAAACATGGCATTTAAAAAAGTATTTGTTTATAAAGAAACTTTAAAGATTTTAGATGGTTCACATGAGTTAATTGGGTTTTTTGTTTGTTTGTTTTTGCTGCTACATTACATTATACAAAGACTTCAAATGGAAAACAAGAACATATAATACTTGTTCTTAATTATTAGTGTTGATGGCAAAAAATGGTTATATATATGACGTCCAGCATTTTTGCCACAAAAATATTAATAAAAGAAGAAATAAGATAAAAAAATACATAAAACAAGGACTCTACTGAGGCAGAAAAATATGGGTGATGTGGCATTTATAGGATTAAAGGATGCAGTGGTGGCACAAAGCCCATATGATTTCTAACTAAAAGCAAAACTCATGAAATCCATTAACGATGTCATTGTGTATTTATTCAGCACATATCTGAGTGGTTTTGTCATATTAAATATGTAAAGAACTATGGATGACTAAATGAAAGAAAAGATTTCACACCAGTTCTGTCTCCCCATTTTATAGAGAAATAATACTATTGCACAAAATAATAATTCTAGGTACATGGGTGGTCTTACCTTTTGACAATGGTGAGATATGATTTTAAGAAATACAAATAATTCAGGAATCCAGAAATAAGTATGATAAAATGATAGTTAAGGCAAAGTCTGGCTTTAAGTAATTGTGTTTCCATCTGCTCTCTGTACAATGAAGGTTTCAGGCATCTACTTTGTAAATCAGTAAATGTGGTAGAAGTAGATGCTCTGAATCAGAGTGTAAATTTCTTGGCATAGTCAGGCTATGGAACTCACGTGTATCTTAATAATCAAGTGAATTTGTTAATGAATTTAGAATCGTTTCTTTCTCAGATTAAAGCCTCAACTTGAATGAAAAAGACTCTCCTGTGGTACTATCTCTTAAAGCCCTTTCCATTTACATTTTAATTGGATTGTCTGATGATATAGGGCACTTAAGATTGCCTACAATAATCTTCTGTCTTCATTTGCATGCAATTACCTGGAAAGCAAGCTGTTTTAGCCTCTTTTCTAATGTAGTTTTCAGGCTACCTGATAGGCTTTGTGTGTAGTGGAACAACATTCAATACCCCTAAGTCAGAAAGACTGTGTGCTTCACTGTTTCTACACCACTTCATTCCCAATCATCCAAATCTCAAGGATCCTGGTCCAGTAAACCCACTGGTCAGTCTTTAGTTACTCTTCTCTTCAAACACTGAAACCAAAATATAAATGGTTGAAGAAGGCCTTAAATTTTCCATTTCTGCAAGAATCTCCAGAAGCACAGATTTCTCTTTCTTAAAATTTATCTTTAATTTGTAAATTAAAATATTAATATGAGTGGTATATCCCGTGAATTTCTGATCTCTTTGACCCAAACAGAATCCATTTAATCCAAAAAAAAATCCATTTAATTGCTTTTACACAGTCTTAAATCAATTATTAATAAGAATATAAAGATACCATCCAGGAGACACCAAATGACAGCACTGGCTTCAATATACCTTGAAACTTCTGGTTAAAAACACTGCAAAGTACTCATCATTACTAAATGTGGAGAAGGGGGCTGGATGTAGTATAAGATGCAATTGTATTCTTTTATCATGATTATTAGATTGAACTTTTAATTTCTCATATTGGCATCAAATATAAGGGGTAATGTATAACCCCAAGAGCTTCCCCTTACACAGGGGAAAAATATCCCATTGCTTCATCAATTCTACTTTCATAGTACATAGCCTAAAAAGGCTTATAATGTGATGCTTAAATTTCTTTAAATTAATGTCTTATTTATTGAGATTATAATATAATTACATAATTTCCCCATTCCCATTACTTCCTCTAAATTATCACAAGTACCTATCCTTGCTTGATTTCAAGTTTATGGCCTCTTTTTTTTAATCTATTTTTACATACATATATATGTGATTACATTTGCATATTTTTGCATACATAAATGCCTAAATAAAAGATAGTCTGGATGATGTTACTTGTATGCATGTGTTCAGGGATGTCCATTTGGTATAGATAACTTACTGATGATCTCTTGGTTTAATTATATGAGAGGTATTCAGGAGTGTTGTGAGTACAGCAGCTGCATATAGTATAAACAATAGCTACATGGATATAAAGAATCACATGAATTGGTATATTTCAGGTTTAAACAAATGTATTATCTAGCATTCATATTAATATACCAAGGAAGTCCACTGATGTATCAAGCATGGTGTGATAGGATTAGACATGCTCACAGGATGTTATTAAAATTACCTACTTCATAAAATATACATGATATATTTGTTTTTAAAATATTGAATAATTGTATACTATATATTGTTGTTATAGTATATCATTTTTCTAATTTACTCCCTTTTCCTAATCAGAGAAGTCATGTAAATTGTCAAAGGCAAGGACATCAAATATATTTTAGTATTTACATATGTTATAATTTCCCTTTGTCCTACATGGAAAACTTTTGAAGAATTTTATTGTAGTATCAAATGTCCATTACCTTTATACTTGAAAAACATGTTAATACAATATTGGAAAAAGTTGAATCATCAAGAAATAATGCTGGCTTTGCTAAACACTCATTTCAAAGGCTATTATTACCTGGAGTTTACCAGATGGTTGTTTTTACCTGGTTGGCTTGAAATTTTTAGGATGGACCTTTTCTGGGGGAATGACCAACCTTTGAAAATCATTATATAACACACTGTGTTTGGCCTGATTTTAATTATTATGGTAGAAAAGTTGAAGGCATCTTTACATTATTAATTACTTGAAAGATAAATATATACTACTTCTTTGAGAATTTTGTATTATGTTTGATCACATTGATCAACATTTACTTCTCCCACATACACCCCCTACCTACTCTGTCAACTTCTGTCCATTATTTTTGTCAATTGATTCTAATTTTTTTATGCTGCTAATAAATTCTTGGATCTGTGGCCTTCCACTGGAGTGTGGTATATTTAGCAAGGTCTAAATTCTTAGAGAAAAATGACTCTCCCTCCTCCAGAAGCTATCAGTCAATCAACAATAGCTCCTCTGCTATTGGTGAGACATTATGTTTACCTCTGTTCCATAGTGTAATTTTGCCTGGGTTCAGCTCACATAGGTATTATGAATACTGCCATAGCCACTGAATTCATACGAACAACTTTTTTGCTGCTTTCAGCAGACACTGTTAATTATAGTCATAACTCTTCCACTCCCTCTGCCCAATTATACCTGTACCTGGGGTTGGGGGGGCAAGGTGATACACATTCCAAGGGTTGTTCATTCCTTTTAAATTTTTTTTCGTCACGTTTGACAGTTGTAAAGCACAATCTACTGTAATTATATAGCTTTATGCACTTAGCAGTATTAGTAGTAGTAGATTATCCCCTAGGGCCTATGACTTAGATCTCATTCTAATAACAGTAACAGGTACGGGTTCCAGTTTGTGACATGGAAGTTAAATACAATCAACAAATGTTTGGTTACAATCATGATGTCTATGTATGCCTCTATTGTTCTACTGGGAATGTCATACCTGGCTAGTTAGTATAGTAGCTTGTAGGATTCATATTTGAGTAACATTGGTGATGGCTTTGCTCTATGTAAATTAGCCAGTAGACCTGAAGCTTCCAGGTTCGTCTCAGATTAATATCTCCAAAAATTAATCATCTCCAAAGATTGGATAAAATATATAAAGCCCTTAAAGAAAATGAAGAACAAAACAAACAAACACTTGAAGGAAATGATTAAAAATATTAAAGACTTGAAATAGAAATAGAAGCAATAAAGGAAACACAGATGACTGGATCCTGGAAAATGGAAAATCTAGGTAAGTGAACAGAAACAAGACATCTAAGCATCACCAAAAGAATATAAGATATGCAAGAGAGAATCTCAAGCTTTGAAAATAAAATAGAAAAAATAGATCTGTCACGCAAAGGAAATGTTAAATCTAAAAAACTCCTGAGAAAAAACATTCAGGAAATCTAGGACATTAGGAAAATATAAAACCTAAAAATAATAGAAACAGAAAAAGCAGAAGAATCCCAATACACATCCCAGAAAATGTTTTAAACAAAACTACAGAAGAAAAATTTTCTAACATAAAGAAGGAGATGTCTGAAAAGTTACAAGAAGAATACAGAACATCAAATAGATTGGTTCAGAAATTAAGTTCCCTTGCCACATAATCAATACACTAAACATACAGAAAACAGAAAGATTATTAAAAGCTTCAAGGGGAAAAAAGCAAAATAACAAAAAAGAAGACATATTAGAATTACACCCGACTTCTCAATGGAGACTCTAAAACAAAGAGGTAATTCATATCTCTTAGTATTAATGGTCTCAATTCCCCAAGAAAAATATACAGACTAACAGAAAGGATGCAAAAACAGGATGGTCCTTCTGCTGCATCCAAGAAGTACCTCAGTATCAAGTAAGGACACTACCTCATGGTAAAGAGTGGGAAAAAGATATTGCAAGAAAATAAACCTAAGCTGATACAACAGCTGGTGTATCAATTTTAATATCTAACAAAATAGACTTCAAAGCAAAACTAAGCAAAAGAGTTGGGAAAGGTCACTTCATACTCATCAAATGATAATTCCATCAAAATGAGACATCAGTTGTTAACCTCTATGCCCCATACACCTTTGCCAAAGAAATACTACTATAGCATAAATCACCTGTTGACCCTCAAAAGTAATAGAGAGAGACTTCAATATCCCATTCTCACCAGTTGGTGGGTCATGCATACGAAAATCTAAACAGTAAATACTGGAGTTAATGGACATTGTAAACCAAACTGATTCAACAGATATTTTTAGACTTTTCACCCAAACAAAAAAGAATATATCTTCTTCTCATCACATCATGAAACTTACCCCAAACTTGACCACATATTTGCACAAAATGAAAGTATCAACAGATACAAGAAAACTGAAATAACTCCTTACATCATATCAAGCATCTTGGATTAAAGCTGGATATCAGCAACAATAGAAACCACAGAAAGCTTACAAAGTCATGGAAACTGAACAACCTTACTGAATGAAAAATGGGTCAAGATAGAAATAAAGAAATAAAGACTTTGTAGAATTCAACACAAATGAATACACAGCATAACAAAACTTATGGGACACAATGAAAGCACAGAGAAGAGAAAAGTTCATAGCACTAAGTACCTACAAACACACACACACACACACACACACACACACACACACACACACACACACACAAATGGAGAGATCTCATACTAGGACATTAACAGCATACCTGAAATCTCTAAAACAAAAAGAAGCAAACATACCTAAGAGGATAGACATCAGAAAATAATTAAACTGAGAGTGAAATAAATAAATTTCAAAGAAAAATATGCAAAGAACAATGAAACAAGAGTTAGCTCTTTGAGAAAATAAACAAGACAGACAAACCCTTATCCAAAGTAGATAAAAGGCAAAGAAAGAATATCCAAATTTACAAAATCAGAAATGAAAGGGAGAATATAACACCAGACACTGAGGAAATCCAGAGACTTATAAGCTAACACTTTAAAATATGTATTCCATCAAATTGGAAAATCTAAAAGAAATACATAATTTTCTCAGTAGATACCAATAATCAAAATTAAATAAAGATTGGATAAACATGTTAAATATGCTTATAACCCCCAATGAAGCAGCCATACAATTTCTCCCATCAAAATAAAAAGGGACAAGGGCTACCTCCTTTTTTTTTTTTTTTTACAAAATTCTACCAGACTTTCAAAGAAGAGTTAATATCAATACTATTTAAATTATTCCAGAAAATAGAAACAGAATAAGCATTTCCTAATTCATTTTATGAGGCTATAGTTACCCTGATATCCACACCAAATAAACTCAACAAAACAAAGAATTATAGACCAATTTCCATTGTGAACATAGAAGAGAAAATACTCAATAAAATACTTGCAAACTGAATCCAAGAACACATGAAAATGATAATCCACCATGACCAAATAAGCTTTATCTTGGAGATGCATGGTTGGTTCAATATATGAAAATCAGTGAATATAATCCACCATAAAATGAAACTAAAAAAAAATCATCATTTCATTAGATACAGAGAAGGCCTTTGACAATATCCAACACCTCTTCATGATAAAACTATTGGAGAGATTATGTACATAAGGGACATACCTAATGTAAGAAACTCAATTTAGAATAAACCTAGCTAACATTAAATAAAGTGGATAATAATTCAAAGTAATTCAACTAAAATGAGGAACAAGACAATACTGTCCACAAACTAATTTCAAGATCTGATAGACAATTTCTAAAAAAAAGATGGATACAAGATAAAAAAAAAAAAAAAAAAAAAACCTCTGCTGTGGGATGGTCTGTATGTCAAATGTGTTGCTGATTGGTCAATAAATAAATCACTGATTGGCCAGTGGCCAGGCAGGAAGTATAGGCAGGACTAACAGAGAGGAGAATTGAGAGAACAGGAAGCTGGATGAGAGAGACACTGCCAGCCGCCATCAGGACAAGGAAGATGTAAAGTACTGGTAAGCCACAAGCCACATGGCAAGGTATAGATTTATGGAAATGAATTAATTTAAGCTGCAAGAACAGTTAGCAAGAAGCCTGCCACGGCCATACAGTTTGTAACCAATATAAGTCTCTGTGTTTACTTGGTCGGGTTTGAGCGGCTGTGGAACTGGCGGGTGAGAGAGATTTGCCCTGACCGTGGGCCAGGCAGGAAAACTCTAGCTACAAATGGCGCCCAACGTGTTGGCAAGAGTTTCCACCTAAAACCTGAGTAAAAAGATTCTAAAACGGAGCTAAAAACAGCTCCTAGTTGTCTCTTTTAAGCTAGCAGCAGCCGGCGTGTTTGAGCTACTATGGCGGGTTCCTGGCATGCATGCTCGACCTACAGTATGGTGGGAATGAGGCCTCTGCAAATGGCACATTAAGCTGTGTGGTGGATTTAGCCTTTGCTAGTACAAAACAAAAAAAAAAGAGGTTTCTGGGCTACACGCTGCTTTGATAGAAGCATAGACCCACTATTTCTGAGAGTTGATGGCTCCCAGAGCTGGCGGAAAATGTACTACCGCCATGTTGGGAAGCTGAAGTGGGCGGAGCCAGCAGCCACAGCGCCAGAGCTGTTTCAGGCTTAAAAGGCTGCAGTTTAAAGCAATAGGCTCAAGCTAATATAAAAAAATAAGCCACGTAAAGATGGCTACCACACAGAGAATCTGGATTATGTTCTCTTTGATATTTGTAACTAAAGAAAAACATTTGATTGCAAAAGCTGTTGAGTTATGCCAAAATGTATATTTTAAGGGAACCTTGACTTCAAAATTTGGATGTAAGGATATGTTGCTTTGGAAAGGAGGCTCTGCTTTTGTTTCCACAGAAAGCCAGAGGCTATGGATTTGTTCCAGATTAAGATACATCAGGTTTGACCAGCCAAGACCACCTGAAAGGTCTCCGATGACACCATGGCCAAGATGATCCAACATCCAGAATGGTTTGAAGGCAACTGGCTCAGACAATACAGCCTCATGGACTATTCCATAATCCTAAAATTTTCTTTGTGTCCCCATAAGATACAGCGCCCCCCTCCAGCAGGAAGTAGTAAGAGAAGCTACGCCCAAATTCCCAAATATACCAAGCTGATTTTGGAGATGTGTAAAGGTTAAAACCTTCCTTTTTAAGAAAAGAAAAAGGGAAGTGCTGTGGGATGGTCTGTATGTCAAATGTGTTGCTGATTGGTCAATAAATAAATCACTGATTGGCCAGTGGCCAGGCAGGAACTATAGGTGGGACTAACAGAGAGGAGAATTGAGAGAACAGGAAGCTGGATGAGAGAGACACTGCCAGCCGCCATCAGGACAAGGAAGATGTAAAGTACCGGTAAGCCACAAGCCACATGGCAAGGTATAGATTTATGGAAATGGATTAATTTAAGCTGCAAGAACAGTTAGCAAGAAGCCTGCCACGGCCATACAGTTTGTAACCAATATAAGTCTCTGTGTTTACTTGGTCGGGTTTGAGTGGCTGTGGAACTGGCGGGTGAGAGAGATTTGCCCTGACCGTGGGCCAGGCAGGAAAACTCTAGCTACAAACCTCAGCAGCCCTATATACATATGTCAAATAGATTGAGAAAAAAAATCATGGAAACAACACTGTTCACAACAGCCTCAAATAATGTAAAATACCTTGGTCTAACTCTAACCAAATAAGTTAAAGACCTGTATGACAACAACTTCAAGTATCTGAAGAAAGAAATGGAAGAAGATATCAGAAGACAAAAAGATGTTTATGGATTAGTAGGATTAAAATAGTAAGAATTGTCAACATTCCAAAATCAATGTACAGATTCAATACAAGAAGCTTGAACAATAAAATAATTGCTAGAGGTATTACCATCCCCAATTGCATATTGTACTACATAGATATAGTAATAAAAACCACATGGTATTGGCACAACAACAGACATGTAGATCAATTGAATCACAATGAAAACCCAGACATAAATCTAAATGCCTATGGACACCTGATCTTTGATGAAGAATCCAGAAATACACTATGGAAAAAAGACAGCCTCTTCAACAAATGCTACTCATCAAACTAGTTATTTTCATGGAAAAGAATACAAATAGACCAATATTTATCACCCGGTACAAACTTGAAGTCCAAGTGGATCAAAGACCTCAACATAAAACCAAATAACCTGACCCTTGTAGAAGAGAAAATGGAGAATAGCATTGAATTCATTGACACAAGAAACTCAAACTACTTTCTGAACAGAACACCATAAACTCAGGCACTAAGATCAACAATTAACAAGTAGGAACTCAAGAAATTGACAGGCTTTGATAGGGCAATGATATCGTCAATCAAACAAAGAGGCAACCTAAAGAATGGCAAAAGATTTTTATCAACTCCACATCAGACAGAGGATAACATCCAAAATATATAAAGATCTCAAGAAACTAGATATCCAAAATTCAAATTTTAAAATGTGGTTCAGATCTAAGCAGAGAAATCTCAATACAGGAATCTCATATGGCTAGGAAAGATACTTAAAAAAATACTCAATATCCTTAGCCATCAGGGAAACTCAAACTAAAACTATTTTGAGATTCCATCTTACACTTGTCAGAATGGCTAAGATTAATAACTAAAGTGACTTCATGCTGGCTAGAATGTGGAACAAGGGGAATACCCTTCCATTGCTGATGGGAGAACATTTTTTTTACAGTCACTATGGAAATCAGTATGGCAGTTCCTCAGAACATTTGCAATGGATCTACATCAAGATCCAGCTATGCAACTCTTGGGCACACACCCAAAGGACACTCCATCCTTTCATGACACTTGTTCAACTGTGATAATTGCAGTTTTACTCATAATAGCCAGAAACTGTAAACAACCTAGATGTCCCTCACATAAAGACTAGATAAAGAAACTGTGGTATATACACAAAATTGAGCATTAATCTGCTGTAGATGAATTTCTAAATGGACTTATTAAATAAAAAAAACACAACCAAATATAGGGATGAAAGCTTTAGAAAGATCAAGGAAATAGGAAAAGCCATCAGCCAGCCTTACCTTATCAACTCTGCAACTTCCAAATGTGAGTTACTTCCTGTCTACCACATCTATATGCCTTGCTGTTCTGTCATCTGATTTGCTCTCTGCTAGCTGCATTGCTTCCTCTTCCTACACACCTCTGTCACTTTCTGTGTGTCTGTACAGACCTCCAGACCTCCATGGTTAACTAGTGTTGGAATTAAGGCATATGCCACCACAACTGGCTCTGTTTTCAATATGTCTTTGAACACACAGAGATCCTGCCTGCTAAGTGATAGGATTAAGAGCATATGCTAAAACTGCCTGAGTTCTTTGTTTACTTATAATGGCTGGTCTTTTTCTTCTGATCTCCAGGTAAACTCTATTTATTAAAGCAAAAATAAAATAACACCATGTTTCAGCACAAATAACAAATCACCACGTTTCCTCTTTTTGTCTAATAAAAATAAGAAAGTTATAACTAATACAAGAGAATATATATATATATAATAAGTACAATAAATGTATACAATATATACAAGCAATAAATACATCAACAGTGTCTAGTACATTTGCATTTGACAAATTCAGCCAAAATATTCCATTATCTATTTTATTTTTGTTAGTCCAAAATGTACCTAATGCACTTTCTATCCTAACTTGTATTACCAACTGAAAATTATCTTTTGATGTCTTTCAAATTTATACACTTTACTCTCCTTTAGTGAGTTTCTTTTCTGAATTTCTTAACAAGGAAAACTACAACTATAACTATCTAATCTTCAGAGATCCAAGAAGGAAATAATATTACCTAGTAAAACAGGAAGCACAAACAAGTGATTTTCAAAAGATGAGTTATGACAGAAACAGCCAGCTGCCTGGACAGTCACTCAAAGTTCCTCTGCATGTTGGGGCATCATCTTCGGTTTACAGGCTGAGCATATCTGACAGACTTATTTGTGAAGCAGGATATATGGAAGGCCTACAGCTTGACCTCACATTTGGTGTGAGTATTCCATGTACCAGATAAACTTGAATTCTGTCATGATTAAGGATTTTAAATTCTGGAAATTGCTGGTGTTTTTGGAATTAGGCTTCCCATTCTTCTCTGCTTGTGGGTGGCTTCATCTCCTTTATTAAATGCCAGTCTGCCATAGAGTGGTTAGACTCCCACAGCCTAGTTATTCCTCCAAGATTAACTGTTCCAGCTACTATTCTACTACACACTAGGAACCATTGGCCCACTGCCTGTTTAGGTGTTTTCAAAGAAAGGGGCCCTGTACCTTTTCAGTGATGGTGCCATATTGTCCTGGCCTTGTGGATGCCTGTTGCAAAAGTTGCAACCACATTTGTCTTAGAAAGGTTTGGTAGTCCTTTGTTTTATGTCTGATTTGTCCATTTTGGATAGCATACTGTCAGCAGTCGATGTGAGAGCACTTTGTTGCCCAGTGGCTAACTTTTGACACAGTGAATGTTAACTCCATTTTCTTCAATGCCCATATCTTTTCTGAAGTAGATTGGTGCTGCCAAGAGCAGACATGTCTTGTAGTCATAAAAAAAAAATCTATGTTATTAAAACATCTTAAATTCCATATTCTGTAGATCTCTGAAGGGTTTGAAGATGACCTGTCTATCTAAAATATATCTCTATTTGACCTTAAAAACATAACTAATATGACTACAAGTTCAATTATCATGTCTAACTACAAACTTTCATTTCTTTATATCCTAATAGTTGGTAATAATAACACTCAAGGATTAGTAAATTGCATTACATTGTTAAATTAGCTGTAGAGATACAATATCTTGAACAAGATAATATATATATGTACAGTATTTTCTAACAAAATCAATTTCAAATTTGTATCAATATACCTAATGTGTATATAATATACAAAAATCCAATTCAATGTAAAATATTTAAAACTAGTAGTTGCCTTGTAAAAGTAAATTCAATAATCTACCTTTTTAACCTATATCATGTCTATATCCTTTCTTTTTTCTTTACAGAGAAGATTCAATAATCTATCCTTTATTCTATCATTTCTATATTTTTTTCAGAGTAGATTTAATAATCTACCTCTTCTCTATATCCTCTTTTTTCTTTTCTTATTTCCAAACAAGAACCTTAAATCTAATCTCCTTTGTTTAGTCTTTTTCCTGACCATTAACAATAAAAACTGTAACCAACCATTCTAAACACAAAACCCATTGGCAATGTGGGTGTCATGTTCTTAAAATTCTTCCTGTTGTTTGTGAGTGAAGGCATCTTTAAGGGATCCTGAAAAGAAAAAAAATGGGTTAATTGTCAAGTTCTGGGAGAGGTAACTATATCATTTGTTGTCCGGTCTCTGCATAATGTGAAAGTGTAGGGCATATCTCAAGTTCTTGTTAGAGTAGTCTTTGAGGTTGGATCATCTCAGTCAGCCATCTCAAATTTGTCCTGAGCAGTTTGTAGTGCAAAGCTGATCTTTGGATGATATTTGTCAACTTAGTGGTATTATCATTGTCCATATGGAATCGTCATTGTGGGGCCCCATCATTTTCTGGAGTCCTCAAATTTGTTGTTACACCTGGGCTTGATTCCCTGCAGAAAACTAATAGAGACTCCAACACAAAAACATGTATAGGCAGCTAAATGAAGCCTTTTTTCTAGAATTAGTTAGTACTCTATATGACCATTAATATCATGACAAAAGTTTATATATATTTAAGATAATTAAGATGTTTATAGCCTATAAACTTTGATATAAAATTCATACCTTAAGAAAAGTTTAAAGAATCAAAATAGAACTAAAGAACTGAGACTACTGGCAATAGAACAGTCCCTTAGTTTTGGTTTTCTTCTGTCCCATATCAGATACCTCTTTCTTCTGACATGATATAGAGATTTTGCATTTTTCTTTTAAGAAACATGCTTGGGTTTAGAGAAGAAGAGAGCCATTCTCCAACTCCAAAGTCAGTATTAAATTTTGATTGAATTTGGACTACAAAAAGACTATTTGTGTTAAGTGTCTGTAAAGAAGAGCAGAAAGAAACACTTAGGAAGACTTATGAAATTTTATATGTGATATACCAGTAGGCCAATTTGCTCTTTTTCTTGGGACATTTCCTCTAGATGATTTGTCCTTTTTTCCAGATGCTTCATTTGTACAGTGTTCTTCAGATTCCTTAGCCTTCAATCTCCTGAAAACCAAAAACAAATATGCTTCCCCAAACCCCACTTTGGGGAGGTTCCCTTTTGACAAGTTATATCTGATTAAATGAAAAGCATATGTTAGTCATATAAGTTAGTTGAAATTGGATGGTCATGCTGAACAATGAACTATCACATCTTCTAGTTAAGAGTTCTCTCTTGTTCAAATAGATCCTTTATCAGTTTTTATGGTATCCATAGCTTTTCTTCTCTTATAGAAACAAAAGCAAAAACCTCTTCCCCAACATAATATATATCCTTGTTTCCATTCTGAGGTCAGCACATATTTAAAGTATATAGGCTGATTTAATTCTGCAGTTTTTTCTATTATCCAATGTCTTTCCACAGCTGCTGTTCCTTTCTCATTAGCATTGAGAATATCCAAAGTTAATAGAGTATTATGTAATTTATTTCTGGGGGTTTTTGTTACCCTTTTCTGTTTATTTAGCATATCCTTTAGAGGTCAATTTGATCTTTCTATGACTGCTTGGCCTGTAAGATTATGTGGTATATCTGCAATATGCTCTATATAGTAATAAGCAAAAAAATGTTAAGTGTTAAGATTAAGTGTGGTACCACTACCTGACTTCTTTGTTTACTTATAATGGCTGGTCCTTTTCCTCTGATCTCCAGGCAAGCTTTATTTATTAAAACACAAATAAATATCACCACATTTCAGCACAAACAAAATATCACCACATTCAACTGTTAAAAAATGGCATGGAATTTTCAGGCAAATGGATGGAACTAGAGAAAATCTTCTTGTGTGAGGTAATCCAGACTAATGAAGATAAATATGCTATATATTCACTTATAAGTGAATATTAGCTGTTAAGTAAATGATAACCAAGCTATGATCTGTAGACCCAGAAAGGTTAGGTCAAGATTATGTCTCTACAGGGGTTTCATGGTATTTCTGTGAATGAGGAAATAGAATAAATTTTGCTGGTGAACTAGAGGTACATTGGGATAGGAGTTGGAAGCTTCAGGTGAGGGCAATTTAGATGGAAGAAGAGAGTGTGGGTAGAGATGGCTGGGATTATGGAACACTTGACGGGGGTTTGGAATCCTAGAGCAGTGGAAACTTAGAGGATTCTTAGTAATGGTGCATAGGAAGTTTGAACTGGCCATCTCTTGTAGTCAGGCAAGACTCACAGTGGTGGGACCGGTTTATATTATTTGATTCAGTTGTTGGCTAAGGAGGTCTTGTGGAGATCCCAAAACATACCAAGTTATTGCTAGAACAGTGGTTTTTTTCCATGAAACTGACATTGGACTCGATTGCCAAGGATATCACCCATACAGGTATTGAACATAGAAAGGTTGAACTGGTGTCTGCATAGAACCTTCATCCCTATGATCTAGTCTCTTTGTTTCAGGAAGGAACTCTACAGGGTAACCAAAGAGAGATGTGAACAATAACCCAACCACTAAAACTTTGCCCTAAAAATCTGTCCTTCCTGAAAGATGTGTTAGGGCAATAGTGGTGTAGAACTTGTGGGAGTGGCCAACAAACATTTGATATGACTTAAGGCCAACTCTAGAAGATGGAACCTATGCCAGACACTGCTTAGATAGCCAGAAACTGGAGGCTGAGTAGCTGAGAGATCTAGGGTGGAAACAAACATGGCTGGCCAGAAAAAAAAATCAGTGAAACAATTCTTAATTTTATTCTGCTATACTCATAGATCAGTGCATTTTCAGGGAAAAGATGGGAGCAGATATGGAGGCCAGCAGCCAGATTATGTATAGAGAGAGTCTAAATTGGAGGTCTCTATCTTGTCCCTCCTGTTGGAGCTCAGGGAATCCAATAAAAAGGGGGCAGAAATGTTCTAGGTATCCAAAGCAATGAAGGACACCATGAGAATATAGTCTACTAAATCAACTATCAAGGTCTCATATGGGCTCACAGAGTTTAAAACAATAATAAGTACAGGGCCTGCAGGGGATAGAACCAGGTCTTCTACATATATATTATAGCTGTTAGCTTGGTAATTTTGTTGGACTCTTAAGAGTGGGAGCAGGTGTTACCTGCTCTTGGGACTCTTTTCCTCCTATATGGTTGCTTTGCTTAGTCTCTAGGTGTGAAGCTGTCTCCTTTGTCTTATTGTATCTTGTTTTGTGATGTTTGTTGTTTTTTCTTGGATGCCTGCTCTTTTCTGGAAGTAAATGGAGGGGGAATAGATATGGGGCGGGAGAGGAAAAGAGGAGCTAGGAAGAGAGGAAAGAGGAGAAACTGGTCAGGGTGTATAGTATGACAGAAGAATCTAAATTCAATTTAACCAATTTTAGATGAGATCATAGAGACAATATTTATCCAAAGACAAAACTTTAACTTAGAATTTTTCAGTAATTCTAATCATGCAGACTATACTCCAATACTGGACAATACGGCTTATTGAACTTCATCAATTCTAATGGGTAGTTTCTTATTAAAGATTTTATTCACTTAGGCACATGATACCAGTCTACCAATAAACTGTCTTTTTTATCAAATAGACTCATATTTCATATATTGCCATTTATGATAGAGGAAACATTTATTCCATTTAAGTAGCTACTAGATGGGGTTCATTACTGTGGCATCCAAAGATTCTATTAGTAAAACTGTTGAATTCAAATAGAACTGTTTGGAAGGTTTCAGATTATTCATATTTTAATAATAGCTGTATGACACATTATGAAATTGTGCAGTCAATTCTGTGAGTGGGTGCTTGATTAAACACTGCTCCATTAAATGGAAAGGATAGAAGTAAAAAAAAATGAAAGCATGGTTGTTTATTTTTTTGGAATAGAAAGTGATTGGTGAAAAATTATTACCTTAATATTTGAAAGAAATTATGTGGAAAAGTAGTGTTTTGTTTCTGAATTAAAGATTTTTATTTATAGTCACCAATGTAGGTAAACTTATTTTTTTCTATGTAATGTAATATCCAACTAAGACAATTCATTATTCAAGCATCTTAGCTGCACTAAGTTAATAACTAACAAATAACCAAATTTGTTACTTTTGCACATACAAAACAAAAGGAAAAATTCAAAGTTAAAAAAAATTTCCCTAGATAGTTCAGAGAACTCTTTGTACTGCAGACCACTTCCACACAATCTGAAATAAACAGAAGAATTTGGAGTTTGGGACTCTGCCATATAGACTTTTCTCATACATTTTGTATTCCTAAGAACAATTTCAATGTTGGTAAGTCTAAAGATAGATCACACATTTTACTTTTTGTGATGGCAGTGATACCTTGAGATTAGTCACCCATAGACATTATACAACTGTTTTCTAATAATAAGGAAATGTTAGAAAAATTATGATCATGATTTTATTCTACAAAATATATCATCATTATTCTTCCAAGTCCTCAAGGTCATCAAACAAGAATGAAAGCTCGGCAAACTGCCATAGCCAAAAGGTCACTAGGAAGATGTGTTGGCCTCATGTAAGAAAGTACTCTGCAAAAGATACTAAAGAAAAAAAATGGCAATAAGAATTCAACAAAGAAGATCCAACATAAAAATATGAACTTCAGTTAAAATGTTATACAGTTACTGATGATTACTTGTAGCACAAGGGATATACTTTAGGTAGTAGTAAGAAAATCTAAGTATGTAGTTTTTTAATAAATTCCTGTACTTTTCAACATTTCTGTGTAAATCTAAAAGTGATTATATAATAAGGATTACTAAAAGTCAAGCCACTTGCTCTTTTCTAAAGTTTCTCCAAACTTAGAAAAAGTAATAGGAATATATCCAGGAAAAGTTCCTGAAGTATACACAAACTTGAAATAATATCATCATACAAAGTGATTTGCATTATATCATAAAGTGATGCCTTCTTTTCATATAATCATGGCTCCATATAATTAAATTATTTAGTGTTAAAAATGATGTTAAGATACCATTCTTGCCTTATACCAGCCAATTATAAAGAAAAAAATACAAATATGAGCAATTGGTTTTTTTTAAGTTTTCAACCCTTGGTTGTGAATAAGTTGCAACAGAGGCATAGAATGTGCTGTGGGATGTAGTTCTGTATGCTGTGAATATGTGTTGCTCTGATTGGTTGATGAATAAAATGCTGATTGGCCAGTAGTCAGGAAGTACAGGCAAAAAGAGCAGACGAAGAGAATTCTGGGAGGAGGAAGCCTGAATCAGGAGTCGCTGGCCAGACACAGAGGAAGCAAAATGACAAGACAGAACTGAGAAAAGGTACCAAGCCACTTGGCTAGATATTATGGGTTAATTTGAAGAGGAAATCTATAATAAGCCTGAGTTAATGGCCAAGCAGCTATAATTAATATAAGCCTTTGTGTGTTTACTTTGGGGATGTGAGTGGGAGAGATTTGTCCTGACCGCCAGTCAGCAGGGAGACAGGAAAACTTCCAGCTACAAGAATGTACATTTTAATCCAGATGTAAGGGGGCCAGGGAGACTTTTTGGTTGTTTTCTAATTATATTCTAGAAAATATATAAATTTATTTAAGTTTGGAGGAAAAAATAGCATTTTGTAAGAGTAATCCAGATTGTAAAGCTAGACAAAGATGAAGGTATATGCTTTTACTAGAAGTCCTGTGGTCTATTAAATATACATAAACTCCTAGGGGACAGATAGATGTCAGTATCTGGTATATGTGCTGTTGAAGAACTTGCATAATGTTCCTATATTATAATTGGAACACTGTCTTCTCTTTAAATTTCTTAGTTATTATCTCTTCCCATTTAGTCTAAATTGCTATTTTTCTAAAAAATCATCATTAAATAATTTCTCTATTCTGATTTGATGTAATTGTTTAGCATGAGAGATTTGTATAAACATTGACTAACATCTGGATATTATTGCAAATTTGCCTTTAGGGACATGTTTCAGAGTGGCTGCTATGAAAAAAAATTATACAACTTTTTCTATATGAAAGAATATGCTAGGTTTGTTTTCTTTCAAACATAAAACATCAGGACCCAATGGAATTAGGCAGATGTCACTCATTATTCATCAAACATGCTTTCAACTACTTTCTCGATGAGTAAAACAATGTGGAAAGTTATATTTGCACGTATTTCCCATATCACTTTAAAATTCTGGAAGCAACACACAAATAAATATTTTTAAAATCTTCAGGGATTGAGTTCTATTTGGGCAGTGATTGCCAAACACAGGAGGAATAACCTTCAACAATAAATAGAACTCCATTTTCTTATCTCTTAATCAAGAAAACCTTGATCAATCATACTTGCTTGCTCTCCCTCCATATTTAAACAAATATTCAGTGCCAAACATAGCTTTTTTCTAATGGTAATTTTTTAATTAAGTTAATAGAGAAGAAGAGCTCAGTGAAAATCCATCTCATGGTGAGAAGAAAATATCACCCACCAAGTAACACATTTCCTACTGTGGTGATTAAATTAATTGAATTGTAGTTAAATATGTGGAAACTTTTGCTTTGAAAAGTTTTTCTTATATACTAACTTATTTAGTGGTTGCATGCTTTCTGGAGGAAAGACCATTACCTTAGGTGTAAATAACCTCAACAGTAAACTTTATTTTGTGACTGCTATATAAATCTTGATAGAAAACATCTAAAGTATATATTCTGGGACATTTTATCTTTCCTGGTGTTGATGTGTTACTACATTCAAAATTTGTAATATTAATCCAAATATAGTCTGCAAAAGTAACACCTTCTGTGTTGTCTTCTATGGGGTCTTGAACATTGCATCTGATGATATATATTACAACCAGGCAAGGTGTCACACTTCTGCAATCTTTGCAAGATCAAGAATCATCTCTGGATCCACAGTGAGTTAAAAGCCATTATGGGTTGTATAAAGCCATGCCTAAAAATCAGAAAACAGCAGCTGGCAGAGTAGCTCAGCTGGTCAGCCTGCTCACATCTAAGCCTAAGAACTAAAGTTTGATACTTGGAACCCTTACAGTGGAAGAAGAATGGGTTTTCTCAGTTTGTCTTCATGTGCACACAAAAACACATCCACCTACCCACCTCCATACCAATAAGTGTGAAGAAAAAGCTTCAAAATTATAATAAATAAATATGTTTACAATGTTGAAAACAAAAACTGAATTTAATTGTTTGATAACAGCTCATTGAGGGGACAGCAAAGAATTGTGTAAATAGGAATTTAGACAATAGATTAAGTAATTAACATTTTCAGTAAAGAGAAACAGCATGCTCATAAATCTGTATCAGTTCTTAGCTCTGCATAATTTTTAACCTGTATGGACTCATAAGAGTGATCTCAATTGAGATTTTAAGTGTGCATTAGCCTTTTTTATAAACTGAACCCCTTATTTTGTTATGGGTTAAACACCCCTAGTCAACAGTACTCTGTTCCATTGGCCATTTATTTAATTGCTGGTCACTTCTGATCAAAGAGCACAGAGGTTCAAATTCTGTCTACAATGGTCTTTTGCATTATGCCTCTGAAGTTCTTCTAGACATAGGAGAGTGCTAATAATTATTAGCATATAATAATTAGCACATAATAAGTGGGACTATAACCACTTTCAAATAGCATACTTTGAGTAATCAGGTAATCTACCTGAAATAAGTTTTCATCCTGTATAAATTGAATACATCATTGCCTCAATTTAATTGTTAATCCAACAACTCTCAAAGTTATATACAGACAAATCCCAAGACATTACAGGCTATTGCTATTGTTCTTATTCATGTTCCAGAACATAATGATAAGAACATATTGCTGAAGACACCATATAGTTGAGTCATAAAACATCAAGAGATTATTGACCTGTAAGTTTCATCCCCACTAGCTACCTTTTATAGTACTGGAAAATTCTGTGCATGCTACCAAAGGAGAAAAAAAAAACAGGATATGAGTTTACCCATTTGTAAACCATTTTAACTAAATCATGAGTGTCCTTGCAGGATCGGCCCACTGGTTCAAGAGTAAAGTGTTAAGTGTGAAGGTAACCAACCACATTCTAATTGGATATTAGGTCTGCACGATGAGATGGATCCCACACCAGGCTTTGTTATCAGGGCTGAGAACCTGTGACTAGACAGGTCATAGGCCCCAGGAGAGAACCTACTACTATTATTCTGCTATACATGTTAAATTGCCATTTAATGACTTATTGTTGTACCCATAGACCAGTGCATCTCTCAGCCCTCATTAGAGAAGCTGTTTTTCATTCACACACAGACCCATAATTTTTCAGGCTACAGAGGAGAAAAGATATATTCAGCCCTAAATGTAGGACCTATGTCTCAGAAAACATCTCAAATGTTGGTGCCACAGAAACAGACAATTTCAAGGAGAGTGCTTTCTAGGCACAAATGGGAAGATAAACATATGAATTCAGAGATTGTAACTGCATACACAAGACTTGAGCAAGCTCAATTTCATTCTACCACATTATCTGTGTTTTGATAGTGTACTGAATGGAATCTTTTAAATATGGACTGTTTTGCATCTTTTTATAGTCCTCTTCTATTTACTTGGAAACTAATATATTAATTTCTAATTCATTTTTTTTAACTTCTAGCTATAGTTACCAGCACTTATTTACCAAAGTAAGGTCTCCTGTTATGGTCAGTGGTAATGTCATCTATCAGGCATAGGTTGGAGGGGTCACAGCAAGACTAAGGCTGAGACAAGTTTATTCCAAGCATTCAGACTTTTTATACCCTTATCAGAAACAGAATACAGTGGTGGTTGCCTGGATCAATACAATGGTAGTTGCCAGGATACAATGACATTTGCAAGCTATACAGGGTACACACGACTAACACATCTATTGTCCTGTCAAACCTCTATATGCTTCTTTGATTTCTAGGGAACATTAAAAAACACAAGGAAATCTGAATACTTCACTGCCTGAGGGAGTGATTCAGTTTCTCAGGAACTGCAAGGCACACAGTACCCCAGGAGTCATGGAGTCTAACTTAAAAAAACAGTGACACATGCCTTTCAAGGAAGCCTGACCAGGCCGATTCCATGATTCCCTGCATCTAACATTATAATAAAATGAACTATGTTTTATACAGTAAAAGGGAAAGCATGTAAATGTGATTGTCTTGAAACAAGCAGAAGAGAAATGTATACAAAGGGATTAATACAAAATATGACAAGAATGAAAAATAAATTTTAGAGTTTATGAATGATTTTAGATTTTAAAATTCAAATGCAAATATTTATTCCAGTATATTTTCTTTATTTTTTGATACTTCATTATTTTGTCTAATTTTCATATCTGAATAATGTCATTCAAGTAAATTTTGAGGTCTATATCAGGTGACTACAGTCAATGATACTGTATTATATATTAAACATAAAATTAATATTCAAATATCTTAGTATAGAAAATGATAAGTAATTGATATGCTGTATGCCTTAATTAGTGTGATTTAATCAGTCACTTTTGTATGAATATATCAAGGCCCAATATCCTACTACTTTAAAGTTTACAATTATGACTTATAAATTAAAATTTAAGAAGATAAGTAAAGAAGATAACTCAGGACTATTTAATATAATCTAAAGTTTAATACTTAAAAGATTTATTACTACCCAATTGACTTCAGAGAAAAAGAAGAGAAGAAAAGCAATACTTTATCTTGCCACAGAACTTGACTTGCTGTCTCCATAGTCTTTATCTAATAAATGATTCTTACCTCTCAATTCAAATAAGTTGGCTAAGTTTTCCCATATGCTCTCTCCTCACATCCTTATACTCCACATCTTGTTCCTTTGGCTAAATGGCTAAAGAATGCTTTTAAACTCTTTCTGAACCTTGTCTCTTTTCTTTCTCCTTTCCTTCTTCCCTTCCTTCCTTCCTTCCTTCCTTGCTTCCTTCCTTCCATCTTTTTCTTTCTTTCTTTGTTTCTTTGTTTCTTTGTTTCTTTGTTTCTTTGTTTCTTTCTTTCTTTTTCTTTCTTTCTTTCTTTCTTTCTTCCTTCTTTCCTTCCTTTCTTCCTTGCTTCCTTCCATCTTTTTCTTTCTTTCTTTCTTTCTTTCTTTCTTTCTTTCTTTCTTTCTTTCTTTCTTCCTTCTTTCCTTCCTTTCTTTTCTTCTTCTTCTTCTTCTTCTTCTTCTTCTTCTTCTTCTTCTTCTTCTTCTTCCTCTTTCTCTCTCTCTCTCTCTCTCTGTCTCTCTCTCTCTGTCTCTCTCTCTCTCTCTCTCTCTCTCTCTCTCTCTCCTCATGAATGTAGAAATATGTTAAATTTTAAATTTTTTGTTGTTACCAATAAATTCCTAGCACTTATATTATGACCAGCTTGTCTGCCTCAATTATATATACCTAATTTAGGTTATAATGTTTTTTTTTTTTCTAACTTCCCTTCTGAAGACAATGTGTTAACAAATTGGAAGTACAATTCCCACCCAAATGGAGATTCCTAGGTATTGGAATACAATTTAGTAGTTGAGCAAAAAAACAAAATGAATACCTCATTTAATGCTGGCAAATTAAGATAAATGTTTTCAGAACTATTTTTATCATTATTAATGGCTGAATTTAAAACATGAATGTGTGTGTGTTTATGCGTGCATTTTTTTTAGTTACTATGTAATTTGGAGCAAAAAGTATATCTGACCATTAAATTTTTTTTTTTTTTTTTTTTTTTTTGGTTTTTCGAGACAGGGTTTCTCTGTGTAGCTTTGCGCCTTTCCTGGAACTTGCTTTGGAGACCAGGCTGGCCTCGAACTCACAGAGATCCTCCTGCCTCTGCCTCCCGAGTGCTGGGATTAAAGGCGTGCGCCACCACCGCCTGGCCCATTAAATGTTTTTAAAAGAAAATCTCTCAGCTTTAGTTCATTACAAAACAGAATTTTAAGGGTAAAAGAAGCAAATTGGAGATGTAGCATTTCTCAAAAGCCTCTACTTACAAAATGATTTCCTAAATGTTTAAATTAAATTAAAATATCCCAAATGATAGGAGATTAAGTTCTCTATATTAGCTAACCCTGATGTGAAGAAACATCATCAAGTACAAGTCAGATTTTAGCCTTTCGTTGAAAAGTGTCTAACAAATCTGCTTTGATATGTTAATGCCCATGACCCATCGAATCCTGGAAACCAATACCAACTTAGCTGTATAAACAGTTATTACGCTTGGTTTGTTATAATATCCACATTTTCTTTGAAAAAGAACTGTAAAGGACATAAATGCTGATCTTCACTATTGAGAGATTAAATCTTTAGAGAGTCACAATAGACCTATTTCTTTGATTTTATTTATTTATTTTTATTGAATTGACTTCAGATTTCTAGAGCACTTCTTTGAAATATGTATTTCCATTCTGGAATAATAATTTCTCCTCTTTAATATACAGTTTTTAAATTCTTAAGGTTGTTTTTTTCTTTATTCTTTTTTCTTTTATTTTTAAATCATAATATAGTTATATCATTTGTCCTTCCCCTTTCCTCCTTTAAATCTCTTCCATATGCTTTTTACTCTCTTTCAAATTCATGGCTTCTTTTGTCATTAACTTTTATTCTATACACAAATACACCCACCCACCCCCACACCCACACACATATATGTAATTCTAAATCTAACTTGCTTGGTATAATGTCACTTGTATTTATGCTGTCATGGAAGAGCATTTGGTAATGGATAACTATTTGATGTGCTCTTCTATGAAAAAGACTATCTCTTTTACTCTCTGCATTACTTAGTTGCCAGTATTTTTTTGATATAAGATTGAGCCTTGTTGGGTTTATTTCATCCATCTGTAACATCTTTGTAATTATTATGTAGATCAATGTCTACTAATACTGTAAGCAAATATTCGGTCTTTTCTAAATACACAGTTTTGTGTTCATCATTTTTAATAATAAGGCCAATTATAAGAAAATTTAGACTCCCTGTATATAATATTCCCTACTCACACAAATAAATATGTTTAGAGACATTAAATTATATATCTAAGTTTTCTATCTCTCTGTCTTTAAATAGATTTAATTGCTTAATCTAAGTGGTAACATACCACAAAATAAATTTATTGCTTGCTTTTCCTCTGTGCTATATTGACAATTCATACTATGAATTGTGAGACATACTCCCTACAAACTGGAGCAATGGGAAATGAACCTTGAATTCTAAATGTGAAAGGAACATAGTTACTTTAAAACATTGAACAAAGAAAATACATGAACACTACCAGTTCTGAAGAGTGTTCAAAATACCTACTAATTTGGGGGAGTCTCTAGAAATTTGGATAAGCAGGATTTGAAACTACTCCCCTGTGCTACATCCCAAGTTTCTCAGATATGCCTTCATCTTAGTATCATATATCATTCCAAATAGATGTCCCCATAAGATTGTAAGCTTGACAGAAGTGTATACTCTGATAAGAAATTTTATAAGCAAGTGTGATGGATTTTTTCCATTGCTTCTAAATGATAGTATTAGCTACTGAATATTCTCTTCCAGTTTTCTACTGCACTCTCCTGTTTTGTTAAATGAAAATTATTTCTTATTCTTTACTCTCCACTTTTCAAATATATTGTAATGCAATCTTCAAAAGTGTCATGTTTCTGATATGATTGAATTGAAGGGAGAACACACATTTAATACTGGTTAATATTTGTCAACATGTCCTTATCATTCCTAAAATATGGCTCTCTGCAATTTTTTTGGTAAAATAGATACTTCTATTTTTTTTTGTTTTATACTCTACGTTATATATAGAACACTGAAGTGGAATATTTTTCTTAAAGTAAGTTTTAAAGTTCAATACAGTGACATTGTATTCCCTCTTCATTCCTCTACTCTCAAGAATCATTCCCTCAAACTGTAGTAACAAATATTTGTGAGTTCTTCAAATCAAACCCAGGTCCCCTGTAAGAATAACTACTCTTATCTGCTGAGTAATCTATCGATCCTACTCGTGTTTTTTGCTTAATTAATGATGTTCTTTTCAAATTCTACCTCAGTATTGATGGTTCCATGGTCACTTCAGTGGAATGTAATATTTCATTTTTGATTTTAAAATATCTCCCATGTTGTTATCTCATCATTCTCAAATCTTCTTTATATAATTATGCATATTTCATATGCGAAGAAGAGGATAAGCCTGGTGGCAGTGGTGGACTCCTTTGATCCCAACACTTGGGAGGTAGAGCCAGGTGGATCTCTGTGAGTTCAAGGCCAGCCTAGTCTACAGAGTGAGATCTATGACAGGCACCAAAACTATACACAGGAACCCTGTCTCAAAATAACCAAAATAAAAAAAAGAAGAGGTTATAGGATTTAGTGCTTTTTTAAAAATTTTTGTTATCATGATATATTTGTGCCAGTTTTTGTTACCATGTTTTTGAATTCTGATAAATGAAAATAGCTTATTATATAAAATATTAAAGATGTTTGTAGACTATTCCTAGATAGGAACTATGTTGTGGTTTTATAAGAGCAAATTTGTTGTACATAAGGAAAATAGAAACATTAATTCTTTCACATTTTCAGTGGTCCTGGAACATGATCTAAATTTATGACATTGGGTGCTTTGATTCCTCCTTATCTTTTAAGAAGTGAGACTTTACAACTTTTATTTAAATTTGCTTAGTATAATTTGATGCCTGTTGACTATCATTTGCCCTGAAGATTCTGCTTCAGTTCAATGGAAACACTTCAATCAGTAATTTTAAAAGTCCTTTACTAAAACCCATAGTTTTTCAAACATGTCCTAACATGATACAACAAGACTAGGCAAAAATCTATTAAAACTCAGCAATGTAATAGGAAGAAAATGGTCCCAAGCACCTGTGAAAGAGTAAGAGACACCCCACTCACACTGTTAGGAACCCCACAAAAGCAACAAGCTAACAATCATAATATATATGAGAAGACCTAGTGTATACCCATGCAGGCTCCATGGCTCTTACTTCAGTCTTTGTGAGCCCCTATGAACCATGCTTAGTTGATTCTGTGGGCCCTGTTCTCATGGTGCCTTTGAACACTCTGGCTCCTACAATTCTTCTTTCACCATCTTAGACATGGTTCCTAGAGCTCCAGGGGGAACAGACTTTCTGTATGATACCTCATATAACGATATGACTTTCTTCATAAATTATTTGTTTACCATTTTGGTTGATGGTATGAATCTGGGAGAGGAGGGCCTAAATATGAGGCAAGGATAAAGTCTCATACTATAGCTAACAGTATTCAGATAATTAGCCCATTTGAATTGTGACGGTTAAGAAGAATTACATGAATAAGATGTTCAATTGCAATGACAAGTCACATCTGGCAAAAGCATGTTTTCCATAGAGGCATATCAATAACAAAAACTGAAATAAATTCAGTCCTATTCATTACACTTGGGAAGAATATGAAAACACATTCCAAGAACAACTCTGAATTCTTAAGAAACTGAGGTCACAAGACTCTTGTCTTGTTTTCTTGGAGTATTATCACAAGCACTCAGACAACTCCATTCTTGCACTGTTTTCTGACAATTACTTACATTGTGTTAGGCTATTAATTTCGTCTCTTTTCCTATGATTCTAGTTTGATAAATCTCTAGCTACCAATTTATAACTCTCTCCACTGTTTTCTTCAGCTGCTAATATCCTATGAAAAAAAATCACCTTGAATCTGCCTTAAATTATTAGATGACTTTTCATTTCTATTTAGATAAATTCTGATGCATCAATATGAACTTATACTTTATGATTTTTGTTTTGCATAATTTACCTGATCCCTATAGTTTTGCATATGGTTCTTCTCATAATATATGAACATAACTATTTCTAAGAAAAGACCTCTTTATTCTAGCAGCTCTACATTTAATTTACTGTCTTATGTACTCCCATTGATTTTCAGTGCCATTCTTACTCAACTTTGTAAGTGTGCGTTTAGATTTAGTACAGATGTCATCCCTACTGTAATTTCATACTTAACTATCTCTCCTACTTAGTGAAAGCAGATAACAGTGGTTTATGTGTACATGAGGTATTTTATATTTTACTTGTACTTATGTAACAACTAAAGAACATTTTTTGATAATCCACATTTGAGAAAACATTGTCTGCCATACCCTGTGCCCCCTCACCCCCACCTATCTCAGCCCCACTAAATGGCCAGTAGGCAAGGCTTCTGCAAGCAGGCCTTTTCACCACTACCACACACATTGGACCCTGTAATCTACAAGTCCCATTCCACTCTCAAACCCACCCATCCCTTGAGAGCTAAGCAGCTCCCTGGGACACAGACATCGTCAACATTGGTAGGACCAAGAATGAATTCCTGAGACACAGACACTGCCTGCACCAATTACAGGAATAGTGGCCCCCCAGAGGCACTGACACCTCCTGAACCGATTGGACTAAGAGTGATCCTCAGAGGCACAGGCATTGCATGCATGGATTGGAGGAATAAATGGGTAAATACCAGTACAAGAACACAATCAACAACATAAAGAGCAATATGGCACCACCAGAAGCTAGCAGTTCTGCAACAGCAAGACCTGAACATCCCAATGTAGAAGAAACAGAAGAAAACAACATTAAAAATAAGTTTATGAATATAATAGAGGCTTTTTAGAAGGGAATGAAAAATTCCCTTAAAGAAATTGAGGAAAAAACAAACAAAAAATTGGGAGAAGTCAATAAATCCCTTAAAGAAAGCCAAGAAAATCAAGAAAAAGCAATCAAACAGGTGAAGAAAACATTTCAATACTTGAAAACTGAAATAGAAGCAGTAAAGAAAATACAAACTGAGAGAACGCTGGAAATGGAAAATCTGAGTAAAGGAACAGGAACTACAGATACAAGCATAGCCAGTAGAATGTAGGAGATAGAAGAGAGAATCTCTGGCATTGAAGATACAATAGAGGAAATAGATTCATAGGTCAAAGAACACATTAAAGCCATCAAAGTCATAACATAAAATGTCCAGGAAATGTGGTGCAACATGGAAATACAAAGTCTAAGAATAACAGGTACAGAAGAAGGAGAAGAATACCAGCTGAAAGACTCAGAGAAAATGTAAATGCCATTAATCGCTGCAACCATCAATATTAGTACTTCTGTTGCCATACTGTTGCTGTCAGTATGTAAACATTGAGCACATGCTGAAGTTTGATGAATTTAATGGTATTTGATGTAAAATTTCAGTTATATTTCCAATATATGGTTGAAGAAAATAGTATTTATAAAAGTAACTCACCAGACTGCATTAAAGTCAATTAAGTATAATAAAAATTCAAAGATTAGCCATAAAAAAATTTTATCATAACATAGTAGCAAAATTCATGGAAAGTTTCTGTGTTTCAAACTGTTATATAGAAACAGAGGCTTATTATTAAATACCTAATAATTGAGAGTAATGTGTACATTGAAAAAAATGCAAAACATTATGAGCTGTCATTATATTTCTTACAGATTAAATTCCCTAAAAGTATCTCTACAGCAAATAAATGATGTGAAGTGACCAGAGACAACAAATCCAATATACTCAAACTTCAATCTCATAACTGAAAAATGGAATCCCAATTAAAGAACAAAGCAATAAAGCAGCAAATTATCAGTTGTTAAGTATCATGAAATAGGGCATAAAATAATTACATAAAAATACTATTGTATTGTTCTATGAGATTATTATTCTATAAGATAATAGATATTATATTAATTATAAATATATAAACTTGTAACTTATGTTTAGTATGTTTAATATATACTAAAAATAATTTGTAAAAAATAAGAGATAAAATTAGTGAAGCCATGTTCCTGTGATAAAAGATTTGTTACTTTTTTTTTTGGTGTTGTTAGCATTTTTTTTATTAAGAGATTTTTCCATTTATTTTACATATCAACCACGGATTCCCCTGTCCTTCTTCCTCCCACCCCCCAGGCTTTCCCCCTAACCCAATCCCCAATTTCCACCTCCTCCAAGGCAAGGTCTCCCCTGGGGAGTCAGCAGAGCCTGGTAGATTGAGTTGAGGCAGGCCCAATCCCCTCCTCCCTGCATCAAGGCTGAGCAAAGTGTCTTAGCATAGGTACTAGCTTCCAAAAAGCCGGCTCATGCACTAAGGACAGGTCCTGGTCTCACTGCTTGGGGGCCCCCTAAACAGTTCAAGCTAATCAACTGTCTCACTTATCCAGAGGGCCTAGTCCAGTACCATGGGGGCTCCTCAACCATCGGTTCACAGCTCATGTGTTTCCATTTTTGGCTAGTTGTTTCTCTACCCTTTCTCATATAATCCCACCTCTATCTTGTCAGTTGGACTCCTGGAGCTCCACCTGAGGCTTGGCCATGGATCTCTGCATGTGTTTCCATCAGTCACTGGATGAGGGTTCTGTCATGGCAGAGTGTTCAGAGATCCAATCACCAAAGTAGGTCAGCTCAGGCATTCTCTAGACCATTGCCAGTAGTCTATAGGGGAGTAATCTTTGTGGGTTCCTAGGGACCTGTCTAGCACTCTGCTTCTTCCTATTCCACTAGTGTCTTCATTTATCATGGTATCCCTTTCCTTGTTCTCCCACTCTGTTCCTGATCCAGCTAGGACCTGCCATTCCCCTAAGCTCTCTTTCCCCTGATCCTTGACCACCATTGTCCCCCTCAACCCCAGTTTGCTCAAGTAGATCTCATTCATTTCTCTGTTGCTGGGCAATCCTTGTGTCTTTCTTAGGGTCCTCTTTACTAGCTAGCCTCCCTGGAGCTGTGAGTTGCAGTCTGGTTATTTTATTTTATTTTATTTTTTATATCTATTATCCACTTATGAGTGAGTATATACCATGTTTGTCTTTCTGAGTCTGGGTTACCTCACTCAGGATGATATTTGATAGTTCCACCCATTTACTTGCAAACTTCCTGATGATGTCATTGTTTTTCTCTGCTGAGTAGTACTCCATTATATGTATCAGATTTTCTTTATTCATTCTTCAGTTGAAGGGCATCTAGGTTGTTTCTGGGTTCTGGCTATTATAAATAATGCTGCTGTGAACATAGTTGTACATGTGTCCTTGTGGTATGTTTGAGCATTCCTTGGGTATATGCCCAAGAGTGGTATAGCTGGGTCTTGAGGGAGATTGATTCCCAATTTTCTGAGAAAGCACCATACTGATTTCCAAAGTGGCTGCACAAGTTTGCATTCCCACCAACAGTGTAGGAGTGTTCCCCTTGTTCCACATCCTCTCCTACATAAGCTGTCTTCAATGTTTTAGAACTTAGCCATTCTGACAGGTGTAAGGTGGTATCTCAGAGTCATTTTGATTTGCATTTCCATGATGACTAAGGACGTTGAACAATTCCTTAAATGTCTTTCAGCCATTTAAGCTGCTTCTGTTAAGAATTCTCTGTTTAGCTCTATAGACTTTTTAATTGGACTATAAGTTATTTTGATGTCTATTTTCTTGAGTTCTTTATATATTCTGGATATCAGGCCTCTGTCAGATGTGGGATTGGTGAAGATCTTTTCCCATTCTGTAGGATCTCGTTTGTCTTATTGACCATGTCCTTTGCCCTATAAAAGCTTCTCAGTTTTAAGAGGTCCCATTTGTTAATTGTTGCTCTCAGTGTCTGTGCTACTGGTGTTATATTTAGGAAGTGATCTCCTGTGCCAATGACTACTTCCTACTTTCTCTTCTATCAGGTTCAGAATAACTGGATTTATGTTGAGGTCTTGATCCACTTGGACTTAAGTTTTGTGCATGGTAGCAAATATGGTTCTATTTGCAATCTTCTACATGTTGCCATCCAGTTATGCTAGCACTGTTTGTTGAGGATGCTTTTTTTTTTCCATTGTAGAGTTTTGGTTTCTTTGTCAAAAATTAGGTGTTCATACATGTGTGGATTAATGTCAGCGTCTTCAGTCCTGTTCTATTGGTCCACATGTCAGTTTATATGCCAGTACCAAGCTGTTTTTATTACTGTAGCTCTATAGTAGAGCTTGAAGTCAGGAATCGTGATGCCTCCAGAGGTTGTTTTATTGTATAGGATTCTTTTGGCTATCCTGAGTTTTTTAAAAGTCACACTCTTACCCATTAAAGACAAACAGTAAGATATCATTTATTTAATAGTCATTACAGGATTAAAAGACTAATATACAATGAAAATATCTACTAATTTATATTTGAACAATACCCATTTGTATCTAGAATGCAGACATTTTAGAATAAGTTGTATCTCCTCTTTCCCACAAACTCATATTGTTATCATCTTCTGTGCCTAAAAATGTGACACTATGTGTACTTAATGTGATCAATGAAGTAGTATATAAATATACAGTGGGTCATTATTGTGGGTCTAATTTTGTATAACTACATTCCATGTAGGGAATCATTAGAACGGAGACAAATTCAAGGACTATGTGGTAAGTACACTGAGGCAGTTTTCAAGGTCAAAGAGACAGAAATTGAGGGCTCTAAATTAATGATCCCTTGATATCAGGTTACTAGCTTGCAGAATTGTAAAAGAAAAAATTGCATTGTATTTTTTCCCACCCAGCCTGTGAGACTTGGATGTAAAACTTGTAAACAAATGTACTAATAGTAGATCATACAAGTATGATCATACAAGTATTTACATAAAAACCCAAAATGAGCTCTTCATTTGGACCCATTTCCATTTGTCTGTTGCTCCAGTTTTAGAAATGACACCGTATCAACTCAGTATCAACAGAATTCTTCTTGGAATAGCTTATGCTTATAAGGGGCATAGGTGCATACTTTTGTTATATTTTCAAATTAGTTTTTATTTTAAGTTACTTTGTCTTGCAAATAAGGTAACCTTTTCCACAAAATGCAACCAACAATTAAAATCAAGAGGAAAAAAGTAGGCAGAGGGAGTTTTGTGTAAGAAATATAGAACATAGAAATATAGAACATAGTCTGTGGGAAGAAAAATTTTTAAAATTCAAACACACACACACACACAAGAGAGAGAGAAGAGAGAGAGAGAGAGAGAGAGAGAGAGAGAGAGAGAGAGAGAGAGAGAGAGAGAGAGAATAAACCCAATAATTTACTTTTTACTTATACTTGTGACTGCAGCACCTAAAATAAAACTTTAACGAATAAGATAAAAGCATCAACACTACTTTTTCTACTCAATTACTTGATTATACAAAATACTATTTGTGCTAAGAGAATGTTAAAAGGGTTTCAGAGAGTAGAGGAAACTTTGACCTCTGCAAGCACACTTATAAGAAGAATCAGCTACACAACCATCATATGAAATTAGTTTCTATGCCTAAATATTTATTTAAAGAAAAAAGCTATGTTCTTAAAACAACACCATATAAATATAATGTTATATTGTTTTTGATAAGGTCGTTTTGTTGGGATTTTTCTATAGACATGAATACAAATTCCAAAATCAGTCACTGAAGTTACAGGTCTTTGTGTCATGGGACAAAGGATTTCACTAGAGATATATTATTAGTAACAGAAGGACAAATAAATTTAAATTCTAAAAAGATAACAAATCATCAAAACAACATTCCTGTTTTATTTTTCTCTTTTTTTCCTTTGTCTGCCCTTCGTCTAAACTCTCCTTCAAATTCCTTGCTTCTTTTTTCAATAATGGTAACTTCATGAATCTATATATATGCATGCACATATGTATTCCTGATTATAACCTGTTCAATTCACATAATGTCAATTCTATGCATGTTTTCAGGGCTGACTATTGGGCACTGGACAACCAATTAGTGTGCTCCTTCCCAGGAAATACCACCTCTCCTGCCAGCATTGCTCAGTTGCCTATAATTTTGCGTGTAGTGTTGAGTCCTGGTGGGTTTTTCCTCCATCCGGTTTGGCATGTTAATTGGTGTCAGCCTTGTCCAGCTCACATTTGGGCAGTTATATTGGGGAGACTTCATGGGCATAGCTTCTCATATTACTAAGATTCAGAATCTCACAGAAAACTTCCTGATCTTCTATTTCATCTCCTAGCCTTAGGTACAGGAGTTATTTTTTAAGTATATTCATGAGGACTGAGCTTCAGAACAGGGCATTTGATTGTTTTTTGTTCAATAGTGGTTTTCTTCTCTTGCCAAGAAAAGTCTCTTTGATGAGGACTAAAGATAACACTTATCTGTGAGTATAAAACCAGATTGTTGTTAGGGATTGTGTTGATTTAGTGTAATTAGAAGTTACATATTATCTTCCAATAACCTTGAGTTCAATAGCACTGAGTTTTTAGGTAGAATTCCAACACAAACATGGTTTCTTTCTTGTTGAATAGGTCTTTAGTCCAATTAGAGAACTGTTGGTTGCAGAAAAGGTAAGCATGCCACTACTGTACCTTTAGGGTGTGGCACCATGCTGTTTGGTGATGTGCTTCAGAAACCTCATATTAAAGTAAGGAAGGGCTGTTGGTTGTCTCCCTCCTTTGGAAGCTTGTCTGGCACCTTCTTGTATTATGAAAGCTAGTCCTCAGGAAGCGGGCATTGGGTCAGTTCCAATTCGGGTGTCTCTGGGCCCAGTTTCTGAAGTACATAGTATATTTATCAATAAAGACATACCTTCCACCTCATGGGAATAACCAAGGGCAACAACAGTTGGTCATGTTTTGTGACTCTCTTAGACAGCCCTAGCTATCAGCTCAAACATTGGCTTCTCGTGTCTTGTGTCAATGGTTCTTGTCAGGAGGTTTTTGGCTCCTGGAGGGAGCACCATCAACCTAAATGAGGAAAGTCATTAAAACTTAGGTATATTTATATGTTTTCTAGGGTGTACTTAACAGCTAAAACGTACTATAATTCCTCTTGACTTTTTCAAATTTCCTTATTATTTTTTTAATCTGCCTCCTAGGGGTTACCTTCTCTTTCTCTAGAGAGCCCCTCCTTTTCCATTCTCCTTTCAGATCACATTTATCTATTTTGCTTTACTCTTCTCCCACTTTCTTGTACATATATCTTCCTCCCTCTCCTTCCCATTTCCCTGATAAGATTGCTTGCTGCTGTTTGGCCAAATGATATTTTTAATTTTGCATTGTTTATTATAAATGAATAAAATTGAATAGCATTATTATATTAGTAAATTTTCTATTGTTCTTATAAAACTCCAAGATTAAACAACTTATAAAAGGAAGGGTTTATTTGAGCTTTTGATTCAAAAGGGATAAATGTCCATCACCATCATAGCAGGGGGCAGAGAATCAGGCAGGTACTGCAGCCTAAACAGCAAACTGAGAGAGTATATCTTGAAAATTACTGATGAGGCAGACAGAAAACTGTGAATCCAAGAAAAGGTGAAGCCAAGATGATAAGATCCTTTATCCTATCCCCAATGACACACTCTTCCTTCAGTAAGACCATAGTGCTTCCTAAACTACCCCAAACAGTTCCACTTAGTAACAACCAAGTACTCAGATGTCCAAGTCTATGGAGAGGGGACATTTTTCCTTCAAACATCACAATTATTTAAATATAAAAATTAAATATCATTTAATTGTCTTTTTTCAGTCATAGTGGTCACGTTAAAAGGTACAGAGACACCTTGTAATTATAGACAATTGCCTTTACAAAATTTTCAGATTGTTTTTATTTATATGTATGAGTGCATTTTATTAACTCATTGAGTCTTTCATACAATGTGTTATGAACATATATACCCCACTTCCCTACTCATTCAACTTTGGGTCATTTTTTTCTTTACTCTCTCAAAACACATTTGTGCTACCCAAATATTTTTTTTTGATATATTGTCTTCCACTGTCCTAACTTACCCAGCATACACCACTAAGGAAAACAATGTCTCTTCTTCCATTCAATAACAATTGCCAATGGCACCATTGCTAGGGTGGAATTTCATGCTCAATTCCCATCTTTAGTCTGGATTATGCTTGCACAAGGATTCTGTATTCTGTCACAAGCTCTGTAAATTCATATGTAATAATTTTCTTCCATGCTATGTCCAGACAACTTCCAATACTCTGTTCTTGTAGTCTTTCACCACCTCTTGCTCTTACATTCTTTCAAGCCCCTATTACCCAATGATCTCCAAGCCATGAAAGAAAGTGCAAGGGCTGAAAATTCCATAGTCTCTTATTCTTTGCACATTGACCATTTGAGGGTATCTCAGTTAAATCACCATCTACTGTAAATGGAAGCTTCTTTGTTGTTACTTATCTAATACCATATTTGTTCCAAAAAATAGTGGTATTAGATGTAACAAGTATTATTTACTTTCTTATCCAGAAGAAATTCAAAGTTTTTTGCAGAAGAGAAATAGAAAGACTTTTGTGGTCTTTGAGCTTGTGATTTTTCTAAACTCCATGAAATGAATTATATTTAGTGAAAATAATTGTAAGACATAATGCAGGATTCTTATCTAAAATGGAATCAATTTCGATTAAATATCGTGAAGAGAGACATTTTTTTCATGGCTTCATATACAATTCTGATATACATGTAGGCAAAGAACCAATATACTTTTAAAAACTATATTATGTATACATGGATAAATATTTAGAATTTCAACTATTATTCTGTTCATAAATAAATTGTTTAATGAATAAAACACGGAACTCATTCAAAAATTCATTTTCAATTAATACTCAAAGTATTTGTTGTTAGAAATATTTATAATCAGATATAAAGTTTTATTTCTTTGTGTGGGAAGAGCAAAATATACTTATTAAATAATACTAGATATAATAAATAACCATCCATACTATATTTCATATGTTAACTTTTTAAATTCATAAATACAAAACTAAATCATGGTAGAATTAATATATTCAATTAAAGACTGCTGGGGGTTTTTTTGTTTTTGTTTTTGTTTTTTTTTTTTTGGTTTTTTGAGAAAGGGTTTCTCTGTGTAGCTTTGTGCCTTTCCTGGAACTCACTTGGTAGCCCAGGCTGGCCTCGAACTCACTGAGATCTGCCTGGCTCTGCCTCCCAAGTGCTGGGATTAAAGGCATGCACCACCACCGCCTGGCAAGACTGCTGTTTTTATTTAAAGAAGAAACAAACTATATTTACTTCAGCAAAAAACTTAAGTACAAAGCCTCTTTTAAATAATAAAATTTAATATAATGGATACTACATGAAACACAATAATGTGATTGTGAAGGATAATTAGAAAATGTTAGGGTCAATGGAAAAAGAAAGGAAGGAGAAATGGAATTACAAAGAAATTAAAAATTAAAAAAGTAGAAAATAAACAATTAAAGAGAATTTAATGGACAGATTGCTTGAGCCCAGGAAAGTGATGTGGAATATGAGTATAGAAAGATAATGTTGAAATATTCCCTTTCAAATCTAAGACCATACTCATCATTCTGGTTTTACCTCTAAGTCCCCTCTATTTATTACAAAAGATGTTTTCTCAGAATATTTTAAAACCTTGGAAATGTGTGGTGAGTCATTTTTGTCAACAACAAAAATCAGAGTTCCTCTGAAAAAGGAATAACAATTAAGAAATTATAGCCATAAAACAGGCTTGTGGGCATGTCTGTGGAGCATTGTCTTAAATAATGGGTGATGTCAATAAGCTTCTGCTGGCAGCGCCATTCCTGATCCCTGGGTAGGTGATCCTGTGTAGTATATAAAAATAGGCTGAGTGAGCAAGCCAGTAAAGAGAGGTTTTCCTTGATTTCTGTTTTAGGTTTTTGTCTTCATATGATCTATAACTGACTATAACATGTAAGACAAATAAACTTTCTTCCCTAAATTGCATTTGGTCACTGTTTTATCATAGTAATAGAGACACCAAGTATTGCAACATGGTTTAATAAATGAACACATCTTTAATGCTATTGAATTTTTCAAATAACATAGAAAATTAAGCTAACATGATTATTTTTACATTCCATTCTAATTTAATTCTGATCCTTTGTTTAATCCAAGGCAACAAGCTTATTTTTATTCAGATTATTTACAAATATTTCATCACTACAATAATGTAGAAAACAATGCATTTTTGATGCAAGGCTGGAAATCATGGATTCAATATCACTATTACTACATGTCAGAGAAAGTAGGCTGATAATAATCCAGAGGATCTTCTGCATACTTTTGAAGTAAGCAAAGAAGTAGGATGAATTATATTATGCTATAGTACTTACTAAGGGGCTACCTTTATAAACTAACTCAAAGAGGAGCTTGGAACTATTCCCTGTATGGTTTTTATTTTATAAAAATATAGAATCACAAGTCTACAAAAAATGACTTACAGACTTGACAGGTCACTCAGTAGTTAAGAGATCTTGCTGTTCTGTTAATTTCTGTGTATGAGTGTCTGCCTTTACAAATGTCTATATACCAAATGCATGCAGTGCCCACAAAGGCCAGAAGAAGGAATTAGATCTACGGAACTGGAGTTGTATGCCCTATGGGTACAGATTCTCTCCAGTAGCAGTTTTTAACCACTGAGGTACTACACTAACTCCAGACCCAGGAAATTTTAAAAATTAATTTAACCCATCAGCCTCCTTGTTTTACTTGGAATTATACTATATCACACAGAAGAGTCACATACACCTTCCTCTCACAGATTGTAAGCAAAGGCTGACATACTCACTGTATGTTATTTTTTAAAAAATTATAAAGTACTCATTTCACTCTTATTCTAGAACACAGAAAGTAGCCACTTAAATTTAAAAGTGTCACTTTGTTAATCAAAACTAATCTATAAGGTATAGGATGAAGTAAACAGTTGAAATTAATGTTCAAATTTTAGGCCTAAGAGGATATACAAATTACATCAATTTTGAAAAAAAAAAAAACGATTAGATAAAGTAGAGCATTTCTCATTAATCATGCAGTCTGGAATGATGACATCTTTTGCTTTAGAAATACTTGAGAGTTTTTAGCCCTTATTGATTTTCATAAAAAAAAAAAAAGATTTACTGTGAATGCAGGATTGAAAGCCATTAAAAAATCCAGGCCTCTTGAATTGAATATCATCATTAAAAGGGCTATCCATGGCTTGTCTGTTTTCCAGCTCATTCAAGTTTGTGTTCTGAAACAGGAAAGTGACCAAGGAAACCATAGATATATATATTGAGTACTGGCTTTAGAGTTTCAATTATCTCCATTATGCAGAAAGATGCACATAGAAAATTCTGAATCAAGCTAAAAACTCAATGCTCTGACCTCTATCTTTATGTCTTAGTCACTATTATAATTCAATTCTCTGAAGAAAATTACTTAAATCAGGTACATATTTGTATTTCTTTCTGACCCTTATCAATCTCATCCTTATAGCTCTAAAATTGATTTCAATATGCTTATTTTATTTTAATCTGATAACTTTCATTTCCAACATATTGTTTTCACTGTTTGTACTTGCACAACATTAATACAATTGAGTTACTTTTTCACTTGTTCTAATTGTATGTGTATATTTTTATATGTCTGTACTCAATGTGTGCTGTGTGAAAACATATGCATATACAGCCCACTGGTGGATGTTAGAAACCTTCTTCAGTTTCTTCTCACCTTTTTCTCATAGACAGAGAGATAAGGTCTCTCATTGAATCTTCATCTCAGCAATGTGGTCAGATTGGCTGGCCAATGAGCCCCAGAGTCCTCTGCTCTATTGTGTTTCATGGTCAGGCATCGTAGGTGAGGGCCACCTTCTCTGGCTTTCTACATGTTACCTGAGATCTGCAATCAGGCACTCATGCATATGCAGCAAGTACTTTGCAGACTAAGCCATTCTTCATCTCCTGTGTTATATTTGTAATTCCTAATTATAAACCTTTATCACACATCATGTACCATGTGCTTTTATTTTATATTTACTTTTAATAAGCCACCTTTATTCATTCTGCACTAGTGAGAACATTTTAAAATTTAGTCACTTCCTAAAAATGTAGTTAGCTTATAAAATAATTCAACCTATCCTCTTTGGCCACCAGTGATCAAAACTTTTAAGTACAGTATCACATTTTTTTTTCAATTAAAATGTGCACAAAATAAATGACTCAGTATTTTGAATAAAAATGTAATTTTGAAAATAAAATTACTGTTTTTTTTTACAAGTTCCATATTGCCCCGCCAGAAAGGTGTCAATGGGGGTGACTCACCTGTGGGAGAGAATGAAAGGGACAGGAGACATGAAAGGAAGACAGCAAGACAGGGTTCTGATCAAGTTGCAAATTTTATTCTCCTCAGCAAGGTTTATGTAGCATGGAAGGGGGAGGGGGCAGGAAGAAGGGAAGGGGTGCACGACGTTCCGGACATGCAGTTGAGGGGAGACGTGCAAGTGAAGGAGGACATGCAAGTCGTGAGGCTGCAGGGTGTTGTACTAGGTGGTAAGGTCACTGGTCAGGGCCCATTGTTCTGTTGCTATGCTACCTGACCTACCTGACCAAGGAATGTTCTTTATCTTTGAGGGCATCTGGTTTAGGGCCTGTGGCTTTTTCTCTGGCCTAGCTAGTACTTTTCAATGGTTCATGTTTGGTTCCTGACACTATATATAGAAATTATTTTTAATTGCTTATTCATCACCCCTTCAGTTTTATGCTTTATTTTCTCACTATCTTCCCCATGTAAGATAAAACATGTGGTATTTACCATTGTAAGATAAACTTATTTCACTTAACATGATTTTTCCAACTTCTATTTCTTTTCAATGAACTGGCTTCTAAAAAAATAATACATAAATTTTATTCCAGATAGATTTGAAAAACTAAAGTGAACATTTTTTGTCTGTGTGATTCTAAGTACCAAAAGTTGCTCTGCCTGCTACCAAAAGAGAAAGATAAATATCAAACTAGCCACAAATGCTTTGCTCAACAATGATGTCTAACCTGCATGATATGCTAGTTTCATTGTGGCATAAAACTTGTGGGAGTAACCAAACAATATCAGGTCTACTCCAGGCGATGCAATCCATACATATAACTCTATGGGTGACCATGAACCTGAGATTAGATAGCCCAGGGACTTAGCCTAAAACCAACTACAATGTTGTTTAAAAAAAAATGACATTCTTTTATACTCACAGATCAATCAGCCATCGTTAGAGAAACTTCTTCCTGAAGTAGATGGGAACAGATGCAGAGATCCACAACCAGATATTGAACAGAGACTGAGAGAACATGGAAAACCCAAACCTACATGAGATTTTTCCATTAAATAGCTCTGTCCTGAAGTCAGGGAACATCATTGAAGAGGAGGCACAAAGAGTGTCATTTGCCTATATATTATGGCTTTCAGGTTAGTGTTTTTATGGGATCCCTGAGTGTGCAAGTGAATAGGTCTCTGCTTCCATTCCTGTTTGGTTCTATCCCTTCTGTTTGTTGATTTTGTCATATCCCAAAGTATTAGTTTTTGTTTTATCTTATTATAATTTATTTTATTTATTGTACTTTAGAAGCCTGTTTGTTTTCTAATGAAAGACAGAAAGGGCATGGATCCAGATGGGAGAGTAGATGGAGAAGAGTTCAGAGGAGTAGAGGGAGGGGAAACCGTGATCAGGATATATTATGTGAGAGACAAAGCTATTTTTAATAAAAGAAAAAAAAAGTAACATGATTAAGCGATGAGCAACTGGATTTCATAACTTAGCATTCATTTTAAAGAAACATCTAAACTGAATTTACAGCTAATTTAAATTCCACTCATTTAAAAGAATGTTTAAAACTAATAATGTATTAAAATTATATCTAAATATATATAAAAGACAATAGTGAGGACTTGTAGTTCAAACAGGACTGGCAATAAAATAATAATAATAATAATAATAATAATAATAATAATAATAATGTTAGTGAAATGATTCCTAATGATACTCTGTTGTACTTGTGGACCTGATCCTAGCATAATCACGATCAGAGAAGTTTCATCCAGCAATTGATGGAAACAGATACAGAGACCCACAGCCAATCATTAGGCAGAGCTCAGGGAATCCCACAAAAGAGGAGGAGGAAGGATTGTAGGAACCAGAGGTATCAAGAACACCACAATAAAACATAAAGAATCAAATATCCAGGGCCCATGGGGCTCACAAACACTGAATCAACAATCAGGGAACCTAGGTGGTTCTGCTCTAGGCCCTCTGCATATATGTAATGCTTGTGTAGCTTGGTCTTCTTGGACTCCAAACAGTGCAATTGGGTGCTGTCTCTGACTCTTTTGCCTGCGTTGGTATCCTTTTTTTCCTACTCGGTTGCCTTGTCCAACCTTAATGTGATGGAGAGAGTTTAATATGAGGGGAGAAATGGCTAGTCTTTTTTTTTTTTTTTTTTATAAGACAAGATTTTTTTTGTGTGTAGCCCTGGCAGCCCTGGACCTAATTCTGTAGACCAAGCTGGCCTCAAACTCAGAGAGATCCACCTGCCTCTGCCTCCTCAGCGCTGGGATTAAAGGCCTGCATCATTACTATCAGGCTCACTGCAACTTGGTCTGCCACGTTTGGTTGATAGCCTTTGGAGGCCTTCTCTTTTCTCAAGGTAAACTGAGGAGGAGCGAATCTAGGGGAGAGGGAAAGGGCTGAGAGGAGACAAGAGAAGGGAAACTGTACTCTGAATGTAATATATGAGAGTAAGATAATTTTAAAAACTGTTATTTTATAAAATAGCATAGTTCAACTGATTTTCTTAAAAATTGTAGTTCATCAAAAGTTACTGATGGTACCTCAGAACAAGGTAAAATATTATCCATTTTTAACATTAAAAAAAATCTTCCATTGATCTTTGTTTCGTAACTGGATTTTGTAATATTAGATAGGGAAACAGTGCTTTCAAGCACTGTGGATTGTCACTTCTTGGTCATGTAAGCTTTCTGAATATTCCTCTTTTACAGGTCCAAGTGTCTATGTCCTAGGTTTTTTTTGGGGGGCGATGGTATGTTTTATTTGTTTGATTTTGTTTGTTTGTTTGTTTTTTCACTTTGAACAGTTCTATCACTTGGGTATTTGTTTTGAATGATTAGAAGCTGAGCACATAATAAGTGGAATACCATCTGGGGAAAACTGTATATAGGGAATTTGGCAGTATACTTAAGCCTTCCAGACATTCTGATGATGCATGTGGGAACTACCCATCATTAGAGCCATGGTGTTTTCTGAAATGGTTATAATCTTTGCTATTATACTACAAAAAGTTTCACTGGTCCTCTGGTAATTCTTATCTGAACTTGCACTGTGGAAGGCTGGTATACAGTCCTGTGGTCCTTCAGGTGCTTTGGCTAAAGAAGGCCCTGCATTTGAGCACTTGCTCTTCACTGAGAGTTGAGGCATGACAGAACTTACAACTCTTGGCAACAGAAAGTAGCAGTTTTTTTCTATGTTCATATTTAGCCCTTTATATTTATTTAATTGTAGATATATTTCTTAGATTATTACAAACATCTGAACAACTTGCAAAAACATTAAAAAGTTAATTCTGACCTGTTTTTCATCAATATTTTTATTATTTATATGGTAGAGGAGAGTTCTCAAGACTCTTATTTTTCCATTCTGGTAATGCTTCTTCTCATGTAGTGTTAACTATGCTAATTTAACACATATTCAATATAATATGCTAATATCACACATGCAAATAAATTGACTGCATGTAATGATCATAAAGACTTTTTCTTCTCTCTCTCTCTCTCTCTCTCTCTCTCTCTCTCTCTCTCTCTCTCTTCCATTTCCTCTTGTCTCATGGAAACCTTTAATTCTCCCCAGGTTTAAGGATTAGAAAGACCCATCCATGAACAGGAAAGGACTAAGAAGTACCTATCTTCATCTCAGTTGTTTGCTTCCTCACCAGGGTCTGTTGTTAATAAAAGAACTTAGAGTTTTAGAGGGAAGCCTGTGTGTGTATACACACGTTTGTTTCACAATATATATGTTTTAAACGTCAAAGTGAATGCGTATATGTACATATTTACATACAAATCAATAACTTTCAAATGTAAACATTTATAAGAATATACTTATACTTAGGTATAAGTAAGTACATGTATGCATCTTGGTCTCCTTTCATAAAATTATCATTATATATCTGCTAACAATATCATTTTTAACCTGCAGATCCAAACTTACTAATATGTTAGTCATTTTATTTATTCTAGTTTTTCTGTATCCAAACTAGGTATGTAAATTTAAATATTATCTCATTATCGGTTGCTGTGGGATGGTCTGTATGTCAAGTGTGTTGCTGATTGGTCAGTAAATAAATCACTGATTGGCCATTGGCTAGGCAGGAAGTATAGGCGGGACAAGGAAAAGAATTCTGGGAAGTGGAAGGCTGAGAGAGAGACACTGCCAGCCGCCATGAGGACAAGGAAGATGTAAAGTACCGGTAAGCCACAAGCCATGTGGCAAAGTAAAGATTAATAGAAATGGGCTAAATATAAGAGTAAGAGCTAGACAATGACAGGCCTGAGCTAATGGCCAAGCAGTTTATATAATGTAAGAGTTCGTGTGTTTATTTTATAAGTGGGCTCTGGGACTGGCGGGACTTGGTGGCGGGAGCTGGAGAGAAATTCTCCAGCAACAAATGGCGTCCAACGTGGTGGCAAGAGTTTCCACCTAAAAACTGAGAAAAAAGATTCTAAAACGGAGCTAAAAACAGCTTCCTAATTGTCTCTCTCAAATGAGCAGCAGCTGCCGGTTTGAGCTACTGGCGGGTTCCTGGCGTGTGCGCTCAACCTGCAGTATGGCGGGAATCAGGCCTCTGCAAGTGGCACATTAAGCTGCGTGGTGGATTTAGCCTTTGCAGGTACAAAACAAAAAAAGAGGTTTCTGGGCTACATGCTGCTTGGATAAAAGCACTGACCCACGATAGCTCCCAGAGCTGGCGGTAAATGTAGCCATGTTGGGAAGCTGAGGTGGGCAGAGCCAGCAGCCACAGCTGCTGCAGTTTAAGGCAAGAGATTCACAATAAGACAGATTCAGATGTAATAGTTTACAATGTGTGTAAAAGATACGTAGGCTTGAAAGAGACAAAAAAGGTGATATATAGAGTTATAGAAACAAATACATAGTTTTAAAAAATAAAGTCATTAAAGAGACAGTAAAGGTAGTATAAAAAATAAGCCACGTAAAAATGGATATTACGCCGGGCGGTGGTGGCGCACGCCTTTAATCCCAGCACTCGGGAGGCAGAGCCAGGCGGATCTCTGTGAGTTCGAGGCCAGCCTGGGCTACCAAGTGAGTTCCAGGAGAGGCACAAAGCTACACAGAGAAACCCTGTCTCGAAAAAACCAAAAAAAAAAAAAATGGATATTACACAGAGAATCTGGATTGTGTTGTCTTTGGGATTTTTAACTGCAGAAAAACATTTGATTGTAAAAGCTATAGAGTTATGCCAAAATGTATATTTTAAAGATACCTTGACTTCAAAATTTGGATATAAGGATATGTTGCTTTGGAAAAGAGTCTCTTTTGTTTCCACAGAAAGCCAGAGGCTATGGATTTGTTCCAGATTAAGATACATCAGGTTTGACCAGCCAAGACCACCTGAAAGGTCTCCAATGACACCATGGCCCTGATGATCCAACATCCAGAATGGTTTCAAGGCAACTGGCTCAGACGACATACCCTCATGGACTATTCCATAATTCTAAAATTTTCTTTGTATCCCCATAAGATACAGCGCCCCCCTCCAGCAGGAAGTAGTAAGAGAAACTACGCCCAAATTCCCAAATATACCAAGCTGGCTTTAGAGATGGAATTGGCTCACTCCCCCTCTAAACCCAGACATATTGCTCAAAAAAAAAAATGGTTAAGAGATTCTTGTGTCCCAAATCAGAAGAGCCCTCTGGTGTGGGACAGAGAAAAAACAATATTTTTATTTAAATCAGGTTGATTATAAATACAATCTCTTTCTAAAACAAAAAGGGGGATAGTTTAGATATGATAGGATGAAAGGGTAGATTAATGAACCTACTTTTAAAGAGTAACAACTTGTTTAAAATGTTTTACATTGCTATAGATTTTAGTTTATTGATACAAGTTTAAACTTAATTTTGTTATACTGTATATATATTTCTATTCTTGTTTGAGGTATTATGTTTATGTAACTCATTTAAAATTATAATGGATAATTAAAAAATAGATTAATAATTAGTCATCTATGATAATCATATTTGTAGCCATGTTAGTTAAGTCTTCTAGGTATACATAGTTATATTTCAGATAGATAGGTAGTCTTCAAACACTTCAAAGACCTACAGAATATGGCATTTAAAATGTTTTAAAAATTTAGACTTTCTGGACAGTGAGACATGTCTGCTCCTGACAGCACCGATTTACTTCAGAGAGGAGGATGGGCATCGAAGACACTCCATACGGAGCTTATCTTCACCTTGACAAAAATAGCCATTTGGGCAAGAAACTGTTCTTGCCTGGACTGCCTGATCAACTGGACATGCAGGACCCATACAAAGGTGACCACTGAACTTTGCTTGACAAAATGGTCCTTCAGGTTCCTGCTTTGCAGAGAAAACTGCCAGACATTCTACAGGACACAGAGAAAAGTGAATAAGAGACTCTAGGCCTGTGGGCTGAAGACAGATGCCCCAACTTTACAAGAGAACTTTGAATGACTGTCCAGGCTGCCAGCTGTCTCTGTCTACCCTACAAGACTCCTAAAAGTTGCTTATATCCTTCTCCATTTCTCAGGTAGTAGTATATCCTTCTGAGGTCTTTGATGTGGTTAAAGACTAGATACTTACAATTTTCCTTAGTGATAATAAAAGATAAGTTAGATATAAAACCTTAAACTTACAAATATAAGATAGATAGGATCTCTTCTTTAATATTGTAACTGTAATTCTTGCTTGATAATTGTTTTGTTATATGTAATTTTACTATGTTAAAGTTAAAACCTTCCTTTTTAAGAAAAGAAAAGGGGAAGTGCTGTGGGATGGTCTGTATGTCAAGTGTGTTGCTGATTGGTCAGTAAATAAATCACTGATTGGCCATTGGCTAGGCAGGAAGTATAGGCGGGACAAGGAAAAGAATTCTGGGAAGTGGAAGGCTGAGAGAGAGACACTGCCAGCCGCCATGAGGACAAGGAAGATGTAAAGTACCGGTAAGCCACAAGCCATGTGGCAAAGTAAAGATTAATAGAAATGGGCTAAATATAAGAGTAAGAGCTAGACAATGACAGGCCTGAGCTAATGGCCAAGCAGTTTATATAATGTAAGAGTTCGTGTGTTAATTTTATAAGTGGGCTCTGGGACTGGCGGGACTTGGTGGCGGGAGCTGGAGAGAAATTCTCCAGCAACAATCGGTAATTATCCTAAGCAATCAATCACAAAATATCAAGCATTAAATTTGTTGCAGAAACTTTGTAATAAACTTTATAATTTTAACAAGCAACTTTATGTTTGGATTTTAGGTCGAAATAATCACTTGTCTAGGAAATACTTATGAGATCTGACATAGAACGGACAATGTCCTTTTAATGAAATTAAATTTTTAATTTTTAATAAAATTTATAATGGTTAAATGAGGTTCTGTAACCAATATATTTGTGAAAAAATAATTTAGCACCATCCTCATTTACATGGCCAAATTTCACATATTTTTTCAGTTATATAACTTAGATATAATATAATATAAAATATATCAACTCACAAGGAACATGCAAGAGTTTCATAATGTAGTATTTCTAAAGAGATAAAATTTTACAGATATAGGGAAATATTGTGCTAATTAGTCATGAATTTGAGAGAGAATGTGAGAAACACCAGAGAATATGGATACACAAGAAGAAATGTTGCAAATGATGCAAAAGGAACCAAAAAATAGAAGAAATGAAATTACATTGCAATTGATCATTGGTATAGATTAATTTCTAGTTATTTACAAACAGAGATTATAATCTCATTGAAAAAAATTAAGTTAAGTCAATATCTTAAATAGGATTAGTGGTCTATGTTCAACAGGTACTCCAAAGAAAATAAATTAATTTTGTTTATGTATAAGCAGTTTGCAGGCTTGATATTAACTGCATAGTAGTACAAATTCCTGTTTACTTTTTTTTATCAATAATTAATTTAGCAAGGCATGGTGGCACACATTTTTATGCTCAGGAGTCAGAGACAGGCAGGAGGCACTCTCTTGTTATAGTTTCTGAGAAGTCCTCAAAAGACCACCTGTCATGATACAATCAACAAGATCATTTATCATATCACATGCATGTGGGGTTGCTCATCTGTACAAAATGGCAATGACCCTGAAAGGTATGTGTGGACTCCTTTTAAGCACAGCTAAGGGAGGCTCCTAGAGAAGTTAGGTTATTTGATATAATTGGCTTAAGTGAGTGGCAATCATATTAGTACATTTTAATTGGCATAGGCTAGTTAGAATCTGTTTAAGGCTTCAGCTTTTCCATTTCTGGGCAAGTCTGGACAAGTCCCAGGCTTTGTCCTATTTTGGTTATCACCTGTGAGGAGAGGGGTTTGGCCAGTCCTAGTACATGCAGGAACTGAAGCTTAGTTCTTAACTGAGTTATTAGGGACCTGCCATGATACAAATATCATACAAATAGCCCTCTTACCTGTGAGTTCAAGGCCAGCATGGTTTACAAAGCAAGTTCCAGGACATCCAGGAGTGTTAGAAAAAGAAAACTTTTCTCAAAAAAAAAAAATATATATATATATATATATATATAATCTTATCTCAAATGGATGCTAAACACAAGTAGTCAAATTAATTTTAGTGTCATCCACCACATATGTCTCTTTCAATATTTCTTCCTCCTCTTCCATATAGTCCTTGACCACTGAGGGGTTGGATTTCTTAAAAGGCATCCCATTTTCGAACTGAGTGCTCCAAAATCTCTCATTATCTCTATTACCTACTAGTGAGTGTCTGTGTTATTACCATTTATTAAAAGAAAAACCTTCTCTGATGAGTGTTAAATGACATTCTGTACTATGGGTATAGCAATATGTTAGGAGGAGCCATTTTTTTTGCTATGATCCTTTAGCAAAATAATAATAGATTTTTCATGTATTGTCTAGTCTTAATTAGGGTTTCCATTGCTGTGAAGAAACACTATAACAATGGCAACTCTTATAAATGAAAACATTCAACTGGGGCTGGCTTACCTATTCAGAGGTTTAGTTCATTATTGTCATGACAGGAAACTTGACATAATGCAGGCCACTGTGGGGATGAAGAAGGAGCTGAGAGTTCTACACCTGGATCTGCAGGTAGCAGGACAAAAGAGAGAGAATCACTAGGCCTGGCTTGAGCCTTTGAAACCTCAAAGCTGACCCCCAGTGAGACACTTCCTCTATCAAGGCCATATCTACATCTAATAATAGTGGCATTCACTGGTAAACATGAATTCAAATATACAAGCTACAGGGTCCCTTCCTATTCAAACTACCGCATTCTATGACCTATCTTGTCTAAGGTTCTTTTTTTTTTTTTTTTTTTTTTTGGTTTTTTGAGACAGGGTTTCTCTGTGTAGCTTTGCGCCTTTCCTGGAACTCGCTTTGGAGACCAGGCTGGCCTCGAACTCACAGAGATCCGCTTGCCTCTGCCTCCCTAGTGCTGGGATTAAAGGCGTGCACCACCACCGCCCGGCCCTTGTCTAAGGTTCTTGATCACAATAGTTAGTAGTACTAAATATAGGTTCCAGCTCCTGGAGTTCTCCTGAAATTCAATAAAATATGGTTGGTTATTTACATAACATCTGTGTCATTATTATACCAGTACATCATGCAGGCATGCCTCTGTCGTAGCTTACTGGGTTTGTTGCTGGGTGATATTGTTTATTACTTTTCTCCTCTAGTAATATGCACAGTACCTCCCAGCACCATGAATGTTAGTCCATAGGAGTGAAACTTCTACTTAGGCACTAGCTTGATTTCTGCTTGGTCAATTACACAAATAAGTTGTATCTTCAGAAATAACGCCTTACATCAGATTGTGCAGAACAGGCAATAGGCTTGATAATATATTGTGGTGTTTTGGGGAGTGTATGAGATCCTATTGGCCAAAAACTCAAAAAAAATTTTACTCATTACTAACAATGCTTAAGAAATCTAGTTTCTCATCACCTCCTCCACACCATTAAATGGTGACTTCATTTAATTTCTTTTCATTTATGTATACATTTTAAGCAGCTTCTACAATGATAGGTTTCTAATATTTTGTTTCAAAAGGCCTTTGTTATTAGTTGTCCCTCCCCTTATTCTGTCCTTCACCATTTCCTTCTATACTTTTTTCTATTTTACCATCTTTCTAGTTTTCACCTTCTTTCTTTAGAACACTGAATTCCTTGGAAGACCCTCTCCCCTTCACTAGTCTCTTGCTAGCTATATGACCTCTGGAGTTACTTGGATTGAAACACACATTTAAATACTCAAAAGCTAACATCCACATAGAAAACTTGTAATATTCTTTGGTATGATTTCTTTTTTCTTTTCTATCTCAATTTTTTTTTTTACAAATGTCATTTTTCTTACCAGATGAATACTATTTCATTATTTAAATGTAACACAGTTTTGTTACCTAATCATCTCTTTGTGGATATCTAGTCTTTTTCCAATTTCTTGCTGTAATGATTAAAGCATTGATAAACATGGATTAACAAGTTTCTCTGTAGTAGGATATAGCATCTTTTGAGTATGTGCTCAAGGGTTGTATAACTGGATTTTGAAGTAGATAGGTTTTCAGTTTTTTGGTAAACTGCCACATGGTTTCCATATACCAGAAATGAATGAGTGTTCCCCTTTCCCTGTATCCTTGCCTGCATGTGATATAATTTCCTTTATTGGTCATGGACACTGAGACACAAAGTTTCAATTTGCATTTCTTTGATGTCTAAGGGATGATGAACATTTCTTTGTTTCTTAGGCATTCATATTTCATGTTTTGATAACTCTGTTTATATCTGTATCTCATTTTTAAACTGTCATTTGTTTTCTTTATGTTCAGTTTTTCCTGATTCTTTATATATTCTAGATATTAACTCTTTATTAAAGGTATATTTAGTAAATATTTTTTCCTAGTTTATAGACTGCTGCATTGCTTGAACCATGGTGACCTCTGCTTTACAGAAGCTTTTCAGTTTCACTTGATCTATTTAGTAATTGTTGGTCTTAGAACTTGTGCTACTAGTGGTCTGTTCACAAAGTCCTTTTGTGTGCAAATATGTTAAGCTTAACCTTACATTCTTTTCTAGATCCAGGTATCTTATGTTACATTGAGGATTTTCATGTTGAGTTTTGTGTAGAGTGATAGATATAGATTTTCATTTTTATTCTTCTATATGAAACAATCCAGTTTGACCTTATTTTTGACAAATAATCCAAATGTACACACTAGAGAAAAGATAACATTTTCTGCTACTCCCTTTTTTGGATTTTGTGAAAATTCTGGAAACATTTTGAGGTTTCTTAACTGTCATCAGTGATGTTTTACTTCATTCATTGTTCATATATAAATGTATTTTTGCTTTCTGAGTGTAATTTTCTCTTTATAAATGATTCATTGCAAAGTCAATCAATAATGTTTGTAAATTTGTTGAATTTTATTGTTTAATGAATGTGTTAATTAGCCTGGGGTACAAGTTTCATTTCATATACTTATTGGTTAAGTCTTATTAGATCTCCCTATTTTCATGGAAACCCAAGAGTATCTACTAATTATTTCTATGGATGTATATCAGTCTCTGAGATTTGTCTCTATTCTATTGATTTAATCCCTCTTGATAATACCATACTGCTATAATTATAAGGCTTGAATACATTTTAATACACCTAATTCTTTAAAAAGTTTGGAACAATGAAAATGAAATAAATTGTAATGGCCTTTATTATTAAAAGGAAATAAAAACCTATGTGAATATTTTTTCTTAATGTTAACAGTTTCTTAAAAAATAAAAATATAAAACATAATTTAGTCATCACTATTTATTTGTGTATCAAGCAACTTAAAGTTGGAATTAAACTTTTGAAAATTTCCTTTAAATATATTTCCTATCTCATTAACAAACTGATTTTCTTTTTTTACAAGTACATTTTGTTATGAACAGAAAACACTATCTTAAGAATTTTAAGTATGGAAAATATGCATAACACAGTTACTTATTTTTTCAAAAATGTTCAGGTTTATTCAATCATTTTTACTATAAGCTTTGCTAATTTTAGAAACCAGTTTTTACCATCATTCAAATAAGCTTAGTTAAATAAAACTAATTGATCACCTTGTAAAATTATGTAATTAATGTGAAAAATTGACATTTACAATGTGTCTTCCTTTGATTTGCATTCAATTATAAACTGTATCCATACAAAATTGTGTATAGAGGAATATTTCTTATTTTTAAATTTATGGCTATGGAAACAGTATTTTTTTGTTCCAGTGGATGTTTTTACAAGTGCATCATAATCTTCTTTATGCATACATGTTTTGATTAGGAGTGGTTATTGACTGTAGCCACATAATTAAATTATTTGTTTGATATGAACAATATACTTTTATATTATTTTTGAAGTACAACTGATATTCTGGAACTTCACTATTCCATCATGTGATTTTTCTTAACTATATTTATTTTCAAAATATATTTCTAAGTATTATTTTAATATTGAACCATGCATAAGGCTACTCACTAATAGTTTTTATTTATGAAATCCAGTATTTTGTTAAAAAATGACCAGTGGGCTTGCCATCTTTGTAAATGTTCTTTTGGTTATATTCAATGTATTCTACATGTTTCATAAAACATACCTATATATGTGGTTATAGGTATAAATGCATTGTATATTATTTACAAACTGAACTAGAGTTAATCATGCATGTCACATTCTTGGCTGTCATCACATATATTCTTTTGAGACCCCTTTGTAGGTTTTTTTCTTGCTTGTTTGGACTGGTTACCTCCTTGCCTTTTCTTCTTCAGCTCCCTCTTCCTATACAGGCATTCATTAAAATGACTTAAATTTTAAATTTTCTGGTTTCTTTAAGGAGTTTATGTTAACCATTTAGAATACAAACAATAACTATTCTTTAAAAAGCAATTTCTACATTCCTTTCAAGGATAATATGGCCTGAACTAGAACTGTTACTCTATTAATTAAATGAACACAAGAAATAGTGGGTATTTTTTGTAAAGGAAAGTCAACTCTGCCCCTTGGAAATAGTTTAGATATTGAGAGACAAAGGTGAAGAAAGTATTCATGGATTTTCATAAACAGCTTGCTTGATCTGACAGGGGTGGACACCTCAAGTCCCAGAAGTCCAATGGAGGATTTTATCAAGCTTTGTGAAAATAAGTATTGGTTTTGCAATTTCGCTTCCAAACTATTTTGAATGTAGACATTTCAGTCTAGGGGTAATTAATAGGGGAAGAAATCCCAAATCTGTTGACAGAAATAGAGCCAGACATGGTATTCTTGTTAGTAAATGAATTGTTAGCAATGACTTGATTGTCAAAAATGATGTAGAAGGCTGGTGGATCTCATACAATTCATATGGTACAAGCTAAACTAAAGGAATTGTAGCTTTAAAACATTTGGTTCTCAATTACTCATCAACCACACAATGCTATTTCTGAGGTAGGATAAAACAAAGCAAAGCACAGCAAAAGTGTGCACAATTTCCTTCTTGAGATAAATTTTGATGTTTGGAGAAACAGTGCATAATGTTTATCTGGAACAATGGAACACAGAAAGATATTTAGTTTCTTCATTACTGTTCTTAATGAGTCACGAAGAAAGCTAAAATATATTTTGCAGAAGGAGTATAACCTAGTAAGTTACAAGGTTGTTAGAAATAAGCGATGTGGAGGAGAGAGAGAGATTGACAGAGACAAGGAGACAAAGACATGGAAAAGAGAGAGGAAGAGGGATGGGGGAAAGAGAGAGGAAAGAAGAGAGAGAGAGAGAGAGAGAGAGAGAGAGAGAGAGAGAGAGAGAGAGAGAGAGAGAAAGGACGACTGAGAAATAGAGAGAATTGGCAACTAAAGTACTTTTAGATATAAACTTATATACATGTATAACTAAAACAAATACAATTGAAATGAGATTAAGTGGGGTTTCTTGAGGTTCACAGTCTCTACATCAGGTTTTACTAGAGGTAATTGAATTCCAAATGCTTTTTATCATTTTTTGGAGGGAGGGGAGGTAATACTGTAATTATACAGTTTACCCTCTCCTTTCCTCCTGCCAAAAACTTCCCATATACTGCTGTTCCTCTTTTTCAAATTCATGTTCTTGTTTTTCATTAATTTTCTTTGCATATGTATATGTATAAACTCTTAAGTACAACCAGCTCAGTTGTTTCATGTTACTTGTATGTGTATTTCAGGAGTCACCATTTGGTATTGGATAATCAAATGGTGTGCTCTTCCTTGGGGAAGATGATTTCTCTTGCTCTCAGTATTTTTCATCTGCCTAAAGTTATTTGTGTAGGATTAGCCCTCTAGGGTGTTCCCCCACATTAGCATATCAATTGCTATTGTCCCTGTCCCATTCTCTTTTGGAAGTTAAATTGGTGAGAATTTATGGGTGTAACTTCTGATATTCCTAGGAAAGGCAGTCTTACAACAAAATACTATGACATTTACAATAGCCATCACTATCCTGCAACAATCCCTTGGCCTTACATTAGGGAACTGTTTTGTAAATATATCCATTGGGACTAGACTTCACAACTCGGTATTTTGATTAGATATGATTTCAAAAAGATCTCCTCTTGCAAAGAGCAGTTTCTTGATGCAGGTGAGGAGTAAACTTCTGTGGAAATAAGGACAAACATTTAGAATGTGTTTAGGGACTGTGCTGGTCAAGCAAAGCAGCTGTTGTAGGTTCTCCTCAAAGATCCATTACTATACTAGACCTAGATATTTCTCAGCTATTTTCATTACTGCTCCATTCAGAATAGCTAAGAAGTGGAAACAATCTAAATTCCCTTCAACTGACAAAAAACAATGGTATTTAATCTCAATGTAATCTCAAATTACAAAACAATCTGGAATATTAGTCATCTATTGTGAGATCAAAATGAGCCATCTTAGAAATAAAACCAAAATGCTTTCACCTTAAAACTAAGGCCTAAGATTTCTCCTTTTAGGAATAGGCCATGAGGTACTAAAACCAGTCAGTTCAGATTCCAGAAACCAGGAAGTGTAAAAGTACAGAGTCACAAGGTAGTCATGAGGTAATGCCTGCCAGACTATGGAATGTCCTCTCGCTGGTTTCCAGGGTAACTGACTACAGAAATGTCCCCACCTGAGGGCAGCCAATGAGAAATGGTGACAGGCAACCACCCCCTTAGAAGTAAGATTAAGCAATGATTTCTAGAAAGCCCCTAGAAGCGAGCCAATCAGAATTGTACCCATACTAGCACCCCTAAATGATGTAATCTTGTGGCTTTTGCCTTTAAAAGCTGAGCTTGCAGACAGGCGGGCACTTCCTCCTGCCTCCACTGCGTTGGATGTATTGGACGAAGTCCCTGCCTAGGCTTGTATTGCTTTTGGATATGCTTTTGGATATTCCAAATTAAACCTTGCTTTTGCATTCTGACATGCTCGTCTTTGGTGGTCTTTCTGGGAGTCACAATCTGGGCACAACACTATAAATAAAATGAAATCACAAAAATTTCAGGTAAATGGATAGAGTAAAGAAAGATCAGATAAAGTGATATAACCTAGACCCAGAAAGAGGTAGGTTGACATTCTCTTTCATCTGAAGATCACAGCTCCAAATCTTTAGATGTGAGTACATATCCTAGAATAACTGAAGAAATTGAAAGTACAGTAGGAACAATGCCAAGGAGAGGGGAATGAAAGGGGGAGAGCAAGTTTCCTCTCTTCTCATGGGAGAAGTGAGGAAAAGTGGGGGCCTCTAATTAAAGAATGGACAGAAGATAAATAGAGAAGGAAGGAGAAGGTTAAATTAACAGTTAGAGTGTCTGAAAAAGTCATAAGGAATTATAGTATTAACTATCTACCTAAAATATTTCTAATACATGTACATTTATAGTTTAAATAAAATTTTCCTATCTGTACATGAAAAATCAAAGATTGTCTAACAAAATTCCCAATGCCTGGCATGGGAAGCCAGTTCTCTTTTGAGTTGTTTTCAAGGTTGTTCAATAAACTCCCCAAAATTATAGGCTAATGTTATGCCCTCAGATTACCCTAACCCTGAGGTAGAAGGTAAGTCACTGTTGCTGACTTGTACTTTAGGTACTTCAGGTGCAGGACTTGAGGACTAGTTTTCATGGTACCAGATGGTGCCATGCAAGTTTATAAGGGAGGGATGTAGCCAACATTTTACCCTGCTATAACACCTTTGAACCACAACAATCAATAGTATGGTACCACGACTCTATAAGATGTAGAAGTGGCATGTAAACCTCAGCAGCAATCAAGTCTTTCTCAGCAAGAAGGAAATCATGATTGGTACCAAAACATTGTCAAGTTATTTTTAACAGTCTCGCCCCTAGAATATATATCATGCAAACAATGTCTGAAATAATGAAATCATAGATAGTTACAAATTATTATAACACTTCTCATCTGATCATAAAAAAACAATTGGACCATTTTAGATACTCATTAGTATTTATTTTTATCTGGATTCTGAGTAGAAACAGAAAATAATAATACTTGAAGTTTTATAAAGCAATTCCAATGTCATTGCAAACACAAGTTGATCCTACCTATCTTTTACTGTATCATCTCCCCTCTTCTCCCCTGCCCTCGCTTTTCCTCTCTTGCTAATTTTCCCTCTTCCCCTCCATTTCCATCTCCATCTCTATCTCATTCTCCTGTACCACTCCTACCACAACCCTGGAGAAGTAAATAACACCAAGAAAATAATCTGCTAGTATTATTTGGTTATCTACCTGATTACTAGAGACCCTGTATATCTGAGATTCTATTTATGAGAATGTAGAATGGAAAAGGATTTCCCATAATGCACTGGGACCTGACAGCACTGTCATACAAGTTGGGAGAGAAATCCTTTGTTTTATTATCTAATGCATTTGTTGTCATGAATCTTTCAGTCAGTGCTGCTGCCACAATAAGGTAAGTGGTGCTCCAGTACTGATTCCAGATTAGGGAAGTGGCTTCCTCATCAATTGTGGTTTGTGAGAGTATAATAAACTATTACACTTTCATATGTACATAGTTACACAGAATTTGTTGTACATATGTGTATATATGCCTATCTGCATAATTTCATTTAAACAAGATATAATATATTGTTTAAATGATTACTTTTCACTGTTGAATTGAAGTAGCCTGTTTTTCTGAAAGCTCATATGCAAGAACACAGCTTCTGTAACTGTGTATTCAAAGATAAATACAGCTTATTTTTTCCTAGTCATTGTGCCTAAATTTGAGAGCAAAATTGATGTCATGTGTATGAGAACATTTATCTGCATCATAGATGCAATATCCGTTAGATTTCATGAACATTGCACTAAAGTTAGTTGAAAATGAATGTGTTGTTTTCAAAAATGAGAAAAATATATTTTACTCCAAAACTAACTTATGCTTAATTATGTGCAACAAATGAAAAGTTATATTACAGTAACTACCTACTAAATGTGTTTTCCCAATACCCAATTAAGTATCATTCCACATTAAAAAATCATATCTTCTGCTATGGGATGGTCTATATGTCAAGTGTGTTGCTGATTGGTCAGTAAATAAATCACTGATTGGCCATTGGCTAGGCAGGAAGTATAGGCGGGACAAGGAAAAGAATTCTGGGAAATGGAAGGCTGAGGGAGAGACACGGCCAGCCGCCATCAGGACAAGGAAGATGTAAGGTACCAGTAAGCCATGAGCCATGTGGCAAAGTAAAGATTAATAGAAATGGGCTAAATATAAGAGTAAGAGCTAGACAATAACAGGCCTGAGCTAATGGCCAAGCAGTTTAAATAATGTAAGAGTCTGTGTGTTTATTTTATAAGTGGGCTCTGGGACTGGCGGGACTTGGTGGCGGGAGCTGGAGAGAAATTCTCCAGCCTGAGAGAGATTTGCCCTGACCGTGAGTCAGGCAGGAAAACTCTAGCTACAAATGGCGCCCAACGTGGGGCAAGAGTTTCCACCTAAAAACTGAGAAAAAAGATTCTAAAACGGACCTAAAAACAGCTTCCTAATTGTCTCTCTCAAATAAGCGGCAGCTGCCGGTTTGAGCTACTGGCGGGTTCCTAGCGTGCGCTCTCGACCTGCAGTATGGTGGGAATGAGGCCTCTGCAAGTAGCACATTAAACTGTGTGGTGAATTTAGCCTTTGCTAGTACAAAACAAAAAAAGAGGTTTCTGGGTTACACGCTACTTTGGTAAAAATGTAGACCCACTATTTCTGAGAGTTATGGCTCACAGAGGTGGCGGAAAGCGGACCGCCGCCATGTTGGGAAGCTGAAGTGGGCGGAGCCAGCAGCCATTGCGCCGTTTCAGGCTTAGAAGGCTGCAGTTTAAAAGGAATAGGCTCAAGCTAATATAAAAAAATAAGCCACGTAAAGATGACTACCACACAGAGAATCTGGATTATGTTCTCTTTGATATTCGTAACTGCAGAAAAACATTTGATTGTAAAAGCTGTTGAGTTATGCCAAAATGTATATTTTAAAGGTACCTTGACTTCAAAATTTGGATATAAGGATATGTTGCTTTGGAAAAGAGTCTCTGCTCTTGTTTCCACAGAAAGCCAGAGACTATGGATTTGTTCCAGATTAAGATACATCAGGTTTGACCAGCCAAGACCCCCTGAAAGGTCTCCAATGACACCATGGCCCAGATGATTCAACATCCAGAATGGTTTCAAGTCAACTGGCTCAGATATACAGCCTCACGGACTACTCCATGATCCTAAAATTTTCTTTCTGTCTCCAGAAGATACAGCGCCCCCCTCCAGCAGGAAGTAGTAAGAGAAACTACGCCCAAATTCCCAAATATACCAAGCTGGCTTTAGAGATGGAATTGGCTCACTCCCCCTCTAAACCCAGACATATTGCTCAAAAAAAAAAATGGTTAAGAGATTCTTATGTCCCAAATCAGAAGAGCCCTCTGGTGTGGGACAGACAAAAACCAATATTTTTATTTAAAGCAGGTTGATTATAAATACAATCTCTTTCTAAAGAAAAAAAGGGGATAGTTTAGATATGATAGGATGAAAGGGTAGATTAATGAACCTACTTTTAAAGAGTAACAACTTGTTTAAAATGTTTTACATCGCTATAGATTTTAGTTTATTGATACAAGTTTAAACTTAATTTTGTTATACTGTATATATATTTTTATTCTTGTTTGAGGTATTATGTTTATGTAACTCATTTAAAATTATAATGGATAATTAAAAAATAGATTAATAATTAGTCATCTATGATAATCATATTTGTAGCCATGTTAATTAAGTCTTTTAGGTATACATAGTTATATTTCAGATAGATAGGTAGTCTTCAAACACTTCAAAGACCTACAGAATATGGCATTTAAAATGTTTTAAAAATTTAGACTTTCTGGACAATGAGACATGTCTGCTCCTGACAGCACCGATTTACTTCAGAGAGGAGGATGGGCATCAAAGACACTCCATACGGAATTTATCTTCACCTTGACAAAAATAGCCATTTGGGCAAGAAACTGTTCTTGCCTGGACTGTCTGATCAACTGGACATGCAGGACCCATACAAAGGTGACCACTGAACTTTGCTTGACAAAATGGTCCTTCAGGTTCCTGCTTTGCAGAGAAAACTGCCAGACATTCTACAGGACACAGAGAAAAGTGAATAAGAGACTCTAAGCCTATGGGCTAAAGACAGATGCCCCAACTTTACAAGAAAACTTTGCATGACTGTCCAGGCTCAGCTGTCTCTGTCTACCCTGCAAGACTCCCAAAAGTTGCTTGCATCCTTCTCCCATTTCTCAGGCAATGTTATATTCTTCTGAGGTCTTTGATATGGTTAAAGACTAGATACTTACAATTTTCCTTAGTTATAATAAAAGATAAGTTAGATATAAAACCTTAAACTTACAAATAAAAGATAGATAGGATCTCTTCTTTAATATTGTAACTATAATTCTTGCTTGATAATTGTTTTGTTATATGTAATTTTACTATGTTAAAGTTAAAACCTTCCTTTTTAAGAAAAGAAAAGGGGAAGTGCTGTGGGATGGTCTGTATGTCAAGTGTGTTGCTGATTGGTCAGTAAATAAATCACTGATTGGCCATTGGCTAGGCAGGAAGTATAGGCGGGACAAGGAAAAGAATTCTGGGAAATGGAAGGCTGAGGGAGAGACACGGCCAGCCGCCATCAGGACAAGGAAGATGTAAGGTACCAGTAAGCCATGAGCCATGTGGCAAAGTAAAGATTAATAGAAATGGGCTAAATATAAGAGTAAGAGCTAGACAATAACAGGCCTGAGCTAATGGCCAAGCAGTTTAAATAATGTAAGAGTCTGTGTGTTTATTTTATAAGTGGGCTCTGGGACTGGCGGGACTTGGTGGCGGGAGCTGGAGAGAAATTCTCCAGCCTGAGAGAGATTTGCCCTGACCGTGAGCCAGGCAGGAAAACTCTAGCTACAATCTTCTGTAAATAGACTAAAAATAGTATTTCCCAAGATGCCTTGCTGTTGACTTTTGTTGACCTGTGCAGATCTGTGTCTGCAAGACCTGGGGCATACACAAATGAAACATAGAAAGCAATGATGGAAGGAAAATAGTTTTAGTTCAGTAAAACATGATCAGGAAAAAAAACTGTAAATAAACATCAAAAAGCACATACTAAATATTAACAGGGCAGCCCTTTCCCAGAACTTTCTTAAGACAGTCCAATTTAAACACAATTGCCTGGCAAGTACTATAAATTATATGTGGCAAAGCACGAAAACAAAGCAGAAGGCTGTATTAAGATTCGGTATACACTGAGGACAGAACTCAGTATATTCTTTCACCAGATTGGGTTCTCTAACTATGCTCTGACATCCAACACAAATAAACTTGTCTTATTAATTGAATGTAAATGTCATCACAGGAGAAATGAAATCACTACAAGGAAAAATCCAGGGAACACAATGCACTTGAGGTAAAAGGCTGTCTCTCTCTCATATTTCCCAAGTTGTTGTTCCCCCGAATCATTCTTTAGACCACGTTCCAACATCTTGCAATGGAAGTGAGGCCAAGCAGAAGAACTCATTTCCAAAGATTTGAAATTTGTTATGAAATCAAGATCTACTTAGCTTTCTTGCTAAGAAGGTTCCTTATATTTTCAGGGTGTTGCCAGAGTAATTGGCTCTTGGGATCTCTTCCCAGGCTTTCAGAGTGCCAAGTGTTGTGCTTTCATTAAACTTGCTTTTGGTACAAATTTTAAAAAAATGTGGTAAATATGGACAATTCTCATTGCAATTTATTACACTGTTTGATGTTTTGGTCCTCTGTAAGAAGCTAGGAAATAGAATCTAAGAAGACACTTACTGTTTGAAATAAAAACTGTTGATTCTATAACTGAATCATGGCAAATACATAATAGTCATTTGTGTTCAATCCTGAACAATTGGCAAGACGACTTAACCATGTTTGGGAAAGGCAATTTTTTTGTAGCCTTTATGAGTTACTATGCTCAATCCAGTAGGTGCACCTAAATTTATCTTTTACATTTTGAACTTTCTTGTGTTCTGTTTTCAGGTGCTGGGATTACCAGTTTATTTGTAAGTATTCAGTGATGTTGTTCATTTTCTGTCAAACAACTTTCTTTTAGCTATGTGACTAACATCAGACACTTGTTACAAAAGAGTTGACTTATGTAAGTATGCATTGGTAACACATTAAGGAAATAAAAAAGAAAATTCTTTTGGGAATAGTTTAGACCAAGATTGAGCCTAAATTTTCATTCTCCACTCTCTCTGTGTTCTGTCTGTCTCTAGTTTGTGGTCTGGGGAGTGTGTGTAATCTGTCTGTTTTATGTTTCTAACATCTGTTCTAATATATTGTTTGCCCCTCAAAAGGGGTTATATTTATTGAACTTTACAGGAAACCTGCTATGGGAAAGAAATGAGGGATCATACTTTTACCTAAAAGTTTAACAGGACTTTACACTGGAAGGTTGACACACTATGTTAACCTCACAACCCCAGCTTGTCAGATTTATGCACACCTTCAATATGTGTATGTACAATCATGTACACCACACACACACACACACACACACACACACACACACACACACACACATTAAACTGTTAATCTATAGTGGAAAAGAAATTCTGGAATGTAATGAGTGACATTAATTTGTGTTGCTCTGTTTTCTCTATACTGAATTTTATGTCTTTTTTTTCTATTTTATTAATTTTGCTTACTTTTTTTTAAAGACAGAGTCATAATGTATAGTCCATGATGGCCTGGAATTCACTTTGAGATTCCCAAGGGCCTCAAATTCAACGTGTTCTCTCTACCTCAACCTCCCTAGTGAATTACATATGCTAGCCACATCGACAATCCTGTTTTCTTTTTAATTAACATTAGCTCGTATGGATATAGCCTAGTGTGATTTTAATTAGATTTACCATAATGATGAATTGTCCTGAATATTTTGCATGTGGTGATTTCTGTCCTATCTCTATCTCATCCAAGAAATAGTTTTTAATATCTATAATCTATTTTTACTAATTGTATCATTGCCGAGCAATAATGCATGTGAGCTTTAGTGTACATATCCTTCCAATACCTTACTGATATTTCAATTTTCTTTTTTTTCTTTTGTTTTGTTTTTTCAGATTTTTTTTGTGTTTAGAAGGAACTATTATTTTTATTTTTATTTTGCAATACAATTCAGTTCTACATATCAGCCACGGATTCTCTTGTTCTCCCCCCTCCAGCCCGCCTCACCTTCCTCCCACCCCACCCCCCATTCCCACCTCCTCCAGGGCAAAGCCTTTCCAGCAGACTGAGATCAACCTGGTAGACTCAGTCCAGGTAGGTCCAGTCCCCTCCTCCCAGGCCGAGCCAAGCGATCCTGCATAGGCCCCAGGTTTCAAACAGCCAACTCATGCAATGAGCACAGGACCCGGTCCCACTGCCTGGATGCTTCCCAAACAGATCAAGCCAATCAACTGTCTCACCCATTCAGAGGGCCTGATCCAGTTGGTGACCCCTCAGCCATTGGTTCATAGTTCATGTGTTTCCATTCCTTTGGCTATTTGTCCCTGTGTTTTATCCAACCTTGGTCTCAACAATTCTCGCTCATATAAACCCTCCTCATTCTTGCTAATTGGACTCCCAGAGATCCACCTGGGGCCTAGCCATGGATCTCTGCATCCAGATCCCTCAGTAGTTGGATGGGGTTTCTAGCACGACAATTAGGGTGTTTGGTCATCCCATCACCAGAGTAGGTCAGTTTGGGCTATATCTCTACCATTGCCAGCAGTCTGTTGTGGGGGTATCTTTGTGGATTTCTGTCAAATATTTGTCTTGCATTATTTGTTACAATATGTGTATTTTTCAAATGTAACTATATACTTATGATAAACTCATTTATTAAATAGTATTTTTACACTCTGAGTTTTTTTGGTATGATGGATAAACACCAGCAGAGGAAATTGTCTAGATTTTTTTCATTGAGTAGTTTATATAATAGGCCTAAACAAATTCATTTATTCCATCTACGAATCCAAACTAACTAGAATTCAGTTTCAGAATTGTCACATTACTAAAAAGATTCATCATATGCAAAATGACAACTTGGAACCAAGCGCAGAGTTTAAAAGTATGAATGACCACCATTTGCAGAGTTGTGAACTTCTGCATCAGAGAGGGTAAATTAAAATGATGAAATGATGTTATTTTCATTGACTAAAGAACTGTTCTCATATTAAAATGGATAAACATTTTGCTTTGGGTATGGCTTCAGGACTTATTCTTCAGGAGACAGATAAGCCATATAATGAAAATACAGAAACATTTACCAAGAATGTGATGAAGTATTAGGTTATAAATATCCAGTAAAAAATTGATGAAGCTAGAACAAGTGATGTTAAATATATACCTGATTCATGGTATTTTCAGGATATCACAGAAAATTAAAGTAGACACAAGATTGGAAGCTTCTATGGATTATGTTTTAATAACACATTTAAAAAATAGTTACATCTACAGTCATAAAACATACAAAACTAAAGAAAACTTGGTTATCAATAGTCACCAAGACAGCTTCTGACAATGTACTTTGTGTTTGTTTATGCTTAGTGGCAAATTATTTTTTCAGGGAAGTAAAATCTGTTTGGAAGATAAGTTGTACTGTGAGAAAGTCCATTTGAATTCCCTGAGGAGTTTATTGGTTATCTAAGCCTCCTGTTCCCATTTGGAACAATAAACTCCCAAGGACTTTGTTGTTAATATTGAGAGTAAGATATTCTACTGTGCAACTGTGTAACATGGAAACATGGATGTAGGAGGGTACCATTATTGGCTAATCATGTAATTCTGTGAGCATGAACATCCACACTCTCCCACAAGGTGATGTTGAAGATGGTGAGATGCTTTCATATCAGAAAAGAGAGCAATGTTGAAATGTGAAGAAAAATATTTCTGCTACTAATAAGCAAGGAATCTTTGAATAAGAAGTGGTAGAAGCAATTATTCCAGACTAAATTTAATTCATATCTGTTCAATTACCAAGGGAACTTATGAAGTAAAATGTAGATATTGATGAGAAAAAGACATCACAAAAATTTATCATTCTTATTGCTGAAAAAACAAAACAAAAAACACTTTATGACAATGCAGGTGCTTTATTACAGCACACAATCAAATTTTTACTGTATGACAATTTGGAGGCATGCAGAATTCTGTGATATATGGCATTTCAACATATTATGATCTCCTACTCTCTGTAACACAGGTATACTATATTTCCAAATGGAAACACTATATGGATCCCCCATAAGATTAAAAAAAAAAAGACATTTTATTTTTGGCATACTACATAATTGCTAAACAGCAAACATAAAACAAAGGGACATTTTTGGAAATGTTTATATTATTTTATGAACTCTTTGGATAATTGAAGTACCTGAAGCTTTTAGAAAAATAGTAAACATAGCAGAAAATAGAAATATCATCTACTATATAATGTCTATTGTAAATCCAAGTATGTATTTGTTTTCTTGTGTGTTATAAAAAACCAATTATATTTATTATATGTCATAAATTTGAGAAATGTAAACTATTACACTTATATTCTATATAAACATTACTAAATATTAATGTATTTGCTTGAAAATGCAATTCAATGACTTATGTAGATACTGATTTTTACACTACTGTAATTCTGTAGACAATTCAGTTAAAATATTATCATCATTTAATACATGGAAATTGATAAAAGATATTCACAGTACCATACAATTATATGATGTTAAGTTTAGAGAAAGCTACATTAGCCTTTCTATTCAGACTGTGTTTCATATAAAATGGGGTAACTTAACCAACAACACACACAAATGAAATGGTACCACAGTCAAGGCTGATCCTGTATATATCTATAGTCAAGGATTCAGGTTCAAGGCCATCCTTGGCTGCATAATAAGACTTTATCTCAAAAGAAAACTAAAATTGCTTAAGCCCCCAAGGCTCTGAACTCTCAAATAAGAACCAAAGGTATGCTGGATGTGGAAGAAGTGACCTTCCCACAGAAGAGCATATCGATTACTTGTCCAGTGCCAAACAGTCAGCCTCGAGAATGTACATACAAGTAACATTATATGGACTTGGCAGGTTCTGCTTAGAAATAAATGTATATATGTATACATATATTCATTCAATGACAATTAATGATTTAAAAAAAAGGCCATGAATTTGAAGGAAAGTGGGGAGGAATATATCAGAGGGTTTCAAAGAAGGAAAGGGAGGAGGGAATATAATTATGTCATGATCTCAAAAAATTCAAAAAAAAATTAAGTACTGAAATTTACCACCTGAAGGTTGTAAAAGTGTGAATACTGTATTGTTAATGTTAAGGGCTGTTCAAAGGTCATTTAGAGCATTGTAACTATGTATTTTATTTCAAGCAGAACTTTCTTAATCCTTTTATGAGTTATTTATAATCAAACAAATATTCCTATATTTCTGTTATATTTCTCATATGTATTGAGAAAATATCTTTATAAGCAAAATGTCCTTAAAATTAGCATAGCAATTATAATATTTAAGCAAATTTATTCAAATTTTATCAGCTATATCCCATATTCTAGCAATATGCTGAAAGAATAGAATTTATGAGCACTTTAAAAAATTTCTGTTCATACATTTGCAAAAGAACATTTGGACTGTCATTATAAAGAAGTGTTTTTATGAAAACATACAAAGCTTTTGCTAAGAGAACTTCAATTATTATGAATAATAATTATTTTTTTCATATGCTTTGCTGACCCACACATAAAAGCATAACAAAGATTATAGTCTGATAGTGTACACCTGTAACTCCAGTACTCTGATTTTCAATCCATACACAAGATATCTCAAGGCTTACTTGTGCCACATGTATTCCAAGGCAGAATTGGGCATTATAGCAAGAGATTATTGCAACTCAAGAGTAAAGAGTCAACACCAATTGAAATTGATTGGCTTACAAAATGAATGTGCTCAGATAATCAGATGGGTTTAGCACAGGAGTTGGATACAGGAGGATAAAGGGAAAAATACAGTGCATGACATTCTCAACGAGCTAATAAAATTTTAAAAAGTGAGTAGCAAAATATAGAGGTAAATTTATGTATCATATATCTTAGATGGGCAAGCGAGGATCTTAAAAATCCTTTAAGACAACAAAGGTGCTACTACTTAGTCCATACAAATGGACAGTACACACTTTATAACACTTTATAATTAATCTTGTTAGAATTATATCAGGTTTACTAATGCATTTAAATATTATATTGTTTATTATATTAAAAATCTCTCAAACAGAAGATCATGTAGAATTTTATTTTATTTTATTTTATTTTATTTTTTTTATTTTTTATTTTTTTTTGGTTTTTCGAGACAGGGTTTCTCTGTGTAGCTTTGCGCCTTTCCTGGGACTCACTTGGTAGTCCAGGCTGGCCTCGAACTCACAGAGATCCGCCTGGCTCTGCCTCCCGAGTGCTGGGATTAAAGGCGTGCGCCACCACCGCCCGGCCATGTAGAATTTTATAAACAATGATTAAATCAATTTCTAGTTGTCAATGGCACAGATAAAATTCTTCCTTCTGCTGGCACAGAGTCAGTGATAACAGATTCTTGTTGGAGTTGGGGGTTTTCCTTACCTAGGGGTTTTGGTAAATTCACTTTCATCATCATGGTAGGAAAAGAAGCAGCCTTAACACTATTTTTACACAAGACTGAAGACAAATACAGAAATTCAGGCTATACTGAGAAATTTATGATTTTTATTTTTCTCCTAAGTACGCCATCAATAAACTTAGGTGATTATAACTTTAAGGATGTCCATGATTTAAATGATAACTTAAATCTGATTTTCAAGGAAAGTAACACAATTTCTACAGATTAAAAGGATATAGTAATGTCCTAAATCAAACATACATGGCTAAGAATCAAACTCCTTAATTGCCTGAAATACTTCTGTCTTTATTTAGTATATAATTTTAGTTTGGAGAAAGTAAAAACTAGTTGCACACACACACCTATATCGGGTAGCATGCATGAAAATCTATAATATAGTGATTTTCATGCTTGCATATTTAATATTTTTAAATGTTGTAACAAAAATATCACAAATGTTCACATTTCTCAAGGAGGAACTGTGCCACAGATAGATTGCATTATGTTGGAAAACCCACATTGTTTATGGCTGAGGGTCTGACTTCACATTACACACTGGATGGAAAAGAATATCCAGTTTTTCAAAGATTTCTACCACCAACAATTTCTACTAAGTACTGTTCCTAGGAGTGTGAATTCATGACGGTCTAACAATGCTAATCTGGCATGAAGCCGACTCCAGTTAACTTATTGAGTTGAAAGATCTCTATGCTTCTTTTCTCTACAGCAATCAAGATGCAGAGACCATCAGCCAGAGATAATTGTACCCCTCCGATGGTGGGTTTGTGCTTGTGGTAGAAAAAAGAGGGCATGTCATGAAAGTACAGTCTGATTGGCCAGAATTTACTAACAAACTACAGATTGAGCAACGAGACCTATATATAGTTAAACTTAGTTTCAAAAAGGATAAACTATGTTCAAAAATTAAAATGTTTTCTTTGGGTTGTGGGTATTTAAATACTGTATTTCTAAGTAGAAGACAAATCTCTTCTTTGGAGAAGGTGAATCAAATGCATCTTTAAGCAATAAATAATTCAAATAGATTTTATTTCACTTTTTTTGGTAAAAATAAAGTTATTTTCATACAATATATATTGACCATGGTTCCTGTCCCTCGTTTCTTTCCAGACCTTTTCCACCTCCTCATCCTTCTAATTTCACACCTTTTATCTCTCTTAAGAAAACAAACAGGCATATAAAAGGACAAATAAACAAATATAAAACAAAACGAACAAACTAACAGAAAAAGAAGAGGATAAGAAACTAAGAAACAGCAAGAAGAACATAAACACATGCATTGGCGCAGGCACATGCATACACACACACACACACACACACACACACACACACACACACACACACACAAGCACACGACTTTCATGAGTGTAAAAAACACCCTTAAGGGCTGGCCCCATGTCCACATTCAACAGTAAATGGCAAATACAAAACAAAGTCAATCTCAAAGCTCTTTCTGGAGGTTGTCTTAGATGTCCCATATTGTTTTGATAAGGCTCTCTCTCTCTCTCTCTCTCTCTCTCTCTCTCTCTCTCTCTCTCTCTCACACACACACACACACACACACACATACACACACCTTTATGGGGCTCTTTTTTATACATTCTAGAATATAGTTTAACTGATTTTAATAGTAAAACAGAACGAAGCCGTTCTTACTGAAATCATTTTGTGCAGTGCTTTAGTTTTCTTTCTGGTATCACAATTTTTAAATGTACTGCTTTATAAGTCTGTATTCTGTTTTGCATTTCAGTATTGAAATTGAGACTGATTTATATTGGATTTTGTATGATCATTCTCATAACTGAGTAAATATTTTAAAGTTATGTAAAACACAGATATAAAATTTTCTTTACAGTAACAAAAAGTCATTACATTCATTTAGTTGTCAAAAGTTATTTTAATAATAATCGTTCTGAGTTCTCTTAAGAAGAAGGGTGGCTGAGCATTAGTGATGCATGCCTTTATCAGAAGTAGACAGATCTCTGAGTTCAATTCCATCCTGGTGTACATAGTGAGTTCCTGGACTACCAGGGCTACAGAGAGAAACCATGTCTAGAAAAAAATAAAATTAAAAACAAAAAAGCATAAAGAATAAAACCGTGTGTGGGCTATCAAGTATTTCAGCAATGCTTTTATAATGTTATTTTCTCCCCATAAAGAATTATTTATCACTGAAGGCAGTATGCTATTAAACTAATATTTTTTTAATTATGAAATTGTTTTTTACTTCTCCAAGGTCATCATTCTGACCCTGGATCTTCCCTCACTTTTATTCATTCACTTACCTGTTTCTCCATGCAACTTTTCCTAACAGGCTTAGTCTGAGCTGTGTCTTTAGTTAATTTATAGAACTAAACTTATTTTAAATAGATATTTTTTTTCTCTCAAGGATTTTTACAGCTTAATAGCAAAGGATATTTCAATAAAACCATTACACAAAGATATTGATTATTATCATGGTATGAATTGGGTCCACATGTGATTGTACTTGGAAATAGGTCTTTACAGTTGTAATTAAGGTTAAAAAGAAAGTGTTCTGATGGATTCTTGATCCAGAAAGACTTGTCTGCTTAGAGCAGAAGTTATGCTCATAGAGAAAAAGCCAGATGAGTCACAAAGGAATACCAGCCTCCCCATGGCAACAAAAGAGGCCTCATGAGAAAATGAAACAGCTTATCACCTTGATCATGGGTTCTCAGTTTTGGAACAATGATAAATAAATTGTAATTACTTAACTTCCCTGGATTATTCTAATTTTTAGTGGAATCTAAGCAAACTATGACAACAAAAAAGTATAACGGGTTCTGTGAAAGACAGGTAGGTACATAACCTATCAGGCATCATATAGGACAGGAGGATGAAGCTGAGAATTCAGAACTCACTGCCTGTATGCTTGGTCTGGTGAAGGAATCTACTAAGATAACGCAGAGAGCCAGAGTAGGAGGACTCTAACAAGAGAAGCAGACTACAGAGAGGTACTGCTCCCTATAATTAAAGTGTTTTAAGTGCCCTTTGCAGAGCTCAGTTAATTGCTAAGAGACCACTTTTGATAAATGATCATAGCTACTTCATCTTACTGAGGATCATGAGGACTAAGAAAAAATGCAAATGTCTCAGAAGACAGAATGTGGAAAGAAGAAATTGTGATCTAAAGTACCATGTCCTCAATAAATTAAGGGGAGGATGTTAACCTCTTCATTTTAAGATCATTTGTGTATTCTCAGTGTGAAATAATAATACAGTATAAAAGACTGAAAGTATGCGTCATTTTGTATTTCAAAGGACCATAAACTAAAAATAAAATTAGAAGTGTTACACAATAAGTTGAGAACTGTTAATGAAACATCTCGTACTTAATTTTATACCCTGTCCTTAGCTCACTGGCATTCATCTCCTTGTAAAGTGAGGTAAAAATAAGTTGTAATATAAAAACTAATAACATTCTTTTCTACCTAAATTTTTCATTTGGAAGTTAGCATATTACAAGCATATTATTCCATCAATCTTCATAACACTGAAAATAAGATCAGTGACATTCCAAGAACAGTGGAAAAGAGGAATGGTAGCTATAACTGTGATAATGGTCAATTGGAATTTTAAATTAGTTCTAGTAGCTCAGTGCAAGCTCATTAGGCAAAGGTTTGGCTTAAGAAATATATTTTGCTAACTTTGTTATGAAAGTGGAACATTCATATCAATTAGTCCACAGCCTCTCTGTAACTCCATTGACATCCATTTGCACTGCACATTGAGAAGCCACTGGTCCCCTGCATTACTATTTCTCTTAGAGAAAGCTGTGTAATGTAATTTGGATCAGGATGTGTATTTAAGGACAGAAATTTTTGTGGGATTAAAAAGAAATACAGAGAAATCTCCTCCAAGTATTAATATCTTAATTTTGATAGTTCTTAGAGCTTTATGAGTGGCAAATGCACTGAGCTTGCTCTGCTCATGTTAAGACTGTCATTACAGGCATTTGAAAAGCACAGGAAGGCCATGGAAAATAAGCAATGAAAAGACATGATGGGAAATTTTCTCTTATTTCAATGTCTTCAAATTTCACCTTCTGTTTTTACTATCTTTAAAAATTCCTTTGTTGGGTACATTACCAAATTTTGATGTTCAGTGCCTCAAAGAGACATGTGCTGAGAGCAGGTGTCTTGACTATTTTGGTTTTAAGATTTTGGAGAAACAAGATACAGGATCATTTAAAGTTAAACTTAACATATTCCTAGCATCTTTTTTGTGGAATGATCTGCCCAGAGTCAATTAGACAATATGTAAAAAGATAGTTCAGGGAATCAGAAGAAGAAAAATAATTACTAATTCCCATAAGGCTCAATGGTACAGACAGCTACATTTCTAAATTTAGGCTACATCATTTTCATCCATGTCTAACTGCATGTTTTTTGAAGGTCAATGATTAATTGCATATAATCATACACACATGGCTAAGAATCAAACTCTTTATCTGTCTAAGTAATTTTGTTTTCATTTAGGAATTAATTTTAGTTTGGAAGAAATAAAAATTCATTGCACATACACACGTGTCTGATAGCTTGTTAAAAATATCTGTTACAGATTTTATTGCTTGACTATTTAATATTTATAAATATTGTGATAAATAAACCTGAACCCATATTTACCTGGACATTACTGTTAGCCTTGTTACAGAATATTTTACTTTAATTTTGATATTTATACAAGTCTAAGAAGTGGTATGAGCTGGGAAAGGCACACATCTGTAATTCCAAAATGGGAAGATGGATAGTATTGTGCATTTGGGGCCATTTTTTGCCTCTTCAAAGAGAGACAAAAATTATATCTTGTACGTATAATCTTTGATTTATCAAGGGAAAGAAAAGTCAGATCCTACCTGTTAAAATACAATATGATGAGTTACAAACTAGCTTTCTAGGATCTTTAGATCAAGTTTAAACAGAGTGATTTTAGCAAATTACTGCTTTCTTGAAAAATCACTCAAAATAACATCCAAAAGGAATAAATTGTTCTCTGAAAAATTTCTTCTGATGAGCTGTAGTTTGTGACATTGTATAATCATTGCTGCAGAAGTGATGTTTATTTTAGGAGAATTATCATTGCTTAAGTTGCTTTCATATTAATAATATATAATTTAAATTTACCTACATCATGGAAATCATGCCAGAAGGTCTCTGAAAACAGAATAACTAGCAAAATTTATTTGTGATATATTCTATGAAGTTTTGTAAAGTATAGTTGAGTCTTCTATTGATATATGACACCCAATTAAATTATAATGATCTAATCAATGATCAATTTAATAGTCATAATAGTCTGACTAAACTTAGGTTATTGAAAATTTTCAAAATTTTAATTGCATTTCATACTAAATGTGACCAACTGACAAAATTCCCTAAACTAAGACAGAAATATTTATTATAATAATAACTGATATTCTATGAAGTGAGATGCCTGTATGCAGATGGATACATAGCAGTATCTCTTTCTAGTGGTTTTTTATTTATTTCATAATATAGTGCTATAATTTTTATTATTTTATGCTTTCATGAAAACTTTCAATGTTATTTCTGTTATATTAATATAGAAATTTATTTTAGTGATATTTCCATATAAAGAAACCATTATTAGGTAAAATAAACTTTATGTGAAAAAAATAAGCATATGTGTTTACATATATACTTTTTTAAATATATGCTTTATTTTATACCTATGTCATTTATGGGACTATAACTATTTTATGTCATGATATTTTGTGTTTAACTTCATAAGTAAGTACCTAAAATATATATTCCTGCTGTGGAATGTTGTTCTGTATGCTGGAAATGTGTGTTGCTCTGATTGGTTGATAAATAAAATGCTGATTGGCCAGTAGCCAGGCAGGAAGTATAGGTGGGATAAGCAGAGAAAAGTATTCTGGCAACAGGAAGACTGAGTTAGGAGTTGCCAGCCAGACACAGAGGAAGCAGGATGGAAAGGAAGAACTGAGAAAAGGTACTAAGCCTTGTGGTTAAACATAAATAAGAATTATGTGTTAATTTAAGTAAAAGAGCTAGTCAGTAATAAGCCTGAGCTAATGGCCAAGCAGTTATAAAAAATATCAAGTGTCTGTATGTTTATTTGGGTCTGAGTGGCTGCAAAACTACGTGGGGGAGACTTGTCCCAGCTGTTGGGACACAGAACAACTTCCAAGTACATATTATTTATTTTCTAAAATATATATTATTAGAATCTAGGGGTGTACTCCATTGGAAATTGAAGTTTTATATGATTTTTTATGATTTTAGTGGATATTGATGCTCCGATTTTATTTTAATTCATCTTGATTCAGTTATTTTTATGTATTCTAGTTTATCATTTTATCTAAGCTGTGAGAAATATTAATGTAAACTTATTCATAATTAGCCCTATTTAATTTAAGGTACTGAGGAAATCATAATTCATTATACAATATATTGAAGAATAAGGAAATCCATTCTTCTTTCATGTTCAGATGTTTCTCAGATAGTGTCTTAGATAAAGCATGGAAGGCAAACTATGCTGACAGTGAGTCAGATGTTACAACATGCCTGAAATCAATCATCGGTGCATTGGAACAGAAGAAACAAACATGTTAACCTCAGAACTGTTAATAATTTAGGAAATGCTAATGGGTTCTTCATTTATTTTGAAAATGAAACTCCAAGAAAAATCTCTAAATTCTGTTTGGAAGACAGGTGCAGATATGAAACTCAGATGATCCAAATTTTGCAGCAAATAACAAGGCCTGATAGATAACTTACTGTCCCATTTTCAATATTATTGGTTGCAGAGCAAAGGAGTCTCACTATGAAATCACATTTTTTTGTTTGTTTGAAGCAGAGTAAATTATGTAAGCTGATATGTTAATGCAAACAAGGTTATGGTTGTACTTCTCTCTAGCTGCTCACAGCTACCTCTTTGTTACATGATTTCGAATAATCTCTTTGTAATGTAAAAATTCTACAAAAGTTAACAAAAATAGGAATAATGAACTAAACCTGAGTAAACATGATCATTTGCTCCCTGTTAAGTAAGTAATTATGCTGACTCAATGTGTACTTTATCTAAAAAATGTTAGCTCTACATGGCAAAAATAGTTGCCTTAAAGAAAATTATGAAAATGACATGCAACATAATCTTAAGTTATTTAAGAGAAATTTTATAAACCTTGCATTGCCTACTAAAGCATTTACTATATCCTATTTTGTCTGTAAAATGGGAGTGTGATAACAATCCCAAAATGTACACAGGTACACACCAGACAAAATCAGAGCACTTAGAAGGAGAATTTGTCACACAGTGCCACCTCATCCAAGAATCTAATTGCAATAAATAACTTCTGGGAAAAGGGAAATCAATTTTCTTCAATAAAGTGTCATTGGATACATCCACCAGACTCCTGGACAGGATAATTGCCAGGTAGTCTGCCAATGCAAAACAAAATTTATTTTTTATCTATTTCAAGTTTTATACAATCATATTTTGAATAGTGCTAATGGCATTAATATGAAAATGAGTGAATGTGCTAAGCATATCATCACTCAAAAATCATATTAGAATGAGTAGAAAGGAGTACAATAAAATATGATGAAATACTAATTGCTTTATTAAAAATATATAAGTAGCCTAACAAAAATAAGGAAAAATCTACTATATTTATATTCTTCCCAGGAAAAAATTGTAATGTGCAAGAAGAAGCAGACATTAGCAAAATGAATGTATGCAATCCTGTTTGTCCTAATTGTTCTTTATGCACTTGGATCTAAAAGTCATGTTATACATTAAAATTCCTCTGTGAATTAAATGGGCAAGAAGATATTACCTTGATGTTGTATGCCACAGTCCATCGTTTCATCAATGACTCATAAATCAGAGCTAGGAAAATTGCATTTTTTGATTGCATGGAGTTCAAGGACAGAGCTCAAAGATAATCTCTTGAAAATCGAGAGAAATACAAGAGTAAAGCAAGGTGTTATTTCTTTTATCTTTCTGCTAATAGTAATAAAAATTTTATTAGTCCTTATTTTTGTTATCTTAAGTGGTCATAAGCATTTAAACTTAACTGTCTTTATATCATTTTATCATATATTTATTGATTCAAATTTATTAAAATTATATTTTTTGAAATAAGCAGTATGAATAAAAAATGGTTTAAAAGTGTATAAATACGTTGACTTACAGTTACTGTAGATTGTGCATTTGTCCTTGCAAGTTTTAAGGTAAATGATACATATTTCTTTTACCCTAAAGCAACTGTAATAATCACCATTTGTGTAGAGAAAACAAATATTTTTGATGTCATTTCATACAATATCAAAATCAATAATTTTAAGGCTATACTAGACTCTACTCAAATATTAGAACAAAATAATGAGTTCTAAGAATGTGTTTGTTCTTCAAACCTTTTTAAAAGTAAGAATAAGCTTTGAAAATGTGAATAAAGTTTTTTAATATGGACATTATGTTGTATAATCTCTGTAGATGCAATATAGGTCCTCATAAATAAAATAGAATGAAAAAATGAGATTTTAGATGGATATTTGATGATGAGAAATGATGGAGTCACATGTAAGTCTGTGGCTTGCAACATTAATAATTTCCATTGAAAATGATATTTCTATCATGCCTCAAAAAGATGATAATCTTGGACAAACAAGCAGATAATAGCTCTTTCGGCTAAAGCTGACAACATGAATTTGATCCCCGGGACTGATACCATGAAAGGAGACTTCTATATATTGCTCTCTGACTTCTACAAGCATGCTATGGTACACACATAGGCACACAACACCCACATACATGCTTCAGGTGACTAATAAATATATATTTTAAACATTATTTTCAAATCATACTCATCTTTATGTCAGTGCGTTGATTACAGAACTTTGTGTCAGTCCCTGTAATCTTTACAGCCAGCAGCTAATTGATCTGTGAAGAGGTGAGAATGAAACTCAGTTCAGTTTAACTTATAAAGCCATAACTGGTTCAGACTTCTGGAATCTGCCACCAGGTGCTTTATTTTGGCCATATTTAAGGACACCATAATTTTGTAAAGAAGTTTTCTAATAACAATTAACTCAGTCCTGTGTATACAACAGAGTTTTCAGACTTGTTTACATTGAAGTACTTTACAAAGTACATATGGCTTCTTCCATATACATGGGTTCTGTCAACTTAGAAACATTGCTCAAGATATGGGTCTAGGGTGCGTGACTGAGGATTGGTCTAGCACTCATATAACATAGAAATTACTTTGGCTGTTGTACAATACAAGTTATATCTCTCATAAGGATAAGTTGTATGAACTGAAAAGCAATGTTCAAGATTTAGGGAGGAAAACTCTGAGATAAGCAAACATTTTGTTCTTGAGGTTTCAAGTGAAGCCTAACCCTACAGGTAGCTAAAAACACCAGCTAAGCTAAAGATAACACAGTGAAACTACATCATTTTCCAGCATTCTGGATGGAAGACAGTTATACATATTCTTCCTTTTAAGAGACAAGGCTATGTGTTTAACTTTTCCTTGCATACCAAGTGCTTGTATGTGTGCATAAGAACTTCATAGTAAAAGGCGAAAGATTTATACGATCTAGAGAAACCAGAGTATTCTCCTCCACTGCTGGTGGGAATGCAAGCTTGTACAACCACTTTGGAAATCAATATGGCACTTTCTTAGAAAATTGGGAATCCATCTCACCCAAGATCCAGCTATACCACTCGGGCATATACCCAAGGAATGCTCAACCACACCACAAGAGCACTTGTTCAGCTATGTTCATATCAGCATTGTTTGAACATGGAAACAACCTAGATGTCCTTCAACTGAAGAATGGATAAACAAAATGTGGTATATATACACAATGGAATACTACTCAGCACAGAAAAACAATGACATCATGAGGTTTTGCAGACAAATGGATGGATCTAGAAAAAATCATCCTGAGTGAGGTAACCCAGACTCAGAAAGACAAACATGGTATGTACTCACTCATAGCAGGATACTAGATGTAGAACAAGGATGACTGGACTGCTACTCACATCACCAGGGAGGCTACCTGGAAAACAGGATCCCAAGAAAGACACCGCCATCGCCCAATGACAGAGATATGGAATGAGATCTACATGAACAACCTGGACATGAGTGGGGGTAGTGAAGGGCAAGGGTCGAGGGAAAGAGAGCTTGGGGGGGGGCGGGAGATCCCAGCTGGATCAACAACAGAGAGGGAGATCAAAGCATAGGAGACCATGGTAAATGAAGACCACATGAGAATAGGAAGAAGCAAAGTGCTAGAGAGGCCCACAGAAATCCACAAAGATATCCCCACAACAGACTGCTGGCAATGGTCGAGAGACAGCCCAAACTGACCTACTCTGGTGATGGGATGACCAAACACCCTAATTGTCGTGCTAGAAACCTCATGCAACTACTGAGGGATCTGGATGCAGAGATCCATGGCTAGGCCTCGGGTGGATCTCTGGGAGTTCATTAGCAAGAATGAGGAGGGTTTATATGAGCGAGAATTGTTGAGACCAAGATTGGATAAAGCACAGGGACAAATAGCCAAACGAATGGAAACACATGAAATATGAACCAATGGCTGAGGGGTCACCAACTGGATCAGGCCCTCTGAGTGGGTGAGACAATTGATTGGATTGATCTGTTTGAGAGGCATCCAGGCAGTGGGACCGGGTCCTGTGCTCATTGCATGAGTTGGCTGTTTGAAACCTGGGGCCTATGCAGGATGGCTTGGCTCGGCCTGGAAGGAGGGGACTGGGCCTGCCTGGACTGAGTCTACCAGGTTGATCTCAGTCCCTGGGGGAGGCTTTGCCCTGGAGGAGGTGGGAATGGGGAGTGGGCTGGGGGGAAGGTGAGGGGGGCCGGAGGGGGGAGAACAAGGGAATCTGTGGCTGATATGTAGAACTGAATTGTATTGCAAAAAAAAAAAAAAAAAAAAAAAGAACTTCATAGTAGCTTTTAGACATGTTTTCACTGAAACACTTTACCTCTTCAGACTTGAAGACTATGAACTGTAACATTGAAAAAATATGAAAAATTCAAGTTGTTCTAAACTACCCTATTGGAAATGTGCTAAAGAAGTAATTGGAAAACAATTCAAGCTAAAATGTAGGAAAATGACTGCTAAAATAATTGACAAACAACAAATTTTAAATACAGACATATAAGAACTAAAGTAAGTTTGAAGAATTTCAAAAGTCTGAAAACCGACCAAGGTACTCAACTGTCTCCCTTACGCAGAGAGCCTTGTCCAGTCCCATGCAGGTTCCACAGCTGTCAGTTTAAAGTTTGTGAGTTCCTTTGATGTTGTCTCAGTTGTCTCTGTAGGTTTCCCCATCATGATCTTGACACCCCTTGCTGATACAATCTCTCTTCCCTCTCTTTGAATGGATTACTGTAGCTTGGCCTGGTGCTTGGCTGTGGATCTCTGCATCTACTTCCATTAGTTATTGGCTGAAGGCCCTATGATGACAGTGTATTCACCAATCTGATTACTGGTGTAGGCCAGTTCAGGTACCCTCTCCTGCTGTGGAATATCATTCTGTATGCTGTGAATGGTTGTTGCTCTGATTGATTAATAAAATACTGATTGGCAGGTAGCCAGGCAGGAAGTATAGGTGGGATAAGCAGACAAGGAGAATTCTGGGAAAAGGAAGGCTGAGTCAGGAGTCACCAGCCAAACATAGAAAAAGCAAGATGTGAAGACAGAACTGAGGAAAGGTACCAAGACACATGGTTAAATATACATAACAATTATGGGTTAATTAAAGTGTAAAAGCTAGTCAGTAATAAGCTTGAGCTAATGGCTAAACAGTTATAATTAATATAAGCTTCTGAGTGATTATTTTATAGGTGGGCCACGGGACTGTGGGAGCCTGGCAGGACCAGAGAAAACTTCTGACTACACTCTCCTCTATTGTGAGTTGTCAAATCTGTTGTCATCCTTGTGGATTCCTGGGAATTTCTGTAGCAACACATTTCTCCCTTACCCCATACAGAATGTCTCCCTCGATTAAGATACATCTTTTATTGCTCTTCCACTCCATCCCTCCCCCAGCTTGACCATCCCATTCCTTCATGTTCTCCAGGCAAAGCTGAGTCAAGAAACCCAAACTTTGTTACTGGTTCAGAGGACTGGGTGAAGGCCCTTGAATTTGTACCTTGGCAGCCCTACTTTGGCCATAGGAAGTATTGCAAAGACCTTGTAAAATGCAATCAAAGAGCCGGGCGGTGGTGGCGCATGCCTTTAATCCCAGCACTCGGGAGGCAGAGGCAAGCAGATCTCTGTGAGTTCGAGGCCAGCCTGGTCTCCAAAGTGAGTTCCAGGAAAGGCGCAAAGCTACAGAGAAACCCTGTCTCGAAAAACCAAAAAAAAAAAAAAAATACAATCAAAGAACTAAATGACATGCCACAATTAACTCAATTTCACTTTTCCTGTTTTTAGTATTTGAGTTTTACCTACTGTCAACACTTCAGATTGGGTTATGTAAGACTTACAGATGAACTAAAAGACATTTTTTGAACTCTAATAAAGTTGAATTCATGTTTAAATTCTGAAGTATCTCTGAATGATGTCCCCCAGCTGCTCCTGATGGTGCTGGGATCAAACTCCAGGCTTTGCACATGTTGGACAAATGCTTTATCATTAAGCTAACACTCAGCCTACCACCAGTGCTTGGTGTGGTTTGATTTTTTGACACAGGGTCTCTGCTAGTTCAGATTCCTCAAGTAGTGAAAGACGACCTTGAAATCCTGATTCTCCTGGATGGTTGTCCAATCTCACTAACCAATACTTATTAATATTACATTTCATTTAAGAAATTCACATGCAGAACTGGGCTTGGTGCCACACACCTGTAATACCAGACTTGGAGAGGCTAAGGTGGGAAGATTGCTGAGTTCAAGTCCTGTCTGGATAATTCAGATCTTAGCTGAGAGAAAATAATTTCTTTTTAAAATATCTTCAAGAAAGGAATACACCATCAATGTAAAGTGTCATTGAAATTTGCTGATCAAATTTTATGATATCCCTTTAATTTAATTTTCAGTTTAATCTTGCATTTGAGGAGGTTCAAATTTTAACATGAGATATTTTGATAAAGATGAATAGGTGTTGTTTAGAAGTATTTTTAAGAGATTTAGGCTGTATTAAAATTATATCAATGTATTTATAGCAAGACTTGTTCATATCTACTCTTACCAAGTCAAAAACTCATTCTTTATAAGCAATGAACAAAATGTTATATTAACAGTTTTGAAACACATCTTCAAAACTGTTTTTATGTTTTCATTGCAAAAGAGAAGAAATAAGAATAATGCTAAGGTCAATCATTTGAAATGGATTTGAAAAACAAAACTGACATTTTATTATAGATTATAGACAGAAAATAGTACTTGATAAATGCTATCTAGTATGTATAATATGTACTATATACATACTTGATAAACATTATATGAGTAGTTTTATTTGTTTAATAGTTTGGAAGATTTTATTTTAAATTATGTGTATATCTGATGTTTCTACATGGGGGTTTCAAAGAATAAATGCAAGTTTCTATGAATGCCTGAAGAAGGCAATGGATTCTCTGAAGCTGAATGCATGCCTGCTTGTAAAATGTCCAATGTGAGTCTTGGAAACTGAAATTGAGTCATTTGTATGAGCAGTATGTACTCTTGATCATTGAGCTGTCTCTTGAGCCTTCAATTTGTTTTAATCTCCTAAAATTAAGATGTTAATTATACTTCTTACCTTGTTAGGGTTTAGGGATGTCACAGCTCTGACTTTCTTCTGTCTGTACAGAGTCCAGGTAAAGATAAAATGTGAAAAGCTGAAACTTAGTAATAACACCACATAGCCAAAGTTTAAACACACTTTCATCTTGATCATACGTGTCAAATATAAGTCAATATACAAAGTGCTGTTAAAGTGTTATTTCATTTAACTGTGGTATTTTCTTATTGAATCCCAAGCAGAAAAATATAATATTTATCTATTTAATTATATGAAAAAACAAATTATCATATGGATAATTACTAAATTTATTTTAAAGGTAGCATTTGGTGATAGTTAACAAATTCTGGGTGCTCAAGAATGGGTGGAAGAACAACTTTGTGAATGTAAGAAAAACTCCGTGTACCAGTAGAGATTTGATTTGGATATTGGCACAAAAAGAGTTTTTGGACAGCCAGAAAATGTGATAAAAAGATTCTCACAGCAGGTAAAGACTAAAGAAGAGTGAGGATATGAGTATGGTGGTTTGAAAGAAAATGGCCCCTAAAGGAATTGGCACTATTAGGAGATGTGGCCTTGTTGAAGTAGGTGTGTTCTTGTTGGTGAAAGTCAGTCATTGTGAGGGCAGGATTAGAGGTTTTTGTGTTCAAGCCATACTTAATTAGTTTATTTCCTGTTGCCATGGGTCAAGATTTAGGACTATTAATTTCGTCTCTAGCACCATGGCTGCCTGCACACCACTATGTAAAATCATGATGAAAATGGGCTAAACCTCTGAAAATGTAAGCCACCCCAATTAAATGTTTTCCTTTATAAAAGTTGTTGTGGTAATGATGCTTCTTCACAACAATAGAAACCCTAACTAACTAAGACAAAAGTTAGTACCAGGAGTGGAGAATTCATGTGATAGGCCTGATCATGATTTTGTTTGAAGGAATTTGAACTTTGCTACTATGGGTTAGGAAAGCATTGGAATGCTCTAAGTGATACTTGATGGGCCATACTATCAGGAGCATGGAAGGTTTGAACTGTGGGCTTCTTGATCAAGAGTTCTCAGAGAAGAAATATTTTATTGTGTTGCCTAGAGATTGTTCTTATGATATTTTGGTGAAGAAGGTGGCTGTTTTTTTGTCCTTATTCAAAAAGTTTACCTAAGGCTTTTTGAAGAGTTTGGTGAAGAGTTTTGGATTACATTGACTAAGGAAATCTCAAAACAGCCTAGTATAGATTCTGTTGTGTAGTTAGTAATGTTAACTCTGATGAAGATTTATAATGAAAAGGAGGAAGCTGAGCAAGTAAAAACACAAAATGTAAAATTTGAGGAAAAAGGAATACCAGGAAGTGGGAAAGTGCTCAGATCTGTGTTGAAGGAGATAAATAGATTAAGAAATGGAATAAAGGAAGTGGTATCCTCATGGTGAAATCCCACCCAGCTAAGTTTTCAACTTCTAGAAAGGAATTAAAGAAAATCTTACAACCAGGTGTGGTGATACATCCCAGCACTTGAAAGGGAGAAGCTGATGGATCTCTGAGTTTTAGGCCAGCCTCATCTACAGGACAAGTTCCAGGGGAGCCAAGCTTAGTCAGTGAAGGAAACCATCCAAAACAGAAAGCTGGTAAAGATATAAATGAATAAGTGAGTCATGATTCAGTCTCATCCCAGCAAATAGCAGAACTTGGCAGCATTGGCCATATGGTTCTGTCTTTAGAGTTGAGAGGACTATGGAAAGCTGCTGAGGCCAGGCATATGTTCCTGAATGGAGGCACAGAAAGCTGCTAACAGGGAATGGAAACAACTCAAGAAGAAGAAGTATGTGGCAGTCAACAGAACTGAACAGAATTGAAGATCTGAAGAGTGTTTTGACATAAGACATGAAGATTCAGAGTTTGGAGTTTGCCTAGAGGGTTTTCATTTTTGCTTCGGTCCAGTATTTGCTCATTATTATACCTTCCCTTGTGATGATATTTTATTTATGCTGAAATGTGATTTTATTTATATGTTAATAAATAAAATTTGCCTGGAGAACAGAGGTCATAGGAAGCCATAAACAGAAGTCAGGTGGTGGTAGCACACACCCTTAGTCCAATCACATGGCAGGCAGAGTCTCTGTGTGGTCAAAGACACAGCCAAGTGTGGTGACACACACCTTTAATCCCAGTATCAACAATAGAGACCTGGAGGTCTGTACAGACAGGCAGTGACAAGGAAGTGATGTGGCTGGGCTTAGAGACAATGAGAAGGCAGAAAAGGAAGACAATAAAAGTGCAGATTAGACAGGAAGAAGCTCTCTCTTGGGAAGCTATGGCATGGTGGTAAGCTAAGGTGAGTCAATGGCTCTTTGCTATTTCTCTTATCTCTTTGGCTATTACCCCTGTATTTGGCTCTGTGTTTCTTATTTAAGACTGTTTAAAAATTTGTCTACAATTCCTATGTTTTGGAATGGTAATGTATATCCTCTGTCATATGTTGGAATGTTGAAAGTATGTGATCTTTTTCTTTTGATTTTATAGGAGATTACATTTAAAAGATTGCATGAATCTCAGAAGAGGCTTTGAACTTTAGGCTTTTACATATATTTAAGACTGTTACAGACTATGGTGATTTTTAATGTTGGAATTAATGCAGTTTTTGAATTATTTTATGGTTACAAGTTTTTGCGGGGCAAGGAGTGGAATGTGGTGGTTTGAAAGAAAATGGTCGCTAGAGGGAGTTGCACTATTAGGAGGTATGGACTTGTTGGAGTAGGTGTGGTCTTGATGGAAGAAGTGTGTCACTGTGGGAGTGGGGTTTGAGTTCTCCTTTTTCAAGTTATATCTAGTGAGACAGTTCACTTCCTGTTGCCTTTGACTCAATATGTAGAATTCTCAGTTCCTTCTCCAACATCGTGTCTGCAACCATGTCCCACCATAATGATAACGGACTAAACCTATGAACTGTAAGACACCCCACTTAAATGTTTTCTTTATAGGAGTTTTCATAATCATGGTATCTCTTCACAGCAATAGAAACCTTATCTAAATGAAGAAATTATATTTTATCTGTGCATACCAAAGAGTGCAATAAAAACATTGGTGGAAAATATAATAATGTCTCTTCTTTTGATTTTGAATAGACACATACATGAGTTTCTTGAAAGGAAATTGTAAATGTCCAACACTTTTTGAGATAAATATTTAAATGCCATGATTTTTAGAAAAACATAGATAGTTACAGTCTTTGTGAGTGCACTGTTTGTTTTGTTTCTACTTTGTTGAGTATTGGAGGCTCTGCACAGCAAACACAGGAACTGGCATGTGTTAGAAAAGTGCCCATTACCTGAGCTCTACTTCTAATCTATATGTGATAATCTGTACTATTTAGAATTCTTAAAGTTTGGTTATGGACTCTGGGTTTTTGATGGAGGCATGTGAAGGGCATTATTAGAAAGAAAATGAATCAAGGTGGTTTCCATAAGATCAGATGGCATCTACAGTTGAACTAGATTTAGATTTCAAGAATAATAGAGCAGTAAATATAAAATTTATTACAGAAAATGTTAGTGAAAATCTAACTGTATGAAATACAGAAAATAGAAAATCTAACAAACAATGAAATCAAGACAGTCATTTAGCCCATCAATGTTTAGAGAATATGAGAAAAAGGACACAATTCAAAGCAATCTTCACAAAACATCTATGCCTGCATTGTTAAATTTTGAAACTCACAGTAACACATTAGGCCACATTTTATGTTTTCCCTTGTTAAAGATTAAGGATATCAATAATATTTTGAAAAGAATTTTTATATGCCATTATCTATAAGATCCATAATTGATTTATATCATATCATTCAAGTTTGGGAAACTATCATTGTCAAACAAAATATAACACAATCACCATCTATAATTGTAGCTCAATATGAATCATTAAAGCGGTTTAAACAGTCTTCTGAGAACAATAAATTTAAATGAGCAATTCTCTTCACATTAACCTTGATGCATCATATTAAATGCTTCTCCCACAAGTGAAAGTCTAATAGGACAAGAAACCATTGAGAGAGCCTAAATACATATCTTCATATTAAAAAGGATGTGAGAAAATTATCAGACCTAACGTGCAGTGGGTACTATAGACAGCATTTTAAATAGTTATTATTTTTAAAATTTTAAATTGAATTTTATTGAAGGACTTATATTAGAATAATTTAAACTTCTTAAATATCCAGGTTGTACTACTTCAGTTTCAATGATTGTTGTTTCAAATATTTTATGTAGATTTGGATTTTAGTATTTATTAGTGAATATCAACATTTGATTACATAAAGATTTTAAAGAGTTTTCTAGAATTTTTTCCTCTAAGAAATGTATAACTAACTCTAAACAAGTATCCCAACTTGTAATTGTATTAGTTTATTTTGTTATTAAAAAGAATAGGGACATTTTACCTGCTTATTGCAAAATATCTCAATTATACACACAAGAAACTGTATAGAAGCTCATGTACTTGAAAAAATAAAATAATCAGAGGAAAATGAGATTAAATTAAGTACTGACAAAAGCTTAGAAAAACTATTGGCAGTTCTAAAGTTATGAACAAATGATTTCTCATTTGGCAATAAAAGTACATGAATGGGATTAAGGGAGATGTAAGAGCTATACAGAAAATCTGTACTACCTTTTTTACATGAAATCATTATTTTTTAAAATGTGTTTGCATATGTGTTCACATTCTTAATTACATAAATATTTATTTATGCATGTATATGTCTCACTTTTCATGTATGTGTTTGCAATTACAAACAATAGACAGCCCAATTACTGTTTTCTAATAGGGATAACAAATCAGAGATGTCAATGTACTGTCGAAGCGACTGGGGTCTCATAAGTAGTCTCTGCAGTTTCATTCTCTAGTGAAAAGGAACCAGGGCTGCTCTGAGTAAACAACCACAAAACCAGGTAAACTTTCAGGCTTAGAACATATGATATTGGCATGGCTGCTGCTGCTGCTGCTGCTATCTGATAATGATATTTTTGAAACAGGATCTCCCTACATTTACCTTGTTGGCCTAGAATTTGCTAAGTAGAACAGACTGACCTTGAACTTATATAGAACTACCTTCTTTTTCCTCCCACATACTGAGATTAAAGGAATGTTCCACAATGACAGATGTGAATTATTTTTTGTTTCATAAATAAGGAAATGCCCTTTCCAAATTGGTTAAATATTTTTAAGTGACACAACAAATCAGTCATAATGACCTGGTTAAGTGATCCTGCCATAGAGTTCGAAAGAAAAAAATGCTGTAAAGGTTATTATTAGTCCATCAGTAAAACTGGAATATAAATGTGTGGTGAGAGCGAAGCTTCAGTTTTAAGTTTGCTGAGTTATGTAATGATACCTCTAACACAAGAAAATAAAATTCTAAAGTTTAAATAGATGGCGAAGTCTTTGGCATTTTTTTTTTTGCTTTCATGTGGTTGTCATTAGATGTAGATATTTGTATTTATGTTGGCAAACATAAAAGAGATGCAGTCAGAAAAGGAGGTAGTGTCGTAGGTATTGGGTGTCAGGGGTGGGGGTGTTGGAAGTGTCAGTGCATATAATTATTTCTCTATCCCTATCATGTAAGTTCTTAGCACTATAAACCTACAAAGAGCATATAAATCTCTACTTACTATTCTTTTCCATTTCTGTGTAGCTTTAAATGATGTCTGAATATACATTTTAAAAGTCTGTTCTATACTGGTACATATAGTTCTAATGTTTTCATTGGGAGAATATGACTCTAAGGTCAGGTATGACAACTCAGGCCTGTACTTTTAGGACTCAAAAGGGTAAAGCAGAAGGATTGCCATGATCATAAGGCCACCCTTCTCTACACAATGAATTCCAGGTCACCCTGGGCTGAATTGTGAGGATCCATCTAAGGAAACTAAAAATAGTAAGTGGGTCCATCCCCTTGTGTCGAGTAGTAGAGTTTTATATGAGATCAAAGCATTATGGTATTTTATTTAGAAAATACAACATTAATCTTAATATCATTACAGTTTAACCATAATTTCATTCTATGCTGCAGATCTTCTGTAAAAATTGGGAGAAGGGAAGGGAGAAGGAACAGGGGTTGGTATGTAAAAGGAAAGAAAATTTCTTAAATTAAAAAAAAACTGTGAAAAAATATAAGCAGTCACAAAAAAATTAGAACCCAATTTCCTTTCAGCATTTTCAATTTGATCACTGATAATTCTAACATATTTTATCAAATGTGTTGTTCAACTTTGTTATGGTTTATTGAGTTATGGATTTTATTTATTTATGGATGACCTTTATCCAATCTTCTGTACCACTCTCTTCAAAAACAGGTTGTTTTATTATGGTTTCAGTAATACCTTTTCTTTTATTAGTAAAACAGGATTTTCAGTCTTAAGATTTATGAGACTATTTCTGACACTAGGAAATTTTATGGTGTTTATTTTCAAGATTGAATAAATGATTCCAAATCACTTTTCTATTTTATCACCAACCATATTCATCTACTGTAAATTATTGTAATGTTTCCTTTTAATTGATTGTGTATTTCACAAAATGTTATTTATTTTGTGTTAATATTAACTTTTAAATATGCCTGAACAATTTTACTTTGAAGAAGAAATAAGTGGTGGTTGAACTTGCTTCTGCACATTAGTCAGGTCGACAAGAATTCTTTTTACTCCTATACCATGTAAGAAATTTTATTGCCTAATAATTTTGATTCATAAATATTCCTGTTATATCTTCTCTTCATTTATTGAAGAAAATATTCATTTCTTGCCTATAGACTACATAGTTTATTTGAAATAAGTTATTTTTTAAAAATTATATATGCTTTCCAAAACAGTCATTGTTTTACTTTATCTTCTGCTTCAGAACAGTACCTATATTTCAAGTTAGCTAGACCAGAGAAAGAAAAACCTATGTTGTCAAGAAATGGAGTAGTTGGGGCTAGTGAGATGGATCACTGGGTAAAATCACTTACCGTGCAAGTCTGAGACCGTGCAAGTCAATTCCTGTGAAGGTAGAAGGCAATAACCAACTTTATAAAATTGTCTTTTAACCTCTATTAAGATGTAACATACTTAACCTTTCATACACATCACATGCACACACAGACACACATGCACACAAGCATATGTACACAATAAAAATAAAACTATAATAAAAAGTTACCTAGTCATTAAAGAAATTCCTAGACTAGTAAAGTAAAAAATACAAACATATATACATAAAAATATGTGAGTGACTGCAAAGGCAGAAAAAAATATATGTAGGTTTGAGGCTTAAGGATACAGAATAGAAAAGTTAAAAAATGGGTAAAATTGATAGATTATTTAATTGTATAGCTTTTTTTTAATTTTTATTTTGCAATACAGTTCAGTTCTACATATCAACCACGGATTCCCTTGTTCTCCCCCCTCCTGCCCCCCTCACCTTCCCCCTAGCCTGCCCCCCATTCCCATCTCCTCCAGGGCAAAGCCTTCCCCGCAGACTGAGATCAACCTGGCAGACTCAGTCCAGGTAGATCCAGTCCCCTCCTCCCAGGCCAAGCCAAGCGACCCTGCATAGTCCCCAGGTTTCAAACAGCCGACTCATGCAATGAGCATATTGTATAGCTTTTTGTATTTTGCCACCGTGGTTACCAGGCTAGCTGAACTAAAAGATTCCGGAGATTCTTTTAGGTGCGCCTTTGAGCTAAGCATGGAATTCTGGAGTTCTAGAAATATGCTATCAGATTCAGCTCCAGGTTTCAGGAACCCATTTCAGATCCTCATGTTTGTACAGTCAATGTTTTTGTCCACTTGGCCGTCTCTAAGGAAGAAGTGAATGGCTTTGAAGAGACCCTGACACCGGCACCAGTGAATATTTAAAGTAGAGCTTTCTGGAAATCCTTATTAAAAATAATAAAAAATCTGGGATTTTTTTTTAATATCACTTTTTAAATTGAGTATCACAAAAGTTCAGGAATGTTAGGTTTGCATATTTTGACCAAAGACCCTTCTTGACTAGTTTTACTTAGTATGATGAATATATTCAAATTATTTAGAGAAATATAATTTTATTAGGGCACAAACTGCATAACTAAGAATGGGCTGAGATGTCTGAAAACTCAGAAATCCCATTTCCCTGCAGACCAGATATCATCCTACTGAGGTAGGCTTCCAAATGACAGTGAGTTTGCGTTATGTGATCCTATTCCTGATGACAACAGAAAAGTGGCAATATTAAATACTAGAGACAATGAGTAAGAAGCAAAATCTCTTAACTTGAAATAATTTATAGGACTGGATAGTAGAACTTGAAGCTAGAATCATTGAAATAAACAGATGAAAACTGTGGTTTGATTTATATAATAAAAACATATGAAAGCTGGCAGACAGAAGGCTAATGAGTCAGTCACTATAATGAAAAAAAAATATAATCTCTCACTGACCTAGAGTTTTCAGTCAACTCACTGACCCAAAATAAAGCAAAAGCCAAATCACCTTCATGTAGGATGTCACAGCATAACCATAGTATCTCAGGGGGCTCATGTTAGAATTCTGTTCTCACTCTAGCTGCATGACCACACATGTGCAGTTCAGGAGTTAAGCACAGGGTCTTGTGACTTACATCATCAGTGTGCACTGGTGATCATGTATGTGCAGTGTGGTCATACAATTTGCACATGCGTGGTGTGGCTTTGTAAACCCATTTGTGCCTTAAAGAGCCAGACATTCACTTGGGAGTAAATCAATGTTGCCAGGAGCAACCATGTCTCATGTCAACCGTATTACAAGTTGATAATATATTTAAATACCATATTCTCTAGGTATATGAAGTATGTGAAGATTACCTATCCATTCAACATATATTTCTGTATATCTAGAAAAATTAACTAACATGACTATAAATATGACAAGTATGGATGACTATTAACCTGTAATTCTTAGAAATCTAAATAACTTAAAGACTAAAGCTTCACATTATAGAAATAAACAATCTGTAAACAGATATACAGTATCAGGACAATGACCTTGAACTTGTGACAATATACAAAAATATCTTAAAGGTAGAAATGTATATTAAAGTATGCAATATGACAACAATATCCTTAATATGAATCAATATACATAATATCCTAAACAGTATGACAATTATAATTATACATTTTTATCAATATACAAAATATTTCAAACAGGAATTGGAACATATATACAATATGATAAGTATAACTTTGTATCAATACACAAATTATCTTAAGTAGGAATATAAAAAGAGTTTACATTTGTATCAATATGCAAGAATTCATATCAGTGCAAATTATCCAATGCTGATAGTTTGCTAAATTAGTTTACTAATAGATCCAATAATCTAACTTAATATCTTATTCCTTTTCTCCTTTTTTTCTTTTCTTAAAGAAAACACTGAGTCTAAATTTTATTGTTCCACCCAAAACCCTATAACCAGTCACTTATCCATAACTCTGAGAAAAATGAAGCCTTTGGGAGAGGGAGCATCCTTTTCATAGAATTGCTTCTGGCTATTGAGGGGGTGATAGTATCTCTGTGGTATCTTGTAAGAAAGTTCAGATAGTTAGGTCTCAATAGGACTAGCTGTAGAGTCTGCCTCCAATCTCAGAGTAATGGATAAAGTTGTCTGAGATTCTGGCTAGAAGTGTATTATGATGGACCGTCTCATCTTGGAACTGTCCAGAAGAGTTTTCAGTCCAAAGATGATCATTGAGTAATGTTCTTAGGTACAATAGCATCATTCTAGACCAGGTAGAGCCATTGTTGTAGGGCCCCATCTTCCTTCTGGAGACTTCAGAGATTGCTATTGGAAAGACTTAATTTTTACTCTGGAAAATTTGAACATTATTAATATCAAAATGGAAAGCATTGATTTAGGGTGATTTGAGGAAGGATTCCCAGAAATCAAGGATAAGCATGGAAAGAAATAGAATCTTGACAACAATGGTCCCTAGATTACTGGTTTTCTTCTGTGCCACACCAGTTGACTCTTCTGATGTGAGACATAAACTCCTAATTTTTCTTTTAGCAACATGCTTTGGCTTAGAAAAGGAGAGAGCCACATTCCAACTCTAAAGCCAACTTCATTAATAATTGAAAAGGGACTACAACTAGTCTAGTGTTAAAGAGATATTGGTGTTAAGCAGTGAGACATTACCCTGTAAAGTATATTGGTACCAATAGGTCCTTCCTTTCTGCTGTAGACATCTCGGTGTCCAAGGTTTTATGATTTCTTGAAATTGGGTATTTCTTTTATCCAGTAAAAACAAAAAGCAGAACCCTGCCCTGACCCTTCTTCATTGAGTTTTTCTTACAACTCACAGAGTTATCACCTTGGTCGATGAACTATTACTTCTCCTCATCAAAGGATTTCTCCTGTTTGAAGTGAATTTTTATTTATTTTGTTGGTATCTCTAGCTTTTCTTCTGCAGAAACAAAAGTAAAACCCCTTTCCTAACACAGGACATATCCTGGTTTCTATTCTGTGGTCAACATATCTTTGACATAAACCTACTAGTTTAGCTCAGGAGTACTTCTGTTGTACAATGTCTCTCCAGAGCTATTGTCCCTTTTTATCAGCATTGAGAAAATTAAAGGTTAATAAAACATCATGTAATCTATTTTGGGAGGTTATTGTTACCTCTTTCTGTTTATTTATCATATTCTTTGATGTTTGGTTAGATCTTTCTGTGACTTCTTGGCCTGTGGTATTGTGTGGTATACCTGTAGTATGCTTTATATTGTAATAAGCAAAAAAAATCTCATTTTATTTCAGACATATGCTGGAGAATTATCAGTCTTAATTTGTATATGTATTCCCATGATGGCCATAATTTCTAATAGGTGTGCAATCACAAAATCAGCCTTTTCAGGACTCATAGGAGTTGTCTATTGAATTCCTGAATAGCTGTCAATAATATGGTGTACATATTTTAATATTCCAAATTCTGAGAAACGAATCACATCTATCTGCCAAATATCATTTCTTTGTATACCATTAGGTTGCTTCCTGTAGATAATGTGGTATACCAATGCAGGGCTCTCAAATTCCCATAAGGCCTAAAAGAGTTTACAAAGGGCTTCTAAGAATACAATAATGGAGCTTGAAACAACTTTCTGCTTCATGTCTCATGCAGGTCAAGATATAGATATGCCAAGGTACAGAGATGCCGTGGTGAGTGGATTTGAGCTACAGTATGGTGGGTTTGCAGTGGTGTGTGGGACCTGCAACATGACAAATTCTTACCATGGTACACAGAGATGTCTCCAAGCTGAACAGTACGCTACGTGGTGGATTTAGCTTTTCCTAGTACAGACAAAAAAAAAAAAAAAAAAAAAAAAAGGTTTCTGGACTACATGCTGTTGGATGGAGGCATGGACCTATTGCCTTCCAGAGTCAGCAGAGAGCATGGCTCTCAGAGCTGGAGATAAATTACCACTGCCATGTTGGAAAGCTAATATGGGCAGAGTCAGCAGGCAAGGCTGTCGCTTCTGTACTAGCCACTGCAGTTTAAAACAATAAATTCACAATAAGACAGATTCAGATGGAATAAGACTTTAACGGTTTACAGTATATGTAAAAATGTATGTAGACTTGGAAGAGAGAAGAAAATGAATATAGACAATTATATATAAAAAAATTAAAAAAATAAAGTCTTTTAAAGAAGTAATACAATAATAAAATAAGGCACATAAAGATAGAAATCACACACAGAGTCTGGATTATACTGTCTTTGGAATTTTTAACTGCAGAAAGATATTTGATTTTTAAAGTTTCCTGAATTAAACATATATATTTAAAGGTATCTTGACTTCAAAATTTGGATCTAAGGATATGTTGCTTTGGAAAGGAGGCTCTGCTTTTGTTTAAACAGGAAGCAAGAGGCTATGGATTTGTTCCAGGTTAAGATGGATCAGATTTGATCACGCCAGACCTCCTGAACCTTAACAGATGGTACCTATCAACAAAGATTTTAGCTGCTCTTCCCAAGACTTGACCATTTTCTTGAATTTTCTCAGGATCCCCATAAGACTATCTGCGACCCCTTGTGATCAGAAAGTAGCCTAGAACTGCTGTGGATATCACTCTGTATAAATAAAATGCTGAAGAATAGGCAGGACAAGCAGAGAAGAGAATTCTGGGAACAGGAAGGCTGAGTCAGGAGATGCTGCCAGCCACTGCCATGAGTACCAACATGTAAGATACTGGTAAGCCACAAGCCATGTGGCTTATAGAAATTTATTATTATTATTATTATAGAAATTTATTATTATTATTATTATTATTATTATTATTATTTATAGAAATGGGTTAATTTAAGATGTAAGAACTAGATAGCTAGAAGTCTGAGTCATTAGGCCAAACAGTTTAAAAAATGTAAGCGTCTGTGTATTTATTTTATAAGTGGACTACGGGAGTGCTGGGGCTTGGTGGGAGCTGGATAGGAACTATCCAGCTACACTATAACACTATGCCCACATTCTCAAAAAATGGATTATGAATGTTTGTCTTTGTTAGAGATTGGTTATAAATTGTTATTGGTCATAGTCAATATCTTTCTAAAAATATAAAAAGAGGGATGTGATGTAGATATGACAGGATGAAAGGATAGATTATTGAATCTGTTTTTAATGAGCAACTTGTTTTAAGGTAATATTATATCATTCTAAGGTCTTTGATGAAGTTGAAGACTAAATAGTTATAATTATAATTTTCCTTGGTTATGATAAAAGATAAATTAGATATGAAACTTTAGACTTAGAAATATAGTCTTAGAATAGATGATAGAATATTTTTTTAAATTTGCCAAATAAAAATAGACTAGATATTGTAACTGTAATTCTTGCTTGATAACTGTTCTATTATATGTAATTTTAGTATGTTAAAGTTAAAAACTTTTTTAATTAGACAGAAAAGGGGAAGTGCTGTGGAATATCATTCTATATGCTGTGAATATGTGTTGCTATGATTGGTTGATTAAAAAAAATAAAAACGTTTGTTGGCCAGTCGCCAGGCAGGAAGTATAAGCAGGGTAAGTAGACAAGTAGAACTCTGGGAAGAGGAAGGGCTGAGTCAGGACTCACCAGCCAGACACAGAGGAAGCAAGATGACAAGGCAGAACTGAAAAATGGTACCAAGCCACATGGCTAAACATAGATAAGAATTATGGGTTAATTTAAGTGTAAGAGCTAGTCAGTAATAAGCCTGAGCTAGTGTCCAAGAAGTCATAAATAATATTAAGGCTCTGAGTGATTATTTTATAAACGGCTGTGGGTCTCTGGGGGCCAAGTGGGACCCAAGAAACATTTGTCCTACAGTAATGGAATTTGGTTTTAGGAGGAAAAATAAGACATTTTTTTTTACAACTTCCTTGGCTTATTGCCAAGTGAGAAAAAGTCCTTCTTCAAACCTTTGCCATCTACATGGTATTTTTATGAAATTCTGTGGCTTCTAGCACGTTACCTAGTAATAACTGATCATTGCCATCATTACCTTGTGATCAAGGACCTGCCAGACATGTATGGGATCTGATGTGTGTTATATACATATAGAATCTTTCTAATTTCTGATGATTTTCTATTTATAAATAATGAAGTTAATTCTGTGCTATCTGGGACAAATTCAGCATTTTCAATATGGGAAACAACTCTCTCTGCATATTGAGAGTTGGTAACTATATTGAGAAGTCCTGAGAAGTCCATTTGTTCCATAAGAATAGGTCATAAAGTTCTGCCTTTTGTAAGAATTGTAGTGGCTTTGAACCACTTATCTCCTGATTTATATACTGCCTTTCTTGATTTGTTTGTATCGGTATAGAAAGTGGGGACTTCAGAGATTGGTTTTTGACATAAAATGTGAGGAAGGACCAATTCAGTTCTTCTTTTAAATTCTATTATCTTGCTTTTGGGATAACAATTGTTAATCTCTTCCAAAAAGTTGCTGCAGGTTCTTTTCCAGTATTCATTATCTTTCCATAAAGAAGAAATATTCTCATTAGTTCAAAGTACTACAGTTTCCGATGGGTCTACTTTTTTCAGTTGATGAAGTTTTAATTTTCCTCTTAGAATCAAATCAGAGATCTTTTGCACATGTGTCTTCAACTTCTTACTTTGTTTGTGTCGTACAAATATCCTTTACTATAAACAAATTGCTAAGTGGTCTTAAAAAACCTGGAGCCAGATATTGAGGTGAAAATCTAAGAGACCAGAAAAGCAGAAAGAAGCCAACCACATTCTCACCACTTGGAGATCCTCTGCCAAAACGATCTATTTCCTATATACCCATACCTATATGCTTTTCAGTTCTGAATTTCACTTCCTCTCTCTGCCCAGCTACATCACTTTCTCTTTTTGCCCAGCTCTGTCACTTCCAGTCTGTTGTAAAGACCTCCAGTCTTTTCTGGTTAACAAGTGTTTGAATTCAAGGCATATGCCACCACACCTGTCTCTGTTCTCAATGTTGCCTTGAACTCACACCCAGACAGTTCCCTGCTTCCTAAGTGATAGGATTAAAGACATGTGCTACCATTGCCTGACTTCTATATTTAATATAATGGTTGGCTTTCCCCTCTGATCCTCAGATTAAGTTTATTGGGGTAAACAGATAAAATATCACTACACATGACAATATCTATCTATCAAAATCCCTGTTGGGGAGTGTCTGGAGGGAAATATGACCAGAATGCAGATAAGTTCTAAATTCAATGATCCTCATGTGCCTCTCACATTTTCTCTTCTACTAGAGCCAATTCCTTCTGAGCTTCAGCTGATAATTCCCTTGGAATAATTAAGTCCTTGTCCCCTTTTAGGGTATTGGCCAAATTTTCTAGTCTGTCTTTAGTTTTTCTAATGATAGTCTGTAATTTGTAAATGCTCCCAACAATATTTGAAAATCATTAAGAGTCCGCAATTGATCAGTTCTGGGGTCTAATTTTTTGTAGATCTATATTATATCCTAAGTAATTAATGGAATCTTCTCTTTGTACTGTTTTGGAGCAATTTGTAATCCTCAGTGAGGCAAAACTTTCTTTACTTTTTCAAACATGCTTTCTAAGGTACCTAATTTTGTATCAGATAATAGGATATAATCAATATAATGGTAAATTATAGTTTGTGGAAATTGTGCACCAATTATTTCCAATGGTTTTTGCATGAAATATTGGCACAGGCTAGGGTTGTTTAACATTCCCTGTGTGTGGACCTTCCATTGATATCTCTTGACTGGCTGAGAATTATTATAAGTTGGTACTGTAAAGGCAAATTGGTCTCTATCCTTTCCTTGTGGTAATATGGTAAAAAACAACAACTCTTTTAAGTCAATAACTATAATAGGCCATTGTTGGGGTAACTGACAGGGCAAAGGCATCCCATTCTGGAGGGAGCCCATAGACTGAATTACTTTATTAATGGCTCTCAGATCTGTCAGCATTCTCCTTTTACCAGATTTCTTTTAAATAACAAATACAGGAGAATTCCAAGGTCTAGTAGTTATATTGAGCATTTAACTGTTCCTGAACCAGCTGTTTTAAAGCTTGTAATTTCTCTTGTGTCATAGGCCATTGTCCAACCCAGACAGGTTTAGCAGTCAGCCATTGGTACTTCTGAGATTTCAATAGTGATTATAGTATGTTTATATACAGCCTGAATGGTTGGTGGCTGTTCTTTATGGTGTCTTCTAATATTATTTCCAGAAACAAAAATTGGTCTATATTTCATTTCTGAGATTGGAGGAATTTAATCTGGGTATTACTTTGCTGTAACAGATCTCAGACCCAAAGATTCACTGCTATGTTTAACATATATAGCTTCAGCCTTCCTCTCTGTCCTTCTGGCCCATTGCGTTCAACCCATTTTGTATTTTGTTTTACCTGAGACAGGGTTCCAATCCCTAGAAAATGGATATCTACCTCTTGAAGAGGCCAATTCGGATGCCATGATATTGGTGTAATTATACTCACATTTGTACCTGTGTCCACTAAGCCTTCCAGAACAATGTTATTGATTCATACTCTAAGCTTTGGTCTTTGTTCATTTATGGAAGTCTTCCAAAATACTCATTTTATGGTGTTTTTAAAATTTTTGATCCATCTATCGAAGCTATTCTATCATCCAGTGCACTATCATTCTTTACATTAGGGATTTGGTTATTTTATTGTCCTAGGTAGGAATTTCCTCCAAAGAGACTGAAAATGTTAGGACCATGTTTGATTTGGGGGCTTCTGAGAGGCCCTCTGAGGCATTTCCTGCTGGTAAACAGTTGCTTCATATTTCTCTTGTTGATCTGCATTCATGGGTCCAATGTCAGCCTTTGTCAAATTTTCTGCATAATCCAGAATTTTGTGGTCTCCTGTTTACACTATTTCTAGAGGAAGTATTTCTTCAGGGAGCATCCTGTGTACAATTTCTTCTTATATGGACTGGTGTACCAGAGTTAAAACATTTGGTACTTTGATGCTTCCTTCCACCTTTGGAAATCACCTCTCCAATCCAAGCCTCATTACCATAGTTAAGAGAATCAATACTGTTTTTGTATTGAATCTATTTTTCTATGGGTGCTAATCTGATCTTTAAAGGTTCAAGTATCCTTTTGCATTCTGTATTAGCATTATCAAAAGCCAAAGATGGGGCTAATACTTGTCTTAATTCTTGGTCTGATACTGTCTTGTTTATAGCCTTTGTAAAAAAAAAAATCAGTAAATGTTTCTTTTGACCCCTGGAAGACCTTCCCATATAGCTCAGTTGGTTTCCTTGGTTCTGGATTTTTTCCAAGCATTTAAAGTTACTGTATGGCATAGGGATAATGTATGCTCATCAAAGGTAGATTGCACATTTCTATCAGTGAAATGGCCCTCACCAAGATTTTGATGTTGTGAAATTTCAGAATCTCTAAACTTACCTTGATGTTCAAGGGCCGTAGCCTCTTTCTTTCACCCAGGTTTTCAATTGTAACTGCTGGCTGTATTCTAACATAGCTGAGACTAATTGATTCCAGTCATCTGGCATGATCCTGTTTCTACAAGAATATGTATTTAACATCTATTTCATAGATGTTAAATGTATACCAAAGGTAACTACAGCTTCCTTAATGTTTTCTAAATCTCTCATATGAATACATTCCCAGATGTATTAAAAATAACCTTGAGAATATTTTTCATTTGCTAGCTTTTCACGAACAATTACAGGATAGACCATACCATGAGGAGTTGTTACCTTTGGTAAGTCATCTCTAATTCTGAAGACAATGACAATGTTATTACTTCCCTAGCCTTGATCTTCTGCTTATTAGTTTCCTTATCATTCTTTCTGACAAACTCCTCCAAAGCTTGAAATCAATTAACTATGGCTTTCTGTAGAGTCTGAATCTCCTCTGTTGTAAAGGATTCTAGTGATGTCATTGAATTTTGTTATGTTCATCTGAAACATATGATTCTAAAGACTTTATTCTATTAATTAACAATGATTTTCCTTCCCTAGAAGTTATCTGAATGACATTAAGATTGATCTGAAGATTTATGGTTTTAATAATTAGGTATTCACATTTATTATCAATAGAATTAAATTTAATTGTCCAGTTATTAGATAGAAGACTGAAGTTCCTGTGGTAAATTAGTGAATTTAAAAAAATCATTTTAAGTTCTTATTAGCACTTTGCAATTTGTATCAGTCCCATTAATGTCTCATTTTTGGCATTTTTAATAAGCCAATATTTCAATGATGACAATCACTTTGCTAATTACCATTATGGCAAATATTTTAAATATCTTAAGAAGGTCATATATGTCTCATAAAATTTCATTCATTGTATAATTAAAAAAAGTTCTAATATTCCTGATTACTTATATTGTCTGCAATTATATCCTTAAGATTTGTAAAGAAAAAAATGTTTATTTATTTATTAGTTTATTTATTAAGCAGTTTAATGTCTGAAATTATTGTGAAATTTTACCTCAGATAAGATCCTTGAGAGATTGTCCTGAGTGTCCAGATGTTCCAAATATAATGAGCCAGGTTTGGATAATTTTGGCTGTAGTAGTTATTTGGAGCCAGCAGGTTTAGATACCAGAACGAGCTCCTGTGAACTAAACACTCAATCCAGGCAATAATACCATGAGCTGCCAGGATCTCAACAAATAGACAATATACTGAATAATGGCAGTGGCAGCTGGCAGGCAGGCAGGTGGTCCTGGAGGATGCCCAGGGGAAATGATGTGAGTGTGACTCAGCTGTGGCAGCAGGAAGGATGCTGCCTGAGTGGGTAGGGGAGCCACAAAGGTATACTCAGTCCAGTCCACGTGTCCTGGTCTCCATTTGCTTGCAAGCTTGCTGTGCGGGTAGGAGTTTCAAAAAGACACAGCAGTGCAAGCTGGCATGGAGGGATGCACAATGGCAGCTATGCTGGGTGATGTTCCAGGTAGTATCCAGGAGTGCTGGTATTCAGAGTGTCATAGGCTTTATTACCATGTAGTATATCAAAATAAGAGATGCAAATTGGCCACACTGCAAGTGTAACTAGCTCTGACCATGGAACACAGATGTAACTTAGGAAGGACCAAGCAGTGCTTGGCTGAGTATCAGGGCTATTTGGTCTCTGAGGATGGGATCTGAGCTGTTGATAGCAGAGGGCAGATTATGCAGGCTGCCTACAGGTGGCACACAGAGCAGATGTGTGAATGTAGTGGGATTTGGCTAGCTCTTGTACAAGATTCTCCGCATAGGTAAGGGCCATGGATGGCCCATCCACATTGGGCATCAGATATATCAAGAAATCCATGGAGTCTGCTTAAAGGGCAAAGGAATTTATTAGGGAAGGAAAAACTCACTGTACAGAACAGAATTCTCATAGATTCTGTAATGCTGTTCTAGTCACCTGAGTCAGTCCTGCATCCAAGTCCCATGAGGGAGTGAAGAGGGACTGTGCCTATGTGTATTTCAGGTCTTTTTTTTTTTTTTTTTTTTTTGAGACAGGTTTTCTCGGTGTAGCTTTGCGCCTTTAATGGAACTCACTTGGTAGCCCAGGCTGGCCTCGAACTCACAGAGATCCACCTGGCTCTGCTTCCCAAGTGCTGGGATTAAAGGCGTGCGCCACCACCGCCTGGCCAGGTCTTAAATGTAGAGATGCAGCAGGTAACTGCTCTACTTGCCTATGACCTTGAAGCACATGCTTCTAGGGCATGGCCTTTCAGCTACAGGTCTTAAGGTCTTAAGTGTAGCTGAAAGGCCATGCCCTAGCGGCATGTGCTTCAAGGTCATAGGCAAGTAGAGCAGTTACCTGCTGCATCTCTAGGGGTGGTGTTTGAAGTTCATAGACAGAACACCTATCCACTACACCCAAAACATCAAAGGATCAAGAAATATGAAATCTTTACATGTAGCATAGAAATAAAATTTAAAATCTTACCACTAATGGAAGATGTTTTATTGGTTAAGCTCAGTTCTTCAGCTGAGCGTATCCATTAGTTGTAGTTGTTTTTTTTTTTTTATTTTGTTTCGTTTGTTTACTTTTTTGACTTTTTGCTCTTCTTTGAGCCTACCACTCAGCTACCAAATAAATACACATGGAGGCTAAGCCTTATTCTTTCTTATGAATGCCTGGCCTAAAATTGACTTGTTTCTAGAAAGCTTTTCTTAAATTATCCCATCTACCTTTTGCCTCTGGAATTCAGTCTTTCTCTGTTTCTTTATACTTTTCTTTACTGCTTTCTCTTTGGCTTGCTCTGTAGCTGGGTGGCTGGCCCCTGAAGTGTTCCTTTCTTCCTTGTTCTCTATCCTTGATCTCTCTTGCTTCCTGAGAACTCTTTTTCTGCTCCCATTCATTCTCTCTGCCTGCCAGGCCCTCCTGTCATTTCTTCGCACTTGCTATTGTTAATTTAGCTCTTTTTTTTATATCAATCAGGTATTGTACACAGTCAAAGTAAAACAGCTTCACAGAGTTAAACAAATCCAACATAAAAGAATAAAACATATCTTTGCATCATTAAAACAAATGTTCCACAGCATAAACAAATGTAGTACATCTTGAAATGATATTCAACAACACTAGTAGTTACTTCTGACAATAATTAAAAGAAGAGAATATCAGCCTGTGAGACTAGACCTGACTGAAGACCAACTCCATGTTCTAAATGTGTGGAGACCAAATGCCTTTGCATCTCCAAGGTCTATGTTCATTCCTTCCATTATTGTTATTGTATAATGTTCATTCTCAGAAGCCAGAGTATAAACTGTCTTAAACCTTTGTTTTATTCTCTAGAGCATACAAAGTAAATATACCAAGGAACCATGTGAGATTCCAAATCTGAGGCTTTGCTACATTCAGAGAAGAAAAAGTAATGAAAAAAATCATGGATTTAAGGCACAGATTGATTGGATAAACTTTCATATGAGTGTGTAGTTCTTGCCAGAATTTTTGAATGTGCCTGTACAAGTTCTCTCTCTCTCTCTCTCTCTCTCTCTCTCTCTCTCTCTCTCTCTCTCTTTCTCTCTCTCCCTCTCTTTCCCCATTCTCTCTCATACAAAAAGTAATTCTTTTAGATTAATATTTTATTTAAAGATTTCCTATGACAACTCTCTTATTTTCTTATTTTTTAAATTCCTGTAATAAAAATGACAGATTCCCTAGATTCCCTTGAGTGATGGCAAAGCAATTAAAAGAAGAGAGATGTGAAGATATGATTCTTATATAATGACAATGATCTATGATGGAAGATATAACTCACACAAAACATTAAAATCAGAATTTATAATAATCTAACAATCATCCTCAAATATGAAACACTCCATGGTTAAAGGCATTTGATGCCAAGCCTGAGAACCAGACATTAAAAGGAGAGGACTAATTCTGAGACATTGTCTTTGATCACCAGGTGTATTTCACTGCAAAGACCTTTGTCCACCAATAAATAAATAAACGTAAGAAGTTAAAAGCAAAAAATAAAAAAAACACTGAAATGATAATACAAATGATAAAAATACTTTGGAAATTTAATGATCAATGCATAACTGTATTTACAAATGTAACCATAAAACAACAGTTAGAACTCCATAAATTTAACTTTGAGGATAATATAGTATTTACTTCTTAGCCTGAACTGAAACAACTTCTATAAAATCATGCATGTCTATAAAATTTGTGAGTTATCTTTAACTGATGATTAAATGGCAGAATTTTAGAATAGAAACTTGAGGCAGAGGTTGAAACTCTTTTTTTGGATTCTGGGAGACAAGCTTCATTTCTTCAGTTTAGATAAGAGGAGCAACATTCAGAAGTCTAAATAAAACACAAAATCTTATTTCATCATTTTTAAAGAAAGATAATATGTTAGCTAATATTAAAAATGTAGTTTATTCTTTCTTTTTAACTGTTGGAGCAATACATGACCATAACAATAAGGAAATACATACAGCAATGGTAAAAGTGTACATGGTACAAACAAAGGTTGTCTTCTTGTTTGTCATCTAACAACTAACTCACTGTTACTAAATCAGCTGAAATTCGTACTGTTCTTCCTGTAATAATTTTCAAGATTTGTATTAGCATTGACTACTGACTTACTATGTAAGGGTTTGGCTTGCTCATTTTTGCTTAGTTATGTCAGTTCTACATTTATTCTGGTCAAAACATTCCTCAAATGTCAGCAACTGAATGCACACCAGTTCTCTTAATGAATGCAAAAATCACATTTCTATTCTTCAAATAGGCATTTATTAAACAGACAAGTAACCATCTGTGGTGCTCTTTGTTGCATAGGGAAGAGCTGCAGAACACATATATGGCGCTGATATAAAAGAGAAGCAGTTTATCTTTGTCCTAAAGTCCTAGTAAGCACATAGTACTGCACAGATAAGATGCTTTCCCACAGAGTGAAGTAGTCATTTATTTTTAGGTATATTCTAAGCATAATGCCACCAAAAAAGCAAGTTTCCTGTGATATATTTTTGGAATACAAGTGTCTAATTTAATATTGAACCTATTTAAATAAAATAATTTTTTTTGAAAAAAATTAACATGTAACATGACTCTTAAAAAAGCTTATTATTCATAATAATAAGAAAACCCAGAGTCAGATATTGGGTGAAAGCTAAAAGATCAGAGAAAGACAACAAGCCAGCCACCTTGTTACCTTTAGGAAATCCTGAGCCTCGAGAGGGAGACTTCCTGTGTACTCATGCCTTATATACCTTTCTGTGATATGCAATCTTACTTCCTTTCTAGTGCTGGGATTAACGGTGAGTGCCACAGTGCTAGGCTATATTCCCAGTGTGGCCTTGAGCTCACAGAGATCTGGATGGATATCTGGCTTCTGAATGCTAGGATTAAATGCATGTGCTACTGTTGCTGGAGAATTTCTCTCCAGCTCCCGCCACCAAGTCCCGCCAGTCCCAGAGCCCACTTATAAAATAAACACACGAACTCTTACATTATATAAACTGCTTGGCCATTAGCTCAGGCCTGTCATTGTCTAGCTCTTACTCTTATATTTAGCCCATTTCTATTAATCTTTACTTTGCCACATGGCTCATGGCTTACTGGTACCTTACATCTTCCTTGTCTGATGGCGGCTGGCTGTGTCTCCCTCTCAGCCTTCCACTTCCCAGAATTCTTTTCCTTGTCCCGCCTATACTTCCTGCCTAGCCAATGGCCAATCAGTGATTTATTTACTGACCAATCAGCAACACACTTGACATACAGACCATCCCACAGCACTTCCCCTTTTCTTTTCTTAAAAAGGAAGGTTTTAACTTTAACATAGTAAAATTACATATAACAAAACAATTATCAAGCAAGAATTACAGTTACAATATTAAAGAAGAGATCCTATCTATCTTATATTTGTAAGTTTAAGGTTTTATATCTAACTTATCTTTTATTATAACTAAGGAAAATTGTAAGTATCTAGTCTTTAACTACATCAAAGACCTCAGAAGGATATACTACTACCTGAGAAATGGAGAAGGATATAAGCAACTTTTAGGAGTCTTGTAGGGTAGACAGAGACAGCTGGCAGCCTGGACAGTCATTCAAAGTTCTCTTGTAAAGTTGGGGCATCTGTCTTCAGCCCACAGGCCTAGAGTCTCTTATTCATTTTTCTCTGTGTCCTGTAGAATGTCTGGCAGTTTTCTCTGCAAAGCAGGAACCTGAAGGACCATTTTGTCAAGCAAAGTTCAGTGGTCACCTTTGTATGGGTCCTGCATGTCCAGTTGATCAGGCAGTCCAGGCAAGAACAGTTTCTTGCCCAAATGGCTATTTTTGTCAAGGTGAAGATAAACTCCGTATGGAGTGTCTTCGATGCCCATCCTCCTCTCTGAAGTAAATCGGTGCTGTCAGGAGCAGACATGTCTCACTGTCCAGAAAGTCTAAATTTTTAAAACATTTTAAATGCCATATTCTGTAGGTCTTTGAAGTGTTTGAAGACTACCTATCTATCTGAAATATAACTATGTATACCTAGACGACTTAACTAACATGGCTACAAATATGATTATCATAGATGACTAATTATTAATCTATTTTTTAATTATCCATTATAATTTTAAATGAGTTACATAAACATAATACCTCAAACAAGAATAGAAATATATATACAGTATAACAAAATTAAGTTTAAATTTGTATCAATAAACTAAAATCTATAGCAATGTAAAACATTTTAAACAAGTTGTTACTCTTTAAAAGTAGGTTCATTAATCTACCCTTTTATCCTATCATATCTAAACTATCCCCCTTTTTGTTTTAGAAAGAGATTGTATTTATAATCAACCTGATTTAAATAAAAATATTGTTTTTTCTCTGTCCCACATCAGAGGGCTCTTCTGATTTGGGACATAAGAATCTCTTAACCATTTTTTTTTTGAGCAATATGTCTGGGTTTAGAGGGGGAGTGAGCCAATTCCATCTCTAAAGCCAGCTTGGTATATTTGGGAATTTGGGCGTAGCTTCTCTTACTACTTCCTGCTGGAGGGGGGCGCTGTATCTTATGGGGACAGAAAGAAAATTTTAGGATTATGGAGTAGTCCATGAGGGTGTATCATCTGAGCCAGTTGCCTGAAACCATTTTGGATGTTGGATCATTTGGGCCATGGTGTCATTGGAGACCTTTCAGGCGGTCTTGGCTGGTCAAACCTGATGTATCTTAATCTGGAACAAATCCATAGCCTTTGGCTTTCTGTGGAAACAAAAGCAGAGACTCTTTTCCAAAGCAACATATCCTTATATCCAAATTTTGAAGTCAAGGTACCTTTAAAATATACATTTTGGCATAACTCAACAGCTTTTACAATCAAATGTTTTTCTGCAGTTACGAATATCAAAGAGAACATAATCCAGATTCTCTGTGTGGTAGCCATCTTTACGTGGCTTATTTTTTTTATATTAGCTTGAGCCTATTCCTTTTAAACTGCAGCCTTCTAAGCCTGAAATGGCGCAGTGGCTGCTGGCTCCGCCCACTTCAGCTTCCCAACATGGCGGTGGTCCGCTTTCCGCCAGCTCTGGGAGCCATAACTCTCAGAAATAGTGGGTCTACACTTTTACCAAAGTAGCGTGTAGCCCAGAAACCTCTTTTTTTGTTTTGTACTAGCAAAGGCTAAATCCACCACACAGTTTAATGTGCTACTTGCAGAGGCCTCATTCCCACCATACTGCAGCACGCTAGGAACCCGCCAGTAGCTCAAACCGGCAGCTGCCGCTTATTTGAGAGAGACAATTAGGAAGCTGTTTTTAGGTCCGTTTTAGAATCTTTTTTCTAAGTTTTTAGGTGGAAACTCTTGCCACCACGTTGGACGCCATTTGTTGCTGGAGAATTTCTCTCCAGCTCCCGCCACCAAGTCCCGCCAGTCCCAGAGCCCACTTATAAAATAAACACATAGACTCTTACATTATTTAAACTGCTTGGCCATTAGCTCAGGCCTGTTATTGTCTAGCTCTTACTCTTATATTTAGCCCATTTCTATTAATCTTTACTTTGCCACATGGCTCATGGCTTACTGGTACCTTACATCTTCCTTGTCCTGATGGCGGCTGGCTGTGTCTCCCTCTCAGCCTTCCACTTCCCAGAATTCTTTTCCTTGTCCCGCCTATACTTCCTGCCTAGCCAATGGCCAATCAGTGATTTATTTACTGACCAATCAGCAACACACTTGACATACAGACCATCCCACAGCATGCTACCACTGCCTAACCACTATGTTTAACATAGTAGCTAGCTTTGTCCTCTGATCCCCATGCAAGCTTTATTGGAGTACAAAATATATCACCATATTTCTCCTTTTTTGTCTAAAATAATAAAAGAAGGTTTTAACTAATAAAAGAAAAACTATATACAATAAGTACAATAATAATATACAATATACACAGGCAATAAATACATCAACAATGTCTACTCCATTTGCATTTGACAAATTCATCAAAAATAATCCATTATCCTAGTTTGTTGAGTCCAAAATGTACCTAATTCACTTTCTATCCTAACTTGTATTAGTAACCAAAAACTATCTTTTGATATCTTTCAAACTTACATACTTTACATCTCTTTAGTGAGATTCTATTCTGAATTTCTTAACAAGAATAACTATAACTATTTAATCTTCAACTCTCTCAGAGACCTGAAGGAAATAATACTGAGTAAGGAGGAAGTGCAAACAAGCGACTTCCAAAAAATATGAGTTATGACAGAAACAGTTGGCTGCCTGAACAGTCATCCAAGGTTCTTCTGCAATGTTGGGACATTCATCTTTGGCCTTTTAAAAAAAAGATTCAATAATTTAACTTTTTATCTGATCATATCCATCTTCTCTCTTTTTCTTTTCAGAGTAGATTCAATTATCTACTCTTATCCATCATTTCTATATCTTTTTTTCCTCAGAGTAGATTCAATAATCTACCTCTTATCTATATCCCTTTTTCTCTTCAAAGTAGATTCAATAATCTACATTTTTATCTTATCATTTCTATATTTTTAGAGTAGATTCCATAATCAACCTTTTATCTTATCATACGTATATCCTCTTTTTTGTTTTTTTTTATTTCAAACAAGAGCCTTGAATGTAATCTCCTTAGTTTACCTTTTTTCTTGACCATTGTCAATTATCAACTTGTAACTAACTATCCTAAATAATGACACCTATCCATATCCCATTAAATGACAAAAAAACACCTACTCCACCTCTTGAGAATGTGGGCATCATGTTCTTTTTTATTTATTTTTTTATTTTCTTTTTTTATTATTAAGAAATTTTCTGTTCATTGTACATACCAACCACAGATTCCCCCTCCTCCCTCCTCCTACCCCCTGAGCCTTCTCCCCCAACGCACCCCCATTCCCACCTCCTCCAAGGCAAGGTCTCCCATAGAGACTCAACAGTCTGGTACATTCAGTTGAGGCAGATCCAAGCTCCTCCCCACTGCACTCCCACCAACAGTAGAGGAGTATTCCCATTGCTCAGCATCCTCTCCAAAATAAGCTGTCATCATTGTTTTGATCATAGTCATTCTGACAGATGTAAGATAGTATCTCAGACTTGTTTTGATTTGCATTACTCTGATAACTAAGAACACTGAGAAATTACTTAAATGTCTTTCAGCCATTTGAGATTCTTCACTTGAGAATTATCTGCTTAACACTGTAGCCCATTTTTTAATTGGATTGTTCAGTATTTTGATGTCTTGTTTCTTGAATTCTTTATATATTTTGGAGATCAGCCCTCTGTCAGATGTGAAGTTGGTGAAGATATTTTCCCATTATGTAGGCTGTCAATTTGTCTTATTGACCATGTCCTTTGTCCTACAAAAGTTTCTCAGTTTCAGGATATCCCGTTTATTAATTGTTGCTCTCAGTGTCTGTGCTACTAGTGTTATATTTAGCAAGTGATCTCCTATGCTAGTACATTCAAGACTACTTCATACTTTCTCTTCTATCAAGGTCAGTGTAACTGGATTTATGTTAAGGTCTTTGATCCACTTGGATTTGAGTTTTGTGCATGATGACAGATATTTGCAATATTGTACATGTTGACATCCAGTTATGTCAGCACCATTTGTTGCAGATGCTTCCTTTTTTCCTTTGTACAGTTTTGGCTTCTCTATCAAAAATCAGGTGTTCATAGGTATGTGGGTTAATGTCAGGGTCTTTAAATCAATTCTATTGGTCCACGTGTCAGTTTTTATACCATAATCAAGCTTTTTTTTTAATAAATATAGCTCTATAGTAGAGTTTGAGGTCAGGGATCATGATGCCTCCAGAGGATGGTTTATTGTACAGGATTCTTTTAGCTATCCTGGGTTTTTTTTTTTCATATGAAGTTGAATGTTGTTTTTTACAAGTCTGTGGAGAATTGTGTTGGGATTTTGATGGGGATTGTATTGAATCTGTAAATTTTTGATTTTGGTTAGATTGCCATTTTTACTATGTTAATCCTACATATCCATGAGCATGGGAGTTCTTTACAATTCTGAGATCTTCATTGATTTCTTTCTTCAGAGACTTAAAGCTCTTATAGTACAAGTCTTTCACTTGCGTAGTTAAAATTACCCTAAGGTATTTTATATTATATGTGGCTATTGTAAGGGGTGATATTTCTATGATTTTTTTCTCAGCCCATTAATCATTTGTATAAAGGAGGGCTACTGATTTTTTTTTTTAGTTACTCTTGTATCCTGCCACATTACTGAAGGAGTTTATTAGCTGTAGGAGTTCCCTGGAAGAATTTTTGGGGTCACTTACATATACTATGATATAATCTCCAAATAGTGAAACTTTGACTTCTTCCTTTCCAATTTCTGTCAACTTGACCTCCTTTGGTTGTCTTAATGCTCTAGCTAGAGCTTCAAGTACTATATTGAATAAATATGGGGAGAGTGGACAACCTTGTCTTGTTCCTGATTTTAGTGGAATCGCTTTGAGTTTCTCTCCATTTAATTTGTCAGCTTGTTGTAAATTGCCTTTATTGTGTTTAGGTATGCTCCGTTTATTCCTGCTCTCTCTAGAACTTTTATTATGAAGCAGTGTTGGATTTTGTCAAAGGCTTTTTCAACATCTAATGAGATGATCATGTGTTTTTTTTCTTTTCTTTCAGTTTGTTCATATAACAGATTTTTGTATATTGGACCATCCTTGCATGTATGGATGAAGCCTACTTGGTCATGGTGGATAGATTTTTTGATGTGTTCTTGGATTCAGTTTGCCAATATTTTATTGAGTATTTTTGCATCAATGTTCATGAGGGAGACTGGTCTGTAATTCTCTGTCTTTGTTTCATCTTTCTGTGGTTTGGGTATCAGGGTAACTGTAGCCTCATAAAATGAGTTTGGTAATGTTCCTTCTGTTTCTATTGTGTGGAACAACTTGAAGAGTATTGGTATTAGCTCTTCTTTGAAAATCTGGTAGATTTTTTCACTGAAACCATCTGTCCCTGGGCTTTTTTTGGTTGGGAGACTTTTAACGACTGTCTCTATTTCCTTTGGGGTTATTGGTCTATTTAAATTGTTTATCTGGTTTTGATTTAACTTTGGTATCTGGTATCTATTCAGAAAATTGTCCATTTCTTTTAGATTTTCCAATTTTGTGGAGTACAAGTTTTTGAAGTATGATCTGATGATTCTCTGGATTTCCTTGTTATATGTTGTTATGTCTTTCTTTTCATTTCTGATTTTGATAATTTGGATGCTCTCTCTCTGCCTTTTGGTTAAGTTGGATAAGGGCTTGTCTATCTTGTTGATTTTCTCAAAGAACCAACACTTTGTTTCATTCATTTCAGTCCTCTATTTGATTATTTCCTGGCATCTACTTCTCCTGGGTGAGTTTACTTTTTTTTGTTCTAGAGCTTTCAGGTGTGCTGTTAAATTGCTAGTGTGAGATTTCTCCATCTCCTTTATGTGGGCATTTGGTGCTATGAATTTTCCTCTTAGCACTGCTTTCATAATGCCCTGTAAGTTTGGGTATGCTGTACATTCATTTTCATTGAATTCTAGGAAATCTTTAATTTCTTTCTTTGTTGTTTCCTTGACCCATTGGTGATTTAGTTGGGCATTATTTAGTTTCCATGTGATTGTAGGCTTTCTATAATTTTTGTTGTTGTAATCTAATATTAAGCCATGGTGATCCGATCAAATACAGGAGATTTTTTCCAAATTTTTGTATCTGTTGATATTTGCATTTGACCAAGCATGTGATTGATTTTAGAGAAGGTTCCATGGGGTGCTGAGAAGAAGGTATATTCTTTTTTGTTAGAGTGGAATGTTCTGTGGATATCTATTAAATTCATGTGAGTCATAATATCTGTTAGTTACCTTATTTCTTTGTTAAGTTTCTGTCTGGTAGACCTGATTATCTGTGTACCTTTTGTTTTCTAGAATTAGTTATTAATGTATATGACCATTAACATCATGACAAAAGTTTAATATATATATAATATATATTATAAATTTGGATATAAAATTCATAAATTAAGAAAAGTTTTAAAGAGTCAAAATAAAACCAAAAATTATGAGATTAGGGGCAATAGAATAGTCCCTTAATTTTAGTTTTTTTTCTGTCACATTTTTCAGGTAGCTATTCTGACATGATACAGAGATTTTGCATTTTCTTTTAACAAGTATGCTTGGGTTTAGAGAAGGAGAGAGTCATGCTACAACTCCAAAGCCAGCTTTAATTTTTAATTGAACTGGGACTACAAAAAGACCATTTGTGTTAAGTGCCTGTAGAGAAAAGCAGAAACAAGCATTTAGGAAGACTTACTCAATTTTATCCTGTTAGATATGTGATATAGCAATAAGATAATTTACTCTGTTTCTTGGCACATTTTTTTCTGGATGATTTGTCCTTTTCTTCAGATGTCTCATTTGTCCAGTGTTCTTCAGATTTGTTAGCCTTCATTCTCCTGAAAGACAAAAACAAAATCCCTTCCCCAACCCTAACTTTGGGGAATTTCCCTTTTGGCATGTTATATCTGATTAAATGAAAAGCATTTCCTAGTTATATAAGTCAATTTAACTTGAATAGTCATGCTGTTTGATGAACCATCACCTTTTCTAATTAAGAGGTCTCTCTTGTTCAAATCCAACAAGATTAAATTTACTAAATTTGCTGTTATCCACAGCTTTTTTTCTCCTGTAGAAACAGAAGCAAAATCTTGTCCCCAATGTAATACATATCCTGGTTTCCATTCTGATGTCAGAGCATCTTTAAAGTATACAGCCTGATTTAATTCTATAGTTTTTTTTTTTTTCTGTTATCCCATGTCTCTCCACAATTGCTCCTTTCTCAGCATGGAGAAAGTTCAAAGTTTATAAAGCATCATGTAATCTATTGGGGGGTGGGTTGTTTCTCCTCTCTGTTTATTTTGCATATCCTTTAGAGTTCAATTTGATCTTTCTATGACTGATTGGCCTGTAGGATTATGTGGTACACCTGTAATAAGCAAAAAACTGTGTCATTTTACCAGAGACATATGCTGGAGCATTGTCAGTTTTAATTTGTATAGGTCATATGACCCTGATGATCATAACTTCTAGCAAATGTGTGATTAAAGAATCAGCCTTTTTGGAACTCAGAGCAGCTAGTCATTGAAATTCTGAGTAGGTATCAATGGTGTCATGTACATATTTCAATTTTCCAAATTCCACAAAATGCACATAGTCCATCTGCCAGATTTTATTCCTCTGAGTACGCTTTGAGATCCATCCTGCTGGTAGTGGAGTCTGCTTGCAAAAAGAACAAGTAGGACATTTCCTTATGATATCTTTTGTTTGTTGCCATATTATGGAAAAATACTTTTTAAACCCTTACTATTGACATGATGTCTTTTTATGAAATTCTGAGGCCTCCAGCACATTTCCTATAAATAGTTTATCAGTCTCATCATTACCTTATGCTAGAGGGCCTGGCAGACCAGTATGGGATTGGATGTGAGTTATATATAAGGCATGATTCCTATTCCTGATTATTTCTTGTAACTGAACAAATAATAAATTTAATTCTGACTCATCAGGGATAAATTCTGCAGACTCAATATGTAAGACCTCTCTTTCAGCATACTGAGAATCAGTAACTATGTTGAGAGGTTCTGAAAAATCCATTAATACTATCAGAATATTATATAATTCTGATTTATTGACAGTATTATAAGCAATTTAAACCACTTTATTTAAATTTTCCGATTTGTAACTTGCCTTTCCTTTTTTGCATCTGTATAAAATGTAGGGGCTCCAGACATTGGTGATTCCCATACAATGTGAGGTAGGATCCAGTCAGCTCAGTTTATAAGTTTAATTCTATTGTTTTGGGGATATTTGTTGTTACTCTCTCCCAAAAAAATTACTGAAAGCTCTTTGCCAAGGTTCACTTTCTGCCCATAATTTGTCAATTTCATCATTAGTTAAAGGTACTACAATTTCTGCTGGGTCTCTTCCTGCTAATTGACAAAGTCTCAATTTTCCTTTCAGAATCAACTCAGAGATCTTTTCCACATATATTTTTAATTTTTTTACTCTGTTTATTTGGTAGAAATATCCATTCTAATATAATATCTTCCTTCTACATTAAAATTCCTGAAGGAGAATGCTTAGAGTGTAAAATAACCACAATGCAATCAAGCTTTGGATCCACGTGATCCACATGTGCATCCTGTATTTTCTTTTCCACCAAAGCCAATTCTCTCTCAGCTTCAGCTGATAATTCTCTTGGACTATTTAAGTCCATATCACCCTCTAAATTTTTGAAAAAACTGCTCAGTTCATGATATTTTTACCCCAAAAGTGCTCTGTAGACTGGAAATGTCTCCAAAATTAATCCTTACAAGTAATTAAGAATCTGAATCAGTCTCTCCTAATTTGCACCTTTTGATTTTTTTTTGTAGCTCTATTTTAGATCCTAAATAATTAATATTATCCTCTCTGTATCTTTTCAGGAGCAATATGTATTCCCCAACCAGGCAAATTTTCCTTTACTTCTTCAAACATTCTTTCCAAAGAATGTCATTATTATTTTATTTTGTTTTGTTTTTTAATGAGATTTAAGAAGATGAAATAAAACATGATTCACTTACCCATTCTGGGGAATTGTATTATGCCATGCAAGATGGTTTTAAAGAAATATATTAACAAAATTTAAAGGTTTTTATAAAGTCCAACATCATTATTTGACCCAAAGAATCCCCCTTCTTCACAGTCAAAACAAAATATTCTGCTTTGAAATTTTGTGTTTAATAAAAATAAAATAATCAGGTTCACTAAGTCTAAGATAGAATGACTTTATGATACTCCATTACATTTCACTAACAGCCTTACTTTTAATTCTTAGAAGCTTACTGTCTCTTTTCTTTTTTTTTTCTTTTACCCTTTTCAGCAAAATTTCACTATATTGATTTGAACATGCAAATTTACTAGCTTGACTATTCTTTAAAACTTCTTACATAATATAATTGATAATATTTTTGATCTATGGAAATGTTTAGAGAAACTTTGGTTGTTTTAGAAAACAGTATTTTTTTATTTTAAATAAGGAAATTCCATTTTTCATAGATTTCTCCAAGTGTGTTATAATATGATGTCTTAATTATAGCATTTAAGTGAAAATATAAAAAATCAATCAGGAATAATTATACAATAATTTAGACCAGTATTTAAGTAATGTTTTCTAATTTAAGAAAATCATAACCAATGTCTATATAGAATGCTAAGGTTAGCAAGCACAGAAGAAAGAAGAAAAAAGAAAGCCCAAAAGGTCAGCAGAGGTTCAGGATGTTGTGTCTCTGTGCGGAAAAGTGAGAGAACACACTGGTCACCAGAACCCATCTGATAAGCATCGGTACCTTTATGCAATCCACAGGGGACCTGCTTTCAGTATTAACTCCTTACTTCAGGAAGCCACACGGCTATATGCTCTGGACCAGTGTTTAATTCATTACTCTGCAAACTGATTTAATGTCTAAAACAGGCTGATCTTAGACATTATCTGGGATCAATTATTAAACTTTTAAATATGATGAGATTCATGTGACCAAACTTATGAACTGTCTAACACAATTAATTTTTATGCTATAGCATATATGTAATGTTTGTGTTTAATTTCTCTCTGAACTTAAACCCATACCCCCTAAGGCAAAATAAAATTTTACAAAGACAAAATATATCTATCTTGTTTTCTTTTATTTCAATTCATTTAATTGTACTTTTAAAGGACACATTGTAAGCCCCTTGTGGTGATACTGTGTTCCCCAATATATTGTGCATCTTAGTAAACTTATCTGGGGTCAGAGGACAGAACAGCAACTAGATAGACATAGAGGCCAGAAAATGGTGACATACACGCCTTTAATCCTAGCATTCCAAAGGCAGAAATCTGTCTGGATCTATGTGAATTCAAAGCCACACTGGAAACAACCAGGCATAGTGACACACACCGTTAATCCCAGGAAGTGATGGCAGAAAGCAGAAAGGTATGTAAGGTGTGAAAACCAAGAACTAGAGCTGGTTAAGCTTTCAGGCTTTTGAGCAGCAGTTCAGCTGAGATCCATTTGGATGAGGACTCAGAGTCTTTCAGTCTGAGGAAACAATCAGCTGAAGAATTGGCAAGGTGAGGTGGCTGTGGCTTGTTCTGCTTCTCTGATCTTTCAGTGTTCACCCCAATACCTGGCTCCAGGTTTGTTTCTACTAATAAGACCTTTTAAGATTCATGTTACAGTCTCCCTCTGTGAATATGTTATTGTTATTAGGTTGATGTGTTTGTTGGACTGTTAAAAGTGGAAATGGGTGTATCCCTGATTCTTTTTGACTTCTCTTGGCACTCTTTTCCTCCTATTGAGTTGCCTGTCCAGGCCTGATATGAGTGCTTTTGGCTCGTGGATGAAGGGCAAATTGTTTGCAGTATGTATTGAATGAAAGAAAAATTTATTTTCAATAAAAATTTTTAAAAGTCAACACAATATGAGAGTTATATAAATTTATAAGTGGAACATGAAGATTTGATGCATGTATATATCATATAAACTACATTTGAGTTATGTTTTTCCCTTGGACAAGGGAATCTAGGTTAAGTAACCTTTAGGATCTACTTTTCTTGTGCTATATCTAGGGATAAAAATCATGTGATCATAAAATCTCCTTTATACCTGCCACATGATTCTTCTGAATACAGATGCCTACATATGGCAGTCTCTATTAGCAGGTTAGAAATTTCCCTGTAGGGTGTACCAACAACAACAACACTCACTGGATTGTGTTCCCACAAGACCCACTCTACCACCCAACCCTATCTACCTCACCATCATTCCTGTGGCCAGACCTTCCCTGGAACTCCAGCTGACTCCATTGGCACAGGTAAGACCACACCATTTGGAAGAACAGACTCCATAGGCACAGGAACAGCCCACACCAGCGAGAAGAAAAGGAGGATATGCTGGATCTAGGCACCCAAACCTCCAAAAACATCAGCTGAGGCACTACACTAGATGCAAAGACTTGCCATTCATTAGAATGCTTGGTCACTCAGTCCAGAAGACAAGAATTGAAGTGAATAATAAAACAAGAAAACACTCATCCAACAAATACAAAAATATGGATCAACACCCAGACCTATAATCACACCAAATTGAGGTGCATAAACACCCGTGTAAGAATATATTCAGTAACAGAAATGACAATATGACACTACCAGAAGCCAGTGATCCTATGATAGCAAGACCAGAACATCCCAAAGATGCTGAAGAACTAAAAAAATGACCTTAAAATAACTTTGTGAAGATGATAGAGGCCCTTAAAGAAGAAATGAAAAATTCCCTAAAGAAAGCCAAGAAAAAAAAATCAAACAGGTTAAGGAAACAGTTCAAGGCTTGAAAATTGAAATAGAAGCAATAAAGAAAACACTTACCTTGGGAATTCTGCAAATGGAAAATCTGGGAAGAAAAAAGAAACCAACAGAATACAAGAGATGAAGGAGAGAATCACAGGCACTAAAAATACAAAAATGTAGATTCCTTTGTCAAAGAAAATGTTAATTCAAAAAATTCCTAACACAAAACATCCAGAAAATCTGGGAAAATAGAAAAAGACCAAACTTAAGAATAATATGAAGATAAGGGGAAGAATCCTAGCTCCAAGCCACAGAAAACATATTCAACAAAATCATAGAAAAAAATTTTTGAAATCTAAAGAAGGGCATGCCTATAAAGGCACAAAAAGCTTACAGAACACCAAATCAACTTGACCCCAAAAAAGTACCCTCCCCATGCCACATAATAATTAACGCACTAAACATAGAAAATAAAGAAACAATATTAAGAGCTTCAAAGGAAAAGGTCAAGTAAGATACAAAGGTAGACCTATCATAATTACACCTGACTTCTCAATTTAGACTCTAAAGTCAGAATGACCTAGACAGATGTTATACAGACACTAAGAGACCACAGATGCCAAACCAGACTACTATACCCAACAGAACTTTCAATCATCATAGGTAGAGAAAACAAGATATTTCATGATAAAAAACAGATTTAAACAATACCTATCTCCAAATCCAGTCATACAAAAAGTACTAGAAGAAAAGCTACAACCCAAGGAAGTTAGCTGTATCCACAAACACAGGCAATAGATAATCTCATACCAGCAAAATGTGAATAAGTGAAACACACACTACTATCACTAACACCAAAATTAAAAAAAAAACCAGGAATTAAAAATCTCTGGTCATTAATATCTCCTAATATCAATGTACTCTTAATATATTCCAATACATAAACAAACTGGAAAAAAAACCACATAAACATCTCATTAGATATTGAAAAAATCTTTGGCTAAATTAATACCCCTTAATGAAAAAAGGTCTTGGAGTGATCAGGAACACACATAAACATAATAAAATCAATATATAACAAGTCAACAGCCAACATCAAATTAAATGAAGAGAAACTCAAAGCAATTGTGCTAAAATCAGAAATAAGACAAGGCTGTGCATTCTCTCCATGTATATTCAATATAGTACTTGAATTTCTAGCCAGAGCAATGAGACAACAAAAGGAGATCAAGGGGATACAAATTGGAAGTGAAGAAATCAAAATTTCACTATTTGCAGATGATATGATAGTATATGTAGGTATCCCCCCAAATTCTACCAGGGATCTACTACAGGTGATAAAAACCTTTAGTGAAGTGGCTGGATACAAACTTAGCTCAAATAAATCAGTAACCTTCCTATATAAAGGGATAAATAGGCTGAGAAAGAAATCAGGGAAACAACACTCTTTACAATAGTCACAAATAATATGAAATTCTTGGGCATAAATCTAACAAAACAAGTTAGAAGACCTGTATGACAAGAACTTTAAGTCACTGAAGAATAAATTGGAGAACTTATGAGAAGATGGAAAGATCTCACATACTCGTGGATTGGTAGGATCAGTATAGTAAGAGTGGCAATCTTATCAAAAGCTATCTACAGATTCAATGAATTCCCCATCAGAATCCCAACACAATTCTTCACAGACATTGAAAGAACAATACTCAACTTCATATGAAAAAACAAAAAATAAGGATAGCTAAAACAATCCTGTACAATAAAAGTGCTTCTGTAGGTATAACCATCCCTGATTTCAAGTTCTACTATAGAGATAGGAATAAAAACAGCATGGTATTGGCATAAAATCAGAAGGTTGATCAATGGCATCAAATTGAAGATCCTGACATAAATCCACACAAGTATGAACATCTGGATTTTGACAAAGAAGCCAAAACTGTATAATGGAAAAAAAAAGCGTCTTCAACAAATGGTGCTGGCATAACTGGATGTCAAAATATAGAAGACTGCAAATAGATCTATATCTAGTGACATGCATAAATCTCAATTCCAAGTAGATCAAAGATCTCAACATAAATCCATTTACACCAAACCTGATAGAAAAGAAAGTGAGATGTAGTTTTAAATGCATTGGTAGAGGAGACAATTTCCTGAATAGAACAGGAGTAGCACAGACACTGATGTCTACAATTAATACACGAGACTTCATGACACTGAAAAGCTTCTGTAAGGTAAATGATGCTGTTAAGACAAAATTGCAACCTATAGAATGGGAAAAGATCTTCACCAACCCCAAATCTAAAATGGGATTGATTTCCACAATATATAAAGAACTCAAGAAACTTGACATCAAAATACTAAGTAATCTAATTTAAAAAATGAGGTACAAATCTAAACAGAATTCTCAATGGAAGAATCTCAAATGGCCTAGATACACATAAAGAATTGTTCAACATCCTTAACCGTCAGGAAAATGCAAATCAAAATGGCTTGGCGATAACATCTTATACCTGTAAAACTGGCTAAGATCAAAACACTAATGACAACTTATGTTGGAAAAGATGTGGAATAAGGAGAATACTCCTGTACTGCTGGTGCAAATACAAACTTGTACAGCCACTTTGGAAATCAATATGATGATTTCTCAGAAAACTGGAAATCAATCTACCTTGAGACACAGCAATACCAGTCTTGGCTATATACCCAAAATGTGTTCTAACATATCACAAGGATGCTTGCTCAGCTACGTTCACAGCAGCTTTATTCATAATATCCATAACCTGGAAACAAACTATATCTCTATCAACCAAAGATTAGATAAAGAAAATGTGGTACATTTCCACAATGGAGTATTACTCAGTGGAAAAAACAAACAAACAAACAAACAAACAAAACAAAACAAAAAAAACAATGACATCATGAAATTTGAAGTCAAATGTTGGCGCTCGATAAAGTTGTACTAAGTGAAATAACCAAGACCCAGAAAGACAAGCATGGTACTTGCTCATAAGTGGATGAGTATTATGAGTAAAATGTAAGATAAGCAACCTACAATCCACAGCCCTGGATAGCCTAGGTAACAAGGAGGCCCCTAAAAAGAATGTATTGATTTCTCTGGGGACAGGAAATAGATGAGCACACCTGGGTAAACTGGAGGCAGGGGAGGTGGATGAGAACCTGAGGGAGGGGGTTGGATGGGCTGGGCATGGGAGGTAAATTAAAGGCAGGACAAAGGGGGATAGTAATAAAAGAGACATCTTGATAGGTCGATCTATCGTGGGGTTAGGGAGAAACTTGGTGCCAGGGAAACTCCCAGGTATCCACAAGAATGACCCAGCTAAGACTCCTAGCAATAGTGAAGAAGTTGCTTGAACTGGCCATCTCCTATAATCAGATTGGTGACTGCCTTGTCATCAGAGAGTCTTCATCCAGTAACTGAAGGAAACAAATGTGAAGATCCACAACCAAGTACTGCGCAGAGCTCCAGGAATCCTGTTGAAAAGAGGTAGCAAGGAATGATTGAGCCAGGGAGGATCAAAGTCATCACAAGGGAACTCACAGAAATAACTAACCTGGGCTCATTGGAGCTTACATACTCTGGACTGACAGCCTGCATGGGACCAACATAGCACCTCTAAACATGTGTGCCAGTTGTGTAGCTTGGTCTATTTCTGGGACTTCTAGCAGTGTTGCTGGGGAATAATGCCTTTGTACAATGGTTTAATAAAATACTGATTAGCCAGTAGTAAGGCAGGAAGTATAGGTGGGATAAACAGACAAGGAGAATTCTGGGAAGAGGAATGCTGAGTCAGGAGATGCCAGCTTGCCATCCAGGGTGCAGCATGTAATGACATACAGATAAAGCCACAGAACACACGGTGATATATAGATGAACAGAAATGGGCTGAATTTAAGTATAAAAGCTAGTCAGTAGTAAGCCTGAGCTAATGGCCCAACAATTTTAATTAATATAAGCCTCTGTGTGTTTACTTGGGTCCAAGCAGCTGTGGGACACAGAAAAATTTCAGCTACACAGTGGGATCAGGTACTGTCTATAATGCAAGGGTTGCCTTGCTCAGTCTTACTATAAAGAGAGCAGCTTAGACCTACCTCATTTTTTTTATGCTATGCTTTGTTGACTCCCTTAGGAGGCCTGCCCATTTCTGAATTTCTGAACGGAAACAGAGGACTAGTGGATTGATGGGGGGCAGAGGGGAGCCATGGGGATGGAACAGGAGGAGAGGAGGGAGAGAGAACTGCAGTCAGGATGTAAATTAAATTTAAAACATTGAATCAATAAAGAAGACTTTATTTCATGGATATAATAAAAAATTACCTAGGTAAAACACATAATCTTATGTTTAAGTCTATATAAAGATAACTTAAAGTATATGTTTTTTTCTTTCTCTTGTCTTCTTGGCTTTGAGACTATTTTTAGTGTTACACCTTTTCTCTAGGAAAAAGTTCTCAATCTTATATAAATCTCTCTGTAATTTAAAGATGAAAGCATATAGTTAAATATTTGATTTTCAAATATAATTCAAATATTTGTCCATAACAAGGAATTATTTCTCATTACGTCTTTGTTATCAGTTTTATTAACCTTTTCTATAATATATTTTTATACTTTCAGTACATTTTAACTTCTTTTGGGGGGTAAGAATGTAACTCAGTAGGTAGATCAATCAGTAGCATACCCAAGTCTTTGGTTTTAATAACAGCATCTTTAAAACGCAATCACCAAGTTAAATTAAAATAATTTCATTTCTGTCCTAGCTAACAACAGAAGTAAAAACACTTTTTGGAAGAATGTTTGTTTTGTCTTAAGGTTTATAGTCCATCATGAAGGGAAGTTGGGGCAGGAACTTCTGTAGGAAGAAAAAAACTGAAGCAGAGACCACAAAACAATACTATTTACTGGCTTGCTCTCCCTGGCTGACTCAGTCTGCTTCCTTCCACAAACCACTACCAATTGAACCACCTACAGTGGGCCGAACCAATCACCTTAATAATTTACAATTATTTTCCGCACAGACTTGCCTAGAGGCAATTTTCTAGAGTTAGTTCTTTTATTGAGCTCCTCTCTTCCCAGATGATTCCAAAATTTGCCAACTTGACAGAAAACTAACCAGAAAAAATTCATTCTTTGTTTTATTTTATAGCATTATATTTAGCATACAGAAAAATACTCCATTGCTATCTGTAATACAAAATTAGTCTATGGTGGCCTAGGATGTTTTAATTTGTTTCTTATTCTCCAGAAAATACATAATATTATCTGATAGAAATACAGGTGATTTTCCTAATAGTACAGGTGTACATAGCTATTATTCTTATTAGAAGATATTGAAAAGAGGAAATATTATATCTGTCCCCTATATGTGTCAACCCAAAATCAATCTTAAAGTAATGAATTATTTTACCTCTAATGATTATGGCTCATTTTTAGTCAATATATTTGATGTAGATTGTATTGTATAACTCAATGGGACAAAGGAAGGCAGCAGAAGTAGCTGTTGAATACACATAGAGACAGATGTACAAGGCTTTATATTGTTTGCATTTTTCAAAATAGACATAGGGATACCATTGAAATATGAGAAATAATGTCAGGAAAAAGTTTAATAAATCACATTTCTTACTAAGTGGTATAATATATGAGCATATATCAGCTAGGTACAGTGTGTCATGACTTTACTCACAGCATTCTAGAAGCAGAAGAAAACAAATTCTATAAAGTCAGAAACACCCTGTATTTTAGGATAACCTGTAGTATATTGTGTGGCTCTCTTGAAATAAATTACAAAAAATAAAATAAAACAAACAAAAATCTTCATACTGTGTATGGACTTAAAACCAGAGAATTAGAGATTGCAAACTATAATGACAATATTGTGAACATATTGATTTAGACACTGACAGTGAAGAAGTAGGTGTTATCAATATGCTGATGAAGTGTTTAAGACTACTGTAATACACAAGAATTCAGGGTTGAACTACAAAAATTATATGTCAGGAAGCTGAGTTGTACACTTAGTCATTATTAGGAAAAAAGCTTAATAAATTTGTGTTTGGGTGAGGTTCATGAGCAAGAATCTATTCCAACATTAAGAGGATGGCAAAAGATAATTCAATCTCAGAGTGGATATTACACACATCTGTGTTGCTGGAACACAACAATTTTGGTAGGCACTCTTAATTATTTGACATAATTATTTGACTTCCATAGAATTTTCTAGAAAAGTCCTTGTTTAATTGGGTTGATTTTTTATACAGTTCTAAGGCTTGCTTTTGACTATGTAGAGGACATTACCTGCTGAACATTGTTAATTTTAAGGACTTTGAATCAACTTGATATATTCAATTTTTACCATATTTTATTAGTGAATTGTTTGGCTTACAAATCTCCAGGTGGCTAGAATTTACTATCCTAAAACGTAAAGTCTGCAACTTAAACAGTATAACCTCTTTCTGAAATAATGTTTTTAAGAGATATTGACTTTGGACAATTGTAATAAATGTCTGAATATTTATTCAAACTAATTGATCCAACATTTTTGAATATGTTTACATGTAGAATTCCTTTTCTATCCCAAAATAAGTCAGCAAAATTATTGCTAAATGTGCATTTATTAATAACTAAAAACTTAATAATTTTAATATTATTGTTCCAAGATCTCAATTATAAAAATCTCATAATTATTTTCATCATCATTATTTATTGATTATTTGTAAATAATTACTTCTACTATATATTCCTTAATATAATATTGAATATTACAGTATTCATTATACAATCTCATTTTAAAAGACTTCTCCTGGAAATGACAGGTTAATCATTTTAATTGGTATTAAAACTTCTAGTTTTTAATAATCAGTATACTCCTTTCACAGATTTAAATATTTTGAGATCAATTTCAAGACTGAAAATAAAAGATGAATACATGCCTATGCCAAGTGCTTCATAGCAATGACAATATATATAATCACAGAGATTTAGATACTACAAAACATATGAAGAAATGTGGATGTTGTTCATCATAAAATATGAAAATTAATATACAGACAAAATAATGTTGCAAATATTTAATTTCTGGAATACCAAAATTGTTCATTTCAAATTTGATAACTGAGGAGGAGATATCTGTAATAGTGTATCTGCCAGGAACTCTGACAAAAAAAATTGGAGAAAGGATTTGTTCTCAGGTCATGCTCAAGGATTAACAGAAGAGAAATCATAGCAAGAAGCTAAAGATGGGTTCTTATTGTTACTTTTTGAGAGAAAGCAGAAGAAATCACCTTTCTAAGTGGTTTCCAAGTCTTTATATTAGGTTTCTATTCATCAAATTGATGATTATGCCTTGCGGGTATTTCAGAGAAAAGGCTGCCAGGGGTCATTGATTAGGCTGTCCATTCGAAAAGGTGAACTCTTCATGTATTTTACACCTCTATTTCACCTTTTAAATATTACAGTATGTAATTACAGAGCAAACATATATTAAGAGTGATGATGTTGCATGTTTTTATTATATCTGTATTGCTAAGGTCATAAATGCTGAAGCTGCTAAAATATTTGTCAGGTTTGGAATTTCAAAGGTGAAGATTTTATATTGTACAGACTAATTCAGCAACCACCTGGAAAGATTAATGTATAGTGATTAACTTTTTATTATGGGGACTAGCTTTTTCAATTTTTAAATGTAATTCAAGAGTTATTTCTAAAATTGCACAAGTACATGTTTTATGTGTTCTCTTTTTTCTTCTATAGAAAATCATTCAAGTGATTTATGGATGCAAATATCATCTTATTTATATTTTCACTCTTAATAGTCACAGAAATGAAGTGATTTATTTTCGGCATGATCTGAATACTAAATATATGCAGGAAATTTGGAAGACAGAAGTATGTTAATAAAAAATTAATTATTAAAGTACCACTATGTGTATATATATATATATATATATATATATATATATATATATATATATCTGCAAAACATACACAAGGAAAATGCTTTCAGAGACTAAGAATAGTATTTAGAGAATTTTTCCGAAAATGGAATAATTGAAATTTATTTTATATTGAGATCAACAAATTCCCATTGAATTCTAAAAACACAGATATTTCTGAAAAAGTAAATGCTCAAATTAAAACTATATGTGTTTTTGATTGTCTGGTAATCAAACTAAAGCTATTGTTCTTGTTAGAAATGTACTCTAGAATTGAGTTTCATCCCCTCAATTTCTTTATAAAATAATATTTGTGCTTTCTGCATACCTTTGAATAGCCATTTCTTTATAAACATGATATCTCAAATGAAGGCACATATAACCATAGAAAGCACAAATTTGCTTACTTATTCTTTGTTGTTTTATTTTTTTTCTAAGTCAATTGTAAGGATAAAAGTTATTTTTTCCAAATTCTCCATAAGGCAGATACTACTTACCTCCTGTGGAAAGCACATTCACTTTTACAATTTATAGAAATATTATATTCAATAAATTGTATAAAGAAATACAAGTGCAGTTATTGCTATGACAACTGCAGCAGCTGCTCTCTTTATGTGATGCAGCAGTACAATGCCAAATTCATAAGATATAGTATTCCAAACTAATTATTATTAAAGACACATCTAAATTACTTTGTTATCTTTTTCTCTAATAAGTGAATACACTCAATACTTTGGAAATACAAATTTATTTCCTCTGATTTCTAAATGGTAGAAGTGCAACCTGCCTTTTTCCAGGTTAAAATCAGTGTTATCATTACATTGTGAAGTGTTTAGGAAAGGATTCTGTCTCTGGTCTGCCCTATGTCCTGTGGCTGCCTGGGTTTCTCTGTCTAAAACGCTAGGGCCAGTTCTTTTCATGCTGTGATTTAATTGTATCCGTGTTTTGAATGTGACCTCAGAGGACCTTTCCTCAGTTGAATTGCTGAGACAGAAAGAGATGGCATATTGTTCCTTTTGCAAGGCTACCAACCATATGTAACTGGTACCCTACATTATGACTTAGTTATGACTCAACCTTCATTATCTCCAGAAAGCCCTTCTCTAAATATAATAACATTGAAGTTAAGATGTGCAGAATCTGAATTTTGAGGCAGCATAATTCTGTGAATATACATTAGCTACACCTGCACCTCTAATTCTTTGGCCATATATATCAATTAACCAGAAGTTCTGAGAATTTGTGGCAGCAGTGTTATTGAAAAAGCCATCACACTTTGCTATTCATTTTGGACTATACACTGAAATGACTGCCACAGCTTTACTTTTTTCCATATTTGTTTATTTGTTTGTTTACTCATTTATTTATTGAGCCAGGTTATTTCTTTGTAGTACTGGCAGTCCAGGAATTCACTACATAGAACAGGCTGGCCTTGAACTCAAAGAGATCCTCCACCCTTTGTGCTGGGATTAAAGGCATGTGCTACCATGCATGGTTAGCTTTTCTTTTTCTTTGTACATACCCCCAATCAATGGACCCATGGTGATCCTTTATGATTTGCTAACAAATATAATACTTTGAAATAGAACATTTGAAAATATATTCTAATTTTCATATTATTTACACCGGATATATATATATATATATATATATATATATATATATATATATATATATATATATATTAGTTTCAGATTATTTGTATGTAACAATAGTTTAAACATCTCAACATGAGATTTCTGGTAAAGATATTTTAAGTTTAGCTAATTGTATGTAAGTCTAACATTTGTGTGGTACCTCATGTTGTTGTGAGTTTTGTGTGAAACACCTAAAGTCTAGCCAGAATTGTTAAAGAACACAATACAGTGGCTAAGGAGATAACTTTTCAATTAAAGTGCTTGCCTCACAGGCATGAGGATCAGAACTTGGATACCCAGTTCTCATTTAAACAATTGGTACTTCTGGTGGTCCACCAATAAATCCAGAGGTAAGAAGGTGGAGAAATGATCTCTAGAGAAGCATTTTAGCCAGACTAGTAATATTGGCCAACTTTAGGTTTGAGCTACTCACCGTCAATGAATAATGTAAAAAGCAATAGAAGAAGAATCCTGATGTCAACCTTGATGTTCTGTGTGGACTTGCATGAGCACTCACCCACACAAAAGTACAGATGAAAGAGAAAATAATGTAATATATGATCATTTGTGTAGCTATAATTTTGTTAGATAGATTGGTTAAAGTTATTCCTGATTTTAAATATATTTTTTCTTTTTATGGGTCAAACAATCTCTTTAACAGCCTCACTCTTTTTATAACCACAATATTATTTATAACATCAATAGTTTTTTACTTTACCTGTGAATGAAATTTTGCTGGATTTGTATTTCTTTGTATAGCTTTATTCACATAACTAAACATTGAGAGATTGTAACAATCTGAAATAATATCTCACTTATTAGAACAGTCATTATTTTTGGCACATTTTAATTAAAATATGTTACTCATTTCCTCCTTCCTTTTTTTCTCCCAGTCCCTCCCATGCTCCCCTTCAAACCCTCTCATTTTCTACTCATTCTCATATTGATACTCTTTTTCTTTATCATTGTTACATATATATTATACATATGTACACATAAATATGTAACTATTACTTGCTGAGTTCATTTTTGTTGTTTTGTGTATTTGGTGTCCAGACTAACCACTTTATATTAGGTGATATTTCTCCCTCTTTCTTTAGTCACAACTTTCCTGTAGTTCTCTGTCTAGGTCTATTATATGAGAGATTTTCTCCCTTTTCCTGTTTCCACATTAGCATGTCTACTGATATTGTCAATGTTCAGTTTTCTTTTACATAGCTATTTCTAGGAGACAAGTCCCATAAATGACTTTCTGGTATTCTGGCTCATACAGTCTTTCTATACCCCTTCCACAAAGTCTCCTGAGCTATACATTCAGGAGCTGTGCTGCAGATATAACCATGATGGCTGTGGTCTTCAGTATCCACTGTTCTCTGCATTGTGTCTACTTGTAGTTTTTATAAAGGGTCTCAATTTGTTGTAAACAGAAACCTCTTTGAAGAGGAGTGATAGCTGCACTTATCTATTGATATAAGAGTAAGATTTAAAATGTAGTTAGGAATTATAATGGTCTAGCAAAGTGGTGGCAGTGGATTCTCTTCTAAGATCTTTGGTCTCATTAGGCTTAGTTAGGTAGGTATAGTACCAGGTGTGGATTTCCTCCTGTAGTGTAAGCCTTAAGTCCAATTAGACAAACTATAGGCTATCACCAACATCTAAATGCCACTTATTGAACTTTTATAAAAATCGCATCCTCCTAGAATTGTTGTGGTTTACAGGTTTCATATCTGTGTAAGACTATTAATTGTTTCCTCTCTATAGCAGCTTGCATAATATTTTCTGTTATTATGGAAACTAGGTGCAGAAAGGGGCTTTTGGGTTAGATTCTGCTTGAAATATCTGAATTCCATATTGTGTGTAGTGTCTTCAGCACTAAGGACTAAGCTTCAATTTCTGATAGACAACCAATGGTAACAACAATAGTCTGTATCATTGTAGGAGTCATTTAGACTACCCCGACCAACCAATCATATTTTTGGTGCCTGATATTGGAGATTATGTCAGTGTATGCTTCTATAGGGAGCCTTGTCAACCCAAGTGGTGTGACTCAATATGTGATATTTTGTTTGTGCAACCCAATAAAATTTATCTGAGGATCAGAGGAAAAAGTCAGCCACTATATTAGACATAGAAGTCAGGCAATGGTAGCACATGCCTTTAATCCTATCATTCAGGAGGCAGGGATCTGTATGGATCTCTGTGAGTTCAAGGCCACACTGAGAACAGAGCCAGGTGTGGTGGCACACGCCTTAAATTCCAGCAATAGTTAACCATGGAGGTCTGGAGGTCTGCAGACAGGCAGGAAGTGGCAGAACTGGTCAGGAAGAGGAAGTGATAATGCTGGATGGAGAGAGCAAATGATATAGCAGAACACAAAGGCATATAGGCATGCGTATGCAGGAAGTAGGTCTCTTTAGAGACTGAGGTGTCTGTGAGGTGAGGTTAGCTTGTGGCTTTTCCTATTCCTCTGATATCTCAGGTTTTCGCCCCTATATCTGGCTCCAGGTTTTTACTTAATAAGACCTTTTAAGATTTGTGTTACATCAATATAATATAATATATTACTTAATATATAATGGATACACACACATACACACACATATATATATATATGTATATGTATATATAAAGTAAGTAGAAAATAATAAGATTCCTTGATGCTTTATCAAAAAATCTTGGTGTTAGTTTTCTTCCCTCTCCTTCTACATTGACCTCCCTCCCCTTTCTCATTTGGGACACCCTTATCAATTTTCTGTGTTCCTCTTCATATCACCTGTATTATGGCACTTGGATCACTAGCCCTTTGTACACCATGATCCCTTTATAATTGCCTCATTTCTGCAGTTACTCCATCTGAAATATATTCACATTGGAAGATTTTGAGCTAGCAATCACAGATGATAAAGAATATGTGTGATTTTCTTTGTAACTCTTGGTTTTCTTACTCATTGTGATCTTTAACCTAATTCCATTCATTTACCTGCAAATTTAATGACTAAATTTTTCTTTACAGCTGAAAGATATTCCATTGTGTATATGTACCATATCTTCATTATCTATCTGTTGAAGGACATTTAGCTCCATTTCCTAGCAATTGTGAATAGGATGGCAATATGCTCTGGTAAGCAATTGCACGTGAGGTAGTATGTCAAAACCTTTGAGCATATGCCTAAGTGCAGTATGGCTGGGGCATAATGTGGATTCTTTTGTGAAGATACTTTATAATTATTCCCAGAGTGGCTACACTAGTTTTCAATCCTACCAACAGTAAATGACAGTTAACCTTTTTCCACAAACTTGCCAATATTGGTTGCCGATTGTTTTTTTGTTTGTTTGTTTGTTTGATGTTTAATCTTAGCCATTCTCACTGGGGTTCAATGAAGATAATGTTTAAAATTTTCTAATACTCAAGCCAACTAAACACCAAAAAACAGGAGACAATAAAAGTATGGACCAATATCCAAAATTGATATATAGATATAATTGAATGAATTATATCAATATGAATATACCAAAATGAATATAGATATAAAAATCTCAAATAAAATAATAGCACATAGAATACAGGCAATGATCATGTAGTCCAACCAACATAATCAAGTTTATTTATCAGGGAAATTAAAGGGCTATTTACCAATTGCAATTCAATAAATATAATAAATCTCATAAATGGACTAGAAGAAAAAATCATATGATAACCTCAGGAGATGCATGAAAATCAACATTATCTTAAATAGAAAAAAAATAAGAAATCTTATTAAAATCAGGAATGATAGAAGACTGCCCACAGTGGTCATTTTATATTTTTAAAAATTATTTCTTTAATTTGTGAGATTATAATATAATTACATGGTTTTCCCCTTTCCTTTCTAACTTCCAAATACTCTCATTTACCCCTCCTTGCTCTTTTTCAAGTTCATGGCCTCTTTTTGCATAATTAATTATATACATTATATATATATATATATATATATATATATATATATATATATATATATATATACCTATAATTTTTCTAAGTATAACCTGTTCAGTATGCATACTATTAATTGAATAAAGGATTTCAGACCTGATCATTTGATATAGATAACCAATCGGTGTGCTCTTTCCTGGGAAAGATTGTTTCTCCCTCTCTCAATGTATCTTAGTTGCCTATAGTTCTTTGTGCTGACTTCAAGTCTTATGGGCTTTCCCCCACTCATTTTAGCACGTCTTTCTACAGTTGTTCAACTAATGTTTGCAAATGCAGAGCTATTGTCTTATTAGATAAAATAATGAAATTAAATGGATATAAATAAGAATAATAAAGCTTAAATGAAACTATGCCTATTTGCAGAGGATATGATACTATACATAAATGATACCAAAAATTACTTGAGCAAACTTCTAGAAACAATTAACATTTCCAGAAAAGTGGTATTTTATAAAACTAACTTGAGAAAAATCAGTAATTTAGTTATACATCATAAATAAACACACCAAGAAAGTGATCACACACACACACACACACACACACACACACACACGCACATATATATATATATATATATATATATATATATATATATATATATATATATATATTAGCTGGTTCCTAAATGATTTGCGTGTTTCCAAGAATTCCTAACAGTATATTTATCTAAAATGCCTATCAAGCATCCAAGGTGGAACAAAACAACACCTATCTCCTAAGTCAGCAGGATAGCTTTATTTCTTGTGAAATTTAGGATGAGACTCTTCTTTCTTATACAACTTCACTAATAGACCCCTAACTTCCAACCTAACCACTTCTAGGAATGTATACTGAACAAATAGATCCCTGTAGCTAATGTTTTCCTGCCTGGCCCACAGTCAGGACAAATCTCTCTCACCTGCCAGTCCCAGAGCCGCTCAGACTTATATTGGTTACAAACTGTATGGCTGTGGCAGGCTTCTTGCTAACTGTTCTTACAGCTTAAATTAATCCATTTCTATAAATCTGTACCTTGCCATGTGGCTCGTGGCTTACGGGCATCTTCACATGCTGTTTGTCATCATGGCGGCTGGCAGTGTCTCTGACTCAGCCTTTCACTTCCCAGCTTTATTCTCCTCCTTGTCCCGCCTATACTTCCTGCCTGGCCACTGGCCAATCAGTGATTTATTTATTGACCAATCAGCAACACACTTGACATACAGACCATCCCACAGCAGATCCCCTTTTTGATATACTAACCAGTTATTAACACTCAGTTGACCTCCTCTTTTACCACTCGCATATTGGATTGTAATAGAAAGCCTAATGGTCACTGCCTGAGGACAATTCTTATCTGCCTTTATGACCCTGTAAGCATTCAAGCCTGGTGATCTTGCTCAGCCAGAGGATTGCTATGGTTTGAATTTATAACTGAATACCCCAGAGAACTGAGAGAGACAAGAACTGAGAGAGGCGAGAACTGAGAGAGACGAGAACTGAGAGGGAGAAAGAGGATTTTGACTAGAGAACTTGAGGATGAGACAGAGAAAAGAGAGCAGAAGAACTAGATGAGTAAGAACTTGAGAGGAACAAACTGAGATGGGGAAGAACTAGAATGAAGGGCTAAAAGAGAGTACTAGAGGAAAGAGATGGAAGATGAGGAAGCGCCAGAAGGGAAACAACAAGATCAAAGAGGAGCTGAGATGGGAAGGAACTAGATGGACGAGAACCTAGATGGGGCAGAATTAAGATAGAACTTAGAGGAGACAGAAGATAAATAAGGCAAGAAATTGTAGTTCAACTGTTTAATTTTATTATTTTTATAACATTTATTTATCATTTTTCACAGAATTATGTTAAGGTATAATTACACAGTTGATTCATAAACACAAAAGCATCATCATAGAATAAGCAAGCTTCCTTCTGCTTGTATATCCTCTCTGAATATGTAGGAAGCCTATGTGACATCACAAGTGACTAAACCTCAAGTAAAGCTCCCCTGTGCCCAAACCCCATTTGTTTGTTTGTTTGTTTGTTTGTTTGTTTTTAGGTAATTTTGACTATGTTGTATTAAATATTTAGCATTCTCTGTTGTAAATAAAAATGAGGTCAGACCTAAAATACAGTAACATGTGGAGTGGAAAACATTCACAAACAGCTCTGTGTATGTCAAGTTGGGACGAAAATAGGCTAGGGTTTGTAGAAAAGACCAGCAGTATCTAGGGTGGCTATGTATAGGATAGTCAAAAGTAACAAACAAGAAAATTTAGTAATAGTGTCATATTTTATTTCAAACTTTATTTTAAATAATTTGTCAGTTGTGTAGTTTGACATTTTACTTTTATACAATATAAGTTTTGTTGATTTCATTTATTAGACTTTTACTTTTTTCCCTAACACAATCCCCTCTCCAGAAAACACAAAAGCTTATTTTGCAAAGTTGCAAAACAAGTGTGTATTGATTATTGCATTTGTAACATTATACTCTTCAAAACAGGCTACTATTGGCTAAGCATATCAATTTTTTGGATGCTTCTTGAATTACGGTAGTATTTCCTCTCTCTCTCTCTCTCTCTCTCTCTCTCTCTCTCTCTCTCTCTCTCTCTCTGTGTGTGTGTGTGTGTGTGTGTGTGTGTGTGTGTGTGTGTGTCTGAGTGTGTGGGTGTGTCTGTGTCTGTCTGTCTGTCTCTCTGTTTCTTTGTGTCTGTGTCTCTGTGTGTGTCTCTCTCTTGGTCTCTGTGTGTGCACCTCTCTCTGTCTCTTTCTATGTGTGCATGTCTCTCTGAGTATGTCTTTTTCTGTCTGTCTCTCTGTCTACCCCTCGCCGTGTGTGTGTGTGTGTGTGTGTGTGTGTGTGTGTGTGTGTATGTCTGTGTCTGTGTGTTATAAAACTGGATAACCCCAGGTGATTCAAATACATAACAAATTGAAAACTCATTTTGCTTTTAGAGTCCCATCTTTCATTGGCTAGTTTTATGAACAAATAACTGATGACATCAGACATATACCACTTTATGATATATATAATTCAAAATTAAATTATCAGAGTATATTGTATGGGAGAGCATGCAATAGCTAACTTACACTGCTAGAGATGCTGGTTACTGTTCTTTAATGTCAAACTAAATATAATTAAATGAGGTTTTTGGGGCTATTGCAGAATGTATTTGAGTTTAATCCTTAATAAAAATCAAATGCCAAATTGTCTGAACTGTAATAGATCAGAGATAAATTATACTGGAGAAATATGTAATGTTTAAGAACACATGAAAGCCAGCAGGAAATGTTCCTCATTATTATCAGATAAATTAAAATAAAACATATATTGAAATATTTTATATTTGCTATAGTTCTTTTTCTCCTTGCATTGTGGTGCTAAATATAGTTCAGACTCATGGCATCTTGCCTGCTAGTCAAGCACTCTGACACTGAGCTACATTCTAGCATTGTAGATAAATTTAAAACATTTTCAATACCATGAAACTCTTCTCATGTTGTGATTATTTAATAATTGAATTGCTATTATAATTTTCTGGAAACTAAACAGAACAGAATCCTAGGAGAAATGTTGTATAGTCATTTTTAATGAATAGCTATGGAAAAGCTACCAAACAAAGACACACACACACACACACACACACACACACACACACACACAAAATCAAACCCACAATTATGCCAGAAGCTAATCAGACATGGAGAAAACCTGCATAAAGATACAAAACTGTAGATATGAAGGCTAGGCTCAGCTCTACAGCATCAAGAGTTCCTTCACACTTTCCTGCAATAAATTTGGGATTTTTAAGTTCACATTTTTTCCCTTGTGGAAGTCAGCCACTAGGCTAAAATGTACAGCCCGAACACTAGACATAGTTGATCACTAGATGGCAGTAGAGGTGCAAATCTGAGGCCTCAGAGCAGCTTGAGACACACAAGGTGAGCAGTATTTGACACCTTCTCTTCAAAGGTTAGCTACAAGAAGCACACTTCCTATCATAAGAAATCACTGAAGAGTATAAGGAAAATAAAATGCCCTTGATCAATAATATAGTAAGAAATATGTTTTATCAAGATACACAGAGGAAGTACCTTCCCATTTAAAACCACAAAGAAAACACAAAGTAGAGATCAAATTTTTAAAAGCATGAAATAGAAAGAGCATCATCCTCTGTCTCTCTCTATTACACACACACACACACACACACACACACACACACACACACACACACACATACACTGGGTGAGCTACGTGTTACATGCTGATTGACCTTCTCAGAGTAAGTTTGTAAGAACTATAGCCATAGCAGAATCTTTGCATGTGTCTCCAATTAATAAATTGAAAGGAAAACAAGAAGTGGTAAAGATGACCAGTGGTAGTGATTATAGTGAGTATAAATCAACTAGCTTCTTTTTCTCCTCTTGCTTAATTGAAAATAGATTTTTTTTTCTCACATAAAATATCCTGGTTATGGCTTTCAGTCCATCTACTCCTCCAGGTTCCTTCGCACCTCTTCTCCAGTCTAGTTTTACTCCCTTACTTTCTCTCATTAGAAAACAACCAGGCATCTAAAGGGCAATAATAAAATATAATAAGAAAAAAACAAGCTGAGAGAGAGGTGAAGTAATCATACCTTCTTTCTTGGCCACAGTGGCCTGTGAGTGCCCAGGAAATATCTGTGGAATCTGAGATGAGTCCAGAAAGGGAAAGTGGGTAGGAAATGTCTGTCATCCCTGGAGATGGCAGCAAGGGGAAGGGTGGCCTCAGCAGATAGTCTGCTGCTGCTTTTTTTTCCCTTCAAGATTGTTGGGCCAGTGCACTGCCATCAAGTGAAAAATTCTTTGTGGCACAACGGATTGAGTTTGAACGTTGACATAGATGATGATAACTTTGAAATATTTTTCTGGAACTCAGTCCACGCCCAGTGCAGAAGCATGAATGGAACTCAGGGTGAATGTGGTCTGATAGTGATGTTGAAGTTGTTCTAAATAATTTATTTTGTTCATAGTAAAGTAACTGTTGCTTGTACTGTAAGCCAGGCTTCTGCTGTCTCCTTAGTGTCTGCTTAGTTAACCTTCACAGAAATCATATTGGAGTGATCATTCTTAGAATATGGAAGGAATACTCAGGTGAAAAAGTTTCATCTGGAATTTAGACTTTGTGTTGTTAATTTGGTGTCAGAACCATTTGTGCCAGTGTCATTAACTATGAGCAATAGGATTAGCACAAGGAAAGGGATCATGTTTATGTGCTAGACCAGGCATATTTCTCATTGTGGAAATCAGAAGTATAATAAAATCTTTCTCAAACAGGTGACATGAGGATTAAGAATTTAAAATAGTTATGGTAAAAATTATGTCTTGAACACATACAGAAGGAATTTTAAAATAATGTAAAAAAAAAAACATCTAAATTGGAATTAAAATCAGGAATTAGAAAACAACTAATGTGACACTAAATTGTTACATGGACCAATTCAGATTATTGCTTCTGGGTATCAAATTGACAAGTTAATAGATAACTATCATTTTCCATATCTATTTGTAATGTCAGCTTTTAAAATACCCAGCTGTGCAGAAGCAGACTCCAAAATCAAATAAACAAACAAACAAAAATCAAAAGAAAAAGACATTTTGATTTTGTTAGAGGGAATATGTAAAGTCATATTTATTTACCTCTGCTTGAAAATCCAATAATATATTCTCAAGACAACATTTAACATATTTTTCTCCCAAACTGATGGATTAAATTGGATACCCCAAATGCTGTAGATGACAAAGTCTTAAGAAATCTTCTGAGAAGAGCTACATACTGGAACTGTAACCTTCCAAAATGGGAGATGTTTGTTATAAGCAGAGAAACAGAAGGCACCAAACCATCTAAACCCCTTGATATCTGACATAGAGCCACAAGATTTGGAATCTTTGGACCAGTATTGCCTCACTTTTCTACCATTCCTTTCTCATGGAATTTTAATGCATAGTGTGTGCCATTATAAGTTGGAATACTGTAAGTTGCTTTTTGATTTTACAGTGTTTACAATTAAGAAATTACTTTGAGTCACAGAAGAAAACTGTAGAAGTTAGACTAAATGAATTTTGCATCATTATAAAGTCATGAGCCTATGGGAGCCAGAAAGTGGAATGCAGTGGTTAGAATGAGCAGATTCCCTGCAGGCTCAGATATTTGTTTACTTGGTCCCCGTGCTGCTGGATCTATGTGCTGATTCTATGTTTAGCTGGTATGGCCTGCTGGAAATACATAATTGGAGGTAGGCTTTGAGTATTTATAGTCTCAACCCTTCCCCTATGAACTCTCTGCTTCATGCTTGTGGTTGAGATCATGAGCTCCCAGGGTCCTACTCCAGTTTCTGTGCCTGCTGCTTGCAGCCATCCTTCCCTGCCCTGAAGGATTTCTCCCTCTGGAACTGTAACCCAAAATAAGTTCTTACTTTTCTAAGTTGCTTTTTAAAGTTGTTTTATCATGGCAACTTTATCAGAAAGTATTTATGGGGTGTTTTCAGAGTTGGCCATCCAACTGCATCAAGACTGGGAGAGGCAACCCAGTATGGGTATGGGAATAAGTTCCCCAAACCAGCTCAAGCACCAGGGACAGATTCTGATCTCACTGCTTGGAGCCTTACAAACAGATGGAGATACAAAACTGTCACACACATGCAGAGGTCCTAGGTGGACTCCAAACAGGTTTTCTAGCTGTTGGTTCAGAGTCTGTGAGCTCCCATGAGCTCAGGTCAGCTGACTCTGTGAGTTCTCCTGTCATGAACTTGAGTAGTAACTTAATTTTTATAATAAGTAAATTAAATTTTATTATATTAATTTTATCACAAGAGAAGCATAAATTCTGAAGCATCACTAAGTTCATAAATGTAATAGTTACTTTTCTGACAAAATAACTTAAGGAAGGAAGAGTTTATTCTGGATTACATCCTGTTCATGTGGGGAAAGCTTGGTAGCAAGAACATAAAGGAGCAGGTCACATTGCATAGTGTGAATAGTCAACACATTGAGAAGATGAATTAGAGTGCTCCCCACACTTTCCCCTTTTTATTAGGTTGCCCACCATAAGGGTTCATCTTCCCACCTAATTTGATGCTTCCCATAACCTCGCATACATACATGCTTGATGAGTTTCTCCACAGTCATAAATCTTAAATTGATGAAGATGACAATGAAAATTAATCAATAAAAGTCCACTCTGTCAAAGTGACACATAAGACACATAATCATGACAACAGGATTATAAAAAGCCATACTTGTATTTTATATAATTTAGCCTAGCATTTTACAAAGGCACTATTACTTCAGGTATAGTACCTTGACTTACCTGCCGATTTACTAGGACTCTGATGACAATGAAGACAGGAGACATCATTCATTTGTTGTTTCTATAGCATAGCTTGGAAACTGGGTGCTAATACCCCAATCAATATTTTTAATAATTAGGACCACTTTGGCAAGCTTGGGTTGTTTGTGCTGTCATTTGAAATTGAGGTGGCTTCTTTTTTTAATTTTGTTAAGATTTACTTTGGAATATTGACAGGGATTATCTTGAATCTGTATATTGATTTTGGTAAGATGGCCATTGTTCCTGTCGATCAAAAACTTGAGAGTTCTATTTTTTGATATCTTCTTTTATTTATCTTTCAATGGTTTTAAGCTTTCATTATATAAATCTTTCACTTTTTTGTTTACATTTGTTGCAAGATTTTATTTTCTTCTGAGATTATTCAGAACAACATTGTTTCTTTGATTTTTTTCTTGGTTTGTTTGGGAGACTACTGATTTTTGCTTACTGATGTTGTGTCTTGATACATTGCTGCTTTGCTAAATGTGTCTATAAGCAGTAGGAGTTTCACGAGAAGTCTTGAGAGTATTTTATGTAGAGTCATATCTTCTTCAAGTAAGGATATTTTTACATCTTCCTTTTTAATTTATAGTTCCTTTATTTCATTCTTTTGTCTCATTTCTCTAGCTAAGACTTCATGTTAATATGGAGAGTGTACATCCCTATCTTGCTCCAGATTTTAATGGAAATGCTTTCGGGATTATATCCCTTTAAAAGATTGTTGGTTGTAGGTTTGCTATACACTACTTTTTTTATGCTGAGAGACACCTCCTATATCCCTAAATTTTCCAGAAATTTTGTCATAAATAGTTTTTGAAATTTACCAAATGCCTTTTTTGCATCTAATGATATAGCCATGTGAATTCTATCCTTGAGCCAATTTATGTGGTGGATTATGATTGTATTTTTATATACATGGATCTGTACATGCATCTGAGATGAAGTAAACATTATTGATCACAATGGATAACTTTTGATATGTTCTTGATTCTGATTCACAAGCATTTTATTGAGAATGTTTGTATCCGTGTTCTTCAGAAATATTGACCTTTAATTTTTTGGAGGCAGAGCTTTTGTTTAGCTTTAAATGCAAATAATACTGGCTTTCTATTTTTACAAAACAGTTTAAGGAATATTGGTGTTATTCTTCTTTGAGAGTATGGTAGACAGTGTTACTGAATCCATCTGGCTTTTAATTCTTTTTAGTCCTAAATTTTCAGTATGTGGAGTTTCATATACATGCACAGTAACTACTGTACACAGAGTAAAAGATGGAGGAACACACAGCCCTAAACAGCACATCTATATCATATCCCTCCTTCAAAATCACAGAGGTCATTATGAAAGAGGGGTTGTAGAACTTGTAGGAGCCAGAGGTTGTGGATGACTACAGGAAATCAGTGCTCTGGACACAACTTAGAAATTACTCATATTAGTTCATAGCAATTGTGACATCATGTACAGTTACTACATAAGCTCAAACCAGAGAATATCCCAACATGGAGTGGAAATGGGATCATGAATTCCCACCTGAAGCTGAGGAACTATTGACAGTTGATATCTGCTGAGACAGGGAGACTCAGTTTTCTCTCAGGGTATGTATGACATCTGGTGAATTGTCCATGCTCCAATTGATGGCTATATATCCAATAGTGTACAGGCATTACAGATTAGACTAGATGTGTTTAAAAGGAGGGGGGACCTCAAAGTTGCATAGGTATGGAAGCAGCAGGGCCTTATCTTGGAGAAGATGGTGGTTGGTATATGATCAAACTACACTGCATGAAGTTCTCAAAGGGTTATTAAAAACAAAAAAATTAATATTAAACTATGGATGATGTTTTTAACCTATGAGAATTCTCACACATTTTAAAAATTCCTTTTAATTTTAAAAGGGAGATGGTACAAATATTGAGTTTTCATGTTTCCTTTATATGAAAAAATTGTAATTTTACAGAGTCAGATGGAATTTTCTTTGAAATAGTTAATTGTAGTCCATTATGAAATGTTTACAGTAGTCATGTACTGTAGTGACTGTAATTTGGTCAGTTATTTTATCCCTGAAAAGTTTTCTGACACCAGAGAATGCTGGTATTCTTCAGATTTGCTTGAATATTGATCACTATGACAATAGTAGCTTTCTTACTTCATAATATTCACTGGAATTTTTGGTCATGAAGAATGTCAGGATGAATTCGAAGCTTAACAAGTTGTTTTATTTATCATCATCAATGAATACTTCACTTTGTGAATCTTGCAAAATCAAAGCTACTAGTAATTAACCAAAAGACCCATTCACAAGTGTGCTCATTTACTGGTAACCTTTCTTAACCACTTTAGTTTTGGTTTCTGGATAACAAGAAACCCATTGTCTTATTGAAGATGACGTTTTATTATAATGTGTGTTCAAAATAATAGTGTTTTAAGGACATGTACGTATAAAATTTATAACACCAGGGACAAACTTTCTTATGCTAGTCTATAAGCATTTTGGGAGTTCTACCATAGGTCTTTTAAACATTTGTGAAGTTGTTTACTCACTGTTTTCAGTCTTTCTGGTTCATCAGGTGCCTCGATGCCCTACATTTATTTTTCTGTGAAACATTTTTATTTGAAGTTCAAGATGAAAGACTTTTTTAGCATTGCTATCAATCATACTTGAAGAAGTTTAGATAATGTGATGTAACTAAACCACCCATAACATCAAGGAAATTTTTCAAGCTTTAGTATATTCTCTATGCCTACTTTTGATTCAAGTTTTATTTATTCAATAAGGTAAGTAAAGAATAATTTCCAAAAGTATAATTTTTAACAATATGTTTTATATTACTTATAAAATAATTAAGGGTAGTCTTTATAATTAAGTGAGAATATTATAGTCAGTACTATATTTAAACACCCTCTTTATTTAAGTAATCAAAAAGTGTCTGTCATAAAACATAAAACAAAAGGAAAAATATTTTTACACTTTTTCCATATGATTTTATTTAATTCAGTCAGAACACAAGTTTATTTCATTTTCTGTAAGTAAAGATGTGTTTATATAAATAAATGAGTGGTAATAATGTTATTGGATTTTAAATTATGCTAGTAACCATATCAATTATTTTAACACATACCATTTTTATTCCCTCTAAATTTGTAAATATGATTTTAGTTTTATCCATTCAGAATCTATATTATAGGACTACACACACTTGAACATACAAGATGATAATTTATAATTAAAAGTGAAATCTTCATTCTGATTCCACCTGAGCATAATATCTACATTTAAATATATAGTTTAAGTTGTATGGGTGAATTATAGTTTCTATTACTTTTATACAGCTGTAACCAAAGTACTAGAAAAAAATTACTTAAAGGAGAAGCTAGGGGATTCAGTACATAGTCCTTTGTCTCCATGTCCTTTGCTAAGCATCCTGGCAATGAGAACCAATAGCAGAGGAGGTAATTCATGACAGATAGGAAACACAGTAGAAAGAACTTGGGACCAGAGATATCTCTGAAAAGACAGCACTTGTAATCAACCTTTAACCAATATCCACCTCCTAAAGCTTCAGAACGTTCCAAAATTATTCCACCAATTAAATACTTAGCATGAACATATGAATCTATGGGAGAATTTCTAAATTCAATCATAATAATTACACAATTTCTAAATGTGAAGGTTCAGTTAAGCATTATGTACTAGAAATATCCTTTGGATTTTTTAAATTGGCATCTTAAGAGGTAACTACTACCTCAAATTCTGACTGTATAATAGTTTATTCATTACTGTGATGTTCTGACTTCCTCTCTCTGTAGCTGCTGAAATATTACGTGAGAATGACAGTAGGTGGTGTGGTTACCTAAGAATTTGTATGAATTCTTTTTAAAAACATAAAGCAAAATGAAAAAAAGATAAAATAAAAGCAACAATGGCTAGACTAAGAGTCAGAAGTAACAAGGGATGAGCCTCCCATGAATCTTTGCTTTTCTAGATGATATAGCCTTTCCCTTATAGTTGGAACATTTGAATTGTTGTCTCATCTGTCTAGAATATGTTCCTCCAGATATCAGCATTCGTGACCTTTAACAATTTCCTTAATATAACAATGCAAAAATGTTCATATGTATCACATTTCCTCTTCATAACTTGTTTTCTGTGGTTGATATATTGTGCATCCCAATAAACTTATCTGGGGGTCAGAGAACAGAACAGCCACTGTATTAAACATAGGTTTAGGCAGTGGTAGCACATGCCTTTAATCCTAGCATTCTGGAGGCAGAGATCTGTCTGGATCTCTGTGAGTTCAAAGTCACACTGGAAACAGCCAGTCATGGTGACACACACCTTTAACCCCAGGAAGTGATGGCAGGAAGCAGAAAAGTATGTAAGGCATGCAGATCAGGAACTAGAACCTTTTTTAAGCTTTTAGGCTTTTGAGCATCTGAGATCCATTCTGATGAGAACACAGAGGCTTTCAGTCTGAGAAAACAAGATCAGCTGAGGAATTGGAGAGATGAGGTTGGCTGTGGTTTGTTCTGTCTCTCTGATCTTTCAGAATTTACCCCCAATACCTGGCTCCCAAGTTTTTTATTATTAAGACTATTTAAGATTCGTGCTACAGTGTTCTACTTTATTTTTCTTGATATTATTTTTAAAATATCATCATTATGCATGTATGTATACAGATGCATTTCTCTTTCTGCTCTCCAAAAGGTACTCTAGATTGCAAGAGTGTTTTGTGTGGCATTTTATCATTCTTGTATACTCATTTTGAAGCAGTTCTTAAACAGAGTTGTCACTCATTTTAAGGTAATAGCTTCCTTCATACTAATCTAGATTTATAATTATCTCTTCAAGAGAGACAGGAATGTATTTCACAGTAACTTGCTTATTTTACCATTACAAGAGCATCTAAACAGTAGATAAAAGATATTCCAAGTTTAATGCCAATGAATTTTTCTTGACCAGAATGAGCTAATGGGTACCAAAACAGGTATTAAATGATCAAAAGAGAGTGGAAGGTGATACAATAAAGATGGATATATGAGATGTACATTCAATTCAACATAAATTTAAAAACATTAAGAATGTAAAATTGTATAGAAAGAAAAAAATCGTACAGTGGACACAAGAAACTGAACACAGACATGTCTTAACTTCCTCAGATTTATTGTCTACAAAGCCATGGAACCATTCCTTCCTTAGTGAATTACACATTTCTTATATCTAATAACTGCTTCAAATTATATTATAAAATGTTTAAAAATAATTTGATTTGGCAAAATGTTAGACTTGTGTGCAGTGGTGTCTTTAGATTACAAGCATGGAAACACCGTAGCCTCTGCAGCTCTTCCATATACCTGTCCCTACAAATTCTTCAGTGAACACATTAACATACGCAACCTCTGTCAACACACACATACCCACTCATAAACTACCATAATTAGAGCCTTTATAGAAAGGACCATGCACAGTGGCTGGACCCAAACATCCAGAGGACATGCAGCTCTTGCAAGGAATCCAGGTTCAGTTTCCTGTGACCACATAGTGTCTCACAACTGTCTTTGCCTCCTGTTCCAAGGGATACTACCCTCTCTTTTGATCTCTTCAGGCACCAGGCACATACTTAGTGCACACGCATCCATACAGGCAAAAATATTTATACACATAAAATAAAATAAATCTAATTTTTAAAACTTCCAAGGCTTTAAAGACATAAAGACTTTATATGAAGTCAGGAAAAAAGTTCTTGTTACTTCTTTTTATCCAACAATAATACAGTTAAAATTCATTTATAAACGTCATTTAAAATAATAGATGAAAGTAAAAATCAAAACATCCATGAGACTATTTTTCTCTACAGTCACTCTTCTATACATTTTATTAGCAAAAACAAGTGAAGATTATGAACCTTTCCAGGTAATAACAATGGACAAAGTTGCGGCCTTGCATCTAAACTTAATGAGTATTCAATGAAATAATTGCATTACTAGAAAATATTCATTTGGTCAAAGACCCTAATTGTCGTGCTAGAAACCTCATCCAGTGACTGAGGGAGCTGGATGCAGAGATCCATGGTCAGGCCCCAAGTGGAGCTCCAGGAGTCCAATTGGTGAGAAAGAGGAGAGTTTGTATGAGAGAGAATTGTTGAGACCAAGATTGGAAAAAGCACAGGGACAAATAACCAAACGAATGGAAACACATGAACTATGAACCAATAGCTGAGGAGCCCCAACTGGATCAGGCCCTCTGAATGGGTGAGACAATTGATTAGCTTGATCTGCTTGGGAGGCATCCAGGCAGTGGGACCAGGACCTGTCCTCAGTGCATGAAGTGGCTGTTTGGAACCTGGGGCTTGTTCAGGGACACATTGCTCAGCCTAGGAGGAGGGGACTGGACCTGCCTGGACTGAATCTACCAGGTTAAACTCAATCCCCAGGGGAGTCTTTGCCCTGGAGGAGATGGGAATGGGGGGTGGGCTGGGTGGAAGGCCGGGGAGGGGGGTGGGGGGTGGAGGGTGGGGTGTGTGTGTGTGTGTGGGGGGGAACAAGGGAATCTGTGGCTGATACGTAAAATTAAATTATAAAATAAAATAAAATAAAAAAGTTCAAACCTAAAAAAATGTTTATTGCTGTTGAAATGGATAAAAATGAACTCACTTTTGTCATGCGAGATGATTCTTTGAAAATTATATAAAGAATATAATGGTGAATCCAGTTAACTAACATTCACTAATCCAAGCAGTTGGAAGAAACAATTTATCAGCTCTTTTAGTATATTTCAAGAGTATGATAAATTGTAGTGCCATGGCCAGCACTTATACAATTTAGGATTTGAAATTATTTCTTCTGTCTAGGGGTCATTATTTTGTTTTGACCAAAACCTCCTAAACACAAATCCTCCCCATCTCCTCAGCATATAGAAGCACCTTTCATTTTCATCTTGGAGATTGCCTTTCACTATCACCTATGAGTGTGATCATACTACAGTTCTCTTTTTATTCATGGCTTACCTGCTTTCACAAAACCTCTTTCAGGTTCATCCTGAATGAACAGTAATTTATCGTGTATTTGTCCCTCATTCATACATTTGCCCTTAATAGACACTGTTTGTTCACATATCTTTACTGTTGTTAAAAAAAATTCAGCAAACAGTGCTGTAGGATGTTCTGTATGGCAAATGTGTTGCTCTGATTGGTCAATAAATAAAACATTGATTGGCCAGTGGCTAGGCACGAAGTATAGGCAGGACAAGGAGGAGAATAAAGCTGGGAAGTGGAAGGCTGAGTCAGAGACACTGCCAGTCACCACAATGACAAACAGCTTGTGAAGATGCCGGTAAGCCACAAGCCACGTGGCAAGGTATAGATTTATAGAAATGGATTAATTTAGCTGTAAGAACAGTTAGCAAGAAGCCTGCCATGGCCATACAGTTTGTTACCAATATAAGTCTCTGTGTTTACTTGGTCGGGTCTGAGCGGCTGTGGGACTGGCAGGTGAGAGAGATTTGTCCTGATTGTGGGCCAGGCAGGAAAACTCTAGCTACAAAACATTGTAATGAACATGTCTTTTTAACAACATACCTTTTATTTCCTTGTATACACATGCATAAACAGGAGTTCTATCTTGCAATTATTTTAAAGGTTTGTAAGTGTGTGTGTGTGTGTGTGTGTGTGTGTGTGTGTGTGTGTGTGTGAACATTCTATGCTGTTTCCATAAGGAAAACTTACATTCCCATTCGCAGTATGAAAATATCCATTCTCTTCACATTCTTGACAGCAATTGTCACATCATGTTTTCTTGTGGTGGTTCTTCCAATGTAACTGACACAGCATCACTCAATTTCAGATACATTCTTTGATGATTACTGTTGAGAAATTTTTATTTATGTGCTAAGAATATATGCTTCCTTTTCAAAAATTCCATTCTATTTTGTTCCAATTTTTAAAGCATGTGTTAGTTGCTATTCAGTCATTTGACCTCCTCACACATTTTGAGATGAACATTTTATTAGACATGTAATTTGCCAATATTTTCTCCCAATTTCCAAGTTGATTCTTTACCATGTTGATCCATTGATGGTGAAAGATTTTTTTTATCATAACTTAATGTGTTTATTTTTTTTTATTTCTTAGTTGTTCTTTAAAAGCTATTGTGATGCCTTTAACTTTGTTGTTAAAAGTTAAACAATGTGCTAAACTGATGTGAACTTTGAGTTCGTTGATGGATCCATATGAATTTGAATTTTTCTATTTCTATGAAGGGTATTGCTTATATTTTATAATGGCTATGTCTCATACAGATAACTTTTGGGTATTATGAATATTTTAGAAATGTTAATTTGAATTTCCAATTTTTTCCAGTGTCTATAAATGAAGATTTGACTTTTATATAATATGAATATTTTTCAATCTAGAGCAGAGAGAATCATTCCTTTCTTTTTTCTTCTTAGTCATTCTTTACCACAGTAAGTGGCTTTGTGAATGTAAATGGCTCATCCATTTATCAGTAATTGTGGGGAAAGAGGTAGCTGAGTGAACCCTTTTATATTGCTAAAGAAGTTAACATTATCAACTGGAGACACTATGCCAATCATGCAAATAATTGTTATCATGAAGAAGAATACTGTATAATATATAGATTTAAAGGGCATGTTGGTCTTTTCAGTAAGATGAAATAATCAACCTTATTACATACCTGGAAAGACTAAAAGTAATAACAGAATGTGTAAAATGTCCTTGGTTCTCAGAAATCCACACAGGTATCAAATTCTGGGCAAACAGGGGAAAAGAGAAGTAGTTAATTTTAATGATTGCTTTAGAATTATTTTCAAGTCTAAAATATTTTTCTTAGATAAATGTGAATATTCAGTCATCTGTAAATTATTTTGAGAATCTCTTTCTCTCCTTGCATCACTTTGACATATAGTACATATTACTTATTCTCTCTAGCTGTAAATTCAGAGCAACTGTAACACTAATATTTACTATATTTTTAAAATAATTCATGTTTCATTTAGATGCATGTGTGTGTGGTAACACATGTATGCAGGTGATTACAGCAGCGAGAGGAGGGAATCATATCCCCTGACTTTGCATTTACATGTATCTTTAAGCCACTAGATGTAAGTGCTGGGAATAGAACTTTGGTTCTCTGGATTACCACCAAGCACTTTTGAAAGTTGAGCCACTTCTGTAGCCCTTCAAAGAGCAAATTTTTAAAAATTTGAAATAAACTTTAGGCAATGATGCAGCAAAAATGACAAATTACTTTTTAATTAGTGTCAGGAAGAGGCCCAGTCTACTCTTGAAAATAGGCCTAAAGTTCCTTTCCTTTGTGTGACATTCTCGGAAAACTGCCAAGTTTTTTCTAAGCCATTCTTTATTGTAATGATATTGTGATGCTACATTTACAATTAAAATGACCTTCATGAGAAAGAAGTTTGACAATAATTCTGTGAATAACAAATTATCAAAGACTTTTAGAACATTCTTTTCCAGTATTTAAGAGTAGACTTAAAGATGCAAAATATATGTTTTGAACTTGAATTTGAAAGGCCAAATCTGTTATTTCACTATTGGATTAGGCTAAATGTATGGGCTCTCAAATATTAAAATAGAGAGTTTTTAGAGTTCAGGAAAAAGTTTTAGAGGTGCCTCATCCCTTTAATAGTAAGCTATGTACATAAAGAGAAAGATCAGGAATTTAAAAAATGCAATTCTGTATAGTTGGTCCACATATCAATTTTACATTAATCAATTAATCAATTGATTTATTCATGTGAAGAGTTGTCATGCCATGTATGTGGAGAGCAAAGGCCAACTTTCAGGAGCTGAAATATTCCTTCCACCCTGTGTGTTCTAGCAACCAAACTCAAGCTGTCATGCTTTACAGAAAGATTCTTTAACTGCTGAGCCCTCTCACCTGTCCCCATTTTCATATTTTTTAAAGAAATGGTCCTCATTATATAAAATGTGGAAAAGTCAGATCACTAATGAGTTCATCTGAGGAGGATTCATTTCCTAAATCAAATCTGAGAAAGCAAGCTCTAGAAGCACGAATTTGATCTACTTTCATCTCTAAACAGCAATTTTGTAATTGTAACATTGTCTCTAAAGAATACATGAATTGCATATGGATAGAGAAAGCATATTCTGTTAAAAATCTGTCAGCATCACTGGACAAGTTAGAGATTATCATACATTTCTGAGGGAGACTCAAGCATCCTCTGTTAGATGACAGTTACAGATTGTAATAGACTAGTCTGTATGATTTTGCATATGATTTTCCCAAATACTACTACATGTTTAATTTCCTTGTAGATTTTACTCCAGAGTGACCATGGACTTGTTTCATTGTTTATTTTCATAATAACTTGAAAGCTTAGTCATGTGATTTCCTTATCAGCTGTCTGTGAACACTACAACCATTAGTTAGACTTGTGAAAATAAAACAACAACAAATGCATAAATGTACCTTCATTTATGTTCCCAGAATTTAAATCAGTCTTTGGACATTGGGAGTCTTAATAACATGCTGTAAATCTATACACATCATGTTTAACAACATTCTGTAGCACTGGCGGCTAACCCTGTTTTAAAACCTTAAATAAGTATGCCTTTACATTGTTTTCTGTGCCTACTTTTCTATTTTTGACCTAATATCTCTTTCATAATACAAAAGTATATTCTCTTTACAACTCTGACTTAAAGTTTGAAAAGCATTTCAAATAATCTGATATATTTAGAAAAAATCTTCCTTAAATTTTTCCTGAAAGCAAGGTGGAATTGTTCTGTTTTCTCTGAAATTTTCCAATGTGCTTTGTTCAGGGAAGATTAAATTGATAAAAGCACCTCGAGATTTACTCTTACAGCTTAAACTAATTTCTGAACAAATGACCTCATCCATCATGGTGGGGAATTACAGCTTCCAGTGTTAAAACAGCATGGTGGACAGATTGTCTAATCTTTCCAAGTTTTAGCATCACTGTGGCAGGCACAGCATTTGGCACAGTGCTCTCACCCAAGGGGATAACCTGCAACTCCAGGCTCCCTCAGTGCTGTTACTCCGCATCTGTGATGGGGACAAGGTGTCATTTTCCATGCTTGTCTGCACGTTTCATCTCAGTGTCCATTTGTGTGAGGATTGATGGCTCTGCCAGTGAGTGGAAAGATCAAGCTACTTTATAATGCTGTGTCAGTCAAATCTCAAACTCCACTAACATTTTAATGTGAGATTTTTGCCCTTGGATGAGTGGCCCTTATCAAATACAGGAGATAAGAGGGGGAAAAAGACCTTAGTTCAGTATGCTAGCCTTTCAAGTCTCAGATTGTGAAAAGAAAGAGATGGAGCTTTAAAATATAGGGAACATGTGCTGATTACCACTAGAAAACTGAGACATTTAAGGATGACATAACTCTTGAAACACTAGATCAGTTGAAAGGATTGATTCCATTAATTCTTAGACAGTTAGCATTTCATACAGAAAAAAAGGGTAATTAGTACCAGAATTGTCTTCAATCCCTTGAGAAGTTTTTGGCCTTAATACTGCCAAAAGCTGTGCTACCCAAAGGTTACTGTTATTTATTGCCATGGCTTCCATCCTTAATAGGAGTCTTTTCAATAAAAATTACCAAGAAGACTTTTTTGCTTCTTTTTTTTAACATCCCAAAATCAATGACTTGAAATAAGTCCATCTGTTAAAGGCTAAAATGGTTTTTCACAGATATATTTTTGCTGGAGATAAAATTGTCTTTTAAAAGAAAGAAGAGTGGTGAATAATGATTTCATTTTAAGGGGTAAAAGGTGATAAAAAGTTAAGATATAAGAGTTACAAAGAGTTCCATCAGTGACAATGAACAGTATATTGTTGAATAATTAAAATGAAATGGGATTCTTTTTTATTACTTTTTTTCTTTTATTTTACATACCAACCTATGTTCTGCTTCCCTCCCCTTCTCCCGCTTTTTCCCACCTACCCCCATCCTACCTCCATTCCCTCCTCATAGAAAGTAAGGCCTCCCTTAGGTAGTCAATATAGGCTGGCATACCAAGTTAGGGCCGGACCTAGCCCCTCCTCCTTTCATCAAGCCTGAGCAATAATGATACACATTTTGAAATTGAAAACTAAAAATTTCTTTAGTTGTAGCAAAAGTATCTTTTTATATACAGTTCAATAGTACAAATACACCCAAAAGAAAATGATCTTTGTAATTAATAATAGTGAAATAATCATATCTTAGTCTTCATGTAGCATAATAATGACTTGTTAAAGTTGGTGTTTATTTCCCTTATATTTCTACTTCAATTGTTCATTGTTCATTGCCTATGCTTTATACCTGTCTCCTGTATGATGCATTAAACAGTGATATATTTTAATATCAGAAGTTTCTAATGCTGATAATATGCAAAAGGAATAATCAAAAATAGAAGAGAAAAATGTAATACTAAGATATGAAACTACTTTTTTTCCTTCCCCTTGCATGTACCTATACACATGCACTCACACATTCATACACATGCATACACATATACAAAATTCTTCATTGAAAAACAACTGTGTAACTTTTTTTCAAATACTGAAAATTGGAATTCAGTTTTGGGGAAATGGCTTAGAAGGCACCATTTTACAGAAGCCCGAGTACTTGAGTTCAAATCCTTCAAAACTTACCTAATATTGTAGATTATTTCAATGTTTTTTAATGATGCAAAGATGTGTTTGATTAAATAAAATTCACCTGCGGTCAGGAGACTGAGTCATCAACTAGCTGACAGGAAGTGGCAGGGAGGAGCCAGGTGAGAAAGGATTTATAAGGAGGGCTGAGGGCTTTTTGGAGGATGTGAGCAAGAAGAAGAAGTGAGCTGCTTGCTATTTGGCCTCTGAAGAGCAGAACTCCACCTTAACCTTTGAATCTTGAGTTCTTTAGAGGGAGAGAGTTCATTTAAGTTCTCTTTGTAGCTCTGAAAGAGTTGGAGCCAGAGGGAACAGACTTCCTTCTGGCTACAGCCCTTGTGGCCTAACCACTGCTGGTAGCAGCAGAGTAGCAGTTGCTGATTCAGACAGCTGTGGTTTAAAAGGCAACAACCTAAAAATCTGGGAATGGTGGTGCACATACCTGTAACACCAGTGCTGAAGTTGGAGCAGAGACAAGAATACTGCTGGGTATTTCTGGCTGCCAACTCCACTCTAGGTTCATTGAGAGAACTTGACTCAAAAAAACAGGATATGGGAAAAGAGGATGAGAAACCAGATACCCTCCTTGGCCTCCTCATGTATGTACCTATACACACATGTGCACACACAAGCTCTAAGACATGGACAACCCACACCCCAAAACACACATATTTACAAAATAAGTAAATTAATTGTTTTTATTTAGTTGAAAAGGAATGCAGTACAAAAGTAATTTCTTTGGTTATTTTTGGATAGTGTTAGGAACACTCATGGGAGCTGTGCTTCTTAGGAAAACTAGCTTTGGTCTCTTCAATTGAAATGAATTTGAAACTATTGAAAATCCAGAATATCTCAGTTTTCAAAATTTCATTTCCCAACCATTTTAAATAAAAAGTCAAAAGAATCCTAACATGGTGAAATATAAGACAGTTTTGGTGTATACAATAATTTCCTGTTTTTTAGCTTTAAAGTAGTTTTTAAATTATGTAAATTCTTACTAAGGATATCTCTTTCCTTATTTAATATAAAAAAAAAATATAAGTGCCCAGTTTTCAATATGTTGTCAGCTACAAATGTAAAAGAGAAAGGGAATAATTCTTGTTCATAGTAGTAAGCACTAAGCTATTTTCCGCAATTACAAGGGAAGTCATGTGCTATAACGGCATGTATAAGTTCCTAAAACAGTATTCATTTTTTAACTTCTGAAAGGAATCAGTATTTATCCTTGAATTACATGCCTGTATACTATTATTTCTCTTGCCCCAAACCAAGGCAGATGTTGCACACTCTTTCTTTACAGGGTCTTTTTCCCAAAATAAAAGTATCACAAAACAACAAAGCTTCCCCCAGACAGATTGCAACTTCTCACCAATCCTCACTAGCAGAGAAAATGGTAACATCTGCATTTAAATTACTTATTTATTCAACTCATCTATATGAAAGTGTACTAAACCTAAAATTCTGTTCCAGAACACTACTTTGGACCTAGAGGACATTTCATTTCATTTAGTTTCCCCAGCAACTTGTCTCTATTAGCTGTCAAATGAATAACCTACACAGTGCTGGATAGCAGCATCGTTCAAATGTAGCATCTTAGAATGCCTAGTAAGAAAATAGACCATAAAGTAAGTCTTTCTTAAATGGTAGGGAATATTATTATACTTGAGAGTGCCTGCCAGCCTACAAGACTATGTTAGCTAAACTGGTTTCCTCTGGCTACAATGACTGCCCTTTACCATCTGTTCATTAAAAACTGTTGTTTATTAATGCTAACTAAATGCCTTGATACATGTCCCACATTTTGGAGCACATTCAGTCATTGTTATTAATTCAGTGAGCACCCATGGTAATAAATGTAACATTTCACTTATTAAAATAATATTGCTAACTATCAATTTTACTACTTTACACATATATTAAAAACTACTAAATGGATACAGACCTGCTGTTTGGGAGAGATGCCAAGACATAGGATTGGGCTCTTTGTTAAAAAAAACCATAAATTCCATCATTAGCTAAGGAGTCATAGGCCAATGTTCCCTGCTGGATGGTGAACAGTCAACTTTCTTCAGGATGTTCCTCCTATGAAATTTGCTTCAGTAGATGGCCCCGCATTCATGCATCTGTTAGGTTCAATGTGTTATACACAGCAGAGAATGAGGTTGGAAAGGGTCATGGTTGTGGGGTTCTAGGAGAAGTGGAAGAATAAATGGGATGCAGTTATGTTAAAAATATATGCATGTATGAAATTCTAAGAGAATATGTTTAAAATACATCAAAATAAAACTCTCCAAAGTGTAGATTATGGCGAAAGGTTTATGGCAAGAATGAAAGAGCATGTCCTAATTTGTGAGTGAAAAAATAGGTTAATAGTATATTCTAGACAAAAGATGACTATATTGTCATCAAAGGCACCAGACTAAACAATGGAAAAACAAATTCTGATTAATTCCTTTCCACATGACTGGGAACCTTAATTCAGAACCAATACACTGTAAGCCCCAGCCAGCTCTTTCCTATTGTTGTTACAGTTTTGCTTTGTGGAGAATATACATTCTGTAACTGTGGAATTGTTAATGACGAGTCTTATCCCTGGTTTTTAAATTTCAAGTCAACTAGAATTTATTATTTGATTTTATTTCTGTTTATTTTTTAAACAAACATGTAGTTAAAACTGGCCTTAAATGTTACATAAAACTAAGGAGAGTTTGATGCCTGATCTTTCTAATTCTACCTTTTATATACCAGGATTACCAACATGTACCACCAGCAACAGAGATTTATCCTTCGTATATAAAATTCCTAACACTTTTTGGTGAGTAAAATTGATCTTTCTCTTATTTTTTATAATTATATACATTATGCCTATTGCTGGTTTTAATTTCCTATGTTTGCTTTATTGTAATGAAAAGGCATAACATGGAATATTCCATTAAAATTGTGTGTGAGTTTGTGTGTGCGTGTGTGTGAGGATGAGTGCATATGAGCATATGTGTGTGAGCATGTGAGTATGTGTCTGTCTCTGTGTGTGAACATGAGCCCATATGTGTTTGTGAGCATGTGTCTGTCTGTGTGTGTGAACATGAGTCCATATGTGTTTGTGAGCATGAGTGCACGTGTGAATGTGAGTTTGGGTCTACGTGTATTTACAGTTCCGTAGTTGATGTTACCTGTCTTTAATACTATCCATCACGTTTGTCAAGACCAGGTTTCTCAATCAACCTGGAACTGACAAATTCAAACAGACTAGATCACTGATAAGCTTCTAACTCCACAAACACCCAAATTACAGGATACATCACCTTTTTACATGTAAGTGATAGTTCTGAACTCTTCATCATGCTGGTGAAACATCTCTTCAGTTATTCTGTTAAATGTATAGTTTGTACTCTCATTGGTACATTATTGACAGTGGATCTCATGAATGTACTCCTGATTCTTAAAAGGAACTTCATTCCAATTTCATGGAAAGTTACTCACTTATAAACTCAATATAATCATCTTCTTAAGCCCAGTGAAATATCATGCTATGGTGAATCTATCATCTTTAATAGTATAGATAACAATGTGGTATTTGCCATTTTGTGACTGTATTATTTATTTTTTATAAACTATTTATTAATTCAATACTAAGTATCCATTGTAAGCATATACCACATTTTCACAATCTATCCACTCTCTGGATAGATATTGACTGCATATTATATCATTGTGATTGCTGCTGTAATGAATATGTTAGTGTTAATTTTTTTAATATTTGAATTTTAATTAATTTGAGTCAAATTTTAAACAGCATACCTCTGGATTAAATGTGTTGTCTCTTTAATTTTGAGGTATCTCCATGCTCTTTTATGCAGACTCCACCCCATTCATTAATGTTATCAATTGTTACATTTTTGCTTGTTTTAGTTGAATAACAGTCATTCTAATAGGTATGAAGAAGAACTCTAGTTTTGATTCACACTCATTATGTTTATAATGTTTACCTTAATTGTTTTCAGTATAACATTTGAAAATACTCTACTCTGCTGTTTTCATCTGTATTCATCTCTAATGGACTAGAATTAACCATAAGCTGTAAACTCAAATACTTCATATGTGTCCCACATTTTTGTGATCCTAAAGTAACAAATTAGAACTAACCATATGGCTTTAAGCAGATTGAACAAAATGATAGTGTTTAGTGTTGAATTGCTCTCTCTGGATTAAATTCAAGGTATCAGTAGGCTATAAAGCTCCATTGCTGAATGTGCTTCAGTGGCTATGTGTGTTGTACATGTGTTTTATGTATGCATGCATGACATCCTTATGGCGGCTAGAAGTTATTCTAAGTGTGACTTCTTCAATTGTTTCTTATTAATATTGTTTTGTTTTGAGACAATGTTGGCATTGAAACTGAAGGTCAATATTTTGGCTACATTTGCTCATCAGCAAGTTCTCTCCACACTATAGATCCTTCTGTCACTTGTACCCAGTGTTGAAGTTACAAACATGAGCCGTCACATAGAGCTTCTACACAGACTCTGGGGATCTGAACTCAGGCCATGGGGTTTCACATCGAGTTTTTACTCACTCAGATATCTTCTTTACATTTAATATGATTCTTGATCATTGGCATGTTTAACAGAACTCAACCTCTTGCCATTATTAAAACCAAAGTCTCCTTTATCTTTATCTAGTCTCACCACAATGGAAAGAAGGTAGAATTATATTATTCCCATTAAAGTCCAAGGAAGGTGGAGAAGAAATAGAAGAGATTAGGGAGTGAGAAAGGGAAGAGCTAGGGTAGGAAAGAGAGAGGAAAGAGCAGGTCAAAGGGAAAGTGTAGAGGAACTGGAAAGGAAAGTGAGTAGACAGCAGAAATTTGAAGAGATATTAAGGAATGGAAGATGAGAAAGAAGACGGTAAGAGAGGACAAGGAAGGGTAGAGAAAACTGACTTAAGATAGGCTGATGGCATAAGAAAGATTGGAAGATAACTGAGTTCATAATGTCTAGAAAGAGGATTATTTCCATAACAGTGTGTAGCCCCATGATTTTTCCTATGTCTAGAATCCATGAAGTAGCCAAATTGAAACTTAAATTTCTTAAGTTTTATTTATTTTTTTAGTTGGACTTGGATTAGCATTGTAAGAAATAATTTATTTATTCTGTGTACTCTTAATTTATTCTAATGATGGAACAAGTGAACCTGCACAATAATATCACTTTTGAGAAGCTGATATAGCATAAAGATTTAAAATATGTTCATCAATATTATTCATTTTATATTTTAATTTTTGGATTGTCCTGTATATGTATAAAAATTATGTATATAGAATGTATTCAATTTCCTGTTACTCTCTGTATTCTCCTTCCTTTTGAGATTCTAGATCCTTTCTTTTCTTTAATCTCTTAGTATCTACATCATTAGAAAAATAATACCCCGCTTCCAGCTCATGTTATGCTTTAGCAAGAATAAATATTTCCCTCTCATTTTCACCTTCAACTGAAAATCTAGTGTATCATTTACTTTGTTGTTGCTGTGATAAAATTACTATAATCAAAACAACTTATGCACAGAAGAATTTATTTGAGCTTACAGTTCTAGAAAGATAAGAGTCCATTAAGGCAGGGAGACAGACTAGCAAGCATCAAATATGGCAATGGGAACAATAACCTTAGGGTTCATATTTTGGATCCAATCCCAAAACATAAGAGTGAACTGAGAGTAACTCTCAGAGCACAGTCATAGTGACATACTCCCTCCAACAAGTCCACACATCCTCAGGTGCTCCAACCATCACCAATAGAAACAAGGTATTCAAACACCTGAGATTTTAAGGGACACCTCATTTAAACCACAAAACCCAGACTTTTCTGGCTCTGCCATGCTCCTGTCATTACCAACAATGCAATGTGAATGATATTACACATTCTGTAATCTTTATGATTTGATTTTTCAATTACTACTTGATTTTCCAGTGATCATTTCTTTCTGGTTGATTATGAGGGTGGGGCATGGGAACTGTTTCTATAACTATAAACATTTTTTTGTAGAAGTATACTTAATAGGACATCTGTTATACATGTTTTTATGACATTTTAAGGACACCCCATATGATTTTGATTTCCAAAAGTTTCTAGACCATCTCTGATCATATTAACTCCCAAAATAACACTGAGTTTTTCTCCATTACTTTATATGTGTGTATGTGTGTGTAACATTACATTCTAATATATTTTCTAGATTTGTATAACTATTCATATACCATGGAATTATTTTTCATTATCTCCTTTTTCTACTTTAAGCCTGTTTTCTTCCCTTATTATTGACTAGCATTTACAATACAATAGTAAAGAAATTATACAACCTTATATCATTGTCCCACTGGATTGCAAACAGAAAAATTTCCTTCTCTTTCTTTTAATTATTTGCAGTCTTTATATATGTACACTATGTGCCTCAATAATATCCACCATTCACTCTCCCATTCCAGTTCTCTTTTGGACACTTCATTACATCTTCCTCCGAAATTTATATTTAGATTCATAATTTTTTAAACCACTAAGTAAAATTAATGTTGCATATGAAACCTACCATCAGTGAAACTCCTAAAGTTGGTGACTTTTATCTCCCCCTTCCATCATCCATCAACTGCTATTACTTTCTAAGATAGGGGTAAAATCTCCAGAGCCCATGTCCCCATCTGACACCATGGCAGAAACTTTAACTTACATTATTTTGTTGAAGCCTTATGTATGTAACCACATCTGCTCTGAATTCATGTGTACAATGGCATGACATGTCCTGAGGACAGCATTTCATATTATTCCTTATGATTTACTACCTTTCACATTGTGCCTGACTCTTTGTTGGTGATAATTTTTGAGCCATGTGAAGGCATTGATATAAATACCACATCTGCAACTGAACACTCAGAGTAGCTTATCCACAGTATTTTGAACAGTAGTGACTCTCTACAAAAAGACCCTTCCATATCTAAAATTGGAAGCAAAATATGTCTATGAATACAATGATAATTTTTGACAATAATTTGGTTACACTTATTAAAATGACATGAATCAATTCTCTTCTAGAAACTGATTATATAACATGAATCTTAAAAGGTCTTATTAACAGAAAACTCAGGGGCAGATATTGGGGTGAAAGCTGAAAGATCAGAGTAATAAAAAAAAGTCAACCGGAAGTTCTTACCACTAGGAAATCCTAAACACAAAAGAGAGCTATTTCCTGTATACTCATGCCTATATTCTTTTCTGTGCCCTGTCATCTTACTTTCTCCTTTGCCCAGCTACATCACTTCCTCTTTCTGCCTATCTCTATCACTGTCGGTCTGTACAGACATCCATACTTCTATGGTTAACTAGTGCTAGGATTAAAGACATGTGCCACCATGCCTGGCTCTGTTCCCAGTGTGACCTTGAACTCACAAACATCTTGTTAAAAATCTGCCACCCAAATTCTGGGATTAAAAGCCTGTGCTACCACTGCCTGACATCTATGTTTAATATAGTTGCTAGCTTTTTCTTCTGATCCCCAGACAAGCTTTATTTGTTAAAGCACAAATAAAGTATTACCCCATGACTTCCCTAATTATAGATTATGACCATGTTTATAATTCCAGGCATGAATTAACTCTTGTAAAGTAAATATAAAATACAATCAAGTGTTTGGTTGGTTACATTCCAAACCTATCTTGCCACTATTGCATCACTGGGCACAATGTGCCATTTAAGTGATCCTTATCTACTTAGGGTTCTGTTTTATATAAGATTATTGATATCTTCCTCCCCCAGAAACCTACATAACACCTTCCAACCTCACAAAATCCAACCAGCCACCAGAGTTTCTTAGTCAGCTCAAGTTTGATTTCTCTACATTGGGCAATCATAGTGCATAACACCCTCAGCTACACAGTCTTAACATCTAGTTATAGTATAAAACAAAAACAATGACAATTTCCTGCATTAGTTTTGTTGCCTATAAAATCTATCTGACAAGTGTGATGCTTGATACTGAGAGTGTCATTTATTAGCACATGTCTTTTTAAAGCAATATTATTCAACAATGTGAGATAACTTTTATCAAATTCCTCTGTAGAAATCCATGTGTTTTAATTACGTTGAAAGCTAATGTCACTTCATAAGGCTTAGTTAATGGTATATCTATGTAGTATACAGCTTTCTTATTTAGAATGAAGCCCTATGTTCAAGCATCAGCACTGGTGAAAAAGGAGAAAAAATATAAAATAAATATCATACATTAGGCAATCATTGTCCCTTTTAGTAATTCATCTTAATTAATTGGGAAAACGTTGAAAGGATGAACGGTGCTGGTTGGTCAGTGGAAAAGACACAGGCCATGGCTGCTAGAGTTAGAATGGGCTTTAATAGAAAGAAGAGGGGATAAGAGGAAGAAGCCAGGCCTGGTGGGGGAGGGAAGCAGGGCAGAGCAGACATCAGAGAGGAAACAGAATGTGATGTGGCGCGGGGGGGGGGGGGGAGGTCTGTGTTCAGCTTTTTAAGGCGGGGACACAATCACCCGAGCCCCCTAATGATGTAAGACTTTAGACCTAGAAGAATGATAGCAGGATCCTAACATTCCAGACCTTTGCTTATTATAGAAAAGCAAGTAAATAGGAATAAGGGCATCATTTCTCCCAGAGCAACTGCTTCCAGCTGACTTGGTTGGCATAGGTTGTTGCTCTTAGGGGAAATAGGGAAGGGTACCTTCCGTGGTAGACAGGCATCCTGGGATGGTGGGCTGTCCTGCTGCTCTGGAGCCATCCCTCCCTCTTGGTTTAGCACCCTGGCCACTCTGTGTCTGACAGGATGCTGATGAGACAGAAAAGGCCTAAAGTAGATCCGACCTGTCCAGATGGATTTAAGCTGGTTTCTGGAGCTTGGGAAAAATTTTGAACATGTTAAGAAGCCGCCATGAGAAAATTAGTGACCATGGTAGCATTTAGTACTTTGCTTGCTTTGGTTAGTGTTAATGAGAGAGACAGAGAGATTGGAATATGTTTTTTTAATATGTTTTTAAGCTTTATCAGAGACAGATTATTTTTTAAAGCATTTAACAGTTATATATATAATATATATATATATATATATATAAATATATATAAATTTATATATATATATATATATATATAAAACCAAGACATTTTTGAGTCTGGGGGTGTAAATACCTTTTAGCTATTACAGTTTTTTACTTGATCTCTAGACTCCAGTTTGATGGTGGTCCTATACCATTGGCTGAGCAATGAGTTAGAAGAGGGAACTGGCAAGAGAAAAGCTTGTGGTGCATGAGAAATTATTTCTTTGGAATTAGGGACAAGGCAGAGATCAGGGCCCTGTCTGTGTGCGTGAGCAGGAGAAGCACAGGTGGGTGGGGCTGGAGTGAGGCACATCGGAGGGAGCAATGAAATGAAAGCTCCTATCTTAGCTAGAAATCTTTTTTTCATTAAGTAACCCTGAAAGTGCAATTAAATTTGGAGAGGTGGGTAAGGCTGTCTTCCCTACTCTGACAATAGGGAAACAAGGAGAAATGAGACCCCAAAACACCCAAGACAGGGTCAGTGGCTCTGGTGTCCAGAAGGAAAGAAACAGATTGCTTCTGTGCTGCATTCTAGGTTCCCTGTGAGCATGTGGCCAAGCCTAGGTCTGCTGGAGGTCTTAGCTTGATGTTCCTATGCCATCTTGGCGCCTGGGGGCAGTCAGCTGACCAGTTGTCTTTCTAGGTGGCACTTTGAACAAGGCTCAACTAATGGTCTGGCCTGGCAGGGCACATACTAGCCCATGGCCTTTTTTCCTCACTTAAAACAGGGACCCAACAGGTTTCAGGAGCCAGCGAGTGCCAGCACCTGGCAATTTTGTTCTCAGGCTTTCTCAAGATTTTTGTCTCTCTCCCCTGGTATACCATAAATGCCACAGATGACACTTTGGCCTGTGGGGGCAGCAGCCTTGCTCTCCATCTCCAGCCTATGCCGGGGGGGGGGGGCGACAGACCTTCCAGGAGGCAGGCTATAAACTGATCTCTGGCTTGAGAGCCATCCTGATTACTGTAAGCTTATTTGCATGGATCTTAGCCAGCTTCCAGACCTGTCTGTGCTTCTCAAGGCAGCTTGAGAATGAGTGGGAGGAGCTAAGGTGAGTTGGGATGAGAGTCAGCAGAAGCAGCTCGCACAACACTGGAGAGCTCGCCCAGTCATTCAGGAGTTAAGGTGAGGTGGGCTAAACCCCACCCACTGTCAGAAAGCAGAAAGGTAAGTCAGATAGATAGAAGTGATTGTACATGTCAGGGAGCCATAGGGGGAGGGAGAAGGATTCAAAGCTTCAGTAGAAAGCTTGGGGATAAAGTAACTCTTTTCATTTGCCCATTCACTGGTAGAAGTTCCTGCAAAGCTATTATGTGGCCAAATTTACTGGTATCCACCAATTTTACTGATATCCACCAATTTTATTGGTATCCACCCCTTTGTCCCATGGCTGCAGAGAAAAATAAAAAATTAAAATAACAAACCAGGAACCTAGGCTCCTATCTCAAGCATCCCTGAGGTAGAGGAAGGATCTATGAATCAGCACAGGTTATCCCTGCCTTCATCAAGAGAGGAATAAGGGCTGAGAGCCTATGCAGCACGTGGACCACCCAGTGGTCCAATAGCATTGACCTCCTCTTTAGGAGAGAAAATGTGTCATTGCCAGTGCAACCCCAAGACCCCTCCGAGAGGTCTGGCATGAAGAATGTAAGTCAGGCTGCAGCCACAGGAAATGGGACTCCTCAATCTTGGGTGGTGCGGTGGTGGTGAGACTTGGCGGCTGATGGACACGGTGGCGGTGGGACGTAGCTGCAGCTGTGGTTGCACGAGCATAGTCCCCACATGACACTGGAAGTCACAGGCCCTCAGTATAGTTCTGAGTATGCAGAACTTCCTATCCGAGATCCAGGTCCACAGCACCAATGAAAGGATGAACAGTGCTGGTTGGTCAGTGGAAAAGTCACAGACCATGGCTAACAGTGTAAGAATGGGCTTTATTAGAAAGAAGAGGGGATATGAGGGAGAATCCAGGCCTGGTGGGGGAGGGAAGAGGGGCAGAGCAGACAGCAGAGAGAAAACAGAAACTGAGGGTGGGGGTCTGTGTCCGGCTTTTTAAGGCAGGGATACAGTCACCCATGCCCCTTGTGATGTAAGATGTTAGACCTGGAAGAGTGAGAGCAGGATCCTTACAAATAGTTTATTTTATTTTCCTGTGATTGTGACATAATAAACAGTGTTGAACAAATCAGTTTGGTACATCTATACATATAATCAAAAATTTTAAAAAAATATAATTTTTCTCATTTGACTTAAAATTGATATAAAATTGTAAGGTGTTCAAAAGTGTGTATTACCCATAGCCCCTTGTTGTTTTTTATTACAGAATTTAATTAATTTAATTAATTGTTGTTATTTAATTTTCAGAAATAATTGAGCACAAACATTTACCTGTTTTTTTTTCATATAAGTGAAAATACCTGTCTTCAATTATATTTACTACGAACTTGATAATTTAATCTTTAGAAACAAGTATTTTTGGTAAGACTTTATGGGTATGTTTTCTAATGTTGCTAGGAGACACCATCTCATTTGCAACTTCCTGCTTCTCTGGGTCTTAAGTCACACTGCCCCTCTTCTACAATGTTCCCTGAGCCTAAAGTGTAGTAGTGTTTTGTGCTTGTATCCTTCTGGAATGGACAGCAATAACTTTGTGTTTTGTTTGGTTGTTGTTTTCTGTAGTGGTCTCTGTCTGTTGCAAAGTGAAGTTTCTGTGATGGTAGTTGAACATCATATTTATTCTCTGGGTATATGGACAAACGTTTATAGATTGTTATTAGGAATTGTGCTGGTTTAATGAGTTGATGGCTGTAAATTCTCCTCCAATAACCATTATTTCCCTGGCACTGGGTACTTAGCTAGATGTCCAGTTCAAGGCACGGTATTCTTGTAAAATAGGTTTCTCAGTCCAATTAAATAGTTACTGGTTAGCACAAACTGTGCAACAACTGCACCCATAGGTCATTGTTCCAGGCTGGTTATGGTGACACTAATGAACATTCCAAAGTGGATGAAAAAGCACAAGGGAATAACTTTAAAGAACCACAGACAGTTGGTTAAAGCTGTAAGAAGAGCAGGTGGTCCTCCCTAGGGAAGAGTATCCATATTAGTAGCTCCATGCCAAATAGTCAGCTTTGAAAACATTCATACACGTAACATTACATAAACTCAACAGATTATTTTTAGAAATATGTATGCATGTACATGTACTTATGTACATGTAACAAAAATTAATTTAAAAAAGAGGCCATGAATTTAAAGGGGAGTATAGGGTGTTTGGAAGTGGGGGTAGGAAGGGAGAAATTTAATTATATTACAATATCAAAAATAAAATAGACGTATTTTTGTATTGGTTTTCTTTATTACACATGCTCATTGTAATTAATTGTAACACTTTCTTCAGATTTTGTTTGTAGTTTCATCTTAGAAACATAAATTTAACTATTTTTTTAAGTATTTGTTTCTTCCTTTCAGTTATTGCCATTATTTCACTTATGTAGTGCTGTACTTGTGTTCACTGAGCATTGTGAAGGTCACTTTCTCCACAATTTTCTTATAGAATACCTTTTTTTGTTTGTTTGTTTTTTTGAGACAAGGTTTCTCTGTGTAGTTTTGGTGCCTGTACTGGATCTCGCTCTGTAGCCCAGGCTGGCCTTGAACTCACAGAGATCCACCTGGCTCTGCCTCCTAAGTGCTGGGATTAAAGCCGTGTGCCACCACCGCCCAGCTCCTTTTTGTTCCTTTCTTAGAACATCAATCCTTCGTATGTTTTATTAGCTACTTTTCTGTTGTTGTGATAAAATGTCATAACCAAAACCAGTTTAAAGAGAGTTTGTTTCAGCCTGTGATCGCAAAGGAAGAGTCTATAAATATAGCAATGAAAGGAAGTTCTACCACAAAATTTCTATCCAGAGGAACAGACAGTAGAGAGAAAACTGGAAGTGGAGGTTTCGCTATAAACCTCGATCATGCTATACCTTCTGAAGTTTTTATAACATCCTCCAAAATTGCCACAAACTTGGAAACACACGTTCAAATACGAGAGTTAATGGGGAGTCTTTCTTATTCAACACACTACTTATTTTGAATTATTTGTCATTCTGATGCATCATATCCTACTTGAGCTCACTAAGTAGAGCACACAGGTTTAAATGAGAAATCTGTTTTTAGCATATTTCTTCAAAATGAAACTTATATACCTCACTTACTATTCTCCAAAGTGGCTTGTACAGATCCTTCTTAGTTACAAATATACTAAAAATCAATATCACAAATAGTTTCTAAGTAACTGAAGACAATGCTGAGATAATGCCAATAACAATTAACCATCAGATGTTTGCTAGGAACATGTGGCTACCACTTTCATTTCAAACTTTTGAATCATGCAACCAAATATCATTGTATACATATTGAGTTTGATGAGATTTTGAGCACTAACTAAATCCATCTCCCATTTACTCCGTTTATGCTATCCTACATTGTTAGCATACTCATTGGACATGCATACAATATACCAAAAGAAAGAGTTGGTAGAAACAGATTGTCAAGTTGTTGCCTTATATTTATAGGATTCAAACCTGGCAGCTAAAAAACAATTGTATACAGAAATGACAAATCCAGGGTGACATTCTTTCATTTTTTCTTTCCTTTAGATATTTAGTTGTTGCTTTGCTTTGCTTAAACCATGTAAGTTTAACAGTATACAATTGAACTACACTCCCAGATGATAATTTTAAATGTTCCTTTTGAAAGGACTCAAAGACTGTGAAGTTTCAAAGCAAGTGTCCTTGTGTTAGTATCGAAACATATCCCTGCATCATTTGCATCTTCAAGTAAACTGTTTCAAGGGCTGAGTAGCTTTAACCTTTTTCAGAACATTAAATCTATTTTGAAGGGTGTTTATATGAATTAAAGTAGATTGTAGAGGTATTATTTCTATTCACAGTACTTGATATGTTATTTGTTTTAGTAAACTTTAAAGTTCCGTTTCAAAGTTCTCTTAAAATATTCTTGTGGTTTCAAATGTTTTATGCTCAGTATTGAAGCTCTTGTTTAAAAATGTTGTTTATGCTCTAATTTTGTGTAACAGCTTTCTAAATATTACTTTGTATTTCAACTATTCACTACCTAATCCAATGATAAAAGTGAAAGAGACTTACACTGTCACATTCTCTATTATATGAACTAACAACAGAGTGAGGATGAAATGAAAATTTTCTGATCCTTATATGAACCAAAAATAAAGCTAGATGTGTTCATCAAATTTAATGTTTGAAAAATGATACTTCCTATTATTTAGAAAATTAATTAAATCTAAGGATATGGAAATTATATCTCCTCATTAATGATCATAAATTTGATTTTATAACAAAATATAGAATCCTGATATTAAAATCTTTACCTATCAGTTAACAATGTGTTTGACATAAAAGTAGGTGTGATTAAAAGTGCTTTAATGAAAATACAGAATAGTCCTTTAAAATCTGTGTAACTTGAGTTAATATTATAATCTCATCACAGTTGGTGAATAAAGAGGTTTATGTTTTTTTGTATTTTTATTGATTTTGATCTAATGATTATCAGTTGAGTTTAATCCAAATATCAGCTTTGAAATCTCACACATATTTTAGAACAAATATAAACAAAAAGACACCTTAGGGAATGGTTTATTATATTGATATAACTAAACTGTAGGCTGCCAATTAAGAACAGCTGCATTATCATGAATTCCTAAGCTTAAAACAAAGAAAATTACATAAATTCTAAGAAAAAATTTCAGTTGAAAATTGAAAGAAAAAATGTTATTTCTTTTTTATAAGTTATTTCTTATAATTCAATAATATTATTTATTTTTTCCTTTGTAGAAGACAAAAAGTTTTGACATGAAAAAGGTCCACATATATATACTTATACATACACACACACAACACACACACAACACACACACATACACACACACAGAGAGAGAGAGAGAGAGAGAGAGAGAGAGAGAGAGAGAGAGAGAGAGGTTTCTCTGAGTAACCCTGCCTGACCTGAAACTCACTTTGTCAGCCAGGCCTTGAACTCAGAAATCTGCCTTCCCTGGCCTCCCAAGTGCTGGGAGTACAGATGTGTACCTCCCTCCACTGCCTTACTGTTTAATTGATTATCAAATAAAAATATATTTAATCATTAAAACTTAAAGTAACATTTACCTGATCATTAGTTGCTTGTATGAGACTGCTATTCTCAGACCACTGAACTTCTGAAAAATGTGGAGGTGTGTTTCATACTTTGGTATCTTTGGCTGGATCACAGAAATCATGGAAAACCATAATTGCTTAATTCTAGGTGCAGTGTAATACAAGACAGTGGGTGTTTTGATTGTTTCCCTCATAACAGAATTCTTTTTTTGTTTGTTTGTTTGTTTGTTTGTTTGTTTATGTTTTTTTGAAACAGGGTTTCTCTGTGTAGTTTTGGTGTCTGTCCCGGATCTCACTCTGTACATGAGGCTGGCCTTGAACTCACAGAGATCTGCCTGGCTCTGCCTCCCAAGTGCTGGGATTAAAATCATGCACCACCACTGCCTGGCCATGACAGAATTCTAACATTAAACTTTCTGTCGAGAACTTCAAGATACAGAACAAAAATGTATTAACAAATAACTATATTTTTCTTTAATTTTGTTTTTGATTTTTCCATGAAGCAGAATTGGGGTTTATTAAAGACATTTTAAAATAGGCTTTAACTCTGAGCAATAAGAGAAAAAGAAGAGTTCAAATTTAAATTGAAATGCAAACAGAAAGCATAAATATGGGCTTGTGAAGGGGGTAGATCTTTGTTATCTATTTTAATAATGACTAAATTATATGCCCATTGTGGAGGTCTGAATGAGAGTGCGCTATTATAGGCTCTTATATTTGAATACCTGGTCCTCTGTAAGTAGGACTCTTTGGAAGGATGAGGAAGTGTGACCTTATATGAGAATGTGTGTTATTGGGGCAGGACTTTGAAGTTTTAGAGCCTGCACCATTACCAGTCCCTACAATCCCCTTCTTGCTCATGTGTTTCAAGACGGGAGCCATCAACTACTGTTTCTGTGCCATGCCTTCCTTCTGGCTGTCATTGTCCCTACAATTATGGCCATGGACTCTAATGTTCTGAAAATGTTAGATATGAAGTAAGCTATGTGTTATATAAGTTGCCTTTGTCGTGGTCATCACAGCAAAAGAAAAGTAACTAAGACACCTATAAACATTAAAATTCCCTTCTTAACAATTTATTATACATCTAATTTTATCTGTACCTTAGTAAAGGTTTTCTCATAAATTTCAATGTTAAATTTTATAATTGAATATATATTTCTTTCCTTATCACAGGCTTGACCTGCAGCATGGCAGAATCCTGCCATGGTATTCAGTGGCGTCTCCAAGCTTTGCATGTTGCATGTTGGATTTAGCTTTTGCTAGTACAAAAATTTAAAAAAAGAGGTTCTGGGCTACACACTGCTTTGATAGAAGCATAGACAACTTGCCTCCCAGAGCCAGTGGACAACATGGTTTCCAGAGCTGGTGGTGAATTATCTCCACCATGTTTAAAAGCTGAAGTGGGTGGAGCCAGCAGCCAAAGCTGCCATTTGAGTCCTAGTAAGGCTGCAGTTTAAAGCAATATATTCACAATAAGACAGATTCAGATGGAACAGTTTACAATATGTGTAAAAATGTACATAGGCTTGGAAAAGAGAAAAAAATAAATATGGACAGCTATATAAAGAAATAGTTTTGAGACAGTAATGGTAGTATAAATAATAAGCCACGTAAAGATGGATATTACACAGAGAATCTGGATTGTGTTGTCTTTGTTATTTTTAACTGAAGAAAGACATTTGATTTTAAATGCTGCTCAGTTAAACCAATATGTATATTTTAAAGATATTTTGACTTCCAAATTTGGATCTAAGGATATGTTGCTCTGGAAAGGAGGCCCTGTTTTTGTTTCCACAGGAAGCAAGAGGCTATGGATTTGTCCCTGGTTAAAATGGATCAGATTTGATGAAGCCAGAACTCCTGAAACTTAACAGATGGTACCTATCAACAAAGGTTATAGCTGGTCTTCCTAGGACTTGACCATTATCTCAAATTTTTTCAGGATCTCCATAAGACTACCAGCACCACCTATTAGCAGGAAGTACCCTGAACACTATGCCCACATTCCCAAAAAATGGATTATGGATGTTTGTCTTTGTTTAGGTTGTTGGTTACAAATTGTTATTGGTTATAGTCAATCTCTTTCTAAAAGAAGAAAGGGAGATATGATATAGAAATACAGGATAAATACTTTAAATTGCTATAGATTTTAGTTTATTACAAGTTTAAAGTTAATCTTGTTATACTGAATATATATTTCTACTCTTGTTTAAGATGTTTGTGCAGCTCATTTGAAATTATAATGTGTAATTAAGAAATACAGATTAATAATTAGTCATCCATGATAATCAAACTTATAATCATGTCAGTTTAGTTTTCTAGGTATTCATTGATATATATCAATTAGGTAGATAATCATCAAACACTTCAAAAACCTACAGAACATGGCATTTAATTTTTTTTAAAATCTTAGGCTTTCCTGAACAATGATACACGTCTGCTCCTGGCAGCACCAATTTACTTCATAGAGGATGATGGACATCAAAGACACTTCATATGGAGGTTTTTTTTTTTCCTGGCAAAAATAGTTATTTGGACAAGAAAATATTCTTGCCTGGACTGCTTGACAAAATGTTGTATTGACTGGACATGCAGGACCCATAGGAAGGTGACCACTGAACTTTACAAGGGAAAACGGTCCTTCACATTCCTGTTTCACAGAAGAAACTGCCAGACATTTTATGGGACACAGAAAAAAAATAGCTGAGAGACTAGGCCTATGGGCAGAAGATGGATGCCCCAATGTTACAAAGGAACTTTGGGTAACTGTCCAGGCAGGCAGCTGTCTCTGTCATTTTAGATTTTTGAAAGCTGCTTACAATGCTCTTCCTGTTTATTTAGGTAATATTATATCCTTCTGAGGTCTTTGATGTAGTTGAAGACTAGATAGTTATAATTATGGTTTTCCTTGTTCATGATAAGAGATAAGGTAGATATGAAACCTTAGACTCACAAATATAGGATATACAGAATATTCTCTTTAAATTTAATAAATATAAAGAGACTAGATGTTGGTTTTTGTTTGGTTTTTTTTTGCCATAAAATAAGTTTTATTTTGTTTCTTCATCTGTTCATTGAACAGGAAGAGTTCAGACCATTTCAAGGAAGGTAAAACCCTGAGATAGAGGCATCAGGAACTTTCATTTGATTGGAGCCAGAGCAGGAAATAAGTCATTGGTGTGTGGAGCTGCAGAAACAGGGTGTGCATCCTCTCCTATGTGTGGTATAATTGATGTTAGTTAAAATGGAAAGCATAACTTGTAGTTGAGACTAGATATTATAATTGTAATTCTTGTTTGATAACAGTTTTGTTGTATAAAATTTTACTATGTTAAAGTTGAAACTTTTCTTTTTAATTAAGAGAAAAGAAGAAATGCTGTGGGATAATGCTTTTGTACAGTGGTTTAATAAAACACTAATTGACCAGTAGCCAGGCAGGAAGTATAGGTGGGATAATTAGACAAGGAGAATTCTGGGAAAAGGAAGGCTGAGTCGGAAATGCCAGCCCACCATCTAAAAAGCAGCATGTAATGGCACATAGATAAATCCATGGAAAACATGGCAACATATAGACTAACAGAAATGGGCTGAGTTTAAGTGTAAGATCTAGTCTGTAGGAAGCCTGAGTTAATGGCCAAGCAGTTTTAATTAATATAAGCCTTTGTGTGTTTACTTGGGTCTGAGTGGCATTGGGCCAGGTGGGATACAGGGAAAACTTCCAGCTACAGACAACAATGAAGTAGGATGACCAACCATCTCCATAGTATGATAGAGAGTCCTTTGATATTATGCATAAGAGGTATATAGCTGGATCCATGTGGTAGACTGATTTAAAGCTCTTTGAGAGACCTCCACGGTGTTTTTCAAATGGGCTGTATCATTTCACATTCCCATATGATGGTAGTAGCATATAAACAGATGAAATGTTGATCAATGAAATCAATTAAAGTCCCAGACAAAGTTCCATATACCTATGGACACATTCCACACATTTTCTTTGAAATAAGATGCTAAAAATGTACACTACAGAAAAGAAAGCATCTTCAAAAGATGGAAAGACAAAAAGCTCAAGACAACAAAAACAATCCTAAATAATGAAAGAACTGCTGGAGGTCTAACCATCCCATATCTTTAGTGTAGTTGAAAATTTTCTCCAGTCCCATCTAGCCCCAAGGTGCTACAGCCACTTATAAAATAATCACTCAGAGGCTTATATTAATTATAACTACTTGTCCATTAGCTCAGGCTTATTACTGACTAGCTCTTACACTTAACTAGCCCATAATTCTTATTTATGTTTAGCCATGTGGCTTGGAACTTTTTCTTAGTTCGGCCTTGTAATCTTTCTACTTTTGTGTCTGGCTGATGACTCCTGACTCTGCCCTTCCTCTTTCCAGTATTCTAGTCTGATCACCCTGCCTATACTTCCTGACTGGCTACTGGCCAATCAGTGTTTTATTAAACCAGTATACAAGAGCATTATCCCACAGCATTTCTCCTTTTTTGTTTAATTAAAAAGGAAGGTTTTAACTTTAACACAGTAAAATTATATATAATAGTTATCAATCAACAATTACAGTTATAATAGCTAGTCTACTTGTATTTGGAAAAATTAAGGAAAATATTCTATCATCTATCCTATATTTGTGAATTTAGAGTTTCATATCTAATTTATCTTTTATCATAACAAAGGAAAATTATAACTATCTAGTCTTCAACTACATCAAAGACTCCAGAAGTATATAATATTACCTAAGTAAATAGGAAGTACATTGTAAGCAACTTCCAAAAAATCTAGCATGACAGACATAGCTGTCTGCCTGGACAATCAAACAAAATTCTTCTGCAACATTGGGGCATCCATTTTCAGCCTATAGGCCTAGTCTTTCAGTCACTTTTTCCTGTGTCCTGTAGAATGTCTGGCAGTCTCCTCTGAGAAGCAGGAACCTGAAAAACCATCTCACCTTGTTTTTGCAAAATTTAGACACTTGCTAAAGCATGAAGTGCTTTATAACTTTATAACTGACAGAAGTTGGGTGTCCAAAAACCTGAGACTAGATTGGCCAGAGACTTAATGGAAAATGAAATGCTATTGTTGTACTAAAGGAACATAGTGATGCAATTACCCCTAATAGTATTTTGCTACACTTATAGATCAGAACCTTGCTCTGCCATCATCAGAGAAGTTTCTGCCTACAGTAACAGGGGACCAATGCAGAGACCCAAAACTATACAATGTGAAGAGTGAGAGACCTTGGAACACTCAGCCCTGGTGGTGACATATTGTGTACCCTAATAAACTTGCCTGAGGATCAGAGGACAGAGCCAGCCACTAGATTAGACATAGAGGTCAGACAGTGATGGCACACACCTTTAATCCTAGCACTTGAGGTCTCATGCCTTTTCCTGGGAAGCACACAGGCCTTTAATCCCAGGAAGTAATATGGCAGGGCACAGAAAGGTATATAAGGTTTGAGGAAACAGGAACTCTCTCCATCAAATTTCTTTCCTCAGAGCTCAGGAATTTTACAGAAGTTATAAAGGTAGGGAAGTTGGAGGACACCACGGAAACAAGGCCCTCTAAATGTGTGGCAACTTGCAAAGGGCCTACATGGGGTTGTAACAATGGTATCCAATAACTTATAGAAGAGGATGCAAGCCCTTACCACTAGCCCATAAACTGACTCCAATTTATAACCACTTGCAAACTTAAATTTAGTTTTCTACAAATGAGTTTCACAGGGAAAACAAACCATTCTTTGTAGATGAATTTCTAAACAGTCTTATTAAATAAAAAACCACAGAGCCAAATACTAGGGTGCAAGCTGTAGAGATCAGAGCAATAGTCACCAACTAATCTTAGCTTACCACCTCACCATAGCTTCCCAAGAGAAACTCTTCCTGTCTAACCTGTGCCTTTATTGCCTTTCTGTTTTGCCTTCTCTTTGGTTCTAAGCCCAGCCACATGACTTCCTCATCACTGCCTAACTATACAGACCTCCAGGTATCTACAGTTGGTACTGGGATTAAAGGTATGTGTCACCACGCTTGGCTGTGTCCTTGAACACACAGAGGCTCTGCCTGCCATATGATTAGATGGGCATGTACTGACAATGCCTGACTTCTGTTTATGGCTGACTATGACCTCTGATCTCCAGGCAAACTTTATTTATTAACATACAAATAAAATATCACATTTTAGCACAAATAAAATATCACCTCAATTCTTATTTGTTTGTCCCATACCCAGCAGTAATTGGCCAAGACATCTTTGGGGGTTATCTGTCTCATAATGTTATATTTGGCTTTTGTATTTAACCATATAAATTTTGCATCTATATTTTGGCTTCTGTTTTTTTTGTATTCTTGGAATTATGTATGCAAGTATATGTGTCTCTACATGTGCGTGTGTTTCTTCTGATTACTCTTTGGCTCTTTTCTTCTGTTTGTTTAATCATATTGTCATTTGTTTTTATATATAATATTCTTTAGTTGCACATTTGTTTCTAACTTGAAACAGAAAGACTGTGGGTCTGAAGTTGTGGGGAAGTGGGGAGATAATGGGAAAAATCGGGGTAGGGGAAACCATAAGGATATCTTGTGTGAAAAAAAATCTAATTTCAATAAAAGAATAAATTGATGTATAATTAACATTTCCAGCGCATCTTGGGGCTATGGAAAGGGGAAGCACAACTGGAAAACATTCTGGGTCCCTGTTTATTCACTGCGTATCTGAATTGGGAAAACCCTGTATATTAGATATGTGTGAAGAAGCTGGCATAAAAACAGGATTCTGATGCTAAGCAGTGGTGGCTTAAAGCAGCACTCAGGAGGCAGACACAGGTGGATATCTATAAGCTCAAGGCCAGCCTAGTATACAGAGCGAGTTCCAGGACACCCAAGGCTACACACAGATTAACCCAGTTTCTAAAAAACAAAAAACACACCAAAAGATTCTAATCTCCAAACACAATTTATAATCCTATTTTCCTTACATATTATTGGAAATTATTGGTTTACTTTATCTTGATATAGATTCACGTTTTTTTACTACATAGACACACACACACATGCACCTCAGTAGCATAGAATTCTTTTTCTAGTAGTTATTTTTATTTCATGTGTCTCTCAAATATAAGAAAATTACAAGGGGAGAGAATGACTTAGAAGAAGTCAGAATATATCAGATAAAATTCCTAGAAAGAAAATAAGTAAAAATAAGTTGTTTTTTAATTTACCACAAAAAATAGAAAAAAATGATTTCTTGACTAAGACATTGACCTGTGGAAATGTAAGTATGTGTCATCATGTACAGGTACATATCTTTTTATGACTGCAGTCAAAACAGATTTGAATCAAGTAAAGAATTACCAAAAAATTAAACTATGAATCATGAGTTAATATAATGTCAGTTATATATTTGTGCATTTCAACATTCATAAAATATGCTTTGCTCACACATTTTTAAAATCTGAATTTTAAAATTTTAAAAGAAATGCCTCTAAGAATATGTTTTTATTCCAAAAATGTATTATTCCCAAAATAAAGATTTTTTTTGTATCATTTGCTAAAGGTCTCCTTAGAGGAGCTTAATTGTTTGTACAAATTTGAACAAAGCCAGGTAAGCCTCAGGTTCAATTTGCATGTATTCCTCTAAGCCTCCAAATTTGGCATACATTTGACAGTGATAGGCTAAATATGCATGTAACTAATTGCTAGAAATCTCTTCATTATGAGGAGGTTTTGTTCAAACAGATGCAATACAAAGGTCAGTGTGTCTAGCTGGGTTAAGAATGTTAATCTATGATATTGGCAAATGTAAAGTGCAAGAGGATTAAAGGGGAAGAGACAGATGTGTGGAAGAAGACAGTGTCTGAGAAATGGCTTAGAGTATGCTCAAAATATCGTAGAAATGCATTTCATGAAGGTAAGAATGCCAATGACATACTTTAAAATGTGACAATAAAAGTCATAAGTCCACATTAATTTCATTACAGTCAACACTTACTCTTATTATGTGGTTCAGATATGTATGATGAGAAAGTTGTTTAAGTAGTGTTTAGAAAATTTTGCTATTACAAAAATTAGAAATTATTTAATGGACAATAAATGCCAGTATACTTAGTTCCTTAGGTTTAACAAAATTACACATACACAGAGAAACACTACTCACATATTATATTCATTCAGTGTTATACCTCACACATGTCACAGTTCAAATGTCTTAATTGTACATTGTATTTAAGAAGAGCCCTTTCATTATACATAAACATCATAGCCTTGAAGAAAATTGAATTTATAATATATAACAAAAACTTGACTAAATTTTTAATTTTATACATTTCAATACTAGGATTTTTTTCAAAAACTTACCAAACTACTATATTAATAGTTAAAATTTTGAAAAAAATTACTGTTCTACAATTAAAGATTTATAACTAAGAAACTATGTTGAAATTTACTTTTATATTTTCACATTATTTTTGGATTAAAAGGAATAATATCTCTATTTTTATTCTTCTCTCATAAAATATATCCCGACTGTAGATTCCTTTCCCTCCACTCTTCCCAGCCCCCAACCCTTCACCTTCACTCTCCCCCAGATTCTCTCCTCCTCCATTTTCCTTTATAAAAGAGTGGGCATCCTAGGGATGTCAGCTAAACAAAATGTAACAAGTTACAATAAAACCAGGCACATACCCTCTGCTCAGGGCTGGGACAGGCAACCCAGTAGAAGGAAGAAATCCCCAAGATCAGGCAAAAGAGTCAAAGACAACCCTTTTCCCATTGTTAGGAGACCCACAAAACACCAAGCCAACAACCATAGCATATTTTCAGAAGACCTAGCACAAACACATAACAGGATCCCCAGTTGTCTTTTTAGTCTCTCAAAGTTTAGTGAGCCCTGCTTAGTTGATTCTGTGGACCATGTTCCCTTTACCCCTTGGCAAGTCTTCCTTCCCCTCTTCCACAGGATTTCCTGAGCTCTGCCTAATGTTTTGCTGTGGGTCTCCACATCTGTTTCCATGAGTTGCTGTGTGAAGCCTCTCTGATGATGAATAGACTAGGCACCAATTTATGAGTATAGCAGAATATCATTAGGATTCATTTCATTGATTGTTTTGTGTTTCTTTGTTTTGTGTTTTTGGATTTTGTTTTTAGTTGTGTTTAGTTATTTCTTAGGTCTCTAGGCTATTCAACATCCGGTTCCTGACCATCCAGGCAGTGTCAGGCATAGGCTCCCTCTCATGATGTGCCCCATGAGCTTCTTATACACACCAGAAAATGTTTCCACTTTGTGCTCTATTTTTCTGCTATGTTTTGTCTAAATGAATCTTGATGAGCAGCTGCCATCCAGTTTCATAGGATCCTCTTACCCATGTGGGAAAACCAAGTTCTCAAGGATGATCTCATGCATCTTGGTCAGGGTGCAGAGTCTGTTGTGCAATTTAGCACTCACACACATGCACATATGCACACAGACACACACACACACACACACACACACACACACACACACACACACACACACAATAATGAAGAAGGGGCCATGAAATTGGAAGGGAGTTTAGGATACACATGAGAAATTAGGGTTGGAGGAAAAAAAGTGTGGGATGCAAATACTGTTAAATTTTCAAAACTGTAACCAAGTCACAAATAAGAAAATAATAATACATTTTAAGGAAATTAAACTATACCTGTGAATGGTGAAAACAAAGTTAGTTACCTTTGGGACAATTACAATATTCTTTATATTTTAATGAACCTATGTACATCATTGTCAAAAAATTTAAGAGTCCCTTTTTATGAAAAGCAAAATATTTAAGTGAGAATGAAATGCAGTCTCACAGTGGATGTTTACATATGTATGTTTAATGGGTAAAAAACATCCTATAAAATAACAGCAAAGAGTGTAACACAGCATGTAAGGCTGTAGAAACTAAGGCAGACTTTTCATCATTCACCATGCATAAGTTGGGGTTCAAGTATGGTAGAAAATCTAGACATGATAATGAAAACCTCATTATATGTACAAGTAATTATAAACAAGGATAAGTCCTATTGCTAGACTTAGAGAAATTGCAAGATTTTTTTTTGTTATAGCTGCATGAATTACCACAGGCTGTTTTGTGCTATGTCAAGAGTCTAAGTATTGAGGGTCAAGATGCTTTTGTTTATTATGTTGACAACTGATAATATGAGAAGGTCTATTTGTGTTGTTCTACTTTTTAACTAGCAAGTATATACAAATTATATAAAACTGTGGTTTGTTTAAATAATTTCAATAGTTCTATTGTGGGGTATTCCCAGTGAAGGCTGCTGGGATATGAGTTTAAGCCAATATAAAATCTTTATTAGCTGAAGAGTGACTACACTGGGTGTTGAAGATCCCAGCATGTGTTGACCCATTCTAACAATGAGATTTTAAGCACAAAATCCATGTTCTTGTTTGAGATACTTCAGATAACAAGAACAGTTAGCCCAGAAGTGAAAATATGAGAGCCAAAAAGCATAGTTAGTACATTTAAAGACTTTCCCAGAACTATACGCTTTGACAGATTAGGCCTTTTTCTTTAGTTTTGGCGGCTAGTTCTGTCTATCTGCTGAATTTTATAGTACTTTCATTATGGATTCAGTTTAGCTAAGGTCTGAAACCCTGTTAAAATTTCAATGCTGGAGAACAAATATAATTTTACTGTGATATTATGGTGATATTTTATTTGTAATTAAATGTGATTTTATTTGTATGTTAATAAATAAAGTTGCCTGGGGGTGAGAGCTATTAGAGCCATAGCAGAAGCTGGGCGGTGGTGGTGCACGCCTTCAATCCCAGCACTTGGGAGACAGAGCTAGGCAGATCTCTGTGTGTTCAAGGATTCAGCCAGCATGGAGACACATGCCTTTAATCTCAATACCAACCATAGAAGACCTAGAGGTCTGTAAGATGGGCAGTGAGGAGGAGGTCATGTGGTTGGGTTTACAACCAATGAGAAGGCAGAACAGAAAGTCTATATAAAAACAGATACACAGGAAGTAGCTCTCTTGCTGAGGAGGTCAGCAGTGGCAGTGAAGGGTAAGGTTTTTGGCTCTTAGCTATTGCTCTGACCTCTTGGGCTTTTTAACTCTGCAATTGGCTCTGTGTTTTTTATTTAAAAAGATGGTTACATCTACATGATATTTTAATTATTTCATTGTAGTTGTCTTTCTGTACTTAAAAAAATATTTTCATAAATGTAATTCATAATCCAATCCACTATGATGGTCAATTAATCAACTTGATTAGATTAAAACATATTTATGTCTTTTAGAAGGCTTATATTTTAATGTGACTCTGAAGGCTTATCAGTGACTCTCAGGCTTATGAGCCACTGAGAACATGGCTTGCATCTTTGAAATATGGCTGACATCAAGGACTGAAATAAAATAGGGGAAAAAGGAGAAGGACACTTGAGCGACAGCACTGATATTCCTCCAGTGCTGGGTCTGTAAGGTGAGATGCAGCCTCATCCTTGCCTCACAATGGAGTCAATGTACACAGTGTTGTCTTACACAATGAACAATATCCATCTGAGCCTGAAAACAACTTTTCTACCTCAAATTTCTTTGACTGTGTGTTTTATTTGATCACAGTGATAAGAAAACTAACCATCACTATGCCACGGAACCCCTTTCTTCATCAGTCCTGAATTTCCTTCCTCATTTCCAATAGTCACAGTCTCTTTCTCCATCCATTCTCCCACACACACATGAACGCACACACACATGCATACGCACACAGAAAAAGTAAGAGAGAAATTATAAAACGTCATACTTGACAAAACAATAGGAATCTGATTACCACCTTCAGTTTTATCAATATTTTCCAGTTCATTTCTCCAAATTACTTTTTAAGAATTAGTAAAAAAAAATTAAAAGTTAGAACTATTCATTTAACTGCAAAAAGTTATTTGTAGCATCTCAGAAACAAAACTATAGGGTCATCACCCCTCATTTATGAGTCAAAGCAAATAGGATTGTAAGTATGGACCCCTTGTCAGGAACTATACCTGAAATTTAGTGAGATGTCCAGACTGAGTAATCCTCACCTGTGTAAAAACATAAAAAATTCACATAAGCTTTTTAAAAATACTGATGAAACTTTGACTATAAATCTTGACAAATCTCTAAACTAGAGTAATATTTTATTTAAAACAAAAGCTTTTCAACGTTGTAAAATCAAAATCAGTCATCAACATGTGAAGGACTCATCTAAAACAAGATTGCATAACAATAATTTGGGAACTGGCCTGACATAAGTATCAGATACTATCATTTTAAAAAGTACAGCAATAATGAATATTAATCTTAATGCAAAGTTATGAACAAAAATGGAATAAAAATACATTTATCAAAAGACACTAATAGTGACAGCAAGAGAGATAAGAAAACTGTTTATTTCTTTGGAAATACTAATATATTGATTAAAGATGAAATCAATGAATTTAACAAAGTTAAACATTAAATTAAACAAATATTTGAAAATGAAAGTAAATTTTATATTTAGTTGTAAAATATAAACTCTGTAAACTTTTTATTGATATTAAAAATTGTTTTGTGAAATTTATAAAAATGAAAGTACAAGTCACCACCTTTTGTGCAAGCATTCTGATTCTACATACACTAAGTAGTTTGAGGACAGCTTATACAGAGAACAGTTAAATTTCAATATTAAAATTAAACTCAAAGCAGAAGAAATGTCTAAAATAACTTTTCACTATGGAAAACAAGTTTAAGGAGATATTTAAATATAGAATTTTAAAATTTTATCTGTATATGTGTCTTTATTGCATGTATATAAGTGTGCTCAACACATGCCTCATACCCATGGTTGTCAGAAGAACATGCAAGAATAGGGTGCCTGATCCTTTGAAACTATAACAACAGATAGTTTCAAGTTTCACTATTGGTGCTACGACCCTGTTGGGTCTTGTGAAAGAGCAACCATTAACCACTTAACAGTCTTTCCATTTTCTTCATTATTATCACAACAGTTGTTGTTGTAATTGTTGTGGTTGTTATTGCTATTTTCCCATACTGAGGATTGAACCTAATATCTCTTGTGTGATAAGCAAACAATCTACACTGATCTACATTCCTAGCTTGTGTGTGTATGTGTGTGAGTGTGTGCAATTAGCAGATATGTGGCATGAAGTGTGTGTGTAGTGTATGGGTGTTTGTATATACGTGTTTACAGGTGTATGCTTCCATGTGAGAGTGCAGGCAGAACCAAAGTGAGTATTTGGTCTTTTCTTCTCTCACTCTTATTATTTGGGTAACAATTACAGTTCTTTTTGTGCTTTAAATGAGCAGTGATGTATAATTTCTTACAGGTTGGGAACATTTACTTTTGAATCTCAGGTTTACATTTACACTGTTGTTTGTTTTTTTGTTTTTGTTTTGTTTTCATCATTCTATGTTCTCCCGTAAGAATCAAAGTTGTTATTTACTAGGTTTCTACCGTAGCAATGGGCAATAGACCATGGAAATTGAGCACTGCTGGTAGAGATGAAACTGCCCTAAAAGCTATCATGTGGTGATTGTTACTTTACAGAGCTTGGCGAGCACTCCTGCACCACATGTCAGCAACAAATATCTTCAAGATTGATGGCTTTAATTACAAAAGCAATGCTAAGACCCTTGAAGCATTAAAGAATGATATAGTGTTTTCAAATAAAATGAGAGGCTATCGTCAGAGTTCATTATTTAACTCATGCATTAGTAGGTTTCCCATGGATTTATACCCTGAGAAACAAAATAACAAAAATAAAAACAAAAAGTGTAATATTTATACATTTTACAAACACTTAATATAATAAGAATACTATTAGATAAGTTTGAAGTACTATTGTTAAAGTATGATTATGAAATAGATCTGAAATACCTAATATTGAGTTGAACTATCAGTATTATTTGCTTTTAATAACTCAAATTATAAACATTTTTATCAGTATTGGGAAATTATGGTGCATACTTTCCTGTAGCAATGTGAAATCAGAAAAGTATGAGCTAGAATAGAGAAAAAAATAATGTGTGCATGTGAGTCTGCTAAGAATCTTTAAGTGAAGATCAACTTCTTGGTATACATAGGTTATGTCTTTCACCTATTTTTTGTACTGACATGCAGGTTTTCATCTCCTGGTAAATCATATGTGCCGTTCTAGAGAAGCCGTGAGATAACTGAGCAGTCTGTGGGGAGAATTATTGTCTTGGTATTTATTTCAGCTTATTATTTCTAATTAAGTAAAAGTTTTCTAATTGTAATGGGATAATCAATTACAAATTGTATCAATGATGAATAAAAAAGACATATTAAGAAAATATTAATTTAGCCGGGCGGTGGTGGCACACGCCTTTAATCCGAGGACTCAGGAGGCAGAGCCAGGCAGATCTCTGTGAGTTCGAGGCCAGCCTGGTCTACGGTCTACACAGCGAGATCCAGAGAAAACCTGTCTTGAAAAAACCAAATATATATATATATATATATATATATATATATATATATATATATATAAATTAAAAGTGTTGAAATAATCAATGATACAATAGTTGGGAGAGATCGCGGGGCTTTTACTTCTACTATACATTTTTTAAAAATAAAACACAGAATTCTGCTTAGTCTTCCAGATATTTAACAAGATTTAATAGTACACAATATATAAATTTTAAACTTTACACAGTAGAACTATTTTTCTTATGTATATTACAATATTTATTGTAGCAGGAATCTTAAAAGTTCTTATTAATAAAATCAAACCTGAGGCCAGTTATTGGGGTGATGCTGGAAGGTCAGAGAGATAAAACAAGCCACAGCTAACCTCACCTGGCCAACTTCTCAGCTCATCTTGTTTCCTCAGACTGAAAGCTTCTGTGTCCTCATCCCAATGGCTCTCAGCTGAACTGTCTCTAGAAGCCTGAAAGCTTAACCAGCTAAATCTTCTAGTTTCTGGTCCTCAACGCCTTATAAACCTTTCTGCTTTCTACCACCACTTCCTAAGATTAAAAGCTGCTTTCTGGGATTAAAGGCGTGAGTCACCATGCCTGGCTGTTTCCAATGTGGCCTTGAACTCACAGAGATCCAGAGGGATTTCTGTCTCTAGAATGCTAGGATTAAAGGCGTGTGCTAACATTTTCTAGCCTAAGTATCTTGTGGCTTTTCTGTTCTCTGACCCCAGATAAGTTTATTAAGGTACACAATATTTGGGGGAATACAATACCACCACATTTCCTCTCTTTTTGTCTAAAATTAAAAAAGGCTTATAACTAATAAAAGAAAACTATCCAATAAGTATACACAATATATACAGCCAAAATTACATTAGTGATGTCTAGTCCATTAACATTTGACAGATTCAGATAAAAACTCCATTATATATATTAACAATGTCCAGTCCAGTAACATCTGATAAACTCAGACCAAATTTTTTTCATTACTTATCTTATTTAAAACAAGTAGCTCCTTTTTAAAAGTAAATTCCATAATCTCCCTTTTTATCTTATCATAACCATATTCTCTCTTTTTTCTTTTCATAATATATTCAGTAGTCTACCTTTTGTCATTTTTATATCTCCCCTTTTTCTTCAGTGTAGATTCAGTGATCTACCTATTTATCTTATTATTTCTTTATCTTATTTCTCAGAGTAGATTCAGTGATCTATCTCATACCTATATTCTCTTTTTCTTTTTGCTTTCTAGGGGTGAAGATATCTTTAGGGAATCTTGAAAAGAAAATTTTTGGGTTAATTGTCAAGTCCTGTATCATTTGTCCAGTCTCTGCATAAAAAGAAAGTTCAGGGCTTGTTATAAGTCCTTGCTTGCATAGTCTGTCAGGCTGGATCATCTCAGCTAGTCATCTCGAAATTGTCCTGACCAGCTTGTAGTCCAAAGTCGATCTTTCCTTGATGTTAATCAGCTTAATGGCTTTACCATAGTCCATGTGGAATCATCTTTGTGGAGTCCTGTCACCTTTTTGAAGATTTCAAAGTCACTGTTAGGCATGGTCATAGTTCTCCACAATTTTATTTTTTTTTATTTATTTTTTTTTTGTGCCTCCTCTGTGGTTTGGAGTGATCACAGTCTGATAAATGTCTATCTCTCGGAACCATGAACATTCTTCCCTAGAACGAAAAATCTTCACAGCAATTTCTCCCCACCGTTTGTCTTGCCAAACTTTTCCAAACTGACCTTTGCTGATGCTTTCTTGTAACACAATGGTCCTGGCAATTCTTCTCTGAACAAGCAGCGGTAAACCCTTCGTCCCAGGTAGCAGCATCACCGCAGTCACCAACATGATGAGAAGAAGCCAGCAACTCAGAGCATTTGCCGCTGCCTCCATGGTCCCACCACCGTTTGTGGTTTCCACCTGGGCCAAAGCTTCTCCTAAGCCTCCTAGGCCGGCCTAAAACTCGGGATCCTCCTGCCTCTGCCTCCTTCAGCAAATCCTACCGGCGTGCGCCACCACAACCGGCCAAGTGTAGCTTGGGCCTGACTGGGGTCTAGAAGGCCACAGGCAAGCACTTTTTTTGTGAATTCGTATCACAAACGTTGGGCGCCAGATGTAGCAGGAATCTTAAAAGTTCTTATTAATAAAATCAAACCTGAAGCCAGTTATTGGGGTGATGCTGGAAGGTCAGAGAGATAGAACAAGCCACAGCTAACCTCACCTGACCAACTTCTCAGCTCATCTTGTTTCCTCAGACTGGAAGCTTCTGTGTCCTCATCCCAATGGCTCTCAGCTGAACTGTCTCTAGAAGCCTGAAAGCTTAACCAGCTAAATCTTCTAGTTTCTGGTCCTCAACGCCTTATAAACCTTTCTGCTTTCTACCACCACTCCCTGGGATTAAAAGCTGCTTTCTGGGATTAAAGGCGTGAGTCACCATGCCTGGCTGTTTCCAATGTGGCCTTGAACTCACAGAGATCCAGAGGAATTTCTGTCTCTGGAATGCTAGGATTAAAGGCATGTGCTAACATTTTCTAGCCTAAGAATCTTGTGGCTTTTCTGTTCTCTGACCCCAGATAAGTTTATTAAGGTACACAATATTCTGGGGAACACAATACCACCACAATTTATCACAAATCTTGATTATATATTTTATGGTATAAATATTAGAGAGACCACAGACATCAATGTAAATGTATGTGGTCAATGTTGTCATCAGAAACCATTTGGAAGTTAAGAATCCATGCTCCCACTGACTATAAAGGACACAGAAGCTACTTTTCCAGTGATCTTGATGACTGCAGATTCACAGTTGAAAAAGACAGTAATAGAAGCCTTCTGTGGCAACCTCCCCTCCAAAAAAAAAAAAAGTCTAGACAGGAAAACATTGGAGAGAACTTTTTAAAACTTGTGATAAGAATGCTGAAATGTGGCTCTGCATAATTGATGACTCTGACAGGGGTATGGGTGGGAAGGATTCAGTTTTCCTTAAGGGGCTGGCCCGTGTGAGTTTGACCATGTTTCAGTGAGCATATGGGCAATGCAAATTTTTTTCTGTTTTTTTTTCTCTGTCTTTTGTGTGTGTGTGTGTGTGTGTGTGTGTGTGTGTGTGTGTGTGTGTCACAATGTGAGAGCAACCGGGAAGGAATGGGAAGTGAATTTAATCAGGGTAAATATTGTGAAATTCCCCCTAAAAAATCAATAAAAATGTGACACTAGAAAAAGAAAATTGGAGAGAATGAACTTTGAAATTAACGATAAAACAACTGACAAACATGAAAGACCATTCTCTTATTTATGATATTTCCAGTGCTAGAAACCTTCTACTTTACTGGCTTTTGTAACAGACATTTTCTTTTACAGAATTGTTTCATGAAACAGAAATAGGCAATGCTACTTATGTTGATAAGATTAGTCCTAATAAATTCCACTGGACATTCTATAACTAAATCTGACCAAAACTCCAGAGAGAAATTAGTACCATGTATTTGTGGTAGTCTTACACAGAGACATTAGATGGAAGGAATTTAAAAGCCTTGGCAAAAGATTCTTACATATCATGTTTATCAAAGTACTATTTGACAAGCTGTACATTTTAAACATGAATTATTCAATGTGAAATGCAACGAAAATAATTTAACATGCTTATAATGGTGAACTAAATTATGACTCAACTATTTTTTTCAAAAACTTATTTATTTTGTATTCATAAGTGTTTTTTGCCTTTATTATGTATATACACTGCATGTGTGTATGGTGATTATCTGAAGTGGAATTGCAGATGGTTGTGTTTTTGGAACATGGGTTCTCTGTAAGAGCCACTGCTCTTAACAAATCAAGCCATCTCTCAAACCTATGGTTTAATTACATTTGTGATAGGTTATCACCCTCTATTCCAAGATGGGCTTCAACTCTATATAGCAGTAGTATACCATGAGTTTATGTCAATCCTCCTAATGCTGCCTCACAATTGCTAGCATTATGAAAATGAGATCCTACACCTGGTTTAAAACAAATTTTGCATAGTAGAAAGCAGCATTCATACACTTAAATGTACACAAAATACATTGAACAAAGTAGCCAATTTATAAGCAAGTGATTCACTTTGAAGTGATGCCAAATGAATCTCACTTTAAATTCCTATTTTTTTTAAATGCCAAATGCTGTTTATCAAAGGATGGAGGAGGTCTTAAATACAGGCTTATAGCACAAGGGGAGAACCCCGGAGGGCAGAAGTTCTCTACTGATGTTTTACAATCTTGCATCTAAACTGTTAATGCCCATTATGCAGGATGCACAGACAAGGAACTTCCCTTAAGCATTCAGGAGGGAAAACACGGCAGAGAATTAGCATAGGAAGGACATCAATGTCAAGGGCAGCAAGCAAGGCAACAGTTACCCAAAATGGGTGCCAGGACCTTACAGCCTTTTTTAAAACCTATCTTGTAAAACCTTTTTAGTCAATAATTAATTATTTTTTTATAATTTTTAAATACGATTCATGTGATGAACTTCACTATAATTACCTACATGCAGGAGTTAATCAAATTTTGAGCAGAAGTTTGTATTTATATTTTAAGAAATTTAAGTAAATATTCAAAGATTTCAATACAATCTAAATAGCATGTAATTTTAACCTTTATGTACTCCTATAAACAAAATATGATCATATTTTACAAATTAAAAATAATCATTAGCATAAAAACCCTTCTATTCAGAATAACTCTTTTCTATTTTTTCAAAATTGTAATCTTATGTTCATTTTTTTTGCCATCCTGAATTTAGAGCAATTCTATACTCAGACTTGTCATTTATGAGCTTCTTTATTTATTTTTGAGATTGAAATTTAATTCTGTACAAACATACAATTAATAATAGTTCCCTTAAGACACAGGGGTTTATCCAATTTTTTTTTTTGTATCTGTTGAGGTTTGCCTTGTCAACAAATATGTGGTCAATTTTTGGAGAAGGTTCCATGAGGTGCTGAGAAGAAAGTATATTCTTTCGTGTTTGGGTGAAATATTCTATAGATGTCTGTTGGGTCCATTTGAGTCATAACGTCTGTTAGTTCCCTTATTTCTCTGGTAAGTTTCTGTCTAGCAGACCTGTCCAATGGTGAGAGTAGAGTGAGGAGAGGATAAGGGAAGGGGGAAAGGAGAAAGGGAGGGAGGGGGAAGTGTGGTTGGTATGTAAAATGAAAAAAATTAAATCAATCAAACAAAGGAAATAATAGCAACAGCAAATCCATGTAGGTTTCAAAAACACTCTGCTTTCCAGTTCTACTTTGTCAGTGCTCTAAAATTCATATAGAGCTGTTTTCATTTACAGCAAATGCATTGCTTATATGGCCTTAGCAGTCTTCAACCAAAATGTCCTAAACACAGTTGATTACATTAACCTCTCTGAATCTGTTTGATATGTGACTTACAGCAAAGAACATTCTAAATGAATCAAGTGATTTCATAATTTACTAATTGATGATCTCTTGATAGTGTAAAAGCATCAGTTAGAATGAAAAAGGAACTTTTATTTTTTTCTTTTCTATAAAAACTTATCCACGTAAATTTCTATTGTCAAACAAATATTTGAGAGTGTGTGTGTGTGTGTGTGTGTGTGTGTGTGTGTGTGTGTGGTATTTTATTTTATTGATAAAATTTAGTTTTCTCTTATAGTCTTTTATTTCCCAAGATACTTATACCTTCAGTTAATGTCTAAATGTATTCGATAACCACAACCATTAGCTCATGCTTGTTATTGATTAGCCCTTACACTTAACCTCAGCCCATTTCTGTTAATCTATATGTTGCCACGTGTTCCATGGCTTTACCTGTGTGCCATTGTATGCTACTCCCTGGATGGTGGGCTTGTGTCTCCACACTCAGCCTTCCTCTTCCCAGAATTCTCCTTGTCTGCTTATCCCGCCTAAAAAAGCATTATCCCCTTTTTTGTATTTCCCCTTTTCTGTTTAATTAAAAAAGAATGTTTTAACTTTTAGTTATCCTTCCAAATACTCCATCTTCTACCCTGTCCTCTACCCCCTTTGCATTAAACAAACAAAATATTGTTCTCATTTCTCACTTCATAACCCTATGCTGTAGCCTCCTTTCCTTAAAATCTCCTTCCATGACATCATATTAGTTTCTGGCTCCCAATGCTCCACTAGATGATCCTATATCCATGCACATAGAGGAAGTACTGAGTTGTCTACATGAGATAAAAAGGATGACATAAAGCACATGAGGAAAAAATAATGGGGGTTTACAGGAGTGTTTGGAGGGGAGAGAATGAATGTGGATTTTATCAAATCACTATTTATATATCATTAATCTATCTATATTTATACACATACACACACATATACATATATGTATACTAATGCATGTATGAAATTATCAGTGAAAATACTAACCAAATTTAGAAAGGAAAAAGAAATTTGCAGTATTATTTTAAAAATAATAAAAATTAACTGAACTTAAAGTCAATTAATACTAAAGTTGAATTTAAAGAATTATTCTGCCTTTTCAACTATTTAGTCTGTGGAGTAAGACAATCAGTCCTTTGGGCATGTATCAAGTAATGGTTTAACTTGATTATTTGATAGATTTTTATGGGTATTTATAGTAATATTTCCATAGTGACTGTACCAGTTTACAATCCCACCAACACTGAATGAATATACTTTTTCCCTTCATCTCTTCCAGCATGTTTGGAGGTTGCTTTGTTGATCTTTGCACTTTTGACAGGAATAATTAAAACTTCAGAGTTGTTTTGATTCACACTTCTCTAATTGCTAGGGAGAACAAACATTTTTTTTTTGAGATATTTCTTAGCCATCCTCTTTCTTTAGAACTCTCTCTTCATGTCCCAGGCCTATTTTTGAATGAGTTAAATGCTTTTTTTAAAATTGGATTTATGTATTCTGGATATTATTCTTCTGACAGATGTACAGCTGCCAAAGATCTTCTCCATTACTGTGGACTTTATCTTTACCAGGTTGATTGTTTCTTTAGTTGTACAAAAGCTTTTTTAGTTTTATGAAGTTTTACACGTGAAGAGTCAGCTTTTTGTGTCAGGGTCTATAGCCTGAGGTATCCTGAATTAGTCTATCTGAAGATTCCCCAAGCCTTCTTTACTTTCAACTTATATAAATATCTAGTATTAATTAAATAAACATTTTCCCACTAGGCACATTAATGAAAATTTATCATCACAAGAAATGTATTCCTGAATGAATATTATTTAAATATTATTTTATTTATTTACCTGTGTGTGTGTGTCTATGTGTGTGTGTGTGTGTGTGTGTGTGTGTGTGTGTGTGTGTGTGTGTATGTTGGGTAGTATGAGTGCACATTGGCTTTTGTGTGACAAAGGACAACTTGCAGGTTTTGTTTTTTTTTTTTTTTTTTGAGATAGGGTTTCTTTGTGTAGCTTTGCGCCTTTCCTGGAACTCACTTGGTAGCCCAGGCTGGCCTTGAACTCACAGAGATCCGCCTGGCTCTGTCTCTCAAGTGCTGGGATTAAAGGTGTGCACCACCACCACCCGGCAACTTGCAGTTTTTTATTTTTTCTTCCTACTATGTGATCCTGGAGAAAAAACTCAGGTCTTCATTCTTAGTGGCAAGTACTTTTACTCAACAAGATATCTTGTTAGCCCTTTTATTATTTTTTGTGTTATGTGTTGTTTGGCCTGAACATGTGTCAGTCATGTGCATGTTTTATTAAATTCTGTAAATTCATATAAGGAGCTACATATTTATACCCAGAAACACCATTTTTCTTTATGTCACTCATTGTCCATGGCTCTTAAAATCTTTCCACCCTCTAATGCATTGAGATTTGTGGACCTTGGGAAGACATATACCTGACAGAGTGTTGGTATCTAGAGTATTCAAAGAATTCAAAAAAATATCAAAAAATAAAGATGTTTGTTTAAAGAAAAAGAACTAAACAGAGACTTCTCAAAAAATAAAGCACACATGGCTGATAATTTATATATATTCAGCATCTCTAGCTAATAAGGAAATGGAATTAAAATCTACTTTGAGATTTCAATCTTCTTACCAAGATTAGAATGGCTAAGGTCCCCCTTCCACAAATAAAGGACAACAAATGCTGGTATATATGCAGTGAATGATAAATACATAGTACTGATGATGAAAGTGCACACTTTTGCATCAACTATGAAAATCCAAGTTTTTTTTTTCCTAAAAGCTAAAAGTAGATATAACAGTTGATCTAGTTATACCACTCTTTGGTACATCTCCAATGGACTTTATATCCTACTTTAAAAATATATGTTCATTCATGTTCATTTTTCTGTTCAGTAGCTAGGAAATGGAAACAGCTTTTAAGTTCACCAACTGATAAACATGTAATAAAAAATTGGTACAACACGTAGTAGAAGATTACCAAGTGTAGATGTAACCAAACATCTTATTAAATAAGAAACATAGCCAATAAAGAGATGAAAGCCAAGAGGTCAGAGCAATAGCTAAGAGCTAAAAACCTTCCCCTTCCCCTTGCAGTGCTCCTACCTCTTCGAAAGAAACCTACTTCCTGTGTCTGTCTTTTTTTTTTAATAGAGTTTCTGTTCTGCCTTCTCAGTGGTTGTAAACCCAACCACATGACCTCCTAGTCACTGCCTGTCTGTACAGACCTCCAGGTCTTCTATGGTTGGTATTCAGATTAAAGGCATGTGTCTCCAATGCTGGCTGTATCCTTGAACACACAGAGATCTACCTAGCTCTGCCTACCATGTGCTGGGATTAAAGGTGTGCACTACCACCACCCAGCTTTTGCTATGGCTTGCTAATATCTCTGACCCCCAGGCAACATTATTTATTAACATACAAGTCACATTTCAGTACAAATAAAATATCACCATAACCAAGAGCCTGCATGGGTCTACACCAGGTCCTTTGCATATATGTTATGATTATTATTAGCTTGAAGTGTTTGTGGGACTCCTAACAGTGGGAGTGGGGGTATAAAAGACTTTTTTACTTGCTCTTGGTACCTTTTCCTCCTATTGCGTTACATCGCCCAGCCCTGATATAAGGTGAGTGGGTTTGTGCCTGGTGTTATTGTATCTTATTATTCTGTGTTCACTTGATATCACAGGGAGTTCTGCTCTTTTCTGAAGGGAAATGGGGGAGGAATAGATCTGGGAGAGAGAGGAAGTTGTGGGAAACTAGGAAGAGTGAAGTGATGGAAAACTGCAGCCAATATGCATTTTATGGAAGAATAAATTTTAAAAAAAGAAAAGCATGATTTTTTTCAAGTAAATGAATGGAATTGGAAGAATCGTTCCAACAAAAGTAACCCATAGCCAGAGAGAAAAACACTGTATGTTTTCTTGCATTTAAATACGTTAACCTTGAATTGTCAAATGTATGTGTTCCACTTTAACTATGCCTAAAGGGCAGGAAAATAGTAAGTGACCATAATGGGGGTGCATTTCAAGTGATGAGGGATAAAACACTGTTTTAAAAAAGAATAATGATATTGGGAAGATTTAAATGGTTGGGTGACATGGCAGGCTACATAACATAATTTGTGATGTTTCCTAACACACACACACACACACACACACACACACACACACACACACACACACGGAGGGGGAGAGGTTAAATGGAGTGACCTTATAGTAGGTTAATTAGATGTTCTTGCTAGATACCAGAGAATAACAAACAAAAAGTCCAGTGGCATGACTGAGTTTCTTCCTTTGATATGGTTAGCAAATGAGGCCCCATAGACCAGAAATATCACAGTTAATGCCAATGTTTATAGTTACCCTAAAGAATTTTATGGTCAGTACCCATTGCTGAAGAAACCACAAAACTAAGTAATTGAATGCGAAGAAATCAAGCTGTTACTAACCTGGAAATGTCATCCACCCTGTTAAGCTTTCATAGTGTTTGAAGATGCTCTGTATACAACCACAGTATAAAATGAATACTGTAAGCTACATTAATGACCAGACTGTTAAGAAATGCCTGCTTGTGCTATAGTGGTACAGACATGATAAGAGTTACCAGGCATTTTCTAAGTAAATTTAAGTTCAAACTTGCAAGTTGAAATCTATATCTAGCACTGATAAAAGTGACATGAATCTGTGACTAGGCAGGACATGAGTCTCACAGGAAAATCTGCTACTATTAATTTGCTAAAAGGACACAGCTTAAACTGACTCCTAGTGACTTTTCTTTAAACACATGTATTTTTACATCTCTCAATCCTTATTAGAGACACTTTTTTTTTAAATAGATGGGGATTAGTATAGAGATCCACACATGTTCAACATATTTTAAATAATAGATTATAGAGTGCCCAGTCATATATGGAAATCTATACAAGCAAGAGCTTTTGGAATTTTCTGGAACTAAAAGATTTTTAGGACCTAAAAAAGATTTCAGATATTTCTGGTAATTTTACAATTATGTAAAATTATGTGCACATCTCTGGAAAGGCCTAGGGAAATACAGAATAAACTTTAGCTATCTGCCATCCCCTGAAGTTTTTGCCCTTTCTATAACCCTAGTGTAAACATTGTAAATATCATTCCATTATTGCTGATGTTATGATTTTATGACAGCAGCATTGTCCAGAAAAAGAAAATGCATTGTTACTCATCTACACCAACTGCTGAAAACAGTGAGGAAGATTATAATTTCATTGTAAGAATGTAGCACTTTTAAAGCTTTTTTTAAAATCTGAATGTTCAAAATCAAGAAGCAAACTCATAAAATGCCACAGTTCTTGGGAATATATTCAAGGATATGTGTCTTCCAGACTATATATATATATATATATATATATATATATATATATATATATATATATATATATATATATATATGTTTGTGTGTGTGTGTGTGTGTGTGTGTGTGTGTGTGTGTGTGTTTGTATCAATTTACTATATATTGAATTTTGGAATGATAAAAACATCTATTAGACAGAAAAGAAAAATTCTTGGTTGCAACCTATCAGCTTAATGGCAGCCTTTTACAAATACTACTCATTATACCATTGACTACACTGACCTAAGTGAAAACAGAGGTGTGAAGATTTAGAAGACTCATGATATTCTTATCAAGACAATGTTGATATAATCACTGACACCTTCAGATATAGGAAAGAGGAAAGTGTTTCAGGATTGTTTGTATGCTGTATGTATGAAAGATACTTTCACAACAAGGTAACATGTACTTTTAAGGTACAACTTAACTTAAACTAATATAATAGGAAGTATGAGTAGAACCAAAAAAATCACTGGGCAGTTGTAGAACAATCTTTAACATTAGTGATATGCTTTGCTTGTGTTTCACATTCACCTAACTTCTGTCCCCTAAAGCTTAAAGAGCAAGGTACATAAAGCTTCATTATGCCATGAGCCACTGCATATTTTTTGTTTCACTTTCTTTTGTCTGCCAATAATCTATCCTCCTTCCTTCAAAAACCAGTAGGAATTCTGTCAACTTTCTGTAGGATGAGACATCATGAAATGTAGACATAAAAATAAAAGATTAACCAGAGTAAGGTTATTTAAAAATGTTCCTTAGAAAGCAATTCAACATTTAGAACCCAACATTTTTGGTACTTTTTTGTAAGTTTTATTGAGGAAGATAACAAGAAACCGTATAATCTAAAGAAAGATGTCTGCTAACATAGGAAATCACTGGCAGGAAATACATCCTCATTAGTTATTTTTATATTTTATACCAAGAATTTTCATTCAGGCTTCTCAGTGTCAACTTTTTCTCTCTATGATGTCTATAGAACATCAGAGAACACATCATGTACATTTTATATTTTAGTACAATTAACAAAGTACAAAACCAAGTAAACAAACTGAGTCCAGTATTGTTAAACTCTGTTCTTATATTTGGATATCATCTTTTAATATTAAAAATAAATTATTTTTATTGATAAAATAGTTCAAAATGATAGCTAACCATTATTATGAGTATAGTATATTAATTTAGTAAGAAAGCAAATGTTTAAAATTTATAAATGACAGAAAGTCTTATTTGTGTAGGAATTTTGGATTTGAAGCCTTTTCACAAGTTAAAAGACTAGTTGTTCATTTTTGGAGTCATTATGAGGAGTAGAAACTTTACAGTGAGACAGAGTACAAGAGATATGTCCATTATAGGAAGGTATTTTGTCTTTGGTCCCTCTTTCACTGTATTTTCTGTCTACCATGAGTTAAACAGCTCTTCTTTATCTATCAAACCTGTTCACCATACTTCCTTCCATGGATCTAGAAACATGGCCTAGCCACTATGGACTCTAAACCTTGAACCAGATCCACAAAAAATCTTTCCTCCTTATAAAATGTTCTGTCTTGTGTTTTCACTTCTAAGGAAAACTAATGAGAGTAATATTTTATTTCTGTGATAAGAATTGTAAGTCTGTTGAAAATCTACCAGAGATTGGCACCTCAGGAAGTTAAATACCGCTGACTACAATGTAGATACTCAGGTCATTTCCAGTGTAATTTTAGAGATAGATAATAAATGTATCATGACAGAAGAAAACAAGTTGGAGTTACTTTAAGAAAGTGATTTATGGGCTGGAGAGATGGCTCAGAGGTTAAGACCACTGCTTGTTCTTCCAAAGGTCCTGAGTTCAATTCCCAGCAACCACATGGTGGCTCACAACCATCTGTAATGGGATCTGGCACCCTCTTCTGGCCTGCAGGGATATGTGCAGACAGAACACTGTATACACAATAAATAAAAAAAAAATTAAAAAAAAAAAAGAAAGTGATTTATTTTATTGCTTTTTTATTTTTTACAACAGAATTCAAGTAAAATTTTATTTCACTCAAAGGGGGTAATTAGTGTCTCTTTTACCTATCCTTTTTTATTAGTACATGCAAAAGTTTTTAGAGAAAAGTTAAAAGCACATTATTGGGGTACTGAAGAACATTGTATGTGATCTAAGTGTCATGCAACTAATAATTCATTAAATGCAGCTATATCACCAAAATAGAATTCTACTCAGCCAAAAAACCAAGTCCTGACCAACACTTAACACTGATAGGTCTCAAGAGGATCATTCTGCCTAAAAAGCATATACAGAATTCTTGAAATTACAATATTCTAAAATTGATTACAGTTAGTGATTGCAAGAGTTTAAGGGCAATTGGAGACAGAATTTGACTACAAAGTATAGATTCAGAAAACTTTCATGTATCTTACTGGAACATTCCTTCTAAACTGAAACATTTTCTCAACAGGGAAAGTGAGGCTTATCAGCCACGAGTAGTAAAGAAAAGGTCATATATCTGAAAGAACAGAAATTTCAAAGATTTTTGAGGACTATTACCCATTAGTATAAAAAGGCATAATCAGTTTCTGCACATGGAGACTATGACCAGCCAAACTGTGGAAAGATGTTCACACTGTGGAGCTGCCTGAACATCTCAGGAAGAGAGAGCTCTAGGAATGCAGGGTTTTCAGGAATCACCACTCATGTTGGTATGGGCTTTCCAATGATGTACTACTTTTAAGTTTTCACTGCTCCTGGTGAGTAACTCCCCAGGCAAACTGTTTTTCATTACTTTTGACTGTCACAGAATTCTTTTCTGTGGTAAGTAGAACCATGTATTGTATATCACCAGGAAGTTCTCACACACACCACTTGTGATTGTCTTCAGATTAATCGACTGATATAACAAAATTACATACATAATATATACATGCATACATAAAACTATGTAAGACATGTGAAACAAAAATAAGAATGGTGTTAATAAAAGATGTCAATAATTCCCTAATTTTATATTTATACTGCAGTAAGGCAGAAGCTACCACTGCAAGAAATTAAGAAAGAGTACTAAAGAACTTTTAATAGTTTGTGTGCATGTACATGTAAATAAAAATGTGTCTTCATATGCATATATGCACATGTAAGTTGAGGGCATGGCTTAACATGAATGTCTTTTTTGATCATTCTACATCTGATAGTTTTGAGAGAGGACCTCTCACTGAAACCGAAGTTCATTGTTTTTCTTGGGTTTTCTTTAAAGTGAGGTACAATCTTATGTTGCTGATCTCAGAATTTTTATGGATGCTAGGGGTCTGAACTCAGTTCTTTATGCTTACAAATACCTTTAGCAACTGAATAATAATGGCCGACTCTCTTAATATTTGTTTATTTGTTTATCTTTTAGACAGTGACTTGTTATATAGTCCTAACCAGCATGGAGTTTACTATGTAGGTCATATTATAGTCATTTCAACATTAAAAGATCAAGACAAAAAAGCATGGATTTATATTAAAATAGTAAGTGTGAAGATCATATTTTCCTAATAAACAAACATTATTCTTAGACATGCTTTATCAGAAATGAACTACACAGTTACTGCAATGTTAAAACATCCTCAACTGTTGCATTGTTTGAACTGGAGCTATCATTTACAAAATTAAAAATTACCAAAAAGGATTCATGATTTTTAATTTGCCTAGAATAACATGAGTGGTGTTTTCAATATTAATTGAAAAAGAGAGTAGAAATGTATATTTCAGATGACTGAATAAATAAATTTGCAGGTAAGTCAGAAAATTTATTCAATCAAAATGTCATATTATTGCTAATAAATTTTAAATACTGTTATTATGCAGGAATATTTTTCAATGTATATAGCATTGTTAATCAAGAATCTCCATTAATCCATTTTAATTTGAAATATTCTTAACACAGGAAAAATATTTTCATTTAATTATAAATTAAAAGGATAAACATAAATTAGAGAAAATAGATTCAACTATAAACACAAACCTAGTTCAAGTGTAAAATTATTAATAATTTAACAAAAGCATGAAGAAATGACACACATAATATTCAAAATTTACCAACCTTGGTGTGTATTTCACAAACTTTAGAAAAATACTGTGATTTATCTATTTTGATCAAGCTTGGATACAACACAACTTTGAGTTCCCTCTGTTAAAAGCTAAGCAAAGAAAGTGCTTAGTTCTAACCTCTTTATCTGTGCTACTAAAACTTTATGATGCCATCTAAGCACACCCAGGATTAGCATTACAACATTTGGAACTGCTTTTGTTCCTCCAATCTGTATCTACCCTCTTTCTTTCTTATAACTTTAAACTGAGCAAACTTAGGAATTTGTTTCTAAATGATCATGCTCAACCCCATGCTACCCCATAATGAGCTCTTCTAAGTAATTATGAGCACTCCAAATAAAATCATTATGCTTCTTTTTTTTTTTGGGAAACTGCTTTACAAATAACTTCTATTTTGACCTGATAAAGATAGAACTTTCTTGAGTCATTTATCTCTTCTCTAGGAGTGTTTATGCTTTGCACTCAACAATATGTAAAACTGTTTCATTCAATTGAACCATGGAAGGGTTATGTAACTCTTAAAACACATGGACTTCAACCTCTGTAGAGCTATTCAGTGAGAAATGTGGTGATATTGTGTCCCTCAATATACCATGAACCCTAATAAATTTATCTAGAGTCAGAGAACAGAACAGCCACTAGACAGACATAGAGGCCAGAAAATGTTGGCACACACACACCTTTAATCCTAGCATTCCAGAGGCAGAAATCTGCCTGGATCTCTGTGAGTTCAAGGCTACATTGGAAACAGCCAAGCATGATGACTCACAATTTTAATCCCAGGAAGTAATGGCAGAAAGCAGAAAGGTATTTAAGGTGTAAGGATGAGGAACTATAGCCTGGTTAAGCTTTCAGGCTTTTGAGAAGCAGTTCAGCTGACATCCATTTGGATAAGAACACAGAGGCTTTCAGTCTGAGGAAACAGGATCAACTGAGGAATTGGCAAGGTGAGGTGGCTGTGGCTTGTTCTGCTTCTCTGATCTTCCAGCGTTCACCCCAATACCTGGCTCCAGGTTTGATTTTATTAATAAGACCATCTAAGATTCATGTTACAGAGAAGCAAAATTTTTATATATTATAAATTTATAATTCTGAGTTATATTCATAAAATTATGACATTTTAGATTTTCTTATTATCCTTCACTAGTTTTATTTGATAGTGTTCAGTATGTCATATCTCATTCAAATGTGTGGGTATAGTTTTTATATGTGAAAATGAATTATAAATTATTCACAATACTTACAACCTTTCGAAGACAGAATTACAGCAAATGGACAAAATGAATAATACAATAAAAAATACAAAAAACTTTGAGCTTATAAATGTCTTCATGAGACTAGATAAGAATATTTCAGAGGCACACATTGGGTATTTATTACATAAAAAGAGAAATGACACCAAGGTTTATTCAAAGGTACAAAAGGCATAGCAGGCAGAGCCCTAGAACGAAAGACTGGAACTAATGGCCATGCTATGAGAATAATTTCTAGGTTAAATTTTTTCCTAAACCATGAGCTCTTATTCTCCTCCTCAATGGACAATAGTTCTACCACAAGTACTTAGCCCTCTTCCACCATTGTGAGTGGAATGGCCGAGGCTTATAACTCTCCTCTTTTTCTCTCATTCAGATCTTTAACTGTGTTTTATGTGTACACATATACTGATGAACCTAAATGCACTCCCCAAATAATCAAAATATTTGCCAATTTGATTAGAAAAGATGATTATTGAATTATGACTATGTTAGGAATAAATTATAGGGTTTAGTGCCATGATAGGGCAAACACAATTGTAAGAACATGTACAAATGATACTTTAAATTCAGCTGTTTCAGCAACCTCTGACAAGCAAACCCATGGTTTACTCTGTTGATGTACATCAATATTTCAACAAATTGCTCATTTGATTTATTAACATCTCTCCCTGAAACAAATAACAAAACAGTGTAGTAGTATTCTCTAGGACTGCAATGAATAGGCTTCTTTATAATGATATTTTCTCTCTGTGACACAAATGTCCTCCATTATTTTGTGTGGCCAAGCTTGTATATAAGGCACTACAAAGCATGCCTTTAATGATCACTATATCACAAATAGGACCAATGATCTCCAGGGGAATAATCAAGCTCATATTGGTCATGTCTTACTATAAATAATGGTATTAAATACTGTATTTAATTAAAGATAATTGTAAATAAAGATAATTGAAGAGATTTGCACAATAATGAATTGCTAGTAGCCATGTCATAGGAACAGCAAGTGGCAATTGAGGTTCTAAGGTAAATTTACCAGTAGAAAAACTCTCTGATGGATATTGATCTTGTTAAGCAAGGTCACAAGGCTACAGACTCTGGAATATCTTCTGCCTTTTCTGTACCTTTACATGTTTGCTGTTATAATCTGTCCTTTGTATCTAATATATGAGTGTGGGGAGTCCCTCACTGCCTGTACTGTGGTGTGTTTATCTCATGAAGACATTCTGATCTACTGGACGTTTTTATCTGTGGATTTTCAGGAAGATGGTTCCCCCTTAAGCCGTATCATCTAACTAAAACAGAGTTTTGATGAATAAAATAAAGACTAGGCTATAAAGGCCTACGAGTTCCACTTAAGAGCTACTTTACATCACAGCTCAGATTTAGATTTAGGAAAACATTTGAGTCCAGCAGCCAGGTTGGCTCAAATTCTTTTAATCTTAATGCTGAGAAATGAAGTCACAGGTTTTATGTACACAATTAGATAAAACAGGCTTCAAAATAGCTTGAAGTTAGTTCAGATGCCTTGCTAATTGTTTTTAAGTCCTTGAATAACAATCTGTATTTTCACAAGCACATAGCTGAGCTGTCTGGTTAGGTCATAAATACAAAATAGCCCAATTATTGCTAAGTTGACAAATGATTTGTTCCTTGCATCCATTCCTGACCTCAATTTGTGAAAATAAATTCTGACTAGTCTGGCTTACAGAAAGTAATTTGACTCTGTCCCCCCAAAAAAGGACTACAGGTTTTCTTTTGATAGTCAGAAGTCATAGACAGGACAAAACATGCATTTCAAGATTTAAATGTCACAGTACCATAATATTGTGCAAATTACCAACTGAGCTGATACTGAAATATATACAATACCTGAGCCTGATATAGAGAATCTATGGCACCCTTAGTATCTTTTTGTTTGAAATCTGGCACTCACCAGAGAACTCTGCCAGACAACTCTGAGATCTAAAAATAATTCAGGATTTATGATTCTTGATTGCAGAGTGCTAGTTAGAAATGTTTACATAGTAGTGAGTTAGTTTAATTTGCCTGCATGAAAGAATGCAGGGGCAAAATTTGAAGTGGCTATTCAGTCAGAAAAGTTGCAAGTACACAATTTTCTCATTTTCTTGGTCTTCTCAGCAGTTTAGGTTTATGATTACTTTAAAATTCCTTGTATGGTTACCTCTAAAGATAGATAATAAAATAATTGATTCTTTCTTTATAACTACAATTTGCAGTCTGTCAACAAAAGATTGGTTGAGAAAATATGTTCTTTGCTTTCTCTTGACAGGCTACTTAGATATATTGCATGAGAATTGTCAAGATGATTTTTTTAATTTATTTCTTTACCTATGGTATGTAACTTCTTTATGACTCTTGTGTTACCTGAAAGGTTATTTTGGGGTATTTAAGTGGTGGAGGGACAGGGAACAAAAGAGAGAACAACATGAGAGAATAAAGAAAGGAACCATCAAGAGCATGTGTGTCTTCATTTTTCCCTAACCCTCAGAAACGTCATAGCTTTGCTGATGCTGTGGAATTCCCATTGAGGTGTGTATTCTGCCTTAGAGCCTGGACCCCCAAGGCAGTGTTAATGATTTTTTTTTATATTTTTAGGTAAATTGTTTTTCTTCAATATATCTATAACATTGTCCATTTACTTTATGTAACACTTAACATACACAATTTTCTTGGTGTATTTCTGTAGCCTGCATTGTATATACTTCTCACCATGTTGTAATTAGTTTAGAGACAAAAGAACAATTTGGCAACAACTGATGCTTGAGCTTTTAGAATTATTAGCAAAATTTTTTGGTCACAGAAACATTGTGAGACATGCTAGAGTAGTGACCTAGATGGAATGAAAAGTGTGATGCTGATTAGGCAAATAAAGAAAGATATCACTGCTCTGCATGAGTCATTACCTACCCATTTAACAATGTTCTTGGGCATTACTCACTGATAGACTTTTGTCAGTGACTAATTAGAAGAATACAAATAAAAGGGCAAACAGAGCTCATAATTAGTCCAATTTGATGATAAATTTTCCTTCAGAAGAAAATAGAAAAGATAATATTTGAAATTAAAAAAATAAATGATACCTTTGTAAAAGTCATTAAGAAGTCTTACCAAAAAATGGAAATTTTGTAATTTCTAGACTATGACTAAAAATCTTTATTGTCATCTTATTTTTTCAGGTATTCACATATGACTTTATTTGCCACAATTTCTGCATTACCAGGCTCTGTCATTGCATATGCAGCCAAAACATAATAAGAATTAAATATTCTTCATGATTAAGTCCTAAGCAACACAGGAGAAAGTGCTGGATGATATACTCATTGGTTAAAATAAAGGATAAAAAAAAAAAGGTTCAGACAGCATCTTGAGTCTTTAGCAAAGCTTCCGGCATCTTGCTGTACCTGTTTCCTCTTTGATGTAGCTATCAATAGGACTTAGAGTCAGGTAGAATTCAGATGTTTCAAAGCAAGCCAGGTCTACATTGACAATTCTAGACTTTAATATATTCTGATTATTGTTTCCCTTTTCTCCCTCCTCCCAGTTCTTCCCCACTTGCTCTCCAATATAGATTCATTCCCAGTCTTTCTCTCACTAGCAAACAGTTTTCCAAGGAATAATAATACAATGTAATATAATATATAGTAAATGCAAAACAAAAACTAACACAGTGGAGTTGAGAAAGACAACAGAAGGATAAGAGACCAAGGGAAGACATAAGAAACAAGGAGTGTTCTCTTGCACACTCAGGAATCCTATAAAAATAATAAACTGGAAGCTGTAACATTTATGCAAACAACCTGGTTTAGATATATTCAAGCCCTGTGCATTGTAGTGAGTAGTCATTCCATCTTTGATCTGGAAGTTCCAATCTCCATTGAGGCTTCCGCAACTGTCACGCCTACAAGGCAGGGCCAAGGGAGGCACCTGGAGACCTGAGATCTGGATGGGCCAGCACTCTCTCTCTGTTTCTGGACCCTGGACGGTGGAGGTGGACCGAGCAGAGCTCTGGAGAACACCGATGGACTATGATACACCTTCCCCACAGCTATAACAAAAGCTGTATCAGATAAAGAATTAAGAAAAGTACTAACTGAGTCCTTCCAGAAGGAAGACAGGGTCCCAACAGCAACAATTCTATCCAATTCAGAATGATGCCATGGTAATCATCATCATACTACACTTCTTGCCAGCATTTCAGACAATCCTACCCATTACTCTAAGACTTGCTACAGAACCTACAGTTAGTCTAACTGAGATTTAACTATCTGAGCTTTCTCACAGTACCCAACAGAGATAACATCATCCCCTAAACAGCAGGAAGCAATTCTAAGAAAATGACACCCCTTCTCCCTTAGGTTTCATAATTCTCAGGGTTATGGATGGTGGTTATAGGGTTGGGGGCAGAAGAAAATATTAAACTCAGTATTCCAAAAAAAGGGAAATGAAGAGATGGAATGGATAGGTATAAGATATTATGGTAGATTATTGTATATACTAGTAAACAAATTTAGTAAAACAGTAGCCTTAGATAATTTGCACTGTAATTTGCAGTTATGGATTCTTATATGTTGATACAAATGTAAACTATTTTTATATTCCTGTTTAAGCTAATTTGTATATTGATACAAATACAGAACTATATTTGTTATAACGTACATATATTTCTACTCTTATTTGAAATATTTGTATATTGATACAAATGTAAATTTATATCTGTCATACTTTATGTATGTTCTACTTCTGTTTAGGATATTCGGTATATTGATTGTCATATTCCATATCGCACTATATATTCCTACCTCTGTTATAAATCTTTTGTGTATTGTCACAATTTTGAAGTCATCATCCTTTATCATACATTTGCTTATAGACTGTTTACCTTGTTTACATGAAGCCTTAGTCCTTACGTTATATTGGTAGATAAGACTTATAGATTTATAGTCACCTATGCTTGTCATCTCTATATTTATGTTGGTTAGGTTATTCAGATTTACAGATACATAGGTCAGATGGACAGGTAATCTTCAAACACTTCACAGACCTAGAGAATATGGAATTTAAACAACTTAGAATTCTGTTGACATGAGACACAATTGCTCCTGGCTGCACTGATTTGATCCCGAGAGAATGTTGGACTTCTAAGACATTTCCATTTGGAAGTTTGTCTTCTTGGCACAAAATGGCTTACTGGGCAAAAAACTGCCCTTGCCTCGACTGCTGACAGTACAGATGCAATGCTGTCCTTTCTGGACAAGCAGGACACAAGGAAAGTGACCACTGTACTCTGCCAAGACAGGGTAAGATGGTCTTTCAGAATTCCTGCTTCTGAAAATGGTCTATCAGATACTCTAGGCCTGTAGCCAATTTGAATGCACCAACAATGCTGAGAAACATTAGATGACTGTCCAGGCTGCCAGCTGTCTTGGTCTACTCATGCAAGATTCCTGAAAGTTGCTTGCATCCATCTACCATTTCTCAGGTACCATTATATTCCTTCTTAGGTCTTTGATGGGATTGAAGACTAGCAGTTATAGTTACAACTTATATATATATATATATATATATATATATATATATATATATATATATATATATATAATATCTTAGATAGAACATATTAAGTATTCGATTCAGGTTCTTTAGGATAGGACACCTTTTGGAATAATCTTTGTAACATGCCATTTACCTACGCTCTATGCTTCTCTGGATTTTAGAATGTATTTCTTACTTGATATTTTTCGCATTGGTTGTATTTCCATCTTGTCTAGGTCATTATCCCTCATTATTCCTGGACAATATTTGATAACCATTCCTTTGTATATAGTCTTGTATTAGGTTAGAACCTTCTTATTAAACAAAAAGTGGGAGATGTAGTGGGTAACCATTCCATCTTTGATCTGGAAGTTCCAATCCCCATTGAGGCTTTGGCAACTGTCACGCCTACAAGGCAGGGCCAAGGGAGGCACCTGGAGACCCAAGATCTGGATGGGCCAGCTCTCTCTCTCTGTTCCTGGACCCTGGACGGTAGAGGTGGACCGAGCAGAGCTCTGCGGAACACCGTTGGACTATGATACAGCTTCCCCAGACCCTGTGACCTACTTATCCCTTTTTTGTAAGTTACCCACTAAATGAATCTTCCTTTTAACTACGTGGAGTGGCCTTAATAATTTCACCAATAATGCATGCTGTCTCAGTTTTCATGAGTTCATATGTACTTTGATTCTGTTTACTTAGAGGCCTTGCTTTCTTGATATTCTCCATCTTCTCTGATTTTTACGCTTCTTCTGCATACTCTTTCACAATTCTCTTGAGCTCTGAGGAGAGAGATTTGATGGCAACATCTCATTTAGTTTAAGTGTTCCAAGGTCTCTCACTCACTGTGTAATATCTGGCTGTGGGCCTCAATATGTGTTTCTATCTGCTCCAGGAGGAAGCTTCTCTGATGATGGCTGAGCAAGGCATTGATCTATGAGTACAGCAGAATGTCATTTGGAATCATTTTATTTCTATGCTCTTTTTGTATGGTGGCATTACTTTGTTTTATCCTAGGTTCCTGGGCTATGCAGTCTCAGGTTCTGGGTCACCCAATAAGTGTCAGTTAGGGGTTCAATCTTTTGAAGTAGGCCTTAAGTCAAATCAGATATTCCTTGGCTACTCCCACAGGCTTTGTGTCACCATTGCCCTAGCATATCTTGCACACAGGACGTCATTATAGATCTCAGGGTTTGAGGATGTGCTAGTGTTTACATTTCTTTTGGTAGCCTGCAGAGTACCTTCTTGTACAAAAGATGCTATAACATAGGGGTAAAGCTCTATATGTTGTCCCAGAAGGATGCTTTTGGTTCAATGAGCTGTATAGGTGTCTTCAGTAATGAGGCTTTGCTCTCAGTTTGGAGAGAGAAATACAATTTTGAAATCAATCTGGATTGGTTGGTAGATCTTATGGGACCACTTTGCCCAATGATTCAATTAGGTATAACCAAATCCACTTACTGGAAACTTCATTTCATGACAGGAAATATCTAATTGAGGCTCTCTCTCTCCATTATTAAGCAATTTCATTTAAGTTGCCTTGTTATGTGTATATATTTTAAAAAGCTTCTACTGTATTAAGTGTCCATACTACCTCTTAATGGATCTTAATTTTATCTGTCTCTCCCCATATTTTCTCCCCTTTTCTCAGCTTCCCTTACCCTACCTCCTTGGTCCTCTTATTCTACCCTCCAATCCATCTATAGCAATCGCTTCCATTTCTCTTGCCTAGGGAGTTCTCTCTGTCCCCCCTAGTCACTTATCCTATCCCTCATCTCTGTGGTTCTACATGATGTAGCTTGGTTATGATTTTTATTTAACAGCTAATATCTATGTATAAGTGACTACATACCACATTTGTCTTTATTGGTCTTGGTTACCATACTTAGATTGATACTTCTAATTCCATCCATTTACATGTGAACTTCATTCTTTTAACAGCTCTATTATGTAAATGTATCACATTGTTTTTACTCATTCTTATATTGAGGGATATCTAGTACTTTTTTCACATTTCTGGTTAATATGAGTAAGGCAACAATGAACACTGTTGAGTAAGTGTCTTTGTGGTAGGATAAAGCATCCTTTAGCTATATGGTCAAGAGAGGAATAGCTTAATATTGAGGTAAATTGATTCCCATCTTCTTTGGGAACCACCACACTGCTTACAAATGAACTGAGTTTCACAAGGCTTTATTTTTATCTCCATCATATACTTTGCAAGGACTCAAATTCAGGTGTTTGTCATAATGGTGATTGTGAGACATTGTCTCCTAGGTAGTCCAGGATTGCTTTGAACTAAAGGTAATCCTGCCTCAGTTCCTTAGTGCTGGAATTTGAAGATGAATTCCTATACCTGTCACATCAGATGTTTTTTGTGATGGTATTTTGTATGTTAATGAATACACTGATATATTAGAAAAGTCATATTATGGTTTTATTTACTTTTACCAACTTGTTTTTGCATTGACTTATAGAAATCATCTTTGCATTAGACAACAAAAAATATTCCTTATTAATTCTGTGACTGAATATAGAAAACAAATGAACATGTGCGTCATCCAGATTAAAAAAGATAAGATACAGAATTGCCAAAATCAACATTTGATTATGTGAATACATTTAAGTCTTTTTAGAGTCACAGACTTAGCCAAACAAACCAGTAAGAATACGATTTCTGCTACTCTTGTGATAAAAGTTTGAAATAGTTCTTATACTTAAATATCTGCACCACTTTAAATTAGCTACTGTGTTGATCACTGTGAAGAGTAATCTTAAAAGCCTCCACCTCAGGGCTTGAAGGATAGGTCAGTTTGTAAAGTGCTTGCCACTCAGTAAGCAAACCCAAATTTGATCCATCAAATCCATGTAACAAAGCAGACACAAGGAGCAGAGTTCTACCCCAGAAAGCACATAATAAAAGCGAGACGTGGCAGTCGCTGCTTGTAATTTCTACAGAAGCAGAGACAGGCAGACCCCTTCGCTCATTTTCTATTCATCTTAGCCATTCAGTAAACTCCTGACCAAAGAGATTGTCTCAACACCAGCAACAAAAATACATAAACAAAAATATAAACAAAACTAATGCAGATGGTCCCACTCAGGAATGCCTAAGATTTACATCTGGGCTCTACACATATGACCTGAGCCAATATGTTTTCCCACACAAATATAGACTAATATGGAAATATGCGTACACATGCACTTACACAAAATTGTTCCACCTCATGTTTGTTTCTTGTAAGTGTAAGTGACATAACATATTCAGAGTAGTTACCACTAATAAGAAAACAACAAGTTATCATTGTTTCCATGAATGAAGAAAATGATATCAAAAGGGCTACTAGTAGGAAACATTATCTTTTGAACACAGAATGGCAGTTGTACATGTGAACTCAGAGTGCTGAAACTCCATGCCCAAGACACATGCAAGCCAAATTTCAGTATGGAACAAGGCATTGCACGCACAATCTAGCCATACTAAAAAGTGGTGTTATTAGCTACTGAGACAGGGAGAAATAGTTTTTTTTTCCCCTAAGAGTGTTTGTGGGTGGCAATAATTGGTCTTGATAGGTTAGAAAACAAGAAAATAATTTTCTGGATAGGAAAATTGGGCATGGATGTTGGAAGAGTTAGGTTGATATACTTATGTACTACTCAAAGAACTAATGAAAAGATTAAAGGTATATGAGATTAAGGTATTTTAGCTCATATTTAGTATAAAAACATAAATAAAAATATATCCATTGTAACAATGTGTCTACATGATAAATATGGACGTAAAACACAAACCTCAAGCAATTCTACAATTCATCTTATTTATTTATTCTAAAACAGAAAAATAAAATAACATTAAGTCAAAACTAGAAAATATTTGCTCAGAAAACAATTTTAAGATCATACATTAAAATCATAGTCAAAATTATCACATTAACCTCTGCCAAAAGTGAAAATAATTTAAAAATATAAAGAGATGAACTAAATATTGTTAAAAGCAAATAGTAGTGGAGAGGAAGAGCATACTGCAAGGAATGTGAAAAAGATTGGGTAGGTGTGTGTTAGTGGCAACTATTAATAAAAATCTAGGCCACCCGGTTCTTGATATTCATAATAACAAACATGTTATTATAAAAATGATATGCCAATAAGAACTGAAATGTTTATTAAATGTGTTATGAAAAATAAATCATATTTGTATAATGAGTATTGTCATAAAATAAAACATTTCATGCTGTATTAGCAAATAAAATGACCTCCCTCACACCATGAGCTATGATACAGCTTCTGTGCTCTTGACTAAATAGCACACAATAATTTTTCTCCTGTGGTTCTTTTTCTGCTGAAAAGAAAAAGATGAATGTTGTCTAGGGCAGGAAATACTTCTGATATCTACCAAAATTACTCTTGGTAGAAATTCAAGTAGTAAATAACTTTTCATGGACAATTCATTGATTGAATGTCTGTGTGAAGTAAATGCTTTTTAATATTCATGGCTAATTTACATCTGTGAATATTTTATTAATTTCTGTTTAGTTTGGAATAATGAAAAATAACATAGGTCCCAGATACTTCACATTAATAAATCCTTAACAATAATTCAGTGACAATTATGTGAATTTCACCCAAAGCTTTCTTGATAGAACAATATAATATGCAAAATTCTAATTCCAAAATTCAGGTGAAGAGGCATTTGATTCATTTTTACTTAAATAATTTAAAGTATCTATCAGTGGAGACACATTCATCATGTCTAACACTTTATATCAAACCATTTGGTTTTAGAAACCAAGAGCACTCTTCAGTAGCAGGACTCTGGTACTAAAATTGAGTTTATTCTTCTGTCTGAGACAGATACATGAAATTTGAGTGTTTTTCATTCCTTAGACTTTTAAATATTTATATTAAGTCTTTTTAAATTTAATGCAACAGACTTTATTAGTTCTTTGAGAGCTCCACATATTTTTAATCATGTTCATACCACCTATTCTTCCCAGATGTAATTCCCCCTGCATACTTTTGTGTACTATTTTTTTTCAAGATAAATTTGTGATCTTCAAATATTCTTCTCCTGCAGCATGGTCATTAGCAATGGCTACATTCTTAGAGAAAACTCTCTTGCCCTTTCAATAGCTAAGATTTGCCACTCTTCATGACAATGGATAGAATTGTGTGTCCAAGCCCCTGCCCTTGCTATGATTTGGACTGGCATGGGTTTGCACAAATTTTGTTTATGCCACAAAAGCCACTGAGAATTCACATGTGCAGCTGTCCTGTTATATACAGAAGATAAAATTTCCTTGTCATCATTCACTACCTCTAGTTTTTGTACTCTCCTTCCACGTTTTCTGATATGAAACCTGACATTTAGGAGGGGTGGTATAGTATCTTTGTTCGATTTATGGCTGAGAATTCTGCAATGCTTGAATTCTCTGCATGCTGTCTACTTGTGTATCACTATATTAATGAGCAACTACTGAAATTAGAAGCTTTTCACATGAAGGTCTAGGAGTATAATAAGTCACTAAGAATCAGTTTAATTCTACGTTCCTTTAATAGTACAATTTTAGTAGACTCTTCCCTAAGTTCTATTACATGTCTAGCCAAAGACTTTTAGCTCAATAACCATGTTAGGTATGGTTTTTCTCTTCTGGAATAGGACCCAAATCCAGCCAGTAATTAGTCATTAACCACATTGATGTTTGTGCCACTGTTGAAGCAGTGGGTGTTTTTTTCCAGGGCAATCATTATTGTTGCTTGAATGGTTTATAATTGGATATGACTGATGATTAGGTTTTTTTTCTGTATCTTGCATTGCACTCTCCAGAACTATGAAAGCTAATCAGTATGGGTGAACTTCTTAGAATTGTACCAGCTCACTTTGCTGTGGTCACTGATTGGAATTTTATACTATCTTATTTACATTTACATTGAATAACATATGACAAGATAATATAACAGTTTATTCACGTACTTTTGCTTTTGTCACTCTGCAAGTTTTTAGGAACAAAGATAATTCATTTGTTTTGGTTTTTGTTTCTTGTGTGTAATATAATTAAAGTTTTATATAGATAACAAATTAATTAAATTTTGTATGATAATTTATCTGTCTTCAAATGATTCATATTTAGAAGCGTCATTGGAATTAAATATATAAATAGTGTTTTGGCTAGTTTTGTGTCATCTTTACACAAGCTACAGTCATATGAGAAGCGGGGACCTGAACTGAGAATTTGCCTGCATAAGACCCAGCTGGAGGGTATTTTCTTAATTAGCAATGCATGAATTGGGGACAGCACAGCCCACTGTGGATGGTGCCATTCCAAGGCTAGTGATCCTAGCTTCTAGATCAAAACAGACTGAGTAATCTATGATGACCAATCCAGTAAACAGCACTTCTTGATGGCCTTTGATTCAGCTCCTTTCTCTGGGTTCCTGCCCCGTTTGATTTTCTGTCCTAATTTCCTTAGATGAACAGTGATGTGGAAGTATAAGCCAAGCAAACCTTTCCCATACCATGTTGCTTTTGGACATGATATTGCATCATACTAATAGCAGCTCTAACAAGGATAGAAATAGGCACTGAGAGGGTGGGTATTGCTGAGACAAACCTGGACATATTGTATTATGGAGTACAGTAGAAAGATTTTGAAATTTTGTATAAGAAAAACCATTGAGTTTTAAAAGCTTAGTGAACTATTCTGTGGGATCTTGGAAAATAAGAATGTTAAGAATGATGCAGACTATGGAGGCCAACCTTGTAAAGATTTTGAAAGCAGCAAAGACTACCATGACATTTGTGTGAAAAAAAATCTGTCATGTCTGGTCAGGTGAAGCTGAGTAGTTAACTATGATTAATAAGAGACCAGAACCATAAAAATAAAAAACATTCTTTTGGTGGGACAGTGGATGCTGGTAGGCTAGGGCTGAACAATCAGCATGTGATTATGAAGAGAACATCATCATTGAGGTGAAACCTTACGAAAAGTATTCCTGAGATTCAGCACACAAAAGCTGTGCAACAGAGGTGACTAAGATTGCACCTCCTGCTGGCAACCAAACTTGGTAGGATAAGAATAAACAAGCAGTCCTGTTTTGAAGGCATGAAGAGGTCATTGAGAAAACTGAGGCTTGTCATTATGAGAGTCCAGGAGAGGGCACTGGAGCAGGTACTCAGTAGTAGTTGAATGCCCAGGATTAAAGAGTTTACTGAGAGAATTTGATGCTTGAAACTGTGAAGAAAGCCCAGGAGAAACCATTGATGAAAGTACAGTACAGTTGTGCCAGAAGACTACAGCACTTTGGAGATGCTGGTACAGTGGAACAGCTACCAAGAACAGTAGCAGTGCTGGGGTGGAGTGAGGTGCAGCCAAAAGTGCAAGCTGTATGTACCACAGAGTGGAGTCAGAGAAGTGACCTAAGCCTTTTGAAAAGGTCCAGAAGATGTTCAATGGATTCCAGTCATTGGATTTTGAGTTACACAGTTGCAGTTTGGTTTTGCATTGATCTGATTGTGAGTGTGCCCTGGTACTTCCCTCATGAAATAGAAAGAATTTTATTGATTTTTGATTTTACAGGAGTCAACATTTGAAAGACTTTAAACTTTTAAAGAGATATTTTGGATATTTACAGAGACTTCAGATTTTAAAAGAGACTAAGTATTTTAAAGATTGTGGATTTTAATTTTTTTGACTGCTAAATACTGCAGGAATTCAAAATGGGAATGTTTATATTGTATTCTTGGTATTGTAATTTTAATGTGTGGTCTTGAGGATGAACAAGGAAAGAAATACTATGACTTAACAGTTATATTATTGAGTGACAAGTTGGCAAAAAGTCAGTTGAGCTGCTTAATTTTAGATTAATTTGCCACAAGGTAGAGTCATCTGAAGGGAGGAAACCTCAACTGAGAAAATGCCCCTATAAAATTTGACTATAGGATATTTTCTTAATTAGTGATTGATGGGAGATGGCCCAGCCCATTGTGGGTGGTGCTGTCTCTGGGCTGGTGATCCTAGGTTCTATAGGAAAGCAGCTGAGCAAGTCACAAAGAGCAAGCCAGAAAGCACCACTCCTACATGACCTCTGCTTCAGCTCCTGCCTCTAGCCCCATTTGCATTCCTGTCTGGAGTCCCTTCAATGAGAAACAGTAATCTGTAAGCATAAGCCAAACAAGGCCTTCCCTCCCAAGTTCCTTTTGGTCATAGTGTTTCATCACAGCAGTGGAACACTTTGGAACATTAACTAGGACATTTTGGATATTCACATATTTAGGTACGTATCATTCTGTATTTGCACTTGAATGCATGTGTGTATAAGGGTAATTTATAGTCTGCATATTGATTAGGGCAGATTCATTTCATCTAACAAAGGCTTGTGGGTAGAAAATAAGTTAACAGAAAAAGTCATGCATTTCTATATGATTCTAATTTTTGAACAAGGAATTACATATTGGTTATAAATAAACTAACCAATTATTTCCAATCTGTACATCTTATGCTCCATGAAAGCATGGAAGACACAGAAGAGACTAAGATAAAAGTTTCACTGAGTCTCCAGTTTGTCAATTTAATCATTAAACCCTCCATACATGTCTCATCTAAATACTTAGGTATTATCAATCTACCTGCCAATCTATATATGTTTGTGTCTATCATCTGTATACCTCTTACATACATCCTATTGGATCCACTCTAGCTACTAAAGAAAATGTTTGAATGCCCTTACCATCTAACATCATTTTTGTTAAAAATTTTTCATTACTTTAAAGAATCTCAGTTAGCATTTTAATGGAATTGTTCCTCTGAACGTCTTAACTATATTGGTTTGTGGACAATATTCTTTGCTTATTAATAAAACAATTCATTAAAGCTGTTTTTCAAGAGAAAGCCATGGAAGTCCAACTCAAGTCACCTTTCTTGCTCACATTCTCAAACAAGCTTTTTATTGTAATATAACACATAAGGAAATATGCAGAAATGGAACTGGATAATTCACAACTCATCATAAGTACAACTCAAATTCCTACCATCTAGGTAAGGATATAGAATACTTTACTGTTTTTAATTCCTGCAAGATACATTTTGACCTCCTATAACACTATCCATAGTACATTATTTCAACTTAAATTGCAATGTAAACTTAAACTAAATGTGAACTTTTATGTGAGCCACTCTATGGGTCATATTCATAGCAATTTTTAATATATGGTCTGTCTGAACTAATCATCACATAATTAGCTAAAATATTTACCGTGTACAATAAACTTCATCATTTATATACATTCATAAAGCCATCACTACAAATGAATAATGTGTACTTCCAAGATGCCTAAAAGTTCACTGCTGCTTCATAATGCTTCCTTCTCATATCCTCCCAGAGATTCTCCTCTCATCACAATTATTAATCAGTTTCTTGTTATTATTTATATTTCAACTATTAACCATATCTCACTTTCATAACTTTACTATAAATTACAGTAAATACTACATATAAATATATATGAGTACATACATACATGCCCATGCAATCCTGGATGTCAGTTCATGAAATGGATCTAAATAGAATTAACTGAGAAGAAAATGAAGTTCAGAGATATTGACCTGCAGCTTTAATGAAGGTCTTATTATTCCATTATATAGTTAATGGGACTCAATTACCATGAAAAACCATCTCTCCAATAAACTTAAACTTTTAAGATTTTTTGTTATTTTAATTATGTGTCTCTGAGTGTGTCAGTGAGTAGGCATGTGAGTATGTGTGCACATATTCATAAAGGGCAGAAACATATGATCACCCTGCAGCAGGCGTAACAGAAGGTTTTAAGATGCCTGAAGTGAATTCTAGGAACTCAACCAGGATGCTCTGCAAAAGCAGTGTGAATTATCAACCAATCTCTACAAAAGCTGTATGCATTCTTAAACACTGAGCATCTCTCCAGTCTCTCCACTAAAATGCTTAGAATTTCTTAATTATGGCAAATCATGTATTTCTGAATTTAACAGTATTTGCATCATTTAATGACTGGTATACAGAATTGTCCCACTCCCAGTGGGCTTTTTACTTCCTAGTGAGTATAGTTGGCATTTTGGTTGATAAAAATCAAGCAAAACCATAGCTTGCCATTGCCTATATTACTGAGAAAATTACACTGTCAATTATTACTTTAATTTTCTAACAGAGATTGACTTATGTATCATATAAAAGTTAACTGATTATTTTTAAGCCATAGAAAATGAGAAAAGTAGAAAGGACAGACATTATCAATTTATTTTTCTGCTAAACTATAACTGTCTAGTTAGTTTTGACATATTATTTCTGGCATTCAAATGATGACTATATATATATAAATATTTGTTATGCATTTGAACCTATAACAGAGTGTGATATATTCCAATAAAACGTTCAATATGGTTCTTTGAGGTCTTCGTCAGAGCAATGAATAGTTCCCAAGCTGCATATTACCCATGATTTTCGATTACATACTTCACAAAATGTCCTTGACATTCAAGAGCATACCATCACATTTTCATCTACCTCACTCCAGGGATCATTTGAAAACACCCTCCATTTGCCTTTAATAATAATGACTTGTTGTATGAAATCCAGATGTCAGCTAATCTAACAAAATATGTACTTGATGGTTTATATTAACTGTTAAATGAAACCCAGTAGTAATCAGAAACATTTCTCCCTCCTGTCATGAAATTATTCTCTATATGTTTCATTTCAGACTATTAATGTAAAAGGTTAATACACTCAGATACTTGATATTATTAATATTCAATGTGCATTAGGATTGAATCATTTTGCAGACTTTTGGTTTTTAAAGACATTGGTCCATTAATGTAGCTATTTTGCAGGCTTATAAAATTGCACCATGCAGCATTCATGATGTAATTCAAATGCTAAAAGGCCTGTGAAGAATTCTTTCTATACTATACTTTTCTCAACTTTATATAAATGCAGATTCTTACTTTAGAAAATTAATGTGCTCTCTTTTTTTAAATTTATTTGATCTTATTTCTTATCAATAAAATACCATTTTAAGTTCAGTTTTCTTTAGTTTCTGCCTCTGTTGGCACCATATATTAAAAAATACTACCCCGGATTTTATCACTGGTACTTTTCATGGTCAATGTCCATTATCATATAGATTATTTTTAAATATGGTTAACAAAGTCTATCAGTTGTAAAGTATGCTTCAAATGGGATATATGCTTGTACTAGGTTTCAGGCATAATTCATACACTGTTACACAGAATCATTAAGGGTGTTAGGATTTTGGAAATAATGAATTATGCATGGCAATTAAAGTATTGAATATAGTCTTTAAAATGGATCTTTAACCCTGTCTCGAAAAACATAAAATAAAATAAAATGGATCTTTGATTTAATTCTATCTCAATTAATATGTGCTCAAGGTACATTTTTGTGGAACGGATAATTTTATTGTTGATTAGCTAAAAATAAAAACAACACTAAAGTTACATAATCAAAATCAATCTTTTAAGGCAAGCAGAGTTCCATGACACAGTTAATGCATTTAAGAATTGCTATGGATTTCTATACCAGAAAATGGAAAATAATCATTATTTTGTAGGAGAAATTGGTGTTCACAGCAAGTAACATAATGGAAAAAGCTAAAAGAAAATGTCTGTGTGTGTGTATGTATGTGAGTGTGTGTGTGTGTGTGTGTGTGTGTGTGTGTGTGTGTGTGTGTGTGTGATTGTGTTTTTGTATCTTTGTGTGTGCATGTTTGTTACTGCTGATTGAACCTTGGTTTTTGTGCATCTTAAGACAGCACTCTGCAACCAAGTTACAGTCACAGGTTAAGAGAAAAAAAGATCTATAGCTAAGGGATATTCCATTTTCCCAGCTGTATCTAAAAATGTACAAGCATTTGGTCATGAATTAGTAAGGGTACATATATGGTGCAAGAAATAATAATCTTATGTAGGTAATTTGAGATTGTTAGATTTGAGATGTCTTATGGATGTTCAAGTTACCAAAAGTTCCATCATAAACCTTTAAAACTGAATCATAGATGAAGAGAGAAATATATAATAATTTTTTATTTAAAAAGGAAAGCAAATTTGAGCAGATTTGAGAAAACACTTCATGTGTAATTTTTTTTCTTTCATTAAAAATATTTTTTTTCATTTTACATAACAACCACAGAACCCCCTCTCCTCTCTCCTTCCACTCTCTCCCAGCCTTTCACCAGAACCCATCCCTCATTCCCTCTTCCAAAATGGTAGGGTCTCCTGTGAGGAGTCAGTAAAGTCGGGTACATTTAGTTGAGGTGAGACCAAGCCTCTCTGCCCTACATCAAGGCTGAACAAGGCATCCCACCATAGTAATGGGATATGGAGAGACAGCTCATGCACCAGGGAAGATCTTGAGTCCACTTCCAGGGGCCTCTCAAACAGACCAAGCTACACAACTGTCCCCCATGTGCAGAGGGCCTAGTCTGGTCCCATGTAGGTTCCACAACTGTTGGTCTAAAGATTGTGAGTTCATGCTAGCTTGATTTGTTAGTCTCTGTAGATTTCCCAACTAAAATCTTGATGCCCCGCCTCCCACTTGCTCATATAATCCCTCTTCTCTTTCTTTGACTGGACTGTCAGAGCTTGGCCTGGAGTTTGACTGTGGATCTCTGCATCTGCTTTCATGTGTTACTGGAAGTAAGCACTAAGATGAGGGGTACTCACTAATCTGATTATTGGGGTAGGCCAGTTCAGGCACCCTCTCCACTATTGCTAGTAGTGTAATCTGGGGTCATACTTATCGATTCCTGGGAATTTTCCTTGCACCAGGTTTCTTCCTAAAACCATAATGTCACTCTCTTTCAAGATATCTCCTTCTTTGCTCTTCCACTCTGTCCTACCCTAGCTCAACCATCCCTTTCCCTCATGTTCTCATCCCACATCCCCTCCTCTCTATACCTCCAATTCATCCCCAATATACTCATGGAGATCTCCTCTGTTTTCCCTTCCCAGAATAATCCATATGTCCCTCTTAGGGTCCTCCTTGTTTCCTAGCTTCTCTGGAGCTGTGGGTTGTATTCTGATTATCCTTTGATTTACATCTAATATCTACTTATGAGTGAGTACATGTTATGTTTGTCTTTCTGAGTCTGTGTTACCTCACTCAGGATGATATTTTCTAGTTGCATCCACTGGCCTTCAAATTGCATGATGTCATCGTTTTTTACAGCTGAGTAATATTTCATTGTGTATATGCATCACACTTTCTTTATTCATTCTTCAGTTGAGGAGCATCTAGGTTGTTTCCAGTTTCTGGCTATTATGAATAATGTTGCTATAAACATAGTTGAGCAAGTGTTCTTCTGTTATGATTGATCATCCCTTGGGTATAGGCCCAAGAGTGGTATCACTGGGTCTTGAGGAAAATTGATTACCAATTTTCTGAGATGTCACAGTACTGATTTCGAAAGTGGATGTATAAGCTTGTACTCCCATCAACAGTGCAGATGTGTTCCCCTTGCTTCTTATCCTCCCCAACATAAGCTGTCATTGTTTTTTATCTTAGCCATTCTGACAGGTGTAAGATGGTGTCTCAGAGTCCTTTTAATTTGCATTTCGCTGCTTACTAAAGATATTGAGCAATCCCTTTAATGTCTTTTGGCCATTTAAAATTCTTCTGTTGAGAACTCTTTATTTAGATCTGTAGCCCATTTTTAATAGGAGTGTTTGATATTTTGTTGTCTAGTTTTTTTGAGTTCTTTTTATAATTTGGATATCAGCCCTCTGTCAGATGTGGGATTGGTGAAGATCTTTTCTGATTCTGTAGGTTGTTGTTTTTGTCTTATTTATCATGTCCTTTGCTTACAGAAGATTCTAAGTTTCAGAAGATCCCATTTATTAATTGTTGCTCTCAGTGTCTGTGCTACTGGTGTTATATTTAAATTTAGTTTTGTGCATGGCAACAGATGTGGATCTATTTGCAGTCTTCTACATGTTGACTTCCAGATATGCGAGCACCATTTGTTGAAGATGTTTTCCTTTTTCCATTGTATAGTTTTGTCTTCTTTTTCAAAAATCAGGTGTTCATAGGCATATGGATTAATTTCAGTGTCTTCAATTCGATTTCATCTGTCCACATGTCAGTTTTTATGCCTAGGCAAACTCCTTTAATTACTATAGCTCTATAGGAGAGCTTGAAGTCAGGGATGATGATGTCTCCAGAAACTGCTGTATTTTAAAGTTTTGTTTAGCTATCCTGTATTTTTTGGGTGTGTGATAGGGATTGCATTGAATCTGTAGATTGCTTTTCATAAAGACTGCCATTTTTGTTATGTTGCTTCTACCTATTCAAGACCATGTGAGATCTTCCCATTTCTGATATCTTCTTCAACTTCTTTCTTCAAAGACTTGAAGTCCTTGACATACAGGTCTTTCCCTTGCTTGGTTAGAGCTACCCCAAGGTATTTTATATTATTTGTGGCTTATTGTGATAGGTGGTATTTCTCTGATTTTTTTTCACCCCATTTATCATTTGTATATAGGAGAGCTACTGGTTTATTTGAGTTAATCTTGTACCCCACCACATTACTTAAGGTGTTTATCAGTTGTAGGTGTTCTCTGGTTGAATTTTTGGTGTCACTTGTGTATAGTATCATATCATCTGCAAATAGTGAAAGTTTGACTTCCTTTCCAATTTGTATCCCCTTGATCTCCCTTTGTTGTTTTATTGCTCTAGCTAGAAATCAATTACTATATTGAACAGATGTGGGGAGAATGGGTAGCCTTGTCTTGTTCCTGATTTTAGTAGATTCACTTGGAGTTTTTCTCCATTTAATTTGATGTTGGCTGTTGGGTTGCTGTAAATTGTCTTTATTATTTTTAAGTATGTTCCCTGTATTCCTGATCTCTCCAAGACCTTTGCTATGAAGGGGTGTTGGATTTTGTCTAAGGCTTTTTCAGCATCTAATGACCTAATTATGTGTTTTTTCTTTTAATTTGTTTATATGATTGATTACATTCATAGATTTTTATACATTGAACCATCTCTGCATTTCTGGGATGAAGCCTACTTGATCATAGTGGATGATTTTATTGATGTGGTCTTAGATTCGGTTTGCCAGTATTTTGTTGTGTATTTTTGCATCAATGTTCAAAAGAGATATTGGTCTGTAATGTTCTTCCTTTGTTGAGTCTTTGCGTGGTATGGTATCAGGGTAACTGTAGCTTCATAGAAGTAATTTGGCAATGTTCCTTTTGTTTCTACTGTGTGGAACAACTGAGTATTGGTATTAGTTCATCTTGCAAATTCTTGTAGAATTTTGCACTGGCACTTTTTTTGGTTGGCAGACTTTTACTAACTTCTTTTTTCATTGTGTTTATAGGTTTGTTTAAATTGTTTATGTGGTCTTCACTTAATTTGGTATGTGGTACCTATCCAGAAAATTGTCCATTTCTTTGATATTTTCCAATTTTGTGGAGTACAGGTTTGTGAAGTAATCATTCTCTGATTACCCTCATCATCTGTTGATATATCTCCCTTTTCAATTCTGACTTTGTAATTTTGGATATTCTCTCTCTGCCTTTTGATTACTTAGGATAAGAGTTTGTCTATCTTGTTGATTTTCTTAAAGAACTAACTCTTTGTTTCATTGATTCTTTGTACTATTCTCTTTGTTTCTATTTTATTGATTTCAGCCTTGAATGTGATTGTTTCCTGGCATCTATTTCTCTTGGGTGAATTTGTTTCTTTGTGTTCTAGTGCTTCCAGGTGTGCTGTTACATCACTAGTGTCAGATTTCTCCAACTTCTTCATGTAGGCATTTAGTGCTATGAACTTTCCTCTAAGCACCGCCTTCATATTTTCCCATAAGTTTGGGTATGCTGTATATCCACTTTCATTAAATTATTTATAGAAAGTCTTTAATTTCTTCCTTGACACATTGGTGATTCGGTTGAGCATTATTCAGTTTCCATGAGTTTGTAGGCTTTCTATAATTTGTGTTGTTAAATTCTAACTTTAAGCCATGATAGTCTGAATACTTGAACTTATTCCAATTTTTTGTATCTGTTGAGATTTGCTTTGTGACCAATTATGTGCTCAGTTTTAAAGAAGGTTCCATGAGGTGCTGAGAAGAAGATATATTCTTTTGTGTTTGTGTGTAATGTTCTGTAGACGTCTATTAAGTCCATTTGAGTCATAACATCTGTTAGTTCCCTTATTTCTCTGCTAAGTTTCTATGTGGCAGACCTATTCATTGGAGAGAGTAGGGTGGCGAAATCTCCCACTGTTAATGATTCTTCTATGTTGAGATGTTCAGGTCTTGCGGTTGTAGAACCTCTAGGTTCTTGTGGTGTCTTATTGCTCTTTATGCTGTTGCATGTATTCTTGCACTGGTGTCTACCCATCTCTTCCTCCAATTGGTGTGAGTGGTATCTGTGTCTCAGGAAGCTGCTCTTGGTCTAATCAGCACTGGTAGTGTTTGCATCTCAGAGAGCTGCTGGGCTTGGTGGATGGATTTGGGGATAGAGTGGGACTTTTAGATTGCAGGGTCCAATGGGGACTGGTGATGGGCAGGCCTGCCCATAGGAGTCTTGCCTGCAACTGGGGCTGCAAATGGTGGGGACAGGGGTCACAGGGACTAGGGCCTAGATACTGGGCTGATTGTCTGGAGAATAGTCATTTGCCCCTTGGTCCAGTCAGAGATGGCAGAGTCTATATCTCAGGGAGGAGCTGAGGTCTCGGCAGATGGGTGAGCTTGGAAGATGGAGTGGGGCTAGTAGATTACATTGTCTGCTGGGGGTTTATGGTGGTCAGATCTACCTCCAGGAGTCTTGCCTGCTGGTCTGCAACTGGAGATGCAATGGGTTGAGAAAGGGGGATATGGGTTGTACCTCAGGGCCTAGGTCCTAGAAACTGGGGTAACTGACTTGGAGAACAGTCATTTGCTTCTTGGAGCTGGCAGAGTCTCTGTCTCAGGAAAGGGCTGTAGTCTTGGGAAATGGCCAGGTTTCAGGGATGGAGTGGGGCTTGTAGATTACAGGGTCTTCTGTGGGTGCTGGTGGGCAGGCCTGCCTGCAGGGTTCTTGCCTATTGGCTTGAAATGGAGGCAGCAATAAATGAGGGTAGGGGAGTATGGGTTTTGCCCATGGGCCTGGGTTCTAGAGGCTGGGTTGACTGGCTCAGAGGACAGTAGCTCTCCTCTTGGTCTAATTGGAGCTGGCAGAGTCTGTGTCCCAGGAAACAGCTGTAGTCTCAGGGAATAGGTGGATTTGGAGGACAGAATGGAGCTTATATATTATAGGTCTGTTGGGGGTGTTGGTGGGCAGGCCTGCTTGCAGGAGTCTTGCCTGCTAGCCTACAACTGGTGCTGCAGTGTCTGGGGTGGGGGGTTGGGCTGTCCCTAGTGTCTAGGGCCTAGCGCCTGGGTTGACTGACTGAGAGAACAGTAACTCACCTCTTGGTCCAAGTATAACTTCTTTGTCCCACGAAACACTCTTTTGTTCCTCCTCAGACAATTATACTCTTTGTCTCTGGTGTTTCAAGAAAAAAAAATGAAGAAGTTTTCATTTTGAAATACTAGCAATGATGTGGAATATGTTGTAAGCAAAAGTAAGAAAATGTATCAGATTTACATTTTTGTGAAGAACTAGCAAGCATAAAAATACTTTTCATGTTTTGATAAAGACCTGAAAAAGGGGAAACATTCAGGTTTTCTAAATGCTTTAATACTGTGAGGTTAAGAACACAATATACAGTGTCTGGTTAGTAATTAATGAAACTCTGGATGCCAAAGAGTATGAACATCCTTTATAGTCATTACTGAGTGTCAGACATTTAGATATCTAAAGACATAGGATTTCTCTTGTATCAAATCCAGTTAAAATTCCCCCAATGAAATATTCATGAAACCATGTCTCTCTGAAAGTTTCAGCTCTCTAACTTCCTTAGTCCTTTTTTCCTCTTATTTGTAAAAGTAAATAGGCAATTGATCGTTCCTATTTCTATAAAGTCTTACTTGACCATTTAAGACATTTTAGATAATATTTTAATTATTAATTTGCTTAGCATAGGTCTATATACATTAATAGAAAATTTATTATAAAATTAAATTAAGTCTATTGTTCTTTTTTTATTTTTCTCTCATATCATACATTCAGACCACAGTTTCCCCTTCTTCCTCTCCTCCCAGTTCACCCCCTTCCTCTCCCCCAGATTCACGGCTTTTCCTTTTCCCTCCAGAAAACTGCAGGCCTCCCAGGGGGTATCAACCAAACATGATGTAACAAGATGAAATAAGGCTAAGCACAAACCCTCATAACAAGTCTGGACAAGGCAACCCAGTAGGAGGAAAAGGGACTCGAGCAAGGAAAACAGTTGGAGATACTCCCATTCCCACTGTTAGGAGTCCCACAGAAACTCCAAGCTAAATAACCACAACATATATTCAGAGGACTTAGTGCAGACCCATGCAGGTTCTGTGATTGCAGCTTCAGTTTCTGTGAGCCTCTATGAGCCAAGCTTAGTTGATTCTGAGCTGTGTTTTCCTGGTGTCCTTGACCTCTATGGTTCCTAAAATCCTTCTTCCCCCTCTTCCTGACTACCTCTACTGGTGTGGACCGCAAGTTAGGCCAGTCTTTGGTTGGCCACTCTCACAAACTCTGAAGCCCTATTGCTCCAGCACATCTTTCAGGCAAGACAGGTTACAACTGAAGGATTTGTGGCTAGGTTGGTTCCTCAGTCTTATCACTTGAATACTTGCCTAGTTATGGAAGATGGGTGTTCAGGCTCCATATACTGCACTATTACGAGTCCTTGCTACAGTCACCTACATAGGTTCCGGAAAGTTTCCCCTGCACTAGGTTTCCTCATGGCCCCACAATCCCAGTCATCTCTTTCTATGAAGTTGGTGAAATTATTTTCTTATTCTGTAGGCTGATATTTTGTGCTATTGAGGTTCTCCTTTGCACTACAGATGCTTTTCAGGTTTATGAGGTCCCATTTTTAATTGTTGATCCTAGTGCCTGCAATATGTGTTCAGTATAGCAAGTTGTATTCTGTGACGATGTGTTCAAGCTATTCCCTAATTTCTCTTCTATAAGGTTCAGTGTGAATAGTTTTATGTTGAGATCTTTGATCTACTTGGATGTGAGTTTTATGCAAGGTGTTAAATCTGGATCTATTTGCATTCTTTTGCATGCAAACATCCAGTTACAACAGCACTGTTTATTGAAGATAGTTTCTTTTTTTCCATTGTGTTTTTCTAGCTTGTTTATCAAAAATCAGATGTCCATAGGTATGTGAATTAATTTCTGCATCCACAGTTTGGTGCCAATGAGCAATGTGTGTGGTTTTTTTGGCAAAATATGGGTTTTTTTATTACTATATCCTGTAGTAAGCTTCAAATCAGGGATGGTGATACCTTTAGAAGTTCTTTCAGTGTTCAGGGTTTGTTTAGCTATCTTTGGATTTTTGTTTTGTTTTCTACATGATGTTATGTATTGTCCTTTCAAAGTGTATAAAAATTGTGTTAGAATTTTTATGGGAATTGCATAGATTGCTTTTGTTAAGATGCCAGTTCTTTCTATATTAATTCTACTGATCCAGGTGCATAGGTTATCTTTTCATCTACTGATATCTTCTTAAATTTATTTCTTCAAAGACTTGAATTTTTGTCATACAAATCTTTCATTTGCTTGGTTAGAGTTACCTCAAGATATTTTATAATGTTTGTGGTTATTTTAATGACTTTAGTTTTCCTGATTTCTTTCTTGGCTCATTTGTCATTTGTATATAGGAGGCTAGTGATGTTTTGAGTTATTCTTGTAACCAGTCACTTTGCTGAAAGTTTAGGAGATTGTGGTAGAATTTTTGAGGTCATTTATGGATATTGTAATATCATCTACAAATAATAATAGTTTGCCTTATTCTTTTCTAGTTTGTATCCTGTTGATATCCTTCAGTATTTTTGTTGCTTTATCTAAAACATCAATTATTATATTGAATACATATGGACAGGGTAGACATTTTGTCTTGTTCCTGAGTTTAGTAGAATTGTTTGAGTTGCTCTCCATTTAATTTGATGTGGGCTGTAGTTTTAATGTAAATTGCCTTTATTATGTTTGGGTTTGTTCCATGTATCCCTAATATCTCCAAGACTTTTAATATGAAGAAATATTAGATTTTGTCCAAGGCTTTTTTAGCATCTATGAGAGAATCATGTTTTTTTTTTCTTTCAGTTTGTTTATAAGGTGGAGTCCGTTGACTGATTTTTATATGTTGAACCAATACCCACACAGCATCTCTGAGGTAAAGCTTACTCTGTCATGGTGGATCATCATTTTGATATGTTGTTGGATTCAGATATTGAGTATTTTGTTGCATAAATATTCATGAGGTATATTGGCCTGTAATTCTCTTTCTTTGTTGAATCTTTGAATAGTTAGGGTATGAGAGCGACTATGGCATCAGAAAATGAATTTGGCAATGTTCCTTCTGTTTCTATTTTGTGGAATTATTTGAGGAGTATTGATGTTAAGTAATTTTTGGAAGTCTAATAGAATTCTGCACCAAAAATAACTGGCCCTGGGCATTTTGATTGGGATACTTTTAATTTCTTTTTCTATTTTTAGGGGTATAGTTCTATTTAAGTTGTTTATCTTCTCTTGATTTAACTTTGTTAAGTGGTGTCTATGGAGAAAACTATCATATATATATATATATATATATATATATATATATATATATATTCCAATTTCATTGAGCACAGGTTTTTAATCTGTGACCTGATGATTCTTTGAATTTTTTTTGATCCTGTTATTATGCTCCACTTTTCATTCCTTTTATTTTATTTTATTTTATTTTATTTTAATTTTTATTTTGCAATACAATTCAGTTCTACATATCAGCAACGGATTTTCTTGTTCTCTCCCCTCTCGCCCCCCTCACCTTCCCCCCAGCCCGCCCCCCATTCCCATCTCCTCCAGGGCAAAGCCTTTCCCACAGACTGAGATCAACCTGGTAGACTCAGTCCAGGTAGATCCAGTCCCCTCCTCCCAGGCCGAGCCAAGGGACCCTGCATAGGCTCCAGGTTTCAAACAGCCGACTCATGCAATGAGCACAGGACCCGGTCCCACTGCCTGGATGCCTCCCAAACAGATCAGGCCAATCAAATGTCTCACCCACTCAGAGGGCCTGATCCAGTTGGTGACCCCTCAGCCATTGGTTCATATTTCATGTGTTTCCGTTTGTTTGGCTATTTGTCTCTGTGCTTTATCCAACCTTGGTCTCAACAATTCTCGCTAATATAAACCCTCCTCATTCTCGCTAATTGGACTCCCAGAGATCCACCCAGGGCCTAGTCATGGATCTCTGCATCCAGATCCCTCAGTAGTTGGATGAGGTTTCTAGCACGACAATTAGGGTATTTGGCCATCCCATCACCAGAGTAGGTCAGTTCGGGCTGTCTCTCGACCATTGCCAGCAGTCTGTTGTGGGGGTATATTTGCGGATTTCTGTGGGCCTCTCTAGCACTTTGCTTCTTCCTATTCTCATGTGGTCTTCATTTAACATGGTCTCCTATTCCTTGTTCTCCCTCTCTGTTCTTGATCCAGCTGGAATCTCCCGCCCCCCCCCCAAGCTCTCTTTCCCTCGACCCTCGCCCTTCAATACCCCCACTCATGTCCAGGCTGTTCATGTAGATCTCATTCCATTTCTCTGTCATTGGGCGATCCTCGTGTCTTTCTTGGGGTCCTCTTTTCCAGGTAGCCTCCCTGGTGATGTGAGTAGCAGTCCAGTCATCCTTGTTCCACATCTAGTATCCTGCTATGAGTGAGTACATACCATGTTTGTCTTTCTGAGTCTGGGTTACCTCACTCAGGATGATTTTTTTCTAGATCCATCCATTTATCTGCAAACCTCATGATGTCATTGTTTTTCTCTGCTGAGTAGTATTCCATTGTGTACATGTACCACATTTTGTTTATCCATTCTTCAGTTGAAGGGCATCTAGGTTGTTTCCATGTTCTGGCTATTACAAACAATGCTGATATGAACATAGCTGAACAAGTGCTCTTGTGGTGTGGTTGAGCATTCCTTGGGTATATGCCCATGATTTTCCTCTGTTGAGAATTCTCTGTTTAGTTCTGTAGCCCATTTCTTAATTGGACTGTTAGGCATTTTGATGTCTAATTTCTTGAGTTCCTTATATATTCTGGATATCAGGGTGATGTATCTCTGATTTCCTTCTCCGCTTCTTTGTCCATTGTATATAGGAGGGCTACTGATTTTCTTGAGTTGATCTTGTATCCTGCTATGTTGCTGAAGGTGTTTATAAGTTGTATCAATTCCTTGGTGGAATCTTTGGGATTGCTCCAGTATACTATCATGTCATCTGCAAATAGGGAAAGCTTGACTTCTTCCTTTCCAATTTGTATCCCCTTAATCTCCTTATGTTGTCTTATTGCTCTGGCTAGAACTTCAAGTACTATATTGAATAAGTATGGGGAGAGCGGACAGCCTTGCCTCGTTCCTGATTTTAGTGAAATTGCTTTGAGTTTCTCTCCATTTAATTTGATGTTGGCTGTTGGCTTGCTGTAAATTGCCTTTATTATGTTTAGGTATGTTCCCTGTATTCCTGATCACTCCAAGACCTTTATCATGAAGGGGTGTTGGATTTTGTCAAATGCCTTTTCAGCATCTAGTGAGATGATCATGTGTTTTTTTTTTCTTTGAGTTTGTTTATATGGTGTATTACATTGACAGACTTTCGTATGTTGAACCATCCTTGCATCCCTGGAATGAATCCTACTTGATCATGGTGGATAATTGTTTTGATGTGTTCTTGGAGTCTGTTTGCCAGTATTTTATTGAGTATTTTTGCATCAATGTTCAAGAGGGAGATTGGTCTGTAGTTCTCTTTCTTTGTTGTATCCTTGTTTGGTTTAGGAATCAGGATAATTGTTGCCTCATAGAAGGAGTTTGGTAATGTTCCTTCTGTTTCTATTGTGTGGAACAATTTAGAGAGTATTGGTATTAACTCTTCTTTGAAGATCTGGTAGAATTCTGCACTGAAAACATCTAGTCCTGGGCTTTTTTTGGTTGGGAGATTTTAATGACTTTTTCTATTTCCTTAGGGGTTATTGGACTATTTAAATAGTTTATCTAGTCTTGATTTAATTTAGGTATGTGGTACCTATCCAGAAAATTATCCATTTCTTTTAGGTTTTCCAGTTTTGTGGAATAGAGGTTTTTGAAGTATGACCTGATGATTCTCTGGATTTCCTCAATGTCTTTTGTTATGTCCCCCTTTTCATTTCTGATTTTGTTGACTTGGATGCTCTCTCTCTGTCTTTTGGTTAGTTTGGATAAGGGCTTGTCTATCTTGTTGATTTTCTCAAAGAACCAACTCTTTGTTTCATTAATTTTTTGTATTGTTCTCTTTATTTCTATTTTATTGATTTCTGCTCTCACTTTGATAATTTCCTGGCATCTATTTTTCCTAGGAGACTTTGCTTCTTCTTGTTCTAGAACTTTCAGGCATGCTGTTAAGTCACTAGTATGAGATTTCTCCAGCTTATTTATGTGGGCATTTAGTGCTATGAATTTCCCTCTTAGTACTGCTTTCATAGTGTCCCATAGGTTTGGATATGTGGTGTCTTCATTTTCGTTGATCTCTAGGAAGTCTTTAATTTATTTATTTATTTATTCCTTAACCCATTGGTGATTCAGGTGGGTATTATTCAGTTTCCATGAGATTGTAGGTTTTCTGTAGTTTTTGTTGTTGTTGAAATCCAACTTTAGACCATGGTGGTCTGATAGAACACAGGAGGTTATTCCAATTGTTTTGTATCTGTTGAGATTTGTTTTGTGGCCAAGTATGTGGTCGATTTTAGAGAAGGTTCCATGGGTTGCTGAGAAGAAGGTATATTCTTTTTTGTCAGGATGGAATGTTCTGTAGATGTCGATTAAGTCCATTTGAGTCATGACATCAATTAAGTCCTTTATTTCTCTGTTAAGTTTCAATTTGGGAGATCTATCCAGTGGTGAAAGTGGGGTGTTGAGGTCTCCCACTATTAATGTGTGGGGTTTTATATGTGGTTTAAGCTTTAGCAATGTTTCTTTTACATATGTGGGTACCCTTGTGTTTGGGGCATAAATGTTCAGAATTGAGACTTCATCTTGGTGGATCTTTCCTGTGATGAGTATGTAATGCCCTTCTTGATCTCTTTTGATTGATTTTAGTTTGAAGTCTATTTTGCTGGATATCAGGGTGGCTACACCCGCTCTTTTCTTAAGACCGTTTGATTGGAAATTCTTTTCCCAGCCTTTTATTTTTAGGTAGTGTCTATCTTTGAATTTGAGATGTGTTTCTTGTATGCAGTAGAAAGATGGGTCCTGCTTTCATATCCATTCTGTAAGCCTATGTCTTTTTATAGGTGAATTAAGTCCATTGATATTGAGGGATATTAATGTCCAGTGATTGTTCATTCCTGTTATTTTTTGGTGGTGATGTGTGTGTACTTCTCTTCGTTTGGGTTTACTGCTGTGGCTTTATCTATTGCCTGTGTTTTCGAGGGTGTATCTGTCTTCCTTAGGTTGGAATTTTCCTTCTAGTGCTTTCTGAAGGGCTGGGTTTGTGGATAAATATTGTTTAAATCTGGCTTTGTCATGGAATGTCTTGTTCACTCCATCTATGATGATTGAAAGTTTTGCTGGGTATATTAGTCTAGGCTGACATCCATGGTCTCTTAGTATCTGCATTACATCTGTCCAAGTCCTTCTGGCTTTCAAAGTCTCCATTGAGAAATCGGGTGTTATTCTTATAGGTTTGCCTTTATATGTCACTTGACCTTTTTTCTTTGCTGCTCTTAATATTCTTTCTTTATTCTGTACGTTTAATTGTTTAATTGTTATGTGGCGAGGGGACTTTTTTGGGGGGTCTAGTCTGTTTGGTGTTCTATAGGCTTCTTGTATTTTCATAGGCATTTCCTTCTTTAAGTTGGGAAAGTTTTCTTCTATGATCTTGTTGAATATATTTTCTTTGCCCTTGAGTTGGTATTCTTCTCCTTCTTCTACCCCTATTATTCATAGGTTTGGTCTTTTCATGGTATCCCAAATTTCTTGGACATTTTGGTTCATGACTTTGTTGGCTTTAGTGTTTTCTTTGACTGATGAATCTATTTCTTCTACTGTATCTTCAAAGCTAGAGATCCTCTCTTCCATCTCTTGCATTCTGTTGATTATACTTGCATCTGAAGTTCCCAATCGTTTTCTCAGATTTTCTATTTCCAGGATTCCCTCTGTTTGTGTCTTCTTCATTTTTCTATTTCCCTTTTCAGGTCTTGGACTGTTTCCTTCATTTGTTTCATTGATTTTTCTTGATTTTCTTTCAGTACTTTATTGTTCTCTTCCAGGACTTTATTGATTTCTTCTAATTTGTTTGCCCTTTCCTCTAGTTGTTTACAGCATTCTTCACATTTTTTTGTCTTTTCCTCTACACAAGCCTCTAGCTTCTTCATGATGTCATTCATAAGGCTATTTTCTTCTGCTTCTTCCAATTTCTGATGTTGAGGTCTAGGTGTTGGAGGAGGGCTAGGGCCTGGTGATGCTGTACTGCTATTCATTTTGTTGTATGTGTTTCTGCCTTGAAGTCTGCCCATCTCCTTGTGGTTCATTCTTGGCCTTATCCGCACACTTGGTTCAGACAGAGCTGACAGATTCAGGAACTCTCTCTCTCTTGTCCAGATGGGAGCTCTCTTGTCCAAATTGGAAGTCCGAGGCAGGATGGGAGCTCTTGTCCAGAAGGGAAGCCCGGGGCAGGATGGAAGCTCTCCTCTCTCTCTCTCTCTCTCTCTCTCTCTCTCTCTCTCTCTCTCTCTCTCTCTCTCTCTCTCTCTCCTCCAGAAGGGAAGTCTGGGGCAAGATCAACTTTTCATTTCTGATTTTATTATTTTGTATATTTTCTCTCCATCTTTTAGTTAATTTGAATAAAGAAGCAAGTTTTTTGTTTCATTGATTGTGTTATTCTTTTTGTTTCCATCTTATTGGTTGCGGTACTCCATTCCATTACTCCTGTCTTCTACTCCTCTTGGGCATGCTTATTTTTTTTTTTTGTTCCTGAGCTTTCAGATGTATTGTTCAGTTGTTAGTATGAAATCTCTCTAATTTTTTTGAAATATAGGCAATTGATATTATGGACTTTCCTCTTAGCACCACTTTCATCGTCTCTAATAAGGTGGGATAGACTGTATATTCTTTATTATTGAATTCTAAAATATCTTTGTATTCTTTTTTATTGTTGTACTGAACAAGTTTTCCTTGAGAAGAGAATGGTTCAGTTTCTGTAAGTTTGTAAGCTTTCTGTTGTTATCTTGTTGAAAATAAGCTTTATTTCATGTTCAGATAGAATGCAGGGGGTTATTTCAATTTTCTGTGTCCATTGAGACTTGCTCTGTGACTGAGTATGTGGTTAATTGCAGAGAAAGTTCAGTGAGTTGCTAAGAAAATGTATCCTTTTGTGTTTGGGTAAGATGTTTTGTAAAAAAAAAAAAATGTAGATATCTGTGAGGTCCATTCAATTTAGCCCCAGTATTTCTTTGTTTAGTTTTTGCCTGGAAGACCTTTCTATTTTTGAGAGTGGAGTATTGAAGTTTCCCACTATCATTGTGTCAGGATCTATGTGTTATTTAAGATTTTATTTTGTCTCTTTTACCAATGTGCATGTTCTTGCATTTGGAGCACAGGTGTTAAGATTGGAAGATCATCTTAGTTCATTTTTTCTTTGATGACAATGATATGTGCTTTTCTCTATCTCTCTCTTGCTTAATTTTGGTTTGAAGTCCATTTTGTTAGATATTAGAAGGGGTATATTAGCTTGCTTCTTGGTTCATTGTGTTTGAAAACCAACCCTTTACTCTGAGTTAATGTCTGTCTGTGATTTTTGTTTGAGGTGTGTGTATTCTATACATCAGAAGTATGTATACTGTTTTCAACCTCCTTTTTGCTAGTCTGTGTCTTCTCATTGGGTAATTGAGTCCAATAATCATGTGAAATATCAATGACCAATGATTGTTAGTTCCTGTTATTTTGTTTTGTTGTTGTTGTCATGATGATAGAGATGGGAGTCGTGGTGCGAGTTTTACTTCTTTTGGTTTTTGTGCTGTGGAATTATTTGTATACTGTCTATACATGGGTACAGTTATCTTCCTTGCATTTGAATTTTTTTTCTAATATCTTCTGTAGGGAAGTATTTATTAATAGATATTTTTGTGAAATATTTGCTTAACTATGCAAAGATGTGTTGCATTTGTTTAACTATGTAAAAATGTGATGATGTTGCCTGCCTATGGCACCTGATTGGTCTAACAAAATGCTGAATGTCCAATAGCAAGGATGGAGATATAGGTGGGACGTCCAGACAGGAAAGTAAGTAGGAGAAGGAGCTTAGGCTTGGGGGAAGAAAGAGAAAGAGACACCTTGACATGAATAGTATCAGCCAGCTAGACATTGAGGAGGCAGTAGGACATACAGAATGAAAGAAAGGTAAAAAGCCCTGAGTCAAAACATAGATGAATAAAAACATGTTAAGTTTTAAGAGATAGTGAGACAAGCTTAAGTTAAGACTGAGCATTCATAATCAATAATGTCTCTGTCTTTATTTGGGAGTTGCTACAAGATATTGTTTAAATTTGACTTTATCAAGAAAATATCTTGTTTTCTCTATATATGTTAATTGAATGTTTTGATGGGTATCATTGTCTGGAATGGCATTTGTGATCTCTTATAGTCTTCAGCATATCCATCTAGGTCCATCTGACTTTTAGTCTCCACTGAAAAGTTAGGTGTAATTCTAACAGGTTTATGTTTATATGTTACCTGTTATTTTTCCCTTGTAGCTTTTAATATTCTTTCTTTGTTCTGAATGTTTAGTATTATGATTATTATGTGGCAATGGGACTTCCTTTTATCATATAATCTATTTGTTTTTCTGTACAATACTTGTATCTTTATAGGCATTTTCTTCTTTAGGTTAGTGAACATTTCTTCTATGGTTTTGTTGAAAATGTTTTCTGGGCCTTTGATGTGGCATTCTTCTCCTTTTCTTCCTATTATTCTTAGGTTTGGCTTTTTCATAGTGTGCCTGATACTCTAGATATTTTGTGTCAAGAATTAACATTTTCTTTGACTCATTGGTTTTTCTTCTATTGTATCGTAAACACCCAAGATTCTATCACTAGTATTCTATTCATGAAGCTTACATCTGTAGTTCCTGTTCACTTATTTAGGTCTTTTTTCATTTCCAAAATTCCTTCAATGTGTGTTTTCTTAATTATATCTATTTACATTTTTAGGTTTGAGGTGTTTTATTTATTTCCTTCAACTATTTTTTTCCCACTTGGCTTTTTCTCCATTTTTTTTTATCTTTTCCTTGATTTCTTGAAGGGATTTATTTACATCTTTTTTATGGACCTCTGTCATCTTCACAAAGTTGATTTTAAGGCCTCTTTCTGGTGCTTCATATGTGCTGAAATATTTAGGGATTGCTGCAGTAGGATAGCTGGGCTCTGCTGGTTACATAGAGACCTGGCTATTATTGATTGTGTTCTTATACTTGTGTCTATCCATCTGGGTTTGAAGTGATTATAGGTATACATGTTGATTTCTGAGTTTGTCTTTGTTTGGTGGATGTTCTCTTTCTAACTTTCTGTTTCCTCTCTGGCATTCTAGCCTGTGTGGCCTGTGATTGAACATGAGGTCTACATGCAAGTTGAGGGCTGGACCTTTGGTGGCAAGCATAGTAAATTGTAGAACGGGGTGGGGGAGGGGTCTCTGTCCAAGTTGTTGGCTGGAGTTAGAGTAGCATACATGGCCTCTTATATAACATGGCATCTCTGCCCTGCTTGGTGGCTGGGATAATAATTGGTTTGATAGGGGAATTGGACATAGTTTCAGAGGGGAACACTAAGAGAGTAGATGAGGTCCATGAGTAAGCAGCCTACCTGGTATTTGTCAAGCTTGTCCATTGTTCAGGCAGGGGCTGTCTGGCAGGGTTAGGGACTTGTCTTCTGATAGGCATGACTTGTTTTTGGAAGGGAATATCTGTAAGGGGGAACTGAGAGAGAAGGGCCTATCCATTGTTCTTAAAGCCTGTAAATAATTTGTGCAATTTAATATAAAATAATTAAAAATTAATCAACTTTGGTTTTTCTTTTATACATATAACTTAGACAATCAATATTAATCTCCAATATAAATAATTCTTACACTGAAACAAGGTAGGAAAATTTAAATATCTAATTGAGTGAATTTTCAATGTATGTTTGACACTTTTCCTCTTGCCATGTATGATGCTAGGAGATCATATAAATTTTATAAGTAAATGATCTGATTTTTACATACACATGCATTCAACTCATAATTATTTTGCATGGAAAAATGACTGTATCTTTAGTTTTTAATCATCCATGGGAAGAACTTAATATATTTTGTGAGGCCAATTTCTTGAAATTTAAACACTATTGCAACATAGACTGTTTCAAATGAAATTTGTATGCTTAAACTTAAAAGTGTTAGAAGATATAAAAATGATTTATGATATGAAACTCTGTTGTGGTCAGCAAAGTGAATAAGTTTGTACGATAATTCAGTGGGTTAAAGTTTATCTATTATGCATAAGGCCCTAAGTTCCATTTTCAGCATTACCATAGCCAAAGGAGAAAAAAACACCACATCTCTACAATATTGCAACAACAAAATGGAGAACATATTTTGGATCACTAAATTTAAATATTAGAAAGTATTTTTTTCTCTTTTACTTAGTGTATATTCCCATAGCTTAAAAATTGCAAATTACACATGAGATCCCAAATAAATTGTCTAGGTCCTAACTTCCTCAGAGATCATTTATTATACTAGTATGCTAAACACTGATTGGCCGTTGGCTAGGCAGGAAGTATAGGCGGGGCAAGGAGGAGAATAAAGCTGGGAAGTGGAAGGCTGAGTCAGAGAGACACTGCCAGCTGCCACGATGAGAAACAGCATGTGAAGATGCGGGTAAGCCACGAGCCATGTGGCAGGGTATAGATTAATGGAAATGGATTAATTTAAGCTGTAAGAACAGTTAGCAAGAAGCCTGCCATGGCCATACAGTTTGTAACCAGTATAAGTCTCTGTGTTTACTTGGTCGGGTCTGAGCGGCTGTGGGACTGGCAGGTGAGAGAGATTTATCCTGACTGTGGGCCAGGCAGGAAAACTCCAGCTACACTAGTAACTTATTTTATCAATTACAATACAACATTTCTCCTTCTTTGGGAGACTGGAAGTGAATAGTTACCTCAGATCATTTCCAGAATCAGCTATTCTGTCCATAGAGCTATTTTATTTCACTCCATTGTGTGAAATCTTTTATATATGATTACCTTAAATGCCATCTTTAAACCTACTGTTTCAACCTTATATCAAGGAAATTTATAGTGAACAGTTAGGCTAGTCAATGAGGTTGCAAAATTAGTCATTATTTCTATTCATCTATAATTATTCAATTTATATTCATTCATAGCTGTTTCATGCAGTTAGAAGTAGCTGAAAAATACAAAGGTACAGCATTCCTATATACAATTTCTTCTTATTGCACCAATTTGTCAGTAACTATAATACCAAGCACAACATTTTCTTATTAATAGGAATGTTCTATATATTTTATTAATATATTGCATAAATTCTATGTACTTTTTCATAATAGTATGTGAAATCTCAATTATTAATTCTATCTCTCTATCATCTTTCTACCATTCATCTTGCTTATCTACTATCAATTTTCGTTGTAGATGAATTTCTAAGTGGTCTTATTAAATAAAAACATGTATCCAAATACAGGAGTGAAAGCCTTAGAGATCAGGGAAATAGTGAGAGTCACCAACCACCTTACCTCACCAGCTCTTTAGCTTCCAAAATGCAAAATGCCAGGCAATCCCTATCTAACCTGAGCCTTTCTTGCCTTGCTTTTCTGCCCCCTCATTGGCTTTTAGCCCAGCTACCTCACTTCCTTGTCACTGCCTGTGTGTACAGACCTCCAGGTCTCTATGGTTGGTACTGGGATTAAAGACGTGTGTCACCATGCTTGGCTCTGTTCCGTTGTATGATCTTGAATACATAGAGACCCTGCTGGCCAAGTGATTGGATTAAGGGCATGTGCTGTCACTGCCTGACTTTTGTGTTAATGACTTGCTATTTCCTCTGATCTCCAGGCAAACTTTATTTATTAACATACAAATAAAATATCACCACATTTCAGCACAAATAAAATATCACCACACTATGTTTTACATGTTTCTATCTTATACCTGTCGTCTACCAGTCTCATCTATTATCTCCATTTATGACATGTTTACCATCTGTCTATCTATCATCTATCTATCTATCTATCTATCTATCTATCTATCTATCTATCTCTATCTTCTTCTTCTTCTTCTTCATCATCATCATCATCATCATCATCTGCCTACTTACCTATCTACCTCTATCATATGTTCATCTTCAATTGGTACTTTATTTCTTGGGATCTTCAACTATACAATAGAGCTATGGTTAACAAAACACCCATGTTGTATATTTATGCTGAATGTTAAATATGGATCACCTACAACTTATCATTCATATTTTATTGAGATAGACTCTTTTTTTTTTTTTTTTGGTTTTTCTAGACAGGGTTTCTCTGTGTAGCTTTGCACCTCTCCTGGAACTCACTTGGTAGCCCAGGCTGGCCTCGAACTCACAGAGATTCACCTGGCTCTGCCTCCCGAGTGCTGGGATTAAAGGCGTGCGCCACCACCGCCCGGCTGAGATAGACTCTTAGACGTATATAATGGTTTCAAATATGCCCCAATTAACAATAGCAAGATGTGTAAAGAAGCTTAAAGGATGGAAGAAATTGGGAAACTGAAAGATTTTAGAGAAAATCATAGTCAGTAAAATTTATTTTCTGACATGCTGCTTTATTTTCCAAACTAAGAAGAAAGCTTTCTCCTTTGATTACAAAATTGTTAAGTTAGAGCACAGCAGTGTGCTGTAATGTATATTGCAGTGCTGTATAGAACAATTAGAATTTTGATTTCACACTACCAGTTTAATATCATAATGTTATTGCAAGTTCTTTCTTTTGTAGTATTCCATATAAATAAGTAATGAGTTTAACTTCAGTGTTTCCCATTCTTGAGTTAAACATTCTTCTAATTTGATGATGAAAATTGATAGGTCCTAATGGAATTTCGATTGTGGAGCCTCAGGTCATAAACTACTCATTTGCTTATCATACAGAGTAGCACTTTCAATTTTTGCATTATTCTAAAATGTAACTAGGTTTATAATAGCATAGTTCTTTGCTGTGATAGAAGTAACACAGTACATTGATTAGCATGATTGTGAATTGATTAGATTTCATTCTACAATGATGAGTCAAAAGAAATGAGTAAGAGAGGCTCTGTTCAAATTGGATGTAAAAAAAGCAATTGGAATACTCTGTTAATCAAGTAGTCCTTCAAAGTTCCACACTGGTTCATAAGAAGTATATTCTATTCTCTGTATTATAAATGCTGTAGGAAAGTGATGTTGGTTAAAGCATGGCTATATTCTTTGAATATTAATCTAATACTATTTATAGGGAAGGGGTTCTCAAAAATATTATTTAGTTCAAGGGGAAAAAGAGAAGCAATGTGACATATTGGGAAGGAATATCTGCGAACATCATCACTGTATTGAATATGCTGTTATTATGGATGTGTGGGTACTTCCGTTTATAATCACTGCTCAATATCAAATTTTTCTGTTAATACTGTCTCAAGAATAAAGAATGGGAGAGTAAACAAAAATCTAGAATATTTTCTCCTATAATCTGTTATGACTTATTTTCTCAGTAATCACTGACAATTTGGGGAGAGGAGCATTTTCTTCTTCCATCTTTAACTCATTTGTTTCCAGGTGCATATCAGTACCTTGGTTTTCTGCCCAATTTCTTAAATTTTCTATTGTAATTTATAATTCTAGTGTTTTCAAAATTGAGTTTCAGAGTAGTTCACAACAGATAAAGACAGAGAGATGGATCTTAGTCCACATCCTAGGTTGTAATTTCCTCTAGATCTCAGTTACCTATCTGTGCTTATTGCTTTTGAAAAACTACAATATTTGCACCATAAATAATTTCAAAATCTCTTTTATTGAAACATTTTTTGTAGCTCTATGACCAGCAATCTTAACTTTAATTTGTCTTAGAGCTTCATAACTTTTGAAATAATGATTTATTTTTATTTTATTACTTAATTAAAAGTAATGAATACTCATGGTGAATATGACATATCATCTCTTCTCTTACATTCTATTCTAATATACTCTCAAATATTCTTGAGTACATGCATATATATCTGAATACCTAGATAGAAAAGCATAGATAGATAGTTAGATAGATAGATAGATAGATAGATAGATAGATAGATAGATATGCAGATAGATGGAAAGACAGATAGATAGATAATAGATAGTAGATTATATATAGATATAGATAGATGATAGATGAATGATAATGATAGATAGATGATAGATTAATTGATTGATGATCGATGATTGATAGATAGTGATGGATATAGATAGATGCTAGATAATAAATAGACACACAATACACAAATTTTATTACCCACAATGTCTCATCTTAGTTGAATTCAGACATCAGAACTCTTTACTTTTGCAGTCCATGTTTGGTTTATCTAGCAATACCACATCTATCACTATTTCCCCACCTTCATAAATACGTTAACATTTTTATTGACCATAAATAAAACTGCCAATACTCACTATTTCCTACAATAAATGCAGTTTTCATTTTAATCTTTAAAAGTCTTCATTTTATACTTACTAGATGCTTTCTAACTCACATTATTAATAACTGATGGTGTGAAATTTTGCCTGGATTCATGTTTGTAGCACAACAAAAAGAGGGCCATGTATAAAATACAAGAAACTTTTATTTTACAGACTCACTAAGCAACATGTAATTCATGCTCTCAAATGTTCTTCTTGCTTTTCACACCCAATCTCAGTATGCATAAAGCCTATAGGGTGTTACATGAACTCAGAATTTGTATCACAAATGGAAAAACAGAACTTAGGGAATGTGGAACTCTTAAAGGAGTTGTTAGTTAAATTGATTCAACATTGGCTTCAAAGGGAGATAATATGTTTAATATTGAACACAAAAAAATTTTCTTCTGCCCATTAGAGAAAGAGAGAGAGAGAGAGACAGAGAGATAGAGAAAGATTCTGTGTTCTGTAACTTTTCCCTTTATACATATACTCAAAAGGCACATAACAGCATCGAGGTGAAAAGCACTTTACTCTCTTTCATGACCACCATAGTCTGCTTCTCTGCAGTAATGAATAGTATGAGGTGGACCCTCTTGGAAACTTAAGGTCATTTGGCAAAACGTCTGTATTTCATCCACAGAGAAGGCCATGATTCCTCTGTTTATTGTGAACTTCTACTACTGACGCTGAAATTTTGTAGGATCTGTATGAAAAGTATTGTTTTTTTCTATTTTTTCTTTTGGTGACTCACTCCTTTATTTTTTTTATAATTTAATTTAATTTTACATATCAGCCACAGATTCCCTTGTTCTCCCCCCTCCAACCCCCTACCCCGCCCCCGCCTTCCCCTCAGCCCACCCCCCATTCCCATCTCTTCCAGGGCAAAGACTCTCCTGGGGATTGAGTTCAACCTGGTAGATTCAGTCCAGGCAGGTCCAGTCCCCTCCTCCTAGGCTGAGCCAAGTGTCCCTGTATAAGTCCCAGGTTCCAAACAACCAGCTCATGCACTGAGGACAGGTCCCGGTCCCACTGCCTGGATGCCTCCCAAACAGATCAAGCTAATCAACTGTCTCACTTATCCAGAGGTCCTGATCCAGTTGGGGGTTCCTCAGCTATTGGTTCATAGATCATGTGTTTACATTCGTTTGGCTATTTGTCCCTGTTCTTTTTGCAATCTTGGTCTCAACAATTCTCACTCATACAAACCCTCCTCTATCTTGCCAATTGGACTCCTGGAGCTCCACCTGGGGCCTGGCCATGGATCTCTGCATCCGGTTCCCTCAGTCATTGGATGAGGTTTCTAGCACGACAATTAGGGTGGTTGGCCATCCTATCACCAGAGTAGATCAGTTCAGGCTTTCTCTTGACCATTGTCAGTAGTCTATTGTGGAGGTATCTTTGTGCATTTCTGTGGACCTCTCTAGCACTTTGCTTCTTTCTGTTCTCATGTGGTCTTCATTTATCATGGTCTCTTATTCTTTGTTCTCCCTCTGGGTTCTTGATCTACCTGGGATCTCCCACCCCCCTAAGCTCTCTTTCCCTCAACCCTTGCCCTTCATTACCCTTACTCACGTCCAGGCTGTTCATGTAGATCTCATTTATTTCTCTGTCATTAGGCAATCCTTGTGTCTTCCTTGGGGTCCTGTTTTCTAGGTAGCCTCCCTGGAGTTGTGAGTAGCAGTCTAGTCATCTTTGTTTTACATCTAGTATCCTCCTATGAGTGACTACATACCATGTTTGTCTTTCTGAGTCTGGGTTACCTCACTCAGGATGATTTTTTTCTAGATCCACCCATTTGCCTAAAAACCTCATGATGTCATTGTTTTTCTCTGCTGAGTAGTATTCCATTGTGTACATGTACCACATTTTGTTTATCCATTCTTTAGTTGAAGGGCATCTATGTTGTTTCCATGTTCTGGCTATTACAAACAATGCTGATATGAACATAGCTGAACAAGTGCTCTTGAGGTGTGGTTGAGCATTCCTTGGGTACATGCCCAAGAGTGGTATAGCTGGATCTTGGGGGAGATTGATTTCCAATTTTCTAAGAAAGTGCCATATTGATTTCCAAAGTGTTTGTACAAGCTTGCATTCCCACCAGCAATGGAGGAGAGTTCCCCTAGCTCCACATCCTCTCCAGCATAAGGTGTCTTCAGTGTTTTTGATCTTAGCCATTCTGACAGGCATAAGGTGGTATCTCAGAGTTGTTTTGATTTGCATTTCCCTCATGATTAGGGATGTTGAGCAATTCCTTAAATGTCTTTCAGCCATTTGAGTTTCCTCTGTTGAGAATTCTCTGTTTAGTTCTATAGCCCATTTCTTAATTGGACTGTTGGGCATTTTGGTATCTAATTTCTTGAGTTCCTTATATATTCTGGATATCAGTCCTCTGTCAGATGTGGGGTTGGTGAATATCTTTTACCATTCTGTAGGCAGTCATTTAGCCTTGTTGACCGTATCCTTTGCTCTACAAAAGCTTCTCAGTTTCAAGAGGTCCCATTGATTGATTGTTTCTCTCAGTGTCTGCTACTGGTGTTCTATTTAGGAAGTGACCTCCTATGCCAATGCGTTCAAGACTACTTCCTACTTTCTCTTCTAGCAGGTTCAGAGTAACTGGGTTTATGTTGAGGTCTTTGATCCATTTGGACTTAAGTTTTGTGCACGGTGACAGATATGGATCTATTTGCAGCCTTCTACATGTTGATATCCAGTCATGCCAGCACCATTTGCTGAAGATGCTTTCCTTTTTCCATTGTGCACTTTTGGCTTCTTTGTCAAAAATTATATGTTCATAGGTGTGCGGATTAATGTCAGGGTCTTCAATTCGATTCCATTGGTCCACATGTTAGTTTTTATGCCAGTACCAAGCTGTTTTTATTACTGTAGCTCTATAGTAAAGCTTGATGTCAGGGATTGTGATGCCTCCAGAGGTTGTTTTATTGTACAGGATTCTTTTGGCTATCCTGGGTTTTTTGTTTTTCCATATGATGTTGAGTATTATTCTTTCCAGGTCTGTGAAGAATTGTGTTGGGATTTTGATGAGGATTGCATTGAATCTGTAGATTGCTTTTGGTAAGATTGCCATTTTTACTATGTTAATCTTGCCTATCCATGAGCATTGGAGATCTTTCCATTTTCTGACATCTTCTTCAATTTCTTTTTTCAGGGACTTAAAATTCTTGTCATATAGGTCCTTCACTTGCTTGGTTAGTGTTACCCCAAGGTATTTTATAACATTTGTGACTATTGTAAAGGGTGATGTATCTCTGATTTCCTTCTCAGCCTGTTTGTCAGTTGTATATAGGAGGGCTACTGATTTTTTTTTTTAGTTGATCTTGTATCCTCCTATGTTGCTGAAGGTGTTTATAAGTTGAATCAATTCCTTGGTTGAATCTTTGGGGTCACTGAAGTATACTATCATGTCATCTGCAAATAGGGAAAGCTTGACTTCTTCCTTTCCAATTTGTATCCCCTTAATCTCCTTATGTTGTCTTATTACTCTGGCTAGAACTTCAAGTACTATATTGAATAAGTATGCGGAGAGCGGACAGCCTTGCCTCGTTCCTGATTTTAGTGGAATCGCTTTGAGTTTCTCTCCACTTAATTTGATGTTGGCTGTTGGCTTGCTGTAAAAATGTTCTTTCCTATACTTACACCTAGATGGCTGAGTCACTGAGTCACCACTCTTTTCCATTGATTTTTCTCCCTGGAAACCAAAAGTCTTAATTATTACTTGCATCTGTGACTTTGATATTGTCCACATATAGACTGCTATAATTATGTTCACCTATGAAAAAGCATACCATATGTCATATCAAGAAAGATGTGACAGGACAGCTAAAGAGCACAGAGAAGTAGAAAGTCAAAAGAGAACCAAAACAACCAAGGTACAAGGGTTACTCACAGTTCTGGATACCAAAGTACAGTGGTGGTCATGGGTGATATGAGTGAAGACCACTCTTCCTGCATGACAGTTAAGAACATTCAGGAAGAACTCCACCACATTGTTTCAATGTCTCCAAGTTTTACAACCAAATATTATCTTGATATTGTACTTATTACTTGATATTTAACTTCTCTAGAAATCTGAAAATCTGGTGAAATCACAAAATGAGGGAGTATGAGCAAAACCTGCTATAGTGTACATACGGGAGATAGTCTTAAGACCAAGTTGTAGACAGGCATGCATGCAGATCCAAGAAATTGCTTGGCCAGGGCAAAGAAGTCATGGTATATGGTATCTCTGTCCTTTATGACAAGGACTGTGATCTTTTGCATGCGGATCCTATGAATACAGTGCATTTAATTGTTGCTGGCTGATTGTTTCGTCTCTGGTCCTGCTTCCATCTGATGTATTTGTGACCAGCTGCATTTTAGAGATATAAATCCATCTAGAGAATCAATAGATGTCATATTTTTTCTCTGTTGCAAAGTGGTTATTGATGGATACTGTCTACAAACAGTACAAATACACTGAACAGTGTCTGCTTCTCATAATTCTCCCCAGTAAAAAACTTAGTGCTGTTTACTCTCCCAATTCTAGACTTGGGTTCAGGTAAGGCCCTTTCACTTGCATGTTTGTTCTATGAATACAGACGTGAAGCCTCTGGAACGAGTTGTGACTTGTCTGAACCATGGGCCTCAAAATGCCTTGGGGCTACTAGTGTCTCCAGATATGAAAAGAAAATAAACAACTGACAGGAATTCAGACATTATGTTGACAATATACTCTTGACAGACCCTGGTATCAGCCATATGTAGCAAAATTCTTATGATGAGAATATTGGTGAGCTATAGCAAACTTCATCAGTATGCCTAACTATCCACTCCATATCCATGATAGCAGTCTTTGAGGCCCAAGAAAGAAAGAAGCTTCTTCAGTTTTCTTTATATTTTTATTTTTATGATGGCATTGTCATTAGTATTTTTCAATAAACTTTTAAATATATTTTCTTTTTAATTTCTATTCTTGATATATAATTCCAAGCATATAGTTTTATATTTATTTTGTGATAAAAATATATTTATTTTCTTTATCATTATTTCATTTCTTCTTCCTCTTGTTCTTCTCATTGCCTTTTCTTTTAATTTTCCTTAACCATCTGTTTCTTTCTTTATTTACTCTCCCTAACCACTTCTTTATTTCGTTGCTGTTACTACTGTCTTTTCTTAATTTTCACCTTCATAGTTTATGTGATTTTGTCCCTTGATAGTTGATTGTTGGTGTAGTAATTGTTCTTAATTGATTATTACTTTAATTTTTATACCTAATTTGTTTTGATGGTATAATTATGATGATTTATTTCCCACTCTCTGGGTTGGAAGCATTATGAACCCATGAGAGAATTCTTACTCAGTCAGAATGTCTCCATGTAGGAATGGAAGACATCCATCATCACAGGGCCTGCAATATAAGAATACATGAAACATGAAAAAGTAGAGCAACATGACTTTGCCACATGTTCATAATTCATTAATGACCAATTCCAAAGATACTGAAGGACTTTACACAACAGTAAAAGATTGAGAAATCAAGTTTTAAGGTGTACAATTACCTCAAAATAGAATCCAATGAAAATATGAATGAAAAGATGAATTTAACACTTGGAAAAAAATTCAGCAAAGAAATAGAGATTTTAAAAATAGCAGAAATTATGTGATGGAACACTCAACAAATTACATAAATCTCAGTGATAAGCATAACCAACAGAAACAGGAAGGAAAGAAAACAGAGATATATGCAAGGCTAAGGAAAAATAACTTGAAGAGGTTAAAAAATTGATACAATTTTTGTTTTAAAATAACAGTGTCTTCTGTTTACATTATATTGGTTAAACCAGCATCTAAACAGACTTTCCCTAGGCTGTGCCAATTTTCTTCACTTTGAACAGAAGGGCTCTCTTCTTGTCCACTGCTTAATCATTTTTGGAGTTCTAAAATTTAAATGAATTCATTTAATAAATATCTTTGCTATTTTCACAATAAAAAATAAATGAGAAAGATGTAGAATTTCTTTAGTTTGTTTTCGTGTATGCAATTCATTAAAAAAAATGGCCACAATTTTTAGGAACTTGGAGTCATGACTATGAGACCAAATCTATCTGATTCTGGAATATATATATATGATAAAAATGACAAAATTATAACAACTAATTTATAAAATCTATCAAAATGTATAGGCATGCCCTAACAACAAATCTCTGCTGTAATAGTGAATGTAAATGGTCTCAATCATCCCCTTGAAATGCAGAGATTTACTCAATGCAATGACAACAAAGATTAAATTGTTTATTGGATGAACAGGAATCACCTCACTGACAAGGTATAATAGACTAAAAATTAATAGATAGAAAAAATATTTCAAGCAAAGATAACCAGAAAGCAAGCAATAGCAGTTAAATTCATACTTGAAAAACAAATTCCAGACAAACTTAATGAGAAGAGATAAAGAAGGATATTACTTATTGCTTTATTGCTAAAACAAAGAATACAATTGGGAAATACAGTCACTTTAGATATATATGCCCTGAATAGCTACATCAAATTTCATAAAGCATGTACTATGGAACATTATTGAACCAACAGGTCCAGGTGCAAAAAGTATATTACCAAACATCACTCACAACAATAGATTATTCAAACATTGGTACGTTTTATTTTTGATATACTGCCACTTGACTATTCACAATAGGTATCTGCTTCAGTGAGTAATAATTGATCAAATATAATAGAGATCTCTGGAGCCTATACCTAGATTTAGTATAATGACTTTAAATGTAAAATCATTGCGTGTTTGCATATCTGGTCATATGTTTAAACTCATCCGTATATAACATCCTATTATCTCCATTTTATATTATTTTATTGATGACCATCATTAAAAAAAAGCATACCCATGAAGCTTCTGGTGACCAAAAGTGATACGATGTTTTACACAAATGGTATTGGAATATAAAAAGGATGAACTTGTAACTTTTTTAATACAATGATCTTAATTTTATTTTAACTTCTCTAAAACAAGAGACAGGAAGGAAAGTAGTGAAAGCCTGAAGCTCTGTGTTTGTGACTAGAATTGGAATTTCACTTATTGAGTGAAAAAAATTATTTAGTCAGAAAGCAAAGTTTTACATTGAGGCTGTATGACAGGAGAAAATACATAGTTTTATCGTGTTTGAGGAGAAAATACATAGTTAGTTTTATCGTGTTTAAGTGTCCTGTTCAATACCTGTTCTCCCTTTCTTAGGCTCTCTTGCAAATAAATAATCATTATTCAACTAGTCTACTTTTCCCCCATTATTAAACATAGATATAATTTTTTCACATTAATAATATAATCAATAATATAACCTGAACAGAGTTTCCCTGCCCTTTCCTCCTCCCAGTTTCTCCTCACTTCCTCCCCCATCCAGATCCATTCAACTTCTGTCTCTTATTAGGAAAAAAAACGGGCTTCTAAGAGATGACAACAAAACATAACAAAATAAAATGTAAAAGAAAATAAAAATAATCATATCAAAGTTGTTCAGGCAAACAACAGAAAAATAAGAGCTCAGTAGAAGACATAAGATTCAGAGACCCACTTGTTTTCACATTCAGGAGTCCATCAAAAGTACAAAACTGAAAACTATAGCAAATGTACAGAGACTGGGTGAAGATCCATGCAGACTCTCTAATTTCTGCTCCAGCTAATGTGAGTTCATATGAGCTTTGCTTAGTTGTTTTAGAGGGCCTTGTTCTCTTGGTGTCCTGCACTCCCTTTGATTCCCCAAATCATTCTGCCTCCTCTTTCATGAGGTTCCATGATCTCAGAGGAAAGGGATTTGGTAGTGACATCTCGTTTAGAATTGTGTGTTCCAAGGTCTCTCACCGTGTAGTGCCTTGCTGTGGGTCTCTGTATTTCTTCCCATCTGCTGCAAGAGGAAATTTTTCTGATGACAGATAAATGAGGAACTTATTCATGAGGATAGCAGAATATTATTAGCAGTTATTTTATTAATACATTTTTTTAAAACCAGTAGTGTTTTGTTTTACCCTTGGTCTCTCTGCTATCTAGTCTCTTCATGGTCTGCCAAAGCAGTGTTGGGTATGGGTTCATATTTATGAGTAGGCCTTAAGTGAAGTGAGACTTTGGTTGGCTACTTCCACAAGTTTTTTTTTTTTTTTTTGCCAACATTGCCCTAACATGTATTTTGTTTTATTTTTTTTATTCATTCTTCTCCCATAGAATACATCCCAACCAGAGCATCCCCTCACTCCACTCTCCTAGTTTTTGCTACCTCCCCTCTCCCCCAGATTCAGTCCCACCCACCTCCTTGCCTGAAATGAACAGGCCTCCTAGAGACATCAACCAAACACAGTACAAGATACAATAAGAATAAGCACAAACCCTTACATCAAGGCTGGGTGACGCAATCCTGTAGGAAGAAAAGGGTCTCAAGAGCAGGCAATAGCATAAGAGACATTCCTAATTCCTTTTTCAGGAGTCCTCCTAAATCACCAAGCAGTAACTGTAACATATCTGCAGAAGACCTAGCAGAGACATATGCAGGTTCTGTGAGTGTCACTTGACACTGTGGGCTGTGTTCTCCCAGTGTCTTTGACTCCTATGCCTTCCACAATTCCTCCTCCTCCTCTTCTATAGGGTCTCCTGAGCCCCAAGGAAGTACTCAAAGTAGATTTTTCAATATGGGATCTCTCTACACCTAATATCTTGCTGTGGTCCTCAGTATTGTTACCATCAGATCTCAGAGGCGGCTTCTGGGCTAGGCATTGATCTATAAGTACAGAAGAACACCATTAGGAATTATTTCATTGATTTTTTGGGGGGGGCATTTGTTTCTTTAGTTCTATCCTAAATATATTTCCACAACCCAGGGAGATCTATGTGTCAACCTTAAATCACTCCTTGTTACTTAGCCTCTCTGGGTCTATGGATTGTGTCATTATTATCATTTATATAAAAGCTAATATCCACTTATCAGTGAGTACACACTGTGTTTCTATTTCTGGGCCTGAGTCACCTCACTTGGGATGATTATTTTTCTAGTTCCATCCATTTGCCTACAGATGTCTTGTTGCCTTTTTTTTATTTTATAAACCTGCTGAGCAATACTGTAATGTGTAAATATATTACAATTTCTTTTTTCATTCTTTGACTAAGAAATATCTAGGTTATTTGCCCTTTCTGGCTATTGTAAATAAAATTGTTATGAACATGATTGTGCAGTTGTCCTTGTGATACTGAAGAGCATCCTTTGTGTGTACACTAATGAGTGTTATAGCTGGATCTTCAGAGAGATCCCTTCCCAATTTTTTGAGGGTCCCCACATTGATTTCCACAGTGGCTATACAAGTTTGCACTCCCACAGTAAATGGAGGAGTGTTCCTTTATTCCACATCTTTACAAGGATGCTCTATCATATGTTTTAGTGACCTTAGAAATTGACAAATATAAGATCAAATCTTAGAATAGTTTTGGTTTACATTTCCCTCATGGCTATTAACTTTGAACATTTCTTTAAGAGTTTCTCAATCATTAGATAGTCTTCTATTGAGTATTAACTGTTTACAAACCTACCACATATTTTAATTGTATTATTTGGTTTGTTGTGCCCAGATCCTTGAGTTGTTAATATGTTTTTGATATTAGCCCTATATCAAATGTAGAGTTGGTGAAATCATTTCTATTCTGTTTTTTGTCACTTTTTGAAATTTATGATGTCCTTTGCCTCATGGTAGATTTTTAGTTTTATGGAATTCCATGTATTAATTGTTGATCTTATTGCCTACAGTTTTGAGGTTCTGTTCAGGAAGTTGTTTCCTGAGCAACGCGTTCAAGTTCTTCTTTATTAGGCTCAGAGAATCTGGTTCTATGTTGAAGTCTCTGGTCCACTTGGACTTGAGATTTATGCAGGGTCATAAATATGGATCTATTTGTGCTCTTCTACATGCAACCATCCAGTTCCACCACACTCTTTATTGAAGATGTTTTTTTTTTTTTCCCAGTGTGTACTTCTGGCCTCTCCAAAAATAAGGTGTCCTGTAATGAACATAGTTTTTTTTTTTTAAATGCCTTTTAGACAATATAAAAATAGCTAATTTAGGAGGCCCACTACACCCAAGGCTATACCTGATAATCAGAATGAAGTGACATCACTCATTCAAATCACTGGACAAAGTCCTATATCCCCATGACACTCACTGGACAGAATATAAGTAGACCAAGAGCAATGCTCTAATATGCACATCTGGAGAGATGACACATTGATCTTCCCAGCTTGAGTCTCCCCCAGGATGCTGACCATTGAAACAGAGATTTCTGTTAGAGACTGGACCTGATTTTCAGCTAAGATACATCACACAGGTGAGCAGCCTTGGGGAGAGAGGCTTAGAATCATAGTTAGGAATTTAGAATATGAACTTTGTGTGATGACTCTCAGTATAAAATATAAATTTTGTTACATTAACCACAAGTATCTACCTTCTTGCTTGCCCTCTGTCCATAGATATGTGAATGTATATCTAGATCTTCAATTCATTTCTGTGTTTAGGCCAATACCACATGATTTTTATTTTATTTCTATAGCTCTGTAGTACAGCTTGAAATCAGGGATGGCAATATCTCCAGAAGTTCTTTTATTATTCAGGATTGTTTTAGTTATACAGGGTTTTTTTTTTATTTTTCAATACGAAGTTGAGTATTTTCATGTCCATGTCTCTAAATAACTGTATAGGAATTTTAATAGGGATTGAATTGAACCTGCAGATTGCTCTTTGTAGGATGGCCATTGTTTACTTAGTCCTACAGATATATGAATATAGGATGAGTCCTTTTGTCCTTTGTAAATAGAAATGTTACTGATTTTCTTAGTGAATCTTGTATCCAGCCTCATTGTTGAAGGTGTTTACCAGCTATAGGAGTTCACCAGTTGAATTTGTATGGTCACTTATGTTTACTATGGTATTATCTACAAATAACAACACTTGGATTTCTCTTTTCCAATTTGTTGATCCCCTTGATCTCCTTCAGTTATCTTTTTGCTCTAGCTAAAATTTCAAGTACTGTATTGAATGGATATGGAGAGTGGACAGCCTTGTCTTGTTCCTGATTCTAGTTTAATTGCTTTGACTTTCTAAAATTGAATTTATTATTAGCTATATGCTTGCTTAACTTACCATTATTAGATTTAAGTATGTCCCTTGTATCATGAATTGGATTTGGATTTGGATTTTATCAAAAGCCTTTTCAGAATGAAGAAGATGATAATGTGTTTTGTTTTCTTTAAGTTTGTTTACATGGTGGATTATATTGACTGATTTTCATATGTTGAACCATCCCTCTATCTCTGGGATGAAGCCTACTTGGTCATGGTTTTTGACATTTTCTTCCATTTGATTTGTATTTTATTGAGCACTTTTTGCATGCATATTCATAAAGGAAATTTGTCTGGATTCTCTTTGTTGAGTCTTTATGTAGTTTGGATATCTGTAAATGTGGCATCATAAAATGAATTAGGCAATGCTCCTGTTTCCATTGTGTAAATAACTTAAGGAGTATTGGTGTTAGCACTTCTCTAAAAGATTTCTGCACTAAATCCATCTTAACCTGGGCTGTTTTTTATTCAGAGATTTTAATAACTACTTCTTTTTCACTAGGGGTTATACATCTATTCAATTTGTTTATCTGATCTTGCCTTAACTTTGGTAAGCTGTACCTATCAATAAAATTATCCATTTTCTTTTAGACTTTCAAGTTGGGGAAATACATGTTTTTATAGTATTACCTGATGATTCTTTGGATTTTCTTGGTGTAAGTTGTTATGTCCATTTTTTGTGTATCTGGATATTTTGTATTGATTTAAGCCCTCTGTTTATTTCCTGCCTTGAACTGCACTTGGCTGTGCTTAGTTCTTGTTGTTCTAGAGTTTTCAGGTCTACTTACTGTTCATTTGCTAGTATGAGAGCTCTTCAATTATTTAATAAGGGCACTTGGTACTTTACCACTAGCACTGCCTTAATTGTGTCCCATAAGTTTCAGTATGTTGTGTATTAGTTTTTATTGAACTGTCAAATGTCTCTGATTTTTTTTCTTTATTTCTGTCGTGACCCAGTTTTAATTTAGGAGAGAGTTGTTCAATTTCCATGAGTTTATAAGCTTTATGGGTTGCCTGTTGTTGTTGATTTTCAGCCTTAATCCATGGTTATATGTTAGAAGGCTAGGAGCCAATTCAATTTTCTTGAATTTGTTGAGACTTGTTTTGCATCTGAGTATGAGGTAAATTTTGGAGAAAATTCCATGATAGATGGTATTATATATTCTATTTTGCATAAAATATTCTGTAAATATCTTTTAGGTCCATTTAGTCTTAACATCTGTTAACTCCACTCTATCTATTTATATTTTACTGTACAATCTGGCAATTGTTGAGAGTGCATTATTGAAGTCTTCCACTATCTATGTGTACTGGTCAATTTGTGATTTAATCTACAGTAGTATCTTTGTTTTGCTTTGTTTTTATGAAACTTTGTCACCCTCGTTTGGTGCATAAAAGCTAAGAATTGAAATGCCATCCTGATGGATCTTTCCTTTATTGGGTATGTAGTGTCCTTTCCTATCATCTGATATTAGGTTTGGTTTAACGTCTATTTTGCAAGATATTAAAATGGCTACACCAGCTTGCTTCTTAGGTCCATTTTCTTGAAATAACTTTATTCAGCCCTATATTGTTAAGTTGTGTCTATACATGGTGTTGAGATATGTTTCATGAACACAACAGAAGGATGTTTATTCTTTTTAAATTATTAGTGTATGTGTTTTCATTGTGAAATTGAGACCATTGATATTGAGAGATATCAATGATCGATCATTGTTAATTCTTGTTATTTGCTTGTTTTTGTTCATGGTGTTGGTGGTAGTAGTGTGTTTGTATGAGTGTGACTGTGTGTGTGTGTGTGTGTGTGTGTGTGTGTGTGTGTGTGTGTTCTTTCTTTGGGTTTACTGATGTGAGATTATTCCCTGTGTTTTCTGTTCTTACATAATAGAATGTTTGTTATACAGTGAAAACACAATTATGCAAAGAGGTATGTATCATCAAGTTTTTTATAATTAAGAAATTTTTATTTTTAAGAAATTTTCTATTCATTTTACGTACCAACCACAGATCCCCCTCTCCTCCCACCTCACGCCCCCAGCCTTCCCCCCCACCTAACCCCCAATTCCTACCTCCTCCAAGGAAAGGTCTCCCATGGGGAGTCAGCAGAGCCTGGTACATTCAGTTGAGGCAGGTCCAAGCCCCTCCCACTGCAACTGCATCAAGGCTGCACAAGATCTCCCATCACAGGCACTGGACTCCAAAAAGCCAGCTCATGCACCAGGGATGGATCCTGATCCCACTGCCTTGGGATCCTCTAAACAGTTTAAACTAAAGAACTGTCTCACCAATCCAAAGGGTCTAGTCCAGTGCCATGGGGGCTCCACAGCTATTGGTCCACAGTTCACGCACTTCCACTATTTTCACTGGCCGTCTCTGTACTTATTCCCATCATGATCTCGATGCCCCTTGCTCATGGAGTCCCTCCTCTCTCTCATCATTTGGACTCCTGGAGCTCAGCCAGGCACCTAGCCATGGATCTCTGTATCTGCTTCCATCAGTCACTGGATGAGGATTCTATGAAGACAGTCAGGGTATTCAGCCATCTGATCACAATCACCAGAGTAGACAAGTTCAGGCACCATCTCGAATACTGCCAGTAGTCTAAGGTGGGGTCATCCTTGTGGATTCCTGAGAACTTCCCTAGCACTTTGTTTTTCCCTATTCCCATGATGTCTTCATTTATCATGGTATCTCTTTCCTTGCTATCCCACTCTGTTGCTGTCCTGTTCGAACCTCCCATTTTCCTATGTTCTCACCCCCAATCCCTTGCCCTCCATTAACCCCACTCACCCCAATTTGCTCATGTAGATCTCATCTATTTCTCCTTCTCTGTGCAAATCCATGTGTCCCTCCTAGGGTCCTCCCTGCTAGCTAGCCTCCTTAGAGCAGTGGGTTGCAGTCTGGTTATCCTTTGCTTTACATCTAGTATCCACTTATGAGTGAGTACATACCATGTTTTCCCTTCTAAGTCCGGGTTACCTCACTCAGGATGATATTTTCTAGTTCCATCCATTTGTCTGCAAATTTCATGGTATTATTGTTTTTTATTGCTGAGTAGTACTCCATTGTATATATATGCCACATTTTCTTTTTCTTTTTTCTTTCTTTTTTTTTTTTTTGAGACAGGGTTTCTCTGTGTAGTTTTGGTGCCTGTCTAGGCTGGCCTCGACCTCACAGTGTTCTACCTGGCTCTGCCTCCAGAGTGCTGGGATTAAAGGCATGCGCCACTGCCCAGCTGCCACATTTTCTTTATCCATTCTTCAGCTGAGGGGCGTCTAGGTTGTTTCCAGGTTCTGGCTATTATGAATAGTGCTGCTATGGACATAGTTATTTTGTATCCAGAGATTTTTAACTCATGTAATCAGGCTTTTGCCTCTAGTGTTTTACCCAATGAACATCTGTGCTTTCCTTCTTTTGATTTTCTTGGTGTGAGATTATTTGTTCCTTGTTTTTATTGTAGGAGTTAAGGTCTTCAGGTTGAAATTTTTCTTCTAGCACAAGCTGTAGTGCTGGATTTGTAGAAAGATCTCATTAAATTTGGCTCTACCATGGAATATCATATTTTCTCCATTTATGGTGATTGAAAATTCAGCTTGGTTAGTATTCTGGCTGTAATTTGTACTCTCTCAGAGTCTGCAAGACATCTGTCCAGACCCTTCTGCCTTTTACAGTCTCTACTGAGAAGTCAGATATAATTATAATAGGTCTGTATTTATAGCTCACCTTCTCTTTCCCCACACAACTATTATTATTCTTTCTTTAAGCTGTATGTTTAGTCTAGGGATTATTATATGGTGAGAGAATCTTTTCTGGTACAGTCAATTTAGTATTCTATATGCATCTTGTACCTTAATAAGCATGTCCTTCTTTAGGTAAACTTTATTCTATGATTTTGTTGAAAATATTTCCTGAGCCTTTTAACAGGAATTTTTCTTTTTACTCTATTTCTATTATTCTAAGGTTTGGTCTTTTTTATCATGTCTCAGACTTCCTGGATATTTTGTATCAGGACTTTTTTTTTAGATTTAACATTTCCTTTGACTGCTGTATCCAATTCTTCTATTGTATCTTCAATGCCTGGGATTCTCTCTACTTTGTTCTCTGTTGGTGAAGCTTGTCTCTATTGTTCCTTTGTGTATTCCTAAAATTTTCACTTTCAGAATTACCTCAGCTTCTGTTTTATATGTTGATTCTATGTAACATGAATCTTAAAAGGTCCTATTAATAAAATAAAACCTGAAGCCAGGTATTGAAGTGAATGCTGGAAGATCAGAGAAGAACAAGCCACATCCACCTCCTCACCTTGCCAATTCTTCAGCTGGTCTTGTTTCCTCAGACTGAAAGCCTCTGAGTCCTCATCTGGAATGAATATCAGCTGAACTGCTGCTCAAAGGCCTAAAAGCTTAACCAAGCTAGTTCCTGGTCCCCACACCTTATACACCTTTCTGCTTTCTCCCATAACTTCCTGGGATTAAAGGTGTGTGTTACTATGCCTAGCTGTGTCCAGTGTGGCCTTGAACTTACAGAGATCCAGACAGATCTCTGCCTCTGGAATGCTAGGATTAAAGGTTTGTATGCCACCATTTTTGGCCTCTGTATCTAGTGTCTTTTCTGTTCTCTGACCTCAGATAAGTTTATTAGGGTGCACAATATTTTGGGGAACAAAATATCACCACAATTTTATTTCTATTTTCAGGCCTTGAACAGTTTTTTTCACTGTTTGTGTTTTCCTTTAAGAAACTTATTAATTTACTCTTTAAGGACACTATCAGCTTTATACTGGCTATTTTAATTTCTTTCTTGTGCTTTTTCTATTGGAGATTACAGGGCCTTCTGTGGTAGGATAGTTGGCCTTTAGTGGTGACATATCACTCTGGCTTTTATTGACTGTTCTTACATTGGCATCCATGCATTTTGAATTGGGATGATTATGGGTCTAGATGTTGATTTCTGGATTTGTCTTTGTTAGGTGGGTTTTTGTTTCTTATTTTGTATTTCTTCTTTGGGTTCTGGAGAGTGTGATGATTGTGTGTTGCCTGGTAGAAAATTTTCTTTGGACCAGGTAGTTGCAGCCATTGTGGTTCTAGTTTGAAGGGTTAGTCTCTATTCAGATGGTGTCACTAAAAGACATGGAATGTGAGAAGTGCCAACACCTCCTGTGGCTGTTGGAGCATTCTTGAGTCTCTGGAATACTTGATGACTCATAATGAAGAACCAAGTAACTGGAGACACTCTCATTTTTATGCCAAAGCATAAAAATGTTGACTGTTTTCTTCCCTTTGTCTGTAGACACACTGCCTGGACATACTGTTCACCCACACACCCTCACCCCACACCCCTTACATCCTCATGTAACATGGATTATGTGTCATTTGGACTCATTGGACAATAACTTGATATGACCTTAGCAGATTGAGTAATGTATGTATAAATCCCAATGAACATACACATTAAACCAGATCTGCAACTCAATGCTGGTCTCTGGAGTCTACTTCCCAGGAAACTTGTCATGACTCTGTCTCCCTCACCCCTTCCTCACCAGAAAAAGAACCCACACCAATTATAATATTTTCTGGGTATTGGAAGCTAATTAGTGGGAAGGAAGATAGGGTAGGGTATGAAGGGGTTCACAGGAGGTAGAAGAGCAGAGTGTTCAATCAGAATATGCTTATTACATCTCCTAGGACTGAGGGGGAGACCAGTGAATAGAAATCACTACTAAGAGTCTGCAGTAGTACTGAGGATGAGACTGGGGGACGGTATATAAAGGAACAGAAGGAGAAAGGAATATCCACAGACAGCTTGCCTGCTCTCTTGACAGGAGCAGTCTTTTGGTTAGCAGGGAGAACCTCCTGTAGCTGGGGGGCTGGGATAAAGCAATAAGTGGGCAGAGGGAGGTGAGTACAGGAAGGTATGTGGGATTCACAGGAGATGGGGGCATAGAGAGAATAAATCAGATGTTCTGCTGCAGAGATAGGGATATGACAGGGGCATTTGGTTTGGAGGAGGGGAGGGAGTGATAAAGGTCTTAGCTGGCTTATTTATTTCCCTGGCCTGCTTAGCTGCTGTCCTTGAATGGAAAGCCTGCTGCTATTGGAATCTGAGATAGTGGGATAAGTTGAAGAAAGGAAGATTGGAGAATGTTTTTCTGATATATTGTGGGTGGTGGCAGAGAAGAAAGGGAAATTAAGCTGTTAGAGAAGGAGAAAAGATTGTAAGAGCCGGATGGTAAAGAACATTGCTGCAAAACATCTCATTAGGGCATGGCAAGACTAATGCACTCATGAATTCTCTGAATGTGAACTCATGGTCATTTCCATAGGATCTGAATAAATTTGGGTCCATCAACATTTCATCATGGAAGGAAGAAGTGCCTCAGCACTCCTGGGGGTATATTGACTCTCAATACTTAAGTTCAGTTGTCAACTTGACATACCTGAGACAAAGGAATCTGGTTTAGGGAACTCTCTCCATCAGATTGGCCTGTGGGTATATCTGGAGGATATTTTCTAGATTGTAAAGTGAGGCTAGAAGGTCCATCCCACTGTGGTAGATTCCACCCCTGAGCAAATGACATGGGTTATATAAGAGAGGTGAGACCAACAGCTGTAGAGCCTCCACTGGACTGGATTAGGCCCTCTGAATAATGGAGACAGTTGTGTAGCTTGATCTGCTCAAGGGGCCCCCTGGCAGTAGAATCAGGATTCATTCCTAGTGCATGAACTGGCTTTTTGGAGCCCACTACCTATGGCGGGACACATTGCACAGCCTTGAGGCAGGGGTAGGGGCTTGGACATGCCTCTACTAAATGTACCTGGCTCTGCTGACTCCCCAAGGGAGGCCTTACCTTCTTGTAGGAAGGAATGAAGGGTGGGTTGAGGGGCGAAGGTTGTAGGGACAGGAGGAGGGAAGAGGGGGATCTGTGATTGGTATGTAAAATGAATAAAAAATGTCTTAATTAAAAGAAAAAGAGAGAGGTGGCTGGGAAAGCCAATGGAAACAAATCAGTTAACAACCTTTTTATGAAGTTTTTGCTTCAAGTTCTTGACTTGGCTTTCTTTGTTGAAGGACTCTAATCCGGTAAGCAAAATAAACCCTTTCTTCTCAGAAGTTGCTTTGAGTCATGGTTTTGTCACAGCAGCAAAGAACAGAACTAGAACAGAAGGGGCATCACTAACTTCAGTGGTGGATCCCCTGATAAGATGTTCATGCTCCAGCAAATAATCTCCCATCAATGCTTGTGTGGGTAACCCTATATAAATTAGTGGTCACACACACTGAGTGCATGAAAGTGTGAAGAACAATTTTTGGAAAGAAGGGTTTTGAGAAGGGAAGGAGGGGCAATAAATCATGGAGAGTGAGAAGGACAAAAATTAATTATATATACTTACTTGTCTTATGTACAAAAATAAATTAATTTAAATTTTTTAAGCACATAATGTTTTATAAATATCTGGTTAAATTGTTAATTTGTTAAATTGCTTCAGGTATTAAGTATACATATTTCAGAAATTTTTTTTCATAATCATTGTAGCTTTCTGACACCTTTGGCAGAAAACAAAGTAAAAGATCCACTTTTTGTATTATTCTATTTGGTTTCTTCAACATCTTGATCAGTGTAATGGCTCTGTGTTGTTGACAACTTGATTAATCTGAAATGCCTGTGATCAGAAGTACATTCATTTTTTTTTTCACTCTGTCTCCTCTGTGGATAAGATGGATCAGAAGTGGGATAAATTGAGTAGTGAGGAGCCATATCTTGATAGTGAAAAATATTCCATCTTTTCTGTATCATTTGACACAGCTTTTCTAACTGAAAACAAAAAGTAATAAAATATTCTTTAAAATCCTGAAGAATTTAACCTGTATTTTGCTATTTCATAAAACCATGATAATGCTTAGAATGATTGATGATCTATATATCTTATTAACACTCATATTACAGTAATGATAATAGTAAAAAAATGAGAAAGTAAAGGACATTCAATTTTTGGAGTCTTTCTTGTATTATTCTCAATATGTAATCAATTTTTTTCAACACTTCCTTTGAAAGGGCTTGTTTTATCCTTCTACTCCTTACTATCCCTTCAACACTACATCCAATCAATCAGGAATTCATTCACCATTTCCCTAAGTAACCATCTCATTGAGACAGAGTGGCCTTAAGAACCTAATCTTCATACCAATCTACTTTTACATTCCCTGTAAAGCAAGGCATTAGAAAAATGTACCTTTACTTATGTCATTCCATTTAGAAGATTGTGGATCATATTTCTGTAATTCCCTCATGTCAAAGTCTAAATGAACACTCTGGAATAAGAAACATTGTTCCCTCCAATAATTAATACTTACAAATTTTTCGCCGTCCTTTACTACAGGTCTGGGCCACCAAGACCAACTTTCATATTCCAAAGTACAAACATGCTTTAGAATTTCATGACCACATTACACCACCTCAGACATCTGAATATTTGCTTACCATGACTTTGTACCAACAAAAAAAGTTCTATTTTCAAATAAATTCTGAGATTGGAGGTTCAGGCCTGATTGTCTATCTCTACTCTTAGAATGTGCTAAACATGGGTTTCCTTCTAATGGTATGATTTCAAAACATTGCCCTCACATGTGTTGATATGAATGAAATTATATATATATATATATATAATTTCATTCATATCAAGAACTTATTTATTCATTAATTTACTCGTTTGATCTCCAGGTCTTTTGCAAAAAAATGGAAACATTCATTTATTTTCTGAACATTTCTGAAAACAACTGTCATCCTAGGGTATTTTCTACATGTTAATTTTATGACTATTAAACACTTTTAATTGATATATATTTCTGAATAGAATTTATCTCTTATTTTAGTTTTTTGTAGCTGATATCTGAATATCAGTCCTTGCACATGCTAAAGAGTTACTCTACCATTGGACTATATACAAGCCATTAAACTTTTCCTATTACATATATATTATCAATCCTACATATCTATGTATCTATATATCTATGTATCTATCTATCTGTCTGTCTGTCTGTCTATCTATCTATAGTTCTTGTGTGTACATATGTTGGCCACATTTTTGCATATGGAAGTCAGAGTCAACTTTTGTGAGATGGCTGTTCTCCCCATGCTGCTCTCAGAAGCAGAACTCCAGTCTGCAGGCTTGGCAGCACTTCTACTTGCTGAGCCATCTTACCATCTTCCTGGGTCTCTTTTCACTTTTCCTTTTTTGAAGTTGAAACAGACTCTCCCAGTTCCCTGGACTGTCCTTGAACACACGTGTAGCCTCTACCTATCCTCAGCATACAATCCCCTAGCTGGTATCACAGGCCTGGGCCTCTAGTTCATTCCCAGCCTTCTTCAGTATGTCTTCTTGCATGCTATGCCTATGTATGTGGAATCATCTTAGTGAACACACAAAATACAAATTGATGAGGGGAAATCACCAATACCAGAAAAGTAAAATGGCACATAAAAACCACCTAGGTACTTCAAAGTCTAAAGAGTTCACTCCCAACTCCAGAATAAAGGCATATTTTTGATTGTTTTAATATGCTTTTCTTCATTATGTTGTGCTTGCTCTCCACACTTGAAGACAAACATGAGAACCACTCAGGCATCAGGCATCTAGCTGTGTGGATGTTAAACATGGCTCTTCCAGAGCTTAGATTGATTGTTGGGTAGGTAAAACTGAAAGCAGCAGGGTCCTCTCAGTGTCCTGCAGTTCTGACTCTGGTTTTCTCCCCTGACTCACCTTCTTACTAGTAGCTTCCTAAGCATAAGGAGGGTTTATCTACTAAGAAAAGGGAAAGGGGAGACAGAAAACAAAGCTGTACACTACATGTTCAGAAGTGTGGTAGTAAAAAATATATAAAGGGCAAATATATTCCTAGGCATATTTTATATATAATCTTATTATTAATTGATTTTCATACACATAATTTCTTTAAGATTTATTTTCAATCATATAATAAAATTACATTTATAATATCCAATATTTTGAAATATGTGAATAGTGTAAAACAGATGAATTGAGATTATAAAATGAGAATTAATTCACATACATTCTTATGGTAAAAATATTTTGAGCAATACTTTCAGAAGTCCATAAGTATAAAAGACAATGGTTTAGAAGAGATGGTTCAGTGAGAAAACGGCTTGCCATGCAAGCATGAGGGCTGAATTGAGATCCCCGAATCTCACTCACAGTCCAGTGAGTGGGGGCATGTGTAGTCTCCAGAGCCAGCTGGCTGACTGCACAGGTTCCAGTAAGGGACTCTGCTTCAATGAATCAAGTGGACTGTGATCAAGGAAGACAGCTAAGGTCAACCTCAAGCCTCCAAATACAGAAGCACACAAAGGTGCACCCGTACACATGTGAACATGCAAAAAACAACATGCATACACATATGCACATAACAATTGTATTATGAAGCACTGTTTTAAACTATAAATTCCTATCTTAAATTTATTTCTCCTGTTTAAGCACAGTGCTACATCACTTGACCAAAATTTTCTAATTGTCTGCTTCTCTCATACGTCTCTGGATAAAATCAATCTCTTTTCAACTTCTATGACTTCAGCCACTTTATATTCAACAAATAATGAGATTATAATATCTTTATATGCCTACTTCATTACATTTATCATAATGCTTACCTGTTTATTCTATAGCATCACAAATGACAAGATGTCATTTTTTGAGGCTAAAAAAAATTTTCATGATTTTTATACACTCCTCTGCTAGTATATACTCACAAACTGAAAATATTACTGAAATTATTAAGGAGGTCAGGAAAAGTGGCAAGTCTCTGATATCACTAAGGACAATAGAGTATCTATCCACATGAAATAAGAAGCAAGTCCAGTTCAAAGTGACTCAGTGGCTATTGTTCCTCAAACATCTAGAGTCTGACACTAGGTAGTTTATTTTAGGCATAGCTAAGTTAAGTACAATTTGGAAGAAAAAATGTTTCCTGCTGTAACACAATAAAACATTAGGCATAAATACATTTAAACACTTTCCAAGTACATGCCATCTCTTCCATTAAAGACATGTTCCAAAGATAGATGGCCTGTGTTATCTTTAGAGCTTAGGGGAGGATCTGTTGTGGACTCAGTCTTAACAGATAGCACAAAGGTCACTAGGCAATTGTCCACCTTTGGTATTTTATTGGAGGTGGGGGAAATCAGGTGTTGCATGGCCATACAAATAGTACAGAAGTCATCTAGGCTATTAACAATCTCTAGTCCTGTTTGTGGGGACATGGGGGAGCCAAGAGTGGCCTGGCCTTACTGCAGCAGACATCACCTAGGCTACGAACCACCTCCATTCCCAGCCTTCTTGGAGGAAAACATGTTACTAATTTCTTCCATTGGAGAAACAACTCTGCATATTTATTATTCCTGGTTTCCCCAGTGCTTATCTGTGAGCACAAGGACTTCTGTGTCCTGCAAAAAGAAATCCCTTCAACAGATTGGTTTTATTTATTTTGTGTATTTAACCCATAATTAGATTAAGGTAATTTTATATATTTGTTATTCTGAGGAACCTCTCTGCCATCTCTATGATGGCTGCGTTCATTGCCATTCCTTCCAACAGTTATAAATTTAATTTCTTAACAAGTATAAAGTAGAAGCACTCAGTGATTAAGTTTAAACTATTTGTATTAAGGTTAAAATTAGAAAATCTCCTAGAACAGGCACAGCTAGTCAATTCTCTCAGAGTTATTTTTATCATCATAGTTCTGACTGTATTATCTCTTTAATTTGGAAACATTAAGATTTATAATTTTTTGCCTCCATAAATAAATGATTTCTCTATAAAATTAACCATTATTGTAAATTATGGAATACACACCTTACGGGATAGTCTCTAAAATGTCTTATTTTTGTGAAAATAGATTTCTTTTATACAATATATTCTGATTATTGGTTTCCCTTCTCCAACTCCTTCCTGATCTTCACCACCTCCCCAACCACCCAAATCCATAACCTTTCTCTCTCTTTTTCTCTCATTGGGAAACAAATAGGAACTAAAATTTTTAAATTTAACAAAGATAAGATAAAATAAAAACAAATAATACTAAATAGGATGAAACATATACTCAAACAAAAAAAAATGCACAAGATACACATAGATATGGAGAAACACACCTATTGGCATATTCAAAAATTTCTTAGAGAAAAAGATCGGGAACCATAATAAATAAGCAAAAGATTTTACTGGCTAATATTTTTCACAAGAGCAGGAGCAATATTCTTTTCTTCTCAGGGAAGACCCTCAAAATGGTTATGCATTCCAAAGTGGTCAGTCTTGAAATCATATTCATACAAGCAGAATTATACTGACTGAGCAAATTGTCTTCATATATTCATGAAATATGTAGACATATACACTTAGATCTAAAAACAATTAGGGAAACAGAAGTCATGAATCTGAGAGTGGGGAGGGGGTGCATGGAAACAGTAGGAGGGAGGGAAGGGAACATAGAAATGATGCTATTGTATTTTGATTTCTAAATATAAATGAATATTTTAAAAAGCATTATAAACAGTTCTAATGAATTTTTTCCTGTGAAAAACAAATTTCCATAGATATTAAAATAAAGGAAAGCCCCACTTTCTCCCAAATATCACTGAGTGCTGTCTTCCTTATTGTTGACTGCAATACTTTTATTACCCTTTAGTGAAAAATATGGAAATTATTTTTAAAATAATTTTTCTCCTAATACTTAAGCTTACATAATGTATTCCTCTCAGATTTCTATATAGGAAGGTTTTTACCATGTACGGCCATAGACAGCTCTAACATACAAAGGTATAAGTTATTCTCTCAGTCTGCTAGCTCCACATATCCTCTCACTTGCTTTGCTATTGACTGTTCGGCTCTTTATTAGACATCAGATGTTTAGACAGGCACAGTAACACAGCTTCACAGAGTTAAACAAATGCAACTCATGTTTGCATCATTAAACAAATGTTCTACATTATAATCAAATGTAACATACCTTAAAATATACCATGATAGAGGGAGACATCATGGGAATAGGGAGAAACCAGGTGCTAGGAAAGTTCCCAGGAATCCACAAGGATGACCCCAGCTTAGACTACTAGCAATAGTGGAGAAGGTGCCTGAACTGGCCTACCACAATAATCAGATTGGTGAATACCCTAACTGTCATCACAGAGACTTTCTCCAGTAACTGATGGAAGCAGATGCAGAGATCCACAACTGAACATCAGGCCAAGCTCCAGAAGTCCATTTGAAGAGAGAGAAGAGGGATTCTATGAGCAAGAGCATCAAGATCATAATAGAAAAACATACAGAGACAACCAAACCAAACTAGGGGGAGCTCATGAAATTTAAGCCAACACCTGTGGAGCCTCATTGGACTAGATTAGGCCCTCTGAGTAAGCAAGATAGTTGTGCCGCTTGGTCTGCTCAAGGGGCCCCCTGGCATTAGGATCAGAATCCATCCCTAGCACATGAGCTGACTTTTTGGAACCCACTACCTATGGTGGGACACCTCGCACAGCCTTGAGGCAAGGGGAGCGGCTTGGACCTGCCTCTACTGAATGTACCAGGCTCTACTGACTCTCCATGAGAGGCCTTACCTTCTTGCAGGAGGGAATGGGGATGTGGGTTGTTGGGGGAGGATAGAAGGGAAGGAGTAGGGAAGAGGGGGATCTGTGACTGGAATGGAAATTGAATTAAAAAATTCTTAATAATAAAATATTCTACAATATTACCCTGTCCTGGTTTCTGTAGTTACTCCAGGCAATGTATTCACATGTGAAGATTTGTACCTTGCAGCTTTGGATGAGAGGGAACATGTGTCCTCTAGTTTTTCAGGTCTTAGTTACCTGACTCAGTGTGATCTTTTCAGATTTCACTTTTCGTTTTGTATGAATAGTGTTTCATTATGTATATATACCAATTCAGTTATCCATTTCTTTGTTGTAGGGCATTTAGGTTGTTTCCATTTCCTAGCTACTATAAATAGAGCAGCAATGAACATGACTTAACAAGTATCTGTGGAGTAGGATGAGGAGTCCTTTGGACATGTACTGAGTACTGGTATAGCTGAGTCTTATGGTATATTTATTTAAGATTTTTGAGGATTCTTCATATGTATTTCATAGTGACTATACCATTTGCGGTCCCAGCAACAGTGGATGAGGCTTTTCTTCCCCCTGCATATCCTCCATCATTTGTTGTAGGTTGTTTTGTTGATTTTTGCTACTCTGATTGGGTTAAGATTTCAAAGTTGTTTTGTTTTGCGTTTTCCTACTTGCTAGGGATGAGCGACATTTTTGTACAATGTTTTTAGCCATTTTTTTTATTTTTGAGAACTGTTCAATCAGGTTTGAGGCTCATTTTTTTAAATGGGTCTTTTAATTTTGTTAGTATTTTTTTAATTCTTTATGCATTCTGAATATGATTCTTCTGTCAGATTTATTGCTGGAAAAAATTCTATCACTTTCTGTGTTCTTTGCATTTACCAGGTTGTTTGTATCTTAATTTGAACAGAAAAAAAAAAAGATAAGTTTTATGAAGTCCCACAGGTCAAGAGTCAGCTTTTTTTTTCTAGGTCTGTGAGCAAAGTCATCCTGAATTTGTTCTTCAAATGCTTTTGTAAGCCTTCTTTACTTTTACTTTCCCTTATAAGTTCCAGCTTTATTTAGTATCCATCAAATGTGCATTATTGTTTAAGGAGTAATTTTTGTGAAAAAAATCTTATCATGAAAAATGTATTCCTCATTGAAGTTTTTTTCTAAATTATTATTATGTTTATACATTTTTTGTGTGTGTTTTTGTGCATGTGTGTGTATGTGTTTTTGTGCATGCATGTGTGTGTATGCGTGTGTGTGTGTGTGTGTGTGTGTGTGTGTGTGTGTGTGTGAAGTGAGAACATGAGTGTTCCATGGCTTGTAAGCAGAGGTTAGAGGACAAATTGATCTGGGCATCGATCTCTAGTTTTCAGACTTGATAGCAATTACCTTTACCCACTGAGCCATTTCTCTAGTCCTTTTATTAAGTTCTTTGTTATATCCATTATACTTCTTATTTATTGAAAATAGGTTGTCCAGGTGTTAAAATGGTTTTATATACCTATGCAATGCACACAGCTAGAGTTGTAATCACAAGTCTACTTTTGTCCAATATTTATAAGTTCAAAGAGAAAGAGTCCATGACCTATCATTATATTAGAATTATGAACTAAGCAATTATTGAAAAGGAAAAGAAAATTATAGTTCAAATTAAATATAAGATGTATCTATAACAGTTTAATAGTGATGTTTATTATGTACATCATTTGCCTTGATATATATCAAGAGACCCGTGAAAATAATTAAAATTTATTTAATAATTAAATTTGTGACCTGTACAGCAGATTTTATTGTAAATATCTCTAGACTTCAACTAATAATATTAGTCTTATTATTCCTGTTCTTCAAAAATAGATGTCAATTGTAATATACTGAATACTACCATCATTATTAAATTATGGGAGTTTTCATGAACATATGAAATGAGAGAAAAGGTTTCAGTATAATTTGGACTATGAATGACTTTTCAAATACTATTTTATGGTTTTCAAAATACACATCTTCATAAAATCACAAATTAAAAGCTTTTGCTTTTCAATCAGAAATTTGACCAGTATTGCTTTTCATTCTTTGCCTTCATGAGTTACAGCTCTGGTCATGTTTCCTGCTTATGACTTGGCATAGACACTAGTGTGAACTCTCCTGGTAGTCACTGCTCACATTTTAGATGATTGGAATGAATGAAAAGGAGCTTATGTCTGCCTACCTTCTGGGATGACTGACAGCCTCCTGAAACAGCAGTTTCAGAGGAATTGGCTGTCTTCTATGGCACTTGTATGAGATTTGATTGCTTGTTTGTTTTGAAACAGAGTTTCTAACAGCCGTCAGTAGCCTCACACTTGTTTTGTAGACACAGATGATCTGTAACTCCTGATCTTTCTATATCAACCTCTCTAGAGCTAGAGTTATGGGTCTGCAACCTCAAGATTGTCTCTCTTTTAAATTACTGTTTCAACATATTATTAAGTCAACCCATAAGTCGTGATGGTCACTGAACAGAGTATGCATGATAACTCTTTTATATGTTTGCTTTGGCTCCTTTCTGTGGAGGAAACTTCTACTGGACTGAAACTTCTGAACACAGAAATTCAATCTGTATACAGCTTGCATACTTCCATGATGGCATATATCAAACACAATTGATACATGGATTTAAAACCTGAAAAGGAAGAGACATACAATCATTAGTAGTTTACAACCATTTTTAAATCTTGTAGCATGTTGCTAGTTTTTTGAATAACTTCAAATTTCTTGAGTAACTTGAATAACTACATGTCTTCTCATCTTTAAAAAGTCTTTCCATATTGCAATTTCATTCTGGTTCTTACTTTCACTATCTTGTTTGGAGTTAAAGTCACATATTTTTTTAAGCTTGCTTTTAATTTTTCAACCTTGAGGTCACAAAAAACATTTTTATTGTTTTCATTTTTATTCAAACTAGTATTATTTACTATTAAAGTCTGTGAGAATTCTGTAGACTTAATTGTTATTTATTTTATTAGACAAAAGTTACAGTAATAATTCATATCAGTTTAGCCTCAATTATGCTTTGGACTGAGAGCAACACCATACTCTAGGGCTGTATAAACCTCTGTGTCCACACAAAATGGGCCTCATAAATATGTTCTTAAGTCTCTGAAGGTTTAAGTGATTTGTGCTTAAAGTCTGTGGGTAGTTATCCATGGTTGTTTACATTTCAGACTCCACAGACATTTCAGTGGGAGTGTCCTGGACCTGAAGTTTGCCTTGGAGTTATTTCTTACTAAACAATTTCTTAGATAAGAAAAGAGAAATGAGAAACAGCTTTGATTTGATTACTGTGATTTCTGATATTTCTTCTTAAAACTAAAGAGGATTTTTCTTCTTTGTAATTAATTTATTTTTTAATTGTTTTTGCAGTTCTGTTGTTTTGTGTATTATTTTGTTTTGTTTTATTTGTTTGTTTGTTTCTGAGAGAGAATCTCTCTGTATAGCCCCAACTAGCTTGGAACTTGCTCTGTAGACAATGCCAACTTCCAACTCATAGAGTGCTGAGGATTTAAAGTAGTGTCTCAAACACTTAGCTATGTTGTTTTAGCAACATTTTTCATTTGTGCCAAACCAACAAGTCGGGAAGCACATTTTCTATGTTGTGTGTGAATACAGATACAATTGAGTTAGTGATAGGATATTTAAGGAGCTACCTGGGGAGTTGGGTGATTCTAAAAAGGCTCCATAAAACTTTAAATACTATCCTTTCAGCAGACAATCACAAACTTCATGTCACTGCTTAGTAAAACAGTAAATCAGAAGAGAGACTTGGAGCTGTAATTGTTAATAAAAGATGAATGCTAGTGGCAGTTTATAAGTGAATCAAAGCCAAAGGGTAAATTGAAAACAACAAATGTTTTAAGATATTCCAGTCTATCTCAAATACATATCCTGAATTGAAGATCATAATGAACTAACAACACAAAGTTAATATTAACATAATTAAAATGTGAGTGTTCTGTTGTTCCCAAGAATGCAGTTTTTAAACCCATCTCAATAAAACTCCGATGGACACTTCCAACACATGATTCTTAGCTCCCTCTGGTAAACTTTCCTTAACTAGGCAAGGCATAGCTCTCTTCCACTCCATTGTTAACAGATTACTCATCTTTTTCTCTGGTTTCTTCTTCTTTCTTTTTAAAGTGGTCCAAGGCAAATATTGTAGATGGATTTTTCTTTTAGCTACCAGCTCCCAAATAATGACAGAGACTTCTTACTAACTATGAAATCTTGGCCTTAGCTTAGGCTTATCCCACGAACTATTACAACTTAACCCATTTCTACTAATCTGTGACCTGTCATGTACTGCCCACCCTAATTCTTCCATGTCTCCTCCCTGTCCATTTGGCTGATCACTTCACCTTCTTCTTCTCTGAGTCCCCTCTGTCCCTGGAAGTCCTGAATAACCTCTTCCTGCCTTACTATTTGCCATTCAGTGTTTCATGAAAACAATCAGTAGGCACCTTGGCAAAGACACACCTTTACAGTGTAAACAAATATTATGCAATATTTCCCCCTCTGTGTCTAAATAAAAAGAAAAGTTTATAACTCTAACAGTAAAACTATATACAATAAGAAAAAATACCAGATAAGAATTACACTCACAAAGTCCAGTCCATTTACATTTGGCATATTTGGAGAAAATAATCTATCATCTATCTTATCTTTTTGAATTTAAAGTTTTATACCTGAATCATTTTCTATTCTAACTGGTATTACTAACCGAAAACTATCCTGTTAGACCTCAAAACATCTTATTAGATAAACAATTTAAGCTTTTATGTCTCTCAATCCTATACATTTTATACCTTTTCTTCTGAGATCCTTTTGTGAATTTAGTAGCAAAGAAAACTGTAACTGTAACTATCTCATTTTCAACTCCATCAGAGATCCAAGAAGGATATAATATTAATATATATATATGATATTAGCATATATATAATATTACTGCTTATTCAAGTAAGTAGGAAGTTCAGAGTAAGCAAATTCCAAAAGCTTAGAAATGACAAAAACAGCTGCCTGTTTGGACTGTCACACAACTTTCCTCTGAAATATAGGACTTTCATCTTCAGCCCACAGGGCAGACATTTCTGTGAAAAAGGAATTTTGAAGGATTATCCTACTTGGTCTTGGCAAACTTTGACCATTACCTTCTTTTGTGTCCTGCTTGTCCAGTTTGGACAGAATTCTGTCAAAAATCAAGGAAAGGTCAGTTTCTTGCCTAGATGGTTAGCTTTGCCACACAGAAAGAAGGTTCTTCAATGTCCATCATCCTTTTTTGAAGTTTATTGGTGCTACCAGGAGCAGAAATGTCTCACTATCATGAAAAGCTTCAGTTATTAAAACATCTTAAATGCTATATTCTGCAGGTGTTTGAAAACCACCTATCTATCTAAAATATATCTCTGTATGACCTTGAAAACACATCTAACATGACAATAAGTTTGATTGTTATTGATGACTACTATCATATATCTCTATATGATCCTAAATAGCTTCTAAAGCCGAGAACTTTACATTACATTTTTAAATGAGCTGCATAGATACAATGCCTTAAACAACAGTAGAAACATTTATACAATACAACACAAATTACCTTAAATTTGGGTCAATATGCAAAACTCCATACTAAAGTAAAATATTTGAACTAGTGGTTGTTCAAAAGTATACTAAACAATCTACCTTTTATCCCATCCTTTCTATATATATCTCCCCTTTCTACCTTTAGAAAGAGATCCTTGACTTTAATCTCCTTTGTTTAGTTTTCTTTTTTTTGCCTGATCATTACCAAAAACAACTTGTAACCAACCCCCCCAAATGATAACAAACATCCATAACCCACCAAATGACCAAAAACCACCCACTCCAAGTCTTGGGAATGTGAGCATTATGTTCTCTAGACTGCTTCCTGTTGTCTGGGGGTGGGGTGGCATCTTTAGGAGACTATGAGAAAATTGAGCTAATGAAGAAGCCCTGGGAGAGCTAGCGGTATTATTTGTTGCCCAGTCTGTGTGTGATAGGAATGTGTAGAACCTATCTGAAGTGTTGCATGGAGAGTCTGTGAGGCTGAACCATCTCAGCTAGCAGTTTTGAAGTCATACTGGATGCAGAATCTTAAAGAAACAGCAACAAAGGCTTTCTATGAGGCTGGATCACCTGGGCTACTTGTCTTTATTGGTGTTTGAACTTTTCTTTCTTTCCAAAAACATGCAAAGATTTAAAAGTAACATATATATTTGTATTAACACAACTATGGAATGTACAGTATACACAAATCAGTTAAAGATGATTTTTTGTTTTATGTTTCAGCAAGTAAAAGGAATCTGTCAACTTTATAAGTCTGTTTGGGCTATATAACCAAAGCTTTATTCATGCTTCATGAAAGGATGGCACATGATAATGGCATGAGGACTCTGGAAACAATAAAATGTACTATGTCTCATCCAGTCTCAGAGTTGTTCCCATGTCAATGGATCAGGTTATACATCACATGTCTTGTGGTCTTTCTTGGGTTTTCCCTTCATGTCTGTGTCCAAGAGCCTCAGGATGTTTCACACAAATTTGATCTTTATTAATTATGAAAAGAACCACAACTCCCACCCCCTCATAGAAAAAAGGCATAAACTCTCCCCCAATGCAACATACTGTCTGACTTCCACTTTGAAGTTAAGACATTCTTAAAATATATATATATATATATATATATATATATATATATATATATATATATATATATATGTTGGTTTGACTTAGCAGTTTTCATAATCCAATGTCTCTCAGCAGCTGTTGTTTTTTTGTACATTAGCATAGAAAATATTCAGTCAAGAAAGTACCATACAGAATCCAGATACCCTGTGCATCTTTCCCATCTTTAGGTGGCTTATTCTTTTTATTTTTCTTTATTCTTTGTTATTTTTAAAAAGACTTTATTTTTAAACTGTTTTTTCTATGACTGTCCATACCCATTTTCTTTTCTTTCTTTACCATCTAAGCACATTTTAAAACATACTGTATCTGTTTAAAGGTTTTATCAATCTGGACATGACTTTATTTCCTGCCTTTAGTCTACAAAGTGGTGCTGGAAGCTGCCTCTGCACCCCTCAGTTCTATGAGGGCCTAGACTCATGTCAGTTGTTCCAGGGTACCAGACAGGAGCTGCATTTATTGTGAGAATTCGCTGAGCCCCAATGGCAGGTGATTTTACCTAGTACGCCCAGCTGCTCAAGTTATTCACTGCACAGCAAGGCCTCTCAAAAGAAACACACCTCTGCACGCTGCAAGAAGTAGGCTCTGTGTATATGCTGCATATTGAAGGCCAAAATATCTGTCACATTTGGTCACTGGCTCGGGGACTGGGAAGTTCCCTTCATTTTCTATTGAGAACACTTCACTTCTACCATCTTTTTCAGTAATCCTTTTCATACACTCTTTAAAACCATCATCAAAATTTATCAGGCACTTACAGTCAGGAGTGATTTCTCAGGTTGTAATTCCCAACACTCTGGAGGTAGAGACAGGAGAATCAACCTCAATATTGGCCTTGTCTACATAGCAAGAATAAGGTCTACATGAAGCACAATGTGGCGTAAATAAATCAATAAACTTTGCAGCTTTTGCAACAGGACTCTTCCATGCCCGTTTCTGCTCTCTTCTCTTTATCTTTCTGTCCCATAGCCAGTACTGTGATTTTACTGAGAGTATACTAGCCTCAGGAGATCAAGGTAAAATGCTTTGTAATAGTTATCAATTTATGGCATGCCAATTATTTAAAGCTACATCTTAACACAAATGTTTTCAAATTATAACTCAAAAGTCTGTTTGTCAAAAATAGGAAAAAAAAACAAATATTTTAGTCCTGTGAGGACAGCTGAATTAGCGCAGGGCTTCTTTCTTAAACTAGCATGTGGACAACTCCAGTTCACACCCCTGGTAATACAACACAGTGACTGAAGTCGGAATTTTAATGAAACTTTCTACAGAGTTATGCACAGGGCTTCCTCAGTACAGCATCTTCAGTGTGATGATATTTTACTTAACGTAGAGTTTGGGCTCCATTCCTCTTGAAAGAGGAGTGGATGCTATAGAACAATTTAAAATCTTTATTATTGTTGTTATATTTCCTTTAGTTCTTAGACTTGATTCCTGGGAATTTGTATGTATTTAAAAAACATCAAGATTCTAAAAGCAGAGCCTGGGAAGGTGGCTCAGAGTTTAGAAATGCTTCTCCCTCTTCCAGAAGATTTGAATTTGGTTCTGGGACCAGCTCCCTGTGCTGGCCTGTTAGTGAAATGGACTTACATACATATACCCACATACACATTTAAAAAGAAAAATAAAAATCTCAAAATCTTAAAATAAAAGATTCTAAAGACAGTTTTTCTGTTAAGAAAAGGAGTAACAAAGAAAAGTAATGCTTATACATATTTTACCAATGAACACTGTTATAAGGTTAGTAACAGATTTTAATTTCTATGTAGTTTTAGACCACTTCAGCACATCAGAATCCTTTTTGTTGTATGTATTCTTTCAGGATTACACAGGTTATGAAACTAAGGCTACAGCCATTAATTAAGCACCTTATCCAAATACAATGAGAATATTGGGTTCAAGCTACCTCTTGAGTGTTTAACTTGAGTTTAGGAAAATTCTTGGTTTTCAACTGCTCTCAAACACACCATATTTTCTGTAATATATATTATCTAAAGAAGGACATGAATATTTTGTCTGGTTCACGGTTTTTGTTTTTAATCGATGTAACTCATTCTCATTAACAGTTTGGGAGGTGAACCAGGGTACCCATTCTGAAACTTCTTTTATTTTAAGCCTGAACTTTTTGCTTAGATCCTGCTATATGTTTCTGTTTCTTTGACAGAAATGGATCAAAAGTATGGTAGGATATGCAAAATAAAAACAGAAAACAATGCATTAAACTGGTACAGCATGATTGCTTGAACTCTAGGGCACATAAACTACAAGCAATGGCAGATTTATGCCATTAAGTAGGTATAATGAGGATCTTGTGGTTAGAATTTCTGCCTTTTCATGTGACTGGAAGCATAGTTATGCAAATATTTCAAGTTTCAGTTCTTTCACTGATAACATAAAAATGGAGTTAGAATATGCATTAGAGTTCTCCCCATCATTGGCCCTTCTGTGCTTCTTTTTCTCAGCTTGTCTAAAGAAGTGCAGCTGAATTTTATAAATGATCATTATCATTAGCTGTACCATGAAAGTTATGTATTTTGCAGTTTAAAGGTTACTATGATCTAATAATACAGAGGGTAAAATTAAGCCCTGACTAAAAGCAGTTAGGTACACAAATTTGAGGTACTGCCGCAAGCTTGAACAGATGTCTGAAAAGTTAGCTGATTGTGTTTATTGATTCTAAATATGTTTACATAATGTATTATATGCTATTTTCTCAAGCATATTTGCATGGAAATGTATGGATAGTCCTGATTCTGCCATCTTTAATCATGCAAAACTGCCACCGGCTTCCGGTGGAATTATGTCTGTGTCAGTTGTGGTGGGATCCAACCAGGAGAAGGTCATTCAGTCACTGAAGCCAAGGTCTCTATTGCTGTGCATGTGCAGTATGGTAGCTGTGCATGCAGAGGACAGTTGGCAGGAACTCCAAAGGCCTGGATAGAGTTTCACAAGAGAACTTGAGAAAGAACTTACTCAGGAATCTAGGTATAAATTAAAATGCATGTGTGTGCTTCCACACAGTGCAATGTTAAGATATTTAATGTCTATTTCTTTTAAAAAAAAAAAAATCTGTGTCAGTTTTTAATGCAAAAAGCCCATTTGAAACATTGCTTTCTGTGCATATTTCAGAACCAACAAAGGTATGCAGACTGTACCTCAAAAGTAGTTAGTGTTTTATTTTAATATTGTGTTAACAGTGTTTAAAGTTAGACAATTAGGCTATTTTTTTTAATTGTTCTTTTCCAAGGTAATTAACAAGGTAAAGCAACTTAAAACAACATATTGTTCCTCTTTTTATAAAATTTTCTTCCAAAGGATCTTGAGAGAAAAATCACAATGAATATGGAAGGTAATATAAAGTATCTCTGAACAATTTTAATTTTTCTCAGAGTACAATAAAAACATGCCAACGTATCTTAGCAAGGGTACTTTAAGCTCAACTCTTAATGTTTCAGTGTGCTTTTATGTTTCTCATTAGACTCAAATTTGGACAATTTTCAGAGATGAGCTCACTGTAATTGCGTGGTTAATTCAAGTGTGGTTAGTTACCAAACTTGCTATTCCTGAGGTATAATGGCCCTAACATGCTAAGCACAGGATCATCAATGATACTGAATTGAGGAAAAACAATGAAATAACAGGCTAAGAGAAAAAAAAGTAAAAACAAACAAAAACCTGAAAAAATTCCAGCCAAGTGAAGGTCATGATTGTAAAAAGGCATACCATAAGATAAAAAGCCACAAACGGATCCTCTGAAGATATGTAGAGTATTTGATCAAATTATTTGTGAGACTTTTGAGGTACAGCTTTAGTGTTATAATAACTTTTTATAAAATATAGACTGTTTTATCAAAAATATTTATACATTCTGTTATAATATATTGCTTTTGCCCTCAATAACTGCCAATATAAAATCTGGATCCAGTGGCCTAAAATGTACAAATGCACTTAATGTAAATGCTGGAGTTTGAGGTGTCTGCTTGGCCACTGTACAAAAGTGATGAAGTGGTGAAATTAAATAATATGCCTACAACACAGAATAAAAGTAAAGTCACCATTTGTACCTCCCATCCGAGGATGGGAAGATGTTAGTAATTTTGACGATGAATTTACCTCAGAAACACCTATTCTGACTCCACCTCAAGAACCAAGGATATTTTTGGAAGAGGAACAAGAAATGTTCCGCGATTTTGACTACATTGCTGATTGGTGTTAAGTTACTGGACACTGTGAAACCAAGCAACTGACTGACAAGAAGACCTCTTGAGAACAGCGCCCTTTATTTGCCTTCTGTGCCACCAGGAGCTTCCCAGGTTGTTTTTAAAGCACATGAAGATGTGGTTAAGGACTGTTTTAATGTCTATTTCTTTCTTTTTTTTTTTTTTTTTTTTTTTTTTTTTTTGGTTTTTTCGAGACAGGGTTTCTCTGTGTAGCTTTGCGCCTTTCCTGGAACTCGCTTTGGAGACCAGGCTGGCCTCGAACTCACAGAGATCCACCTGCCTCTGCCTCCCAAGTGCTGGGATTAAAGGCGTGCGCCACCACCGCCCAGCTTAATGTCTATTTCTAAAGCTAAATTTCTGTTTCTGCCAGACTACATGTATCGAAGTCAGATAACAACTTTCTAGAAACCATCTTTAGTAAAATGTCTTTCATCTGTTAGTTTTGCAATCTTTTCTCTATATCCAAGCTTGATTTAATTTTTTATTGCTTTTTAAAGAAATGCTTAATGTGGATGTTTAGAACAACTTAAACCAACAATATTTATCAAAGACACAGTCTGAAAAAGTATCTTCAAGGGCCATAATTAAACAATATATATAAAGATAAGACTATAGAGGCTGGCCCCCAGCTCCCAGCTCCCATCTTGCCCCGGACTTCCCTTCTGAAGCACAGAGAGCTCCCATCTGGACAAGAGAGAGAGACTTCCTGAATCTGTCAGCTCTGTCTGAACCAAGTGTGCGGATAAGGCCAAGAACGAACCACAAGGAAATGGGCAGGCGTCAAGGCAGAAACTCATACAACAAAATGAATAGCAATACACCATCACCAGGCCCTAGGCCTCCTCCAACACCTAGAACTGAACATCAGAAATTGGAAGAAGCAGAAGAAAATAGCCTTATGAATGTCATCATGAAGAAGCTAGAGGCTCGTGTAGAGGAAAAGACAAAAAAAATGTGAAGAACGCTGTAAACAACTAGAGGAAAGGGCAAACAAATTAGAAGAAATCAATAAAGTCCTGGAAGAGAACAATAAAATACTGAAAAAAAAATCAAGAAAAATCAATGAAACAAATGAAGGAAACAGTCCAAGGCCTGAAAAGGGAAATAGAAAAAAATGAAGAAGACACAAACAGAGGGAATGCTGGAAATAGAAAATCTGAGAAAACGATTGGGAACTTCAGATGCAAGTATAATCAACAGAATGCAAGAGATGGAAGAGAGAATCTCTAGCATTGAAGATACAATAGAAGAAATAGATTCATCAGTCAAAGAAAACACTAAAGTCAACAAAGTCATGAACCAAAATGTCCAAGAAATGTGGGACACCATGAAAAGACCAAACCTACGAATAATAGGGGTAGAAGAAGGAGAAGAATACCAACTCAAGGGCACAGAAAATATATTCAACAAGATCATAGAAGAAAACTTTCCCAACTTAAAGAAGGAAATGCCTATGAAGATACAGGAAGCCTATAGAACACCAAACAGACTAGACCCCCAAAAAAAGTCCCCTCGCCACATAATAATTAAACAATTAAACGTACAGAATAAAGAAAGAATATTAAGAGCAGCAAAGGAAAAAGGCCAAGTGACATATAAAGGCAAACCTATCAGAATAACACCCGATTTCTCAATGGAGACTTTGAAAGCCAGAAGGTCCTGGACAGATGTAATGCAGACACTAAGAGACCATGGATGTCAGCCTAGACTAATATACCCAGCAAAACTTTCAATCATCATAGATGGAGTGAACAAGACATTCCATGACAAAACCAGATTTAAACAATATTTATCCACAAACCCAGCCCTACAGAAAGCACTAGAAGGAAAATTCCAACCTAAGGAAGTCAGATACACCCTCGAAAATGCAGGCAATAGATAAAGATAGCACTAAACCCCAACGAAGAAAAGTACACACACATCACCACCAAAAAATAACAGGAATGAACAATCACTGGACATTAATATCCCTCAATATCAATGGACTTAATTCACCTATAAAAAGACATAGGCTTACAGAATGGATACAAAAGCAGGACCCATCTTTCTGCTGCATACAAGAAACACATCTCAAATTCAAAGATAGACACTACCTAAAACTAAAAGGCTGGGAAAAGACTTTCCAATCAAACGGTCTTAAGAAACAAGCGGGTGTAGCCATCCTGATAACCAGCAAAATAGACTTCAAACTAAAATCAATCAAAAGAGATCAAGAAGGGCATTACATACTCATCACAGGAAAGATCCACCAAGATAAAGTCTCAATTCTGAACATTTATGCCCCAAACACAAGGGCACCCACATATGTAAAAGAAACATTATTAAAGCTTAAATCACATATAAAACCCCACACATTAATAGTGGGAGACCTCAACACCCCACTTTCACCACTGGACAGATCCCCCAAATCAAAACTTAACAGAGAAATAAAGGACTTAACTGATGTCATGACTCAAATGGACTTAATCGACATCTACAGAACATTCCATCCTAACAAAAAAGAATATACCTTCTTCTCAGCACCCCATGGAACCTTCTCTAAAATCGACCACATACTTGGTCGCAAAACAAATCTAAACAGATACAAAACAATTGGAATAACCTCCTGTGTTCTATCAGACCACCATGGTCTAAAGTTGGATTTCAACAACAACAAAAACTACAGAAAACCTACAATCTCATGGAAACTGAACAATACCCACCTGAATCACCAATGGGTTAAGGAAGAAATAAAGAAAGAAATTAAAGACTTCCTAGAGATCAACGAAAATGAAGACACCACATATCCAAACCTATGGGACACTATGAAAGCAGTACTAAGAGGGAAATTCATAGCACTAAACGCCCACATAAATAAGCTGGAGAAATCTCACACTAGTGACTTAACAGCACTCCTGAAAGTTCTAGAACAGGAAGAAGCAAAGTCTCCCAGGAAAAATAGATGCCAGGAAATTATCAAAGTGAGAGCTGAAATCAATAAAATAGAAACAAAGAGAACAATACAAAAAATTAATGAAACAAAGAGTTGGTTCTTTGAGAAAATCAACAAGATAGACAAGCCCTTATCCAAAATAACCAAAAGACAGAGAGAGAGCATCCAAATCAACAAAATCAGAAATGAAAAGGGGGACATAACAACAGACATTGAGGAAATCCAGAGAATCATCAGGTCATACTTCAAAAACCTCTATTCCACAAAACTGGAAAACCTAAAAGAAATGGATAATTTTCTGGATAGTTACCACATACCTAAATTAAATCAAGACCAGATAAACTATTTAAATAGTCCAATAACCCCTAACGAAATAGAAACAGTCATTAAAAGTCTCCCAACCAAAAAAAGCCCAGGACCAGATGGTTTCAGTACAGAATTCTACCAGATCTTCAAAGAAGAGTTAATACCAATACTCTCTAAATTGTTCCATACAATAGAAACAGAAGGAACATTACCAAACTCCTTCTATGAGGCTACAATTACCCTGATTCCCAAACCAAAGAAGGATACAACAAAGAAAGAGAACTACAGACCGATCTCCCTCATGAACATTGATGCAAAAATACTCAATAAAATACTGGCAAACAGACTCCAAGAACACATCAAAACAATTATCCACCATGATCAAGTAGGATTCATTCCAGGGATGCAAGGATGGTTCAACGTACGAAAGTCTGTCAATGTGATACACCATATAAACAAACTCAAAGAAAAAAACCACATGATCATCTCACTAGATGCTGAAAAGGCATTTGACAAAATCCAACACCCCTTCACGATAAAGGTCTTGGAGCGATCAGGAATACAGGGAACATACCTAAACATAATAAAGGCAATTTACAGCAAGCCAACAGCCAACATCAAATTAAATGGAGAGAAACTCAAAGCAATTCCACTAAAATCAGGAATGAGGCAAGGCTGTCCGCTCTCCCCATACTTATTCAATATAGTACTTGAAGTTCTAGCCAGAGCAATAAGACAACATAAGGAGATTAAGGGGATACAAATTGGAAAGGAAGAAGTCAAGCTTTCCCTATTTGCAGATGACATGATAGTATACTTGAGCAACCCCAAAGATTCCACCAAGGAACTGATACAACTTATAAACACCTTCAGCAACATAGCAGGATACAAGATCAACTCAAAAAAATCAGTAGCCCTCCTATATACAATGGACAAAAAAGCGGAGAAGGAAATCAGAGATACATCACCCTTTACTATAGCCACAAATGACATAAAATACCTTGGGGTAACACTAACCAAGCAAGTGAAGGACCTATATGACAAGAACTTTAAGTCCCTGAAAAAAGAAATTGAAGAAGATGTCAGAAAATGGAAAGATCTCCCATGCTCATGGATAGGCAGAACTAACATAGTAAAAATGGCAATCTTACCAAAAGCAATCTACAGATTCAATGCAATCCCCATCAAAATACCAACACAATTCTTCACAGACCTGGAAAGAGTAATACTCAACTTCATATGGAAAAACAAAAAACCCAGGATAGCCAAAAGAATCCTGTACAATAAAACAACCTCTGGAGGCATCACGATCCCTGACTTCAAGCTGTACTATAGAGCTACAGTAATAAAAACAGCTTGGTACTGGCATAAAAACCGACATGTGGACCAATGGAATCAAATTGAAGACCCTGACATTAATCCGCACACCTATGAACAAATAATTTTTGACAAAGAAGCCAAAAGTGCACAATGGAAAAAAGAAAGCATCTTCAACAAATGGTGCTGGCAAAACTGGATATCAACATGTAGAAGGCTGCAAATAGATCCATATCTATCACCGTGCACAAAACTTAAGTCCAAGTGGATCAAGGACCTCAACATAAACCCAGCTACTCTGAACCTGCTAGAAGAGAAAGTAGGAAGTAGTCTTGAACACATTGGCATAGGAGACCACTTTCTAAATAGAACACCAGTAGCACAGACACTGAGAGAAACAATCAATCAATGGGACCTCTTGAAACTGAGAAGCGTTTGTAGGGCAAAGGATACGGTCAACAAAGCAAAGCGACAGCCTACAGAATGGTAAAAGATATTCACCAACCCCACATCTGACAGAGGACTGATATCCAGAATATATAAGGAACTCAAGAAATTAGATATCAAAATGCCCAACAGTCCAATTAAGAAATGGGCTATAGAACTAAACAGAGAATTCTCAACAGAGGAAACTCAAATGGCTGAAAGACATTTAAGGAATTGCTCAACATTCCTAATCATGAGGGAAATGCAAATCAAAACAACTCTGAGATACCACCTTACGCCTGTCAGAATGGCTAAGATCAAAAACACTGAAGACACCTTATGCTGGAGAGGATGAGGAGCTAGGGGAACTCTCCTCCACTGCTGGTGGGAATGCAAGCTTGTACAACCACTTTGGAAATCAATATGGTGCTTTCTTAGAAAATTGGGAATCCATCTCCCCCAAGATCCAGCTATACCACTCTTGGGCATATACCCAAGGAATGCTCAACCACACCACAAGAGCACTTGTTCAGCTATGTTCATATCAGCATTGTTTGTAATAGCCAGAACATGGAAACAACCTAGATGCCCTTCAACTGAAGAATGGATAAACAAAATGTGGTACATATACACAATTGAATACTACTCAGCAGAGAAAAACAATGACATCATGAGGTTTGCAGACAAATGGATGGACCTAGAAAAAATCATCCTGAGTGAGGTATCCCAGACTCAGAAAGACAAACATGGTATGTACTCACTCATAACAGGATACTAGATGTGGAACAAGGATGACTGGACTGCTACTCACATCACCAGGCAGGATACCTGGAAAACAGGACCCCAAGAAAGACACGGGGATCGCCCAATGACAGAGAAATGGAATGAGATCTACATGAACAGCCTGGACATGAGTGGGGGTAGTGAAGGGCGAGGGTCGAGGGAAAGAGAGCTTGGGTGAGTGGGAGATCCCAGCTGAATCAACAATAGAGAGGGAGAACAAGGAATAGGAGACCATGGTACATGAAGACCACATGAGAATAGGAAGAAACAAAGTGCTAGAGAGGCCCACAGAAATCCACAAAGATACCCCCACAACAGACTGCTGGCAATGGTCGAGAGACAGGCCGAACTGACCTACTCTGGTGATGGGATGGCCAAACACCCTAATTGTCGTGCTAGAAACCTCATCCAACTACTGAGGGATCTGGATGCAGAGATTCATGACTAGGCCCCAGGTGGATCTCTGGGAGTCCAGTTAGCGAGAATGAGGAGGGTTTATATGAGAGAGAATTGTTGAGACCAAGGTCGGATAAAACACAGAGACAAATAGCCAAACAAACGGAAAGACATGAAATATGAACCAATGGCTGAGGGGTCACCAACTGGATCAGGTCCTCTGAGTGGGTGAGACAGTTGATTGGCCTGATCTGTTTGGGAGGCATCCAGGCAGTGGCACTGGGTCCTGTGCTCATTGCATGAGTCGGCTGTTTGAAACCTGGGGCCTATGCAGGGTCGCTTGGCTCGGCCTGGGAGGAGGGGACTGGACCTACCTGGACTGAGTCCACCAGGTTGATCTCAGTCTGTGGGGAAGGCTTTGCCCTGGAGGAGATTGGAATGGGGGGCGGGCTGGGGGGAAGGTGAGGGGGACGGGAGGGGGGAGAACAAGGGAATCTGTGCCTGTATGTAGAACTTAATTGTATTGCAAAATAAAAATTAAAAAAAAAAAAACAAAACAAGACTTTCAGGGTGGTTGCGGGGGGGTTGTCACAGGTGCAACTCAGATTTATTTATTTTTATCTCTGTTCTCTTTTAATTGGATGAGGGTATGTAACTTTTGAATTTACTGGTTGGGGGTTACAATTATCATTTTGGGGGCTGTCCAGGAGAAGTCCCAGGCTTTGTCCTTGAGCTGCCATGAAGGCCGGCTGGCCTAGCACGTACTGAATGTGGGGGCTGGCTCAGTTGTCCAGGCTCTCTCCTTGACTCATGCACATAACTCTAAGTTGGTGAAAGGTCCCAGACAGTAAACAACTGGCTGAACTTTGAGCAGAGTACGAGTACGTGCAGAAAGGGAGCTACTGCAAGGACTATGTCTTTTGTTCATGGCCTTCCCAGAGACTGCTTGCTCAAGTCTCAGGAAACTGAAATTGAGGACTGATGTCTGAGAGAAGACTGAGCAGCCTGTTGTGGCATCTGCTTGGTCCTTTCAACCACCACCTGGCAATAAATTTAAAAAAATTAAAATAATCTCCTATGACTCTTTTCCTTCTGTTGGGTTGCCTTGTCCAGCTTCAGTGTGAGGGCTTCTGCCTGGTCTTATTGTATCTTGTTTTGTTGTCTCTTGCAGATCTGCTCTTTTCTTATGGGAGACTAAGTGGGAGTGGATCCGGAGGAGAGGGGAGGTGGTGGGGACCTGGGAGGAGCGGAAGAAGGGAAACTGTGGGAGGGATTTATTGTATGAGAGAAGAATCTGTTTTCTTTTCTTTTGGTGGGGAGTTGGTTTTCACATTTTTATTGGGGGGCAACAAGGAAGGGTCATCATCCATCAGCGGGATTATTTGCAGGTTCTTCAGCCTTTCCAGGCATAGGCCCTGAGGGTCCTGGGAGTGGCTGGGTATATCAGGCATGTTCTCATTATCTTGCACAGGCACTGGGTAGTTGTAGGGTGGGTGCGGCCTGGTTGATCAAAACTGCATACTTGGTGTAAGGGCTGGCTGTGGGCATAATTATAGCAAGGCCCAGACACCACTATCACTGGCTCCTTCACTCAGGCATCTTGAAGGCAGAGAGTCTCCTGGCTATCTTGGTCTTTGCCAAAAAGAATCTATTTTCAATAAAAATAAGTAAAATAAAATAACATATTCCCTCAAAAAAAAAAGATAAGACTATAATTTTTAAATACTATCTTTAAAATTGTGTGTTTGTGTGTGTGTATGTGTATGTGTGTGTGTGTGTGTGTGTGTGTGTGTGTGTGTTCAGACACACACATGCAATGGCGTGCTTGTGCTTGTGAGGGTTAGAAAAAAATTTGTGGGGTTAGTTTTCTTCTTTAGCATGTAGGTCCTTGGGATTGATCTAAGAGTTTCAGACATGGAGGCAAGTGCCTTTCTCTGAGCTATCTTTGTGGGCCTCTAATGCAAAAGTTCTATTATTGTCCTACTAGGACACATGCAGTGTACCTCTATGCATCTCAACCTCAGTAGTTCAGAAATCTTCACTTGGAGGACATCAAAATATTAAAATGCTTATCTCTCTTGTATGTATAAAGCATTTGTTGAAAATAATGCATTCATTTTTTTCCTGATTTGACAGCTTAATATTATTATAGTAGTGGTATTTTCTGCCTCTTCATTAACACTTTTTGATAATTAAGCAATTTGTATATGCTGTTTAATAATAATTTTATAGTTTTTTTTCTTTATTTTCAGAATTTTAGTGACTTCTCAGAGCTAGTAATTTGAACTTGCTATATAATTTTTCAGCTTCCAAAATTATATGAGCCAATTTTTAAATAAACCTCTTTTCATATATCTATAAGTTGATGTATATAAATCTGTCTTTCTAAAATGTTTTATTATTTTTTAAAAATATTTTTCTTTTATTTCTTTTTTGCATTAGATGTGATGGACCACAGTAATTTGCTCATGTTTGATCAACATCATGAAATAGATTAATATCTACTAGAAAATACTCACATATAACAATACTAAGATTAAAGACCAGAAAGATGTTTGTAGATAGAGACCTTTGCCACCAGATCTGAATACATGAATTAGATTCCCTGATCTCATATGGCGGAATGAGAAAACTGATTTCTGTAAGTTGTCCTCTAACCTCCACTAAACACTGTTGCATACATTCCAACACACACACACACACACACACACACACACACACACACACACACACCACACACACCACACACACACACCACATGCACAGTGATGGTTGGTTTTCATTGTCAATTTGACACAAACTGGAGTCATCTGGAAGAAGAGACTCTCAGAAAGCCTGTCAAGGATTATCTCTACTATATTCATCACTATGGGAAGATCCAGTCACAAGTTGACAATAACATTCCCTCTTCCTCCTCAGCTTATGGATCCTAGACTGTATACATTTAGAGAAGGGGTCTTAGCCCTTCCTCGGGTGCATGCATTCCTTCATTGCTTTCTTTTTTCTGATATAGATGTGCTATGATCAGTTGTTACAAATTCCTTCTGACTTCATTTAACCACAGTGATAAAATATGAACTAAAACAAAGTTTTTCTCCTTTACTAAGGCCAGGATATTCTATTACAACAACAGAAAAGCAAAGGGATACAAAACAAAACAAAATACTAAGAAATGACCTAATGAGCATACACAAATTATTGGTTATTTAATTACAAAGGCCATACTAAATATAACTCTTTAATGCCTACCCAGAAGTTTTCCTACTGTGGCCCATGGAATTCAAAGCCAATGAGGTCCAGAAAGTCTATACAGAATTTAAAGCAGTCTTCTTTGTTAATAAGACCCATTTTATCTTTACTCCATACAGTAAAAACTTCCATTTGTTTAGTACTCTTTTAACAACAACAACAAAAATACACGTTAAATACATAATATAATCAATAATAATTGACCACACGTCTGAACTGTGTTTCGTATAGACACTTAATCAAAAATGGTGGATGAAGAACTGGAAAGATGAATCAGCAGTAAAGAACACAGGCTGCTATTCCAAAATATTGGGCTTCAATTTCTAGAATCCACATGGTGTCTCTCAACCATCCATAAGTCGAGTTTCTTGGTATCTGATGCCCTTCTTTGGCCTCTTCAGGCACACATTATTGTGTGATGCAGAGAAAAAATGTCATTAAAAACCTTACATATAAAAGAAAATTAGTTAAAAACAGAATAGGGAGCTGGCAATGGTGGCGCACACCTTTAATCCCAGCACTCGGGAGGCAGAGGCAGGCAGATCTCTATGATTTCAAGGCCAACCTGGGCTACAGAGTGAGTTCCAGAAAAGGCTCCAAAGCTACACAGAGAAACCCTGTCTCAAAAAAAAAAAAAAAACAAAAACAAAAACAAAACAAAAATAGAGTAGGGTTAAATGTAATTTAATTATAAACAATTGAATAGTGCATCACTCTAACAGTAACAATATATTGTGTTGAAATTTAACAAAACATATATAGTTTACTATTAGATTTTTTTTTAACAAAACTATATTTCTGTCCATAAGTGATGTAAAAGGAGACAGAGGAATAATTCTACTCTAATGATAAAGAAATCATATTTCTTTCTTAAGCTGTATTGATGAAATATTAATGCTTTTACAATATAAGGTGGTATGATAATAACTGAGTTTGTATATGCATACCAACCACATAAAATACTATAGAATTCAAATAATTCCACTGCATATGAAACTATCAGATACAAACAAATTAACTGTGCATCTGCCTTGTGTCACTCATACATCCACTTCAAACTAGATTATGTAAGGCTGAAAAAAGACACAGCTAACAGTTAGCCCCAACTTTCTCACATTCCAAAGATCATTTGACCTTATCACTGTTAAATAAATAGGTGAAATGCTGTTTTAGCTACAATATGTCCAAGGAAGTTCATATAATAAAAATTTTATTGGTGGCTTTCAGGTTTAGAGAGTGAGTCCCTGACCATCATTGTGGGGATCATTGTAGCAGACATGAAGGCAGGATGCTGGAGTGATAGCTGAGAAATTATGTCCTGAGCTGCAAGCATCAGCCACATAGCTCTAACTCTTGAATGGTGTGGGCTTTTGAAAACCAGTGACATAACTCCTCCAACAAGGCCACATCCCCAAACCCTTTCTAAACTGTTCTACCAAATGTGAACCAAACATTCAAATATATGAGGCTATGATTACCACTCCCATTCAAATCACCGCAGAATCTGACATCTAGAGTGGAGCATTATGTCTTAGTGCTGTATCAAGTAAATTCAATATGATTTGTTAGTGATTTTTCTACATAAACAGCTTGTAAGAAAATGGCTTGAATTAATATGTGTCCTAGATAGGTTTCTATTGCTTTGATAAAAACAATAACCAAAAGAAACCTGGGGAGAAACGGTGCATTTCACTTTACTGTTTACATGCATCTGCAAAAGCCAAGGCAGAAATTCAAAGTAGAAACCTGGAGGCAGCTATTAAAGCAGAGACCATGGAGGAGCACTATTACTGACTGGCTCTCCATGGCTTGTTCATCTTCTTTTGTTATACATGCCAGGACCACCTGCCCAGGAGTGGCACCAACCACAATTGCCTAGGTCATCCCACCTCAATCAGAAACTAAGAAAATGTCTCGCAGGCCTAACTACAGGTCAATGTGATAGGAGCATTTTCTCAATTGATTTTCCTTCTTCCCAGATGACTCTCTAGATTGTGTGCTGAGGGGAAAAAAATTAAGCAGCACAGTATGATACCTTGGGAGCATCTAAATTCTTCTTGCTCTGTTACAGAGTATTCCTCATTATTTCATTTTTTCCACACTGTTTTATAGAATAATGTACTATTTTGCTTTAAATAGTTTAAAAAGCCATTACAGAGAAAGAATTTTAGGCACTGGAGTTATTTGATGGAGATCTCAGCAAAAAGAACAGATAAATATACATGAGAATAAAAATTAAGCTGGATTTTAAGGGAAATGGAGCAGAATGTAGAAAAGTTTTGTAAAGGCAAGTAGGTCTTGTAGGGTACAATTGTAATCTAGCACTTGGAAGGCTGAGCCACAAGGATTGCCATGAGCTTGAGGCAAGCATGGGCTATGTACTGAGTTTGCAACCATCCTAGGCTACAGAGTGAGGCCCTACCCCCAAACAACTGATAAAAATCGGGGAGTTAGGGAGAAAGAGAGAGAATGTGAAGCAGTATCATATAAAGTGAAAATAAACAAGACAGAAGACAACATGTTTTTATTTTGAATTTTGTTTGCACAACATAATATAAGCAAATGTAATGGACAGTTCCAGTATTGAACTTACTTTATTTCTATAAACATTGTTTCTTCAAAAATTCTTTTTCACATACTTTAGTCTTAGTTTATAATAATAAGTAGACTTTTAAAAACTAAAATGAAGCATTACATTTTACTATTTCCTCAGTTTGGTCCTGATGATGTGGCCTTGGAGAGTGTATCACACCTGGTTGAATATAGGTGCGAAGTTTGATGAAGTCCATCAGCCCTAATGTGGTATAGAAGACTCCCTTCAGGTCCTTCTTAAATGTACCACTGATGTCCGCTGCTCAGGTTTCTGGGAACACTTTGTAGCCTAGGAGCATCAACACCATTTTCTCTCAGGTTTCCTGGTTTGAGATTTTGATTAACTTTCAATGAAAATTATAAAACACATAAACTTTCTTTTTTTTATTGTGGTACTCAAAAATATTAGCATTTACCAGCTAGAAGTCTTTGGGAATCTCTATACAAGTTAATTTATTTCCTTTCTGTATTTTTCTCTGCACCATGTCTTTGGTTACTGCTGCATCATCAGTTTTATAGTATTACAAGGTCATATTTTTATTGTTTTGTTCAAATGCTGAATAATGGATTTGTGAGAACTTTCTTCTGCCTGGGTGCAATATTTTGTGATGTGTATTCCTCATCTGTCAATCTCTTTGGTTTAGGATGTGTGGGAGGGTGCTGACTTAGCTTCTGTAAGTGAGTTACTCACCTTGGCTCCCTCTGTGTAATTTTATCTCAAACAGACAGGAAGCTACAGTGGCTTCTTTCATACCTTTATCATACATTCCATGTATGGACATTTTATAGCATACCAGGCTGATCTGATTTTATTATGATAAACCCACTCTGAATTTTTCAGGGGGTAGTTCAGCTGGTTATTCTTTCCTGTTTGATAGTTTCAGTGAGAACCATCAACCAACAAAGCAATATATTTTATATTATATTAAACACCAAACTCTTACTGTAGCATTCTAAAATTTTATCTATTAATTTGAATCACTAGATTCAGATTTCAAATATTTGGAAGAAATATCAGATGCTTGAGGGCACAGAGCAACTTATATTATTTGAGTTAGAAGCTACAAACCATGCATGTCCTTTTATTTCTATTTTTACTGATGTATAAGGTACAAAATTCATGTAATATCTTACTCTTGTTTTGTTTGGTATGTGTTACAAATGATATTTTACCAATATGAGTGTAGTGACAGTGCTAATAATCTATATTTGTTCCACATATTATTATCTACACAATATTTAATGTGTAAATGTCATGTTAAAAATTTAAGCTCACTGGGCAGTGGTGGCGCACACCTTTAATCCCAGCACTCGGGAGGCAGAGGCAGGCGGATCTCTGTGAGTTCGAGGCCAGCCTGGGCTACAGAGTGAGTTCAAGGAAAGGCACAAAGCTACACAAAGAAACTCTGTCCTGAAAAACCCAAAAAAAAAAATTAAGCTCTACAAATGCAATATTCTATTTGTCAACGATTGTCAAATGAAGATGGCAGAGAATATCTCTCTATTCAATTCCCTCCATATTTCTAAATACATGAGTGGAGCTCATACTTTTTATGATTGATACTCTATTTCAAATTGTCAGAAGCTATATTCCTAGATTATGCAAAAACAATTGAATGCTGTAATTTGCTTCTTTGCTCATTTACCTAATCAATAAATACCATCTTGGCATTTTCTATGACTCAGGCAATGTCCTGAGGATTAAGCATTAGGAATCAAAAATGACAAAACATAGCTCTTTTTTCTAGTGAAGGAACAGAACATATACAGTTAAATTAGTTTTGTGTGTATGTGTATGTTTAAGAAGAACAGACAACATGAATCATCTGTATGGTTAACTTTTAGTTTTAAATGATCATGACAATATAAATGGAAACTAAGTATTTTCATAAACTACAGAAGAAAATGATTCTTTTTATAATGTAAAATGGTGTTTTTTGAGAGATGACCAAACATACAAGACTTATGAAAATTATTCTATGAATTTTGACCATAAAGTAATAGGGTTTTTTTTTTTTTACGTAAATCTTTTTTTATTATGTTTCCCCCAAGCCCTGCAGTGTAACCCAGACTGGATTGGAACACTCCTAACTTGGTCTCAAACATGAAGAATTCTCTCTGCCTCAGTATCCTAAGTACGAGAATTGTGGACATGAACTTTTATATCTGGGTTTCTGCACATCATTTAATTGGCATGACTTGAGGCAAGGATTGTTAATTGCATTTAGTGAGTAACCTTCTACAGCAATGAGTCAACATTTTCTAAATAGTATGAACAATAATATTTAAGTAGCATGTTGTAAAAAGACGAGATACATTTTCTTTCAAACACAAGAATTTTGGGGTCTGGGTAGGCAAGAATGAGAGAGCAGGAAAAGAGAATCATGAAGTATAAGCATATAAGGTGATTTATTTAACAAGATCACTATCTGCTGGGATATGATAAGAAGGTTGGATAATAATGGAAGAGGCTAACACCTACGTAACAGGCCATTGCAAGGAACATGCCAAGGACTGATGAATGATAACTTGACCCTTACCATAGCAGATGGGTGACTGATTGTGTGTGAAGCTGTTATATTTGAAGGTAGAGAGAATAAAATTTAAATACTATAAGAACCGGTGACAGTGATCATCAGATTTGGTGATTTAACATTTGTAAAAAAAAAAGAAAAAGTATAAATACCCAGTGCTGGATCTCATAATAGAAACTTAAGAAAAATGAGAACCTTGAGATACACAATTGTAATTTGAAATAATAGAAGAATGCAGATAGATCCATGCATCTCACCCTGCACAAAATTCAAGTCCAAGTGGATCAAAGACCAAAACATAAAAGCAAATATACTTAACCTGATAGAAGAGAAAGTTGGTTATATCCTTGAAAACGTTGGCACAGGAGATTACTTTCTGAACAGAGCACCATTAGCATAGGCAGTAATATCAACAATTAATAAAGGGAACCTCATGAAAAAGAAAAGCTTCTACAAGGCAAAGGACACCATCAGTTAAACAAAGCAGCAGCCTACAAAATAGGAAAAGATTTTTACCAACTCCACAACCAATAGAAGACTAATATCCAAAATACATAAGGAACTCAAGAAACTAGATATAAAAAAATCAAATCATTCAATTAAAAAATGGGGTACAAGCCGGGCGGTGGTGGCACACGCCTTTAATCCCAGCACTTGGGAGGCAGAGCCAGGCGGATCTCTGTGAGTTCGAGGCCTGGGCTACCAAGTGAGTTCCAGGAAAAGGCGCAAAGCTACACAGAGAAACCCTCTCTCAAAAAAACCAAAAAAAAAATGGGATACAGCTTTAAACAGAGAATTCTTAATAGAGGAAACTCAAATGCCAGAGAACCACAAAGAAATTTTCAATATCCTTAGCCATCAGGGAAATGCAACTAAAATGATTCTGAAATTCCATCTTACCATTATGAGAATGGATGAGATCAGTAACATAAGTGACAATTCATAGTAATGTGGATGTGGAACAAGAAGAACATTCCTCTGTTGCTGGTAAAAGTACAAATTTTTTCAGCTACTATGGAAATCAACATGTTAGTTCCTCAGAAAAGTAGAAATTGATCTATCTCAATACAGAGCTATAGTACTCTTGGGCATATATCCAAAGAACACTCCATTCTACCACAAGAGCACTTTCTCAACTATGTTCATAGCAGCTTTATTCATAATAGCTAGGAACTCAAGAAACTGAGATGTTCCTCAACTGAAAAATGGATAATGCTAATATCATACATTTCCACAAGGGAGTAATACTCAGCTGTAATCATTCTGAGTGAGGTAACCCAGACTGAGAAAAAAAATATGTAATATATTCACTTATATGTGGATATTAGCTGTTAAGTAAATTATTACCAAGCTACAGTCTGTAGACCCAGAGAGGTTAGGTAAAGAGGAGGAATATTAGTGGGCAAGCACGCATCTCCTGGGGAAGGAAAAATAGAGTAGATTTCATGGATGGACTGTGAGCTGGTGGGGACAGGATAAGGGCCAAAGGAATGAAGTAGTGGGCGGGGATGTAATGGAGGGAGAGAGTGAAGAGAGACATGGTTGGAGTCGGGGGCATTTGAGGATGATGTGGAAACTTCCTGGAATCTATGAGGATAATCCTAATGAAGACTCCTAGCAATGGCAGATACAGCGTCTGAACTGACAATCGTTTAAACCCAGGCAAAGGTCTCAGTGGCAAGTCTAGGTTGAAATTGATTGAGTTGTTGGCTGAGTGGACCCCATGAAATACCTAACAATCAGGCTGATTCTAGGATAGAAGATGTTCTCTGAAAACTGACAGTGGGACCCCTTGCTGAGGACAACATCTACACAGCTCATTGAATGTAGAAAGATCAAGCTGCTGCCTGCATGGTGCCTTCACCCCTAAATTCTAGTCCCTTCAGTGAGGGAAGGTACTCTGCAGGGTATGGGAAGACAGACCAAGACAACAACGCAGCCACAAAACTTTTGATCTAAAATCTGTCTCCATTGAAAGATGTGCCGGGGAAATGGCTCTAACTTGAGCCTCATGCCTAGAGAGGAAGCCCATTCCCTATACGTTCTGGATTGACAGGAACCAGAGACTGGATAACCCAGAGACCTTGAGTAGAAACAAACATGACTGCTCAAATTAAAAAAAAAAAAATCAATAAAATGATTCCTAATTATATTCTGCTACACTCATTGCCTTGTCTAGCTTTCGGTAAAGAGGCTTCTTCTGACAGCTGGTTGGAGCAAATGCAGAGACCCACAACCAGACATTATACAGAGAGATAGTCTAGATTAGGTTTCTCCACTGGGTCCCTCCCCTTGGAGCTAGGGGAATCTTGAGGAAGTGGGGGAGGAGAGAGTCTAATAGAGTGGACAGAAGACACCAGGAGAATGAGGCCCAAAAAATCAACTAAGCTTTGTGCATATGGGCTCACAGAGACTGAAGAGACTAACAAGGGACCTGCAGGGCTCTATATCAGGTCTTCTGTGTACATGTTATGGCTGTTAGCTTGGTGTTTTTGTGGGACTCCTGACTGTGGGAGCACTTTGATGCTTTTACCTGCACTTGGGACTCTTTTCCTCTTGCTGGGTTGTCTGATCCAGCCTCAGTTTAAGGGCTTTGGTCTAGTCTTACTGTGTGTGTGTGTGTGTTTACGTGTGTGTGTGTGTGTGTGTGTGTGTGTGTGTGTGTGTGTGTGAGAGAGAGAGAGAGAGAGAGAGAGAGAGAGAGAGAGAGAGAGAGAGAGAGAGAGAGAGAGAGAGAGCGAGCCTGCAGGTATGGTTATTGTTTCTTGGAGACCTGCTCTTTTTGAAGGGAATTGGAGTAGGGGATCTGGGAGAAGGGGGATGGTGGATGGGAGGTTCTGGGAGGAATGGAAGGAAGGAAAACTGGTTGAGATGTATTGTATGAGAGAATAATCTATTTTCAACACAATAATGATAATGGAAATAGAAAACTGATGGAGATTCTTCCACACAATAAAAATTGGCTAGCAGTCTGCTGTTACCTGTTTATGTTGAATGCCGAAGATTGCCTTTTGGAAATATTTACACTTGTTTCTTATTTTTAGGGAGTATAAAACTCTTGGAGCTGTGGTTGTTCAGGGGATGACAAAAGACATCTGCATTGCCAATCCCTTGTGGTTTAGTCAATAATGCACTGCTGTCTTGGCTAGACTTGAATTTAGAAAGGATAAAATTTTCAACATTATCTTCCACAATATAACCTACTGATAATTTTATCATGTTATTCAGGTTCAATAAACTAATTAAACTATATTTGAGTCACCTTAGTGAAAGAAACAGATAACTTATGATAAAACTTCATCAAAGCCTGATAATTTTCACTTAAATATGATCATCACTTCAACATCATCACAACAACATCATCAGGTGTTGTTGAGAAAAGGTTTTATCTTGTAGACCCAGAGTTCTCTAACACAATCCCTTATGTTAATTTTCTCCCATCTGCACTATTTAGCAATTCTGTTCAAAGGCAAATAATGTCTGAACAATATTTTATGCCCTGTTCTCTATTTCAAAATGTGTACATGTAAGAATCACATTTCTATTTTTTATTTATTTTTTTTACAATTGTTAACCTTTTCTTGCATGAGAAAGGCAGTTGAGCTAAAGTGTGTGATGTTCTTCAGCTAGGAATTTAAGATCGCCTGGAGCAATCTGAAACCACTTGAGTTGCTTTGGGCTATTTTAGCAAATAATTTGATTCAATTTTATTTTACTTCCATAGCTTCTAGCCCTTTGCCTTAATGGCTGCACTTTACGTGTTTAAGGGAGCATTTTGGTATTCAGCAGGGAAGAATATTTTATAAAATAAGATTAACAGTTCTGATTTTCCTTCCTTTTCTTTCAAATTAGGAGAGGTTATTCTTATGACTACAGATTCCAAATACTTTTGCTTGTGTTGCTTTCGAGATAATCATCATTCCTTAACTTCCTCAGCTTCTTGCTGCATACTCTTTCTTCTTCCTTAAAATCAGGCTACTGTTGTCCGGTAAGGGAAAACTCCAGGCACTTTTGCCAATTTGTTCTTTGATAAGACCAGCTGCTATAACAGGCAAAATAAATGCCATCCTAAATACAGATTCTCCTTGCTAGTTGGTTCTTCATTATTAAGTAACACAGAAAGCAAGAAAAATATTTTTGGATGGTACCAACATATTTTTTTGACAGTGTATATCATCTTTGTTGTCAAAATTGATTGGAAATGCAAACAAAGACTTATTTCACAATTTCACATAACTTGGCATGTTCAGTATAATTACTATTATATTATGATAAATATACCTCGCCTATTCTAGTATCAAATTTTTCACAATATGTAGAAAACAATCACAGGGAGATGATACATGTTTGTCTTAAAATAAAAAATTCCCTTTTCAATATTAAATCCTAAAGTGAAAACAGTAGTTAACAATCACCATGTTCTATTTATTCATTAAACTCTTTCCATAACTTGACTTGAACAGCTTACAATGTGTCTCTTTATTACAGTTTTTCAATCTGTAAAATATGGATGCAATATTTCTTTGTTTAAACCCTTTTTGCCTTACTGGCCCTTTTATGTTTTTAGTGGTTTGTGTATGTGTGTGTTTGTGTTTCTTACGTTTTCTAAATTTGTTTGTTCATTTGGTCGCTAAAGAGAGATGTGTGTGGAGTTTGGTGAGTAGGGAATTGGGATGGATACAGGAGAAGTAGACAGAGGGGAACCATGATCAGAATATAGTGTATGAAAATATTTTCAATGAAAATATACAGATGCTAATAATATACTCTTTGTCACTAAAAAGAGAAGTGTTAAGTACCCCATATGAATTTCCTTTAAACCTGAACATGCCTATGTGTGTGTAAAATTCTTTGTTACCATTGTATTACTCAATATTGGATTATTCCCACATATCTTAAATGCAGTTCTTATAAGGATCAGAGGTACTTTTTAAACTAGAACAGTAACTATACTTTCCTATGTTGTACATAATGAAGTTACTACATTATTTTTAAAACTTAATAAGCACGAAAGAGAAGGTATGACATATGGCTAACAACTAATATGCACTAAGGAGAGAGATGAAAAAACTGACTTGGTAGAAATGGTTGTAGGAGAGACCTACATGCTTGTGTCATATTTGTGATCTGCACTGAGTAAGAAATTACAGAAATCACCATTGTATGAGAACATGAATTAGAAGTGGAAACCAAGTCTGATACTTGGCTTTCATGAAGAAAATTAATTGTGCAAACGTAAAATTCTTTCTTACCACTATACGAAATGTCATTATGTTGTTCATGTATTTTTTAAATGACATTTTGTTCTTCCTCTGAGAAGTACATGAAATATATTTTGATCATGCTAATCCCCTTTCTCCAACTCCTCCAATATCCACCCCCCATCCTCACCTCCCTATGCAACTTCACACTTTTAATTCCATTTTTGTATCTTATGTATAAAATATAGTTTTTGCTGCCTAACAACTCTTGGGAATAGAGCTTGTCCTGAAATGTAGCTGTCCATCTAGGAGTCATATCATTAAAGAAAATTGGTTCTTCCTCTCCCATCAGCTATCAAATACCAGTAGCTCCTCAGCTAGTTATGGGATTCCATACTCACCTTCTCCCATCCATGGGATTTTGTTTGACTTTGGCTTGTGAAGGTCTTGCGCATACTTTCACCGTCATGATGCTTTAAGTTCAACTGCCTTATTATATCCTGGAAACTCTGTTTCCTTGAAACTATCCTCAATCTCTAGATCCTAGAGTCTTTATGTACCTTCTGTAAAGATCTCTGAGACCAGGAGAGAGGGTTTGATATGTATATCCCATTTAAAGCAAAACAATCTACTTTCCTGCTCATTTATAATTTGAGGGTCTCTATTTTAGTGGACATCTACTATAAATTTTCCAGTATTCATGATTACCTTCTAAGAACTTGACAGTCACAACCATTTCTTCAGATTCCACATGCTTGAGTCCTCAACAGTGGAGAAATCGAGGTGGTGTACATCTAGAAGCTTCATCCCTACTGCCTGGCTTTCATGGTACTCACACTAATGTTGTTATGTTTTTGCTTTCAATTATCTACAGTGACTGCCCCTTAAGCAAAGACTGGAATATTGTTCCCTCAGGCACTGACTCTTTCAAAGCTACTAAGGGAAGTTATCTAAATCTACAGAACTCACGAGTCAATGGTTGAGGTGGAATTCTGCTCATTCAGAGAGGCTGGATGGCTAGTAGCTAACCTTCTCCCTTTGCTGACGTCTTCCAAAAATCCTCGAGTATTTCTCTCAGCCCTCAAATAAAAAAAAAAAACCCTTGCTACACATGGTTCCTCCTTTCAGCTACTTGGTGACTCAGCCTCCTGCTTACAGATTAATTTTATTTAATCAAACACATCTTTAAATTGTTAACAAAAGCAGTAGGAAAAATGCAACACAATTTAAAATAATGTTCCCCAACATATTGGAGCTGCTACTCAAGCTACCAAAACAGAAGAGCAATAATCAATCTCACCTGTCTGTGATCTAAGTGAACTAGAGAACTGGCATGACATGATATCCTCATAGTACAACACTGTCATGGATATTAGAGAACAAACAAGCATTAAAATTAGGTTCCATGAGATATTATCCTTCTGTGGCACAATAATGGAGCCAAGACCCTATGTAGATAAAGTCATAACCCTAAGGGGGAACATAATACTATTATTTGTCTAAATCAACATAATATTAAGATCAATTCTATGATATACTGTTATATTTATAGATCAGAGAATCTCTCAATCCTCATCATAAAGATTCTCCTTGTAGTAGATGACAGATAATTCATTTTCATTATTTTTCATTTTCATCTATATAGTAATATAAATCTTAGTCATGTATATTATTATGATTTTTACATACATAAGCTGAATACTAATGGTTCATCCTTCACTCACCAAGCCATAAATTCTGCCCTAAATTAGAAACAAAAATGGTTAAATGATTTAGAGTTTCTAATAGGTATAGTAGATATATTACCTATTGTTTCTAATATAACCTGTTGCTTCTAATTGGTATAAGTATTTTAGTATCCACTTAGTATCTTCTCCTTACTCATGTAAAATAAAACTAATGAAATTTCAAATATTTTGGAATAACAGGCTACCATTTCATTGAATATACCTACATTAAAAGTTATAAGCTTGGTCAGTTTTTACTATTAGTTGTAAATATATCAAAGTTTTTTTTTTCATTTGCAATGAATTGCATTAGATGTAGTGAGAAATATAAATTAGAAAGGAAAGAATCCAAATGTGAACATTGTAGTAGGAAAACATTCATCATGCCTCCTTTCATAATGGGGAGGCAAAGAGAGAATTAAGAAGTAGTGAAAGTGGGAAGGAAGGAAAAATAAGATGAAAAAATACTGTTATTCAGAAGTTGCACCAAAGAAAAGCAAACTAGAACCAAAACTGAGTCCTCTCCAAGACTAGAGTGAGCTCTTAATCATGGCACTGTCTTTCCAGAGACTTTATTTTATTTTATTTTTATTATATGTTTCAAGTTTGTCTGTGTGTAGTTATTTCCAGATGAGTGCAGGTGCCCACGGAGGGCAAAATAATATCTCAGATCACCTGGACCTGAAGTTACAGGGAATTCCGAACCACCTGACATAGATGTTGGAAACCAAATGCTAGTACTGCAAGAGTAATATTGCTCTTAAATGCTGAGCCTTCTTAATAAACCCAAGTTTCATGTATGATTATGCAGAGGTGTTATGCTTCATTGTGGTATATGAAGAGCTGAATTTTTATAATCCCTTAGTTCTTTTTAAGGCTCACCTTATAATTTTATTTTCATCCTATATAGCCTTGGCTTTGTGCTGAAATGGGTATATACAACAGCAAACTAATTATCATCCTTTTACTAAATGGTAAATTAGATATATATTGATAACTTTATTAAGTCCCCAAGGGAAAGAAGGAAAAATATCAGAAAGTAATTGAGAAGGAACTATAGATAAACCATAGAAAATAATAGAAAAAAAATGATAATTGGGGTTTGAAGAAAAGCACTAAGCCAAGTCTGCAAGGTAATGTTAGTTGCCTTTCAATTATGAGATATTTCAACTGTTGCTGGAGTCACCTCATTATTAGGTAAGAAATCCTTAAATGGAAAATTAGAAGGAAGGGAGGGAGGGAAAGAGCGAGGGAGGAAGAAGTGCAGGAAGGAGGAAAGAAGTGAGGGGACGGAAGGAAGAAGAAAGGAAAGGTAGAGAGTAAGGATGCTGTTAGATTCTCATCAAATAATGTGCAGAAATTTTAAAATAATTGATCAAATTTTGAATTTAAATATCTCATGTTCATGTTTCTTTCTACAATATGAAAGATGGGTTTCATAGTTTGGTCATGTGAGGACATGGGTAAGGGCATTATCCACACCAGAGCTTGAAAGTAGAAACTGTAGTAGTTCACATGCTTCCCTCTAATTATTAAAGGAATTTTATATTTTCTTATACAGCCTCTGACCACTTTAAACAACACGAAAACCATCCTATAAGCTGTTAATTTTAAGAACTTTTATTTGTTTTTTTTTCCTTTTAGCCTCATATAAGTTAGAATAGTATCATCATTTTATGATGGGAAGAAACTCAGGTTTACAAAGGTTAAATAATTTGATTATGAACACAGAATAAGATACTGTAAAAGTGAGCTTTATTTCTAAGCCTTTCTGTCTCCAAATAGAACACAGATTTATTATCATGTATGCAGAGTAACTTTTTTTGTGTCCTCAGTCCCTTCTTGCTTATTAAGTGACAACAGACACTGTAGTATGGTTAGTTGGTGAATTAGTTCCTCTGAATAATTCACGTAATTCTTCATTCTAATTCATTAGAAATCCTCCTTCTCATGCATCCCTGTCTGTCTTTCACTCCTTTGCACTGTCCTTTTTTCTCTCGTCCTTGGCACTTTAGGCCAGGATTATCTTTTGAGTACTTTTGTTGTTTTCTCTCCACAATTACTACTTATGTGACCACTATTATACAATTTGGTTTATATAGAAGTGAAATCATTGCTTCTGTGCAAAGACAAGTATCTAATTGTGGTCCACTTACCTTTCTTTAGGGTTCTATATAGCAAAAATAGTTCTAAGGAGTTCACCCTGGTTCCTCCAAATGTCTGTAAGAAAACCGTGAAACTAGGTTTTCATTACTCCCAATACTATATGGTCATCATCTTCCTGCTATCAAGAATGAATACTAATTTGTACAAACAAATATAAAAACTAGAGGAATTTACCTCATGAGTCATCCACTCCAGAGATTTCTTTGGTAATATGATCTGTTTAGCCCATTACGTAAGTGTTTTTCTTAAGACACAGATAAACTGTTCTTATATCTGAGAGGACTCAAGGAAATGAGATTTCACACTTATAATTTCTGACACATTTATCATTATAGCTACATGATAGAGTCTCTTTGTTGTTGGTTTTATTGTTTGGCTGTTGATAAAATGAACTTTTTTATCAATAAATGTTGATAAAATAAGTCAAGATCATGACTTACATTCGCAGATCATTGTGACAGTGGTATACTTACCAAATCTAGAGAACTGTAGCCATTTTTGGCCTCCTCAGTACGTAAAATGGTACTTTGGATCAGAATGAATCTGAGTGGCCCCATGTCTGACATTAGCATGCATCCAAAAAAAGTAATTTTTGTTAATAGCCACACGACTTAGATAACTCCAGTTAATTTATTTGCTGTGGTTAGTGTTTTATTTTAAAGAATATAAAAACTCTTCTCATATATTTATAAACCACTTACCATGACAATGTGAAGTCATCCCTCATTCTAATATGTAGTTTCTAGAAAATGAGAGGAATAATAGTAAATTTAGTATGACATTTGACCTCAGTTAGCTGAGGGTATATAGTTTTTGAAATGATACATTCAGTATTCAACATGAGTATGCTAAAAGAACAAAAGAAGAATATTGGAACATTATTAGCAAAGACCAAATAGTTAACTGGGTGGAGAGACAGATTATATTACAAACCACCCAAAACTATGTCTCTAGTTCAATTAATTTGGGTTCATTAAAAATATACTAAGAGCAAATAGTAGCACATTCCACAGACTGATATTCTGCTTTTATAACACATACACACACACACACACACACATACACACACACACACACACACACACTCCACACATATACTACATATGCATAAAATATACATACATCTATATATTATACAAATGCATCTATGTTTCTGTTTGTATTACATATAGAGATATACAAACACACACGTGTTTGTGTGCCTGTGTGTGTGCACCTGGTCACACTTAAAAAGGATGCCATATCTGTGACTCTTTCCCTTTCAGTGGTTTGTTTGTTTTGTTGCTGCAGTTTGATGGAATTGGAAACAAGAGATGTCACCTCCCTGACAGTTTCCCATGTATTTCTCAGCATCATTTGTGAATAAGGCTTGGAAGATAATAAAGGTTCCCACACTGGTCATAGGCTTCCCTAATGAATAAAAAATCTGGAATTTTAGGCAGCATCCCTTACATTACAACAAATTTTACTTAAAAAGAGGCATTCTCCATAATTAATCTTGATATTCTAAAATCTACCCAAATATTGAAGGTTATTTGACATACAATGCAATATTTTCAGTAATGCATTCATTAAGCCAATGAGAATTTGTTTATAAATAAAACATTAACTTTGTTTTAGTGATAGATTTGCTTTTTAGAACCAAAGTAAATAAATATTAGGATGTGATGAGTTAATTAATTGAATCTGTATAAAACAATTAAGTTGCACGCTAGACAGACCCAAATCCCAGACTTGTCAAATAAGAAACAGTGATTTGTGTCTATGACCTTGAAATGTGAGGTCAGGATGTCAGAAGATCTAGGACCTGGGAAGGCTTCCTTTCTGATTTGCAGCTTACCATTTCCTGCTGTGTGCTCATACAGGGGAAAGAAAGCTGTGATGTTTGTCTCTTTTCTTATAAGGGTGCCAATCTCATCTGTATCACAACATGTTTATGATCACTTCTAAACCTGGATGTCTTTCAAAGGCTGATGTCCAAGTACAGTCACAATGGGAGTCTTCAGCATATGGATTTTGCTGTAGATTGAATTTAGTCTAGCACACTATCTTTAACATACGTTTTATAATCTTTTTGGCAAAAGACATTTATGTCTGCTATGTCATTTTTGCTTCAGAACAATGTGATTAAACAGAAATAAAAGTCACAAAACAAATCTATGATGGCCTATCCTGAATGCAATTTCCCAATGCCTGTTTTAAGTAGAGACACTAGGAAGGTAAGAATGTGATGTTTTAAATCAAATACATCCTTTGGTTAAAGATGAATTGCATCACCTTTCATAACATATTTTCTTGTCAAATGAGTAAATAGTTTTATCTTTGCTTTGTCTGAGAGTATCCACATAGGAGGAATGTTGGTTAGACATCTCCAAATGTGATTTATACTGCATTACCTTGATGTCAATGATATTTGACATGTTAAATTTCATAACATTCAATGGAAGTTTATCTCGACATTTACAAGTGATGACATTTATAGAAAATGAAATAAATGTTGTATTGTTTTCTCAGACATCATAAACATTAATAGAGACTTCTCTACCAATTTAAAACTGAGATAGTTGTTGCAAAGATTAAAATACTTTATAGCCTCTGTAATATTTTTTTCATTCAAAATTATAGAAACAAAAAAATGTGTCTACAAAAGTACCCATCACACATGTACAGACAGAGGATTTCATAACCACCAAACTGGCAGTTTTTAATTATAGGAAAATAAACCCAAATCTGCAATATAAAGAAAGAACTCTGCACAAGAAACCCAATGTAAAATACCAAAGATCAGATGCTACTCCTCTTCTTCTTCCCTTAGTGAATATGTTCGTCAGCTTGAAAACTTAACATCTTCCTCTATCCAGTATTGGTAACTGTTTATACTAGGCAGAGCTATATCTATGCTTTACTTTCTCTCAAAGGTACTTATATGTTTCTATTCTACTACAGTTTTGTTGTAAAACATTATAATTTTTGATGTGAAAAATGATTTTTATAAACTTAACTTATGATTTCTTGGCTTCTTATGATGTTTTGGCTTCTTTTCTCAAGATCAGGGACCTTTGGTTTGTTTTAAATTTTAGCCCAGCCGGGCGGTGGTGGCGCACACCTTTAATCCCAGCACTCGGGAGGCAGAGCCAGGCGGATCTCTGTGAGTTCAAGGCCAGCCTGGTCTCCAAAGCGAGTTCCAGGAAAGGCGCAAAGCTACACAGAGAAACCCTGTCTCGAAAAACCAAAAAAAAAAAAAAAAAAATTTTAGCCCTTGATTCTGAGACATGCTTCTTATCTCGTAGTATTATAACAGTAATTTTCCAGTTAGTCTTCATGTGTGGAAATTTGAGTAAATCACATTTTAAAAACATGAATAAGAAACATTACACTTTAGTTTACGTTTCTAATACTGCCCCAGTTAAATGAAAAATGGATAATCACTTAAGAAATCAGAGTCTTTGGTAATACATGTTACCAATTTTTTTTTGTTCTCTAAGAATTGTGCTTGAATAAGTTTTCATTTTATTTAGTTCTATAAATAATACCAGCTCTAATTTTATATAAAGATTATGATTAGTGTCTGTAAAGGCAGGACATTTACATTTTCTTTTTCAGTAAGAGAAATAAATACAATTGTACCGAAGCTTGGCAGTATGAGTTTGGCCTCTGAATTTGGATGAGGTAATATGACTCAGCATGTAATTCACAAAACCAGAAAACAATGAAGGCTTTAAGAGGCTGACTTCTGAACCAGACCTGAATAGTCCCAATGTTCCCAAGTTGCTGATTGGAAAGTAAGAAGTTTAGATCATAAAGATGGCATTTTGAAACAAAATTGCCTTTATACTCTGTGGTCTTAGCCTTGGGATATGAATCTTTCTACAAGTAGCATTTCAACACAAGGGTAGTGTTTATCACAAAATGGAAAATAAAATTCTCAAAAAAAAAAATCAAATGGTAGGAAGATTTTCATACAAACATCACTATTTTGCTCATTAATATTTCCTATGGTTTTCCTTCTCCATTAGTGTAAAAATGTATATATCTATGTATATCTATATATATATATATATATGAGACATAATTTTTAGTGAAAATGTTGAAAATTCTATGCCACTGTAGTAGGAATGATACAGGGAGACTGATGATGGAGTGATAGATGGTGTATCAGAGCAAGAGGCAAAGGAAACCAGGAAATATAAGATACTTACTTGAGCTTTTCCTTAAATTATTGATGTTTGTTTAGTTTCACTCTGTGAGCCAAGTCTCTGCTCAAACACACTTCTTATTTTTCCTGGAAGTTTTCATGGGCAACGCCACATGTCTGGTAGCAAATTATATGAAAACGCGTAAGTAATGCTTAAGGCCCAAAGATGCAAAACAGGCCTTGTGATAAGAACACAAATCACAAACAGAGATACAATTTATAGTTAGATAACTGTGATTACTTCTCCATGTGTATCTGTTGCATATTAAATGAATTAAATCAGAAGTTATGAGACTTTTTTTTCAATTAGTTTTAGATGACATAACTTCCATCAACCTCAAAATTTATGAATATATTATTTGAATTAATAGTTTTAGAAAATATTTATGTGAAAATTACAGTTTTAATTAACATTCTGTATGTAACATGTTGATTTCAAATTTTATATGTATTTTGGAAATTTTCTCAATTCCCAGGAAAATATTATGCCTGAAATAGTAGGATATTTTCTCTTTCTGTATGTGTGTTGCTGAAAAGAAACAGATGGAATCTGCAGTACAATGTCCATGTGTTTATTCACAAATGTTTATTGGGCTTAAACAGGATTGATAACAGACTAGAAATGAATATTCACAATGCTATTTTAATAAAATTCCAGATTTCCAGTAATTATTGTCCTGGAAGCATCTTAAATTTTACTGGAACTTGTAGACCACTAAAAATGTCTTTTAACAGAATAAATAGAATAAATAATATTTTTTAAAATTAAAAGTATACTGAACCCTAATGAAAAAAACAAAGAAAGATAATTACTTTCACATCACTTTTACCATCAATATTATAAAAGAAAAAATTTTGAAGTCAAATAATTAAAATAAGTGCCTTATTAGAAACTATTATTCAATAAATACACGTGTCTCTTCAAAAATAATAAAATGGTCAAATCAGTGTGCCTGAACTACAAAGATTACAGATCTGTCATTAGAATGAGAAAAGACTCTCATAGTTGTATTGCAGAAATATAAACATTTAAATGTACATCAATTCTAAACTTTCTTTTAAAAGTAAACATATTATCTTACATATGGAAGAGTATTGTTTTACTTTCTCAAGCACAGAAACTTTTTATACTATATCTAGTCATAACAAATTTTTAACATGATAAATAATGAAAATTGATTATTTTTTTGAAATACAGGTATATTTATAAGACTCTCAGCAGCATGTTCATTGGCTGTTCTCTATGAAAGAGTATTCAAATTCTTCAAGGAAATGGGTGTGAAAACACTTGATATAGTAAAATAAAACTGAATATGATTAAAAGAAATACTCAGGTGTTCCATCACAAACTCAGCAAGTGGCCTTCCTCACAATTGCCAGCAGTAAGAACCACTGTCACTTACAATCCCATTAGCCAGCCATCATCACACACATATGTTCCTTCCCTCTCTGTATCAATTTCTGCTCTAAATCTCAGTGAGAATCAATGATTTCCTTAGTTTTCTTTCCTATAAATGCACTCCATCTATCATTCCCTGGTCCTTTTCAGTGCAGCTTTGACCTCTATACTCAGTGAGTCCATTTGCTAGTAAGATCCGATTTAATCCTGGGTGTGTTGTGATGTTATTTTGAGCAATACCATTATCAATTAAATATTAGCTCTTTCTTAATCCCTTTGGTACTACAGTATTGCAAGGATGTGTCAATTATCCTGCTTGTTTTTCAATGGTAGATTTGATTTCCACTTTTCTTTATGTAATATTTCACTAGAATCATTTTTTCCTTATGGTTATTTGTGCTATGTATTCTCTTTATCTTTAATGTACAGAGACTAAGGCATGTGTAGATTGTATCCACACACATATTTGCAAATTAAATTTCACATCTATGTAACATTTCAGATAAGTTGAAAGCTCTGAAGCTTAACTTGTACTTCTACATTTAAAAGCACATAAAGAAATATTTCACAAACAAAAACCTGAAAATATGATAATCAATATTTATAAAGCATAAACTCATGAATGTCTGTATTCAGTAATGTCACCATCTTGAGATGGCAGGTAAAGTTAAAGAGAATTCACTTTAGTGCTTTGTGAATATATGCCTAATAATATAGGAAATGGAAAGGCAGACTTCAGACCATGTATTTTATTGATTTGAAATCTTTACTGCTGTGGGATGATTCTTCTGTATCCTGTGAATATATATTATTCTCCTGGGTTAATAATAAAGCTGTTTGGCCTATAGCAAAGTAAGCTAAATTTAGGCAGGACAACCAAACTGAGGACTGGGATAAAGAAGGGTATAGTCAAGAAAGACATGAGTGAGCTGCCCAAGAAGCAAGATACCAGAGGACTGGAAAAGTCACAGATCACATGGTAATACATAGATAGATTAATAGAAATGGGTTAATTTAAAAGTAAGAGCTAGTTAATACTGAGCCTGAACTATTGACTGAGCATTTTGTAAATAATATAACCTTTCATGTGTTTATTTGGAACCACACAGTTGGGACAGAAAAACTCTACCTCCATTTACACCTCAACTTTCTAGTTTCATCGTAATGATTTTTCCAGATGATCATGTATGTATGTATGTAGATATATATCCTAAAGGAGCTATGAAATGGTCTATGGGCTTAAGATTTTCATAAGGAATGAAAAGTGTTAGTTTTGTGTGAAGCTATTATTAAACTATTACATGTTCATAATTTTCCTGTAATGTCAAACTATTATTCTAACTACTACCAAGATTCTGCCCTGATCAAGGCATTATTTATCCTATCAGCAATAGTAGAAATGTACACATATCTCTGTAAGCCCTTAATGTTCAGGAATTCAAATGTAGGAAAAGGAGCACAGGCATACATACTTAAATACATACATATGATTTTAAAATGATAAGCTTGCGTGGTATATAATCAAGGAGAGTCCCCACCCACCATTACATCCTTATCCTTGTCCTATATGCCCTAGGTTCTCTTGTCATGTCTGCCTTCTAATTCCATAAAGTGCATCAACCTTGCGCAGGAAGTACCCCACGTAGGGTCAAACAATGCTTCCAACCCCAATTCTAAACTCAGTATACAAATAAATTTTCAGGTAAGCTAAATGAATGAAACAGAACTAGGCTGATTCATTTTTGTCTGCCTCCTTTGCTTGCTAGAGTGCCATGAAGTACCTATCCAGTTCTGAAAGTTTCACCCAAAAGAATGGCTCAAGTTTGGCTATTGAACTCTATTGTCACATATCAGATGCCAGGACAGTTATTCTAAATATTTGGTAAGAATTTGATTCACATTGTTTCAATGGTATTTGTCTTAGTTTTAATTTCTATGGTTGTGAAGAGACACCATGACTATGGTAAGTATTATAAAGTAAAACAGTCCATTGTAGTGGCTCACTTACAGTTCCAGAGGCTCAGTCCATTATCATCATGGCAGGGAGCACGGCAGAGTGCAGGCAGACATAGTGCTGGCTATATCTTGCAGGCAACAAGAAGTGGTTTGTCACAATGAGTGAAGCTTGAGCAAAAGAGTCATCAAAGCCCACATCCAGAGTGACACACTTCTTCCAACAAGGCCATTCCTTATCCAGAAAAGCCGTAGCTCCCAATAGTGCCCTCATCTTTGGGGGGCATTTTCTCTAAAACCACCACATCTTACAAGGTTTTCCTGATATACAAATCTTAATGTGACCACTATCTACACAATTCTTTCCAAATCTGTGGTTATGTGCTGCTGCAGTCACAGAGTTTTAAAAACTACCCAGACAGTGAAGTGAGCCTGAAGAAGAACTCCGCCTTGAGGCTTTCTTGAGCTCTGCTTACAGATTCACCTGATTGGGCGCATCTCTTCCCTTTCCAGTCTCTATGTGGTTGAGATGTGTGGTCACACAAACTTTCTTCCTGTACAAGCTCATAGCTAAGTTATGCTTGCTGTTCCTGTTCATTGTTTTCTGTCTGTCTTATGAAACACCATTCAGTTCATTCAGAATCAGTGATGTCAGTATAATTCCATCCACAAATAACCTTTCAGTGCAGTTGTCTGTATTCTAAAGTGTGGCTTCTTCCTTTCTCAAGTTTCAGAATTAATGCCTCTCTTTTGATAAATATGGAGCAATGCTCGTTAATTTTTAATGAATTCCCTAAGACAGTTATGTAACTCATTTTTAATGATGTAAAATGCAAATTGTTTTCAAGAGAGAAAAGAAAATTCAAAAAAGGTAATTTAATTGTCTTTTTCTATATTTCAAAGTTATTGAATTTAAATAAAATAGTATTGGAAAATACTTTGGTCATCCTATGACTAAACAATCCAACCAAGAATGAAATAATGAATTGATAAAGAAAAAAGTTTTTTTCTGATGCAACAAGTATTTACTTATCTCTTGATTAGCTATGTAGATTTTCTAAGTATCCATTATAATACCCTGCATTGCCATTATTATCTTACTTTGCAGTTTAGAAGTGGGTATGCTGTAAGAGGTTTTTCACTGAGTCCTGAGAGGAGTTCTGAGCCTCTTTTGGACATTTTGTCTACTGATTACCTCCTTTCTTGTTTGTGATAACCTCATCTTTCTAGATGCACAGGATTAAACTTTGATGCATGGTTCTAAATTTGCATATACACACAGATTCATTGCAGAGTGATCTAGGAAATACAATTTTCATATCACCCAAAACATCAATTTTTAACACCATTATATCCCTGGATTTGAAAAATAATTTTCTTTTTTTCCTTTTAGGGTATATGTGGGGTGTGTGGGGGGGGGGTGGAATGTGTGTGTGTGTGTGTGTCTGTGTGTGTGCATGTTTGTGCATGTTTGTACTTGTGTGTATGCTCATGCTCATGGTTGTACATGTATTGAGAGGACAGAATCAATATGAGGTGCTTCCTCTCTTACTCTCCACCTTATTTTTTGATTCAGAATGTCTTAGTTACCCTGGAGCTCATCCATTGGAAAGACTAGATCTCTACATAGCCAGCACTTGGACTGCAGACCATATCATTTAACTGTTTTGGTGTTGAGGATCCAGCTTCTCATGCTTTTGAAGTGAGTCCTTCCCTCACCAAGTCCTCTCTCTAGCCCACAAAAAAATTCTTTAAAGGCACAGTGTCTCTTTTTTTTTAGCTTAAATCCTGCTAGGGCTTTTCATGAATGCAAAAATGTCACAAACCTACCAGACCAGCATAGAAACACTGATCAAAACACACTGATGTGTTGCCACTACAGATATTGAGTTGGTACTTCTTGTCGAACATAATAGAAATTACAAATATATTATTCTTTACTTCAAGCATTATTAGTAAAGATAAGATTCATTTTGCCCTAAATGAAATCTCTACTGGTCATGTAACTTTCTTGCTCAGTACTAGATGCAAACAGGGAAAGAAATGTGTAAGATGTTTAACAATTAGGTGCTTTTGAATTTTATTATGTCCAGATGTGTGTGTGTGTGTGTGTGTGTGTGTGTGTGTGTGTGTGTGTGTGTTTGCATTCATATGTGTGTGCCTTTAGTGTCCATACTATGGCATTGGGTCCCTCAAGCTGTGGTCATAGGCTGTTGGGAGCCACCTGAAATGGGTTCTAAGAAGTGACCTTGGGTTGTCTGCAATATCTGCTAACTGCTAAGCCATCTCTCCAGCCTCTGCTTTTTTTCTTCTCATTTTCAAAAAACTCGTTTATTTTACTGTCTTCTACTCAATCAAGTTTTTAATGTCTGTCCTTTTAATTCTATTCATTCTCTCATCTCAGTTACTTTCCTTGCTTTGTCTGCCTTTAATTCTAGAGACCTTCCTGCAAGTGACTTTTGTTTTAGTCTTTTCTCATACAACACACCCTCACTGCAGTTCTCCCACCTCCACTCTCACCCAGATTCACTCCTCTTCTTTTTTGCTTCAGAAAAGACAGCTTCCCAAGTATATCAACAGAACACAGCATAACAAGTTATACTGAGACTAGGCACAAATCCTTACCAGGGCTAGGCATGGCACCCCAGCAGGAGGAAAATGATACCAAAGCAGGCAAACAAGTCAGAGAAACCCCCTCACCCACAGTTAGGAGTCTCACAAAACCAACAAGATAAACAACCACAGTGTGTATGTAGAGAGTCCAGTGCAAACCCATGAAGATTTGGTATTTTGTGGAATTTGTATTGCAGCTTCAGTCTCTGTAATCCTTTATGAACTTTGCTTGGTTAATTCCCTTAGCTTTGTTTTTTATGGTTTCATAGACCCCTCTGGTTCCTAAATACCTGCCCCCTCTTCTACTGGCTTTCCATGAGCTCCAAGCAGTGATTGAGGTAACCCAGACCTAGAAAGACAAACATGGTATGTGCTCACCTATAAGTGCATATTATTTGCTAAAAAATAATACTCATGTTACAATCCACAGACACAGAAAGGCCAAGAAACAAGGAGGGCTCTAAGAGACTCTAAGCATGAGTCTCTGAAGGAAGCAAAAACAGAATTTACTTTGGAGGTTAGCTGGGGACATTTGGTAATGGAATAAAGAGTGACTAGATGTGTGCCAGGGATGGAAGGAAAGAGTATTGGGAGAAATGACTGGAGTTGGAGGGCATTTGGGGGCTATGTGGAAACCTAGTCCAATTACAAACGCCTAGGATTCTATGAGATCCACCACAGTGAAGACTGCTAGTAATGGGGGATATGGAGCCTGAAATACCAATCTTCCATAATCAGGCAAGGTTTCCAATAGAGGGACTGGAACACCAACTCAGTCACAAAACCTTCAGCTTACAATCTATCTGGTCTGTAAGACATACTGGGGCAATGGAGGCACAGAACTTGTGGTCTAATTTGAGGCCCATACCATGAAAGGGAGCCCAAGCCTGACACTACCCGGATGATTAGAAACCAGAAGTTGGATATCCCAGAGACCTAGGATAGAAAAAAAAAAACAATCAATAAAATTATTCCTAATGATATTCTTCCATACTCATAGATTTGTGGCTAGCCCAATCATCCTCAGAGAAGTCTCCACTGACAGCTGATGGGGGCAGATGCAGAGAGCCACAGCCAAACCATTAAGTGGAGTGAGTGACTCTTAGTGGTAAATGAGGATGACCTCTGCTAAGTATAACAGTAGACAGAAGAGTCACAGGAGACTAAAACAAGATTAAACTGCAGATCAGACTTATAGCAGTGAGATGTTCTAAATTCCAAAGCAATGAAAATTTCAATGTTATCAAGTATTAATCATGACTCCATTTTGAGCAGTAGTCTTTTAGTACCTATGAAGAATTACACTTAGTAATAGTTCTAACATTTTATAGACTTTGAAGCATTACAAAAAAAATGGACGACAAATCAAAGTCCTTTAATAATAATTTTGTATAGTATTTAGTGAATAAATTGTAAGGGTAATAACAGGAAGTAATACTTAAAAGTTAAGGATAATCCCCTGATATTGGTGAAATTTTTTAATAATAATATATAATCTAATTTCTAACATTAAAGAGATACAGGAAATAGTTATGGATAATAACTTGAATATATTTCTACAGTGAAATAAAACCTTAACATTTTCTGTATTTGTGTAATAGTAAATCACTTGTAATCATACAGATCCATTTATTTCTCTCAGAAGCTTTCAAACACATGCATACAAATCCATTCTTCAAATAACTGTATTTGCTACATTTTACACATACTTGTTTTCTTCTTCCCAGAACCTTAGTATTGATAACATTATTCCTTTTTTGTCATTTTATAGGATTTTACTTTTATCTAACAAAGAGATTTTAATTTTTATTTTTATAGCCAGTTACAACAAAAGATAGTTTTCTACAGACTGAATAGTTACTATATTAAATGGCTGGGGAAAACATGCTTCAGGTTTCAAGATACTAGGAGTTAGGGAGATTATTACGTTCACAAAATGTTTTATTTAGGCTTGGGATCCCAGGATATTGAGTAATTCATGTGTTATATTCATGATGACACATAGAGGTAATTGTATTTAATAATTTAATGTTATTTTCAGTTTCTGGTTTTTACTGTGATACATCTTGTAAGGTTAATAATAAGATTTTGCATTCATCAAAACATATTTGTAACATGGTGTGTAATGCCTAAATTCCTGCTTAGTTAAGAATAATTTCAAAAATATGCTATCCAAAGAAAATAAGCAGTGATTGCAAGCAATGCTTAATAATTGTACTGTATCATTAATAATGAAGTTAAAATGACAAACTCTAAGGGGAAAAATATCTTTTTATTTACTTATTGGATCTTTTTTTTTTTTTTTTTTTTTTTTTTTTTTTGGTTTTTCAAGACAGGGTTTCTCTGTGTAGCTTTGCGACTTTCCTGGAACTCACTTGGTAGCCCAGGCTGGCCTCGAACTCAGAGATCCACCTGCCTCTGCCTCCCGAGTGCTGGGATTAATGGCGTGTGCCACTACTGCCCGGCTTACTTATTGGATCTTAAGTCTGTCCCTTAAGTTCTGAAATATCTTTTCATTTTCCTTTAAGTCTTAATTTGTTTATTAAAACTGCCCAGCTGTATGCCTCCATTTTCTTGTTACTTCATACAGGATCATGGCCTTCATATTGCAGATTCAGACATATTATTTAAGTTCCTAACTTTATCATTAATATTGAGAAACACATGGCAACTGAAAATATGGGTGCTTCTGTTAATATTTTATTCAAAGTGAATTCAGAGAGTGGTCAATCTGCTTTCACTTGACTATTACTTATTTATTTAATGTATAATCTACATATAAAACACATGACTACTTAAATCTCATATTGCACAGGAGTATACAAACACTTTCTGACATGCTGGGTTAGCATATGTCTTATATGCGAGATTAGTTTGGGCTTTGATTAAAAAAACTTCTTTTTGTTGTCATGCTTCTGTTTGATTGCTTTCAAATGACAACTTTGAAAAGTTCTCATTACTCAAATGCACTCTACAATCTAAATCTATTGCTGACCTTTGTGGCAATACCTAGGTGCATCTCCTACTGTGTTTTAATGGAACTAGTAGCTATCTCCAATTCCAATTATCTCAGTGTCATAATGGTTTACTCACATGTCTTGGGCATCCACTAAGTTGTGCTAACCTCAGTGGAAAAGCAAATTGTCTATTTTCCTTGTAATTTCCTAGCTCTGCCTACATGATTAATGCATGATGGTCTTAGAAAACTAAATCTCGTTATTCCTTAACTTAAGCCTCACAATAAAACACATTCTAGGAAGGAAAAAGGTGATTTATTTTCATAGTTGTATAAGTGGTTTCTAACTATATAAGGTAGTCTAATGTAAATCATACCAATATGTGTAATTGAAAATTTCTGGCTATCTCTCATTTTCAAAATACATTTCATTATAGAGCAATTTTAGATACAAATGTTTAGGGATTAAGAGAACAAGCTAAATAGCAATTGACTAACATATTGCACAGAAAAAAAGTAAAAGAATTGAAAACTGGCAGATTTCCAATGCATGTTGAATTGGTTATCAATGTAGTTGATAAATAAAATTAATAGCTGGCAAGTGCTCTGTACTCTTGTACTTGATTACAACACATTAGACAAAATGGAACAATTTATGATTAATTCTTTACTTCCAATGGTTGCTTCCTCCTCTAATGTGCCAAGAAGGAATGGTAACCATATTTCCCATAGCCCAATTTTACCCTCTATACCAAAGAAAGTAGGCTGAAGAAATCTGACTCCAACAAACCCATTTAAGTGATTTGTTTGTCCTCTTATTTGCCTTTTTTATTTTATAGAAGCAAAATCTTGCACCAAACAGAGAACATTACAGAAAACCACAACCAATCAAAAAGCAGTGTTTTGGAGCTCCAATGCCAATGGATACATCTACAAAACAAGTTTTACACCTAAGGCTCAGGGAACATTTTAGAAAGAGGGGCAGGAAGATTGTAAGACCTGAGGTTCAGGGAATTTGCCATGAGATCATGTATCTTACTAGCATCAGAAGTTATACCCATAAAGTCTCACAAACATGATTGCCAAAACATGAACTGAACATGGCCAACAAAATTATTCAAGCAATGGGGATGAGGGAAAGCCCAACAGACCTCAACCCTGTAGAAAGAACTACAGGCATCTCAGGAATTTTGGGAGCAGAGAAATAGTCTTCCCCAGGGAAAGGCATATCAATTGGTTGTCAGTAACAAATGGTTAGCCCTGAAAACATTCATACAAGTAACATTATATAGAAAAGCTGGTTATATTTAGGAGTACATATGTATATACATATATGCACATTAACAACAATTAATAATAAAAAAGGCCATGAATTTGAAAAAGAGCAAAGAAAGATATATGGGAAGACTTGAAGGATATACAGGACAGGGAAAAATGATGTATTTATATTATAAGCCCAAATTTTTAAAGCAATATTTTAAAACAGTAACAAAACAAAAAAGCTGTTGTTTCATTAAAAAGGGAATTCTTTCTAAATTTTTAGAGTATTCTAAATTTTGAATGACTAAATTAATGGAAGCCAATTAAGTCTTTGAAATAAATTTGAGAACTCTTTTTTTATGTAATTTCTTAAGCATGAAATCAACTTACATTGTAATAACTCTATAACTATTAAGATGCAGTAAAATAATCTTTATAGTAGTGTTTATTTGGTTTTGGATCACACGTTATTTGACCCCCCAAGATTAGTGTGAATGGCTAAGTGTGGTCTTTAAATTAATTACTCCAATTTCAAATGTAAGATATACAAAGAGACAATAAACTGGAAGCAGAATCATGCCACTCTAATATTAGGGTATTTGTCATTGATATATGCCATATTAAAGTTCTATGAAAAGAAAGACTTATTTTCTCATGTAGATTTGACTCTATGTATTCAATTATTTTCTTGAGAAAAAATTTGAGAGAATATTTAATTTTAAAATACTTTTTTTTTTTTTAGACAGAGTTTCTCTGTGTAGTTTTGGTGCCTGTACTGGATCTCATTCTGTAGACCAGCCTGGCCTTGAACTCACAGAGATCAGCTTGGCTCTGCCTCCGGAGTGCAAGAATTAAAGGTGTGCACCACCATCACTCAGCAATTTTAAAATGCTTTTAAACTTATTTTACCCAAAGAATTGATGTTTGCTAGTACTCTACTGATATAAAGAAGTTCTTATTTAATATTGAAGAGTTCATCATCACAATATAGGAGACATAAAATAAGAAAATGCATCTTTTAGCCAGTGAAGTAATAATGTTTGCTTTCATGTAAGCATTGAGAGAGGGTATTTGGAAGCTTCTACAAGAGTAAGTTTCTGTATGACCCTTCAAATGGTCTCCAGTTTTAGCTACCCCTCCCTATATTCCTTCCCTTACTCCTCTCTTCCATTCCCTTTCTCATTTAACATGCTTACTCATCTCCCCCATCTCTCTAAAACTGTATATTCTGTTTCATGACCCTAGGGGTCATTTCTACCACTTCAATCCCTTACTGTATTCATAACTTCTGTGAATATGAAGACTGTAGAATACCTTTGAAAGTATTAGAAACTTTACATATAAGAGAAAACAGACAACATTTATCTTTAGGAGTCTGAGTTATCTTACTCAGAATGATTGTTTCTAGTTCCTTTGTTTTACCTGTAAATTTAATTAATTTGTGTATTAATAGCTAAATAATAATTAACTGTGAAAATCTACCATAGCTTTATTATCCATTCATTAGATGATGGATATCTAGGCTGTTTCCAATTTCTGTCTATTTTGAATAATGAAGAAATGAATATGGATAAGTAAGTATATTTATATATACACATATATGAAAGACATGTAAGTAGACTCATTAAAAATAAGGAAGACACCCCACGGGAGACCTTGATTTGGGGGATGTGGGGATGCAGGGTTGCTAGGGAGAGAGGGCTGGGGGTGGGTAGAGGGAGGTGGTAGGATCTCTGGGTGGTATGTGGAGTGAGTAGAAAATTTCTTAATAAAGAAAAATGGAAAAAAATTGGGAGACAATGCCAAAGCACCTCCTAGAAATGTTGAAACATTTCAGGCTATTATTTGCACTCCATAAACCAATGATAAGATTCTAGTGCTAAAGACTATTGTTATGTATCACATTGAACATGGAAAAGTTGAGCTGTTCCTAAGTAGAGGCTTCAACCCTAGTTAGGAGTTCATGGTACTGAATACTCTACACAGTTCCAGAAGAGAAGAGTAACCATCAATCTGGCTATAAACACTTTGATCTTTAGTGGGTAACCTACCAGCGAGATACCATGCATGATACAACAGCAACAACACTTGGAGTAACTAACCACTCTATGAGTAGATATAAGGTCCATTCTATGATAAGTAATCAATGACTGACTGTTATTATAGTGAAAAATCTGAGACTGGACTGCTGTGGACTAATCCTCTTGTACACTGTAAAGATTTGAAACTTGAATTGGTTTAATAAAAAGTTGATAGGCCAGTAGCCAGGCAGGAAGCATAGGTGGGGCAACCAAACTAAAGATGATAAGAAGGAGAAGAGCAAAGTCAGACAAATCAGCAGCCAGACACAGAGGGAACAGGAGATGAACAGTCCATGCCAATAAAGTACTGCCTTGTGGTAAAGCCAAATAGAAATATGGGTTAAATTAAAATGTAAGAGCTAGTTAGTAATAAGCCTGAGCTATTGGCTGAGCACCTATAATTAATAAAAGTCTCTGTGTGGTAATTTGAGAAGCAGCTGATAGGTATTTGGAAACAGGCAGGAAGGAGAGAAACATCCGTTTACATATGGTGTTGCAACATGTGGCTGAAATTTCAACATAAATCATGACAGAGATTAAAAAAAGGATGCTAGGCACACAAGAACAGAGTCAAGCATGTCTTCTGAGATTCTGCCTTTTCTCTAATGGGCTCTGTTTGCTGGCAGTGAGCAGAGGCATGGCTCCTTTAAGAGGTGTCATCCTGGCTTGGTACTAGCAACAAAAATGAGCAGCTCTTTTAAGAGGTACTACTACCAAAAACTCACATGGTGTTTATGAGGAGCCAGAAGCCCACTACTTGGTAGCAACATGGACCCAGCAATGTCCCAGAGTTGAGGAGGTAAACGTGGCTCCCAGAGGTGATGGTAAACATACCTCCATCACATTAAGATTAGCCTTTCAGGGTACCAAGGTGGAGGAGTCAGGACCATGCCATGATCTAAGTTATATGAGAGTTTTTTTTGCTCATGCAGAGAGAAAAGTTTACAGATCCACCAGGCAGTAGTGGTACAAGCCTTTAATCCCAGCACTCAAGAGGCAGAGCCAGGAGGATCTCTGTGAGTTTAAGGCCAGCCTGATCTACAGAGCGAGATCTAGGACAGGCACCAAAACTACACAGAGAAACCCTGTCTCGAAAAAAAACAAGAAAAAAAAGTTTACAGATGTACAATATGGACAGATTCAGACAAAAAGAGCATCTAAGTGGGTCACAGTTGTTTAAAAATTTATGTAGGCTTGGGAGAGATGTGAAAAAGGGTAATGAAAGTCTTTATTAAAAAAATAGTGTAATAAAAATACAATAAGCCACATAAAGATAGAAATACACAGAGAGTCTGGATTATGTAATTATGGTCTTCTCTTTAAAATTTTTGGCTGCTAAAAGACCTGGGATTATGAAAACTGCTATATTAAGCCAACCTTTATATTTTTAAAATACCTTGACTTCAAAATTTAAGTCAAAATATGTTACTTTGGGAAAGAGGTTCTGTTTGTATTTTCACAAGAAATGAGAAACTTTGCATTCATTCATTCTGGGATAAGGAAAATAAGGTTTGATCAAGGAAGATCCCCTGAAAAATCTCTGATGGGAACAGATGCCCACATGATCCAACAATTCGGAACACTTCTGTTGCCATTTCCTGTAAGTTCTGCATCCAGCATACTTTCAGGGCTGCTGCTGAGATGATTCAGCCTCACAGAAACCTTTAGTCAGGACTCAACCATAATCCTATATTTTCTCAGGGTACCCTAAGGATTACCAGCACCCCCAATCAATAAGAAGTTGTCTATAGAACTATGTTACCATCCCCAAAGATGGGTATTGGATATTTATTATCATTTAGGTTGCAAATTGTTATTGGTCATAATCAAAACAAGGCTAAACAATAGAGTTAAATTTAAAGATCTCTTTCTAAAAGAAGAAACAGGGTATATAGAGAAATGGTAGGATAAAAGGGTAGGTTATTTAATCTACTTTAATCCCCAAACAACTATTAATCTTACATATTTTACATTAGTATGGATTTTGTTTTATTGATGCAAATTTAAAGTTAATTTTGTTACACTATATATTATATATATTTACTTGTTTAGGGGGTTATGTTTATGCAGATCATTTAAAAATTAAGAAATTAAGAAAAACAGACTAATAATTTTCTATAATGGCGAAATTACCATCATGTTAGTTAGGTTTTAAAGATCATAGAGAGATATATTTCAGAGAGATAGGCAATCTTCAACCACTTAAAAGTCCTGAAGAATATAGCATTTAAAATGTTTTAGTATCTTAAACTTCTCTGAACAGTGAGACATGTCTGTTTTTGGCAGCACCAATTTCTTCAAAGAGGATTATGGGGATCAAAGAAACTCCATATGGGGTTTGTTTTCTTTATGGGAAAAGCTAGCCATGTGAGCAAAGAAACTGCCCTTGCCTCAACTGCTGTCAGTTACTGTCCAAACTGGACCAGCACTATGAAAAAAAAAAGTGACTGCCAACTTTGCCAAGACAAGTTAGGAAAGTCTTTCAAAATTCTCTGCTTCTCAGGAAATTCTGTAAGATATGCAAGGTCTGTAGGCCAGTGTTGGATGCCCCAACATTACAGAAGAACTTTGTATGACTGTCTAGAGTGTGATTTGGCCCTATCATTAGGTAACATTTCAATGTTTTGGGTTCTTTGATGATATTGAAAACTAAATAGTTATAATTATAGTTATCCTTAGTTATAACAGAAAGTAAATTAAATACAAAATTTTAGACTCACCAAGATAAGGTAATTAAAGCATTTTTCTCTAATTTTACCAAATGCAAATGGATTAGATTAGATTAGTTACTTTAACTCTTATTTAATAATTGCTTTTGATATTTTTGACTTTGTTAAAGTTAAAACCTTCCTTTTTAAGGGAGGGGCAAAGGCTATGGAATAATCCTCTTGTATACTGTAAAGATTTGTCACTCAAATTGGTTTAATAAAACACTGATTGACCAGTAGCCAGGCAGGATGCACAGGTAGGGTGACCAATCTAAGGATGATAGGAAGGAAAATGGAAGAGTCAGAGGAGTCTCTAGCCAGACACAAGGGGAGCAGGAGATGAACAGGCCATGCTAACAAAGATGCTGCCATGTGGCAAAGCATAAGTAGAAATATGGTTAACTAAAAATGTAAGAACTTATTATTAATAAGCCTGAGCTATTGGCTGAACATCTATAATTAATATAAGGCTTTGTTTGGTAATTTAGGAAGCAGTTGCTGGTATTTGGGAACAGACAGGAAAGAGAAATGTCCATTTACCCTGTATTAGCCATGCATGGACCTTTCAGAAAGTCAAATACTACTGTTTCCCTAAAGGAACATAGCAATAAAATTACTCCTAAATATATTGTACTGTACTGATAGATTAGTGTGTTTTCCAGACATCATCAGAAAAGCTTTTTCCTGCAGTAGATGGTACCAAATACCAGAACTGCAGCTGGAAAATGTGCAGAGAGATAGACACTTTGGAACACTCAGCCCTAAAGGAGATGTCTTCATCACACTTCTACACTTAGAGTTCAGAGAACAGTGCAGAAGAGGAGGTAGAAAGAGTGTAAGAGCCTGAGCCACAGATGAAAACATTTGTAATTAACATTAACCTCTAACTGGTTATTCAGGTACCAGTGGGCAGGAAAGTTTATATGATGACAATTGGCACCCAAAGTCGGGCAAGAATTTCCACATAAAACTTGAGAGACCTTAAGAAGAGATTCTAAATTGGAGTTAAGAGCAGCTTCCTAGTTTGTGTCTTTCATGTGGGCCATGGTACAGAGACACCATGGTACAGAGAAGCCATGACATTCAAGCTTAAGCACAACATATTGGATTTCTGCCACAGTACACAGAGGCATCTCCAAGCCACACAGCACACTGCATGGCAAATTAATCTTTGGCTAGTATAGACAAAAAAAAAGTTTCTGGACTTAATGCTGCTTGGCGTAGACCCACTACTTCCCAGGATTGATGGTGAGCATGACTCCCAAACCTGGTGGTAAACATACCTCCACCATGTTGGGAAGCCAAACATGGTGGAGCCAGCAGCCAAAGCTGCAGATTCTGTCCTAGCTTAATGGTTTAGAAACTCTCCTGGTCAAAAAAGATTGCAGATACACAGTAAGAACAGATTGAGATGGAAAACAATTTAAACAGTTTATAGTGTGTGTAAAAAATATGCATAGGCTTGAAAGAGGGAAGAAAGGAAGGTTAGATAGTTATATAGAGAAACAGATAGTTTAAAAAAATAAAGTCTTTAAAGAGATAGTAAAAGTAATATGAAAGTTAAGCCATGTAAGGATGGAAAATAGAGAGTCTGGATTATCTATGTTATTTTGTTTCTTTTGAATTTTTTGACTGTTAATGTGCTAACTACAGAGAGACATTTGAGAGTGGGGGCTACTAAGTTAAACATACACACACAAACACAAAGACATATATATATATATATATATACATATACATAGTTATATGTATATATATATATAATGTTATCTTGACTTCAAAATTTGGATCTAAGAATTTGTTGCTTTGGAAAAGAGTTTCTGCTTTTGTTTCCGCAGAAGAAGAGAACCTATGGATTGCTTCCAGGTTAATGTGGTTTGATCAAACAAGACCCCCTGAAAAATCTCCAGTAAGAACTGATGTCACAGATGATCCAACTTTTCAGAGCACCTCTGTTGCAATTTCCTGTGAGTTCTGTACCCAGAAAGGCTTCAAGGCTGTTGGCTGAGATGATCTAGCCTCACAGACTACTCCAGTCATGACTTGACCATAATCCTAAATTTTCTTTGTGTCATCATAGGATTACCAGCACCACCAGGATCAGTAGGAAGTATCCTAGAGAACTATGACCACATTTCCAAAAAAAAAAAAAAATGGATTATGGATGTTTACTTTGATTAGGGGGTTGGTTACAAATTGTTATTGGTCATAGCCAATCTCTTTGTAAAAGAAGAAAGGAGAATATGGTATAGAAATATATAATGTAGAAATGAAAGGATAAAAGGGTAGATTATTGAATCTACTTTAATAAAAAAAAAACAAGAGTTAATCTCAAAGTCTTTTACATTGGTATGGATTTCAGTTTATTGATATAAATTTAAGTTAACTTTGTTCTACTGTATGTACATTTTTACTCTTGTTTAAGGTAGTATGTTTATTCAACTTATTTAAAAAATAACGTATAGTTAAGAAATACAAATTAATAGCCATTTATATTAGTAAAAATTATAGTTATGTTAGTTAAGTTTTCTAAGTATACATAGGTATATTTCAATTAGGTGGGTAATCTTCAAACATTAACCATTCTTAACGGTAGACTTTCATGTCCAGCAGAACATAGCCAACACAAAATGAACTCAACAGTATAGATCGGAACATTTTGTCTTATATTGCTTTGTATGGTCATTTTTTGCCTTATTGGTCTTTAGATTGTATATTGTATTCTCTGATTCAGTTTTTTTATGAGTGTGTGTGTATGTGTGTGTGTGTGTGTGTGTGTGTGTGTGTGTGTGTGTGTATTCTCTTCCTTGTGTTCTTTTATTGTGTTTATTATGGTTTCCTTTGGCTTTGTTTTGGTTCTTTGTTTTCTAAAAAGAGAAAATAAAACCATATGGAGTTGGCTACCTAGGAGGTTGTGAGGATATATGAGGAATTTGAGAAGGAGAAAATGTGGTCAGAAAATATTATAGAAAATGTGTTTCTTTTAAAAAAGATGATATTATTATATTTTATTTCAATGGTTCATAAATATTTTTCTTTCTAATATATATCATATCATTGTTAGTTGTTATTTTAAAGTATCCAATTTGTCAATTTGTTTCTGCCACATTAGAAAGATTCATCAGTTGAAAACTGACTCTAATACTGAGTTCTTAATGGGGAAGAATCTTTACCACTGATAAAACAGGACTATGAATTGAACATCTATAGACTTTGAATGACTTGGTTGTGTTGATTAACTGGACAATAGTGAATTAACTGTTTAGAATTACAAATATAATTCATTGATTGACAATGATAATGCATTAGAAGAATACAGTATGTTTTTTAATCTACAAAGAAAATTATAAAATTTATTTTTTCATCAAATATAAAGAAATATAAAATGCAATATGGGTTGATATCAAATAACAGAATAATGATCTTTATTTCCCTCTCTGTAGAAAGGGTGTGTGGAGCTATGAAATATGGCCTGCTAGCCACATGCTAGTGTGGACTTATGCTTCTCCTTGAGAGGCTCCTAATGATATAGATATCTTGATTCAGTAAAACATTATTTAAATGGTAGTATTTCAGTTTTGCCACCACTCTTAATTTTAAAAAGAAAATTTCACAACTATGAAATCAAATATTTCATGATGAAATAAAAGTATCTACTGACCCAAAACATAATTATTCTAAGACTGTATACCTCTTATCTGCAATATATGAAGAAAAACTGACTGATATTACAGGTATAAATATTTCCATTTCAATAATAGATAAAATAATGAGTCAAAAGTTCTTGCAGAAAATTAAATTCTTGTTAAGATCATAGCCTTGTGGACCTATAAGTCATCTATAGAATAATTTATTGTTCAATAAGAATAAAACACGTTTATCATGAGAAGGCATTAAACATTATTAAGATAGGCATAGGAGAAGGAACTGAGGGAGTCAGAGGGCTTTACCAGGAGAACATGGCCCAAGGAATCAACTAAGCAGGGATCATGGATGCCCACAAAGACTAAAAGGGCATTAATGGAGCCTGCATGGGTCTAAGCTAAGTTCTCCGAATATGTGTTATAATTATTGGCTTGATGTTATTTTGGGACTCATGATAATGGTAATGGGGTGTCTCTGACTTTAATTCATGCACTTGGGTCCCTTTTTATTCTGTAAGGTTTAATCTCCCAGCCTTGATGCGAGGGATTTGTGCCTGGTGTTGTGGTATTTTCTTGTACCTTGTTCTTTTGATGTCTCTGGGAGGCCTGCTCTTCTTGGGAGAGCAGAAATGATGGGGCAGTGGATCTACAGGAGAGAGGAGATGAGAGGATGTAAATGCCTACACTTAACCAGCCAAATTTACCTTGTATGGTGACTAGGAATTAAATCAACCTGATTGATTAGAAAGACTGAGGCTCTGACAATTTTATTGAGAGCAATTAAACTTTTTATACCTTTGTCAAAAATAGAATGTAATGACAATTGACATTTGTACTTGCCAGGATACAATAATGTTTACAATCTTTACAAGGTATGAAAGACTAATGACTAAAACCAATTGTTCTGCAAAGCTTCCACTCTTTCTTGATTTCTAAAGGACCATATAGAAGAAACATAAAACAGCTTAAGTGCTTCACTGCTTGAGGAAGTATGTCAATATTTTACAAACTGGAAGACACGTGAGCCCCAAGAGACATGAACTATAACCTGAAAAACCTATGACACATGCCTCTCAAAGCAGGTAGGCAAGGCCACATCCATGGTTCCCTACAACTGGGGTGAAGGAGGAGACTGGGAGGAGTGGAATGAAGGTACATAGTTTACATGTATTATGTGAGAGAAAAATAAATGAAAAAGAAAGGCAACATGCTAAACTTATAAATATCAAATAATTATAAATGAATTTGAAGAATTCAATTTGAAGAATGTTTTCTCTGACCAATATATACCTATAGTGAATGAACATAGCATAATGAATATTAAGCAATTCGTGAATACATGGAAATTAAATACATAGTCCTAAATAGCCTCTGCATAAAAGAGGAAATCACAAAGAAAAAAACAAAAATATTTTTAATCACATAGTATTGAAAATAGAGGATGTGGACATTTCTTACATGCAGATTACTTTCCTAATGGGGGGAATGTTTAGCTCTAAATACTCAGAACAAAAAACTATAAATGAATCTCTACCTTAAAATGTAAATGAATACAAACAAATTAACCTCAAAGCAGAACAAAGTAATTGTTTGGCTAGAATCTCCAGCTCACTTCTGCTTGATCTGACCGTTCCTCCCTCTCCTAACCCTACCCCCTCTATCCAGTTTCATGGATGAGGGCTTCTCCCCTGAAGCTGCTAGCTGCTCAAGACCCCTAAGTGCCCCTTGTACTTGGGCACAAACCCAGCTTGTGGAGGGAATGTCATCACCCCACACCTACAGGGTATTTAAGACCCCTGCTTTAGATTGGTCATAAGATTTTCTAATGCTCTATTTCCCTGCCTCGATCTCAAGGAGACTGGAGGGTCACACCGGAGTGCTTTTCCCAAGTAAACCTGGTGTTTTATTTTTTAATTCGGCTTGATCTATCTTACTGTTTTGTTGGAAAAACCTATTAATGGGGTACAGAAAACCTACCATCTTGGGGCCAGAAGCCCAGAAGGAGTTTAACCTTCCCTCCCAGGCAGACCTGGTCTCCCAAGTACATGGGAGGCTACTCCTTTTTTTATCTTCCTCTCCAACATATGGAATTGACTTTTGACCCAGCTAAGTCATCCATTTCCAAGCCACTGCCTACAGATGTCTAGGAACACTTCTGAGTCAAGACCCCTCCTGGGTCAAAGACCCTGGTGTTCCCATCAAGGCACAGCCATACTAGGCAACCATGATCTGTCTGGAGAAAAGACTGTCTTGTTCCATGGATCCTTTGTGGAGGAGATGTCCTACACCAAAGGCAATCCCACACCCTCCCGCTCAACCTCAGGCTCTAGCAGTGGATGCACTGCTCCAGTCTTCAGTCTTCAGCGCTGACTTGGAAATGGGCAACTGCAGTTGGAAACCCAGTCCTCAGTCACCCCTGGGGAGTCTACTGCATAAAACATTCAAATGGAGGCTGTTTCACAACATACCACAAACAATTTCAGCTCCCTTATCCAGGATTTTTGAGCTCTGCACTCCCCTCTCCCTCCTCCCTGTTCTCTGTCTGCACTCCCCTCTCCCTCCTCCCTGTTCTCTGTCTGCACTCCCCTTTCCCTCCTCCCTGTCTATGTCTGCACTCCCCTCTCCCTCCTCCCTGTCTCTGTCTGCACTCCCCTCTCCCTCCTCCCTGTTCTCTCTCTGCACTCCCCTCTCCCTCCTCCCTGTCTCTGTCTGTCTGCACTCCCTCTCCCTCCTCCCTGTTCTCTGTCTGCACTCCCCTCTCCCTCCTCCCTGTTCTCTGTCTGCACTCCCCTTTCCCTCCTCCCTGTCTATGTCTGCACTCCCCTCTCCCTCCTCCCTGTTCTCTGTCTGCACTCCCCTCTCCCTCCTCCCTGTCTCTGTCTGCACTCCCCTCTCCCTCCTCCCTGTTCTCTCTCTGCACTCCCCTCTCCCTCCTCCCTGTCTCTGTCTGTCTGCACTCCCCTCTCCCTCCTCCCTGTCTCTGTCTGCACTCCCCTCTTCCTCCTCCCTGTCTCTGTCTGCACTCCCCTCTTCCTCCTCCCTGTTCTCTGTCTGTCTGCACTCCCCTCTCCCTCCTCCCTGTCTCTGTCTGCACTCCCCTCTCCCTCCTCCCTGTTCTCTGTCTGCACTTCCCTCTCCCTCCTCCCTGTCTCTGTCTGCACTCCCCTCTCCCTCCTCCCTGTCTCTGTCTGTCTGCACTCCCCTCTCCCTCCTCCCTGTCTCTGTCTGCACTTCCCTCTCCCTCCTCCCTGTCTCTGTCTGCACTCCCCTCTCCCTCCTCCCTGTTCTCTGTCTGTCTGCACTCCCCTCTCCCTCCTCCCTGTCTCTGTCTGCACTTCCCTCTCCCTCCTCCTTGTTCTCTGTCTGCACTCCCCTCTCCCTCCTCCCTGTCTCTGTCTGCACTTCCCTCTCCCTCCTCCTTGTTCTCTGTCTGCACTCCCCTCTCCCTCCTCCCTGTCTCTGTCTATCTGCACTCCCCTCTCCCTCCTCCCTGTTCTCTGTCTGTCTGCACTCCCCTCTCCCTCCTCCCTGTCTCTGTCTGCACTTCCCTCTCCCTCCTCCCTGTCTCTGTCTGCACTTCCCTCTCCCTCCTCCCTGTCTCTGTTTGTCTGCACTCCCCTCTCCCTCCTCCCTGTCTCTGTCTGCACTCCCCTCTCCCTCCTCCCTGTTCTCTGTCTGCACTCCCCTCTCCCTCCTCCCTGTCTCTGTCTGCACTCCCCTCTCCCTCCTCTCTGTCTCTGTCTGCACTTCCCTCTCCCTCCTCCCTGTCTCTGTTTGCTGCACTCCCCTCTCTCTCCTCCCTGTCTCTGTCTGCACTAGGCCCCACTCTCTTCCCTGTTTCATGTTTGTCAACTGCCTCTCATGTCTCCACTCTGAGATGGCCTCTTGCTTCCTCATTGTCCCCATTGCAGGACAAACTTCTTGCTCTAACTCCGTTGTTTCTGGTGTGTTCTCTTAGTGGCATACCTTGACAGGGACCATCAAAATATACCCATTTTTGCCATTTTACTCACTACCCTCTCCTTGCTAAGGTTGGAGAAGAGATGTGTCATTTGACTTCACTGCCATCTTGTTTAAAGGTGAAAACACAGAATGGGCCTATAGAAGAGACAACTGGTCTCCAAGATATTTTAGATTAGGATGGATTTCTGTATGATAATTTCTGGCCTGTCTTAAAAGCAATGTTTATGAAAGATGGAATTTGAAACAATTCCACTTGAATGAAGTATTAACGCTGCACCTCCATGTATTCATGTACAGGGACCTATCTTGCTGGCAGCCAGATTTTTTAATGAAAGAGAGTTCCATTGACACTGATTTTAAGGGACACTGAATTATTTACACTGTTGAAATTTGGTTTGGCCTTCTGTAAGTATGATTGTTCTCTGTCTTCATTCTTGAAATAAAAACTTATGATCACAGCTCAACACCAGAGACTGAGGTATTTCTATTTTATGATGCAGCAAGACAGTGACCTAAGCATTCTCTCTAAGGATGTCTCCTTACCTAAGGCCTATTTAGGCTAACAGAAACTGATTTAGAAATACATGTCTAACTTCCTTTTTTCTTTTTTTACTAACTTTGTTAAGCTGTACTTTGGTAAACTAACTCACAGAAAACTGCTGTGTTGCATAAAGGTGCACTATAGAAGGAACAGAAAAGATCTCAGTCTCTCTGTGGACTTTGTTTATGAGTTAAAAGTCTTATCTTGAGATTAAAAGAGCTTCCATTCAGAAACCGTTGTGTTTTTAAGGGTAACCTTAACAGGGATAAACCTTTAAAATCTTAATTTTCTAAGATATACAAGTTAACTGCCAGTCACTGTGAATATTCTGACCAGTCCCTTGAAATCACACCCCTTGCGCTGCCCTGTGTCCTGACATAAAAGCCTCATTTGGCTATCTTGCAACACTTCTTGGACCTCTGGGAGGCTGGAGGTCAGTCTGCTGGGCCTTATATCTCACCATGAGAAAAGTACCTATCGCTCTCTGCCCCCACCCATGGCTTGGGTTTATTCTTCTGTGGCTCCAGCACCGTGATGCTGCCTGGAGGGTCCCTCTCTCCCACTTGGATACACTGCTACTGTTTCCTGATCACCTTCACAGTACTGAGCTCCAATGCATTGACCATGAAAGTTTCCCAGAAAAATTTTCTCTGTCTTTCTTTCACAAAGTCTATTTCCTATGTGTGAATGGAAATGTATGATTGATATGGCCATCTATATTTCTTTCTGATTGATTTTTAAATACCTCAGTTTTTTATGTTCCTTACATTTTCAGTTTATTTGGAAAAAGAAAAAAAAAAAGCTAGCTTAGGGATGGAAACCAAATTGGGTATCTAATGCCCATTGACATACCAGGAAACTAGACTCAATATTGTCAATTGATATTTATTGGCTAGAATAGCCCTGCAATTGGATGGGACACTTGACCTTCTTTATAGAGAAAAAGGGAGGTATTGTATAACCTTAAGAAATTATTATTTCTTTTTTTTTTTTTTTTTTTTTTTTTGGTTTTTCGAGACAGGGTTTCTCTGTGTAGCTTTGCGCCTGTCCTGGAACTCACTTGGTAGCCCAGGCTGGCCTCGAACTCACAGAGATCCGCCTGGCTCTGCCTCCCGAGTGCTGGGATTAAAGGTGTGCGCCACCACCGCCCGGCAAGAAATTATTATTTCTATATAAATCATTCAGAATTATGATCTGGCTGTACTCAAAGATCAGAACTACAGCTAAAGAGCCTTAAAAATAAGTAATGGATTCAGATGTCATTGCCAACAGCTTAAAAAATTGTTTTTTTTTACTCAAGGTCTATTTATGCTTGAGAATGTGAGCCTCCCTGTCTTTGCTAACTTCATTAAGCTGTAACTAACTGGGAAACCTGTATATTCAGATTTAATTCATACCTTTTAACAGATCTTGTTCCCCCAGTCCTCAAAAACCTATAGAGATCTGAGAATATGACATTAAAAAAAAAGCTTTTGATGATAGAGAGACATGTCAGCTTCTGGGAGCATCCTGTATCTATTCCAAGAAGACGGATGGCCACAGAAGAACTTAAACCTGGAAGCTTTTGGCAAGGCTGGCCATGCAACGAAAAGCTGAGATCCTGTCCAGACTGTGAATAAGTAGAACAACAGAGGACCGATTGCCCCATACTGTAAAATTTCTACTCAACAGAAAAAAAATCTATCAGATCTTCTGGGCTTATCAGGTGAACAATTGCTGCCTTTGAGACTTCTGTCCTCCAACAAAGATGTAGAGACTTGGAATTGCTGTCTAGGTATCTGGAAAGCTGTCTCACTTCTTAAATTTTTCCTTCTTGGTTCTGACAATGTTTGATGACTAGAGTAACAGTTTAACAGGCACAGACTTCATAGTATAGGGTAGACTGGTTTCAGATGTAACTCCAGAGGTTCAAAGTTTTAAAATTGATAAATGCAGCTTTGATAAACTGATAGAACATTGACTACAAAGAGTACTTAAGAGTCTTTAAATGGATTTTTTTACCCATTTGCTATGATAAAAATCTGTTCCAACTGTCTTACAGATACCCACAGTCTCTTAGGAAAAGTTCGGCTACTGCATCAAAAAATCTGATCTGATAAAAATTAACAGTCTCCAGAGCCCATTTTAACCTCACCCATTTTCAAGCATATTTTGCAGTTTCCCTCCTTCTGCCCAGGCCAAGGGGTTCTCCAGATATGCCAGCCCCTGCACTAGCTGGCACTACCTCCTAGAATGCCAATCACCAACCAAGGATGCCAACTAGGATGAATGCACCCCCACCTCCAGAGATATGGAAGATATGATGGCTCCTGTACTCATAAAGAACACATCATCCTTCACTTCACTGCTGTTACCAGCTCTCTACGCTCAGGTAGGCATTTGCCCAGTAACTGGAACCTGCTCATCCTTGCCTCTTCTGTACAACCAGGGTACTTCCCTGTTCCATTCTTTCTGTCAGCCATCACTTTTCCCATGGCTAGCCCAGCTCATAAGGCCAACTATAACAATCTATTTTTTTCTCCTAGTAACCTCAAGGAACAGACCCCTGAGCTCTCCATGATGACAGCTAACTGAGTGCTCCTTCACTTCTACCTCCAGTCATGCATGACTCCTGGTTCCCCCTCCCAACTTCACCCCTTGTCAGCTTGAAGTAGCCTTGAGAATCAAATGCCCTTGTTCCCCCACTTGCACCCTTAATTCACCTTTTTATAATAATCAAAATGGAGGAATGTTAATATTATTACCTGCTCTTTGAAATCCTACCCCTTAGGGCAGCCCTGCATCCTGACATAAAAACCTCATTCTAAGGACAAATTCCTCCCTTTCTGCTCTCTCTCTCTTCCACTTTTCTTTCCATGAGGTGTACACCCTTGAAACCCCTTCCTCTCTCCTTTCTGTCTATCTTTCTCTTTCTCTTCCTAATAAACTCTTTCCATATAGATACAGAGTCTGGGTTGTGAATTACTGGCAGCCGCTTCCACCATTCCCACATGGTGTGCATCTGCCCAGCCAGCCACTGCAGCTGCCCAGCATGCCAGCAAGTTTTCCCCCACATGTGGGCCCTGACTTTGCCAGCCTTGGATCCCCTGATTGCAAATTTATAAGTCACCTCATAAGGAATCAACTTTTTTGTTATGTTCAGATTTTGCTTATATATATATGTTTTCAAGGTTAAGCCTAAAATAAGTGACTAGAAACAAACAACATTTGTCTATTTTAGATATACTTAACAGATAATGATTTTTAAATGCTTCACAGATCTGAGAATATGGCATTTAAAATATTTAATATAAAAGCTTTTCATGATAGAGACATGCCAACTCCTGGGAGGACCCCTATCTCCTCCAAAGAAGATGGATGAGTAAAGAAGAACTTCTACCTGGAGCTTGCTTTAAATGTAGCAAAGCCAGTCAAGGAGGGAAAAAAATCTGCCTTTCACCTCAGCTGCTGCCAAGAACCTGTCCTGAATGTGAACAAGAAGGACACTAGGAAATTAATTTCCCTGTTTGCCAAGACAAGGTAGGTGGGTGTCTCCAAATTCCTACTCCACAAGAAAGTCTGTCAGATTTTCTGCGACTGGCATCTGAAGATGGATGCTGCCCTGGGACCTCTGTCCCTAGCAACCATGGATGAACCTGGGGTAGCTAAGTAACTGGTAAGTCCCTGTCATTTTAAACAGATTTGGAAGTTGTTTCATTTCTGCGTACTCAGCTGAAATTTATCCCTCTCAGATCTGAGTGTGTTTGATGACTAGGGTACTGAAAGCTTCACCTGTTTAAAAGCTCTCTCCCAACCCCTGAAGCTGCAACCACCTTGATAGTTCACGTCTATCATTACTTAAGTTTCTTATTAAAAATACAGACATGTTTCCCTTGTTCACAGGCTTCAGCTGTAACATTACACTAAAGGAACACAGAAAATGATTTAAAGTTTGTAAAGATGTTTCATACTTACTTCTATCCCTTTTCTATGCTATTATTACAGTGGAATTTTAGAGGTTCAGAGTTTTAGTATTGATAAATGGAGTTTTGATGAACTGATAGAGCACTGAATACTTACTATTCAGTCACAAGCTCAAGATTCTAAATTTCTTCTTCTTTTCTTGTAAGGATAGACTTAAAGCTGTGTTTCGTTGGGCTAAAACCAGGCTTTCTAGACATAGGAAAAATGTTCATGTCTTCTAACCCAAAATCATAGCCTTTGACGTGACACCAAAGTGTAAATCTGCTCCAACTGTTTTACAGACACCTGTATGTTCCTGGGGAAAGAGTGTTGCCACTGTATCAAGGAATCTGGCCTGGTGGAAACTAATGAGTCATTCCACAATTCCACCATTGTCATGGCATGTTTCCCAAGCAGGATAAGTTGTAGGTCAAAGGTTTTGTGGCTTGGTTTGTGTCCATGTTTATCTTTTGGATGCTGCAAAGTGCCTTCTTTCACTAAAGAGACTAGAACGTATAGGTGCAGGTTTTGTGTAGGCAATAACTTAACTAACTATTCCATGTGTCCCATCAAAACAACTCAGGCTATTGCTTTGCCAAATGGTTGCTATCTGCAAACCAACACCCACACAGCTCATTGAATGTGGACAACTCAAATCAATGCCACCCATCTCTGCCACTGAAAGCTTCTCCAGGTGGCAACAGATGGCCAGTTCAGTCTGTTTTCATCACTACTAGGAGTCTGTTATAGGACTACCTTCATACATTAAAGGAGGTTTCCACTGCACTAGATTTCGACACCACCCCAAGTGCTCCGCAATTCTAGTTTTCTCTCCCCACATTCTCTCCCTCCATTCCATCTCCACCTCAGCCCATAACTGATCACATACTCCCATCCCTACCTGCCCACAGTACACTTATAAAATCTATTTTTACCTCCTAAGGAGATCTATATGTTCCACCTATATCTCTCCTTTTTACCTAATCTATTTTGGTCTATCATTTGTAACTTGGTTATCATTTACTTAACAGCTAATATCTAATTATAAGTAAACTCATACCATGCTTGTCTTTTTGCATCTGGGTTACCTCACTCAGAATAATTTTTTTCTAGTTCCAAATATATGCCTGTTAATTTCATGATGTCATGCTTTTAACACCTGAGTAATACTCCATATATCACATTTTCTTTATCCATTGTTCTGTTGGGGAACATTTAGATTACTTGCAGTTTTTGGTACTATGAATTTAGCCACAATGAGCAAAGTTGAAGAAATTTCTTTGAGGTAAGATAGAACATTCTTTGGGTATTTGCCCTATAGAGTTATATCTGTATCTTGAGGTAGTTCCATTTGCAACACATTGGAGAATCACAATATTGCTTCCAAAAGTGACTGTGCAAGTGTCCAGTCCCATCATCAGTGGAAGAGTGCTCCCCGTGTTCTACATCATTGCAAGCATGAGCTGTCACCTGTGTTATCCTCGCCATTCTGACAGGTCTAAGGTGAAATCTCAAAGTAGTTTTGATTTGTATTTCCCTGATGGCTAAGGATGTTGAACATTTCTTTAAATGTTTCTCAGCCATTTGAGTTTCATCTATTGAAAATTCTGTTTAGATCTGTACTCCATTTATTAATTGGATGATTTCAGTTTTTTCTTTTTTTAATTTATTTTCTTGAGTTCCTTATATATTTTGTATATTAGTTCTCTGTTGGTTTTGGAGTTGTTGTGGTTGGGGATTTAGCTCAGTGGTAAAATGCTTACCTAGTAAGTGCAAGGCCCTAGGTTTGGTCCTCAGCTCCCAGAAAAAAAAAAGACAAATTAACAAAACAAAAAAAAAGGAAAGAAAGAAAAATACAAGGTAATTGGATATGGAGTTGGTAAAAATCTTTTCTCATTCTGTAGGTGGTCACTTTGTCTAAATGATAATGTCATTTATATTATAGAAGCTTAACAGTTTTGTGAAGTTTCATTTATTAATTGTTAATCTCAGTATTTATGATATTGATGCTCTGATCAGAAAATCATCTCCATCAATATTTTCACTGCTATTCCCTACTTCCTCTTCTATCAAGTTCAGTGTGTCTTGTTTTATGTTGAAGTATTTGATTCACTTGGACTTGAGTTGTGTGATGGGTGATATATATGGGTATATTGCATTCCTGTTCATGCAGATATCAGTGTGATCAGCATCTGGTTGAATATGCTTTCTTTTTTCCAGTGTGCATTTCTGTCTGCTTTATCAAAATTGAATGTCCATATGTGTGTGGATTTAAGTCTGAATGCTCAATTTTATTCTATTCATCAATGTATCTGTTCTTGTGCCAATACCGTGCTCGTTATTTATTATTATTTTTTTACATGATACTTTGCTCAAAGTATTTATTAGCTTTAAGAATTCCCTGGTGGAATTTACATAGTGATTATGTATATTATCGTATCATTTACAAATAATGGTACTGTAATACATTCTGAAACTAGAAATGATGAGACCTCGAGCAGTTCTTTTATAATTCAGGATTGTTGCAGCTACCCTGTGCTTTTTGTTTCTCTATATCACCTTGAGAATTTTCCTTTCAAAGTATTTAAATAATTATCTTGGAATTTTGATGGGAATTGCATTGAATCTGTAGATTACTTTTGGTAGGATGTCCCCTTTACTATTTTAATCCTAACAATTCATGAGAAAGGAGGATCTTTCTATCTTTTTCAATTTTTTTAATACAAGTATTTCACTTCCTTGGTTAGAGTTGGACCAAGATATTTTATGTTATTTAAGGTTACTGTGAAAGACTTTGTTTTCCTGATTTCTTTCTCAGTCATTTGTAAATTGTATAGAAGAGGGCTACTGATTTTTTGTTTTGTTTTGTTTTTTTAGTCATTCTTATATCCAACTACTTTGCTGAAAAGAACTACAGGATTTCCCTGGTGAAATTTAAAATGCCACTATTTATACTGTTATATCATTTGCAAATAATAATACTTTGACTTCATCCTTTCCAATTTGTATCCCTTTGATCTCCTTCAGTTGTCTCATTGCTCTAACTAAGACTTCAATAACTTTTTGTCTCCTTGAGCTGATCTTCTTTGAGTATTCAGGCTATTGCTTCCAAATATCTGGTATTAGTTTTAAATATTTATTATTATTATTATTATTATTATTATTATTATTATTATTATTATTTTGAAATTGCATAATGTACACAATATATTTCAATCTTTACCGCATGGTGCCTACCAATATTTCTCTCTCCCAAATTCCTGATCTTTAAAATAAAATATTATTAAAAGTCCACAAAGTTTAATTAGTGTTGCCCTTCCACTAGGACATGAGCCATACACCCAAAGAATAGAGATAGACTTTATCTTAGAAGCTATCAACTGTCAATACATTCTCAACTAAGGTAAGGGCTCTGGAGTCTCTTCTCCATCCATACTGAATTTGAACTGGTTTGATATCTTATAGATCCTCTGTAGCCAAACATAATTGCTGTCATGTACACATCAGCCATGTCATGTCCAAAGGACAATGTTGTTAGTATCCTAATTGAAGACTTTCACAGGGTTTACAATGTATCAATAATGTTATTTTCTACAGGCACTCTGGGGAGTGAATGATACCAGTCTGTATCTACATTTAGACAGAATGATTAACTCAATTATTTCAACTCTTTCTGGCCTACTTTCAAAAATTTCTGAGAATCTGCTATTTGTAATCACACAAATCATTTTATTATAAACTTGTCTGTATGTGCACCCATCAATAATGTTTAGTTCTTGGAAAAAGAAAAATTATAAATGCACTGTTATGTATGGTATTTGATGTACAAGACTGCCTATAGGCCTTAGTAGAAACATCTACCATGACTGAGAGACAGAAAGTAATTTTGGTACTTGATGTGCTCAGTTGTCTTGGATAATGTTGGAGAATATCTTGAGAAACAAAACAATGTCCAAAAGAGCTCCCTAATAAATGAAATGGTTTATCTAGGAACATGTTGGAGGAGACATTTGAGGCTTCAATTTAGCAGATAGCTGATTTTAACTCTATCTTTGAGGCTGTGAGATCAAGTATCACAGTTATGTTTAGTTTTCCAATTTTCTACTCTGTGAACTTTTTTATTTTGTTTTCCAAACGCTGTACTGTAGCAAAAATGTACCATAATTGAACACTGAATTACTTTAATTCATTTTAAAATAAGAGTCTTGGCATTCAATATATTTTTTGCATTTGCATTTCAAGCACCTTAAGAAATATTTAAAAGACATCCACTTCCTTTATAATCTCCAAATTAACCTCTAAATCTGTTCTTCACTTAACCCAATACAATATTCATGCTTATCCTATCAACAACACTGAGTTCTCAGAAAGGGAAAAAGACATTAAATTAAGTTTCTCCCAGTGAAATTTGAAATACTATCTTTAACAATTGATTTTAAATTCCACTGTACATGATTTCAATGAAGCGCTATGTTCTAGTCCTGTGTATTCACTATGGACTCACATACTCAGCGCCTCTTCCAAAATGCCACAAATTTCTTCCCACATCTCTGTCTATGACCTTGACAAATGATGTAGCAAGCCATCTATTATCTTGTTTATTCACAATTTATTTTCTTAGGTGTTGTAAATTCTAGATGATTTCTGTATGAAAGAAAGTATGGTTCATAGACAAGTAACACTGACATGCTAATTGTTATAAACTAATGGTATGCATTACACTCATTTCAGGTCCTTGAGTAATCTATTATTCTCTGGTATGTATAAGCCAGTACAGGAATTTTTTTCAAGATGGCACATAATGACAATGAGCATTTGCTATAATTCTCTCCTCATTTTTCTGAAAAAATATGTGAAAATATTTATGTAGCTTGACCAAACTCACACCTTTCTTTTTTTGCAAATTAATATCATTTAATTCATTTACAATTTCTTAAATTTTAACTACTACAGTATAATGTGGAAAAAATAGGGACCTTGCAGAAAATCTGAAAATGTCAAATAAAATTGAAGATTAATTCAAAAGGCTTATAGGTAAAATCCCACTTGCTACTTGTTATTCTTGGAAATGGAGAAATGACTCTTATGCTAATGGTGACGTCATATTACCAAAAAAACCTCTAATTGTGAAGAAAGGGCAACAGAACACTGTTTAAGGATATGTGGATTTCCTCATTTGCCCAGGACTTTGTATACTTATAATAGCAGCCTCGTAGAGGTGATTCAGTGTATTATATTTCTGAGAATCTGACAATACCCCTCTCTTTTTAAAAATTTTCCCTTTTTGTAAACTTATCTGAGAAATTTGAATGTTTAATCAGTTTTCCAACCAATCCTTGCTAACACTTGGTAATTATTGTCCTCTATATTACAGTTATCAGTCCTCTTACCTCTCCTCTCTCACCCTATCACCCTTTGTGTGTGTGTGTGTATGAGTGTGTGAATGTGTGTGTGTGTGAACATGTGAGTATGTGTGTTACTACTTTAACCAGGATACGGACTTACATGCCATTCATGATTAAACAATCCACTGAAATGGAGGGTTTTTGTTTGTTTGTTTGTTTTTCACTGTAACAATGAGTCTTCCCAGATGGAGCAGAAGAAATCTTGGTCCTGTGTCCTTTTATTTCCTCTTGTCCCTCTGTCCTGGCACAGGAATAGCATATAAATTAAGTCCTTGAGATTGGCCTGGCTGATTTAAATTTCCGTATTGTTAATGTGAGTCTCAACAGTTGAAGCAAGTTCTTGAATACAGTCCACGAGCTGTGTTGAAAATATAATATCAAATCAAACTTGTTGGATATATTCGATCACACTATGCATTTGCATTAGTTAAATAAAATTAACCTTGGGCCAGGAGGCTGTATTAGCAACTAATTGTCAGAAAGTAATTTTAGAACATCAGAGGGAATCTAGGAAAGACAAAAAGACACAGAAAGTGGTAGGGTAGGGTTTGGAGTGGCACAGGTGTTTTTGATTTGGCAAAGCATGGGTCTTTTAGAGACACCAGCAAGGAAGGAAGACGAGCTAATTACAACCCAGCCTCCCTGAGCTAGCAGGTTTTTACTCCAGCTTTTGAATCTCCAGTCTTACTCATAAACAGAATGATAGAGATTTAGTTAAAACTAACTTTAGCTGCAGCAATAAGACCAGTGCCAGGGTGAACAGAATTCTCACCAAGCTGCAGCTTGAGTGACCAGGACACTGCTAGAAAAGAAGGCCAGTAACTGTGGAGTTGAAATTTCTGGCTTAAAGACCAGTACATTAAGGTGCAGCCACTGTGGCAAAGTTAAAACAACACAAACTCATGTACATTATATTACAATTTCTTTCTAATTGATGAGAAATGTTGAGATACAAATAGGCACATAATATTTTATTTTCAAGCACCACATTTGGAAAAAAGAATGAACCTTTGAATTTGATACTCTCAATCACTTCTTAAATGACCTTAGAATTATAAGTAATAGCCAGGCGGTGGTGGCGCATGCCTTTAATCCCAGCACTCGGGAGGCAGAGCCAGGCAGATCTCTGTGAGTTCGAGGCCAGCCTGGGCTACCAAGTGAGTTCCAGGAAAGGCGCAAAGCTACACAGAGAAACCCTGTCTGGAAAAAAAACAAACAAAAAAAAAAGAATTATAAGTAATAATCTTTCACATACCCATAGTAAAATATAAAATCATGTGATGTATCAAATGATGTGATTTGGTACTACTCTAATAAATAAAAAGATGTAATAATTTAAGAGTCTGCTAACATTTTTGACTTTGTCTTTCTTTTCCAGAATGAAAATAAATATCCACATTCTCTAAATTGAATCTGAGTGATATTTTAAAGGAAGACCTTAAAATTAATATACAAGTATCATTCATAAATCCTGATAAAAATGAAATAAAGGTTTATATTGGTGAGATATTATGGTTGTAGTTTCTGACTTGCCAAGGGACACAATCTCACACCAAATTTTTTGATCCTCTGATTTTACACTTTTTAAGTCCCTTTTCCATAATGTTCCCTGAGCCTTATATGCTGGAGTGTTTTGTAGATGTATCAACTGGCACTCAGCTACGCAATTCTGAAGTTTTAGTAGGTGTAGTTCTCTTTAGTAGTCTACTTATATTCTAAAGAACAGTTTCTTTGATGAGGATGAAAACTATAATTATCTGTGAATATGAGGACAAATGTTTATTGATTATTATTAGGGATTATTCTGTTTAAATGTGGAACTGTGAGCTGAACCTTACCAATAGATATCCAAAAGTGGACAGAGAAATGCCCATGAAACCTCAACCTTGCAGAAAGAATGAGAAGTAAATGAGGAAAGCTAGAAGCAGGAGGGGTGGCCTTCATCAGGGAAGAGCTCACCAACTGATTTTTTAATACCGGATGGTCATCTCTTTAAACATACATACATGTAACATTATACAAATGAAACAGGATATATATATATATATATATATATATATATATGCAACATCAAAGAAAGAAGAGACCATGTAATGGGAAGCAGAAATTTTATTTTTGTTACTTAGTTGATTTATTTCTTTTTTTAATTATTAAAAAATTTTCTATTCATTTTACTTACCAACCACAGATCCCCCCTCCTCCCTCTTCCTACCCCCCAGCCTTTCCCCCAAACCCACCCCCCATTCCCACCTCCTCCAAGTCAAGGTCTCCCATGGGGAGTCAGCAGAGCCTGGTACATGCAGTTGAGGAAGGTCCAAGCACATCTGCCTTGCACCAAGGCTGCACAAGGTGTCCCACTATAGGCACTGGGCTCCAAAAAGCCTGCTCACGCACCAGGGAGAGATCCTGATTCCCCTGCCTGGTGTCCCCCCAAAAAGTTCAATCTAAACAACTGTCTTGCATCTCCAGAGGGCCTAGTAAAGAACCATGGGGGCTCCACAACTGTTGGTCCACAGTTCATGGGTTTCCACTAGTGTGGCTGGTTGTCTCTGTATGTTTTTTCATCATGATCTTGATGTTCCTTGCTTACAGAATCCCTCCTCTCTCTCATTGATTGGACTCCCTGAGCTCGGCCTAGTGCCCAGCTGTGGTTCTCTGCATATGCTTCCATCAGTAACTGGTGAAGGCTCTATGATGACAGTTAGGGAATTCAAAAATCTGGTTACCAGAGTAGACCAGTTCAGGCATCATCTCCACTATTGCTAGTAGTCTAAGGTGGGGTCATCTTTGTGGATTCCTAGGAACTTCCCTAGCACCCTGATTCTTCCCATCCCCATGATGTCTTCATTTATCATGGTTTCTCTTTCCTTGCTCTCCCACCCTGTCCCTGTTCCAGCTTGAACCTCCCATTTCCTTATGCTCTCATCCCCCATTCTTCGCCCTCCACTACACACTCTCACTCCCAGTTTGCTCATGTAGATCTCATCTAAGGAGAAATGTTATAATTAAATTATAATTAAAAATTTTTAAAGTAAAATAAAGAGACTCATTTAGAGGTTAATGGCAGAATAAAGTTAAATATGCTCTCTGTAAAAATTCAGTAGTGAGTCATGCAGCAGTGGTGCATGCCTTTAATCCCAGCACTCAGGAGGAAGAGCCAAGTGGATCTCTTTGAGTTCGAGGCTAGCCTGGTCTACAGAGAGAGATCCAGGACAGGCATAAAACTACACAGAGAAACCCTGTCTCGAACAATAAAAACAAAAATAAACAAGCAAAAAACATCCAGTAGTGATATTTTGTTTAAAAAAAACCCATTTATTATGGTTTTTAAAATTACAAACATAAGAACCTTAAAGAATGACTAGCATTTTAATTTTATAATTAATTTAATTTTACATATCAGCCACAGATTCCCCTGTTCTCCTTCCTCCCGCCCTCTCCCCACCCTCCCCCTAATCCACTCCCCATTGCCACCTCCTCCAAGGCAAGGACTCCCCTGGGGATTCAGCTCAGCCTGGTAGATTCAGTTGAGGCAGGTCAAGTCCCCTCGTCCCTTCACCTAGGCTGAGCAAACTGTCCCAGCATAGGCCATAGGTTTCAAAAAGCCAGCTCATGCACTAAGAACAGATCCTGGTCCTACTGCCTGGGGGCCTCCTAAATAGTTCAAGCTAATCGATTGTCTCATTTATCCAGAGAGCCTGATCCAGTTCCATGGGGGCTCCTCAGCTATTGGTTCATAGTTCATGTGTTTCCACCAGTTTGGCTATTTGTCCCTGTGCTTTTTTCAATCTTGGTCTCAATATCTCTTGCTCATATAATCCCTCCTCTCTCTCACCAATAGGACTCCTGGAGCTCCACGTGGGGCCTGGCCTTGGATCTCTACATCTGCTTCCATCAGTCACTGGATGAGAGTTCTATCATGACAGTTAGGGTGTTCGGCCATCCGATCACCACATTAGGTCAGTTCAGGCTCTCTCTTGACCATTGCCAGTAGTCTATTGTGGAGGTATCTTTGTGCATTTCTGGGGACCTCTCTAGCACTTTGCTTCTTCCTATTCCCATGGGGTCTTTATTTATCATGGTATCTCTTTGCTTGTTCTCCCTCTCTGTTCTTGATCCAGCTGGGATCTCCCACTCCCCTAAGCTCTCTTCCCCCCGACCCTTGCCCTTCATTGCCGCCCCCCTCCATGTCCAGTTTGCTCATGTAGATCTCATCCATTTCTCTGTCATTGGGCGATCCCTGTGTCTTTCTTAGGGTCCTCTTTACTAGGCAGCCTTGCCGGATTTGTGAGTAGCAGTCTAGTCATCCTTTGCTTTACTTCTAATATCAGGAGCTCTCTGGGCTGGATGGGAGCTCTCTGGGCTGGATGGGGATGGCTAGCATTTAAGAGCACTTGCTCTGCTTCCAGAGGACCAGAGTTCACCTCCCAGCATCCATATAAGGGGACTCACAACTACTTATAAGTCTAGCTCCAGGCAATAGGACACTCTATGCTTTCTAATTGTGTGATACAACTCAAAAATTAATCTGAAATACAGGGTTTATTTGGCTTAATTATCCTAATCACAGATTACCCAATCAAAAATTGGTGTATAGATCAGAACAGAGAGCTCTGAAAGAATTTTTTTAAATAACTAAGAAATATATGAAAAAGTGTATTTAAATATACTATTACCATAGTAAGAATGGTAACAACAAGGAAACAGCTGACAACAAACATTTCCAGGATATTGGATAGGGGGAACCTTATCCACTCCCAGTGGGACTGCAAACAGGCATGGGTGTAGTTGCTCAACACAAAATGGACTCCTTGTTTTTTCTGCACTTATTTTGTATTGGCTTTATTCACTCTTTTAGTTACTTTTCTATTGTTGTGTTCAGACAAAATAACCAAATAAACTTACAGAAGATAGAGTTTATTAGAGACTTACAGTTTCAGAGAGTGAGTAAATGGCTATCATGTTGGGCAACATGGCTATTGACAGGCAGGCACCATATTGAAACTGTAGCTGAAAGTTTCCACTTTGAGATAGAGTCACAAGGTAGAGGGAGCTAACTGGCAGTCATGGGTTTTTTTGAAATCTCAGACTGTCCTCAGTGACATACTGCTTCCAGCAAGGCCAAAACTCCTGATGTGTCCTCAAAGTTCTTTCAACTAATGAACAGGATTTCAAACATATGAGCTTACAGAGGCTAGTCTCATTTAAACCACAATAATTTTCTTTTTCTCTTTTTGTTTATCTGTTTTGATTATTGTTTTTCTTTTTTTTTTATTTTGTGTGGGGGGAAGGGAGAGAAAGAACTAAAAGCTTGGTGATTAAGAAGGATGAATTAATCTCTGGAATGAGAAAATATAATCAAAATACATTACATAAAAAAATTCAATATCTTAATGTATCATGGAAATTTACATATATAATCGATTATTTTACTGACTCAAGACCATTTAAATAATTTTATCACATTGGAAGAGAATATTTACTTATTTTAAAAATAAGATTGGCAAGTGGTTTTTAATGATTGAACATGACTGTAAAATTTTATGCGAGTTACATTTTTCTGGTTACATTTCAAGTTAGATATCTTAGTAATATTAAAAATAATTACATGATCATTTTTTATAAGATGTTTTTCCACTTTTGTAATATCTATATACATTTCTAGGATGTATGACTTGGTGATACACACATACATGTAGATAATGTCAGGCTTACACTTACACACTGACAACAAAGTAATATAGTCCCATTCTATTTCAATATGAATAGTTATTTACCCAAGTGAATTTTAACATTTGCATACTAAAATTTAGTTTAATAGCAGTAGAAGATAAAATTTAACTGTCATTTTGGCTTAGAAAGTCTAAGAATGAAATTGATTATATGAAAACTTTTGAAATATTGGTGTAAATATTTGAAAATTATGTATATGTTAATAGACAAATTTAATATGGAAAGAATGATTCATTTTTAATCTAGGAGAACATTGTCATCTTATTTGTAGATTATATAGAGACACTGTAAGATATAGAAGAGAAATTTTTAATTTTTTGAGAGCTTTATGTATGAGTGCTGCATTAATGCATTTCCACTCCTAAATTTTGCCTCCTATGCTCCCATTCCCTCTTTAGTTCATGATCCTGTCTTATCTATTATTATTATATACAGTGAAGAAGACTATAATATGTTGTATAATATTTTAATATTATACAACACACACACACACACACACACACACATACACACACATACACACACAAAGACAAAACTGAATGAGGCCATTTAGTGCTGACCACATGACATAAATTTTCAGGGAGCTTATCCCTAGAGAAAACTGATTCTTCCTCTCTCAGTAGCTTTTGCTTGTCTGTAGGTTTTCTTCTCTGGATAGGACTTTGTGAAATTTCTTCCAATAATGATGGTATGCTAATAATATTGTCATTTTGTACATCTTGTTTTGAAAACTTTATTGTTGAGATTTCAATGGTACAGCCTCCCCCTCTCATCTTTAAAAGACACAATCAAGCAGCAAGCATCCTGGTCCTCTGTGACTAGTACAATCTTTCCACTCCCTACAAGAGGAATTTTCCATCTTCCTGTTATGATTAACATAATTAGACAAGCATTGAAGAGAGATGTGAATAGCAAGAAAAAGACACAGAAAGGTCCTTTTAAATCTTTTAGAAAGATGTAAATTCTAAGAAATCAATGAATAGTATCCAGAGTCTCAAAGACCTTATCATATTAAACAGATCTCTATTTATCAGTGCAGTAAATAAAATGATTCACAAAAAGTCTTTAGAGTATTTATTATCTTTAAAATGTATAGGAATCTTTTTGACAAATTAACTAATTACACATCTTATATAGTTTATAAAAGAATAAAACTATAGGTAAAATAGTCACTCTTCATCAAATCTTATGTATTTATAATGTCAGGTGGCTTTTCTCATAAATGTATGTATAAGTTTTGCAATTAGATTCGACATATAAATTTCAAGATAGTATTTTATGTCCTTGCAGAGACCAAAACTATGCCACATATAATCATGAATGATTATGATTTTTGAGTACATGATATGGATCAGTTTTCACTTAATGTTTAGTGAAATTATATTGAGGTTCATAATGAAAACCATATATATATATAAATTATGCACATGCATACAAAAATATTAATTGATAGCTTGGGTACATAAATATAAAACAAATGAATATGTAATTAAAATAAAGAAAATATGTATAAAAAGAAGAGAAATTGAAGTACTAAATGAGAAATGTATACATTAATATTTTTTAAAACAATCTAAATTTGTTTGACCATATATAAAACTAAAGATTTACTTAAAGTCATAAGAATATATTTCTTTGTCAAAAATTATACGTTCATAGGTGTGCAGATTAATGTCAGGGTCTTCAATTCAATTCCATTGGTCCACAGGTCAGTTTTTATGCCAATACCAAGCTGTTTTTATTACTGTAGCTCTATAGTAGAGCTTGAGGTCAGGGATTGTGATTCCTCCAGAGGTTGTTTTATTATACAGGATTCTTTTTTGCTATCCTGGGTTTTTTGTTTTTCCACATGAAGTTGAGTATTATTCTTTCCAGGTCTGTGAAGAATTGTGTTGGGATTTTGATGAGGATTGCATTGAATCTGTAGATTGCTTTTGGTAAGATTGCCATTTTTACTATGTTAATCCTGCCTATCCATGAGCATGGGAGATCTTTCCATTTTCTAACATCTTCTTCAATTTCTTTTTTCAGGGACTTAAATTTCTTGTCATATAGGTCCTTCACTTGCTTGGTTAGTGTTACCCCAAGGTATTTTATATCATTTGTGGCTATTGAAAAGGGTGGTACATATACACAATGGAATACTACTCAGCAGAGAAAAACAATGACATCATGAGGTTTGCAGACAAATGGATGGATCTAGAAAAAATCATCTGAGTGATGTAACCCAGACTCAGAAAGACAAACATGGTATGTACTCACTCATAGGAGGATACTAGATGTGGAACAAGGATGACTAGACTGCTACTCACAACTCCAGGGAGGCTACCTAGAAAACAGGACCCCAAGAAAGACACAGGGATTGCCCAATGACAGAGAAATGCATGAGATCTACATGAACAACCTGGATGTGAGTAGGGGTAATGAAGGGCAAGGGTCGAGGGAAAGAGAGCTTAGGGGAGTGGGAGATCCCAGCTGGATCAAGAACAGAGAGGGAGAATAAGGAATAAGAGACCATGGTAAATGAAGACCACATGAGAATAGGAAGAAGCAAAGTGCTAGAGAGGTCCCCAGAAATGCACAAAGATACCTCCACAATAGACTACTGGTAATGGTCGAGAGACAGCCCGAACTGACCTACTCTGGTAATAGGATGGCCAAATACCCTAATTGTTATGCTAGAAATCTCATCCAATGACTGAGGGAACCAGATGCAGAGATACATGGCCAGGCCCCAGGTGGAGCTCCAGGAGTCCAATTGGCGAGAAAGAGGGGGGTTTGTATGAGCGAAAATTGTTGAGACCAAGGTTGGATAAAGCACAGGGACAAATAGCCAAACGAATGGAAACACATGAACTATGAACCAATGGCTGAGGAGCCCCCACCTGTATCAGACCCTCTGGATAAGTGAGACAGTTGATTAGCTTGATCTGTTTGGGAGGCCCCCAGGCAGTGGGACCGGGACCTGTCCTTAGTGCATGAGCTGGCTGTTTGAAACCTGGGGCTTATGCAGGGACACTTGGCTCAGCCTGGGAGGAGGGAACTGGACATGCCTGGACTGACTCTACCAGATTCAACTCAATCCTGAAGGGAGTCTTTGCCCTTTGCCCTGGAGGAGATAGGATTGGGGGGTGGGCTTGGGGGAACGCGGGGGGGGGGGGGGCTGGAGGAGGGAAAACAAGGGAATCCGTGGCTGATATGTAAAATTAAATTAAATTATAAAATAAAATTTTAAAAAAACCAAAAAGAAGAATATATTTCATTCTCCCCACCAAAATATTATCATTTAAAATTAGGTTTAGCTTATAATTTAAGTATATTCTTAGTAACATAACTACCTTTTTCAGAAATCTCATAGAAAATTAATAAAAATGTGATCCATCTTTATCTACTATTTGTTGGTTTACATTTCGGATATACATATTCAGTGTCACAAAAAGTTCAGTCATTGGAAAACAAATTACTTGGAACTTAATTTCTTTATTTTATTTGCAAAATGATGTTTGTTTTACTCTGTAATTCACTAAAAAATAATTTTGTGAATAAGTATAGTCTTGAAAGCATATTGAATAAGTAAGTTAGTTATTTCCAGGAAAAATGAGTTTTATTGAAAAATCTATTGAGTACTCTGGGAAAATAATGAATTTGTGTTAGAAAGAAAATGAGAAACTTCTACATGCAACCATCCATTTTGAATAGCACCATTTGTTGAAGCTGCTGTGTTGAAGTTGCTGTGTTTTTTCCAATATATATATACATACATATATACACACATATCTGTCTTATTTATCAAAAACTAGGTGACTACAGGGGTATGGATTTATATCTGAGTCTTCATTTCAATTCCATTGATCAATATCTGTATTAATGCCAATATCATGCTGTTTTTTAATTATTATTTATAGCCCTGTAGTATAATTTGAGGTTGAGAATCATGATACATCCAGCAGTTCTTTTATTATTCAGAATTGTTGGAGATATCAAGTTTTTAGCCAAGAGTGGTGGCATAAGACTTTAACCCCAGAACTCAAGACGTAGAGGCAGACAAATCTCTTTGAATTTGAGGTCAGCCTGGTGTACATAGTGAATTAAAGGATGGTCAGAGCTACATAGTGAGAGTCTGCCTCAACAAAACCAAAACAAACAAATAATAAAAGACATATCCTGTTCTTGTTTGTTTTGTTTTCCCATATGAAGCTGAAAATAGACTTTTCGAGATCTACAAAGAATTGTGTTAGAGTTTTCAAGGGGATTGCATTGAATTTAGACTGGTTTTGATAATATGGTAATATTTATTACATTAATCCCAAGTTCTTAATTTTTTATTATAGAAGTTTTTTTTTTTACTTACTTGGTTAGAGTTACCAAAGACACTTTGTATTTTTGAGACACTGTGAAAGATATAGTTTTGCTGATTATTTTCTCAGTCTGTCTGTTATTTTTTATATACAGGAAGACCATTGATTTGGTATATTAATTTTATAATCTGCTACTTTGGCAAATGTGTTTATTAGTTGTAGGAGTTTTTCTGTGGAATTTTAAGGTCCCTTTATATGTACAATCTGCAAATAGATATACCTGGACTTCTTTCAGTTGTCTTATTACTCTGGATAAGACTTCAAGTAATATATTGAATAGGTATGGAAAGAGTAGATGACATTGCCTTGTCTCTGATTTTAGTGGAAATACTTTGAGTTTCCTTCTACTTAAGTCAACGTTAGCTGTGGGCATGCTGTAAACCACTCTGACTATACTGAAGTATGTCTCCCCAGTATCCATAGTGTCTCTAGGATTTTTAACATGAAGAGGTGTTGGATTTTTTCACAAGACTTCTACATCTAATGACATGATCATGTGGTTTTTGAACTTCAGCCTATCTATATAGTGGATTACATTTATCAGTTTACAAGTGTGTTGAACCCTGTGTTGAACCATCACTGCATCTATGGGATAAAGCCTAAGTGATCATATTGGATAATTCTTTTGATGAATTCTTATATTTGGCTCGCAAGTATTATATTGAGATCTTTGCATCAATGTTTATAATTGATCTGTAATTCTTTTTCTTTTTGGAAATTTATATGGTTTACATATGAGTATAACTGAGTCCTCACAAAAAGAACTGGGCAATTATACTGAAAGCCACAAATAATGACATGGAGACTTATTATTAGTTATGAAAGCTTAGCCATTAGCTTAGGTTTGTTCTCAACTCTTATAACTTAAATTAACCTGATTTTATTAATCTACTATACTACATGGCTCAATTACCTCTCCTCTGTACCATATGACTAATATCCTCAGTATCACCACAGTTTCTTTTGTGCAACTAGATTCATCCCGAGTTACTCTCTACATGGAAGTCCCACCTATTCTCTCCTGCCTAGCAATTGCCCATTCAGATCTTTATTGAACCAATCACAGTGACACATATTCACACAATATAAACAAATAATTCCAAAACAGATAATGTTTCTTCTGTTTCCATTTTGTGATAATTAATTTAAGGCAGTTTGTTGTTAACTCTTCTTTGAAATTCTCATAAAATCCTGAACTAACACCATTTGGCCCAGGGCACTTTTGGTTGGGGAACTTTTTAATTACTGTTTCTATTTCACAGGCGTTATAGTTCTTTTTAAATTGCTTACCTTTCATTGATTTTTACTTTGGTAGATAATATATATCAAGAAAAGAATCCATTTCTTTTAAATTTTCAAATTTAGTGACAGATAAGCTTTTAATATTTGACCTTTTGATTCTTTGGGTTTCTTTGGTGTTTGTTATGTCCACATTTTAACTCTAATTTTAATTCCATCTTCTTCCTCTGCCTTTTTGTTACTATGGTTAAAGATTGGTCAATCTTACTGATTTTATCAAAGAACCAACTCTTTATTTTATTGAATCTCTGTGTTTTTTTATGTTTGTTTCTATTTTATTGCTTTCAGTCCTCAGTTTGATTACTTTTTCCTGTCCACTCCTTGGTGAATTATTTCTTTTTGTTATTGTTGTTGTTTAGAATTGTTGGTTTCACTATTAAGTTAAAAATATGAGATCTGTTTAATTTAAATGAGATGACTCCATCAATTCCCTCCTGTCAGGGAACCTATAACTAGATAAGCCAGGGACTTAGCAGAAAAGCAAATACTACTGTTCTGCTAAAGGAATGTCGCAACAAAATACTCCAATAGCATTTGGAACACTCAGCTATACTCATAGATCAGTGTCTTCGACCACTGGCATCAGGGAAACTTCTTGCAATAAATTGGAATAAATACAGAGACCCACAGTTGGAAAATGTGCAGAGAGTGAGATATCTTAGAACACTAATTTCTAGATGGGATATCTATACCAATTCCTTTCCCATCCTGGCACAGGGAGGGAACCGTGAAGAAAACAAGGAAGAAAGACTGTGAGAGCTAGAGGGGATGAAGAACACCAAGGAAGCAAGGCCTTCTGAACCCAACAGGACTGATACACAAATTAACTTACAGAGACTATAGCCTCATGCAGAGGGCCTGCACAGGTCTGGGCCTGATGGAGACTCAACGCTGAGAGTGGAAGTGGACCCTAATCCAGAAACTATCTCCAATTGTTAAACACCCACAAATGAAAATTTCCAACAACCCTATTGGGAATAAAAATCATTCTTAAGGGCAGGTGACATGTACACCAGTAAATGACCAACACAAAAGACACTCAAGCAATAATGTCCTGAAGGTGCTTTCATCTCATAATGCTTTACCTAGGCATTTTATTTCTTTTTTTTATCCTGGAAGTATTTAGCTTATTTATTATGGTTTGTGATTTTGTTATTTTATATTTCTGTGTGTCAAGGTTTGTGTCTCTGTGTCTACATGTGTTTCTTTTGCTTTTTGTTTTACTCTTCTTTGGTTTTTTGTTCTTTTGATTGTTTAATCTTTTAATGTTTTTAGCTTATCTTGCTTTACTACATTTTTTTCTTTTTGGATGCCTGTGTTTTCTAGTGAGAGAGCAACACAAAATGTAGATTTTAGTAGGAGGACCTGGGTGGAATTGGGAGAGGGGAAAAATAATCAGAATGTATATTATGAAAAAACTCTACTTTCAATATAACATGCCAATTAACAACAAATAATCTAGAAAAAATTAAAATGGGGTAATTAAAAAGGTGCAGGAATTAATAAATGGTGAAATTTTTGAAATTGCTGACGATTTTTTAAAGAGTTCTAGGAGAATGGATTAAATTGCCACAAAACAAAATTATTCTTTGTTCTGATTTAAAAGAAAATACAAAACCATGATTATATATATAATGTTTGAATTTTGATGGTTAGGTGCCACAGAGCCATTTGAGTTTCCTACTATACGTGAAATAATTGGAAACATCAACAGAACAGTTACTCTGCAGTAGAATACATCTGTTATTTAGCTTCACTTATCAGGGACTTTAAGTTTGCAGAATTGACACAAATCTTTTTCTATGGTTTCTTTGTTTGGAGCCCCAGTTCCTGTGTTCACATTGATTGCTCAGCCGCCTGAGAACAGGAAGTTCCCTTCGTCATCCACTGCTTGGAACTCCTCTAATTTGTTCTGGTAATAGGCACCAGATGTCTGGGTACAAAAGGAAAACTAGACTAGGAAAAAAGATTGCCATTCGACCTTTTAATGAATTCCAATGCTATTGCCCTTTTTTTTATTCTGTGGAACTCAGATATTCATAACATGATCAGTGAAGTACGAAAAGGCTATTCCCCACTGTGGCTGTTCTCATAACAGAGGAGAAATGTCGACTTGGCAATACCTGGAAGGGCAGCTTCTTCCACTGCTGTCTAAATGCCATGAAGATGGTGCTGGGGGGAGAAGAGAACAAGAGCCAGATAACTCCCTATCCGTAATATCATCTCTTAGTGAACCAAACTCCTTAAATTTACATCTGGCAAATGAGACCTTTGGTGATCACTGTAGGAAATGTGGAAAATACACCCCACATCTCTCTTCCTTCCTTTTGTTTTTTCTCTAAGTATGAGTGTAAGATGTATTTACTTGTACAGTGCATCTCTAATTTATTGCGTTTGACACTCCTCTTATCTTGGGAAAATACGTAAAAATCTGTAGAAATTCGCTAGGAGTAAATCAGATGTCTGCTGCTGCTGTAGATAAGAGTTGAGGGGAATGCTAAGGGGTAAGGGAGGGAAGACAGCAGAATCTGAGGTTGATATGTAAAATTTTTTCTTAAGAAAAAAAGAGTACATACTGGTGATAAAGTCAGTAAGCTGACACAGGATTTACATGTCTGATCACTGAAACCTCATTTTCATTAACTGATTTTCTGCAACATCAGAGGGTTTCAACAATTACGTGTTAAAAATGAAGTTTCTGTTCCAGAAGTTTCAAATGATTGTGGTTTCTTTATGGAAATCATAGGTGAATTTCTTTCAAGTGTTGCCCTGATAGCATGCATGAGTTTTTTGTTGTTGTCATTTTTTGTTTTTTGTTTTTGTTTTTGTTTTTGTTTTTGGAAAGCTATAGTTTAATTAAAAGAAAATAAAGTTTGCTGAGGAATATGTATTTTTATTCTTCTCAGAAAAATAATGGAATTTCATAATACAAGAAAAGAGATTAAATATCTGTCCACATGGCCTGGTATAAAATAAAAAATATCAAATAAAGATTTAAATTTAAAAAAAATAATCATCTTAATTTCCTAGCCATATTAATAATGGTCAAAGTTAATGTCAGGAGGAAACTTGAATTTTGTTCTTATTCTTCATTGTTAACTTTCATAATCTAGGTTCACCTGAGAATCTCAAAGAAGAATTATTCAGATCAGGTTGAACTATAATTTTTGAGAAGAATTATCTGAATTATTGATGTGGGAAGATCCAACCCATTGTGCATAGCACCATGATTTAGCTTTAGAACCAAATTGTATAATTTGGAGTACAGAAGATGAGGGGGACAATGATTAAGCATGCACTAATTTCTTCTGCACTTGACTGTGGCATGTCACTGCTTGAAGATCCTGCCTTTACTTTCCCCCAGCGATGGACGGCAACATAGAATACAAGACAAAGAAACACTTTCTGCCCTTAGGTTGCTTTGTCAGGGAAATCGTAGCAAGGATGAAATAAGACACTGTGTTTTTCAGGACTACTATGTTGAGAATGTATGTTTCTATCTAATTGGATGAATTATATGCTGTTTGGGTTTTGGATACTTTGCTTTTATTCTACATTGTTTTAAAAATCAGACTTTATTTAAAATGCAGTTTCAGGTTTACAAAAAGATCAATTGTAAAGCACAGAAATCTCCCCCATTCTCCCATTTACAAATATAGACAATTCTCCCAGTGTTGAAGCTCCTCAGGTTGAACTGATGGATGAAATTTGACAGATTCCATTCCCTCTCTGTCTGCATTCTGTAGGTTTGTAACCGTGTACGAGGCTAGTCCAGGAACTCAGTGTCTCCGCTGTGTGTGCTAGTTTCTTTTCCTGTTGTTGTAATGAGATACTCTGACAAAAGCAATTTCAGGAACAAAGGGTTTATTTTCACTCACGATTTGAGCACAGTCCACAAGAGTGGGGAAGTCAAGACAGGGTTGAGGCAGCTGGTCATTTTATAGCCCCAGTCAGAAAAGAGCAAGAAATGTGTCCCAGTGTTCACCTCACATTTCCTTGTTTTATAGAGTTCAGAAACCCTTGTGAGTGATATTCCCATCCACTGTCAAAATGGGCCTATACACATCAGCTATTGCAATTTATATGATATCCCACAGGCTTTAACTCACAGCTGATTCTGCATTCTGTCAAGGTGACAATTAACATTAGTCACTAAACTGTCCTAAAACTTCTTTGCCTACCATTTATATTCTTGGTAACCTTTTCAATCACTCTTATTGTTGATAAAATAAAGGAAACCATGTTTGTGGGCTAAAACGGGGCAGCTGCAAATAGGAACACATAGCAATTACAATAGCATTTACAATGCCTGTATAAGCTCAACCCAAACAAAATCCTAGCATGGAAGAGGGAAGTTGGGTAGAAAATAGCATCACTAGATGAAGATCTATTGGTATTTGAAAACTCCTGGGAATGGGAAAGTTATTTTTTTAATGATATGAGCCTTTGTACCTCAACCACACTAGAGTCAGTCCCCACTCCCGGGAGTAGTTGCCCAACACAAACTCTACCCCAAGGGAAAAAAAGAAAATCCAAAGGTGGGTGAGTATGGAGTAGAAGATGAAGAGATTGGGCATGGGAAAAATTAGATTGGGTGAATATATCAAAATACATTAAATAAAAATATCCATGGGTTAATAAAATTTTATTTTAAAAAACAAACTGTAAAGGGAGTGAATGTTGGGTGTATAGTCTATTTGTACTAAATTACTCACATTTTTACTGTAGAAAATGGTTACTAACTCTCTGTATATGTATATATTACAATCACATTTATATATACATACAATCATACATATATATGTATATATATATATATATATATATATATAGAGAGAGAGAGAGAGTATGTTTTAAATCAGGAAGTATAATTAATCTTTTTATAAATCTCACTGCAATAGTGATCTTGGGTTTCATATTTTAAATTTTCCATCACTCAGGTTCATATCTTATACTTTAAGACTAACATTCCACAACACCACAATATTGATACGTTACAGATTCTAGTATGCCATCTAGCACACAATAGGGTTCAGGAAGAAAAGTTCATTCTAAATCCAAGATTCTGTATTTTCAGAAACAATTAGTCCATTTTTTAATCTTTTGTTCATAGCTTGAAAACATATTAAAAACTGATGTGTCAAAAATTCATGGAGTTCATTTATTTCTTCTATGATACTTCACACATGCTCATTGTTCCTGGTATTCTCTGTAGTGGTGACCAACATCTGGAGCAGGGTTCATCTATCTCCTTTCCTGATTAGTCCTGCTATTTCAAATCTCATTGAAAATGGTTATATTTTTCTATTTCCATTTTTGCACTCCATAATTGTGTTAAATTTAAATCTGACAAATAAATTGGGATACAGTTTGCTATGAAAATGGCTTACAAATAACTACAAAATGGAAGCATAATATTTTGAAATTAATTTTCTAGAAAGGACTATCTCCAGGTTCCAAATATTCCAAATGTTTATTGAAATTCAGCAATCTAGCTACACAAACATAGGGATAATATTTCTAAATATAAAGGAACAATACATAAAGAATGACAAATAAAGATATTTTTGAATTTAAAATTGACTTCACACAATATTGTGTTGGTGTGTTTATACCAAAAGACACATATCCTCAAATTTCATCTGTTTTTTACTGGTGAGTATAACTCTGAAGTGAGAGCTCTCAGTTTGGAATGTTAACCAGAAGGAATGATAGCAGAATATCTTTTTTTCCTTATTTCTACCCCATGATGTAAATTTTATACAAATTAAACTCTTCAAATAAGTGTTACTAATGGGACCTAAACAAAGAAGACCCAAGTGAAAACAAAGTTATGTAATAAAGGCTCTTAGTGTAAGCCTTGCAAAAGTCAATACTTACCTTTGGCAGTTTTACAAATGATGAAAGAAAGTGGATAAGTTTTATCCTGAACAGAATTGAAAGCATTGGCATGCTGTGATTAGAATGCATGGGCAAACTGAAGTAGAGTCTCATGCAACCACTTCAGTAAGTCTCACTGGCTTTGTATAGTGGATTCTGAAAAAGACACAGAGTCAAAAACTTAAGGATCTTCCCAGTTGCTGAGCAAGTGATGTTTTTCTAAGTCAGTCACTGCAAGGTTGTTTGTCTTCCTAAGTCATGTCTCTGTAGAGAGTGATACATGCACATAGCTGTCATATAAGGTATAATAGTTATGGTCAGTATATCTCTTAATACCAAGGATACCATTAAGAAACGTGAAATTTATGATAATGAATAATAATTTTTATCACACTCAAATCGTTTTCTGCTTCAAGGTCAAGTCCAGGTGGATTTTGTGGAAAACAAAATCATGGATAGTCTAAGAGATATTTTCATATACCTCTGAAAGGCAGGGATTAAGGACAGTTGTGAGATATGGCTGATGTAGCAGACATCAGTGATGGTGTCTCTGCAGAAGAAAGCTGTTAGTGTTTCTTTATGTTGAGGACATGTGGTATGGGGCACCATTTTTCCCAAGGCTATATAATCACAACCTGGTAAATCACTGTAAAACCAAATCTATTACTTTTGATTTAAAGGTCCTTCGTTCATGTACTCAAATTAATTTAGTATTTGCTGTTATTTACTAGACATCTTAATCCAATAGCCAATAGCAGAAACAAGTTATGTGATTTTTCTGGGGACTTCCTATGAAGCACTTGAAGAATGTTGTCTAAGTCCTGTTCAAAGAATACAAACCACTATTGAGCCAAATCACTGTATAATTGTTTTCTACGAGTGAAAATACCACTTCATAGAAAGAAGGAAGGCTCTTTCTTAAAGCTCATAAGACTATAACAAAATGCCATAAAGCCTTTATCTGGTCTTAAAACTATTTTAGCAAGGGGAGGACATTCTTGTGCAACTGCCTGTAACTTGTTCACCAAGTTTGAGATGCAGGTTTTGTAAGTCATCACAAATGTTGGGGTGGGCTTTTCCATGATGCAGCTGCCCAAGTTATCCAATCTCTGTAAGCAACTCCAGTAAAGTCAATGGTCCATGGATCTGGCTTTGGGTGGAGCTGTTATTTGATCTATCTTTTGAGCTTTTCCTGTGGTGAACAAACATTGGTGGAAGCCTTCCCAAGATCTCACATTAATCATCATCTTACTAATGAAGTAGCCATGACAGGGAGAAATTTGAAACTCTATAACAAGGGCTGGTGATTTTAAACCATTTCAACAAAAATGTTCCAATATCAATTTGTATCATTAAGTGAAGTACAATGACAAAAAAGTCTATGAAACATAAACAAATAAATGTCACTAAAGTGAATGATTATAACACAGAATTAGAAGTATGCTTATCCTTTAAAATATGGACTTTAATATGAAAATATTATGTTATCATAAGTAGAAAATAGAATCCTTCAGCACTAGCCTTTAAATTCAGTATGACTAATAAATAAAAATACTCACAAAACAAATAATTACTCTACAGTACCTGGTATTACTCATATTGATATATTGTCTGTGGAATATTAAAATTTCAAAAGATATATCAATTAAATTGTATTTTCAGATTTTACCAGATTGTATTTTTAAAACATAGGTTTGAGGTGTACTTTAAACCTTGTAAATTTTAATTGTTCTCATGTGCAAAACAGCATAAATTTTAAGGCTTGGACATTTATAAGCAGACCCATTGTATCTGTCTACTTCATATTTTATGGAGGAGAGAAAATATTTGTCATTGTGTGTTTTGTGGATTTTTCACAATTATAGTTCTAGTAAATGTTTAATTCTCAAATGTAAATTTGTAGGTGCTATTTTTTTTGTTTTTTTTTCTATTTTTGAGATTATAATGTAAAAGCTATACTTCTCCATTCCCTTTCCTCCCTCCAAATCCTTCATATTTCCTCTTGTTCACTTTCAAATTAATGTCCTCTTTTTTCATTAATTGTCATTAAATGCAAATATGTATATGTATATCCATATATATTCCTAAATATAATCTGATCAATGTGTGTAATATTACTTATATACATGTTTTAAAGGTTTACCATTTAGAACTGGGTAACCACTTGGTGTGTTCTTCCCATAGGAAAGGTAAATATAGAGCATATAACCATGTTCCAGAGAAAAATGAAAAAGATGCTTTAATGAACCGAGCAGTGGTGGTGCACGCCTTTAATCCCAGCCCTTGGGAGGTAGAGCCAGGCGATCTTTGTGAGTTCGAGGCCAGCCTGGTCTAGAGAGCGAGATCCAGGACAGGCACCAAAACTACACAAAGAAACCCTGTCTCGAAAACACAACAAACAAACAAGAAATGCTTCAATGAGGAACATTCTTGTGCACATTTGATATGGATGGCCAAATTTCCCAACCAAACATTCTAAATTTAAAGTTTGATCATAAATTTAGATTTTGAAGAGGCCTGGGATTTAATGAGAAACTGAATTAGAATAGTTACAGAGACAAAGAGAGGAGGAGAGTGAGAGAGGAAAGGGGCGAACGGGGAAGAGCAGTGATAATTCAGAAGAATTATCTCAGTTACAGTGGCTGAAAATCCCTAAACTGAGTCATTTACTAGCAGGAGAATTAGGTTAGATGGTATCAAGGCTTAATCCTGTCGGAAGACCTCCAACAAGGGGATTAGATGTCACTCTCAATTGGATGGACAAAGACTAGTGACTAAGGAGAGTTTAGGGAAGGAACTGATCTGAGTCTAGAACTTTGGCTACAGAAACATGGGTATTCCAACAACTCAAAACAAAACAAGAATGACTTGGCTGCACAAATGGGAATAAGACTTTCCTCTTCCATTTCTCTTGGCTTCTGGATTATTTAATGATACCCTTATGAATTAAGGATATGCTTTACTTGCTCAGTCCACTGACACACAGTAGTCTCCTATATAGCAGAAATATGTAACCTAGGCACAGCTGAGACAGACCAATCATTCAATCTAAACCCAAATCACTGAGATTCCTTTCTGTGGTCTCATTATCTACTGAATAAAATCTTGAAAATATTTTTTTTTTATTTTTACTAGCTTTCACAGTATCTCATAATTCAAATATGTTGACACCCAAATTACACATCTTAATATTGACCTTGTTTCATTTGTTATATATTCTTCCCTAAAGTAAGAACAAAAGTCTACTATGTAAATAGATTTGGAAAATATAGTGAGTTATATGAAAAACTGAGAAAAGAACATTCAAGATGCTTAAAACAAACACCATAGAAGACTCTAAGGTAGAAGTATCCTTGGTTAATTACCAGTGTAGTGTGAGGAAAGAAGCCCAGTAAAAGGATGACTGGAGAGAGAAACTTTTGGAGGGTAAAGATCGCACACAGCTTGAACATTGAATTCATTGAAAAGGACCATGAAGTATTTTGTACTTCCAAGAGAATCCATCACTTGTCAAAATTATGTCCCATTTTGACAATTGATCTAAGAAAGCAGTTCTAATCATGTTGATTTTTTTCTTCAATCAAGGATTTCTTCAGAAATTACTTCTAATTATGAGGACATATGAATATCTTTTCAAATAATTACTTTTCACTATAAAAGTTTCAATTTTTTATTAAAAAAATTCTTGGCAATAATGTCAGACTCCAAATAACACAATTCTCATAGACTGTGCACTCTTGACTATTGAAAGTTTATATTATCAGATTGTCTTATTTTCATACTTATGCATGTTTGTATTAATACACTTTATTTGGATACTATAAGACTTATTCATAATAAAAGAGGCAAATAATTATTTAAATATTTAATGTAATAATATAATGCCTAAACAATAGGATTATATTTTAAACTTTTTTAAAAGTATAATTAAACTCTAGTAATCTGTATAACAATTAAAATGTATTTTAACTTGAAATTCCTTATTTTTCTATCAACTATGGTCTTTTAGTCCTACGATTTCTCTTTGTATTGTAATAACTACCTATGATGAACAGTATTATATTTATTATTCATTTATAATTTTAGATATTATATTATAGTCTTATGTCATACATTATGGTTATGTTATTGTGCTACTTATTGCTTATTATCAACAAGTTTCAAATGTGTAATGCTTATCAGAATTGATTCAAAAATAGTAACTTATATTCCATGTAAAAAATATCCCATTACTATCTATGGATACCTTTATTTAAGTTTGAAGCCTTCCCTCCCTATTTATATCTCTTATATCTCTCACATGTTCTTTTTGTAAATTTTCTTATTTCTTTAGTGTTTAAAAATATACAGTTTATATAGTTACTTTCATTTCTTAGTTTTGTATGTCATTGTTTGAATATAAATCTATTTGCAGGAAGTATTTTTGTCTTGTTTATGATGTATCCTAAATATAGAATATATTGTTTAATACCAAATTTGAAATCAGTAAACATATCTTAAAAGAACTAAGAAATACACAATTTTCCTGCTAAGAGTGGTTAGCATGGTTTCTGGGTAGTCAACAGACATTGTAGATGGCATCATTCTTCCAATGATATTTGTCTTAGTATGTGTATGTGAACATTTATATTCTCACCTATAGACACAAGAGTTTTCTATAGTATGTCTTGACTAATTGCATTAATTGAAATAGTCGGAGTACAGGTACTAAACATAATGAAAACATGTACATAATGAGTATTTCTGGCACTGATTGAAAACATAAATTAATTTAAACTTTTAACTTCACTATACTGTATGACTTAATTTAGATGGGAAAGATTATGGATTGAACAATGTAGAAAATGTGATCAAATATTCTATTTGAGATCTCATTTGGTTATTCACAGGAACAGGTTAAGTACTTACTTGTGTATGATTGTATACCATCAAAATGTTCATTTTATAAAAGACTGCTTTAGTCATCAGCATATGTGTGTTACTCAGAGCCACAAACTTCTGTGGAATAACTTTTTGTAACTGTTAAGATTTTCACTTGAATTGGTTTAATAAAAAACTGACTGGCAAGTAGCCAGGCAGGATGTATAGGTGGGACAACCAAACTAAGGATAATAGGATAAAGAAGGGTGGAGTCAGGCTTATTATTAACTAGCTCTTACAACTTAAATTAACCCATTTATATTAATCTTGTGTTGTCACGTGGCTCTTGGCTTGCTGGTAGGACAGAAAATCTCCATGTGGCCAGAATTTCTGCATAAGAACTAACAAACCTTAAAAAAAAAATTCTAAACACACAAAACAGGTGTCACACACAGCTTCTTGGTAACCACCTTTTCTCTGGTAGGCTCTGTTTGTTACAAGCAACAGAGGCATGACTCCTTTAAGAGAAAACTTCCTGGCTCAGTGATGGTGTCAAAAACAACTTAGTGTTACTGAACACTTAAAGGGATTTATGAGCAGCCAGCAGCACACTACTCTATGGCAGCGTGGAACCAAAAACTCTCCTGAATTAGGGTAGTACCTGGTTCTCTCTAGCCAGTACCTCTGTCTGTCATGAAGCTAGGCTCTAAAGGAACCACCTGGCAAGAACTAGCTGACAAAACAAAGACAGAGGTCCTAGCCATAACATAGTAGTTTAAAGGCTTATGCAGTCAGAAAAAAAGATTACAGATATGCAGTAAGGACAGATTCAGACAGTATAAGAAAAAAATAAACTCTAAATGAGTTACAATGTGTTTAAAAATACACATAGGTTCAGGACAGAAAAGAGTACGTATAGATAGTTATAAAAATATAAAGTTTTAAAATAGTAAAGGTCTTAAAAAAGGACTAAAGAAATATTTTTTAAAAGTCACATAAAGATGGGAAATACACAGAGAGTTTGGATGCTATATGTTATTGTGTTGTATTTAAATTTTTTGGAAGCAGAGACAATGTATTAAAGCTGCTGTATTACACCAACCTGTATAATTTAAAATTATCTTTACTTCAAAATTAAAGTCAAAATATATGTTGTGTTGGGGAAGAGGATATGCTTTTCCATAGGAAATGAGAGACTGTGGCTTTCTTCCAGGTTAAAGGTAATCAGGTACAATTAAGGAAGACCCCGTGAAAATCCTGGCTACAAACACAATGAAATAAACCTAGAAGAACTACAAGATACATGATTCCTATCTTACCTGCTCAAACATAAAACAAAAAAAGTCACATTTGGCTCACTTGTGTACAATACACTGTCAATACTTGTGTTAATATAATTATGTACATTACCTTTAAAAGTTTGCATATTTTCAGAAGAAGGAGACTAAATACCAATAAAAAGGGATTGTTCAGATGATTCAACATCTCAGAACAGCTCTGTTACAATATCTTATGAGTTCTACATCCAGAAAAACTTGAAGGCTGCTGGCTGAGATGATCCAGCCTCACAGACTACTCTAGCCAAAACTGAAGAATTATCCTGATTTTTTCAAGATTCCCTCAAGGATTACCAGCACCCCCAAACATAATTAAATAGACTAGATAACAATGCCTGCATTCTCAAAAGATGGGCCATGAATATTTATTATCATTTAAGGGGGACTGGTAACAAGTGGTCATTGGTAATGGTCAGAAATAAAGCTGAACAATGGAGATTATATTTAAGGATCTCTTTCTGAAAAGAAAAAGGGGGGATATAGAAATGATAGGATAAAAGGGTATATTATTGAATCTACTTTTAAAACAAAAACAAACAAAAACAAAAAAACCAACAACAACAACAATAACTATTAGTATTAAATATTTCACATTGGTATGGATTTTGGTATATTGATTCAAATTTAAAGTTAATTTGTTATACTGTGTGTATATTCTACTCTTGCTTGGGGTATTGTGTTTATTATGTAATTAATTTAAAAATTTAATATATAAGTAAAGAACACAAATTAATAGGCATCTGTATAGTCAAACTTATAGTCATATTAGGTATGTTTTGGAAGTCATATGCAGACATATTTAAATAGATAGATGATCTTCAAACACCTAACAGAATATGACATTTAATATGTTTAATCACCTAAGACTTTTCATGACAGTGAGACACATTTGCTCCTGGCAGCACCAATCTACTTCAGAGAAGATGATGGCCATCAAAGATACTCGATATGGAGTTTGGTTTCTTCATGGCAAAAGCTAGCCAAGCAAGCCATTTGTGCAAAGAAACCTGACCTTGTTTCAAGTGCTGACAGAATACTGTCCAAACTGAACCAGAAGGATGCAACAGAAAATGACTGCCAAACTTTGCCAAGACAAGTTAGGATAATCCTTCAAAATTTCCTACTTCTCAAAAAAGTCTGTCAGTTATACTAGGCATATGGGCCAAATATGAATGCCCCAGCATTACAAAAAACAAACAAACAACAACAAGAAGAAAAAAAAAACCTTTGGACAATTGTCCAGGCAGTCAAATGTCCCTCTCATTAGGTAACATTTCACCCTTCTGGGGTCTTTGTTGGAGTTAAGACTAATAATTAGACTTAAATTTTTCTTAATTACTATAGAAAATGAATTATGTACAAGACTCTAGACTCACCAAAATACGATATATAATTGATTATTTTCTCTAAATTTGTCAAGTACAAATGGACTGGGTATTGTAACTGTAATCTTTACTTAATAATTATTTTTGTTGTATAAAATTTTATTATGTCAAAATTAAAAACTTCCTTTTTAATTAGATAAATACAGGGAAATACTGTGAAATAATCCTTTTGTAGCTGTAAATGTTTGTCACTTGAATTGATTGAATAAAATGGTGACTGTCAAGTAGCTGGGCAAGAAGTATGAGTAGGACAACCAAACTCAGGATACTGGTGATTTGGGAGCAGACTTGTGGGGCAGAAAAACTCTGTCTACAACAAACTTAGATGAGATGGAGAAGAAAACGGGTTTAGATTATAATTACTGATATCTTAAATTCTTTGATAGAAGTCAGGGGAGCAGAAACTGGCAAAATAGGATAAAAAGAGTAGCAATATAAGTAGGAAAACAGCAGATAAACATGGAGAGTGCAGTCCTGAATGATCAGAAGACAGGAGACAGAGTTGGAATTATATAGATGGAAGCCAAGGTCCTAAAAATCTGTCTTTATCTGGAATCCAACTAATTTAGATCTGAAGGTTTTACCATTCTGTTACATTTATGTATGACTGAAGAGTAATAAAGGTGGTTTGGGTCTCATGTTTCATTTCTTGTCTACCATATGTGTAAAAATGTGTTACATTATTCACATATAAGTTTGTGATTGTGGATAAAATAGCCTCAGTTCATGCGTATCATATATTTTCTCAATGTTGATGTATACCTCATGATTTGTAGAAAAAGTTTGTTTCAAAACAATCATATGGAAATTAAATTTCCAAATTTTAGTGTTTGTGTGTTCATGTAAATTTGACTAACTGATATTTTTAAAGCAGGAAATTCAATAACCATATTTGTGTGGTGATGAAAACATTTTCAAATATATGTAAATATGAAAGAAAAAGACTAAAATTAAAGATGCTGTACAATTTATCCACAAATGTCTATATTATTAACTTAACACAGTTACATGACTGGTCTTAATATAATTCCACTATTGTAATTTTTTTCATTCAATTCTCTACTTTAATTAGCATCCTGCCTGCAGTTTCCCCTTCCTTCACTTCTCCCAGGCACCCTTCTCTCATCTCTCCCAGGTCAACTCCTCTTCTGTTTCCATTCAGAAAAGAGCAGGCTTCCCAGGAATATCAATAGAATACAGTATAAAAAGTTGCAATAAGACAAGGCACAAACACTAGTATCAAGGCTGGAAAAGCCAACGGAACAGAAGGAAAGGGGTCCTGAGAGCAGGCAAAAGAATCAGAGACACCTGCACTCTCACTGGTTGAAGTCTCACAACAATACTAACTTAACAATCATAACATGTATGCAGAGGACTTAGCACAGATCCATGCAGGCTCTATGATTGCCCCTTCATTTTCTGTGATCCTCTATGATCCCTACTTAGTTGATTATGTGAGCCATGTTCTCCAGGTGTCCTTGACCTCTCTAACTCCTGAAATACTTCTTCCCCTTCTTTTGCAATCTTAACCAACCATTATTAGAAAAAAAAAACGAATCTGAGTATATTACCTGTTGCCCACAAGCATCAAGTATAGAGTATGAGTAAACAAACAAACAATCAGATACAAAAAGTTCACCATGGAGTTTTAAGAAGAGTAGTTAGTCTTTGTCATTATATGTATAAAAACACTATTGACTCAGAAGTCATATGTTATAGTCAATTTTTAAAGAGAATATAAGCATAGTAAACAGGGGTTTAAAAAAACACAAATATAATATACCATGTATTCTATGTAGATAAACATTGCTGATCCCTTTGTGTCAGCAGAATTTTTAAGAAGCAGTCAACACATACTTTTGGGTACTTTTTAAGTAAATAGAAATGTCAATTTATATGCAGAAGCTATCTCCATCATGCATTTGCTAGTGTTTTCCATTGAGAAGCAATCAAGGAAGTAATTGTTATCACTTTAAATTTTCTTTCTTGATTAAGAAAATTTTTATTCTTTTTACATACCAAACAAGGATCCCCCTTTCATTCCTACTAACACTAACCCCCCCCCCCAGCCTTTCTTTCCCAATCCACCCCCATCTTCTCTTCTGGGCCTGCCACAATTGTTATCTTGTTAAATATATATATACCAAGAGAGAACAGAACAAAAGGTACATATCTAGCATTGTTGCTATTGGTTTTATTGGTGAAAAAATCAACTACTATTCATTGGTTCAAATTAGAAATAATTTTGCTTTTGATTTTGTTACATGGCTTTCTAAAAGATATACTTAAATAGAAAATAGCAAGTACTTGGTCTTAAATCAATCTTTACAAGTAAATTGCTTCCTAAGAATATATTTAGTATTTGTAAAATATAGGGAGAGCAAAATTTACTAAGGAAGATCAAACAACTTTTAGCACTACAGTTAAATATACTAAATAAATGAATGACTGGGTTTTTAATTAAACAATTTTGTGGGGTTTTTCCACTAAGTCATAATACATGAAGTGATCAAATATTTAACCTCAAATATATTTTACCTTTTTTGCTTATTATCTGTAATGCTTACACACAAATGAGATTGAAATTTCACAGTACATCTGAATACATTCAGAGGAATGTAAGTATATTGCAAGCTTCAGTTTTTTCATAAGATAAATATCAGTGTTATCTTACCACAAATGGAAGCTATGTTACAGTTTGCATATATTTGAAATAATTTTCAAAACAATAGTTCCATTTCTAACATTGAATTTTACATCAGATTTATTATATAAGAGAACCAAAAAAAATGAGGCCCGGATGTTAAAATACCTCATGGTGCACTGTGATACATTCCCTCATGATTCCAGTGGAAAATCCCCAGTGGCAAGGGATTTATAATACTAGTATCAGGGCTTTTCACATGGGATTGTTTTATTGTATTATTTCTCACTTTTGGTATTTTGTTGGACACACAGGATATCACTAAAATATTATCTCTGTCATCTAACTTTGTCAATTGCTTCTTGCTTATTTTTGGAGATAAGTGCAATACATCCCAGCAAATGAACTTGGGCATTTAATTTCACTTGCAGAAACTTTGCCTATGTGTATCTTTGTGAAATGTACTATTGTCATTTTAATATGAAGTGTGGCTTAAGCAGGTAAAAGTGCCATTGACTCTAGAAAAAGAGTTGTTGACAGCATATCTATCAAACAAAATTACAATAAATAAACAATTGCAAAACTGTTGAAATCTTGGAAAAGATGGTGTTCTATAACACAAGTGGCCAATGTGCAGTGAATAAAAGAGCACAGAGTTCAAAATGGGACATCTATAATCATTCTGCTCTCCACATGGCTCAGGGATCATTATAGAACAGCAGGTAAAAATATTCAAAGAGGCAGAAGTAGTGTGTGTCTATAAAGAAACAATGTTCTCCAGAAATAAACAGGCAATATCTCATCTGAACACACAGTTGTTGTGACACTAAGTACAAGTCCTGCACTAGTTAAGCCAGACAAAATCCGAACAAGGAAGGGTAAAAATGGGCACAGTGTTCTACTATAGCTAAGGAATCACTAGAATCGTATAGCTATTGAGAGAGGAAGAGTTGATTTTATTTGAGTGTAGGGCATCTGCTGGGTCACATAGCCAAGAGTATTTAGGCAACACAAATTGGACTTAAGGTGGGAGGTTGATTTGGAGGATTTAAAAAGGGAAATAAATATTAAGGAAAATAATATTTAATAAATGTTGCATAAAAATGGAAGAAGTATAAGATGGCCTAAGATAATTCAAGTGTTAGAAATTATTTTAGGCCGGGCAGTGGTGGCGCACGCCTTTAATCCCAGCACTCGGGAGGCAGAGCCAGGCGGATATCTGTGAGTTCAAGGCCAGCCTGGTCTCCAAAGCGAGTTCCAGGAAAGGCACAAAGCTACACAGAGAAACCCTGTCTCGAAAAACCACAAAAAAAAAAAAGAAATTATTTTAATAAAAACTTAAGGGGTTAAGATTTTTAAATTTCTGAAGCCCCCAGCATCTGGCCAGCAGGTAAGAGACCTGTGATCAGGCAGCACCAACACTGCTGCCACCCACTTGACTCTGATCCCACAAAACCCACTTTGCTACCCCAACCACCCAGTGCAACATCCTCCTTGTGGACAGCCCTATCCTGCAACATGAGCAGCCCCTGTAGGCACAGGCACCACCCATACCAGTTTCAGGAATTGATGAGTGACTGGTCTCCCAGCCGAGCTGCCTCAATTGTCAGGCCCTAAGCCCAAGGGCAAAACCTGTGCCACTCCCCATCCCGCCTCAGTAACAGCAAGGCAGCTGGGCTCTGCCCGGAAACCTGGTGGAACCCCAGTCCTTTGGTGCAGATCCCAGCAGCCAGCCAGAAGATGAGAGACCTGTGGGCAGGCCACAGCATAACCACTGCCACATACTGGACTCTGTTCCCACAAGATCCACTCTGCCACTCAACCACATCTACCCCAGCATCTCTTCAGCAGACAGCCCTTTTTGGCAATATCAGAAGACCCTGTAAGAACAAGAGCCAGCCATACCATTTGGAAGAACAGCAGCCCTAGAGGCACAAGCACCAGCTACATCAGTTGGAAGAACAAATGGGTAAATGCCAGTGTAAGGATAAATTCAACAATATAAAGAGCAACATGCCACCACTGCAATCCATTGGTCCTACAGCAGCAAGATCTGACCATCCCAACACAGAAGAAGCAGAAGGAAATAAACTTAAAAATAACTTTAAGAGGATGATAGAGGCTCTTAAAGAGGAAATAAAAAAATCCTTAAAGAAATCGAGGAAAATACAAAATATTGGAAAAATCAATAAATCCCTTAAAGAAGCAAAGAACAAAACAATCAAAGCGGTGAAGGAAACAGTTCAACTTGAAAATTGAAATAAAGGCAATCAAGAAAATATAAACTGAGGGAATTCTGGAAATGGAAAATCTGGTTAAGCAAACAGAAAACACAGATGCAAATATCTCCAGCAGAATAAAAGAGATGAAAGAGAAAATGTCAGACATTCATGATACAATAGAGGAAATAGATTAATCGGATAAAGAAAATGTTAAAAATAATTCTTAACACAAAACATACAGGAAATTTGGGACACAGTGAAAAGAACAAAGCAAAGAATAATAGGGATAGAAGAAGAAGGAGAATTACAGCTGAAAGGAACAGAAAATACATTCAACAAAACCTAAAAAAGGATATGCCTCTGAAGGTATAAGAAGCTTATAGAAAATCAAATAGATTGGACTAGAAAAAAGGTCTCCTCATAACATAATAATCAAAACACTAATCATACAGAATAACAAAACTATATTAAGAGCTGCAAAGGAACAATTCTAAGTACCATATAAATGCAAACCTCTCAAAATTACACTTAACTTCTCAATGGAGACCCTGAAAGCCAGAAGGTCCTGGACAGACATTTTGCAGACACTAAGAGACCATGAAAGCCAGACAGATGACTATACATAGCAAAACTATCAGTCACCATAGATGATATATATATATTCCATGATAAAACCATATTCCAACTACACCTATCCACAAATCCAGCCCCACAGAAAGTACTGGAAGGCTATGTCCAACCTAAGGAAGTTAGCTGCACCCACAGAAACACAGGCACTAGATAATCTCACACCCACAAAAACACAGGCACTAGGTAATCTTACACCAGCAAAACCCAAAGAAAGAAAACACACATGCACTACCACCACCACCACCAAAGAAAATAAAATCAAGAAAATTAATTATTAATATTAATTAATTAATAATTACTGGTCATTAATTTCCCTTAACAACAAAGGAATCAATTTGCCTATAAAAAGACACAGGCTAATAGCATGGATACTAAAACAAGATCCATCCTCTGCTTCATACAATGAACAAAACACACCTCATTTTTAAAGGCAGGCATTACCACAAAAAAAAAGAGTTTCTAAAAGATTTTCCAATCAAATGAACCTAGGAAGCAAACCAGTATAGCTATCCTAATATCTAACAAAATAGACTTCAAACTAAATTTAATCAAAAGAGATAGAGAAGAACAGTTCATATTCATTGAAGGAAAAATCCAACAAGATATCTCAATTCTGAACATTTATGCCCCAAATGCAAGTGTTTGGTGGTATTTTACTTGTACTGAAATGTGATTTTAATTGTATGTTAATAAATAAAGTTGCCTAGGGATCAGAGCTATTAGAGCCATAGCAAGAGCATGGCGGTGGTGGCGCATGCCTTTAATCCCTGCACTTGGTAGACAGAGCTAGGTAGATCTCTGTGTGTAAAAGGATACAAGCAGCATTGGAGACACATGCCTTTAATCTCTTATATTTTTGGTTGTGAGCCTAGCCTTTAACGGCTGAGCCATCTCTCCAGCCCATGCCTTTAATCTCAATCCCAACCATAGAAGACCTGGAAGTCTCTACAGACAGGCAGTGACGACACAGTCATGTGTTTGGGTTTACAACCAATGAGAAGGCAGAACAGAAAGACTATAAAGACAAACACACAGGAAGTAGCTCCCTTTTCGGAGAGCTCTCTTGGCTGAAGAGGATTGCTGAAGCAGGAAGGGTAAGGCTCTTAGCTCTGACCTCTTGGCTTTCTTCTCTGAATCGGCTCTGTGTTTCTTATTTAATAAGACGGTTGGTTACATCTACATTTGGCGCCCAACATGACAAGAATCCATTAAAAACCACTTAACTTGGCTTGGTGTCAGGTCCGGTTTCCCATCTGGGCAGTCTGCAGGTCCAGTTTCCTGCTGGGCGGCCGGCTCCCTAGCCCGGGCCCAGGTCAGCTTGGCCTCAGGCCGGACTAACCTTGAGCTACTTGCTTAAAGCTGGTGCTACAAACAACTCAGGCCTGCCCTGCCGAACAGGGCCCCTGCCTGTAAAGCCAACGCACATGGATGGAGCTTAAGGAAGCTAGAGCTAAGCCTTGACTCCACTCAAGAGGGAACACGTGGCTGGATTCAAGCTCTTAGGCAGAACTTGTGGCTTCTCTCTCTCTCTCTCTCTCTCTCTCTCTCTCTCTCTCTCTCTCTGGATTCACACCTCAGAAACTGGGTGGCTGTTTTGAAATTCTCTCGGATTTCTACTGTTCTATGAAGACTTGGTAAGTCACTTAACATATCAGATATTTTAAAAGAAACTATTTAAAAGAGAAATTTTTTCCATTAAAAAAAATGGGTTTTCTGTGTACATTGGAAGAAAATTGGGCTTTGTTTGCAATTTTAGGCAGTCTGACAATGGAACAACTATATGAGAAGATTAATGTTGATCAAATTATGCAGTTTATTACCATGCTTATCCTCATTTTACTATTTAAAAAGATAGTCAATTTAAGTGCCAGGATGACAGCTTTAGAAAACTTGTTAAACCTGTAAAAATTCAGACAGAAGAAATTAACAGTGAAGTTGTTTCAAGATTGGATCATAAGGTTACAGAAAGAAAGCCTGTTTTCACACAGTCACCCTTAATTTGTCCAGTACCCATACAGCAGTTGCCTAATCAAATGACTACACAAAATATTTGGGCTCCAATTGAAATGTTAGATTTACGAAGGTTTGAGGAGGCAATAGGATCTTATGGCATGCATTCCCCATATGTAAAGCAAATGTTAAACTCTTGGTCAACATATAATAGGATTATACCACAGGACTGGTGGGAGCTGGCACAAGCTGTTCCTGAACCCAGTCAAAGGCTTCAGTGGCTAACTTGGTTCAAGGATGAAGCTAAAAACATAGAAAAACAATGGAGGGATAAAGGAATACAAGTCTGCCAGGATCAGCTTATTGGAGAAGGTCAATATGCTTCAGCACAAACACAATGTTTATATGATGTCCAAACCCTAATTTTATGTCTTATGTCGAACAGCAGCCTTGAATGCATGGGACAGAGTTGAGGAACCAGGGGAAAAAATTGAGTCATTTACAAAGGTTATATAAGGCCCAAAAGAATCTTTCACAGATTTTTTTTTATAAAGACTGGCTTCAGCAGTAAAGAGAATGGTCCCAGATTCAGAAGATAGTCAGATAATAATTGAATCTTTGGCCTTTGAGAATGTGAATGTAGCATGTAAAGGAATAATCAGGCCATTAAAGGCAAGATCTGCACCTTTGGAAGATTGGATTAGAGACACGGTTAATGTTGAAGCTCATGAGCATGATGATATGTGGGTAGGAGAAGCAATTTCAAAAGATTTGAGGAATGTTAGATGTTTTGGATGTGGAAAGCAAGGACATTTGAAAAGGGACTGTAAACAGGTCATTCCTAGAAACAATGTTTCTTCAAGGAACAATGGCAACAGAATGCCCCTTCCTTCTGGAGTATGCAGAAGGTGTGGTAAAGGAAAATACTGGACCAAGGAATGTAGATCAACAAGGGACAGACAGGTTAATCCTTTGCCTCAGTCTTTGGGAAACTCCCAGAGGGGCCTCATGCAGGCCCCCATAGCAAATCCAGTTCAAACCTTTCCTGCAGTTGTAGAGGAAACCCCTACTCAGAGCAATTAAATAACCAAATGCCTATTGGAATAAGTCATGCTGGTCAGGATGATGAAACAGAGAGAATAGAAAATTCAGGAGAAAACATAAAGAAAAATTTTTGGGAAACTTTCATTAATGAACAAAGACCAAAATTAACAATAAAAATAAATGGTGTTTTGTTGTCTGGTCTGGTAGACACAGGTGTGGATGTTACCATAATTGCACCAGAATTTTGGCATCCAACTTGGCCTCTTCAGGATGTAAACATTCAACTGTTAGGAATTGGGACATTACCTCAGGTGAAACAGAGTGCAAGATGGCTTGAATGTATAGGTCCATAAGGACAGAGAGGAAAATTGAAACCATATGTGGCTAACATAGCTATGAACCTGTGGGGTCGAGACTTGTTGCAACAATGGAATACTCAGATTAACATCCCTCCAATCTCAGAAACAAATCATAAACTAGCACATGTTTCTGAGAGAAATATTAGAAGGCATTATTCTGAGTGGTCACCGGCCATCCATATTATACAAGAACAGGGCACAACAACTGATGATCTTCCAAAGGCACCAACAGCTCTACCTTTAAAATGGTTAACAGACAAGCCTGTATGGGTCCAGCAATGGCCTTTAACAACAGAGAAACTCCAGGCTTTAGAAGAGCTGGTAGAAGAACAGCATATTGAAGAATCAACCAGCCCTTGGATTTCTCCTGTATTAGTTATTAAAAAGAAATCTGGTAAATGGAGAATGGTAACAGACCTTAGAGCAATTAACAAAGTAATTCAGCCAATGGGCTCTCTACAATCTGGAATTCTTTTGCCTACTCTGTTACCAAAAGGATGGCCTCTCATAGTTATTGATTTAAAAGACTGTTTCTTTTCAATACCCTTACAAGAAAAAGACAGAGAAAGATTTGCTTTTACAGTGCCTACTTATAATAATTCTCAAACGGTTAAAAGATTTCAATGGAGGGTCCTCTCACAGGGAATGTTGAATAGTCCAACTCTGTGCCAATATTTTGTACAACAGCCATTGGAAGTGATACGTAAAAAAATTCCTAAATCTATTATTTATCATTATATGGATGATATTTTACTAGCTGACTCAAATGCAGATACTTTAGAAAGAATGTTTGAAGAGGTAAATAAAATTTTGCCTTGCTGAGGATTACAAATTGCTCCTGAAAAGATACAAAGAGGAGATTCTATTAATTATTTAGGATATAAAATAGAGCTAGAAAAAATTAGACCCCAACAGGTGCAAATTAGGAGAGATAGACTACAGACTCTTAATGACTTTCAAAGATTATTTGGAGATATTTCTCATCTATGAACTATTGTTGGGGTAAAAAATGATGAACTGCATAATTTGTTCGAAACCTTAGAAGGTGTCGAGGACTTAAATAGTCCAAGAGAATTATCACCTGAACCTGAGAAAGAATTGGCCTTGGCAGAAAAGAAAGTATATGAAGGGCACGTGGATCATATTGACCCAAAGCTGGATTGCATTTTGGTTATTTTACCTTCTAGGCATTCTCCTATAGGAATATTAATGCAGAGGGAAGATATTATATTCGAATGGATATTTTTACCAAATAAACCAAATAAAAATTTTAAAACTTGAGCGGGGCGGTGGTGGCGCATGCCTTTAATCCCAGCACTCGGGAGGCAGAGGCAGGTGGATCTCTGTGAGTTTGAGGCCAGCCTGGTCTACAGAGCGAGATCCAGGAAAGGCGCAAAGCTACACAGAGAAACCTTGTCTCGAAAAACCAAAAAAAAAAAAAATTAAAAACTTATGTGGAAAAATTCTCTGACTTGATTTGGAAAGGAAAATTGAGACTTCGTCAATTAGCAGGAATAGACCCAGCAGAAATTGTCGTATCTTTAACTAAGGAGGACAGTGAAAAATTATGGACAGAAAGTGAACCTTGGCAAAGAGCTTGCAGTAATTTTTTGGGAGAAATTAACAACAAATGTCCCAAAAGCAATAGAATTGAGTGCAGAATTCTACCAGAATTTCAAAGAAGTACTCTTACCAGCACTCCTCAAATTGGTACACACAGAAGAGACAGAAGGAAAATTGCCAAATTTTCTTTATGAGGCTTCAGTTACTCTGATACACAAACCCCACAAATATGCAACAAAGATAGAGAATTACATTGATGCAAAAAATACTCAATAAAATACTGGCAAACTGAATCCAGAACACATCAAAATCAACATCCACCATGATCAAGAAAGATTTATCCCAGAGATGCCGATATGATTCTATGGTGGTATTGTGTTCCCCAAAATATTGTGCACCCTAATAAACTTATCTGGGGTCAGAGACAGAACAGCCACTAGATACAAAGTCTAGAAAATGGTGTCACTCACACCTTTAATCCTAGCACTCCAGAGGGAGTAATCCCTCTGGATCTCTATGAGTTCAAGGCCACATTGGAAATGGCCTGCCATGGTGACACATGCCTTTAATCCCAGAAAGTGAGCCTTTAATCCCAGGGAGTGGTGGTAGAAAGCAGAAAGGTATATAAGGCGTGAGGACCAGAAACTAGAAGCATTTGGCTGGTTAAGCTTTCAGGCTTACAGCAGCAGTTCAGCTGAGATTCATTCCAAATGAGGACACAGAGGTTTCCAGTTTGAGGAAACAGGACCAGCTGAGGAACTGGTGAGGTGAGGTAGCTGTGGCTTGTTCTGGTTCTCTGATCTTCCAGTTCACCACAATAACTGGCTCAGGTTTGATTTCATGAATAAGAACTTCTAAGATTCATGCTACATGATTCAACATATGAAAATCTGACAATGTGATCCACCATATAAACAAATTGAAAGAAAAATAAAAAACATGATCAAGTTAGATGCTCAAAAAGCTAATGACAAAATCCAAATTCCCTTCATAACAAAGGTCTTGGAGAGATCAGCGATACAAGAATATACCTAAATACAATGAAAGGAAAATACAGCAAGCTGACATTAACACCAAATTAAGTAGAGAGAAACTCAAAGCAATGTCACTAAAATCAGGAACAATACAAAGTTGTTCACTCTTGCCACATCTATTCAATATAATACTCCAAGTTCAAGCTAGAGTAATAAGACAACAAAAGAATATCAAGGAAATCCAAACTGGAAAGGAAGAAGTCACACTTTCACTATGTGTAGATGATAGGATTGTATATATATATGATCCCCAAAATTCTGCCAGGGGACTGATACTGATGATAAACACCTCAAGCAATGTAGAAGAACACACAATTAACTAAAAAGAAATCATTATCCCTCCTATATCTGTATGGTAAATGGGCTGAGAATGAAATCAAAGAAACAATACCCTTTACAATGAACACAAATAATATAAAATATCTTGGGGTAATTCTAACCAAACAAGTGAAAGACCTGTATGACAAGAACTTTAAGTCTTTGAATAAAGAAAGGAAAGAAGAGGATTTATATAGTAAACATGGCAATCTTACCAAAACAATCTACAGATTCAATGAAATCTCCATAAAAATCACAACACAATTCTTCCCAGACATTAAAAGAACAATACTCAACTTTTTATGGAAAAACAATAAACCAAGGATAGCTAAAATGATCCTATACAATGAATGAACTCCTGGAAGAATCACCATCCCTGACTTCAAGCACTAATATAGAACAATAGTAATAAACCGCTTGCTTTGGCTTAAAAATAGACATGTGGATCAATGAAATCAAGTCAAAGACCATGACATAATCCCACACACCTATAAACACCTGATTTTTGACAAGCCAAAATTGTAAAATGGAATAAAGGAAGCATCTTCAGCAAATGATGCTGTTATAACTGGATATTGATGTGTAGAAGAATGCAAATAGATCCATATCTATCACCATCCATAAAATTCAAGTCCAAGTGGGTCCACAACATCAACAAATTCAACCTGATAGAAGATAAAGTGAGAAGTATCCATGAATGTATTGGCACAGGAGACTAATTTCTGAATATAACACCAGTAGCATAGTGTGGAGACCCACAGAGATTCCATAGCATGGCCTTATTCCATCTTGACTTGAAGTCATAGAGTCCAAGCTCATTTTGCCCTGCATGACTGCATGACAGGATATTTTGGCCAAAATGTTTAACAGGTGTCTTATACTTCAAAGCCTAATTTCAGGATGTTTTGCCTTAAGGTATTCCTACTAGATGTTTTGAGAATTAAAGTGGTATTTACTTATTGTTTGTACTTTGAACCACAGTGTCCTTGAGAGGGGGAGGTCTTTTGCCTTTCCCCTTGCTGGTGTATAAAAAGCCCAGGAGGAATAAGCTCAGGATGATCTTGGTATTGACCCAGAGTCCTCCAGATGTTATTCTGTCTCTGTCTTTTTTATGTCTATTACACTAAGTGTTATTTTTTTTGTCCCCACTTTTTATATTTTTATTTCTCAATCCTCACTCCTCCCTTCACGGACTGTACACAGGGTGAGCTGGCAACAAAGACACTGAGATCAACAATAAATAAAAGAGACCTTCTGAAACTGAAAAGATTCTATAAGGAAAAGGGCATTGTCAATAAGACAAATCAGCAGCCTACAGAATATGAAAAAATCCTCACCAATGCCATATCTGACAGAGGGCTAATGTCCAAAATATATAAAGAACTTAAGAAACTAGACATCGCTGGGCAGTGGTGGTGCATACCTTTAATCCCAGCACTTGGGAGGCAGAGGCAGGCGGATCTCTGTGAGTTTGAGGCCAGCCTGGTCTCTAAAGCAAGTTCTAGGACAGGTGCAAAGCTACACAGAGAAACCCTGTCTCGAAAAACTAAAAAAAGAAAAAGAAACTAGACATCAAAACAAAATAATTCAATTAAAAAGTGGAATACAGATCTAAGTAGTGAGTTCTCAATAGAATAATCTCAAATGGCTGAAATACACTTAAAGAATTGTTCAACATCCTTAGTCATCAGTGAAATACAAATTAAAATGACTCTGAGATATCATCTTACACCTGTCAGAATGATTGTCAAAAACACTGATGACAGCTTATGTTTTGGAGAAGATGTGGGTGTGCAACTTTGTACAGCCACTTTGGAAATCAGTGTGGCTGTTTCTCAGAAAAATGGGAATCAATCTATCTCAAGACCCAGTCATACCAATCTTGAGCATATACCAGAAGGATGCTCAATCATACCACAAGAACATTTGCTCAACTATGCTCATAGCAGCATTATTTGTAATAGCAAAAACCTGGAAACACCGTAGATTTCCCTCAACTGAAGAATGGATAAAGTAAATGTGGTATATTTATACAATGGAGCATTAATAAGTGGGAGAAAAAAAGAAACATTGACTGATGAAATTGTAGGCCAATAGATGGGATGAGAAAAAAAAATCATTCAAAGTGAGGTAACCCAAGCCCACACAGACAAACATGGTGTGTAGTCACTCATAAGCAGATAATAGGAGCAAACGGCATGATAACCATGCTGCAATACACAGCCCCAGAGAAGGTGAGGAACAAGGAGGACCTTATGAGAGACACATGGATTTCCCTGGAAAGGAGAAATGGAAGAGTTCTTCTGAGTAAACTGAGAGTGGGTGTGGGGGGAATGGAGGAATAGGGGAATGGGAATTTGAGGGAGGATGGTTGGGTGGGCTGGTTGTGGGAGGTGGGTTGGGAACAGGACAAAGAGAGATGGTAATGAAAGAGACATCTTGATAGGGAAGATATTTTGGGCTTAGGAGAAGCCTAGTTCCAGAGAAACTTGAAGAAATTCATAAGGATGACCCCAACTAAGACTCCTAGCAATAGATTGGTGACTACCCTAATTGTCATCAGAGAATATTCATCCAGTAACTTATGGAAGCAGATGCAAAGATCCACAGCCAAGCACTAGGCCTAGCTCTGGCAATCCTTCTGAAGAAAGAGAAGAGGGATGGTAGGAGCCAGGGGAGTCAAGGTCATGACAAGGGAAACTACAGAGACAGCTGACCTGAGATCCTGGGTGTACATGGACCCTGGACCAACATTTAGTGAGCCTGTATGGGATTGACTGTTATGGATATCACTCTGTATAAATAAAACACTGATTGGCCAGTGGCCAGACAGGAAGTATAGGTGGGACTAACAGAGAGGAGAATTGAGGGAACAGGAGGGCAGAGAGAGACACTGCCAGCTGCTACCATAACAAGCAGCATGTAAAGATGCCTGTAAGCCACAAGCCACGTGGCAAGGTATAGATTTATAGAAATGGGTTAATTTAAGATATAAGAATAGTTAAGAAGAAGCTTGCCATGGCCATACAGTTTTTAAATAATATAAGCATCTGTGTGTTTATTTTATAAGTGGGCTGTCGGACTGCTGGGGCTTGGTAGGACCCGGAGAAAAAACCCTGGTACTTACATCTTCCTCATGCTGTATTACCTAACCCAACATTGATGCACAGGGAAGAGCTCAGTCCTAACTCAGCTTGATGTGCCATGCTTTGTTCAAGCCCATGGGTGGCCTGCTCCTTTCTGAATGGAGAAGGAGGTGGGGTGGATGGGGCAGGAAGTAGATGGGAGTATGAGGGGGCAGGAGGAGAGCAGGGAGGGAAAACTGTGGTTGGTAAGTAAAATAAATTTTAAAAAATATTATGTTTGAGACAGACAATATTGAGAGTCTTCTGTTTTTACTCTTTCTTACTACTTGACACTCAAAAACTAGTAGATTAGAGATTAAGAAAATGACTTGATTCACAAAGGATTAACAAAAATAGTATTGGATACTTAATGTTGGTCACTAAAATTTTTTGAGAAATCTTTTCATAAACTTTTGAGATTGGTCATTCTAGTGGTAATGAGATTCTAAAATACAGTGTGCTACTTTTGAATATATCCTGCTGATAGCCCCCACTGCTTGATTTGCTAAATAGTCTTTCAATAAAAAAACCCAGAGCCAGATATGGGGGTAGATGCTGAAAAATCAGAGAAACAAAGGAACAAGCCTCTGTCACATCTTACCTCTAGGACTCCTTAGCCTGAAAAGTCTTCAGTTCCTGTCTCCTCATGATTTATATACTTTTCTTTGCTCAGCCATCACTTCCTTCTTAATGCTTGGATTAAAGGCATGTGTGCTGGGACATCTCAAGTGCTGGGATTAAAGGTGTGCGCCACCACTATCTGGCTCTGTTTCTCTCCTAGACTGAGTCAATCTTATGTAATTCAAGGTGGCTTTCAACTCACAGAGATCCAAACATAGCTCTGCCTCCTGAGTGCTAAGATTAAAGATGTGTGCCATTACTCCCTGGCATCCATGTTTAATCTAGTAGCTTGTTCTGTTCTCTGATTGTAGCTGGAGTTTTCTCCAGTCCTGTCTGGGCCTGCAGCCACTCAGACCCAAATAAACATATAGATGCTTATATTAATTAAAATGGTATGGCTTAATGGCTCAGGCTTCTTGCTAGCTAGCTCTTACATCTTAAATGAATCCATTTGTATAAATCTGTACCTTGCCACGTGGTTTGTGGCTTACCAGTATCTTTACATCTTGCTCCTCATGGCAGCGGCTGGCAGCGTCTCCTGACTCAGCCTTCCTCTTCCCAGAATCCTCCTCCCTCTTATCCCTCCTATCTTTACTTCCTTCCTGGCTACTGGCCAATCAGTGTTTTATTTAACAATCAATCAGAGCAACACCCAACACCTTCACAGCATACAGAAAGACATCCCCAGCATCTGACCTTCATGCAATTTTTTTAGGGTATACAATATATCACCACAAGCCCCAGATAACACCATTTTTATTTCTCAATCCATGTTTAAACAAGTCCATGATTTCTTACAATGATGCCAATTAGGAAAATATATCATATGTTATAGTTCTTTCTCATGTAACAGCAAATTTCCCTTATAAGATCTTGTGATTGGAAGACATTCTATCAGCTCAACAAAACTTGAACAGATGTAAGACAAATTGCTAAATGGTCTTATTAATAAAAACCCAGGGCCAGATATTGGGGTGTAAACTGAACAATTAGAGAAACAGAAAAAGCCACAGCTAACATCACCTCACTAACTCCTCAGCTGATTCTGTTTCCATGAATCCTCAGAATGAAAGCCTCTGAGTCCTCACCTGGAAGTGATCTTAGCTAAACTGCCTAAAAGCCTCTAATTCCTGGTCCTCCTACCTCATACACATTTCTGCTTCCTGCCATCACTTCCTGGGATTAAAGGTGTGTGTCCTTCCCAAGCAAAGACATGAGATCTCAAGTACTGGGATTAAAACCACACCTGGCTCTGTTCCCAGTGTGGCCTTGAACTCATAAATATCCAGATGGATCTCAGCCTCCCAAGTGATAGGATTAAAGGTGTATGTGACACCACTACCTGGCCTCTAGGTCTAATGTAATGGCTGTTATGTTCTCTGACCCACAGATAGGTTTATTAGGTTATACAATATATCAACCACAAACAGAGTGGTGCCATAATGTTTTATCACTCATGTCTAGCATTTCTACTATCCTTCCTTCCTCTATGAACATTGGTTTGGCTTTGTTTTCTGACTCCTCTCTGTTTGCTTTTATTAACTCTTCTTTAATCTTTGCAGATACTTTCTACAGTGAACTTATTGGCCATCAAATTCTTATTTGGACATACAGAATTACATAGTTATTAAATCAGCACTCTAATGTTATTAGAAGACAGTATTCTAAATACTGGTTCAGAAATTTGTGCTTTAGATATATTCAATTCATGAAACACTTTAAAAAAAAACCCAAGTTCATGAAGTAGTCACAAACAGTGCATTAATGAATCATTTTGCCTATTCTTTGTGCCAGAGTTTGTTTGTAAGGTCAAATGAAACAATCTTTTTACGATTTAAAATTAGGTACCATCCTAGAAATATGGTTTACTTTAAGTAATCACATACCAGTACATTGATCTTTATACAGACCAGATATAGGATTCTCCTTAATTAACCAAGTTTATGAAATACTATTTAGCTGTAACCCCAAGCTAATTGGGAAAACTTTATTTTGCTATCATGCTGCCGAATTTTACATGAAATTACTAATTAATTTCTCTGGCTATTCAACCTTATTTAAAGTTATTGTATGGCATTAAAGAGACAATGTGCAATTTGTAGATACAACAGAAAATAAGAATAATGGTTTGTCTATGGTTACAGTGCACAACAATGGGGATAAGGGATTGAAGTAATTTCAACAAGCAAGGTTATAATTTATAAAGGAAATATTGTGTTTAAATGAATTTTAGGCCCTATAGTAAAAAAAAAAATCAATGAAATTAGGCAGTAAAAGATTATAAAATAGTAATATTAAAAAAGAAATATGTAGCTGGGCAGTGGTAATAACCTCTTTTAATCTCTGAGTTGAAGCCTGGCCTGGCCTACACAGTCTGAAACTCCACAGAGTAAGTTCCAGGATAGCCAATGCTACATAAAGAAACTCTGTCTCTTAAAACAAAACAAAACAAACAAACAAAAGACATGTGGATAATATAAAGTTTGAAAACAAGATGCTATTAAGATGTTTTGTAAATTGTTGGGTATATAGCAAACTTAAATGGAAAAGGCTATTCAAGGAGAAAATTCTTAAATATTATTATCTTTTGTAGAAGAATAACTTGGGCAGTCTGCTTTGAGTAAACTGTAAATTATAAGATACAAGGGTCTTCAAGTTCTGGGAGAAGGCCCATATTATTTAGATGAGTGTATCTATCAGAAAATCTTATGCATAGGATATTCAGAGTTATGAGGTTAGAGTGGCCCTTACTAGCAAGGGCACACATTTCATAGTGTGAAGAAGACAGGTAGACTGCTGGTGAATCTGTATGTTCAGGGTGGAGACCAAAGTTATGGCTCATAAGTGATGCCTTAGACCACTGATTCTCAACCTGTGGATCACAACTCCTCTGATCATCAAATTACCCATTCATAAGGATCATAAATCAGATATTTACATTTTGACTCATTTAAAGGAGGAAAATTATACTCATGAAGTTAGAAATTAAATAATTTTATGGTTATGGGTCACCACTACACGAGGAACTGGATTAAAAGTCATAGAATTGGGAAGGTTGAGAATCACTGCATTACAGAACTCTGTGCATTCATAAATACACATTCAGGAAGAACATCATACAGCATGTAATAGGGATAGCTTAGGAGCCTCAGAATTACTATGCTATAAGCAGATTTAAATATGGCCACTGGGATTAGACTCCATGACCCATGGGCAGAGTTATGCTGTTCCTGTTGTAAGAGTCACATAGAGCCTTTGTAATGTCCCTAAAGCATGCATGCATATAAGCTACTCATTTCCTTCTACCTGGACTACTGTGGATATTGAAGGATGGGCAACCAAAGCTTAAAGTCTTTCAGAGTTTCCTTCAATTCTATTACTAGAGGCGAGCTCTGTGAAAGGAGAACCTTATCAACCCATCTTTATTTCTCTCACTGAAACATATTTGGAAAATATAACAGAGTTTTGAGAAAAAACAGCTTAGGTTGAAATGAAGCACAGTCCCATCCTTTATAGTACTAGGAGCAAAGCATTAGCTTGAAACTGACAAAAAGTGACACTTTATCAAAATGAGTAAAGTGCTTATAACAGTTTTGTTCATATCATGGAATCAAATACTCATGGTTATCCTATCCATTTTACAGATATCAAAAACACTGAATTCTCTGTAACCACATATCTTAAAAACGATTGAGCTAAAGTTGAAATCTACTCATAACTTATTCCAAAGGTTTCACACAGTATTACATTCAGTTTCACAGATTGGGTAAGCAACTGACAATTAACATTTAACTTGTATCTCTATATACTGAGTTTGTCTTTAAATAGGCAAAAAAGCGTTTCATTATATTATTAATCAAAAAGGCATGAAAATAATCTCAAAGCCATTTATGTGGGTAACATAGCACATATAAAATCTATTATGTATTCTCCCCTTCATAAACATGGCCATTATTACAGTTTTGTTTTATATATACATTTATAAGATACACTCAGAAATTATTGAAAGGAAAAGTTAATAGTTTCTTAGAAATATTTCTTGAAGGTAGCATTGTTTGCCATTTATTAGTCACTGAAGTTTGTATAGAAAATACTTTTTAGCACTGCAACTGTCCACTGAGACAGAGCCTGCCAGCACCCAACTGGACTAAGAGGTGAGTCTTTATCCTCATACCCAAACACCCCAGCCCCTAGGCTTTGGGTCCAGGGGCACAACCCTGTGCAACTGCAACCCACAACTCCAGAGAGGCTAGCTAACAGGAAAAGACCTTAGGAGGGACACCCTGCGAAGGAGAAGTGGATAAGATTTACATGAGTGGAATGGGTGTGGTGGGGTGGAAGAGGGCAAGGAGTGGGGGATGAGAATATAGGGAAATGGGAGGGTCAAGCTGGAACAGGGACAGAGTAGGAGGGCAGGGAGAGAGATACTGATAGATGAAGACATCATGGGAATAGGAAGAGGAAGGGTGCTGGGGAGGCTCTCAGGAATCCACAAGGTTGACCCCACCTTGGTCTGCTGGCAGTGGTCCAGAGGGTGCCTGGACCCATCTACTCTGGTGACCAGCCTAACAAATAACCTAGCTGTCATCATAGAGTCTTTGTCCAGTGACTGATAGAGGCAGATACAGAGATCCATGCCCAGGCACCAGGCTGAGCTCTGGGAATCCAATTGATGAGAGAGATGAGGGATACTGCAGGCGAGAGACTTCGAGATCATGATGGGACGACGTGCAGAGCTGACTGGCCATACTAGTGGAAGCCCATGAACTGTGGACTGGTGGCTGTGGAGCCCCCACGGGACTGGACTAGGCCCTCTAGATATAGAAGAAGATTGTTTGGCTCGAACTGTTTGGGGGGCACCCAGGCAGGGGGATCAGGATCTGTCCCTGGTCTATGGGCAGGCTTCTGACACCCAGTGCCTTTGATGTGACATCTTGCACAGCCTTGGTGTAGTGGGAAGGGGCTTGGACCTGCCTAAGCTCAGTGTGCTGGGCTCTGCTGACTCCCCATGGGAGACCTCGATTTGGAGGATGGAGGGATGCAGCGTGGCTTGGGAAAGAGGAGTGGGGGTAGGAGGAGGGGGGAATCTGTGGATAGTATGTGGAGTAGAAAAATGAAAAAAAAGAAAATAATTTTTAAAATTTATCATGTAAATTAATTTTGGAGATTTATATCATGCAAAATCTTTGATTTTTTTAAATTTTATAATAAATGTATTAAAAAGTAAACATATTGTACTTAGCATAATTTCCCTCAAGTTCTCTAATCTCAACCTTCTTTTGCATGGTCTTTCTTTCACTTTAATTTATGAAAACTTTAAAAATTACCAATGACAAACTACCGGCAAAGCAAATCTTTCCTTGAAACTTCTCCAAGATGTTTTCTGGTTAACCTTTGACACACACTCTTCAATGTCTGTTTTCTAACTTCCAAAACATATGCCACTATAACTCACTACACTATAAGCCACGAGTCAAAGAAACTTCTGGAAAATAAATACTTGTCATCAACATTTATAATATATGTAAGATATAGAAATAATACACGGTATTGTTAACATGAGGTTAATTGAAGTTGTGAAAAATACTAGAGTAGGAGTACATTTGGCATGTATTAATAAATGGTATTTATCACAGATTTATTATCTGTACATTAGAAACCATGTTGCCAAAATGATCTATTTGTGGTGGCTGATCCAATGTGGAGCAGAGTACACACTGTTTCTAGGCAGTTATTACTTTAGTTATCTTCTGCTGTGCAGCAGAATACCCACAAACCTGATGATCTCAAAGAACTCATGCCGATTCTTGCCATTTTATATGTGTAAGGAACTAAAGATGATATAGCTAAATCATTTACTTTACAGGCTCTCAGAAAACTGTAACTGAAGTACAATTGATACCATAGGAGCTTATGTTGCAGTAATAATGCCTGAAACTAGTTAATTTATAATCAATAGAAATTTATTAGGAGTCCAAGATCAAAGTGGCATCAGGTAGAATGTCTGGTGAAGGATGCTTCCTGCTTCTATGATGGTGCTTTATTGGCTGGAAACTCCTCAGTGAAAAGTGCTGTGTCCTACATGGCAGATGAAATGGCAAGGGTGAAATTGACCCAGAAGCTATTATTGTTTTGAAGTTGTTAGTGTATTTTTTAAAGAAAAATAGATTAATATGAGTGATCTCAGATTTTGAAAGGAGCAGATTTTATCCATGTGTTTGAGATGGGCAGGGTGCCATATTCTGGCATACTCTGATGTTTGTTGGAGGTTTCTTCAAAACTGTGTGTGACTTTTGGTGCAAAGACATAAGACAGGCATATTGATTATGGTTTCTCTTATTAAAATATTTCATATCTGATTTTAAGTACTGGGGCATTCAATAACTATGAGGTTTGGGAATTAGAAGCTAAAGATTAAAATTCATTTGGGTACATTAGTGGTTGTATAATCTTGGTCAATTCACTAGCACATATGTTTTAGGAGTAGATATTAAAAGAGGAAAAATATAAGTGACATGAGAGTGTGTGAATATTTAACAAAATAGTTTGCTGACTGAATAGTTATTGTTCAGCCAGGCATATATTATGGACTAGATAAATGGTTTGTAATTAGCATTGTTTTATCCTTGTTAAATTATTTAGCAATAGTACATGATATTAACAATTTCTCCATGTTCACAAGTTTGTGTTATAAAGTGATGTTGTGTAATTTTGGTTCTTGTGAAATTCAAAGTCTGTCTATGATCAACCAAATTAAGGACAAACTACTGAGTGCATGGATGTGATATAGTATGGCCACTGGTATATATTCAGAAAATAGCACACCATGTTTGATTGTCTTTTTGGTGTGCTTGTTGGAACATATTGATCATGTACTAAATCTTTTCAGAGTAAGACAAAAAGAAAAACTTCAGGAGAGCAAATGTCAACCATCAGATTAGATAAGAAGGTGAGTGACTAGAAAAAACCTCAGCCACTGGCCACTGAGCCATTCTTACCCTTCGAAATGAGCATATTCTGAACTCCTGATCAATTTAAACCATGAGCACAGTAAATAGATTGCTTTTTGCAACTGAATATATAATGAACATCCGGCAAAGTTAACTTTTAAACCAAAATTTATTTATACTTGTGCTTGTAGAAATTGCACTAGTAGAGAACTGGTAGAATCTTGGCCTGTAACAGTTTCCTCTTTTATTGAAACATTCTACAGGGAAGCTCTGTAAGCAGGAAGGTAAACAATTCACAATAAGTTCAGGAAGTCACTAAAACTGTCCAGAATCACCAAGGCACTTCCTGACAGAGTAAAAAGTAAAAGCTGAGAGTCTCTATGAAAGAAATCAAGTTGTAAAGAGGTCTGTGTGACAAGAGCAGATGACAAGAGAAGCAGAAAGCAGTTGAGCTGCCTGGAAGAGATTTAGGCCAGCTGATGCACCTGGAAAGGACAGCCTTTTGAGCTGTCTGCAGGCTATGAAGTGTGCTCTAGGCTCTCAGCTTTCTGAGCTGTCACCCATACAATGTTAGGCTTTGGTGGTACATCTGCCTTTGAGTCATTGCTAATTTGGTAACTCCACACTCATTTTCCTGTAAGTGACCCAAATAAAACTTCTTGGTTCACCAAGCTGGACTTTGGTGGTATCCATACTTTGGTTGGTCATGGGCTCCTTATAGGGTAACTAGATGTGTGTTTAGTGTATCTGTAGAAAAAGTTTTGACACACAAGACTGCCTTGTTTCTTCCTTGGTGTCCTCCATTCCCTTTGGCTTTTTACAATATTTGGCCTCCTGTTCCATAGGGTTCCCTGAGTTCTGTGATATTAAATCTTAAAAACATAATCAAAGCTGACTACTACTTGTTTGTATTATTTTAGAAGTAAAATCCAGATAGTTGTGACAGGGTGTGTCTTAGAGAAGTATGCTTTTCAAACTCAGGTCAGAATAAACTAAGAATACTTGGCTTCATTCATTAAATTACTAATTTATCAACAAAACTTGATTGACTTGGTCCTCTCATGGGCTATGGTTGTATTTAACAATGTAAATCAAACACAGATATTGTCAGAATATTTAGTTCTATGGTGAAACTAGAAGGAATATTTCAAAAGCTTTTCACCAAAATTCAATGCAATATAACCAACTAAATAATAAACACAATTGACAGTAATAATCAAAAGAAAAAAGGCAGGGAAGGAAACATGAATTGATTTTCCAATATCCCCATGTGTTTTGCTATTGCGCTAAGTAGTCCCTGTTCTTAGTTACCTATTGATCTCATTAGTAATATCAGTTGAATAAAAAGGAATAGAAAAGGCCCAAAGGGAGAAAAATGGTTCTCTTTTTAGGATACAATTGTGTAGCTGTGCCTTACAAGATGATATATCTCTTATGGAGAGAAACAGGTACACACAAAACCACAGATACTCTAAGAATCACAAGACCCTTTTCTAACGTTTTATAAAAAAATCAGCAATTGCTTCAGAAAGGATAATCATCAGAAATTGGACTGTATTCAATTTGGGGTTGAGGGTAGCAATGTGGGTTTGTGGTGTGGAAAGCCATTCATTTTGTACTGGGCTTTTTGGATATGCAGCAATCAGAGTCCCCCATGATTGTATAAGTCACTAATTACCTCATTATTTCATGACTCTGGACACTGACTGAAAATTTTTTAGCTTGTTGCTTTATTCTAGGTGAATAGAAATCAAATATTGAAGAAAAGGTAGCAATAGTAACAATTCTAACAATAGCTACACTAACACATGTAATTGGGTACTCTATGCCTCTGCTTTCAGAAGGAACACTGGCATAAAAGGCATACAGAAAATGCAGTATTTTTAAGCATGAAAATCTAATGACAACAACAGCAAAATATGATATTCTCCAAAGTACAAGGGACAGAAAACTGAAGTTTCCATCCTCACTCACTGATGAAATGAGTTCATGCTCACATAGACATTTGCACATACCTATAAAACAGTAAGCATATGTAATTTTTTCTATTCTAAAAAAGTTGATTGATACGTGTTGATAGAAAAGATTACAAAATTGAATGCAAAACACATAAAACCACTTAGAAAGAGCCTTCTTGTTAGGATCAGTGATTTCACAATCACAGGCAAAAGATTAAAAAAAAAGCAACTAGATAAATAACATACCTAATTCCTTTGTAACCTGATGTTATCTAAATGTTGATAGGATGCAGATCCTGAGAAAATGGAATAAACTTACTTAAAGGATATTCATTAGGACTGCACAAAGGATGAAGAGGCAAGTTCACCTAAGACCATCTAAATCAGCTAAATAAGCAGTTCTAACTTTCCCCTGATTTCCTGTAACAGCTGGCCACATAGAAATACTAATAGACTGACCTCCTGGATCTCATGCCATATAAAGTCTGTATAAATAATGCATTAAGCCTGTCAAAGTAAAAATAAATTCTTAAAAGGAGAAAAATTGCAATGCATAGTTCACATTATAAGGCACAGTTATAATAGATGAATATTTTCTTAGAAAAAAATACAGCCAAGTGTAACTTTCCTAAACAAACAAAATATAAACTCATAAAACTAACAAAACAAATTATCAAAAATTATAATAAAATATACTAAAATTATAATAAAAGTATATTTTAATAAAACAAATAAACTCAAACATATTTTACATCAACCATAAAACATATTAACATGAAATAGCCAACATAAACCAATAAACATATACTAAGAAAAAATCATTCATTCCCTAAATTTAGGTTTTGGAAAGTAATGTAGTAAAGCATTGTTATCAAAATCATAGCAATGAGATCAAAGCCTCTAAATATTAAAAATAAAAATCTTAAAGAAATAGTAATGATATTGTCTGCATTTAACAGCCTATATGTTATTTATAACCTTCTCATGGCCCATTATTATAGGAAGACTAAACATAAAGTGAGTTTAGACATTTATATATGCAGTTTAAAATGTTAGACCACAGGTGTTGTGCAGAATTAAAAAGAAATAATGAAACTGAAATGATTAAATGGGATGAATGTGGGAGGACAAGATAGAGGAGTAAAAATTGATGGAAGAGAATAGCAGAGGAATTGGAGAGAAATGAACAGGAGTGAATTTGCTCAGAGAATAAGCAGGCATATATTTCTCAAAGTAAACACAAAAAATAAATAAATAGAGTTTTAACAGAATTCTGAGGGATCAACAAATGACAGAGCACATAGGGAAACCAGAAATCTTCTATTTCTATGTCAGTGTATGGCATTTGTAAAGGTGGGTTTAGGTGTTTGAAATGGATTGAATTACCAAGATGCAGCTAGTCTTTCCATGGAGAGTTAATTTTGAAGAAGAAATGGCTTAGTAAATGTGGAGAGACCAGCTCCCATCTTTTAAAAGAGTTCCTATGAGGAGGAGAGATGGATAAGAAATATTAGATAGAAAGACAAGAGAGAGGAGACAGAAACACAGGATAGCTTTGGGAGGACCTTGATCAAAATCCATCAACCTTATCCATCCTTGAGATACACTTTCCATCAAGCATACTTTGTCTTAGGTTGGAAGCTAGCATGAAGAATTTTGCCTGCCCCTGATTAACAACCTCTGGCTGAGGGAAGTACAGAGCTTGACTCAGCTCTGACTTAGGTCCCTACTAAGAGCTTGCAAGTAGTTGGAACAGCCACAGCAGTCCCTAGAGATGCCAATACCCCATAAAGGAATAGAGGATGACCAAGATGTAATGTTCATTTTAGATGGTTCTAAGATATCCACAACAGCATTAGTTGTGCCGAGTCCTTTTTTCAATCAATAAACTCTTGATGAAACAGCATAAAACTCAAAGACTCTCTTAGCTTCACCAAACCATGGTTCATTAATATCAACAGATTAATATAATTCTAGTATGAATATTACTATACATATTTACAACAACCATAAATATTGCTATAAATATTTACAATTCTGACAAACTTACATTTAAAAGCAAACTTTCTGTAGGACTACTTTGCAAGCTTTAGTGAACATCTAAAGATCTCTTAACAGAACTATTTACATTTTCTTTCAACAAGGCAGAAGGTACATAAATCGTGAGTCACCATAGTTAAAACTGCAGGTGAACTCAAACTGTTTCATTTCTGAAGTTTGCAAAAGCTCAGAAAATTTAGTTCTAATAACAGTCTTATAGTTCCCTGGAAAATTTGAAATCAGAGACTAATTCATAAGAAACTCTAGAGTATTTATATCTAGCTCCCTCAACCCTGAGATTTGGTGACTGTCTTTGCTAGGTGTTTGCAACACTCTGGACACCACCACTCCCCCTGAGCCACCTTCCTGTTGGGCATTCCTAGCCATTCTGGAACTGGTAGAATTGAGCCCAGTAGCTGATGGTCACTTGTGGTGGGGGAGGTGTCCTTTTACTCAAATTCATTACAGTTCCCCTGAATACAAAAATTCAACTAAGTTCAAACAAACATTGCTGAAACTTCACTCTCAGCTAAAGAGGCATTTTCAATTAGCTTTCCCCAGAAGAGTTGCTCTAGGGGAAAGCTGCTAGTTGGTGGGGGAAGCATCCTTTCAAAAGAGACTTTCTTACAGCCAGTAAAGAGAAACTACATGATTTTAGCTGTTAGGTCTGTTCATTCTTTTACAATTCCAGTCCCTTGGTCTGAGCACCCTCAATTGCCTCTCAACACAGGGGCTTAAGATTTTTCCTGCTGCTATGAACATCAACTCTCAAACAGCCCTTATTCCAGAAGAAAACCCAGCTGCTATGATCTGCAGTTCTCAAGCAGCCCTTCCCTTGGTCTGGGAGAAAACTCAGCTGTGGCCACTTACAACTACTGCACCCCTGGCTCTGTTTACATTCTCTTGTACTGTATTTCCCTGGGCATCTTGCTGCCCAATTACAGGGACATTTGAGAGCCTTGCACCTCTTGTCCTCTGCTAGCTTCCTCCTGAGTACTAGAAAAGGAAATGCTCATCTAGCAATGAGTGTTTGCTATATTCTGGGAGGTTTTTGTGCCAGGGCAATTATTGGTGTCTTTCCATTCTGAAAGATGACTCTCCAGGTGTGTCTGATTCTGCCCCTACAGAAGAAAGAGACCTGGGAAGGAGAGACCTTAAGAGCTTCCAGTTGTTGAGAAATGACTAAGTTTTCAAGCACTTTAGTTCCTCCCTAGTTTCATCTCAAGACTTCTCTTCCTTAAACTCAGCTTCATGGCCAAGAGGGTACTGACCCTTATTGAATGATGCTGTACAAATGTTCTTATCTAGCAGCAGTTCCAGCAGAGCAGGTTTTTTCTGTCCATGTCTGCCTCAGGGAAAAATTTCCCCTACTGCTCAGGACTTAGGTCTAAGCTGTTCCCAATTAATGCCCATAGGCCAAAAGCTTCCATGGGAAATTTTTCCAGTCCATGTTCCTCATAATAATTTTACATTTAGACTCCAATTCTCCCCCAGGAGTCTGTGTCCAGAGTCCTGTAGTCAGAGAACCAAGGATACAGTTCTTCTATGAACTCCAAAAACCTCTGTTCTTGTTTTGGTTCTATTGTAACTCCCCCAGTCTTCACACTTTCTATAAGTGAATATTCAAATATATCCTTATTATTTCCCTGCCCCATAGCAGCTTTTCTTACTCAGATCACTAAATCTGTAGTGGCTGCTGGTTCCTGGACACTATTTTTTTATGTGTCAGGTCTGGCAATAGGGAAATTCTACTCTTACTCTAAGTTTCTTCCTACACAATATTCCTATACCTAATCCCTATATTTTCCCCAATTTAACAAAAACTGAGAGAGAGAAAATAAAAGAAACCTAGACAGACAGAGATACTTCCTGCAGCCTAATTTTTATATATACAGGTTTTGCTCCTGAAGAATAAAATACCACCACCTTATCCTTAATAAAAAACTGTACATGTCTAACTGCTTCTATGGGGTTTTCCTGTGCTCGGTTACTTCCTGCATAACCAAGTACATGTTCAGGCACAATCTGTGGGAGGCCAGCTCCCACCTTTTAAAAGGTTTTCTATGGCAAGTAGAGAGTGATAAGAAATATTAGATAGAAAGATAGTGGAGAGGAGACAGACAGAAACACAGGATAATTTCAGGAAGTCTTGGATCAAAATCCACTGGCCTCTTCTGTCTCTTCAAAAGTGCTTTTTATAACAAGGCCAAAGAGCAATGCAAAAGACTTCCCCCTTGCTACATCAGAGCATGCTACACAGTCAAGTCTAAGCCTTTGCAAATACCTGGTAACCATGCCCATGGTCAAATCATCACATTATACAGCTCTGTTGGATAAATCAAGCTCAGATTCTCAGACCCTGAATAAGTTATCAGTAGGAAACCTCTGTGGGTCTCTACAAGTAAACTTCAAGTGAGAGTTGAGACAAAAATCCCTTTCAGTAGGTAAGATCAGAAGAATGGCTATTATCAAGGATAATACTTTTCACTGGTCATAAGAAAGAAAGTGAAAAGAGGGTATTAGACCCTGAGGCAGGAGATTATGTACAAACACACACACACAAAAAAAAACAAGAGTTTGTTTATTCATGATTTAGAGCTCACAGTTGGCATTGGATATCCAATAACGGCAGTTATACCTAGAAAGGTACATTCTCTTTTCCCCAACAGTCAATAGTAGTCTGTAATACTTTGTCTTGGAGTGGAACTCAGTGAAATATTCCCTTTTTAACATTAACATGTCTGTTGATATTGGTACAGTTCTGGTTTTGTTTATTGAGATATTGTGAGGAGAGTCTCACAATAAACACTGGTATTCTGGATCTTACAATCTTTTTGATTCTTCTTCACTGATACAACATAACTCATAGATTCAGGAGCTGTGCTGTAGATAGAGCCACTGAGGCTGAGCTATGCAAGAGCTGTTGATCTCTACATATATCTATATCTGTGTTTTTCCATAATAGTGCAACTGCATAAACACAAACTTCAAATAATAGACTCAACAGGTTCTCTCTGTGTATATGTATAAAATCCATTTATTCACACACACACAGAGACACAGAGACACAGACACACACACACACACACACAGATACACAGATACACAGAGACACAGAGACACAGACAGACACACACACACACACACACACACACACACACACACACACACACATATATATAAATGGAGATTTCTCCAGTCCCACAGGGGCCTGCAGCCACTCAGACCTAAGTACATACACAGAGACTTGTATTACTTGTACACTGTATGGCCATGGCAGGCTTCTTGCTATCTAGTTCTATCTTAAATTAACCCATTTCTATTAACCTATAGATTGCCACATGGCTTGTGGCTTACCAGTACTTTACATCTTACTTTTCATGGTGGTGGCTGGCAGCGTCTCCTGACTCAGCCTTCCTCTTCCCAGAATTCTCCTCTTTGCTTGTCTCACCTACACTAACTATACTTCCTGTCTGGAAGTATTATTTATAAAATAAAAACAGTATTTTGTTTATCAATCAATCATAGCAACATTTTCACAGCATACATAAAGACATCCCATATATATATATATATATATATATATATATATATATATATATATGGAAAACAAATACAATAAAAGTAAAGAGGTTTTGAATTTGAGAATGGTGACCATGAGTGGAATTTGAGGGAGAGTAATGGGAAACTAGAGGTAGGAAAGGGATGGAGAAGTGATACAATTTCATTTCAATAAAATATTTAAAACAATGTAAAATAAAATGAAATACAGAGAGGAAGTTCTCAGTGGAGCTTGATGAATATATGATGGAGGAGAAAACTTTTGGACCAAACTGCTCAGCACAGTCTGAGACTGAAGAATAGTTACTGCAAAAGCTCAGGGCTGGATGTGGTCAACAGGCACAGACTGAGCATTTTCACAGAGATTTTTCTTCTGTGAAATGATTATTTATAGAGATTATTATAGACTTTAATACCTTGTACTTAGATAAGTTGGTTCATAATACTTCTCAAATCCAAAACTTAATTAAATAAGCAAATTGATATTTGCTGAAAATATTTAAGCATTCCTTCAAGAATGCTTAAAATTGTGCAGTCTGTCATATAAAAGCAAGCAATATCATTAAAAAAACAAAATTAAATGGTAAGATGAAATTTCTCTTACATCATTCTGAGAAGAGATAATGAGAATGGTTAAGTATAAAAGTATTTGGAAGCACTAGATTATTGATAATTAGACCCTTTTACTTCAGGTGATTTTTCATGTGGGAAATTAATATTTCTTGTATAGACAATAAAGAAATAATTGATACAATTCTTAAACAATTACTACATTAAATTGATTATTTTGAATTGCTTCCAATTGAACAGTTAAGTACACTTTTAAATTACATCACTTTCCAGGGAAACCATTTCATTTATATAATAAATCAGGGTCATTCTTCTGAAGCAGCTCATTTAAATGTAAAATAATAAATTGGCATGAGAAAATCTGAAATTTCCAAGGCATCTTGATATATAACAATAGATGGGCAAATGTCTCCATTATTTACTAACATAGTCAGCTTTACACTGATTAATTTATTGAACTATATGCTGAATACAATAAACATGCTCTACTAGATTAATTTAGCAGGCACAACCATTTTTTTGTTGTTTTATAATTCTAAGCTACAAATAAATCCTTTTGGGGGAACTATTTCATCTCTCCCAATATCATAAACTAGTGAACACATTTGACAGTATTCTGTGTTAACTGACATGAAGATACAAGTTACACATCCTCATTTATTCAGACTTTTGTTAGTCTTCTGTGGAATAATCTTTTTTTTCATTATTAGTCTTAACTTAACATGTCTGTGTTTATTTCCTTCCACTTATGCTTTACACAATTGATTTAATTATACTTTCTTTTATCTTATCCTTTCTTTTTTAAACTTCATATAGATACATGCATATTATTATTTTCCTTCAAATTTAAGAAGATGAATGCTCTATATATTATTTTTAAGCTGCAGTTAATTAAAAACAATATAAGGGTATATAAAGGGGAAAATAAGAGTAAAATAGGAAAAATAATGAGGTATAAATTGGGGTCACTTGTGGAAACACACAAATGCCTACTTTAAAAATTTATTTAAAATACATTTAAATATACTGTGTTTGTATATAAATAACTAACACTTTAATGACATCAAATGCAGATATGTTTAGCTAATATAAACTGAGAAACACACTGAAAGTTCCCTTCTCAAACAAAAAAGTCCATAGAAAATTCAATGCTTCACTTCAAATCTTTTACAATAAAACTTATTATATTTATAGTCTTTTAAACTATCAGCTTTTCCATGGAACCCTCCAAACCAGACTTTTGTAGAGAAAATAGATTGCTCTCCACAATATAAAAGCAAGCCCTCTTTGCTGAGGACATCATCAATACAACTTATTTAATATGGTTGAGAGTGAGCTGGTGTCTACATAGAACCTCCACTCTTAAATTCTGGTGCCATTGGTACAGGAAGGTACTCTGCAGACTACAAAAAAAGAAACACTAACCAATACTGCTGTGGATATTGCTCTGTATAAATAAAATGCTGATTGGCCAGTAGCCAGGCAGGAAGTATAGGCGGGACAAGCTGAGAAGAGAATTCTGGGAACAGGAAGTCTGAGTCAGGAGACACTGCCAGCTGCTACCATGAGTACCAGCATATAAGATACTGGTAAGCCACAAGCCATGTGGCAAGGTATTGATTTATAGAAATGGGTTAATTTAAGATATAAGAACTAGATAGCTAGAAGCCTGAGCCATTAGGCCAAACAGTTTAAATAATATAAGAGTCTGTGTGTTATTTTATAAGTGGACTGCGGGACTGCTGGGGGTTAGTGGGAGCTAGAGAGAAACTCTCCAGCTGCAAATGGCATCCAACAGGTTGGCAGGATTTTCCACTTAAAACCTGAGAAAAAAAGATCCTAAAATGGAGCTAAAAACAGCTTCCTAGTTGTCTCTCTAATTAGCAGCAGCCTGCGGGTTTGAACTACTTTATGGCAGGTTCGCAGCATGGGGGTGTCTCCAAGCTGTGCACTATGCTGTGTGTTGTATATAGTTTTTGCTAGTTAAAAAAAAAAAAAAAGAGGTTTCTGGGCTACATGCTGCTTTGATAAAAGCATAGACACACTGTTTCTAAGAGTTGATGGCTCCCAGAGCTGGTGATAAATGTACCACCACCATGTTGGGAACCTGAAGTGGGTGGAGCCAGCAGCCACAGCACCATTTCAGTCTTAGAATGCTACAGTTTAAAGCAATAGGTTTACAACAAGACAGATTCAGATGGAATAATTTACAAAGTGTGTAAATATACGTAAGCTTGAAAGACAAAAAAGTGATATATACAGTTATATAAAGAAATACATAGTTTAAAAAAATAAAGTCTTTAAAGAGACAGTAAAATTATTATAAAAAATAAGCCATGTAAAGATGGATATCACACAGAGAATGTGGGTTATGTTGTCTTTGAAATTCTTAACTGCAGAAAGACATTTGATTGTAAAAGCTATTGAGTTAAGCCAATATGTATATTTTAAAGGTACCTTGACTTCAAATTTTGGATGTAAAGATATGTTGCTTTAGAAAGGAGGCTCTGCTTTTGTTCCCACAGAAAGCCAGATGCTATGGATTTGTTCAAGATTAAGATACATCAGGTTTGACCAGCCAAGACCCCAAGAAAGGTCTCCGATGACACCATGGCCCAGATGATTCAACGTCCAGAATGGTTTCTAGGAAACTGGCTCAGAAATACACCCTCACGGACTACTCCATAATCCTAAACTTTTCTTTATGTCCCCATAAGATACAGTGACCCCATCCAGCAGGAAGTAGTAAGAGAAGCTACACCCAAATTCCCAAATATACCAAGCTGGCTTTGGAGATGGAATTGGCTCACTCTTTCTCTAAACCCAAGTATATTGAAAAAAAAAAAAAAAAAAAAAAAAAGGTTGAAAGATTCTTGTGTCCCATATCCAAAGAGCCCTCTGGTGCTGGTGTGGGACAGAAAAAAAAACAATATTTTTATTTAAAACAGGTTGATTATAAATACAATCTCTTTCTCAAGAACAAAAGGGGACAGTATAGATAATGATAAGATGAAGAAATAGATTATTGAACCTACTGTTAAAGAGCAACTTGTTTAAAAATGTTTTACATTGCTATAGATTTTATATATTGATACAAATTTAGAGTTAATTTTGTTATACTGTTTATATATTTCTACTCTTGTTTGAGGTATTGTGTTTACGTACCTTATTTAGATTGTAATGGATAATTAAGAAATACACATTAATAATTAGTCTTCTATGATAGTCAAACTTATAGTCACGTTAAGTTTTCTAAGTATACATAGGTACAATTTAATTAGGTAGGTAATCTTCAAACACTTCAAAGACCTACAGAATATGGCATTTAAAATGTTTTTAAAAATTTAGTCTTTCTGGACAGTATGACACGTCTGCTCCTGGCAGCACTGATTTACTTCAGAGAGGAGGATGTGCATTGAAAACACTCTATATGGAGTTTATCTTCTTCTTGGCAAAAATAGCCATTTGGGCAAGAAACTGTTCTTGACTGGACATGCAGGACCCATGGGAAGGTGACCACTGAAATTTGGTTGGTGAAATGGTCCTTCAGGTTCCTGCTTCACAGAGGAAACTGGCAGACATTCTACAGGACACAGAGAGAAATGATTCAGAGACTTTAGGCCTGTGGCCTAAAGACAGAAACCCCAACTTTACAAAGGAACTTTGGATAACTGTCCAGGCTGACAGCTGTCTCTATTCTCTCAAGACTCCTGAAAATTACTTGTGTCCTTCTCGTGTTTCTCAGGTAACATTATATCCTTTTGAGGTCTTTGATGTAGTTGAAGACTAGATAGTTATAATTTTCCTTAGTTATGATAAAAGATAAGTTAGACATGAAACTTTAAACTCACAAATATAGGATAGATAGGATATCTTCTTTAATTTTGCCAAATACAAATAAACTAGATATTATAAATAGACTAGATATTGTAACTGTAATTCTTGCTTGATATTTGTTTTGTTATATGTAATTTTATTATGTAAAAGTTAAAACTTTCCTTTTTGAAAAAAATGAAAAGAGGAAGTTCTGTGGATATTGCTCTTTATAAATAAAATGTTGATTGGCCAGTAGCCAGGCAGGAAGTATAGGCAAGACAAGCAGAGAAGAGAATTCTGGGAACAGGAAGGCTGAGTCAGGAGATGCTGGCAGCCACCACCATGAGTACCATCATGTAAGATACTGGTAAGCCACAAGCCATGTGGCAAGGTATAGATTTATAAAAATGGGTTAATTTAAGATAGGAGAACTAAATAGTTAGAAGCCTGAGCCATTAGGCCAAACAGTTTAAATAATATAAGAGTCTGTGTGTTTATTTTATAAGTGGACTGTGGGACTGCTGGGGGTTAGTGGCCTACACAATACAACCAGCTTCTTTGATACACAGTGCTGTTGTTCTGCAAAAAATCCTAGGCCAATTGTGGAACAAATATTTGGGGAGTAAACAACCAATGTCTGATTTGACTTAAAGCACACTCCATGAGAAAGAATCCATATGAGACACTGTTTGTGTGACCAAGAACTATTGAATAGATAGCCAAGAGACTGAGGATCAAGCCAAATATTACTGGTCTTAAGAAAAATATGATAAAATGACTCCTAATGATACTCTACTATACTCATAGTACAGTGACTTGGTCAGCCAATATCAGAGAATCTTCTTCCTGCAGCAGATGGGAACAAATGGAAACAAATATTCACAGAGAGAGAGAGAGAGAGAGAGAGAGAGAGAGAGAGAGAGAGAGAGAGAGGGAGGGAGGGAGAACAATAAGTTTGGATGTCTCTATCAAGTTCCTCCTCTCCGAGATCAGGGAACTTTGTGGAACAGCAAGGAAAAAGACATAAGAGTAAGAAGGGATGGAGGACACCAAGAGAATAAGACCCAAATCAGCTGAGCAAAGCTCATATGAACTCTCAGAGACTAAATCAGCATACACAGGACCCGCATGGATCTGCACGAGTCCCTCAGATTATATGTTACAGTTTTCAGAGCAGTGTTTTTGCAGGGCCTCGCGAGTGTTAACAAGTTGGTCTGTGATTCTTGTTAGTTTTTTGGGCCTTCTCCTTCTGTTGATTTGCCTCCAATGTGACATTTTTCTTTTACCTTATTATATTTTACCTTATTATTTTCTTCTTATCTCTTAGAAATTTGTTCTTTTTTAAGGAGGACTGAAAGGAAGTGAACCCAAAGAGAAGGAGATGTGGCTAAGAACTAGAGGTAGATAGAAGGGAATATGTAAGCAGATAAATTTAATTTTATTCTCTGAAACTCAGGAATAATGTATGAGTCATTTATGAGTCTTTACAAATATTTAACAATTTTTCAGTAATATATAATTAATTTATAATTGTATTATTACAAACTACAAATATGTGAAACAATGGAAATGGCTTTATTATTGTGTATGTTGCATGCTATCACACATAGGTCCTCAAGCAACCTTTCTAAGCCCTCTGCCACTGGTTGACATCAGCAGTCTTATTTATCTCCTTTTATCAATATTTTAAGATATATATTTTTGTAATTCTGACTTTGTGACTTCAAATTCAAGGAAATATAACTACTTCCTAAATATTGCTCCATATGTTATAAGTATAATGATGTGTGGAACAATCAGTAATATAATTATAGACTCTAACATAGGGGTGGTTAAGCTGCCCCACCAAGAAAGACTAACTATTATAAGTGAATTATGTCTTCCCACAGTTTATATATTGAAGACCTAGTTTTCAGTACCACAGAGTATGAGTGCATTTGGGGGAAGAGTCTTTAAAGAGATAATTAAAAACTACAGTATTATATTGAGTCTTAATTTGAATATCTGAGGAAAAATTATGCAATTATATCAGAGAAGTGTAATTGGAGAGAATTGGCTGATTGGCAGATCATTGAGAAAGTGGATACCTCAAAGCCAGCAAAGGAAGCCCAGCTAGAAACGAATCTGCAAACTTCGATCTATGATTTTAGCCTCCAGTGCTCTAGGAATTTCTGTTTTTTAATCCAAAAAGTCTATGGTATTTTATTTTGATAGTCCTAACAAACAAAAACTCACACAGAGAAAATTAAGATTTTCAATATCTATGCCCTTTTTAAAGGAAGATTTTGGGACAATACTGGAAGTGGGATAAACCACACTGGCTGCGTAAAACAGCTTTGACAAGAATTGCTGTTTCCTGCATTCTTGTCCTGTTTTCTTCCTTCCTCATTTGTGTGTGTGTGTGTGTGTGTGTGTGTGTGTGTGTGTGTGTGTGACACTCTTCACAAGGAACAAAAGTTTATTCACCTCAGATAATGAAATTATCAACAGACAAAAGTTAAGATACCACAAAAATCCAATATGAAGAATAAGATTTTTACTGGGATGACTTACAAGACTATTGGTGAGGGTCTACTTAAAGGAGCAGTAATGACTCAAGGCAGTTGCCTCACAAAAAGTTTCCTCCCCTGCCAGTCTGGATGATAGCTCAAGAAAGCTTGAAAATTAGAGATCACTGTACAATTGGAAGGTAACTAAACAAATTGGATAGTATTTCTTTCAGGCAACTCAGGTGGACTGAACCTCTCGAGGAACCGTGGCTTATCTATGATTCTTCTAGACAACACAGATTGTCTAAGGGACTTCTCAGTATTTCTTACTGGTTATACATGTTGGAAAAAAGGGAAGGACCTACTAAATATGGTCACTTTTAGGGACTTCCTGAAGCTTTTGAGTTCTTTCCTACCTGAACCCATTTAGACTCCACTTAGAACATTGTTCTTTAGTGGGATTATCTCCTAGGTGAAATATTTTATATAGGGGGAAACGGCTATACAATATTGTCTCTTTCAAGTCAACTTACCATACTGGAATTGTGAGTATATTCCAAGATATATCACGTGAGCCTAAAGAACGAAAGGTATCTGAGAATAATATATACATTTTAGCATTGGGAAACTGAGGATGACCATATAATTCCATACATTATTTCATAGCACTGATGTTTCTTGAGTAGAAGCTTCATGCTAAAATTACTTCACTAATAACTGATTAAAACATCAACAACTTGAAATATCTTATGTATTTCATATACAATAAATATTTATGAGAATAGAGATCTCTTATATACTTGGTAATTTTCAATTCACGTCCTGTTTGTAAACTCATTATATCAAATTCAAGATAAATTGATAGACTACAAACTTTATACTATCATCTTCCATAAGTTAAAAGCAGTCATATCTCAATCCATGAACATGTGCTAATCATTCATAATCTCTAGCTTTATATAAATATTTGTATAATTATTCATGTAATTGCCTTGCCAATATTCTAAAATTCCAGCAATCTTGTATGTAACAATAACTACATGTGGAATTTAAATGATGCCATTTCCCAGGGGGAAAAAGTAATTAAAGTGTGTTTATTTTATTTTTTTCTCTTAAATTTTTTTGTAAAAGTTTCTAAATTGAAAGTGATAAAAATTATTGTTTTTAAAATCTTATTGATGTATTTAAGGGTATGATTTGTGCTACATGAACATAAATAATTAAATTTTCCAAATTCTTTAAGATAATAGTTTTTCCAGAAGACACATGGATATATTAATTCAGGAAATACTTACTTATGTCTTACTTTTGTATCATGGATAAAAAACAAAAAGTAGTTCATCAGAATAATATAATTAATTAATCATATAATTCCTTATTCCTAGGAACACCAAGAGGCTGTATTTCCCAGGCTGAACATGAGTTATATCCAAATAAGGGAGCACTAAGCAAAAAACTTGAATAGACTTAATGTAAGTACTTTGAGTTGAGTCCTGAATATTAAAAATCTGCACAATCTTCTGACACTTCATTTCTGTTATGCACTTAAGCTGTGTAAGTTAATCAAGATAAAACACAAGATCAAGCCAGGCAAAATTATAGAATGGTGATGGAGGAAATGAGGAGCTACTATCAGTTGATAGATGTTGCAGAAGAGAAAATTATTGTTCTTTAGGTATGGAAACATGGTAGGTTACTTATGCTCCTGTGCTGATCCTCATGCACGCACATATTGGAAGCATTAACTGGATTATTGGCTTATTAAAATAAAGGGAAGGTAGCATGAATTTCAGAGGAGGATCTGCCTAGGTGTATCTGAGGGAAGTTTTGGAGAGAATAGGAGTAAGGAATAATATTTAATAGTATACAAGCATGAAATTCTTAAAGAAAAATATTTTTTAATGTAGAAAAGTAAAAGCAATATCACACTTAAAGAGGAATGATTCCAAAATAAAAGTTTACTTAAAATATACTTGATGAGCCGGTAGCTATGACCACTAGCTAGTAAATACATCTAAATATGAATGCTACTACTAGAGCAAAAATTATGATTTGAGGTACAACATACTTGCAATAACATGCCATGACATTGACATGAGGAAAATAAAATAAATAATTCTATCTACAAAATAGTAACTTTAATTATTTTTTAGTATAGTTTTTTGATTGACCTCTGACCTTCATTTTGATTACTATGTGCTCTGAATGTATCAAGTATATTCTAATAATGTAGAAATTAAAACACATGAACAATCAATTCAGGATTTATAAAAGAAATCTGTTTAATTTTATTATGTTCCTAAAATTAATTATTCATTTATTTGAATGGAACTTTTCACTATGATACCAATGAGGAATAATCTATGTGGCTAGTTAGTGGAATATTAGATGGTCTTTTAAAGTATCTCAGTTCACTAGTAGGAAAAATGTATTGATTGGTAAAAACATTTTTAAATGTTTCCTTTATGTTCACATTAGAATATTTAATTTTTTCTTTCTTCTTGTCTTAACTATGACAACTTGTATTTAATTGGAATAATACATTAAATTAAAGGAATTACTGGAAGTGAAATAAACAGTTCCTGTATATGTCCTTTGTTAATCAAAAAAGCAAACAATTGGTTGAATATGCAAATTGTCAACACATTAATACTATTCAGAGGAACTGTGCTTTGTGCAGAGAAAAACGTAAAAAAAAATCTAATATTTCCTTTTGCCATGTTGAAAAATTTAACGTGAGCATACAGTCTCTTCTGGTTTTACAATTTGTACTGAAACTTGTGGATCAAAAGAGAACTTAAAAAGACAACCAATTACAAGGCCCTGATTGGAAATGTCTTAGGCCAGATGGTGCATAAGTTCTTATCCCAGATCAGATATGGTTAGGACTTATAATATCATATAAAAAAGCCCAAACTTAGATAAGATAAAATTTACTCACAATATAGGAGCTACACAAGTTGGATACTCCTAAGTCATAAACATGTCAGTGTCTCAAAAAGAAAGAGAAAAGCCTTGGCAAACATAAGTAAGGAGAAGTAAGAGTAACATGAACCTACAAATTGGCAACATAGAAGTGATCAGCAGGTCCTCATTGGAAAACATCACCTTGTGTCTGTGATGCTCAAGAAATGTTAATGTTGTACCTGATCCACTTTTGATATTTGTATACATATGCGAGATAACTTATAATCACCCTTTTACTAAACTAGAATGATTTATATCCTTATTGTAAATATTTATTCTTATATCTCTGGAAAAACAAAGTTCTCATCCCTCCTCAAATAAACTCTTTGCCACAGAGACCTTTGCACAGAACTATAAGTGGTTAAAATGCAAGAACATTTTGCAAAGAAAAATGCAAAAAAATAAGAGATTGTGTGGTCCTTAGTCCTCAGCACAAGACAATATCTGTACATAAGGTTCAGAGATCTTTTCAGAAAAGGGGGTCAGAATGAATGGTTATAAGAGTCATAGGGAAGAAAGTTTACTATTAAACCATGTCTCCTAGAATTATCAAAGTGGCTATTTGCATTAAATTTTACCAACATGGCTACCTAAATAAGACCTGAACAGTGCTGTCAACAATGGACATACGAAAATGATGGGAGGAAAGGTCTCTAGAAATAGAACTATGGGCAACTGTGAAATTGTGAGAGCTAGATAAATGGTCTTCTCCAGAGGGAAGAGCCCCTTCAACTGACTTTCCAATATCATGCAGTCATTCTGGAGATCATAAACATATGGATAACTTTATAAAGACTGAACAAGTTACATTTATGTATTTAGTTATATATTTTATATATGTTTATATCTTATTTATAATATATAATCATATTATCAGATAATATATATCACAGCATTATTTTGAAGAACAGGGCATGAATTTGAGATTTGAGAATTACAAACTGGGAGGTTCAAGGAAGGTGGTAGATGAAAAAAAGGAAGAGATTATGTAATTATATTACAATTTCAAAATAATGAAAAATATATAAATAAGAAGCTCTTTATACTAAAATACAACATTTCTTGTAGCTGAATGTTACATTCTATGCCTTTTTATCCTCAAAGCATAAAAGGGAGGCTACTAGAATATATTGTAGAGTGTTAATTGTAGCATTTCACCTGCTCTCAGATTTTAATGAATTTCTTTTGTTGTATAGCCTTTTCTTTGAAATAATAATACGTGTTATGCATTGTACTGGAAATAGTTAAAAAGAAACAAGGAACAATTTTGCTCATACATTTATGCATTAATAGGGGATGTAATTGGAATCCAGAAGCACAGACCTATGAAGACAAATTCATGAACAGCCCAGTAGTTTCTAATAACAGAATGTTACTACGACAGTGCATTGAGAACATGAACTGAGAAAATACATAGTAGCTAAGCTCACCGCATTCTTACACGTGGAATTTGTACAGAAAGTAACAAAAACAGACTCAGTTCCAAACATAGACTAAATTAGTTCATCATCATTGCTTTCATTAATATTTCACAAATCAAATATGTTATTGATACTTAAATCTAGGTTTGTCTTATGTTTTATAACTAGTTGATAAAAAATATTTGAAAATGTACCACCTAGACTTATTCAAGTTTACAAATCTAATTTCTTAATACTGCTTTCTAATCCTCCAGAGTTAGGAAATAATGACTATAAACATTGCCTTCATATTTCTTGTGGATAGATCTTGATTCTCCCAATTCTGATCCTAGCAAATGTGAGCAGGCTATGGAAGTCATTATTCTAAAGTCTCTTTAATGTAACATGTAAAATTTGTAACTTCATGGACTAGTTTAAAGATCACTTAAAATGTTACATAAAATCTTTTGTTTATCTTTTCATTTATTCTTTTCTCATATATTACATCCTGACAGCAGTTTCTCTTCATCTTCTACTCCCAGTCTTGCCCCACCACCTCTCTCCTCTCTGCAGATCCCCTCTTCTTTCTTTCCCTCCAGAAAAGGGCAGGCCTCACAGGAATATCAAACATGATGTGTCAAGTTACAGTAAGACTATGCACCTCTCTCCGTGTGAAGGCTGAACAAGGCAACACAGTAGAAAGAAAAGGGTCCCAAAAGCTGTCAAAAGAGTCAGAGAACACCCCCACTTCCACTGCTAAGATTCTCACAAGAAGACCAAGCTACACATGCCTAACATATATGCAGAGGGACTAAGTCAGACCCATAGAGGGTCCCCCATTGTCTGTTCAGTCCCTGTGAGCACCTATTAGCACGGAGTAATTGATTCTGTGGATAGTTTTCTTGTTTCCTGGACCACTCTTGAACTCGTTCCTCCCTCCTCTTCCACAGGATTCCGTGAAATCTGCCTAATGTTTGGCTGTGGGTTTCTGCATCTGCTCCCATCAGTTGTTTGATTAAGACTTTCTGATAATTATGCTAGGTTCTGGACTACAGAGTATCTGGGATAAAATAAATATAGACTATTACAATTGCATTTACATAGTATTACATACTATGTATTATAAAAATGTATGCATGTTTCAAATGATAGACTTTTAGTAATGTTAAGCATAAAGTATTGGATAAATATCTTGCAGAAATAAATTATAAGTGCAAAATTTGAGTATATAAACAAATTATAATATATACAGATCACTTGTTTCCAGATCTGCTAATAATCATTTATAGATACTGAAAATCATATTGAAATATGTCTGTAAGCATATACATGGGCTTAAAAGATTTAAATGTGAATTGCATTTGAAAATATTTTGAAATGAATAAAAATGAAAAGTAAATATTAGTATCTGGATGACAGCTAAATAAGAATTTTGAGGAAATTGTATTAGTTCAAATATAGATGTTGAAAGCATGAAAAGTTTGTTTAATTTCAGATTTTTAAAATTAGCATACAAAGCATCAAGTTATGTTATGACATTTTCAAACTTATGTTTCTTTTTTTGAGCCTCTTCACATCCCCTACCTAATGAATCCCCTCTCTGCCTCATAACCTTCTATACTCACATCCCCAGTAGTCCCCCAGTAGACTCCTTTTTATTTCTGTGTCACTTGTATTCTTTACTTATTCCTTAACAATTATGTTTATTCTTCTGTAACATCTATTCTCATTTCATGACCTACACACACACACACAGACACACATACACACAGACACACACAGACACACACACACACACACACACACACACACACACACACACACACAGTACTTGTCTTTCAGCACCTAAATTACCACCATTGGCATTATAGTTTCCAAATACATGCATTTTCCTACAAAACTCATATTTTATTCATTCTTTAGGGCTAAATAAAATTCATATATGTATATATATATATTTGTCTTAATGATTCATCTGTTGGTGGACATTTAGACAGATTCTGTTTCTGTGCTAAACACAAAAGCTTTTTAAATTAGTAGTGTGAAGGGTTCCTTTAAGCAGGTTTCTATACACAGTTTTGTATTGCTAAGCACATGGTCATTCAAATTATCAAAAACAAAATATATCAAAGTAGCATAGTGAACTGATTTCCAGTTGATGTCAATATGACAGATATACAAATACTTAATTGAAAGCAGTATATATAATATATATAATAAAACACAAGCTGAAGATCTGAACAAACGGTTCACTAAAGAAGTAGGAAAGATAGAAAATTAGTTAATAAATTTATCAATATAAAAATTTCCCATATCATATATCATTAAGTTATTGCAAATTAAAATGAAATGTATCTGTATACTTGTCTTGAATGACTAAAGTCTAGACATTGACTACAAAATGCATATGTGGAAAAGGACATATTTCTTGATGATAAGAAAGAAAAAAGTCACAGAGCCATACTGTAGAATAGTTTAATCCAAAAATTATTGTCTTTTTATTTATTGAGGTAAATTAGAATCTTATCTATATACCAAATGCTTGTGTATAATAATAGTAACTTTAGTTATAACTGTCAAAATTTAAAGAAGTCACAGTATTTTGAAGGTGCATGAAGAGATATAGTACATACAGACTGTGAAAAAATATTCCATGCTAAAATCAATCTATAAAGTCATGAAAATACATAGCAGAAACATATATTTATTTGTAAGTAGATCAAAGATATTTGAGGGGACATTTTGTTATATGACTCAAAAAACTTGACTTTATATAAAAGATGACAAGGATCTATAATTGTCATGGCTTAAGCAAAAGAAAGAAATGAGTAAATTAAGAGTAGATGAATTTAGTTCAATGAAACTACTTTCTGATCCACAATTGTTAAGAGACACAGGAAATGGCAATCATGTGTTAAAGTAGCAGTGATATTTATTTAGTCCTTATATTTATTTTTCTGTTTTACCACAATAATGAGGATACAAACACTGCTTCAACATACTGTTTACCTTTACTTTTCATATATATCAAGTATTCAAATTTCTAGATTATGCTGCAGTAGCATTTAAAGTTCCTGTGCTACTTCCTATTTTTTCTTTTGTATTGAATGTAGATTTTCTCATATAACTTTATCTGAATATAATCCTCCCCCCATCTTCATCTAGTTTTTCCCCACCTCCTTTCCTATCCATGTCCACTCACTTTCTATCTCTCATTAAAAAATAACGTTTCTAAAAGATAACAACTGTATTTTAAAAAATGGCTCTATTAATTTACTTTCCACCCAATGAAGTCCAAGTATTACCAGGTTACTTTTGTCATCCTTATTAACTTTTGACTTTTTGACACAATTTTTCCAGCTCTGAAGTGATATCTCACAATTGTCTCAATATCCATTCTTTTGACAACAATGATATTAAGCACTTTTATATTTTACTGAAGGTACTATGCACCTCAGACATAGTGGGCAGAGGCCCCTGAGCTGTAACTGACTTGGTACCTACTTTCAGAGGACTTACTTTCAGTATAGTAGAAAGCATTATGTATGCTTCAAAGGATGTGGGCAACTAACAGTTCTACACAGCTGTTAGATCCATGAACCGCATCAACGATCTGCATGGTGCAAACCTTTAGGGTGCAGTAGTAATTCACATACTTCAGTTGTAACCAGTAGCTCTTTAAATGGATTTAAGACATGCTGAACATGAGGGAAAACATACTTGGTACTGGAACCTTAGCTAGCTACTCTGTGCTAATAAAATCATGGATATTGGAGAACCAACAACCACTAATTTACTAAACAGTATAATCTCTGATAACAATTTAAACATTTATACTTATAGCCACAGATAAGTGCAGTCCTCAACCTTCGTTAAGGAAACTTCTCTTTACAGCCAACAGGGACCATTACTGAAAACCAAAACCAATCAAAATATAGTGTGTGCAAGTCTAGTCCCAATGGATATATCTGCAAAATGCATTGACACCTAGGGTTCAGTGGACATTGTTTAAGAAGAAGTGGAAAGAGTATAAGAGCAAAAAAATTGAAATTTCCTGTGAGAGCACATCTCAATGAATTTCAAAAGCAACACCCAAAAAGTCTTACCAACATGATTGCCTAAACATGAACTGAACCAGGTGACATCAATAAACGTGCCAGAATAGATGAGCAAAGTCCCACAAGAACTCGGTCCCATGCAAAGAACGACAGGCAACTAAAGAACACTGAGAATGGGAGGAATAGTTTTTTTTTGAAGAAAGAACACATGAACTGGTTAGCCAGCATTAAATGATCAGCCCTGAAAACATACAAATGATTAACATTATACATACTGAGGAGGCTATATCTAGAATATATATATATATAATATTTTATACATGCATGCATATAATAACTATAAAAAAGGTTGTTATTTTGGGAAGGAATAAGGGGAATATGTGGGAAGGTTTTGAGGGAGGAAAGGAAAGGGAGAATGTTGTAATAATATAATATCAAAAAAATTTTTATGTGTACCTCTTCATCAATTAATATTAATAGAATATTTATATTACATAGTGACCCACAGATTTAATCCAATTCCTGTCAAATTCCAATAATTCAGAGAGAAATAAGAAATCCTAAACTTTACATGGAATCTAAGAGGACTCCAAATATTAAAAAAAATTGAGCAAAAAAAAATTAAATGAATCATAGTAATTGATTTTAAATACACTGCCAAAGGTAGTAATCTGAACAGCATGGTACTAACTTTCAAACCAGATGGGTGACTCAACAGAGCAGAACGAAATCTAGAAAATAAGCCCCTATGTAAGTATTTAGTTCAACTCATCTTCAACAGAGATAGCAGCATCACACAATGGGTAAAATAAACTTTTACACAAAATTAAGCTCAAAATGCCACAGGTTTCCGTATAAAATGAGTTAATAATACAGGAATAATATTTTTAAGTCTCTTAAAGTTTCTAACTCAAACTTGATAGTCTTATTGTGACTGGTTACAGCATGTTTGGTTGACATCCCTTTGATGCCTGCTCTATTCTCAAGGGAAATAGAGGAGGAGTGGATCTGGGGGAGAGAGGAAAGTGGGGAGTAGGAGGAGTGTAGGAGGGGGAAACTGGTAGGGATGTATTGTATGGGAGAAGAATAAAATTTTAAAAATCCTATTATTAACCAATGTTTTCATATACTAAGGATAACTTGCTGAATGATGGATCACAATAATAGTTCAAGCCCTCTAGGAGCTGATGCAGGTGGAGTCCAAATTTAAGATTAGCCTGGCCTTTGTCTCTGTTTCTAAGAAAGAGAATAAGTATAATAGCAAAACTTCACATTTGAGGTAAGTATATTCACTTAATTTAGAGATTTTCCTTGTTATTCTAACAAATGCTATTATGTACCAATAGCAATAGCAGTGACAGTTATGATTTAATAGCCATTGCCATATAATCACAAGAAAAAATGAGTCACTGCGTTTCAGGTGCATTTTATTAAGTACTATCTCTAATTTTTAATTCCCAATAACATTTTAATTATAGAAAGTTTATTGATGACAAATACTTGATACAACTAAAATTTGTCATTTTATAATTGCCTTTAAATAATGCCTTGAATAAAGAGGGTAAATGATAGATGTATTGTACCTGGCTTTCGTTTTTGGTCTAACACTCAGCTTCCAAATCATGACACAGAAACTTATTATTTGTTACAAATGCTCAACCTTATCTTATGCTCATTTCTTGCTAGCTCTTGTAACTTAACCTATTTCTCTTTACCTATATTTTGACAAGAGGCTTTTTGCCCATTCCTTTCTGTGGTGCCTTAGAAAGTCAAGATGAAACAAATGCAACACATCTTTAAATAATTAAATAAATGTTGCACAAACAAATGTAACACATCTTTGCATCATTAATAAAGGCAGCAGAAATAAATGTAACACACTTTCACACAGTTAAAGTAATATTCTGCAGCATAAACCAATCTAACACATCTTTGCCCAGTTTAAATAATATTTCACAACAACATGCAGACTGATAATTGACATCACTTCATATGCTTGCAAATTTAAATAACAATATTTTAAATGATGATAGTATATTATCCACAATTTTCATAAAAAATTAAGTTTTATAAAAATTGTTTTTCAGAATTAAAATTTCATGTGATCATATTCTCCTTCTGGTTCAAAATTTAACAGTCTAAGTAAATAAATCAATGAACAAACAAACATACAAATGAATAAATAGCCTTCTTCCCAAGAAGCCTCCAAACCCCTGCCAACACTGTGAAGGAGAGCCAGTGGGTAAATTTGTTTGACTTTTCTGTTTCTTACCAAAAAAAAAAAAAAAATGGTGTTTTTGGCTTTAGGTTCATAACATCTTGCTGTGGTGAGCAACCAAGAACAATGTCTTGGGTGCTTTTAAGATCTTTCTGATTATTAATTTAAAAGGTGGTAACCTTTGTCTGACACTTGACTTTCATTTATCAACCTAACTCGCTGAGAGCATCATTTTTTTTTGACACATCTGGTATCGCTTGTAACACGAATTATTAAAGGTCTTATTAAGAGAAAACTTGGAAGCCGGGCGATGGTGGCGCATACCTTTAATTACAGCACTCGGGAGGCAGAGGCAAGAGGATCTCTCTGAGTTCCAGGCCAGCCTGGACTACAGAGTGAGTTCCAGGAAAGGCGCAAAGCTACACAGAGAAACCCTGTCTTAAAAAACAAAAACAAAAACAAGGGAGAAAACCTGGAGCCATATATTGGGGTGAAAGCTAAAAGATCAGTAAATAGAATAAGCCACAGCCAACCTCATCTTGCCAAATCATAAGCCAGCTCTGTTTGCACACATCTTCAGACTGAAAGCCTCTGAGTGCTCACCCCTGAGGGCCTCAGTTGAACTGCTGCTTAGTTCCTGTCTCCTCACACCGTATATACCGTTCTCCACCCATACATGTCACTTTCTGGGACAAAAGGAGTCTGTGATTTCCACGCAAAGATATAAGATCTCAAATGCTGGGATTAAAGGTGTGTACCACCACTACATGACTCTCTTCCCAGTGTGGCCTTGAACTCACAGACATCCAGACGTATCTCTGTCTCCCAAGTGATAGGATTAAGGGTATGGGCCACCACTGTCTGGCCTCTATGTCTAATCTAGTGGCTGGCTCTGTCCTCTGATCCCCAGATAAGTTTATTAGGGTACACAATGTATTGGGGTACATAATACATCACCACATTTCTCATTGTCATGAAAAAGCACATCTATTCTGAAAACTGCTTTTCAGACTCTATAAAAAATAAGTATTTTCAATTAACTTTAATATTACAGGGTTTTTTTCTTTGTTTTTAGAGATTTTCTATTCATTTTACATACCAACCACAGATTCCCCTGTCCTCCCTCCTCCTGCCCCCCCTCCCCCACAAACTACCCCCCATTCCCACCTCCTCCAAGGCAAGGTCTCCCATGGGGAGTCAGCAGAGCCTAGTACATTCAGTTGAGGCAGGACTGAGCTCCTCCTCCCTGCACCAAGGCTGTGCAAAGTGTCTCAGTTAGGCCCCAGGTTCCAAAAAGCCGGCTCATGCACTAAGGACAGGTCCCAATCCCACTGCCTGGGGGCCCCCTAAACATTGTTCAAGCTAAACAACTGTCTCACTTATCCAGAGGGCCTACTCTGGTACCTTGGGGGCTCCTCAGCTATTGGTCCACATGTGTTTCCACTAGTTTGGCTAGTTGTCCCTGTAATTTTTCCAATCATGTTCTTGATATTTCTTGCTCATAGAATTCCTTCTCTCTCGTCAATTGGACTCCTGGAGCTCCACCTGGGACCTGGCCGTGGGTCTCTGCATCTGCTTATATCAGTCAGTGGATGTGGGTTCTATCAAGACAGTTAGGGTATTCAGCCATCCTATCACGAGAGCAGGTCAGTTCAGGAACCCTCTCGACCATTGCCAGTAGTTTATGGTGGAGTCATAATTGTGGATTTCTGGGGACCTCCCTAGCACTCTACTTATCCCTATTCCCCTTGGTGTCTTCATTTATCATCACTTTCCTTATTCTCCCACTCTGTTCCTGATCCAGCTGGGACCTCCCACTCCCCTAAGCTCTCTTTCCCCTGACCCTTGCCCTCCATTACATCCCTCACCCCCAGTTTGCTCCTGTAGATCTCATCCATTTCTCCATCAGAAGGTGATCCCTGTGTCTTTCCTAGGGTTCTCCTTACTAGCTAGCCTCCCTGGAGCTGTGGGTTGCAGTTTGATTATCCTTTGCTTTACATCTAGTACCCACTTATGAGTGAGCACATACCATGTTCATCTTGCTGAGTGTGGATTACCTCACTGAGGATGATATTTTCTAGTTCCATAATTTGCTTGCAAACTTCATGATGCCATTGTTTTTTTCTGCTGAGTAGTACTCCATTGTGTATATGTACCACATTTTCTTTATCCATTCTTCAATTAAGGGGCAAACAGGTTATTTCCAGGTTCTGGCTATTACAAATAATGCTATGAACATTATGAATGCTACAACTATGAACATAGTTGATCTTTTGTCCTTGTGGTATGATTCAGCATTTCTTGTGTATATGCCCAAGAGTGGTATAGCTGGGTCTTGAGGGAGATTGATTGCCAGTTTTCTGAGAAACTGCCATATTGATTTCCAAAGTGGCTGTACCAGTTTACATTCCCAGCAACAGTGTAAGAGTGTTCCCCTTGCTCCACATCTTCTCCAACATAAGCTATCTTCAGTGTTTTTTTTTTTTATCTTAGTCATTCTGAAAAGTGGAAGATGGTATCTCATAGTCATATTGATTTGCATTTCCCTAATGACTAAGGATGTTGAGCAATTCCTTAAATGTCTTTCGGCCATTTGAGCTTCTTCAGTTCAGAATTCTATTTAACCCTATAGCCCATTTTTTTACTTGGACTGTTAGGTATTTTGATGTCTAGTTTCTTGAGTTCTTTTTATGTTCTGGAGATCAGCCCTCTGTCAGATGTGGGCTTGGTGAAGAACTTTTCCCATTCTGTAGGCTGTTGTTTTGTCTTATCGACCATGTTCTTTGCCTACAAAAACTTCCCAATTTCAAGAGGTCCCATTTATTAATTGTCACTCTCAATGTCTGTGCTACTGGTGTTATATTTGGGAAGTGATCTCCAGTGTCAATGCATTCAAGACTACTTCCTATTTTCCCTTCTAACAGGTTCATAGTAACTGGATTTATGTTGAGGTCTTTGATCCACTTTGACTTAAGTTTTGTGCATGGTGACAGATATGGAACTATTTGTAATCTTCTACATGTTGACATTCAGTTATGCCAGCACCATTTGTTGAAGATGATTTTTTTTCCATTGTACAGTTTTGGCTTCTTTGTTAAAAAATAGGTGTTAATACATGTGCAGATTAATGTCAGGGTCTTCAGTTCCATTCCATTGGTCCACATGACTATTTTATGCCAATACCAAGCTGTTTTTATTACTATAGCTCTATAGTAGAGCTTGAAGTCAGGGATCATGATGCCTCCAGAGATTGTTTTATTATGCAGGAATATTTTAGCTATACTGGGTATTTTGTTTTTTCCATAGAAGTTAAGTATTGTTCTTTCCACTGAATAATTTTGTTGGGATTTTGATGGGGATTGCATTGAATCTGTAGATTGCTTTTGGTAAGATTGCCAATTTTACTGTTAATCCTGCCTATCCATGAACATGAGAGATCTTTCCATTTTCTGGCATCTTCTTCAATTTCTTTCTTCAGGGACTTAAAGTTCTTGTCATACAGGTCCTTTGCTTGCTTAGTTAGGGTTACCCCCAGGTATTTTATAATATCTGTGGCTATTGTAAAGGTTGATGTTTCTCTGATTTCTTTCTCAGCCTGTTTTTTGCTTGTATATAAAAGGGCTACTGATTTTTTTGAGTTAATCTTGAGTCTTGCCACATTACTAAAGGTGTTTATCAGATGTAGGAGTGCTTGTTCGAATTTTTGGGGTCACTTATGTATGCTATCATATCATCTGCAAATAGTAAACGTTTGAATTCTTCCTTTCCAATTTGTATCCCCTTGATCTCCTTTTGTTGTCTTATTGCTCTAGCTAGAACTTCAAGTACTATATTGAATAAATATGAGGGTAGAGGACAGCCTTGTCTTGTTCCTGATTTTAGTGGAATTGCTTTGAGTTTCTCTCCATTTATTTTGATGTTGCCTGTTCCTTTGCTGTAAATTACCTATATTATGTTTAGGTATGTTCCCATTATTCCTGATGTCTCCAAGATCTTTATCATGAAGTGGTGTTGGATTTTGCCGAAAGCCTTTTCAGCATCTATGAAACAATCATATGTTTTTTCTTTATACTTTGTTTATGTTGTGTATTACCTTGAAAGATTTTTGTATGTTGTACCATCCATACATCTGTGGGATGAAGCCTACTTGATTATGTTGGATGATTTTTTGAAGTGTTCTTGGATTCAATTTGCCAGTATTTTATTGAGTACTTTTGCATCAATGTTCATGAGGGAAATTGTTCTGTAATTCTCTTTCTTTGTTGCATTTTTGTTAGTCTTGGGAATCAGAATAACTATAGTCTCATAAAAGGAGTTTGGTAATGTTCCTTCTATTTATATTGTGTGGAACAATTTGAAGAGTATTGGTATTAACTCTTCTTTGAAGATCTGGTAGAATTCTCCATTGAAAGCATCTGGTCCTAGGCTTTTTTTGGTTGGGTGACTTTGAATGACAGTTTCTATTTCCTTAGAGGATATTGGTCTATTTAAATAGTTTATCTGGTCTTGATTTAACTTATGTATGTGGTACCTATCCAGAAAATTGTCCATTTCTTTTACATTTTCCAACTTTATGGAGTACAGATTTTTGAAGTATGAACCGATGATTCTCTGGATTTTCTCATTGTCAGTTGTTGTGTCTCCATTTTCATTTCTGATTTTGTTAATTTGGATGCTCTCTCTCTGTCTTTTGGTTAGTCTGAATAAGGGTTTGTCTATCTTGTTGATTTTCTCAAAGAACCAACTCTTTGTTTCATTGATCTTTTGTATTGTTTTCTTTCTTTCTATTTTATTGGTTTCATCTCTCAACTTGATTATTTCCTGGCATCTTTTCCTCCTGAGTGAGTTTGCTTCTTCTTGTTCTAGAGCTTTCAGTTATGCTGTTAACTCACTAGTGTGAGATTTCTCCAACTTACTTATGTGAGCATTTAGTGCTATGAATTTTCCTCTTAGAATTGCTTTCATAGTGTCCCATAAGTTTAGGTATGTAGTATATTCATATTCATTAATCTCTAAGAAGTCTTTAATTTCTTTCTTTATTTCTTCTTTGATCCTTTGGTCATTCAGTTGAGCATTATTCATCTTCCATGAGATTGTAGGATTTCTGTAATTTTTGTTGTTATTGAAATCTAACTTTAAAACATGGTGGTCTGATAGAATACAGGAGGTTATTCCAATTTTTTTTGTATCTGTTAAGATTTGCTTTGTGATCAAGTATGTGGTCGATTTTAGAGAAAGTTCCATGGGGTGCTGAGAAGAAGGTATATTCTTTTTGTTAGGGTGGAATGTTCTGTAGATATCAATTAAGTCCATTTGAGTCATAATATCAGTTAAACCCCTTATTTCTCGGTTAAGTTTCAATCTGACAATCTGTGCAGTGGTGAGAGTGGGATGTTGAAGTCACCCATAATTAATGTGTGGGATTTTATGTGTGATTTAAGCTTTGGTAATGTTTCTTTTACATATGTGGGTGCCTTTGTGTTTGGGGCATAAATGTTCAGAATTGAAACTTCATCTTGGTGGATCTTTCCTGTGATGAATATGTAATGTCCTTCTTGATCTCTTTTGATTGATTTTAGTTTGAAGTCTATATTACTAGATATTAGGACAGCTACACCTGCTTGTTTCTTAAGACCGTTTGATTGGAAAGATTTTTCCCAGTCTTTTACTCTGAGGTAGTATCTAACTTTGAAGTTGAGGTGTGTTTCTTGTATGCAGCAGAAAGATGGCTCCTGCTTTCATACCCATTTTGTTAGCCTGTGTCTTTTTATAGGTTCATTAAGTATATTGATATTAAGGAATATTAATGACAAGTGATTGTTAATTCCTATTATCTTCTTTGGGAATAATTGCTCTGGGCTCATTTATCGTCTATGTTTTTGTGGGTGTGTTTGACTTCCTTGGGTTGGAATTTTCCTTTTAGTGCTGGATTTGTGGATAGGTATTGTTTAAATCTGGTTTTATGTTGGAATGTCTTGTTCACTCCATCTATTGTGATTGAAAGTTTTGCTGGGTATATTAGTCTAGGCTGGCATCCATATTCTGTTAGTGTCCACATTACATCTGTCTGGGTCCTTCTGGCTTTCAAAGTCTCCATTGAGAAATCAGGTGTTATTCTGATGGGTTTGGCTTTATAAGTCACTTGGCCTTTTTACTTTGCTGCTCTTAATATTATTTCTTTATTCTGTATGTTTAGTTGTTTAATTACTATGTGTTGAGGGGACTTTTTTGTGGTGTCTATTTTGTTTGGTGTTCTATAGGCTTCTTGTATCTTCATGGGTATTTCTTTCTTTAAGAAGGGAAAGTTTTCTTCTATGATCATGCTGAATATATTTTCTGTGCCTTTGAGTTGGTATTCTTTTCCTTCTTCTATCCATATTTTTATTAGATTTGGCCTTTTCGTGGTGTCACAGATTTCCAGACATTTTTTTTTTGTTATGACTTTTTTGGCTTTGGTATTTTCTTTGACTGATGAATCTACTTCCTCTATTGTATCCTATACTCCAGAGATTCTCTCTTCCATCTCTTGCATTCTGATGGTTATGCTTACATCTGTGTTTCCTGTTCATTTACTCAGATTTTCTATTTCCAGCATTTCCTCTGTTTGTGTCTTCTTCATTGTTTCTGTTTCACTTTTCAGGTCTTGAACTGTTTCCCTCACATGTTCAATTTCATTTTCATAGTTTTCTTGGCTGTCTTTAAGGGATTTGTTGATTTTTTCCAATTGTTAATTGTCTTTTCCTCAATTTCTTTATTGATTTCTAACAATTTTTAATTATCTTTTTCTCAATTTTATTGTTGATTTCTTCTCATTTTTTTTGCCTGTTCCTCAATTTCTTTATTGATTTCTTTTGTTTGCCTTTTCCTCAATTTCTTTAAGGAATTTTTTTTCATTTTTTGAAAGGCCTCTAACATCTTCATGAAGCTAGGTTTATGATTGCTTCCTTCTTCTTCTTCTTCTTCTTCTTCTTCTTCTTCTTCTTCTTCTTCTTCTTCTTCTTTTTCTTCTTCTTCTTCTTCTAACTTGTGATGTTCTGGTCTTGCTGTTGGAGGAGGAGTAGTTTGTGGTGATTTTGTATTGCTCTTTATGTTGTTGTATATATTTTTGCATTGACACCTACCCATCTCTTCCTCTAATAGGTATAAGAGGTGCCTGTGTCTGAATGAATTGCTATTTGTCCACTCTGTGCTTGTGTCTGTGTCTCGGGGGGGGGGGGCCTCTGGATCCAATATTAGCTCTTGCTCTAATTGGAGGTGACAGATTCTGTATCTCAGAGAGCTGCTCTTAGTTCAACACAAGTTAGTTGATGCTGTGACTAACAGAGACACTCTTGGTCTTGTTATAGCTCTTGGTCAAGTCAGAGCTGACAATTCTGTGTTTCAGGAAGCCTCTCTTGGTCCAAAGAGAGCTGGCAGATTCTATCTCTCAGAAAACCACTTTTAGTCTAATGAGGTATGGTGGATTCCCTGTCTCAGGAAGTTATTCTTGGTCCAATTCCAGCTGGTGGTTTGGTTTCCATGACTCAGGAAGTTACTGGAGTATCAGGTGGTTGGGTACTGGGGCAGGATGTGGAACTTGTAGACTGCAGGGTCTGATGGGGATTTTGGTGTGTGGGGTCTTCCCAAAAAAATTTCCCTGCTGGCTGGCAACTGGGGCAGAGTTGGGTAGGGGTTCCCGGGGAGCAGCTGTGTCCCAGGGCCTGGGTCCTAGCAGCAGGACTCTCTGAGTGTGAGCAAGTCACTCACATCTTGGTCCAATAAGAGCTGGCTATTACAGGCTTTTTATGAGATGTCTTCCTACATTACTAATTTAAATTATTTCTCATCTATCCTCTCATTCCCCACTAGGAGAACCTATTTTTTTGAAACCTTTAGCTCCAGTGTTTCTTGCCCTGCTCTTTCATATCACATATGAGTAGCATGAGGGTTAACGTGGATAAATCAAAAGCTTTGCAGACTGGACCAAAGGCTTGTTTTATAGGATGTAATAAGTATCTGCTACTGTAAGCATGGTAAAAGTAAACATGTCTAAGGATGTCATAGGTACTACATGGAACAGATTGGTGTTGTTCTTCTTGATGGTCACATAGTCAAACTTTCTCTAAGCTTTTGTGATAATATCTGAAGATTTCTGATGCTCTCAATCTTTGTTAGGAAGGCTTCTTATTGTATTAGATGGTGGTTAGTTCAGAGTCATGATTGTTCAAAGTGCTGTGAATAAGTTGCTATGATTAGTTAGGCTTAGGTATGACATATATATCAATATGTTCCCAGTTCAAGCTCAAGTTTCACAGAGTATCATAGAAGAGGTTGAAGAAAAAAATACAAGAGTCAAAGATGAGAAAGATGGCTGTTAAATACTGTTTTTGGATATTAAATTGCTTTTGAAAATATGAACCCTCAACAGCTGTGATTTTCTATTTAAGACCTGAACAATATCAATTTGTTTATAAATTCAAGCATGGGATGTAGAGAGGCCCTCAAGGAGGAACTATTATCAAGTATTAGCTTTGAGTAATGTAAGCCCACTTGTCTTTGGAGACTTGATGAAAAGAGATCTCCCATTCCCTAGTAGATGACATTATATCCATCTTTATTTTGGGCAGAACTAATCATATTCAATGTGTTAAGACAATAAAGATAACAGCAAAATTAATAATAATAATAATAATAATAATAATATAATTATGCTGCTACTGAATAATAATGAGAACAATGCTGATGATCTTGATTAAGTAAAACTATGAAAGAAGATATTTAGTTGGGATGGAGATATGTTGGGAGGAAGCAATGAGTATAGAGTAGATATGATGAAGATATATTGTAAATATGTGTGAATTTTCCACAGAACAAATAAACAAATTATTTTAAAAACAAGAGATCTATGATTGTGAGATGCTTTTTGGTACTTACTATATTGTTTGATTTTAAAAAATCATGTTTTTAATTGCTGAAATCATTTTTCATTTAGTTTTTTTTCTCTTAACTCTTCAATGTTAAATATACAATGCTACTTAACAACAAGATTTAAAAGGAAGTGCAGGTAGCATAGTTCAGTTGGTAGAATGCTCACCTAACATGCACAAAGCCATAGGATCAATACCAAGAAACACCTAAAAATAGAGCATAGTAATGCAAACATATAATCCCAACAAAGTAATAGAGTCATGAGGATTAAATATTCAAGGATTGATCTGAAAGTAGAATTCAGTAACTAAGGGCACTTGCTGCTCTTGGAAAAGACCAGAATTCATTTCCCTGCACCAATGTTGGGTTGTTCAGAGTCACCTGTAATTGTACCCTAGGGGATTTGAAGCACTATTTTGGCCTACACATAGACACACATATGAGTCTGCATAGACTCACACAAATGCAAAAATAATTATAAAACGAATCTATAAAAAATTTTTCAGTCTACTACTGTTATCCTAATAAATAGATATAATATTATATTGATTACTAATGATTTATCAATATATGCATAGATTAATTCATTTCTCAATAGTCTTTAAAGAAGCATAGATTCACAGTAGCTAACTTATCACTAACACGGAGACCCACAACTATTGGAGGTATTGATTATAAGAGATTGCACAATGTCCATTACAAAATGGGATATCTAAATCACAACCATCCTCCCAAGGCTCAGGGGACATTGTGGAAGAATGACTAAAGGAACAAGACAGTAGAAAACCTCAAGGAGAGATCGGTTTCTGGACACAATGTGACATGTATAAATTCAGTCACATCAAATCCTAACATGGACATGAGGAGCTATTGGTAATTGATAGCAGCTAGAAAGGTGAAAATCAGTTTCTTGATTCTTTTGCCATTGGTAAGTCTACCCTTTTCCAGTGTAAGGCCATATATCTCAGAGTATATCAGCAACACAAATTGGATTCCCCTGGTTAAAAAAAAAAATGAAAGAAATAGGGGGCTAGGGAAAGTGGGGTGGATCAGCAGGGAGTTGAAGAAGAAAGTAAATATTAACAAAACACATTGTCTGGCATTCTCAAAGAAGTAATATACATTTTCTTAGAAAAAGTTCATGGATGATTTCAGCTACAAAGCAAGTTAGATGATACTATTGGGCAGTTAGGAACTTCTATCAAAAGAAAAAATAAGTATGAAAATTCATCTGTACTTCTAGAATGAAGTATTTTTAATAAACTCCGGAGTAACCATTCATGGGTTAATGATTACCTATTCTATACAGTTAAAATTGAACTTTTATATTTTAGAATGTGTGTTACCAACTACTAAAATGTGTGTTTACAGTGTGGGCACATGAATTTGTTTATTGTCATTTATAACATTGGATTTCTTTTATTATGAGAATTATTTTGCAGTTTAGTCAAATTTGTTTACAGATACCATTTCTCACAGCAATGCTTTCTCATAGGAAAAAACAAATATAAATTCGAAAAGTGAAAAATATTCATGTGTGTAATAAATATAAATGCATACATGTACATATGACAACATTTTAATCATTTTAGAAAAAATGTCTGCTATTATTACAATTTATAGCATAAATTTCCAAAAGATGTTGCTATATTTATTTTTTTACAATGAACCAAGTTTTTCTCAATTTTACAATAAACTACCACCATTCTTTGAATCATAGATCATTTATGTTTTTTTATCATGCAGTTTATTTAAATTTATATTTGTTTGCAATACATATTCATAGCTTAAAAACAGAAAAGACAATGTAGAAAATTTGACTACTAGAAAAATACCACGACAAAATGATAATCCATCGAGAAAAGTCATTGCTATTTTCATTCTTTCAGTAACTGATATATAAGTGTCTGTATGTATCATTGTGCATTATAGTCTAGTGTCAACTACTGCATTCTGATTTGAAGAACTTTTTATGCTTTCTTCACTAAGTAGTTCTTACTCTCAGGTTCAACAGTGGATTAAGTTTGAGTATTGTGTTTCTCTTGCTAAAACTACACAGACAATTAATGCTTTAAATTAACAAGACAAAAACCAATAATGTTTTAAGCTTTGAAATAAAATGATTGCTTTTAAGAGAACAGAGAAAGGAGTTGACAGTGGACCATGAATAGAATTTGAAGTCAATTAATCAGGTGACAATTACCCTCTTTAATTTCATGTTTATGTATATCATTTCAAACATTAAAAAAATATTTATTTTGCTTTACTTTTGCTATCTGTTTGGTAGTCAAAACTTGCTTGTTACAGTGACACCATGTAGTTATTACATTTAAATGTGATCTTATAACAATCCATTTGGTAACATAGATCTTGAATTATATTATCTTGACTATTATTGATATGAATAGACAATGATATATTATTGAAGACATTCAGGCTATTTGTGAAGGAATGCAAACATATGGTACCTTTCTGAATCAAAGGTCTATTTTCAAGGGTCAGATTCCATTTTATTTGTCAAAATAGTTCAGGACCTGAATAGTCATATTTGTCTCTAGTTTGTCATTAGATGTGAATTCCTTAGTTATAATTTTTAAAAAGTGTGCTTCTTTCACGACATTGAAGAATTGTAATGTTTCACTTTTTTCTAATTTATATTATTTCAATATTCTGACATTTCAACCTTCACAAACAACTTGTATTAGTATAGATTCCCTAAATAAATATGAAATTAGCCAAGCAATATATTCTGGCATGTTCAGTGTCTTATGAAACACTCTTTGTGTTAGAGGAGTTGTCTGTACTCTCTTGTGGTTTTGGCATGGCATAGTGACCTCAAATAATCCACAAAGTAAAAGTATTTTTCTTTCTTTCTTTCTTTTTTGTTTTTTGTTTTTATCAGTCTTTTTAATTTTTTGAAGGGAACTGTGTATGGTTTATTTTTTGAGGAATTTTTTATTCATTTAACATACCAATTACAGATCCCCCTCTCTTCCCTCCTCCTGCCCCTTCAACCTCCCCCCTACCAACTCCCCATTCCCTCCTCCAACAATGTAAGGCCTCTCATGGGGAGTCAGCAGAGCTTGGTGTAGTCAGTAAAGGCAGTTCCAAGACCCTCCCCCTGCATCAAGGTTGTGTAAAGTGTCCCACCATAGATAGTGGGTTCCAAATAGCCCACTCATGCACCAGGAATGGACCTTGATCTTTCTGCCAGGGACCCCTTAAGTAGATCAAGCTACACAACTGTCTTGCTTATTCAGAGGGCCTCATTCAGTCCAATGGAGGCACCACAACTGTTGGTCTGAAGTTCACGGTTTAGTTTGGTAGTCTCTGTAGGTTTCCCTAGCATGACATTGATACCCATTATTCCTAGAATCTCTCTTCTCTCCATTTGACTGGACTCCTGGAACATGGCCTATGGTGGTATTTTACTTGTACTAAAATGTGATTTTAATTGTATGTTAATAAATAAAGTTGTCTGGGGGTCAGAGGTATTAGAGCCATAGCAAAAGCATGGCGGTGGTGGCACATGCCTTTAATCCCAGCACTTGGTAGACAGAGCTAGGTAGATCTCTGTGTGTTCAAGGATACAGCCAACATTGGAGACACACGCCTTTAATCTCAATACCATAGAGGACCTGGAAGGCTGTACATACAGGCAGTGACGAAGCAGTCATGTGTTCGGGTTGACAACCAAAAAGAAGGCAGAACAGACAGTATATATAAAGACGAACAGACAGGAAGTAGGCCCCTTTCGGAGAGCTCTCTTGGCTGAAGCAGGAAGGGTAAGGCTCTTAGCTCTGACCTCTTGGCTTTCTTCTCTGAATCGGCTCTGTGTTTCTTATTTAATAAGACGGTTGGTTACATCTACAATGGCCTGTTGCTTGGCTATGGATCTCTGCATCAGCTTCCATCTGCTACTGGATGAAGGTTCTATGATGAATGTTAGAATACTCACCAATCTGATTACTGAGGTAAGCCAGTTCAGGCACCCTCTCCACTAACGGTAGTAATCTAAGCTGGGGTATCCTTGGGAAAATGGGGGAACTTCTCTAGTACCCAGTTTCTCCCTATCCCCATGATTTCTCCCTCTAATATGGTAGCTCTTTCATTCCTCTCTTATTCCATCCTTGTTCCAGTTTCTGATCAACCACCATACTGATTTCCAAAGTGACTGTATAAGTTTGCACTCCCACCAGCAGTGGAGGAGTATTGCCCTTGCTCCATATCATCTCCAACAAAAGCTGTCCTCAGTGTTTTTTATCTTAGCCATTCTGACAGGTGTAAGATTGTATCTCAGAGTAATTTTGATTTGCATTTCCCTGATGACTAGGATGTTGAGCAATTCTTTAATTGGCTTTTGGCCATTTGGGATTCTGCTGTTACGAATTCTCTGTTTAGCTCTGTAGCCCATTTTTTAATTGGGCTGTTCACTACTTTGATTTCTAGTTTCTCAAATTATTTATATATTTTGGAGATCAGTCCTCTGTAAGATGTGGAGTTGATGAAGATCTTCTCCCATTCTGTAAACTGTCATTTTGTCTTATTTACCTTGCCCTTTGCTCAATTTCAGGAGGTCCCATTTATTAACTGTTGCTCTTAGTGTCTGTGCTTCTGGTATTACATTTAGAAAGTGGTTTCCTGTGCCAATGTGTTCAAGAATACTTTTTACTTTCTCTTGTATCAGGTTCAGAGTAACTGGATTTATGTTGAGGACTTTGAGCTACTTGGACTTGAGTTTTGTGTATGGTGATAGATATGGATCTATTTGCAGTCTTCTACATGTTGACATCCACTTATACCAGCACCATTTGTTGAAGATGCTTTCTTTTTTCCCTTGTAAAATTTTGGCATCTTTGTCAAAAATCAGGTGTTTATAATTGTGTGGGTTAATGTCAGGATCTTCAATTTGATTCCATTGGTCCACATGTTGGTTTTTATGCCAATACCAAGCTGTTTTTTTATTACTATAGCTCTATAATAGTGCTTGAGGTCAGGGATGGTGATGCCTCCAGAGGTTGGTTTATTGTACAGGACTGTTTTAGCTATCCTTGATTTTTTTCCATATTGTGGTGATATTTTACTTGTGCTATAACAAGTAATGTTTTTCGGGGGATGAGAACATAAAGCAAGCCACTATATTAAACATAGAGGCCAGGCAATGGTAGCACAAGAATTTAATTCTAGCAATCGGGAGGCAGGGATTCATCTGGATCTCCGTGAGTTCAAGGCCACACTGAACCAAGCCAGATGTGTTGGCACACACCTTTAATCCCAGTACTAGTTAACCATAGAGGTCTGGAGGTCTGTAGAGACACAAAGGAAGTAACAGAGCTCAGCAGAGCTTGAGGCTGAAGTGTTGGTGAGGTAATAGCTGTTGGCTGTGGCTTGTTCTATTCCTCTGATCTCTCAGTTTTCACCCCAATATCAGGCTCCTTTTTTAATTAATAAGACTATTTAGAAATTTATGTTACATAAGACCATTTAGAAATTCGTGTTACACAATATGAAGTTGAATATTGTTCTTTCCTGGTCTGTAAAGAATTGTGATCAAATTTTGATGGGGACTGCTTTCAATCTTTAGATTTCTTTTGGGAAGATTGCCATTTTTACTATGATAATCCTACCTATCCTTGAGCATGGGAGATCTTTCCATTTTCTGATTATCTTCTTTTTTCTTTACTTTTTTTTCTTCAGAGAATCAAAGTTCTTGTCATACAAGTCTTTTACTTTCTTAGTTAAAGTTACCCCACAGTATTTTATATTATTTCTGGCTATTGTAAAAGATGGTGTTTCTCTGATTTCTTTCTCAGTCCATTTATCATTTGTATATAGGAGAGCTACTAATTTTTTCTTTGGGTTAATCTTGTATCCTGCCACATTAGTGAAGGAGTTTATCAGCTGCAGGGGTTCCCTGGTAGAATTTCTGGTGTCACAGGTGTATACTATCATATCATCTGCAAATAGTAAAAGTTTGACTTCTTCTTTTCCAAGTTGTATTCCCTTGCTCTCCATTTGTTGTCTTATTGCTTTATCTAGGACTTTGAGTACTATATTGAATAATATGGGGAGAGTGGAGAGCCTTGTCTTGTTCCTGGTTTTAGTGAAATTGCTTTGAATTTCTCTCCATTTAATTTGATGTTGGCTGTTGGCCTGCTGTAAATTGCCTTTATTATATTTAGTATATTTCTTGTATGCCTGATCTCTCCAAGACTTTTATCATGAAGGGGTGTTGGATTTTGTCAAAGGCTTTTTCAGCAACTAATGTGATGATCATGTGATTTTTTCTTTCATTTTGTTTATATTGTGTATTACATTGACAGATTTTTGTATGTTGTACCATCCGTACATCTCTGGGATAAAGCCTACTTGATCATGTTGGATGATTTTTGATATGTTCTTGGATTCAATTTGCCAGAATTTTATTGAGTATTTTTGCATCAATGTTCATGAGGGAGATTGGCCTGTAATTCTCTTTCTTTGCTGTGTCTTTGTTTGGCTTGGGTATCAATGTAACTTTAGCCTCATACAAAGAGTTATGTAAGGTTCTTTCTCTTTCTATTATTGGAACAATTAAAAGAGTGTTGATGTTAGCTCTTCTTTGAAATTCTGTTAATTCTGCACTGAAACCATCTGGTCCATGGCTTTTTTAATTTGGGAGATTTTAATGACTGTTTCTATTTCCTCAGTGGTTATAGGTCTATTTAAATTGTTTAGCTGATCTTGATTTAATTTTGGTATGTGGTACCAATCCAGAAAATTGTTCATTTCTTTTACATTTTCCAATTTTGTGAAGTACAGATTTTTGAAGTATGAACCGATGATTCTCTGGAGTTTCTCATTGTCAGTTGTTATGTCTCCCTTTTCATTTCTGATTTTGTTAATTTGGATGCTCCCTCTCTGTCTTTTGGTTAGTCTGGATAAGGGTTTGTCTATCTTGTTGATTTTCTCAAAGAACTAACTCTTTGTTTCATTGATCTTTTGTATTGTTCTCTTTCTTTCTATTTTATTAATTTCAACCCACCCTCAAGTTCATTAATTCCTGGTATCTAACCTTCCTGGATGAGTTTGCTTCTTCTTACTCTGTAGCTTTTAGGTGTGCTGTTAAGTCACTGGTGTGAGATTTCTCCAACTTCTTCATGGGGGCATTATTCAAATGAATTTTCCTCTTAGCGCTGCTTTCATGGTGTCCCATAAGTTGGGGTATGAAGTACATTCATTTTCATTAAATTCTAGAAAATTTCTTTATTTCTTCCTTGACCTAGTGTTGATTCATTTGAGAATTATTCAGGTTTCATGTGATTGTAGTCCTTCTGTAATGGTTGTTGTTGTTGAAATCTATCTTTATGCCATGGTGGTCCAATAAAATATAGCAGGTTATTCCAATTTTTGTTATATCTGTTGAGTTTTGCTTTGTGGCCAAGTATATGTTCAATTTTAGAGAAGATTTCTTGGAGTGCTGAGAAGGTATATTCTTTTTTTGTTAGGATGGAATGTTCTGTAGATATCTATTAAGTCCACTGGAGTCTTAACGTTAGTTATATCCCTTATTTCTCTGTTAAGATTCTGTCTGGTAGAACAGTCCATTGGTAAGAGTGGGGCATTGAAATCTCCCACTACTAACATCTCTCTTCCATCTCTTGCATTCTGTTGGTTATGCTTGCGTTTGTAGATCCTGTTCATTTACTTATATTGTCTATTTCCAGTATTCCTTGAGTTTGTGTCTACTTCATTGCTTCTATTTCAATTTTTAGGTCTTGAACTTTTTCCTAAACCAGTTTAATTGCTTTTTCATAGTTTTCTTGGCATTCTTTAAAGGATTTATTGATTTCTTCCCATTTTTTTGTTTGTCTTTTCCTCAATTTCTTTAAGGGAAATTTTCATTTCCTCTTTAAATGCCTCTGTCATCTTCATAAAGTAATTTTTAAGGTTGCTTTCTTCTGCTTCTTTTGTGCTGTGATGTTCAGGTCTTGATTTTGTAGAACTGATAGGCTCTGGTGGTGCATATTGCTCTTTATGTTGTTTTATGTATTTTTGCATTGGTGTCTACACGTCTCTCCCTCCAATAGGTTCAAGAGGTGCCTGTGTCTGAGTGAGTTGCTCTTGGTTGAATCTGTGCTTGTTGTGTCTGTGTATCAGGGGTCCACTCTGAGTCCAACCATAGTTCTTGGTCTAATTGGAGCTGGAAGATTCTGTGTTTCAGGAAGCCACTGGGGTTGCAGGGGGATGTGAAGATGGGTAGGGTTTGGGTCTTGTAGATTACAGGGTCCAGTGGGTGGATTTGGTGGGAGAGCCTGCCCAGAGAAGTCTTCCCTGTTTTCCAGCAACTGGGGCACACAAGTTTTATCTTTCATATGGGCAACAGCATGACTGCAAAAAAAAAGCCTCTCCATTCTCAAAGCCATGTTCTTTTTAGTTCTGTTTTTTTTTTCCTTTGTCCTCTCCAATAGTGGGAAAATGCTTTGTTGTTCAAATCTTAAATGGTCTTGTAATAAAAATCTCAGAACCAGCCAGATATCAGGGTGAATGCTGAAAGATCAGAGAAGTAGTCCATAAACATTTGACAAATTCAGAAAAAATACTCCATTAACTATCTTAATTTTGTGAGTCCAAAGTGTTGTACCTAATTCACGTTCTATCCTAACTTGTATTTCCAACTAAAAATATATTTTGATGTCTTCCAAACTTAGACATTTTACACCTCTTTAGTGAGTTTTTTTTTTCTGAATTTGTTAACATGGAAAACTATAAGATTCTAATATTCAACTTACTCAGGTACCCAATCAGGAAATAATATTACCTAAGTAAGCAGGTAGTGACTTCCAAAAAAATGTGAGAAATGACAGAAAGAGCTGGCTTCCTGGAAAGTCACCCAAGATTTCTCTGCAACTTTAGGGCATCCATCTTTCACCTACAGGCTTAACATGTCTAACAGACTCATCTGTGAAGCAGGATTATCTAAAGAACCTTCCTACCTTGTCTTGGCAAGGTTCTGCTCTCCTTTCTTTAGTGTCTTGTTTGTCTACTTGGACAGCATATTGTCAGCAGTTGAGGCAAGGGAATATTTTTGCCCATTGGCTAACTTTTGCCACAAAGAAAGTAAACTCCATTTGAAGTTTCTTCAATGGCCATTATCCTCTCTGAAGTATATTGGTGCTGCCAGGAGCAGACATGTCTCATTGTCATACAAAAAAGAATCTATGTCATTGAAACAGCTTAAATGCCATATTCTGTAGATATCTGAAGTGTTTGAAGATGACCTGTTTATCTAAATTATATTTGTTTTACCTTGAAAACATACCTAATATGACTACAGGTTCAGTTGTAATAGGTGACTAAATACTAATTTGCATTTCTTTATATCCTAATTATTTGGTAATATTTCAAGGATTAGCAATTTGCATTACATTGTTAAATGAGTTGTATAGGTATAATACCTTGAAGAAGATTAGAAATATATGTATTGTATTTCTAACAAAATCAGTCTCAAATTTGTATTAATGTATATAATTTGTATACACTATACAAAAATCCAATCCAATGTACGATACTTAAAACTAGTAGTTGCTTTCTAAAAGTAGGTTCAATAATTTACTTTTTTATCTTATTGTATCCATATCCTCTCTTTTTTTCTTTTCATAGTAGATTCAATAATCTAACTCTTATCTATATCCTCTTTTTTTTGTTTTTCAAACAAAAAACCTAGATCTAATATCTTTTGTTTAGTCTTTATCCTGACCATTAACAATAACAACTTGTAACCAACCATCCTAAACAATAACATCCTATCCATAAACCATTAAACGACCAAAAACCATGCACCCCATCTCTTGGGAATGTGGACATCATGTTCTTAAAACTACTTCCATAATTTTTCCTTAATTTATCCACTTGGGCTAGGCTACTTGGCCAATATGCCTTAGAGATCTACATATACTAATTCCCCAATAATGGGATTGTAAATCATGACACAATGCCTAGCTTTTTTGTTTTCATTTATTTAAATTGGTCTAGAGATATTTACACAGATCTTCACATGTACAAGGATAGCACTTTTCAGACAGAGCATCTCTTAGCCCATAATGTTTGACAATAGTATGAAAAACATATACTTGCAAAGAACTAAACATAGGTTTCTGGTTGAAGAGATTCTCTATATGTATAAGAAGGAAACAAAAGCCACTGGAATTGCTCAACATTCCTAATCATCAGGGAAATGCAAATCAAAACAACTCTGAGATACCACCTTATGCCTGTCAGAATGGCTAAGATCAAAAACACTGAAGACACCTTATGCTGGAGAAGATGTGGAGCTAGGGGAACTCTCTTCCACTGCTGGTGGGAATGCAAGCTTGTACAACCACTTTGGAAATCAATATGGCACTTTCTTAGAAAATTGGGAATCAATCTCCCCAAAGATCCAGCTATACCACTCTTGGGCATATACCCAAGGAATGCTCAATCATACCACAAGAGCACTTGTTCAGCTATGGTCATATCAGCATTGTTTGTAATAGCCAGAACCTGGAAACAACCTAGATGCCCTTCAACTGAAGAATGGATAAATAAAATGTGGTACATATACACAATGGAATACTACTCAGCAGAGAAAAACAATGACATCATGAGGTTTGCAGACAAATGGATGGATCCAGAAAAAATCATCTGAGTGAGGTAACCCAGACTCAGAAAGACAAACATGGTATGCACTCACTCATAGGAGGATACTAGATGTGGAACTAGGATGACTTGACTGCTACTCACATCACCAGGGAGGCTACCTTGAAAACAGGACCCCAAGAAAGACACAGGGATCACCCAATGATGGAGAAATGGAAGAGATCTACATGAACAGCTTGGACATGAGTGGGGGTAATGAAGGGCTAGGGTTGAGGGAAAGAGAGCTTGGGGGAGCAGGAGATCCCAGCTGGATCAACAACAGAGAGGGAGAAAAAGGAATAGGATACCATGGTAAATGAAGACCACATGAAAGTAGGAAGAAGCAAAGTGCTAGAGAGGCCCACAGAAATCCACAAAGATACCCTCACAACAGACTGCTAGCAATGGTTGATAGACAGCCCAAACTGACCTACTCTGGTGATGGGATGGCCAAACACCCTAATTGTCGTGCTAGAAACCCCATCCAACGACTGAGGGATCTGGATGCAGAGATCCATGGCTAGGCCCCGGGTAGAGCTCTGGAAGTCCAATTAGCAAGAAAGAGGAGGGTTTATATGAGCGAGAATTGTTGAGACCAAGGTTGGATAAAACACAGGGACAAATAGCCAAACGAATGGAAACACATGAACTATGAACCAATGGCTGAGGGGTCACCAACTGGATCAGGCCCTCTGAATGGGTGAGACAGTTGATTGGCTTGATCTGTTTGGTAGGCATCCAGGCAGTGGGGACTGGGTCCTGTGCTCATTGCATGAGTTGGCTGTTTGAAACCTGGGGCCTATGCAGGGTTGCTTGGCTCGGCCTGGGAGGAGGGGACTAGACCTGCCTGGACTGAGTCTACCAGGTTGATCTTAGTCCTCGGGGGTGGCTTTGCCCTGGAGAAGGTTGGAATGGGGAGTGGGCTGGAGGGAAGTTGAGGGGACGGGAGGGGGGAGAACAAGGGAATCCGTGGCTGATATGTAGAACTGAATTGCATTGCAAAATTAAAAAAAATAAAGTAAAAAAATAAAATTAAAAAAAGAAGGAAACAAAAGTAATATCTCTCACCACATGCAAATTCAAAGTGGATCAAAGATACTAACCTAATACCTAGATTTTGGAAGTACTGGAGAAAATTAGAATGAGAATCCCAGTAGATATAATCATATACTCCAGTAGTGCCTTGAATAATCTGGTGAAATGACAAAAATATTAAGTTTAATAGCATCTTAAGTACAAATTAAACTATAGGCAGAGTTATCAGTCAGCCTAATCAAAAAATTAAAATTTTTTCAACTGATACATTACACAAGGTGTTAATATCTAGAATATAAAATAATTGCAAAAAATCAAACAGTAATGTAAGCAAATCTTTTAATCAATAAGTTCACCATGAAGGAATAGACAGTTCTCCAAGAAAGAAATAAAAACGGCCAATAAATATGTGAAAAAATGTCAGCATCTTTAGCGTTTGGGAAATGAAGATTAAAACTGCTTTAAAATACCTTCTCATCCCATAAGAATGGATATCAAGACACAAATGACAGCAATGCCGATAAAATTGTGTAGATGAAAGGAAGCTGTAGTCACCACTAGTGGATAAACAAATGATGCAGCCAATATAGACATCAGTGAGAAGTTTTCTCAAATGACTGAAGATATAATTACCGTAAGACCTGGCTATAAGAATTTTGGTTGTTACTCAGTAGCTTGGAAATCTTACTGCATATTTTCTTTAAAAATCTGTTTCTTTCTCTAAAACAAAACCAAGAATTGGAACCAGCTTAGAAGCACATGAACATGAATATACAAAAATATATTTATAACTACATTTATTGTATACAAAATGCCATTTCATTCAGTCACAAAAAGAATAACATCATTTGTGGAAAAAATAGCATGTGTCTGTAAATTAGTACCTTCATCAAATTAAATAAGACTCAGAAAATAAAAAAAACCACAAGTTTTCTCTCTCATTCAGAACCTGAAGTTAAATATTTATGCAGTGTATGTGTGTGTGTGTGTGTATGTGTGTGCATGTGTGTATGCATATGTGTGTATGCGTGTGCATGTGTGTGCACATGTGTGTATGTGTGTGCACGTATGTGTATGTATGTGTGTGTGTGTGTGTGTGTGTGTGTGTGTGTGTGTGTAGTTCACAAATCTAGAAAGAGCCTCATAAACGGGGGGAATGAGATTTAAATAAAGAGTGATTGGGGTGATTGAGTACAAAAGTAGTGAATTCATGGCCTGTAAAGGTAGGAGGGAGATGTTGATGGGAGGAAAGGAGCTAGCAAGCCAAGACATGAATGGTGGAGGCTCAAAGTTGAGGGAATAAATAAGAAAAATTATAATAACATATGTGTTAAAATACCATAGTGAAATCCATTAATTTTATGATAACTTAATTTTTATAAAGATATTTAATAATCAAAATTACTACATACCACTAGTGAACTCTACTTAAATGCTATTTTGAACATTCTGAAGGTAAAAAACAAGTTCTTAGATAATCGAATACGTTTGGCTTTGTACTTTGTGTAGTACAACATTGAAAGCTTGGCTTTGCTTTGTTTGGTGAGATAATTTCATTATAGTTAAATAAAAATATGCTTTTGAGATTAATGATCAAATTTCTTATGCTTAGATAATTCTTCATTTGACATTTAATAAAATGTTACAGAAAATGCTCCCTTAAAATTAGAAGAATAAAAAACCTAATATCTGTGTATCTGGCTATTGGGTAGTTTTTTTAGTGTTATGTGGAGTATTTTTAGAAATGGCCAGAGCAAACAGATTAGAAATGAAGAAAGAGGGGTGGGTGGGTGGGTGGGTGGGGAAAAGACCAAAATAGAGATTAAAAAGCAATAATCACGGAATTTGAAGTGCAGACACCATACCTATGTAAACACCTGCATGCACCTAGTGCAAACAATGGAGTAGGGTGTATGTTGCATGAGCATGAATTAGCAGATGGTTAACTCAAAATTTAAGCATTTGAGCATATTTACAAGCAGAGATTAATCACAAAAAGTGGGAAACAAAATTATCAGAAAAGAGAAAACAAGTGTAGAGACTTGGAAAATATGAATGAATATGGATGATGAGTCATGCTCCATTACAATGTTAACATAATGTGCTCATGAGTCCCTTGTATGAAAGTCTGGGAGTTTTTATAAGTTCGTAATCCACATGTTAATTGGGAGTATATTTTTCTGATAATCATTTTGAATTTTATTTCATCTTTCTTGATGTCTATTGTCTACAGCATCAGTGACATCTCTTGCTTAAGAAGGCACATGAATACAATCAAAACTAAAATATTGTGACAGTAATGGAGGGTGTTTGAAATGAATGTCAAAAACAGGAACTCTTTTAAAGGCAATGCTTTTGATTTGCTAGAGCTCAGCTTCAAGTAAAACAATACAAATCTTATTTATATAAATGTTGTCAGCTTTACTTTACCTTTTAACTGCAAAAGATGTGAAGTGCGGTATTTATAATTATGTGTGGATTGCAGTTTACATTAAGCAGAAAAGTAGAGCACGAGGAGCTCAGTGATTATAAATATGATGATCGGTGATGCCAACACTAGAGCTCACATGATATTGCTAGGTAGACTAGATAAAATGTGAAGAAAAGTGTGAACGGTACTCAGATAAAGAGTTGTAATTTTTTCTCCTAAACTCTCTTAGTCAATCTTAAGTACATTTAACAACTATAATCATTTTTTGAATTGTTTAGCATGTTCAGAAAGCCAGAAACATTATCTGGAGTCTCAGACTAAGGCAACACACTGAGGCTTCAAGAGAATCCTTGCAGGCATCCCAGCTACTAATTCTAAGTAAAAAGATTATTGAAGAGCATTGGTTAATATATTCATGGCTGTATTGTCTGAGATAACCAGCTTAAAATATATCCACATTCTAAAACCTGATCATTTAAAACTGTGTAAAAGCAGTTCTGTGACTGCAGGTTAGCCCAGACTGAGGAAGACAGCAGTTTATCCCAGAAATTGTCCCTTCCATCATAGCACCATTCATAGGAAGCACTGGCAAGGACACTAAGGACCCACAAAGAAAAGTTCCTCACACGGAGAGGATCCATCACCACTATCAGATGCTGGAGCTTAGGATTCCATTGTGCCAGGGCAAAACTGAATGGTCTTAGATACTTTGAAAATCCCTAGGCAGAAAGAATAAAGAGAATCCTTAATTTTGAGTGTGATGCCTCAGAAAAGATTAAGAAAAATGTGATCAGTAAAACTAAGGGCCTCTGATTGATGCATATGCAATTACATGTATTAAGAACAAATTGTTTTATGCATATATTTAAAAATACATATAAACATTTTAGACTGCTGTTGCTTTGTAAACTTATTCAGTTGAACTTTAGGAATTAATAAATCATCATTTAATTGATTGTGATTGTAGATTTTTCAATAATGTCTACAATACATCAGGTATAATTGTCATAAAAATCCAGGAAATTCAAGTACATAAGTACTACTATGTCAATATGTGCAGAGAACTTAACTTTGCTTCATATCACAAAGGCACATAAATATGTTTAGCTAATTGAAACTAATAAGCTTTGTTTGTTGTACATCCAAATATGAAGCATACACTTTCTGGTATTATAAGCTACTAGCTATGTTCTATCCCATCTGCTGCTATATTTTCATGGTTACAATAAAAACTGATTGCAAAACAAAATTTTCATGTATCAAGTATGATTCCTGAAATTGAAGGTTGTTTTCTCACAAGTATATGAGAACTCACATATTCAAGATTCAAAATAATTTTTTAAAATTATTTTTAGACAATGTTTACATTACTCTAACTCTTCTTTCATTTGTTTCAAAATTATTTTAATTATAAATAATTTGCACAAACAACTTGTAAAGAAATTCTGATTTCATAATAAACAATAAATACTTTGTCACTAATTTTAATTATGATAAAATTAACTTATGAAAATATTTGTTTAATAAATAAGCCAAGGGAAATAAAATATTGTAATTTAGATGTCATCTCACTATGCATGTATTTGATTCCTAAGTAAAAATGGCTGAATTAAAAAGGATCCAGAAGACCTAGACATACAGCGAAGAACTTTTCTCCTTTTAGTAACTTTTGTCCATGCTTTAAAATGATCATTTGTTTGCTGGACTAATCCTGAAGCGGGGGGGGGGGGGGGGGGGGGATGTCCTATTCACTCGCAGAATACTTACGTAACTCCCCTTTTTGTTACCTCAAACTAGGAGTCTCCTTTGCTTGTTATTAGCAAAATACAAAACAAGAAAGAAACAAGGAGAGAGGAGAGAGAGACAGAGAGACAGAGACAGAGACAGAGAAACAGAGAGAATGAAAGAAAAGAGAAGATCAGTTCAGACTACTTGTTTTGCTGTCTCCATTTTAACCTCAGACTAAGAACAGCCATCAGAATGGCCTTTTGGTATTTTACACAAAGGACTCAGTGTTCGTGGTTCTACTTGGTGAACCCGAAATAGCATTGAGTAAGCAGTGACATACTGACAGTGTTGTGCTACTAAAAGCACAGCATCCCTAACTCAGAGCACATTGAGACATGGAGATTTTTCTGAGAAGCTCGTAAAACTAAGTCAGAAGATCTTTTTCTTTCTTCCTCCTGTAAGTGGTAACAACCTCAAGTTTCCGTTTACTCAGGTACCCTGGCATTTGAATCTGAGCAGGTGAGACTCTGATAATCTGGCATAGATTGAAATATAAAAATAATGTTTGTTTACTAGACAAAGTCAGCAAGTATTTGAAAACTGATGGCTACTTGGCATTTGATAAAGAAAAGCAATCTAAAAATTATTGAAGTCAATATATGTGTTGGACATTTCCTAAAACAATTATATATAAGAACATATTTCTACTATGTTAATACAAAATCAGGGGGAAAATGCTGAAATATTAGGAGATTAGAAAGTTTTCTTCTATGAATGTATAATACTGGACTTTATTTTAAATTATCATGCATTTGCTTTGTAGGATTGTGAAACATGGATAATGAAGTTGTGCTCCTTCAAATCATTAGAAATACATTTCTTTATAAAATAAATATTGAATATAACAATTTATTTCTCAATTAATACTTTTCAGAATGAATTTTTTTCACATGGTTTTATAGCACTGTTTCTTTGAAGACTCACAATTATCAAAATCAGGGAACAATAATTTATGTTCTTCCCCCTTTTCATAATTTCATATTTTTTCTATTTTCTTTAAAAACTATTGTTGAAAGAATTTAAGCAGTAAATAATATTATGTTTCAAATAAAAATAAAGATACTGAGTAAGACAAGGAGTTACACATTTGTATGGATGTATTTGCAAAGACATTTATATATCTCAAATTATATATTAGACAAAGGATAATGTGTCCAACAGAAGAATTAAAAAGTAAAAATTAAGAAAATAATGCAGTTTAAGCAACATCTGAATAAATTTTAATTCATCAACTCTAGTTATGATTGGATTATTAATTATAATAAAATCCTAAAGTAAGTTGCAAAAGTTATTTATAAAATCTAGAATATTAAATACAAATGAAATATTTGGTACAAAGAATGTTAATTTATACATTAACTTTTTAAATGCATTTATTATTAAGATAAATACTCATTAATTTAAGTTTTATAACATATGTATACTTTGAATGTGTGTATGATTAATAAATGTATATAAAATTTATATAATGGATGCATTAATATTAATATATACTTCTTTATTCACAAACACAACTTAGAAGCAAGAATATTGTTTTTTACATTGAAATTTGATTTCCATATTATGAGCATTTATGACACTTGAAATTAATAACCAGTGAAATATATTTTTAAACACAAAAATGATTCTAAATTACATATGTGGGATCATTTAAAAATAAAGTAATATTTATGTAACTAAAAAAATACACAATTCCTGTTCTTTAAATGTGTTTCCTTATCAAGACTTCTTTAACACTTAACAAAGTATATTTTACATCATATGAAATGTAGCTACATTTTATAGCCTCTTATTCAGGTAAACTTTGCTCTTTATTACTGCCCTACACTTTTCTACTTAAATGCACACACAGACACACAGACACACACACACACAGACACAGACACACACACACACACACACACATACACATACACATCCTCCTCTAAACAATAGTTTTTCCTGTTTGTACAAACCTTAAAGTACTTCTTCTTCTTTTTTTTTTTTTTTTTTTTTTTGGTTTTTCGAGACAGGGTTTCTCTGTGTAGCTTTGCGCCTTTCCTGGAACTCACTTGGTAGCCCAGGCTGGCCTCGAACTCACAGCGATCCACCTGGCTCTGCCTCCCGAGTGCTGGGATTAAAGGCGTGCGCCACCACCGCCCGGCCTAGTACTTCTTCTATTTACACTTTTGATGTTGCTGTTTTGTCTTTTGCCCATGTTGGAAACTTAGAAATAGTTATCCATAGGAACTTTATAAATTGATTTGGAGATGATTTAAGATATTGTACATTTTTAAGGTTTTTCACTATCAGAAAATATTTAAGGTGAATACATATCCATAACTTAATTTAAATATTACATTGAATGTATATTACCTTGTGATTATGCATACTTTTATATTTAATATAAGATAAAAAAATAATTTACATAAAATGTAAACATGCATAAAAGTCTTCTATGTTTTTCAGAAAATTATTTTGTTGAATTATATCCTATAAATGAATATTAACTGAATATGGCTTTTCCCCTCATCATTTTAGCATACATCTATAAAAGTTCTTATACCTTATAAGTTAATGTTTAGTAGTGAACAATTCATTGAGTCGGGAGAAATAGAAAACTGTTCAATGTTTAAAAGAATACATTGATCTTTCACACCCTTCCTTAGGATTTATTGCTGCCAGCCTGATATTGAGAATCAAGGTTACAAGTAAATAAGAGAAAAATAAAATGACTGTTAAATGTTGTAATTTCCTTTTAAAGCCACGATCTTCCAATATGTTCCAATATTTTTATCACTTTTGTATAACCAATTAATGCTAAAATAAAGCCCTATGGAACTTCCTAATATTTCTACAAGAATCATTTTTTATGATTCCAATGACAGCTCACAGAACTGAGAAATGACATTTCCAAACTGACTGGAAGATATTTGACCTAATAAAAAGCCAATCAAACCCAGACATAAGAGACTTATTAACCACTGTGAACTCAAGAGATAGAATGTGACTCAGTGATGAAAAATTTAAAAATCATTAACCATTTAACTATTTTTCAAATACACATTGTTGCATGAATCTTAAATGATCTCATAATAAACACCTGGAGTCAGATATTGGTGTAAATGCTGAAAGTCCATAGGCAACAAAGTAACAAGCTGCAGCCACTTCTCACATGTCCAACTCCAGGGATCCTCTGACTGAATGCTGTGATTAATGGCTTGTGTGCTTCCCAAATACTGGGGTTAAAGGTGTGCTTGGCTCTGTTTCTCTTCTAGACTGGGTCAATCTCATGCAGCCCAGTGTTGCTTGGAACTCACATAGGTCCAGATGGATCTCTCCCTCTGAGTCCTAGGATTAAGGTGTGTGCCACCAGGGTCTGACCTCTATTTTAATCTGGTGGCTTGCTCTGTTCTCTGATCTTCAGGCAAAATTTATTAGAGTATAACAAATTACCACCACATTACATGTTGTGTTGAATATATTGACATGTTCCTTTAAGAGGATGTTGGTCTCATCTAAGACAGGGTTTGCAATTAGTAAAGCATTAATGTTTTTATAGAAATTCTCATACTAATTATTCAATTACATATAAAAATCCATGAAGTATGACTTAATAGTGAAGGAGAAGTGTGATTTTTATCTTCAAATGCTCTACTTTGATATGAAAATCGAAACTTAAAGTATTACTGAGCATAGTGAATTATCACGATGAAGGATCAATACATCCCTATTTGATACATGCTTTAATTGCATCTTACATTATGAATGAATTGTGCACCTTTACAATGTGGTGTATTAAACTGAGGATACTTTGAGCTCATCATTCATGCTTAAAAAATGACAAAGGTAATTTTCTTTCTATGAAATAATTAAAAACTGACATTTCTGTGGAAATGAATAAACTATATATAAGTTACAGGAATGTAAATGTCACAGGCTTCTGCCTTTGTTATATTGTATCTAAATTGTCTCAAAAAATTCTATAGTGTATTTTATTATTAAACTATTTACTGAAGAGTATGTAAACTTCTTTAATAACAAGATAATACTGTAGATGTAACCAACCGTCTTATTAAATAGGAAACACAGAACCAATGCAAAGAAGAAAGCCAAGAGGTCAGAGCTAAGAGCTAAAACCTTACCCTTCCTCCTGCGGTGGTCCTACCTCTCCGAAAGAGAGCTACCTCCTGTGTTAAAGTCTTTATAAGGACTTTTGGTTCTGCCTTCTCATTGGTTGTAAACCCAACCACATGACCGCCTCGTCACTGCCTGCCTGTATAGACCTCCAGGTTTTCTATGGTTGGTATTGAGATTAAAGGCATGTGTCTCCAATGCTGGCTGTATCCCTGAACACACAGAGATCTACCTAGCTCTGCCTACCAAGTGCTAGGATTAAAGGCGTGCACCACCACCGCCCGGCTTTCCTATGGCTTGCTAATAGCTCTGACCCCCAGGCAACTTTATTTATTAACATACAAATAACATTTTAATACAAATAAAATATCACCATATACTACTATCAAAATACACAGACAAATATGTAACTAAACCATTCATACGTTAATGAGGAATGGATATAGTCATTGCTTTGTGAAATTCAGGTAAAGCATTGTTGTTTGTCCCTTATTGAATACACATTGATAGTACTAGAATAGTTCTTGAACTAGTAAAGATAATGCTGCCCTTTCTGCACAGTGTTGGATGAAAGGGAACCAGGCTGCAATATTCTTTCAGTTCCATACATATGCATCATTTGTAAATAATGCTCCCTGTGGAACATGTTATACGTGAGCATTTCTTTATATATTTTGCACTCTTAACAAGGGCTTATAGTTTATATCATTTATAGGGGTGTTGCTGGGTACTAATGGCTCCCTTGGGGGAGGGGGTGAGAAGGCATGAACTCAATGGCACAGACACCTGGAGTCAGGGAAAAGGCAAACAGCATTTTCAAAAACCATTATTCAGCTCCCGGTATACCCACCTCCGTGCACCGAGGCTGAGTCCGAATCCAATGACATTGCCTAGTCGCCCCTCATTGGCTAGGCATGATCAGGACCTCTGACAGATCTTGTTGCTAGGCACTCAGGCAGACTCCAGGTTGGCTTATCTCTTGGCCTCTTAGGCAGTATCTTCCTATATAGGGGCATATCAAGTTTATAAGCTAATAGTAAATACACATTCATAGATATAAAAACATATGTCTAAATATATGTGTAAGAAAGATTATTTCAAGTTGTATTCATAATAGTTTTATAATTTCACTTTTACAGTTATTGTCATTATTGAAATACCATTTCATGGAATATGTACTTTACAGTTACTTATGGTACATTTTGTTTAAATTATACTGAATAAATATAAACCAATATATATGTCCATACAAACATTATCATTATTAATAAGAATGTATGTGTGACTGTGTATTTATTTATCTAGGATTTTTTTTTCAAGTTTAGAGTCTAAAACAATTAATGCTTAACATTTAATTATACAGTTTGTGAGATGTGTTGGCACAATTATTAGTGTATATTAAATGCAAAAAGTATCCTGTCTCATTGTTATATTTTTTCATATATGCTTATAATGGACTATGATAATATCCACCTGTCCAATCACACTCTTATTCTTCTACCTCTGACTTTTAGTTACATAACTGACTAATGCTGCTATTCTGCCCATGTATTCTTTCCTTTGTTTGAACTGCACATATGAGAGAAAACATCTTCCAATTGTCTTATTGTCTCTCGTTTATTTCACTTCATAAGATGACCTCCATTTTCACCTACTTTTCTGAGAATGACATAATTTTACTCATTATTTCAAGTTTATGTATATATTTGTATGTATATATTTTTATATTGAATTCTCCTTAATTCATTTATGAGAAGCACACAGCTTGATTTCTTATCTTGGCTCTTGTGATGCTACATAGCTGTCCATCTATTTCTTTGGTATGTAGATTTGGAGATTTTTGTATTCATACCCAAGGATGGACAGCTGGATCATATAGTAGTTCTATTTTTACTTTTTTAAAGGAACAGACATATGCTTTTCAAACTCATCAGATGATATCTCTCACACTCCAACAATACATAAATATACCCTTTATAAACCTTATTATAATAATTCATTTTTTGATGAAACTTTCATGAAATGGAAACTCGATGAGAATTTTATTTACTTTTACCCAATATTTAAAAATGTTCAATATTTTAAATTTTCAGTTGCTTATTGGCCATTTGTATTTCTATATTTGAGAAGTATTAGTAATATTAATTTATTACCACACTGACCTTATTATTTATGCTTTTGTTTCTTTATATATTCTGTTAATAAATTGCTTATCAGATGAATACCTAGCAAACATCTTCTCTGAGGCTATGGGTTATCTCTTTACTGTGCTGCTTGTCTCTCAGTACAGAGACTTTGTGACTGGATGGTTACATTTTCTCTGATACTATGGGCCATATCTTTATTGTGTTGTTTCTCACTCGGTACTGAGGCTTTGTAAATGAATGGTCTTACTCATGAACTCTTGTTCTTTCTTCATGGGCTTCTAGAGTCTAATATAAAGAGTCTCTGCCTGTGCACACAATTTGAACTATCCCCCCCCCCTTTTTTTTTTTTTTTGAGGCAAAGTTTCTCTGTGTAGTTTTAGTGCCTGTCCTGGATCTCGCTCTGTAGATCAGGCTGGCTTCAAACTCACAGAGATCTGCCTGGCTCTGCCTCTTGAGTGCTGGGACTAGAGTCGTGCACCACAGCCACCAAGTTTATTTCCCCTTTTTTGTTATGGAATTTCAAATTGTCAGATTTTACCTTAACAGTGATGTAAAATGAGTGAATTTTTTAAAAAAATACTAGCTTCATTTTCCATATTTACATATCGATCTCTAAGATGCATATGTTAATTATTGATGAATCTGTGTTTTAAAATAACTTATGTCATGGTCTCATTTTTAAGGACATCAGATAGCTATGCAAGATTATTTCTGGGTTTTATGCTCCTTTGGTCTCCTTTTTTTTGGGGTCCCTTGTTTGCCAATATCTTCATATTATTACAACGCCTCTATAGTAAAATTTGCTGTGAGGAATTACGATATCTTTAACAATTCTTGTTTGTTATCCTTTTTCCACTTTGCTTGATATCCTGTGTTCATTTCCAAACCCCATAAGGAAGAGAAAAAATTTATTGAAAATTATGAGGTATTTCTTTTTATTTAAGCTTTATTTCATTTTTACATTTATATTTTGAGTACAATAGGCTAAATACTTTATAAAAGCTTAAACTTTTAGATAACTATTACCAGTTAGTAAGTTACATATGTCCATACAAACATTAGGGTCTAACTTCAAGCTCGTTTTCAATTTTCAATGGCATAAATCGTACATTGCATTTTTTTCCCATTTTTCAAGACAGGGTTTCTCCATGTAGTTTTTATGCCTGTTCTGTAAATTGCTCTGTAGACCAGGCTGGCCTCGAACTCACAGAGATCCTCCTGGGTGTGCTTACTGAGTGCTGGGATTAAAGGCATGCACCACTGCTGCCCGGGTGCATTGTGTATTTTTATCTTAGGTCTTCTTACTTTCTCTCATCTCCATCCTCAGTCTTCCTCTTACAGGAAATTAAAAAGAAAAACTAGTAAATATTGCAATTAAAATAAACCATGACCAACAACTGCATATATATTTTATCTCCCCCTTTAAAAAAACATTATAAATAGTTTCTTTGAGGAAATTGTTTCTTTACCCACTCAAGTATAAAAATTCAGTGTTCTTGTCTTAAATAACACCCATTAGTTATTGGCTAATTCAAATCATTTGAATTCAGCATGTCCCTTGTGCACACTAATAAAATAAAATAAGAGCAATGTATGAAGAGTGTCGGTGATGCAAGGGCTGCTTTCACAGGGTTGCTAGCAGTGTCAATTGTGTATGTTAGTCAAGATGGCTGGGGTAAGTCCACATAGACCATGATAATCAGACTATTTGGCTGAGATTAACATTTGTCACTTGTTTTAAAACATCTAATTCAGAAGAAGAAGCCAGAGAACAGAAATTTGCCCTTGTTTTCCCAGAGATTCTTACATTGAGAGGTGTATGCAAGCACAGAAATTCAATGATTTAGCAAACAAAGCTCTTAATTATTTTAAACTTAAATATTGATACATTTACCACATTCTTCATACTATTTTAAACTGAAGAAAACACAATAAACCCCAACTTATAAAATATACTAGTTTTATGATGTTTTTCACACATATGGGTATTATTATTACTAGGGTGAGATACAATGATTTCTAAGAGTTGAGGCAAGTGCATTTTATATTGCACCTAATTAATATGAATCAAAAAACATACAAATAGCCAGGCGGTGGTGGCGCACGCATTTAATCCCAGCACTCGAGAGGCAGAGGCAGACGGATCTCTGTGAGTTCGAGGCCAGCTTGGTCTACAAAGCGAGTTCCAGGAAGAGAAACCCTGTCTAGAAAAAAAAAAAAAAAAGAAGAATAACAACAAAAACATATAAATACCTGTATGTAAACATTTATATCTAGGCCATATTAATGACTACAATTCTCTTCTAACAGTGTGCAGAATACCTTCCAGCAACAAGAATGCTAGTCATTAGCATGAAGTTTCTATTTAGGCACCACCTTGACTTCTCCATGTTCAGTGACATAAGTCTTTCATGTTTATTGCTTTTTTAGTTTAGTAGTTGGAAATTGGAAACAACCTTGGAGTCCATTATCTGATTAATGAATAATAAAAATGTTGTGCATTTTCACAATGAACTATTATTAATTTCAAAAGATAAATGATGCTTTGCAGTGTTCAGGTAAATGTATGCAGTTAGAAAATAGAGTCATACTGAGTGATGTAACCCAGATGACAAAAGACACATATTGTATGCGTGGAGAGTTATATTACAATTGGGTTATGCAGTCCAAAGGGACTTAAAAGTTGACAGATGCCTTTTATCTGTCAATCATTCTTAGCTGATCTGTGCACATCATATATTCCATATTGTGTTGATTCAGATATGTATGTTACCTTGACAAGTTTCTGTGTTTTCAGAAAAAAAATAACAGACACCAATAAAGACAAGTAGTTCAGGTGATACCTCTGTTTCAGTTTCATCAAAAATCTGTAAAAAAAAAAAACAAAACAATGTTGTATGCTTTCTCTTATATGTTAATATTGGGTTGCAGGCTTTCTATATGTGTAATACAATCTACATAACCACATAGGATAGATACCTTAAAGAATCAAGGAAAAAATAAGGCATTTTCAAAAGAAGACAAACTAGAATTTAGGGTGAGAGAAAGAAGAAAAGGATACTAGTAAATTTGTATCAGTCACTAAACTTATATAACATACAGAAACATAGCTCCTCACACAGAGGAAAGCAAATTCCAAATTAGGTAACTTACATTTTGTTTTATTCAATTAGGGTTAGATTTTAAAAATTATGCTATATAGTGAGCAAAATGGCTCACTTATCCTCCTTAGATTTCTATTACTATGATAAAACACCATGACCAAAGTATTTTGTTTATACTTCCTTTTCAGCCCACTCTTTTTCCAGTGTCTTTATTAATGAAGTTACTCTGCCAACTACCAGAAGAGAAATGTAAACACCAAGCTGGCCACAAATCCTTGATCCACAATAGTGTCCTTTGTGAAAGATATGCTAGGGCAATGATGTCACAAAGCTTATGGGAGTAACTAGCCAATCTCTGCTTTGACTTAAGGCCCACTCTACAATATTCACCCCATATCTGACACTGCTTAGGTGAAAAATAACCAGAGACTAGATAGTCCAGGAGCCTAGGGTAAAACCCAAAAATACTGCTTTAAAAAAAAGAAAAAAAAAAAAAAACAAGCCATCAAACAAGCAAAAACCACATAGCAATAAAATGACACCTAAGAACATTCAGCTATACTCATAGATCAGTGCCCTGTTCTGTCATCATCAGAGACGCCTCCTCTTACAGCAGATAGGAAAAAGTTACAGAGATCCACAGCCAGACCTTCTATAGAAAGTGAGAGACCTTGGAGCACACAGCTCTAAATGGGATGCCTCTTTCAAATCCCTCCTCCTAGGGCTCAGGGAACTCCAGAGAAGAAGAGACAAAAAGACTGTAAGAGTCAGAAAGGATGGAGGACACCAAAAAACAAGGCCCCCTAAAGTAACATAATCAAAACTCATATGAACTCACAAAGACTGAAATAGCATGCACAGGGTCTGCGTGGGTCTGAATTTGAAAGAGTGTGGAGGAGTGCTGCTTCATGCATTGTTCTCTGTGGTCTGCTCAGGTGCTTTCTCGTACAACACAGGACCAGGGAAGGCAGTCTGGTAGGAACATTTTCACTATTGAGGTTTTTCTTCATGGATTAATTTAGTTTTCATCAAGTGCACAAAAGAACTAACTTGAACATCTCCCTTTAGTAGTTAATGGTGATAGAGATATAAAGCCTTATTTTAGTTAAATCCATGTGTAACACACATGTGTAATTACATACAATTGAAATCACTGATTAAGGCTGTACATATACATTATACATTATACATTAAGATTTTTTTGTTTGATGAAGGAGTTTACACTTAACATCTCAAAAAGAAATAAATGACTGTGTTGGCTAATGTCTGTGAATGATACAAAATGGAGTGAATTGAGAAGAGGGAACATCAATGAAGAATTGAGAGTTACATTGGTCTGTGGGCATATTTCTCACATAATGTTTGATGATGAAGTGTCCAGGCCTCTGTGGGCAATCCCACTCCCGAACAGCTGGTCCTAGGTTGCATAAGAAACCCTACTGAGCAGGGCAGGGGATGTAAGCCAGTAATCAGCATTTCTTTTTGGTTTCTTTTCAATTCTTGTCTCTAGTTCCTTCCTGGCCTCCTCCATGATGGAATTTAACCTCTACTTTTTCACTGAATCTGTGGCTCATATTATCTCTTTCTAGGGAAAATAACTCCTCTGAGAGCTGCCACACCTTAGCACTTCCAGTGGTGGATATGAAGTCTTTGATCCATTATGACACAGGAACAATCTTTCCATATCCTCCAAAAAAGACTGTTCTAAGGGCTTGTATGAATTCAAGTTTTCTTTTTTTTTTGAGAATTAACAGTGTAGTCAAAAGAATAATAAAAATTAAATACAGACTAAGATTAACTTAAATACAAATATGAAATTGAAATGAAAAATAAGATTAGAAATCCAAAGACATTTCAGAGGTGGCTTATCTTTTCCTTTATCTAAACTTTTTACTATTAATATTGTAGGGTCTGAACCAGTTCTATGTGTATATATGATGGCTTCCAGTTTAGGGTTTTTATGAGATTCTTAAGTATGTCAATGAGTGGGTCTGATTCTTGTGTCTTTACTGGGCTCTCTTCCTTCTATTTGGTGTCTTGTCCAACCCCAGTGTGTTGGTTTTTCTTATATTGTATCATATTATAGCATATCACATCATATCATATAATTAATATCCCTTAGAACAATGCTTGTTTTCCAATGAGAGACAGAAAGGGAGTGGATCCAGATGACAGAGGATGTGGGGAGGAGCTGGGAACAGTAGCGTGGGAGAAAACCATAATAAGGATACATTCCTTTTAATTTATATATGCATTTTATATATAAATGCATGCATACATCATATATATGCAACAATACTAATAAAAAACAAGTCATCAATTTGAGAGTCAGGGGACATGGGAGATGTTCGAGGGAAGGTACATGGAGAGGTTAAAAAATGAAAAATGGAGGAGAGAAAGTGAAATAATTTTATTAGAATTAAAAATATATAAAAATTAAAAGTATCAAGAATACCTAAAAGGGGGGGGGGAAATAATGCATCTCCTTTTCTTGCTCACATTTCCTCAAAATGGCAAGTTTTGTTGTGTGATGTAATAGTATGTTCTAAGAAAATTAAGTAGATATTAGAAATCCAAGTGAGTTTGTTCTCTAAGTAAAGCACATATAGTCTAAAGCCCTTGAAGAAAACATAGGCAATAGACACATGGGGCCTGAAGATTTCAGCTCATATTTGGTGAAGGCTGGATGTAGAAGTGGTTTAGGTCTGTAAGGAGAACTTGTAATACTCTTTATTTTCTTTTAAAAATATCTACTTCAATAAAATAAAAAAATTACTCTAATTTATATGTTTAAATCCAAAGATTAGGCGTAAAATATATTCACAATAGCATAGAGTAACCCTTTGATATGAATAATGAGGAAGGAGTTATAGTATGGCACTTGTCATCTGGCATCAAATTGGTTGTCCTGCAATTTTTCTTAGGTGATTCAAGAGGAGGGCATATATATGTGTTAGTTTCCTTTTCAAATCTTTTTTATTAATTACTGATTATTTTATACACTATATTTTGAACATATTCACCCTTACATCCAGAACTCCTTTCAGATTACATACCATCTTTATATCCATAAAATTCTGTGATTTCTCTCTCCTTTAAATTCATGGAGTCCAGTTTATGTTGTTCAAATAATCTTCAGTGTGGGTCCTGAACTAGAGTTGGTTGACCTATAAAGTATCACACCTTAAAGAAAAGTGTTTCCTCCTCATAGAGCAGCTGCTAAATTCCAATAGCTCCACATCTGGGAATGTCCCTTCATGCCTTCACTACTACCATACTCTATGTTGAGATTTTGTTTGGCTTAAGTTTGTGAATGTCGTGTGCATGCTGTAACAGTCACTCAGAATTTATATGGGCAACTGCTCTGTTCTATCTTGAAAATGGTTTATTTGTAGTCATTCACTGTCTCTGGTATTATACTTTTTCCACCTTATACCCAGCCCCTTCCCCAGTGACCTCATGTTTTGAAGGGAAAAACTATGATACAGAATTTACAGTTAAGGCTGAGTATACCAAAGTCTCTTGTCTTCTTCATATTGTCCAGTTATAAGTCTCCATATTGATTGCCTTCATTGCAATAAAAAAACAAACCAAAGCAAACCCCTTCTTTCTTAGATGAGATCCAAGAGATGTACAAATTATAAGTATAGCAATAGCTCAATAGATGTAATTTTAATATTATATTGATTTAGCGAAAAATAGTAGGTTCTGCTTTGGGTAGTATAACCTGCCTAGTCACCACAATAATGGTGTCCAAACATAGATTTCATTTTAAAATATTTTATTTTACATTCTTGTGTGTGTGTGTGTGTGTGTGTGTGTGTGTGTGTAATTACATGTGTGTGTAAGTGAATATGCAGAATCTGCAATATGTTTGGTATCCACAGAATGTTCGGTATCTGGTTCCAAAAGTGTCTACCTTATTTACTTCAATATAAGATCCCTTACTTCACCTAGAGATACTTCACTGACATCTACAAAGTCCGGTGGACCTACTGTGATGGCATCATAGGAGGGGTTGGACTCAGGCTGAACAATTTGTGTTTTTTCTTGGAATTTGAACTCATAGCCTCATGATTTTACTATCAGCACATTTGCCATTGAACTTTCTCTGAAGCCTTTGACCCTTCATTAAGTTAAAAAAAATTAGTAAAAAACTCTGGGGGGCCGGAGAGATGGCTCAGTGGTTAAGAGTGCTGGCTGCTTTTCCAGAGGTCTGAATTCAATTCCCAGTAACTACATGGTGGCTCATACCATTCCTAATGAGATCTGGTGCCCTCTTCTGGCCTGCAGGCATACCTACAGGCATAAAACTGCATAATAAATAAATAAATGAATGAATGAATGATGAATGAATGAATAAAAAATAAATAAATAGAACTCTGTAGTGTAAATTCTAATTGGTATTAACAATAAAAATCTGGAATCACATATTAGGGTGAAAGCTGAAAAATCAGAGAATCAAAATAGCCAGGCAGTAGAAACACATCTTACCTCTAGGAATCCTGAAAATGAAAGGGGCCAAGCTCCTGTCTCCACCTATCGTTCCTGATGGGGCAATGTTTTTCTGTATGCTGTGAAAATATGTTACTCTGATTGGTTGATAAATAAAGCTGTTTGGCCTATGGCAAGGCAGCTTAGAGGCAGGCAGAAAATCCAAACAGATAGAGAGGAAGGAGAAAGACAGAGCAGAGAAGACACTGCCAGCTGCTGCCATGAAAAGCAAGAAGTAAAAGTATCAGTAAGTCACAAGCCACGTGGAAAAGTATAGATTTATAAAAATGGGTTAATTTAAGATACAAGAGCTAGCTACCAAGCAGCCTGCCTTGGTCATAGTTTAAAAATAATACAATCCTGTGTGTGTTTACTTAAGTCCAAGCCGCTGCAGCAACTGCAGGTGAGAGAAATTTGTCCTGACCATAGGCCAGGGAGGACACAGGAAAACTTCTGACTACAACTTCCCCTCTCTGCCCAGCCATACCATTTACTGTTTTCCCCTCCCAAGTGCTGGGATAAAAGGTGTGTGCCACCATTGCCTGGCCTCTTTTGGCTAGCTCTACACTCTGATCTTCAGTCAAGCTTTATCTGTGGGAACACAAACAAAATATCACCACAGAACTTCTCAGATTAAAAGACAAGTGAATCATGTCTGACTTCTATCCTATATTCATGCAATTAATGGGTCCACAGACCCTTCACATTTTGTTTCACTCAAAGCCTTGAAGTATTTCTTCACTCCACACCTTAGATTTTAATATAAGATTTTTAAACTTTGGAGAAACTTTTCATCTTATTTTAGTAACATATTTTAAGAGTATGCTGAAAGATCAGAGAGACAAAGGAACAAGCCATACCCACTTCTCACCTCACTGACACACTCCTCAGCTGAAGGGGGCTGACTCTTGTCTTCTCCTGCCTTGTATTTCTTTTCTCTGCTCAGCCACATAACTTCCTGTCTCAACCTCCCTAGTGCTGGGATTAAAGGCATGTGTGCCTCCTAACTACTGGGAGCAAAGGCATGAGATCCCAAGTGCTCAAATAAAAGGTGGATGCTCTGTGAATAGCTAGTGGCTGGCTTTACCCTCTGTTCTTCAGTCAAGCTTTATTTGTTAGAGCATACACAAACTATCAATACAATTTTCAGTTTATATATGTCCATGCAATGTCATGCATTTCTTCAAGCATGGTTGTGTTTATTTGTCATAGCCTTTTAAGCATACTTAGCAATAAGGCATGACATTCAATTATTATAAATTATAGTTACAATATTCATTTATAAAGATGTTTGTGTGTTGCAGAAAACAATGGCTGATAATTCAAAATTGAGAAAATAGAAATTGCAAGGAATTTATTATTTACTAGTAAATAGATATGCTTAGGTGGTTGGTTAAATGCACAAATTTTCTAATGGTTTCATACATGTGTATAATGTGTTCTGATTGTATTCACCCTCAGTTACCCTGTCTTATCTGCTTCAAAACTAGCTACATAGTATTCCCCTCATTAATGTGTGTGTGTGGGGGCAGTTTGTATGTTCATGCCTCATCCACGCAGCCATAAATGTTATGCGTCCCTGATTGAAAATCTTTTCCATAAGTCAGACATGATTCCCTACTGCACAACAGGTGACAGTCTACCACTGATTCTTTTCAGAATGTAAATACAACTCTTCTCTTACAATAAAATAACATCATTTTGCTTTGTTGTTCATCTTACAAAGTATTTCCAGAGAACAGATTTATTGGATGAATGATATCTTATTAATTTTAAGTTTAAATGTTTTATACACTTGTTTTCTTTTCAACTATTCTAACAATTTTCTTTATCTTTACAAATGGGTAAATGTATTAATTGAGGGAATAATGTATGTTTTGAAAGTTGTAGAAGGGAGGAAAAATGAAAGATAGGTTTAAGAAAATTGGACCTTTACAGCTTACATTACATCCACTGTGTTGTAATTTTAGACATTTCTCACCATCAATATCGACCATACCTAGTGCCTCAAATGTACTTCTCATTCATCCAGAGTCCATCCTAATGGATCAAGAATACAGGTTATGAATTCCACACTAGAAATGGAATGGCATTACCAGTCCCTTTATGGGCTATGACATCACACAAACAGTCAATGGTTGGGTTGAAATGTCTAAAAGGGCATCAGAACTGCAATGAAGCAATTATGATCTTGCCTGATTTATAATACACATGACTAGATTAAAAATAGGAAATAGACAGTTCATTCATCCTTTTGTTCTGTTTAATGGGCGTTTTTGGAGCTGGAGTTGACGTGTGATCAATGACAACACAGAGTCCAGAGATACTATTTTCCTCTCACTTATGCGTGAGAACTCATTCCAACACATTTTCTCCCCATTTTCCTTCTATGGGCCTAAGAATTCCACTTTAAAGGCTGTTTGTGCAATATCATTCTGTGATACTGACAAGTTTCTCTTAATTTATAGAGATCACAAGTAGGATTGAGTTTCTATATTTATTCCACCTACTTTCACCAGATTCCGCTTTTATCTTTGCTCATATCACTACCACATCCATCATTCTGAATTCTTTTCCTTCCTCAAGACTTCATTCAAGGTGGGGAAAAATGTCCTAAAATGAGATAACAGAAAACATTTTACCATGTCTCCTTTAAGAATGGTCTAGAGGTTAAAATAAAATGTATAGATCTTTATTCAGTGTAAACAACACAAAATATAACACAAAATGTGTTACATTATTAAATACTATTTTTTTCATCCTTCCATCCAGTAAAATACAGAATGGCTTTTAGTCATAGTATGATTACAAATAAATATTTAATGGTGGACCAGATACTCAAATTTTCTGAAGAAATTTCTTTCTGCATGATATAATATTGGATAAAATATGGTTTTTGTACAATGTTTTAATGATATTCATAGTTTCTTAATATTATTGTAATTATGGTTCTGTATAATATTACATATATTAGAGTTCCCTCTCATTTTCAATAACATCTCTTATGAAAAATATACTATGTTCTGGAACTTAATTATTAAATACAAATATACCTATATACATACAGGAATATATTCAACATTGGAATACCAGATTTGCATGTTTTCCCCACATAAAATATTCATGATTCTATTCTAATATATTCACTGAATTGTAAAATATAAGCAGAATTGCAAATGCAGAACAGAGATTCTCCTCTTACCTGGTGCATTACTGATATAACTAATTGTTATCAGTTTTTGTTTCTTGCCTGGATTCTGCCTGGAGTGCTTCTCAGTCTAGCACTGGTGACAGATACCATCATATTCAATCAAAAGTGGGCCATTATTTGAAAAGCTTTTACACTTCTCTTGAAATACATGGAGTCTGCAGAAAACTTTAAATATAATAGAGAGTAAGCAACCAAACATTTCACAATTCAGATACAACTATTGCATTCATTACACACACACACACACACACACACACACACACACACACACACACACATGATAAACAGAAAGATTATCAGGTCTGCATTTCTATATTTGGAATTCTGAAGAGATAATATTTAGCTATCTGATACTAAACAATTGACAATATCTTATATTATATAATGTAAAATAAAACCACTCAACTTTTAATGAATATGTAGCTGATGTTTTTCTGTGTCCACCTGGCTCCTGCAGCTGCCTAGACCCAAGTAAACACACAGAGACTTATATTATTTATAAACTGTATGGCTGTGGCAGGCTTCTTGCTATCTAGTTCTTTATATCTTAAATTATCCCATTTCTATTAATCTATACATTGTCATGTGGCTTGTGGCTTACCTGTACTTTACTCTTGTTTCTTATGGTGGTGGCTGGCAGTATCACCTGACCCAGCCTTCCTGTTCCCAGAATTCTCCTGTCTGCTTGTTCCGCCTATACTATACTTCCTGCCTGGCTATTGGCCAATCAGCATTTTATTTATCAACCAAAGCAGAGCAACACTTTCACAGCATACAGAGCAATTGATATCTACAGCATGAATATTGCTCTGTTATTTATTTATTTTCACTTTAAAAAATGTTTCACATTTTTAATATGCTTTATATGTGTCTGCATATAATGTGCCTTAGCAGACATATAGATGCTAGAGGACAATTGGAGGAGTTGGTTGTCTCTTTTCACTATCTGGTTTCTGGAGATACAACTCTGGTGTTCAGGCTTGGGAGTACTCAAAAGATCTGCTGAGCTGCCTCTCTGGCTTATTTTATTTTTTGAGGGGCTTCTTTTTGTCATATATATATGGTTTGTCATATATATATGGTTTTGTCATATATATATATATATATATATATGTATATATATATATATATATATATATGTTTGGTTTTGCTATGTGACTCAAGCAGCCCTAAAGTCCCTCCTGATTCTCGTTCCTCTGCTTCCTGATTTCTGGGATTACAGACGTGAATCACCAAGGCTAGCCATGCTTATGTTAGACTGTATTAGAGAAAGGAAGAGACAATCTTTTCAACATCCCTCTTTAAGGTAGTACTACTTCTTTGTCATTATTTACTGAAACAAACTGTGTGGGTCAACTTTCTTCTTCTATAGTCGTCATTTTACTGAAATGCCTCATGTAAAGAAGGCCATAATGTACTGGCTTTTAACTTTGAATTTTCCTTTTCATACTTCATACTTTTGATACAATTTATATGTGAATATTATTGGGCACACTTGAGTGCTTCCTTCTAGAAAACTTAGCAAACTATGATACAGTTTATACAAAAAAAATTAAAAATATGCTGTATGGTAAAATTATTCACAAAAATGTTCATCCAAAGTTTGAATTTCATAATCATTGGAAAGCAGTTAATTTTTGTTTATTTTAACTACTAACTGGTATTAAAATATTTACTCATTTCAGCTTGTATCGATCTAATATAACTATAATTATTTTATTTTTAATAAGTATATTTTAAATACAAATGAAAGATAAAATAATTAAATATGACTATTTTGGAAACCATTTCAATAATCAACTTTTGCCACTATTTTATCTCTTCTGTTATTCTAGCATCAAATATTTTTAGAAGTTCGTACTTCTTTTGGCCAACACCAACATACTTCAGTATGCATGATAGTAATAGGTTGTATAATTCTATACAATCAGACAAGCATTTCAAATACCTGAAAAAAATCAGCAATGTCTTTGATTTATCTTTTAAAACATGGCAAGCACATATCATTTGCAGAACCCCATTAAATTAGTTCTGTCTTATTTTCCATTAACTTTGCATCTTTAGAATGACTTCAAAACTGAAAAAAATATCATTCCTGTCTGTTCTGGATACTTTTCAAATGTATAACACACTGTGGGAATATTTCTGAGAGATCAGAGGTATTCGGAATTCTGGGTGTGTCTACAGCTGGTGGGTAGTGTAGAACTGCATACTCAGTGAAAGCACATTCAGAAAAGCTGCAGTTCTTTGTTCTTAATGAGAAATTGTCCACAGACTGGGGGTGGTAATCTCTAGAAAGATATAATGTTTGGAGTTATTTGATTATTTCTTATTGTTTCCGGTTGTTGGTTATAACATCTTAGAATAATTTCCTATAACTTTCAACATTTTTTAGTGAAAATATTTTAAAATTGTTCTTTGTATCCCAGTGAAACACATCGGATGCACTTGTTTTTTGTTTAAAAAAAAAAAAAAGGTTGGTTATTTTTCTAGATTTGACAAATTGAAATCTTTAAATTAATTTTGTATATAATTGGAAGATGAATATATATGCATATACACTATATAAAAATACACACACATATATGAACTCAAAATAATGAACTTGTAATCCAATACTCTCAAAAATGTCATTTTTTTTTAATCTCTTTCGACTCTTCTGGCCACATGCCTTCACAGCCATTAATCTCATTCTGTTTAAACTTTCAAAATTACATATAAATGTAAAAGTTCTGTATAAATTAATTCCATCAAGTTTTGTATGCTCAGTATAACTATTTTGAGATAATATTTGCATCATAAATCCATTTATCTCAAAATGGAGTGATGGCTCCATGGGTAAAAATGCTTGTTGTCTAAGCATGAGTACTTGATTTAAAATTCCAACCATCCATGTAAAAATATGGGGGTGTCATAGGCAGTAGAGCCAGCAGGAACCCTGAGGATTGCTGCCCACCTACATTGACCCAGGTTCAATGAGATACCTACCTAAATGGAATAAATGGAGAATGAATAGGTAGGCAAATGGTAGAACTACTCTGACCTTTATACAAGCACACAGAAGTGCACATACACACTACATACATGCACCATACAGTCTGTCACAAACATACCACAAAATATTTTTAAAGGGAAAACTGGACACCAACCCAACCACAAAATCCTCAACCTACAACCCATCCTGCCTACAAGATGCCCTAGGGCAATGATGATACCGAAGTGATCAAACAATGTTTGGTTTAACTTGAGGACCCTGCTAATAAAGGGAGCCCATGCAGCATACACCATGGACAGCCAGGAAACAGAGTCTGGATAGCCTGGAGATATAGTGGAGAATTAAGCGCAACACAATTGGGGAAAAAAAGGAAAAAAAAAAGGAAAAGAAATGGTATTCTGCTATGCTCATAGATTTCTGCCTTGTTCACTTGTCCAGTCATAATTAGAGGCGACTCCTCCTGAAACATATGGAAGCAGCTACGTAGACCCATAGCTAGACATTATGCAGATGGAGGTTTCCATTGAGTCCCTTCTCATAGAGATAGGGAAACCCCAAGGAAGCAAGAAAGGAAAGAATGTAGGAGTCAGAGAAAATGGAGGCTAAGCAGGCTCATACGTACTCATAGGATTGCAGAGGTAATCACAGGGCCTGCATGGGTCTGTAACTAGTCCCCTGTGAATATGCTGTGGTTGTTTAGCTTGGGTTTTTGTGGGATGCCTAACAATAGGAGCAAGTGTGTCTTTTGACAGATTCGCATGCTCTTGAGACTCTTCATCCTCTTGGATTTCACTGTCCAACCGTGGTATTAAGGCTTTTACCTTGTTATATTGCATCTCCTTTTGTCTTTTGTTGTGTTTGGTTGATATCTTTTGGAAGCGTGCTCCTTTCTGAAGAGGAAGCTGAGGGGGAGTGAATTTGATGAGAGGTGATGTTGGTAGGGAAAGCTAGAAGTGCAAACAAATCACAAGTTTGTTTGAAACTGTCATTGAAATGTATGTAGATAATAGATTTAATTTTACACAGGTAAATGATTGCATCAGTTCAGGCATGGTGGCACATGCCTTTCTTCCCAGCATGTGGGAGTCAGAAGCTGGTAGATCTTTGTGAATTTAAAGCCATCCTGGACTATATATTGAGTTCCAAGACAGTTAAGACTATGTAGAGTGACCCTGTCTCAAAAACAAACATAATCACAAATGAATAAAATTTAAGAATAGATATTTCAAACTTTATTAAATTGAAAAACTATTTTCTTAAATAGTCAAGACATTCTCATCACCAGCACCAGTGTAGGAAATTTATGCATACTCATTTCCTGATTTAGACTCAGAAGACTTACTCTTTTAATTATTACCATTCTAATTGCAGTAGTACCTTATGGTACTTTAATTTGAAATGCTACTGAAAGACAAGATGCTATTTTGTAACATATCTGTCATAGGTACTTTCATGAAAATTTGCTCCAATGCTTCTCCATACTGCATTTTACAATGACACTTACTATTGAATGTTCAACATTCTGGAATATTCTGCAAACAGTCCTTTTTCGTAGACATAATCCACAATCATTTGCTCTCAGTCTGTGGCTTGTCTTTCTGTTTTCTTATTGCTATTTCTTATAGGTTCTATAGTGGTGGCCAACATTATTGATCCTCGATTCCATGAATATTGCCATTGTGGTACAAGAGAAGATTTTGTTAAGAATGCTGAAATAGGAAAATGAAATGCAATAATATATTTTACTGAAAGAAGAAGACAGAGGGAAATTTCACATAATGTGACAAGGCAATGTGCATGTAGATCGATCAAAGAGAGATCTGATGATGCTGTTCTGGGGTCTTGAAGATACTCGTGAGAGACAGAAAGCAATCAGCTGAAAGTAGCTTCGGAATTAGATTTAAGGAAGGGGTTACTTTCCAGAACTTTGAGGATTGGCACAGTCTTGTCAAGTATTCATTTTTGGTCCAGTGAAGCCCATTTTAAAATTCTGACCCACAGAAGTGACAGATAATAAACTGTGTCACTTTATCCTATTAAGTTGGAAACATATTGTTGGACTTCCATTCTGAAAAACAGTATCATTAGAAAACAAAAATTTCAATTTGGACAAATTTTAATCTATCAGTTTTAACAGATATGCTTTTCATGTTTCCAAACATCATGCAGCTAGGCGGTAGAGGAGGCAGACTCTGAGTTTGAGGCCAGCCTGGTCTACAGAATGAGGTCTGGGACAGACAGAGAAACCATATCTAGGAGGAAAAAAGAATCATTTAATCAAATAATGATTTTTTTTTTAATTTGTCATTACTGGTCACTTTATGTGACAAAATATGCACCAGGGTGTTGTGGAATAATCCTTTTGTACACTGTAAATATATATTACTCCCCTTGGCTAATAAAGAGCTGACTACACCAGAGTTCTTTTGTTTAGTTTTGGTTTGGTCTCAAGTTAAATTAAAGCTTTTCCCTCCAACTTCACTTTTCCTCTGCTGACTTGTTGCCTCTTGAATCCCGGCAGTAAATCAGTTTCCATTTTTGCATCCCTGTTATAAACATTTTTTTTTCCTTTTGAATCTCTGTTATTAACCAGTTGCCCTTTGGTTATCTATTATAAGTCAGTTGCTAGTTGCATTTTCCTATAATCCTAGCATGCTAAAGACTGAGACAGGATGAAGTCAAATTCAGGGTGAACCTGGTTTATAGATTTAAGCTGTTATATAAAAATGAATAAAAAGAGGGAAAAAGCAAAAGCAAAAGCAAAAGCAAATAAAACCAGAAACTCTTAGTTGCTCATTTACATATATATTGAACTGTATGTTACTTCATTTGTTTTTCTAATTTTTTCCCATTAAGTTCTTTTCTAGTTATGATACAACTAGGATACTATGAAGGCAATGGCAGTGTTAGAAGTCTGTAAATAAAATGATAATTTTAGCACATTTCCTTTGCTTTTATAGTAGTATTTGTGCTATTCTAGGTAAAATAAATTTACATTACTTTGTTTTATACCAATATCTAATTGGAATTTCATGAGGATGTATAAAATCAATATTTCCCTGTAAACAACATTTATCTGTTTTACCATTTGCCTTACATGAATTGTTCTTTGGCTGAACTAGTCATTTGCCCATTCTTAGGCATCTCACACTGCTTGAATTTTTTTTTAATTAAGAAATTTTTTTATTAATTTTACATATCAATCACAGATCTCCCTCTTCCCTCCTCCCATCCCTCCAGCTTCCCTCCAAAAACCACCCCCATTCCTTTTTGCAAGAAGGTAAGGCCTCCAATGGGGAGGTACATTCAGTAGAAGTAGCTCAAAGCCCCTCCCCCTGCCTCAAGACTGTGTGAAGTGTCCCAACATAGGCAGTGGGCTCCAAAAGCCTGTGCATGCACCAGGGATGGATCCTGATCCTATTACCAGGGGTGCCCTTAAGCAGCTCAAGCTGTACAACTGTCTCGATTATGCGATTATGCAGAGGGCCTAGTCCAGTCTCATGGAGGCTCCACAGCTGTTGGTCTAAATTTCATGAGTTCCCACTAGTTCAGCTTGATTGTCTCTCTAGGTTTCCCCATCATGATCTTGATGCCCCTTGCTTACAGAATCCCTCTTGTCTCTCTTCGACTGGACTCCTAGAGCTCTGCCTGCTGTTTGGCTGTGGATCTCTGCATCTGCTTCCATCAGTTACTGGATGAAGGCTTTATGATGACAGTTAGGGTATTCACTGATCTGATAACTGGGGTAAGCCACTTCAGGCACCATCTCCACTATTGCTAGTAGTCTAAGCTGGGGTTATCCTTGTGGATTACTGGGAACTTCCCTAGCACCCTGTTTCTCCCTATCCCATGATGTCTCCCTCTATCATGGCATCTCTTTTACTGCTCTCCCACTCCATCCCTGTGCAAACTCAACCATCCTGTTCCCTTAAGTTCTCATCCCTTAAGTCCCTTTGTCCCTTTATCTCCAGATTACTTAACAAGCAAATACTTCACGTGTTTGTCTTTTCCTTTATGCCAGCATCCTTAAGAATTCTGGCTTCTAGCCGGGCGGTGGTGGCACAAGCCTTTAATCCCAGCACTCTGGAGGCAGAGCCATGCGGATCTCTGTGAGTTCAAGGCCAGCCTGGGCTACCAAGTGAGTTCCAGGAGAGGCGCAAAGCTACACAGAGAAACCCTGTCTCGAAAAACCAAAAAAAAAAAAAAAAAAAAAAAAAAAAAAGAATTCTGGCTTCTGATTTGCTGTGTATCTTAGAACAAAAACACCTAATATTTCTCTGTCATTGTGTCTTTGTGAGGGTTTCTATGGCTGTGATGAAAGATCATAACCAAAAAGCATGTTGGGGAGTAAAGAGTTTTTTGGGCTTACACTTCAGTCTTGCTGTTCATCGCTGAAGGAAGTAAGGGCAGTAACTCAACAGAGGAGGTTCCCAGAGGCATAAACTGGTGCAGAGGCCATGGAGGAGTGCTGCTTACTTGCTTGCTTCCCATGGTTTTAGAATCCAGAAACACCAGCCAAGAAATGGCATTGTACAACATAGATTGGGTCTTCCCCAATTAATCACTAAATGAGAAAATGCCTTACTGCTAGATTTCAAGGAGGCATTTCCTCAACTGAGGCTCCTTCCTCTGATGACTCTTGCTTGTGTCAAATTTACATACAAAACTAACTGGTACACACTCGTTACTTTATATGGGTTTATATGTTATTCCTCTAAAGATTTCCTTACTGTTTTCATAATGTGGTCACTCAGGTAAATAAAGTTTTCCCCATTTGTTTTTTTTTTATTGTTTTTATTATAGATTTTTTCTCTGAACTCTTCACAAATAACAATTGGCAGTTATTAATCATATATATTTGTTCTGATTAACCTGTGATTACTTCCTCTTTTCAATGATTATTTTTCCACATGTTTGATTTCATAAAAACATACTTATATACTAAAATGGTCTTTTGTTTTAATAAGAAACTTGGTAGTGTGAGCTTTATCAATGAACTTTAGTAAGATTATCCTAACTTCTGTCTACACGTCAAAAGATAATTGTATACTGCGACATTTATCTTAATTTATTTATAGAGGCTACGTATGTTAAAGGTAATTTTCCTTTTTGGCCTGAACCTGTTTTATTAATGTTCTCCGTAATGAACTGTTTTTTACTGTTATAAAATTCATAGCAATTAAATCACAGCAGATATTCTGTACTTCCTATTGTATGACATCTTGAGGCTTCAATCGCTTGCATACCCCAATCCCCACCCTTGTTTGTTATTGTGGGGATTGTGGTGTTGTGTCATTGGATATAATGTTTACTTGTAGATTAATATATTTTTTGGAGGAATCACTATTTAAGAATTTCCTAGACAATGTAATTTCAAAATTTACTAAATAGGGCCATAAGTAAATAATTCATTGTAAATATGGAACATACAATTATGTAGAAATCTTAGAAAACAAAAATATAGTTTCTGTAAAACAATCTTTTTCTACACTGTGAAAATATATTACTCTCATTGTTTGATAAAAAGCTGACAGGCCAGTAGCTGCGTGGACAGTAAAGTGGGAAAGCCACTCAGAATGATAGGAAGAAAAGGGGCAGAGTCAGCACAGACACCAGCCAGCTGTCCAGGAAGCAAGACATGCTAGAGGACAGGTAAGGCCATGAGCCACATGGCAATATATAGATTAATAGAAATGGGTTAATCTAAAGGTAAGAGTTTGCTAGTAACAAGCCTGAGCTATTAGTCTAGCATTTAGAATTAATATAAGCCTCTATGTGGTATTTTGGAAGGTGACTGCCAGGCATTTGAAACAGGTGGTCAGGCCAGCAAATATGTGTTCACAGCTTATTACTATAGTATTTGTAAAAATGATAGAATCACACTACCAGCATTTTCTTATGTGCTAAAAGCTTCATATTTTGTAATCAGGGCTATATGAAGATATTTTTCTGCAAATATATAATGAGCTTTGAGTATATTCCCCACCACCACAATACATTCCCTTACTTCCACTCTCTGTTTTTATTACTTAGTTTCCCCTGGGTAGTACGGTATTAGTACATAAAGTTATTTGTCTGTAATATCTTACCCCTACAAATGGAAAAAAAATGCTATTTTCTTTTTTGAGACTGACCTAATTTATCTTGATTATTTTTTAAAAACATAAAGTGGCATTTATTCAAGCCTCTGGTATTTTATGAAATATGCAGGTAAAGAAATCTTTGTTCATCACACAAGTACGAAGAAAACTAATGTCAAAATAGCAATAGAAGATGTTAAAAGAAGGCAGAGAAACATTAACACACTGTTCATGCAAACATATTGAAATCATGATTCAAAATGCTTGAATATTTTGTATTTGTCACCTGATGGATATTTGGCTGTCCTAAAGTCTTATTCTGTTATTCTGAATTTTTAGTGAAATTTAACTTTTGTTTTACTCTTAAAATTGATAAATTAGGATATAAAAATTAGCTTCATTCTTTTAGATTGTTCATTGCAGGTAATGATAAATAGATGATGGCAAAATGGCTTCACGGGCAGAAGAACTTGATGTGAAGCATGATTGTATGATTTGATTCCTAAAACCCATCATTGAAGAAGAGAATTAAACTCCAAAAATTTTCAATGACTTCTCATGTGTGCTGTGGTATGTGCACGCACATACACACATGCACACACACACACACACACTCACCACATTGAATGCTATAAATAATAAAATAAAAATTAAATTTACAGAAAGTATCAAAATATAGACTTAACAGAAAAAAGTTTTACTTAAACATGACACTTGTACTTTCATATTAACTGTGGTAGTGATTTTCCAAGTTACACAAAACGTATTTCTTATGTTCAAATCATATTCATCACTTATGCTTATTCTTTCTATCAGAGCTATTGTATCTATCTATCATCTGTCTGTCTGTCTGTCTATGTATTAACCATTAAGCTAGGAACCAGATTGAAGCTCAGTAGTAGCAATTCAATTATTTATGAAGCACAAGATTTCTTGGTTGGATCTCTAACACACACACACACACACACACACACACACACACACACAATTTTCAACAAAATGCAGCACAAATTTTGAAACTTAAATCTAAGGATGAAATTCATCCTACTTTTCTCCAAGCTGATTTTTTTTGCTGACCTTCATTAAGTAAATGCATAACAATAATACAGCTTCTTGAAAGGACTACAGATGAATCACAGAATCCCTGTATTCTTTCTTAATTAAGTGTTTTGTAACAACCCTTCTTAACAAGAGCCAAAGATATAAATATTCTCTCTGAAAGTGTTCAAAAATAAATTTAGAGTATTCACAGCAAGACCATGCCAAAAAGCTTCTAACCTGAGATGCTGTAACTTTTCTAATCATTATCTTGTTAAATTCTTAAAAGGATTCACTGCAGTACTTTTCTTCTAGAAAGCCTAATGAGTAAATCCAATTTAGATGTGTGAAAGCACTGTGCAGATGTTGTGCAGATGTGGGGAAGCTGAGAGTGACTGTCTGGTCAGAGTTGGAGAGAGTAGCCTCAGGCTTGTGGGGTTCTGAGTAGTGGAAATAGGCTGGAGTGTTTTAGTAGTTAGTGGACAATGGCATTCATATCCAATTTCCAATTTACATATTTCCTCTGATCCATCAGCTTATATTTGTTGTCTAATAATGTCATTTATTTCATGTGATAAGAATGCTTTTCCCCCTCATTATTCTATTTTCAATCACAGAGCCATCTTTACAATCACTAATTATTTAATTTTCAAAGAATAAACAACTTTGCATTGACTTTTTAGTCGAAGTGCTTTGTAACACCAGTCTCACTAATTTTTAAATCTCTCAGTTTAGAATTTTATTTTGAATTACATTTATTTGTCATAATATCATTAAGAGAAATTGTAAGGTAAATCTTATTTCTAGGATGTGAAAGGAAGAGATTTTTTTTTTTTTTTTTTTGGTTTTTCGAGACAGGTTTCTCTGTGTAGCCTTGGCTGTCCTGGAACTCACTCTGTAGCCCAGGCTGGCCTCAAACTCATAGAGATCCACCTGCCTCTGCCTCCCAAGTGCTGGTATTAAAAGTGTAGGCCACCACCACCCGGCGAGATTTTTTTTTTTTTTAATCTCCTGGCTTGATTGTTTCATTAATCACTTAGCTGGAGTTTTCCTGAGATAGAAATAAAGAAGGAAGTAAGCCAGTTAAATTATAATAAAATTGGATCTATCTCAATGTCAGCTGCCAATCAAAGAGATTGTTAAAGGAATACTGCAACCTTCCGGCAGATTTATGAGTGCAGTTTAAAACAAATGGTGCTTGAGCTGAAATTCAGAGCATTACAAATAAGACCATTGCTGAGCTACAATATACAATTAACTAGCTTAATTGGAAAATAAATTGAATGTCTTTTTATTCCCTTATTCCCAGCTGCAAATGTTGTAACCTGTCTATAGTAATTATGTGAGAAAATATTTTTTAATGTCAATTTTCATTCTGTTTTCTGTGTTTTAAGAATATACAGGATACTTAAGATTATAAAGGAGTATTGAGAAACAAACACATTTTGTTTGCATCATTCCTTTTCTTCTGCAGAATAATGCTTAGAATCCAAACACACACAACAATGAATCGCTGTTTCCTGAAACACTGGATGTTGGTGACTCCTCTCCTTTGGTATTGCCTTAAAGTTGCAGAGAACTTGCCAGCTGGGAGGGCTCAGAAAGAAACCCGGTTTCCTGGAAGAGCTAAGCGTGGCTGGGTGTGGAACCAATTTGTTGTACCAGAGGAAATGGATACTAGACAACATGTTGGACGGGTACTTATTTTCTGGAATAATTACAGTAGATGGCTATATAAAGATGTGATGTGAATGGGTTAGGAAAGTCTGATGATTTACACGTATTTAATGGAGCCATTAGAAATTACCAAACATGGGCACAATAATAAATTTGAATTTGAAACACAACTCAAAACTTGAAGAGGGAAGTCCAGTTTTCAAACTTCTCTTTCTGTCTTTACATGAATGTGTTATATCTATTTATCAGCATTAAGAAATATAATTATGTTATTTGTGAAAATGGATCAAAGCAGCCACAGAGTTAAATGCCATTTATCAGCAGTACTCAGCTTGATATGCTGCTATGCTAAGTAACTGTTGACTTACCTTCACTCATTTTTAACTAAGCATATTAATTCCATCTCTTTTACCAGCTCAGGAATTTCAGGAGCCTACACACATCATTTAATTAGTGTAGTTCAAATGCAAAAAAAAAAAATGATTGTTTTCACTTTGAGAACAATATTTTAAAAAAAAATTTCTTTAATAAGACAGAACCTCTCCAATCTCTGTATTTGTTTTTTTAAATATTATTTTATTTAATTTAAACAAAAGTAATTACAATAGCATGCCCTTCTCTGTAACTCTCTTGCTCTAAATAGATATATCAAAATAAGTTACCTGCAGTTAGGTGGCAGTAAAATTTAATTAGGTACAAAGGGTAAATACCTCAGATTTCACTTACTGTTTTTAGACTATTTGGGAGAGTGACATGTTAAGCCTGGTCCTCAGAATCCATGAACACTTTATCTATCCTAGCTGCAAAACATATATATAAATGGATTCAACTACAAATATTATAAGCCTTCCTATATGTGCCTGTGTGTGCTAGACACAAATTTTTCTGGTCTTTTTTTTTTCTATGATATCTACAGGCTAATCATATACGTGGCTATGACACATAAATGACTGGTTCTGCATGTTATATACTTAGTCTAATTTTAGTGATATGTATAAATATTTGTCTGCATGAATGAATTTGTAACACATGCATGTATGGTGGCTATGAATGCCAGAAGTCATTGAATCCCCTGGAACTGGAGTTACAGACAGTTGTGAGCCACCATGTGGGTGCTGGTATTTGAACCCAGTCCTCTGGAAGAGCAGCCAGGACTCTCAAACACTGAGCCATCTCTCCAGCCTGAAAATCCTAAACTAATTAGTCTAAACTAATTAGAATTATTTTTAAGTCCAATAAGTCTAATTATTCTAATTATAAATAATATTAAATTATAATCAGATTAATTATGAATAATGTAATTGTAGACTAATTATAATTAATCTAATTATAAATAAGTCTAAACTAACTAGACTTACTTGTTTAAAATAATAAAATCTTGCTACTTCATTATATTGGAAATCAGGAACCTCTCCATTACTAACATGGTTATACATATGATAATATTTTACCTCAGTTGACATGATGAAGAATTATAAAGTGGGTGGGGGTAGTTCATGTATTTAATCCCAGCACTAGGGAAACAGAGGCAGGTTTCAAAATAGGCTGATTTCAAAGCCAGCCTATTCTAGAGAGTCAGTTACAATACATGCAGGACTACACAGAAAAACTCTGTTTCAAAAAAACCAATGATGATAATAATAAAAAGAAGGATGTAGAATTATTCACTTGAAACTTATTAAAATACATGAAAATTATGAATACCAAGTTGAATATGCATATATTCAGAAATACAGTTTTCTGTCTTTACCTGCAGCTAAGATCTGAATTAGACAATGGAAACAACTCTTTCCAGTACAATCTACTGGGGACAGGAGCTGGAAGCTTCAGCATTGATGAACGAACAGGTGACATATTTGCCATCCGGAAGCTCGATAGAGAGGAACAATCCCTCTACATCCTGAGAGCCCAGGTAACAGACACCAGCACTGGAAAGGCTGTGGAACCTGAGTCTGAGTTTGTCATCAGAGTTTCGGATATCAATGATAATGAACCCAAATTCCTATATGAACCCTATGAAGCCACTGTCCCAGAGATGTCTCCAGAAGGTATTGCATATTAATTTACATCATAGCTTAATTAACAATGACAATAGATTAAAATATTTGAGTATACATTTGGTAAAACGTTGGTTTAATTTCCATATTAACCTTTCCTGTGACAAAATTTTTAAGTAAAATATTTGCAGAATCATGTAATATAATAATATTTTATAAAGTAAAATTAGAAGAAAAACTAAACTTTTTTCTACTGAACTCTATTTAATTAGTACTTTATTACTGCTTCAAAATTGTTTGTACTTCTGTCATATAATGTGATGGTTTTATTGTTGCATACACTGTATGTATGAAATACAAACTTCTGTATATATAATGCTGTTTTTTCTTGGTTTCATTTATATCTGAAATGAATTTAATTTCAAACTTGAACATTCAAGTAGAATTGAGCTAAAATTTAAATTTTTATCATTTGTCACCCTGTATTGCAAAGCAATTTTCCTATAAGCCTTCAAATTATGTTTAAAAAGTTTAGATGTTTATAATCAGTGGATTAATAAATTCTATAAGATATGCATAACGAGTTAAAAGAAATAATTTGTACAATAAAAACTGCTGTAGTCATCAAGAACAAGGAATATTTAAAAAAGGTGCATAAACATTTATCTGCATCTTTGCTCATTTCAAGTTCCTTTTCAATATTGTTGCCATTAAGTCAAGAATGTATTGAATGAATAAGAGATGATTTCAATGGGAAATGTTATCAACTACTTTGGAGATCAAAAATAACTTTGAAGTAAAGGGAATTTATGAATATAAAAATTCTTTTATTAAGTCTGACAAAATGTGGATAGCACAATTACAGTTGAATTTAATTTAAAAATCTGTTTAAAATAATAAATAATTTATTTAGTCATGATCATTTTAAAACATGCTAACATATTTTGAAATTTATTTATGGAAATTTGAAATCATTTTCCATTGAGTGTATAATATATTTCCCATTGCACTTTTCCTGATTTTTTTACTTTTAACATACCAATTATAAATTAGGGGTGCCATTCTGATTTGATTATGAGATAATATTGTTTTGTGATACAATAAAATTACAACATAAATGATACATATTGACATAATGTGTCAAAAACAAATTTTGTTAAAATAATTTTAAACTCCTTTAAATTTGTTGTTTTGATAGCAAACAGATTTCTTGTCTTCTTTCATTTTTTTTGTTCTCCCCATGTTCTTCCTTGTTTGGTGTTTTTCTCCACTTATATAATTCATGGTATTTTCGTGTACTTAGAATATTTTGTTTAAAAGTAAAAATAGAATCATAATGGATTTTTAGTAATTATTTTCTAGAATAGTACTTATACTAGTTAAACATATAATCCCTTCAAAAAATAATTTTAAATTATAAATTAGTATATGATGGCTGTTAAATATGGATGAAGTATGAGGGTCATTATTTATCTAGAGATGTGGGTCAGTTGTTTGAGAGAGAAAAATTGGTATAATGAAACCAGTCATGTATTCTGGATGAGGATCTCCATAGGAGAGTGACCATAATTGCATGTGTGAGTGAATTCATGACATGCAAAACACACACATCATAGACATGTACACAAGCAAATAGACAAAGAAAGTACATGAATGATTTGAGAGTGATTAATTAGATTATAGTGTAATGGCATATTTAGGGAGCACCAGAAAAGTAATGTAACTGTTGTCAAACAATTCTTGGATAAAAAGAGTTTCCCTGGATCCTGGACACATGCAGAAAATTCATGGAATCTGATGGCTTCCTAAAGAATCAGCTAATGAGTGGTTGTTTTCTTTTGATTTTTCTGTGAAATTTGACATAAATAGTAGAACTTGGAAAATGGTCTAACACTTTGTATGGAGAAGAAGAGAAATAAAATGAACAGCAGCTTACAGAATTAGGAAGCCTACAGGCAATGATTGTGTTTAGTTAATAGTATTATTCTGTTACAGTGTAATACAGAATAACACTATTAACTAGTAACACACAGTCAATAATAACACAGTTTTATTTATGAAGTTTGTGCTGTCCTAGAGTTTCTATTTCTGTAATAAAACACCATGAGTAAAAGTAACAGTAACAATCTTATTGTTCCATCACTGAAGGAAGCTGTAACAGGAACTCTAAGTAGAGCAGGAACTTAGTGTGAATTGAAACAGAAGCCCTGGAGCAGCACTTGCTTGCTTCTAGTTTGCTTCTTAGGACTTACTTCATTCTTTTATATATACCCTTGACAACCTTCTGAGTGGAGGCACCACTTGCCTACAGGGCACTCTCATGGAGTCATTTTGTTAATTTAGATTCCCTCTTCTCACAAGTGTGGACTTGTGTCAGGTTGACAAAAAAACAACACCACATTTGGTGACTACATGTTTCTTTGTTCATTTGCATTTTAAAGTTAATTTGCAAACTATGTAGTTAATCTGTGGGATACAGTAGACACTTTGGGGGCATCAATCAATGTTCAGACTTAAATGGAGTCCAAATAAAAGCAATGAGGAATGGACAGCAGTTTTTACTAAGATGGCTACTATTGAAGTTTTCTCATTGTTTTGCTCTTTTACCAATGATTTCCTTTTGAAGCATTATGTATATCTGTTACATTTCACCTGTAGTAAAGAAATCAACTAGTAAGATAATATGAGATTTAATTTGCTTTCCTAAGTATATCATTACCACATTTTGTGAATTCTTATCTGCAAATACATTGTTAATTCTCCCTCACACTCATCTTTATATTCATTATCTGGTGATGGCAATTGCTCTCAGGCTGCATTTTGACATTTTACAAGAGCTGTGCTTCAAAATTCACTTTTTTAAAATTTAATTTAAACATCAGTCACTGCCAGAGCTTTAGTTTGTCTTTCTTAAATATGTTTGTTGTATTAGAATCAGTTGCCAACTTTTATTTGTATCTGCACTTTGAACTAAAATTTGACTTAGATTGCTATAACAAATTCACATTATATACATTATCTACTGGACTATTTAGTTAATAATATATGCCTTACTAATCCAAAATTGCATATACTTCTAAGACAAAATGTGATGCTTTTATTCTTTCATACATTTTGTGTATTAAACACTCACTCTTTCTATACAGTGTTGGATTTTCTAGCTTGCATCTACATTTGAAATAGTTTCTTTCAAGCTTGGACAAATTCAATTGAGATAAAATTGTGTGTGTGTGTGTGTGTGTGTGTGTGTGTGTGTGTGTGTTCATTTGTTCGACTAGACTGCAAAGTTATTTTCTTCCTTCTACACAAAAATATAAGATGTATGAGGCTAAAAGATACAGAGTTATTGAGGAGAAAATGACTGAATAACTAGATAGAAGTATGCATGTGTGTATGAAAATGCTGCACAAAACATGAGATCCATTTGAGAGGTGGTCAATGTATATATAAGGGAGACTCCATGAAAGTGCATGAAGACACACAGTGACCCAAAGGATTATAAATTGCAAGTAATTAGTCAATTATTATCCTGAAATATTTTGTTGCTGAAGTTGTATGTTCATTTTTATATCTTTGCAATCGACCTGAATAACAACTTATTTTAATTGTATTCCCTTTAAATGATGGCAGTCAGTTTTCATACAAAATGTTATGTTAAAGAGAGAGAGGATAATGAGAACAGACTGTGTGGGACTAGAGGGATAGCTCAGTAGTTAGTAGAAGTGGCTGCTCTTACAGGGGAACAATTTTGATGCCATAAACCCACATATGACATCATACAACTCTGTAAATTTTCTTCTCGATATTTTCATAGCCTCTGCTTGCCTCCAGAGGCACCAGGTACTCAATTATGTCATAAGCATATGTGGGAGCAAAAAGCTAAAATGTTATTCATACAAAATAAAATATTATTTAAAATAGATTTGTACCTGTCTTTCAGTCAGGAAATTTTCTTTACTTATCTAAGTCACAGTTTCAGAGAAAAGCCCTTGTAAGCCAACCCTTGTTGGCAACATAGATTCATGTAATTTATTTTCTATAAATTATTTAAAAATGTTGTTTTGATAAATTAGGTCACACTATATGTTCAACAAAAATAATGAATAAACATTTATGGTTTTCATACTCTGAATGAAACTTCTTGTTGCAACCCTATGACCATATGTATGTGTACAAACATAATGGACATTGGAAAGCAAAAGCCTTTAAAGTTTGGTTTTATGTCTTTCTCCTTATAGTAAGCAAGATGGCTAGTAGTGAAATCTTCTTTATCCCTATTCCCAGGTGCTCAATGAAATAAATAGAATCTAACAAATCTTTTATTTCAGGAAATATCCCAGTATTTCAGTTTCAAAACAAGCAAGCATCTGTTGTTAATTACAATATCATCATGATGATTTTATTATTAAAATATAACATAACTTGTGAGTGAAACTATGTTGACTTTATTCCTTAAGAAGGACTATAATGGCTGGACAGCATTGGCACATGCCTTTAACCACAACACACGGGAGGCAGAGCCAGGCAGATTTCTGTCTTCGAGGCTAGGCTGGTCTACAGAGTGAGATTCAGGACAGGCACCAAAACTACACAGAGAAACCCTGTGTTGAAAAACCAAAAAAAAAAAAAAAATGACTATAATAGCTTTTCATCTTTAAAATGTAAATAAAATATATATAAAAGAATATCTTGAATTGTGTTTACTGATTTTGAAAAAGTACATAGAGTTATTTTCAGTAATAGTTACCATTAATTTTTTTGAATATATCATAATGTATTAGCATGAATGTGATAAAACAGATACATTCAAATTTAAATATAAATTAAATATAATTCAAACGCAAATATAAACAAATATTAATAATTATAATTACTTATCAGAAAATAACTTATTTCTTTTTTAAGTTTGGTATATTTGAAAATTTGATTTCCAGAATCTTAAGAGTTTACATATAAGTTCTAATGAATGGGTTTTGATTAATTGCTATTCATTTCTTCAGTATGTATCACCAGCTTCATTAAACAGAGCTTAATACACTTGAATGATATTGTCTCCAAGTATTAAAGGCAAAGGTGTCAAATATGCAATTCATAAATACAACCACTGACTTATTTGTAGGTAGCCATGATCAGAAAAAAAAAAGTGACTGAAAAACACTTTACACAATTAAGGTGAGAAGTGGGAAACAGAAGCTGCTTCCCAATGCTCCTTATAATTTCTGGGATGTTAAGGAATTATACCTCAAATATAAATAATATAATGTACTTATTGAAGACTTACCAGTAGGTGAAAGTCTTCCCATTAGTGAAATTGTGTCCCAGCATGAATGTAGATGCAGAGTTCTGATGAAATAATGCTTCTCTAATTAATCTCATTACTTAATCATTTATTATATCTTTTTACTGTTTCATTGTTAGAAAAATAATTAATGTAAATCCCAGGTAAATAGTTTTATATAATATGCACTACTTTAGAGTTGAAAACCATACAAGTAAATATCTCAATAAAATCTAGATAAATAAATCTGTATGTTAAAGTAGCTGCTTCAAGGTTGCATATTGTAGTCCAAAACTTTAAACCTAGCACTCAGGAGCCACAGGTATATATACCTCTATTAATTCAAGACAAGCATCATCTACACCAAGAGTACTAGGCAAGCCTGGATAAGTTAAGCCTTATTATAAAATACAAAGGAGTTGTTTCATAACACAATTTATATTTCTCCAACATGCATAAAATATTTTAATTGCATACTTAAAAGTATAAAACCAAGATAATACTTACATATTAAAATAAATGAATCATAATGAAATCCATGGTTTGACTCTCAGCAGTCATCACTAAAATAAACTGTGGCACATGTGTTTAATTAAGCGTCCAGTAATAAATATATAATTCAATTTTATCCTGTCTTAGTTACAATTTGCTACATTCCTTATGATTAGTGTGCATATAAAATTTTATCACTTTTTTTATATTTTTTTGTGTTTGGATGTCTCCTATCATTATTAGACGATAAAATACTCTCTGTGGTATGAGGCATCACAAGCCAATGAGATTCTGTTGCAGATGATAAAATTAAGAGTTCAGTTGGAATCATTAGGTTTTCCATAAAACTCTTGGTGATAATAAATTTTAAGTAACACACATTGACAGAGTTACAATTTCCTTACATGAGATTATATCTAATGCCTAAAAAATAATTTCAATATGTTGAGAAAGTCTATTATTGATTCTGCCATTAATGTTTATTCCAATCTTCAAAATTCACTTAGCTTTATAGTTTAGCACTTATTAACATTACCTTAAACATGGTGATTCATATAAAATTTTATATGTACTGTATATATTGTCTTCTAATACTGTACAATAATCTTATTATAATTCTATCTGTGCCATAAAAAAATGAAAGAATTTAATCAGAAAGTACAATTCCCAAAAGAACAAAACGGTACCTTCCTCTGGAACACCTGGTGCAATGTCCAATATCACCTGTACGATAGGTATTCCTGCAAATAGTTTGAAAACATACTAATTCTAATATTGTATTTTCACAAAAAATATTTTATGATAGTTGTAAAGATTCAGTAGATAAACAGGAAGACTTAATACTTAAATTAGCATTTATGAGAAAGTTTCTCATGAATTAAATGTCAAATATTAATGCAATGTAGAGCCAAGGAATGTTGTACTGTGTGTATGTTTTATGTTTATTTGAGACAAGTAAACTAATTAGTGGGTTGCTATTTACCATGTAGTGTTTTGTTTGTTTATTTTTACATCACAATCAAAGTCTCCTCTTATTCCTCTTTTTTCACTCCCTCCTCCATCACCCTCCATCCACTCTTCCTCCTTTGTTTCTATTAAGAAAAAGGTGTGCCTCACATGAATATCAGAAAGCCATGGTATATCAAGTATCAAGTTTTAGTTAGACTAGGGTATCTCCTCTCTTATTAAGGCTGGACAAGGCTGTACAGAATGAGGAATAGCATCCAAAAAAAGGCAACGGTGTCAGAGAAAGCCTGAGCTTCACTGTTATGAGTCCAGTGTAGACGGATCGCTAAACAATCTTATTAAATAAAAAAAAAGGAGCCAGAAATTGGAGTTAAACCCTGAGAAAGATCAGAGGAATAGGAAGAGCCACCAGCCAACCCCACCTCATCAAGCCCACAGCTTCCAAAAACTGAGATACTTCCTGTTTACTCATGTATGCTTTGCTGTTCTGCCATCTGATTTGCTCTCTGTCTAGCTACATCACTTCCTCTTCCTTCCCAGATCTGTCATTTCCTGTCTGTCTATCCAGACCTCCAGACTTCCATGGTTAACTACTGTTGGAATTTAAGGTGAACTCACAGAGAACCAGACATGTACCTCCCTGCCAAGTGACAGGCTTAAAGGTGTATGCTACCATTGCCTGACTTCTGTCTTTATTTATAATTGCTGACTTTTTCCTCTGATCTCCAGGCAAGTTTTATTTATTAAAGCACAAATAAAATATCACCACATTTCCCTTTTTTTGTCTAATAAAAAATTAAAGTTATAACTAATATAAGACAAACTATATAAAATAACTGCAATAACTATATATAATATACAAGCAACAAATACATCAATAATGTCTAGTCCAACAAGAAGACCAAGTTACATATCTGTAACATATATGCAGAAGGCCTAGGTCAGTCACATTCAGGATCCCTGGATGACTGTTCAGACTCTGTGAGCCACTATGAGCCCTGGTTAATTTGTTCTCTAGGTTTTCTTGTGTTTTCCTTGACCTCACTGGCTTCTTCAAGCCTTCCTCCCCTTTTTTCACATGATTCATTCCTACCTAATGTTTGACTGTGGGTTTATGCCTCTGTTTCCATCAGTTGCTGGGTGCAGCCTCTCTGATGACAGTTGAGACTAGACATCAATCTAAGAGTATAGCCGAATATCATTTGGAATCATTACATTGACATTTTTTTTTCTGCCAGACCTATCCTAAGTCTCTGGGCTAGGCTGTCTCTGGGTCATGGGTTTTACAGTTTGGTTAGTCATTGGTTGGTCACTCCCACAATTTCTGCACTACCTTTACTTGAGCACATCTTGTACATAGGCCAAGTTGTAGGTTGAAAATTTGGTGGCTAGATTGAGATCCCAATCCCTCCACTGGAAGTCTTTTTTCTTAGCCATGATTTTTTTATTATTAATTTTTTTTATTTTACATACAAACCACAATTTCTCCTTCCTCCTCTCCTCCTGTTCCCTCCACCTACCTCATTTCTGCCCCACATCCTCTTCTCAGAAAAGGTAAGGCCTCCAATGGGAGTCAACAAAGCATAGCATATCAAGTTGAGGCAAGTCTAAGCTCTCCCCCTCTGTATTAAACCTGAGTGAGGCATTCCACTATAGGAAGTAAGTTCCAAAAAATAAACTCATGCACCAGGGAAAGATCCTGTTACCAGTCCTAGGTGACCCACAAACAGACCAAGCTACACATCTGTCATGCACATAAAGAGGGCCTAGGAAGGTACCCTGCAGGCTCCCTAGCTGTTGGTCTAGAGTACATGAGCTCTCACGAGCTCAGGTCATCTGTCTCTGTGGGTTGCCCCACCATGATCTTACCCCCCCCCTTGCTCATATAGTCCCTCATTCCTCTCTTCAATTGAACTCCTGTAGCTTGGCCCACATTGCAGCCTAAAAGACAAGCTCCCAGAACTGTACCAGGGCTATAGAAAGAAAGCCTTAAAAATAGCAGGACTTAGAAATATTTCTTATCTCTCTGAGGGAATAAATACTCACACACTATCTGAGGGTCATGGGCTTTATTCTTTCCAGCTCGTTTGTTCATACAGCTTACATACATACTCAACAAGAAACTTTAGGCAATGAAAAGGGTTACAAAAACTACTCAGGGTCACAATGCATTCCTTGAGTAAACAATCAGGGGTACACTCAAAATTGCCATCTTTCTGTTAAGTGGGCAACTGTAAAGAGGAATTTAGCTATAAAGCTGTCTCATAAAGAGATACCCTATCAGGGATTACAGAGGAAAAAGGCTAACCTATTGAGAGGTCTAAGGAAGAGATGAAGTTGTGAGATATTCTACATTTCTTAAGTGTGTTTATCCTTATAGGCTAACATTATGTGATTAACAAAACATAAAGGTGTCAGTTTTTCTTGCAACTCTAATAGGAGAGTGCAGAAACATTGCTGGAAGCAGTTTTTGAGCAGTTTGTGAGTAACCATGGCAACCTGAAAGAGGCAGGCTATAAAGCAATGGTGGAGACAAATAGCATTGGACACTTCAACACTTTCACCAAGAGCTGACATTGAAAATCATCCCAAGCCTGAAAATGCATTTTCTTATCCTGTGTGCAAACCCAGAGGACAAAGAGGGAAGTTTATAACTCTTTCATTCAAGGCTGTGAGGCCAGACCAATCTTGGCCATTTTTGAAGCCTTTCCCACAGTTATCTGGGTGTAAAGCTGTTTGTCTCCAGAATTGGTTAATTGCTTTTTCTTTTTATCAACACAAATTTCAGGACTTGAACATAAACAGTTAGATAGCTGAGCCTAGAATCTTGTACCATAAACTTCAGTGGAAGTATTAAGGTAACTCCAAGTAGTTAAAAGGTAGGTTTATTTGGGGGTTTTACCACACAACAAGTAAAGGGATAGTTTACACGGTCTGGGAGAGATGAAGTACAGTCCAGCGGTGATCTCTGGAGAACTCTGCTCAGTCTACTATGCAACATTCAGGATTACCAGGAACCAAAAGAGCAGCCCCATCTGGATTGCGTCTTAAGAGCTCCTGTCTCAGCCCCACCTCGGGGCAGGCCATAGGTAGGAGTGACAGTTACTGGAAACCTCATTGAGGGTAGTACTTCCAGGTGAAAGCTGGAACAGCTACCCACTATAATAAACTGAGGTTAGAATTACATGCAGAGTGTTAACTGCTAAAGAATTTTGCGTAGGGAATTCCATTGGTCTGTGCTATCAGCAAGATTTTGCAAAAGAAACTGGCAGTAATTTAAGTCATTTTGTGTCTAAAAGACTGATTCAATAAACCAGATACCTGCAGTTCTGTCCTTGTGCATTATATGTGAAAGTTTAACTGATATTTCATTCACAGAGATACAAAATCTAATTGATTGCATTATCACCTAGCTAATGATACAAAAGAGGCTTCTACATTTTTCATTATTTTATGGAAAAAAGGCTTAACTCTGAAGGCTGATTTTATTCACCAAAATTTTACAGTGTAGGAAGAAGTCATCCTACTTTCAATTCACAGGATTGGCAGTGCCCAATAAATGAGGAACACATTGACAACAGTTGTGGGAAGAATCACATGGCTAATTTAAAGAATAATTGTGGTGGCACACAAGAAAATTAGACAGAAGCAAACAGTTATTCATAGGCAATGGTCTCATAAGCCTTGCTTAATAAGATTCCTCCATCAGATAGTTGTTCATCTGGTGGGCAGACCTAATGAATGTCAACTGTCATCTACTGCATATTCTTGCAGACTTCAACAGGCCTAGTGCTTGGCTGCGGATCTCTGCATCTGCTTCCATCAGTTGCTCGGTGAAGGTTCTATCAGGACAATTATGGTAATCACAAATCTAAATGTAGGAAAAGGCCAGTTCAGGTACCCTTGCCACTATTGCTGGAGTCTTTAGTTGGGGACATCCTTGTAGTTTTTCAGGAGTTTTCTTTAGAATAAGTTTATCGCTAACCCCATAATGGCTCACTCTGTCAAGATATCTATTTCATTGTTCTCCCTCTCCATACCTCTCCCAAATCAGTTATTCCAATTCCTCATGTTTCTGGTTCTGGGCTACCTCACTGTAGATGACTTTTTTTTCTAGTTCCAAAAATTTTCCTGCAAATTTATGATGTCATTGCTTTTTACTGCTGAATATTACTCCATTGTGTAAATGGACAACATTTTATTTATCCATTCTTCAACTGAGGGGCATCTAGGTTGTTCCCAGATTCTGGCTATTATTATTACTAATGCTGCTATGAACATGGTTGTGGAGGAGCCACCCACAACTTTTTTCCACAGGGTACTCTTGAGAAGTGAGGGATAAAAAATGTAAATAGAATTTTTGTATGTTGAACCATCCTTGCATCCCTGGGATGAAGCCTACTTGATCAAGATGCATAAATTTTTGATATATTCTTGGATTTGGTTCGTCAATATTTTATTGAGTATTTTTGCATCAATTTTCATGAGGGAGATTGATCTGTAATTCTCTTTCTTTGTTACATCTTTGTGTGGTTTGGGTATCAGGGTAACTGTAGCCTCATAAAATGTTTGTTAATGTTCCTTCTGTTTCTATTGTGTGGAACAATTTGAAGAGTATTGGAATTAGCTCTTCTTTGAAATTCCAGTAGAATTCTGCACTGAAACCATCTGGTCCTGGGCTTTTTTTGGTTCCAAGACTTTTACTGACTGTTTCTATTTCCTTAGGGGTTACTGGCTTATTTAAATAATTTATCTGGCCTTAATTTAATTTTAGCATGTGGTATCAATCCAGAAAAATGTTTATTTCTTTCAGCTTTTCCAATTTTGTGGAGTAGATTTTTGAAGTATGACCTGATGATTCTCTGGATTTCCTCATTGTGTGTTGTTATGTCTCTCTTTTCATTTCTGATATTGTTGATTTGGATGCTCTCTTTCTCTCTCTCTTTCTCTCTTAGTTAATTTAGATAAAGGCTTGTCTATCTTGTTGATTTTTTTCAAAGAACCAACTCTGTTTTATTGATTCTTTGTATCATTCTCTTTGTTTCTATTTCATTGATTTCAGCCCTCAATTTGATTATTTCTTGGCTTTGATACCTACTGGATGAGTTTGCTTTTTTTTGTTCTAGAGCTTTCAGGTGTGCTGTTAAGTCACTAGTATGAGATTTCTCCATCTCCTTTATATGAGTATTTAGTGCTATGAATTTTCCTCTTAGCACTGCATTCATGGTGTCCCATGAGTTTGGGTATGTTGTACTTTCATTTTCATTGAATTCTTTAAAATCTTTGATTTCTTTCTTTATTTCTTCCTTGACCCATTAGTGGTTCATGTGGGCATTGTTCAGTTTCCATGAGATTGTAGGCTTTCTATAAATTTTATTGATGTTGAAATCTAATTTTCACCCATGGTGATCTGATAAAATACAGGAGGTTATTCAAAATTTTTTGCTGTATCTGTTGAGATTTGCTTTGTGACTGAGCATGTGGTCACATTTAGAGAAGGTTCCATGGGGTGCTGAGAAGAAGGTATATTATTTTGTGTTAGGGGAGAATGTTATGTAGTTATCTATTAAGTCCATTTGAGTCATAATTCTGTTAGGTCCCTTATTTCTCTGTTAAGTTTCAGTCTGGCAGATCTATCCATTGGTGAGAGTGGGGCATTGAAATCTCCTACTACTAGTGTGTGGGGTTTGATGTGTGATTTAAGCTTTAGTAATGTTTCTGTTGGAGCATAAATGTTCAGAACTGAAACTTCATCTTGGTGAATCTTTCCTGTGATGAGTATGTAATGTCCTTCTTGATCTCTTTCGATTGATTTTCGTTTGAAATCTACTGAATCAGTTATTAGGATAGCTACACCAGCTTGCTTCTTAAGTCCTTTTGATTGGAAAGTCTTTTACCATCTTTTCACTCTGAGGTAGTGTTTGTCTTTAAATTTGAGGTGTGTTTCTTGTATGCAGCAGAAGGATGGATCCTCTTTTCATATCCATTCTGTCAGCCTGTGTCTTTTTATAGGCAAATTGAGACCATTGAAATTAATGGATATTAATGACCTGTTATTTTTTGGTGGTAGTGTTGTGTATTTTTCTTCTTTGGTATTTGTTGCTGTGGGATTATCTAGACGTGAGAGAGACAGATAGAAACACAAGAAAGCCTCAGGAAGGCCTGGATCTTTATCTACTGGCCCCTTCTGTCTCTTCTAAAGGGCTTTTTAAAGGAATACCAAGGGGTGGAGCAAAAGATGGCACCTAACACAGCAAGTGCAGACCCTTCCAAATACCTAGCAACCATGCATGTAGTCAATACTTCCCCTTATGCAGTCCTGCTGGGTACAGCAAACTCAGATCTCACTAGGAAACCTCTATGGACTCCCACACATGGTTTGGCAAGTGTTCTTGCAGTATGATTAAGCATCCTTTGGTTATATGCCCAATAGTAGTATCATAGGATCTTGTGGTAGATTGAGTTTTGATTTTCTGAGAAACTGACAAACTGATTTACATAGTGGATGTCTAAGTTTGTACTTCCACCAGCAGTGGAGGATTGTTCCCCTTACTCCATATCCTTTCCAATGTATTTTGTCATTGGTGTTTTTGACCTTAGCCATTCTGACAGGTGTTAAGATGGTATGCCAGAGTCATTTCGATTTGTAGTTCCCTGATGACTAAGGATGTTGAGAAATTCCTTAAACATATTTTGGCCATTTAGATTCTTCTATTGAAAATTCTCTTTATAGATCTCTACCTCATTTTATCATTGGATTATTTAGTATTTTGATGTCTGGTGTCTTGGGTTCTTTATATGTTTTGGAGATTAGCCTTCCACTGGATATGAGGTTGGTGAAGATCTTTTCTGTAGGCTACTGTTTTGTCTTATTGACAGTGTGCTTTGCCTTATAGAAGCTTTTCAGTTTTAGGAGATTCCATATGTTAATTGTCAATCTTATTGTCTATGTTTCTGATGTTATATTCAGGAAATAATCTCCTGTGCAAATGAGTTTGAGGCTACTTCCCACTTTTATGTTGAGGTCTTTGGTCAATTTGGACTTGCTTTTCATGCAGTGCAATAAATATGGATCTTTTTGCATTCTTATACATATGGACATCCAGTTGTGCCAGTACCAATTGTTGAAGATGCTTTCTTTACTTCCATTGTATAATTTTGACTTCTTTGCCACAAATTAGGTGTTCATACCCACATGTCTGTTTTAATGACAATATCAAGTTGTTTTTATTACTATAGCTCCACACTAGAGATTAAAGTCATGAATGGTTATGTCTCAAGGAGTTCCTTTGTTGTACAGGATTTTTTTTAGCTATCCTGGGTTTTTATTTTTCCATTTGAAGTTGACTATTGTTCTTTTTGAAGTTTGTGAAGAATTGTGTTGGGATTTTGATGGAAATTTCATTGAAACTGTGAATTACTTATCATAAGATTGTCATTTTTAATACGTTAATCCTACCTATCCAAGAGAATGGCAAGTCTTTAGATTTTCTGATATCTTCTTCAATTTCTTTCTTGAAAGACTTAAAGTTCTTGTTTTATAGGTCTTTCACTTATTTGGTTAAAGTTACTCCAAGACATGTTATATTATTTGTGGCTATTGTGAAGGGTGTTGTTTCTCCTAATTTTTCTTATCCTATTTATAATTTGTACGTAGGAAGGCTATTTTTTTTTTTAGTTCATTTTGTATCCAGCCACTTCACTAAAGGTGTTTATCAGCTGTAGGCATTCCCTGGTATAATTTTTGGTGTCACTTATATATACTATAATATCATCTGTGAATCAGGTTACTTTGCTAATGAATTCCTTGCAAGTGCCTGCCTTGAGAGGATTTCTATCAGAGCCCAGAACAGATGCTACAAGTGGCTAAGGATTCTAATCTGAGGGATGTTCAATGAATCTAAGCACACTGAGTTCATTAGCACATTCCTTTATTCTTCTAATTTAGTTCTATCTACACCCTTCCTTTTCTGTTCTCATACTTAACTCCTCCCAGCCCTTCCTGCCCTCAGTCCCTTCTGCTGTTCTCTCATCATTCTACCTAGTTCTTTCCATCTACATTCTCATCTTTGTTCTTCTCAATCAATTCTTCTATTGTTTTCTCTCATATCTATCTAGGTCTTTTCCATCTTCTTCTCTTCTTTATTCCCCCAAGCATATATATATATATATATATATGAATATATATTATATATATATTCATTAACAACTTGTTAGTAAAAGCCACAAAGTAAACTCTCAGGTTCAAGTATTCTGATAAGAGTCATACTTGGTAAAGACTTGGTCAGCTTAATTGTTGATTGCCAATGGCTGTAGGATGTAAAAGGGTCTGGCTATCTCTTAAAGGGTTAGCGACAAATGTTACAAGGAAAGAAATTAAACCAATGAAAGATTTAAGAAAAAGACAAAGAATATATGTACTGCTTTGTATGATTAATAATATGCAGATATGGTTAGTCAGTTAACAGTCTTTTTCTGTTAGTCACCTGGATCTCAGGACCTATATATAATTAGTCTACTAAGCCTAAAATCTTGCATTAAAAACTGGTGTAGAAATAAATACAAAGTGTTAATTTTTATTTGAATCAGAATGGGGAGGTGCTAATCGAGGAAACTTAGGGCAACATAGGTGCTATTGATCTCTTGAAGGACTAAGATATACCAAGGCCAGACATCTGCACTATCACTTCTGGTTCACTATAATTCTTCTGAAGAGTTTCGATCCAACAAAGCCAGATATCTGCAATTCTACTCTGTGAAAGTTCTATGAAGACATTTAGTCTGGCTAATATTCATCGTGTCAGTAGCTAAGGATGGTAAGTGGTAATACTTCTAAGTGTCTCTGGTCCTCATGGAACAATAGGTCTAGTATGAAGGATATTTTAGTATGTTTATATTAATAAAAGTTGTACAGTTAAACAAGAAATCATCTTCTAGACTATCCACAATTATGTATGCCCATAAGATTGAGATGCAATCATGAGAGTACATGTACACATAACATGAAAATGCATAATAAATGGCTAGAATCATAGCCGTTATTGCACAAGTTTACAAGAGACAGGCAATTCATTCAAAAGGCAGTAATTCCATAATGCCTTGCATGATGGTTTTCTCTAATAGAACCCTTAGTTCTGTTAGGTTGATCTTCTGAACACTAGTTGTCACTGTTGTATACACTCATGGACTTTTGCTACCAGCGACTCTCAGTACTTTGCCTTCATCTTTTCTTATTTCTATCCTCCTGATCTCCTTAAGTTGTCTTATTACTAAAGATAGAACTTTGAGAACTATATTGAATAGATATGGAGAGATGTACGGCCTTTTCTTGGTCCTAATTTTAATGGTAACACTTTGAGTTTCTTTCCACTTAATTTGATGTTGGCAATTTGTTTGCTCCATATTACCTTAATTATATTTGGGTATGTCCCTTGTATCCCTAATCTCTTCAAGACTCTATCAAGAAAGAATCCTAGATTTTATTATCAAAAGTTTTCTTCAGCATCTAATGAGATGATCATGCATTTTTTCCTCTTTTTTTTTTTTATATTGCAATACAGTTCTATATATCAGCCACAGATTCCCTTGTTCTCCCCCTTCCCGCCCCCCTCACCTTCCCCCAGCCCACCCCACATTCCCACCTCCTCCAGGGCAAAGCCTCCCCCGCGGACTGAGGTCAACTTGGTAGACTCAGTCCAGACAGGTCCAGTCCCCTCCTCCCAGGCCGAGCCAAGCCATCCTGCATAGGCTCCCGGTTTCAAACAGCCAACTCATGCAATGAGCACAGGACCTGGTCCCACTGCCTGGATGCCTCCCAAACAGATCAAGCCAATCAACTGTCTCACCCATTCAGAGGGCCTGATCCAGTTGGGGACCCCTCAGCCATTGGTTCATAGTTCATGTGTTTCCATTCGTTTGGCTATTTGTCCCTGTGCTTTATCCAACCTTGGTCTCAACAATTCTCGCTCATATAAACCCTCCTCTTTCTTGCTAATTGGACGTCCAGAGCTCCACCCGGGGCCTAGCCATGGATCTCTGCATCCATATCCCTCAGAAATGGAAGAGATCTACATGAACAGCCTGGACATGAGTGGGGGTAATGAAGAGCGAGGGTCGAGGGAAAGAGAGCTTGGGGGTGCGGGAGATCCCAGCTGGATCAACAACAGAGAGGGAGAACAAGGAATAGGAGACAATGGTAAATGAAGACCACATGAGAATAGGAAGAAGCAAAGTGTTAGAGAGGCCCACAGAAATCCACAAAGATACCCCCACAACAGACTACTGGCAATGGTCGAGAGACAGCCGAACTGACCTACTCTGGTGATGGGATGGCCAAACACCCTAATTGTCATGCTAGAAACCCCATCCAACAACTAAGGGATTATGCATTTTTTTATCTTTCAGTTTGTTTAAGTAGTGGATTACATTGACAGGTATTCATATTTTGAGCCATGCCTGAATCTCTGATATGAAGCTTACATGATCATGGTAGAAGATTTTTTCATATATTCTTGGATTCCATATGCAAGTATTTTATTCAGTATTTTTGCATCTATGTTCATGAGAAAAATTGTTCTGTAATTCTTTTTGCTGAGTTTTTGTGTGGTTTGGATATAAGGGTAACTATAGTCTCATAAAATAAATTTAGCAAAGTTCCTTCTGTTTGTATTTTGTGAAAGAATTTAAGGACTATTGTTATTAGCTGTTCTTTCAATGTTTGATAGAATTCTGAACTAAACCATTCTGGCCCTGGGCTTTATTTTTGGTTTTGAGATTTTAGTGATGGTATCTGTTTCTTTGGAAGTTACAGATCTATTTACGTTATTTGTCTGGCCCTGAATTAATTGTGGTAAATGGCATCTGTTGAGAAAATTATTCATTTCTTTGAGATTTCCCAATTTTGTGGAATACAGATTTTTTAATGGGTAACAAAATCATTCTTTGTATTTCCTTGGGTCTCTTGTTATGTCCCTCTTTTTGTTTCTGATTTTGATAATTTGCACATTATGCCTCTCATCTTTAGTAAGTTTGGATAAGAGTTTATCTTGTTGATTTTCTCAAAGCACCACCTCTTTGTTTCATCAATTCTTTGTATTTTTCTCCTTCTATTTATTGATTTCATCCCTAACTTGACTATTTCCTGCCATGAATTCCACTTGTATGTGTTTGTTTCTTTTTGTTCTAGATCTTTCAGGTGTACAGTTATGCCACCATTATGAGGTCACTCTAATTTTTTCATGAAGGCAATTGGTGCTACAAACTTTCTTCTTAGTACTATTTTCATTGTACTACTTTCAAGTTTGGGTATGTTGTGCATCCATTTTCATTGCATTCTAGAACATCTTTAACTTCTTTTTATTTCTTCTTTGACCCAGTGGTAACTCAGTAGAGAGTTGCTCAGGTTTCATAAGTTTATAGGTTTTCTGTTGTTTCTGTTGTTGAAATCTAGCTTTAATCCATGATTCTCCAATAAAATAGAGAGGGTTATTTCAATTTTCTTGTATCTCTGAGACTTACTTTGTTAGTGAGTATGTGGTCAGTTTTGGAGAAAGTTTCATGAGGTGCTGAGAAGGTATAATCTTTTGAGTTTTAGTGAAATGTTCCATAGATAGCTTTTATGTACATTTGAGTCATAATGTCTGTTAGTTTCATTATTTCTTTGTTTATTTTATAGTTAAACTACCTGTCCATTAGTAGAAGTGGGGTATTAAAGTCTATCATTTTTAATGTGTTGGTTTCAGTGAATGATTTAAGCTTTAGTAATGTTTCTATGACAAATGTAGCTACTATTGTATTGGACATAGCTGTAAAGAATTAGGATGTCATCCTGGTGGATTTTTACTTTAATAAGTATTAAATGTCCTTCTCTACGTCTTTTGATTAAATTCAATTTGATATCTATTTTATTAGACATTAGGGTAGCCACATCAGCTTGCCTCTTAGGTCCATTTGATTGGAAAATCTTTTTCAGTCAGTTTACTCTGAGGTAATATCTATCTTTGATTTTGCGTGTGTTTCCTGTATGTAACAGAAGGGTGGCTTCTGTTTTCATACCATTCTGTTAACCTATGTCTTTTTATTGGTGAATTGAACCCATTGATATTGAGAGATATTAATAACCAGTAGTTGTTGTTGGTCATAACAGTGTGTGTGTGTGTGTGTGTGTGTGTGTGTGTGGTGTGTGTGTGTGTGTGTGTGTGTGTGTGTGTGTGTGTATGTTTCCCTTCTTCAAATTTTCCTGTTGTGAGATTATCTATTGCCTGAGTTTTCCTGGCTGTAGTTAACTTGCTTGGGTTGGAGTTTTCCAAACTGCAAGAGACCACAGATGCTAGCCCAGACTATTATATCTAGTAAAAACTTTCAATCACATAGATAGAGAAAACAAAATATTTCATGACAAAGTAAAATTTAAACAATATCTATCCACAATCCAGCCCTACAGTAGGTACTAGAAGGAAAACATCAACCCTAGTAAGGTTGTCATGCTTGAGTCTGTAGTTCTTGTTCACATATGAAAATTTTCTGTCTGGATTCTGTCTATGTTTTCTTTATTGTTTATATTTCAATTTTCGTGTCTTAAATAGTTTCCTTCACCTGTATGGTTTTTTTTTTACATTATTTAAGGAATTTGTTTATTTCTTCCAATTACTGTTTATATTTTCCTTAATTTCTTTAAGATATTTACTCATTTTCTATTTAAGCATCTCTACCTTCTTCATAAAATTCTTTGTAATAGTAATTTTATTGTGCTTAAGCTAGAATATTCAAGTCTTGCTGCTATAATATGGCTTGAATCTAATGTTGCCATATTACCTTTGCAATAGAATTAGTTACAGATTAATATTCTGAAATCTAGTGTTAGTAGTTAATATATGAAAATATATCCTTGTTCTGAATTACTGATTCCTGTGTTTTTGAAAATGAACTGATAAATATTTCTTTAAACTGTTTAATGTAATAGAATCTCCTTAACTTCCTTTTACAATTTTTTCCATTAAGGGATTGTAATTATTAGAATTTTATTTATTCTCTTGCAATATGTGCTTGTAAATTTGCTATTATTTTGTTAAATATATAGTATTAGTATTGCCTTTTGAAAAATAGAACAAATTAAAAACCATAGGAGGCAGAAATGTCACTCTTTTATTTGGGAATATATGTAAGCATTCACAAGTAACATGGTCAGTGTTGAGGTACACACACACACACACACACACATACACACACACACACAAACATACAATTAAAGAAAATGGCTAGTAATATGAACACAAACAAGAGGGGGTAAATAGGGAGTTTTGGATAGAGAAATGGGGAAGGAAAATGATGTAATTGTATTATAAAAAGTTAAAAATATATTTTAAAAGTAGCTACTGTTGGATTTACAAACCCAAATTTTATTTCTTATCATCTGATTATTTTCATCCAAATAAAAAATGATTTTTTCATTAGTGCTTTGTGTACTAATTTTTCACATCAAAATAATTTCCACATTGATAGTTTTCAAAATAGGAAGCCAACCTTGGCCTGTGAAGACTAGAACCATTTGACACATAGTTTATAGAAATATTGTTTCTAAACTGAATTGTCATTCAATTAAGGCAGGAAAAATGTTCAAATTTGAGTGTCAGCTAGTCAGGATCCCTTTTAATATTTATCTAGATTATTTATCCAACACAGATTTACAGAATGAAAACCATACATAGAATTTAAATGCATATATGTACATACATATATGATGTGTATGCATAATATTATGCATATATGTCTAATAATAATGACAGATTACATATGCTGCATACATACACATAAAATATATGTCAATTGAATTATATATAATACAGTTATGAAAATTTCTTGTTTTATTTAAGTAAAATGTAAATTCATCATGTTATTTTTCTCTTACCTCCTTCCTACCTCTCTTATGTGTGCTTCCTCATCCAAACTCTAGTTTCCTCTGCATGAAGAAATCTCTAAATGCAGTCTTTTGAGTTCATTCAGATCACCTGCTTGTATGTATTACTAGATCTGATCACTTGTTATTGGAAAACCAACCAGGAATCTCAAGCATGAAAACAAGCATATGCATGTACACAAACATGATATTATGCACATATATAGCATTCACATAAACATGCATAAAATAATTGTAAACAAAAATTTCAGAATAGAGAACAGTAAAATACATCTCCAGAAATCAAATTGCTTATTAATCTATTATGACAGACATATCCTGGACATTCACATCACACAGTTTTTTCAACAAATTTCAAAGGAGTTTGATTTAATTTTACAAACATTTAACTAATTAAGTTGTGTGATACATAAACCAACTGTGCTAGATTTTCAATTTAGTACAAAGTAGGTGATGACATATTAAGTTATCAAGTATTCAGGTGTGGTTACAAGAAAATTTTGCAAGAATTTGTGTTGTTTTTGTTGTTGTTTGTTTGCTTTGTTATTTTTATTGGACAGGGGAAAATGCTCTAGCAAAATGAGTGGTTCTTAATGGATCTCACCCTATATCCTTTTCCTTGTCATTATTTGAGCTATTATGGTTTAAAAACCTCTAAGCATGCACAATACTAAGAATTTTTTGATTAGTAGATTATGTGGATATGGCATTGATGAGGTTTTAAGAAAGCAAAGACATCTGGTTAAGGTCTAGATACAAGGGTTAGGAATCTATGCAAATAATTTATATATAAGCATAAACAGGAAGTAGAGAAATTAAAAATTGTATGTCCGAAGCACAAACTAAAAACACTTCCTACCCAATGCATTGCACACAGTTTCCATAAATGGTTTATGAGACATTTGTTCACAATACCTTAATGATTACACCAGATTCATGTTTAAAAAAATTATATGAAGCTTCTTTTTCATATGTTAAAGAACTAGGATGGTTCAAATCTATAAGAGTTGGTGGAAATATTTTATTTTCATACCTTGTATTCTTATCTTTTTAGTTATTTGAAAATATATTAACAATTATATTAATAAAATTATTGCTAAATATTGCTAAAATATGCTGCATTGTTGAAAAACATTTTTTAAAAAGTACTAAGTTGAAGCAGAAACAAAACAAACTCATCATAGTCATAGTTTATACTTTCAGAAGTTAAAATATAAAAGGTTTCATAGGTAAAGAGTGTCTGGTTTTATGAACTTGTATTTTGCTGGGAAAAATCATGAAGGTGTCTGTGAAAAGACTTGAGAAGTTTACTTGATTTTATGCTATCCTTTTCATTCTTATACATAAAAAAATATATAATTTCAATAAATATGAAGTTTTCATAAGCTTCATGGGTGGAAATTTTATGTTTATAGGGACACAAGCAAAAATTTAATATTTTAAAAAAAGTATTTGAAATTTTTCAATGTTTATAGTCAATGTAAAAAGTAATTATATGCATATGTTGAATTTTAATAATAAGGTTTACCTTATGTGTCTGTTTCATTTTATTTTCTATATCAAGTGGATATTTACAAAGATAATAAAGAGGCTTTAATCAATATACTTTTCTTCATTTGATATTCATTCTAGCTCACTTCAATAATATTTAACAATGTTTTTCAACATTATATGTTTTGAGCTATAGACTGCTTCAACATTTTTAATATTTTTTCAGGTTCCTCCAGTGATCATATATCTTGAAAAGATCATAAACAATATGTGTCAATGAATTATTTAACAGTTCATTTCATTAATTACAAATCAACAAGTACAGTTCTCAGATCTTGTGGGAATGAGGCCTATTTATATAGTTATATTTTCTTGTTTCTCTATTAGCTACTACAGTTCTTGTTAGTGGCCATTTTGCTCGTTTTACTGAACTAAATTCATTATTGACTGAGAGTCAAATCTGAATTTACTATTAATATATCTTTTCTACTTAGGAACATTTGTCATCAAGGTGACAGCCAATGATGCTGATGACCCTGCAACTGGTTATCATGCTCGAATCCTATACAACTTAGAACAAGGACAACCATATTTTTCTGTTGAGCCAACAACAGGTATTTATGAATTAAAAAAAATGAAAACCTCTATGGTTTTCAAATGGGAAGTTGTGAGCATATATCATCTGGATACAATGATGTTCTATAGTACATGCCATATTTCAACATTGGGTGTGATACCATTCTCTAATATTTAATTTTACTTAGACTTTAAACAGTGTTTCTATGATTTAGATATTAGAGTTTATATATGATGTCACAGAATATTTATATGTCTGATATAAAATTTATATAACGATTTTTATAAATCTATTAGAGAAATAAGAGCAAGGCAATTAAAAATTATTAGAAGACATTGCCAGATTACAAGACCAGATGACATTTACCAAAAAACTGATAGTACCTTAAAAGTTCCCAACTGTATGAGAAATCAGGGAACTGAAGCTAGAAACCACAAAGACATATCTATGTTCCTAACCAGATGTCTAGGAGTCACTGTATATTATATGTGTGGTATCATATGGTAAAGAAATATAGCTATGTATTTTGTACATTTTTATCTTTGAGACAGGGTCATTTTATATTTTTAAATAAAGTTTATTTACCATTGCAGTTCCTGTTTGTATTAATCACTTGAACATCCTTGACAAAAAGAGGAATTTATGTGTTTTTTAAATGTATATTAAAAATTAGTTATTATTTTATGGGGATTGAAGCCAGGGCCTTACACATGTTGAACAGAAACTCTACCAGAAACTCTATTATCAGTTGTAAACATATCCATTGACTATTTAATATTTAAATGACCCTATTTGTTCAATGAGTATTAACTATTACCACCTACTCCAAAGCAAAGCCCTTATACATCTTACTCTTCTGAACTTATAGGCTATAAAGATTCAACATCCTGGTTATCCTTTGCTTTACATCTAGTATCCACTTATGAGTTAGTGCATACCATGTTTGTCTTTCTGAGTCTGGGTTACCTCACTCAGGATGATTTTTTTCTAGTTTCATCCATTTTTTTTTTCTGTTGAGTAGCACTCCATTGTGTATATGTACCACATTTTGTTTATCCATTCTTCATTTGAAGGGCATCTAGGTTGTTTCCAGGTTCTGGCTATTACAAATAATGCTGCTATGAGCATAGTTGAGCATGTGTCCTTGTGCTATGATTGATCTTCCCTTGGGTATATGGCCAAGAGTGGTATAGCTGGGTCTTGAGAGGTTGATGCCCAATTTTCTGAGAAAGCATCATATTGATTTCCAAAGTGGCTGTACATGTTTGCATTCCCACCAAAAGTGTAGGAGTGTTCCACTTGCTCCACATCCTCTCCAACATAAGCTGTCTTCAGCGTTTTTGATCTTAGCCACTCTGACGGATGTAAGATGGTATCTCAGAGTCATTTTGATTTGCATTTCCCTGATGACTAAGGATGTTGAGCAATTCCTTAAATGTCTCTCAGCCATTTGAGCTTCTTCTGTTGAGAATTCTCTGTTTAGCTCTATAACCCATCTTTTAATTGGACTGTTATGTATTTTGATGTCTAATTTCTTGAGTTCTTTATATGTTCTGGATATCAGCCCTCTGTCAAATGTGGGGTTGGTGAAGATCTTTTCCAATTCTGTAGGCTGTCATTTCAACTCAAAACTCCAGGGAGGCTACCTAGTAAAGAAGACTCTAAGAAAGACACAGGGATCACCAAACAACAGAGAAATAGATGAGATCTACCTGAGCAAACTGGGGTTGGAGGGGTAAGGGAGGGCAAGGGTCGGGGTAAAGAGAGCTTAGGGGAGAGGGTTGTCCCAGCTGGATCAAGAGAAGAGTGGGAGAACTGAGAGTGAGATACCATGATGAATGAAGACCCCAGGGGAATAGGAACAAGCAGAGTGCTAGAGAGGTCACCAGAAATCCACAAAGATACCTCCAATGTAGAATACTGGCAATGGTCTCGAGTGCCTGAGCTGACCTGCTCTGGTGATCAGATGACCGAACACCCTGGCTGTCATGATAGAACTCTCATCCAGTGTCTGATGGAAGTGGATGCAGAAATCCATGGCTGAGAATCAGGTAGAGCTCCGGGAGCTGTTATTGGAGCTGTCTCCAATAGGCGAGAGAGGAGGGATTGTATGAATGAGAGATATTGAGACCATGATTGGAAAAAGCATAGGGACAATAAGACAAACTAGTGGAAATGCATGAACTGTGAACCAATGGCAGAGGAACCCTCGTGGAACTGGACCAGGTCCTCTGGATAAATGAGACAGTTGACTAACTTGAACTGTTAGGGAGGCCCCCCAGGCAGTGGAGCCAGGACCTGCCCTTGGTGCATGGGCTGGATTTTTGGAGCCTGGGGCCTATGCTGGGACATTGCTCAGCCGTGATATAGGGAGGATGGGACTGGACATGGCTTGGCTGAGTCTACCAGGCTGGGCTGACTCCCAGGTGAGAACTTGCCTTGGAGGAGGTGGGAATGGAAGGTGGATTAGGTGGGAGGAGGGAGGATGGGGAAATCTGTGGCTGATATGTGAAATTAATTATAAAATTAAAATACTATTAAAAATTGAATATTAAGAAAATAAACAAACAAACAAATAAAAAGATTCAACATCCTAGCTAATTTTCCAAAAATTTTACAAATGAACAAATGAACAAACTTTTGGTAATTACTAAAATAAAAAGTCTTAATTTTAAAAAAGTATATAATGTATTTTGTTAAACAGTTAAATATTTAATTTCTATGGATTCATTTGGGATATGCTTTGTCCAGGATCTTTGAGGATGAAAAGCATTATGGAATATGATTTTTTATTGTACTTTTATGGAAACAGTCTGTCTTCTCTGAAATATTATTCATATATCTTATTATTCAGAATATGAAAAGGATATGCTGCTTCATCCCATACAGTATCTTCCATTTTAAAGACACTTTTCTTGTAAAAAATATTTTCTAATAATATATTTTGAATGTTTGTCATCTCTCAACAAATTCTATAACCTTTTTTCCTCATTACTTTCTAACCCAAATTTATTGTTTCTCTCCCTCTTTCTCTCTCCTCTTTATCTCTCTCTCTGTCTTCAAATAAGAAAACAAAAACAAAAACAACCAAAAAACCTGCAAACCAAAAGAAATAAATAAGCTCAAGTGCAGCTCATGCCAGTTAGCAGAACACTAAGAAAAACACCTAACCCATGAACTCTCTCTTACACAAGTTTAAGATCTCAAAGACCCAACCCATTGTCATCCCTTCCTGCCAAATGGGCCCATGGAGCCATGCCCTTGCCACCATCTATTGTAGATACTGCTCAGGTCCAGACCATGTATGTCAGAAGAAAATATGCAGATCTTGCAACCCAGAACAGCTGTAGACAATACCAATCAGAAGAGCTACCATGGTGCAGGCCATGCAAGTCTGAAAAACATACCACATCAGCCAGAGGGAAAAAATGTTGAACTTAGGCAGAGACTCAAAGCTGGACCAGAGCGCAAACTGACCTCCAGAACTCTAGACAGGTAGTCATCTATGGACATCTTCTACTCTCTCAGTGCCCCACAACACTACTCCCCAATCTTCACTCCCCTCCCTATTGTCACTTTCCACTTTCAACTGAAGCAGAGACACACTGTTGGAATAAAGGCCACTCTCGCCTCCAAAAGCCCATACCCCAATCTTTGATAGAGACTTGCTACTTGACTAGAGGTCACACCTGCTGCCAGAAATCCAAGTCACAAATACCAGAGGACCAAACAGGATACAGACAAAAAAAAATCCAACAAAGACAAACTTAGAAATCAGCACCTAGACATATAATCACCCCAAACACAAGAGCCTTGATACCAGTCTAAGAACAGAATGAGCAACAACCAGAACAATACGTCACCCTAGAGTTGAACAATACTACCACAATATTAGTATTGAATACTCCAACACAGCTGAAACACATGAAAATGACCTTAACAACAACTTTTTGAGGATGATAGAATAGAGGTCCTTAGAGAAGGAAAGGAATAAATCCCTCAAAAAAATTCCAGAAAAACACCAACAAATATTTGGAGAAAATGAGTAAAATTGTTCAAAATCTAAAAATGGAAATAGAAACATTAAAGAAAACAATGAGGGAATTCAGAAAATGTAAAATCTAAGTAAGTAAACAATATACAAAAGATGAAGTTGAGAATCACAGGAAATGAATATAAGATAAAAGAGTTAGCTGCATCTGTCAAAAGAAAATATTAAATTAAAAAAAAACATTCTGGACACAAAACATCCAGGAAATCTGGGAATCTCTGAAAGACAAAACATAAGAATAATGGGAATAGAAGGTGAAAAATTGAAGTTGAAAATTGATCTATCTTAAGACTACTTTGGGAATATATCCAAAGGATGCTGCATTCTACCACAAGGACACCTGTTCACCTATGTTCATCACAGCTTTATTCATAATAGTCATAAACTGGAAACAACCTAGATGTCCTTCAACTCAAAAATGGAGAAAGAAAACGTGATACATTTACACATTAGAGTATTACTCAGCTGTTAAAATGACATCATGAAATGTCCAGGCAAATTCATGGAACTAGGAAAATTCATCCTGAGTGAGGTATCCCAGACATAGAAAGACAAGAATGGTGTGTATTCACATACAAGTGGATACTAGCTGTAAAATAAAGATTAATCTTGCTACAATCCATAGATCAGAAAGGGCAAGTATAAAGGAGAGCTCAAGGGGAGGGGGATGCATGTATATCCCTAGGAAATGAAAATAGAATAGATTGCTTGAGTGAATTAGTAGAATGTGGGGGTGTAACAAGAGAAATTTGGTACAGGAGCATGAGTAGAGGAAGAGAACACTGGGAGAGATGACAGAAATTAGGGGGCACTTCTAGGGCTATGAAGAAACCTAGTGTAATGTGTAAACTCCCTGGAATCTAAGAGGGAGATTTTAGTGAAGATTCCTAGTAATGGAGTATATGGAGCCTGAACTGGCTGTCTTCTGCAAGTAGGGAAGTTTTTCTGTGGACAGATGAGGACATCTACACAGCCCCAAAAGCTTCTATCCAAAATCTGTCCTGCATGCAAGATGTTCTTGAGTACAGGTGGTGCAGAACTTGTGGGAGTGGCTGATCGATGACTGGTCCAACTTGAGTTTCTCTGCTTCTTCTTTTGAATAGAACTTAAAACTTGAAGAAAAAAGTTTGAGGAAGACATCCATTAAAGGCTGAATACCCTAATGTCTCTTACTTTCTAGACATTGTCCAGCTGTGGAGCTCTGTTTTATTTCCCATGTTTTGCAAAAAGAAACTTATTTCATGAAATATAAGCAAGGCACTGATTTATATATATAGCAATATATCAATAGGACCCTTTTCATTGCAATAGCTTTTCCTCTAGATATATGACCTATCTATTCTCAGATTCTTTCCTCTTTAGCAATTCCAGATATGGGTTCAATCTCATGGAGTGGCCCTTATATACAATTTTATAATATGGTCGATTATTCCCATAACATTTGGACTGCTATTGCACCAATATATCTTTTGGTCAATTTGCTATTGTATGTCACCAAGGTTTTAGTTGAATGATATTGATGGTTAACTGTATTCTATGATTATATGTAGAGTATCTTCTATCATTATGAATAATATTTAGCAGATGTGAAGTTTCCAGTAAGACAATGAGTCGATTTTTCTGTATTTGATGATATTAGTGTTATCTTCAGAAAAATGACCCTAAAGAGGTTGTAGAGAGCAACCTATAATCTTTCAAAAGACTGTGATATTTAGAGCCCTCATGAGACTTCTTTGGCCAATGGTTCAACATGATGTAATCTACTGTTGGCACTGAAGGTTTTACTTGGGTCATTGTTTCCACTATTACATGGTGCCTCCATGATTACTTTGATATATGTACATGTTTTCAGAAGCTTCTACGGTGGTAATTTTTCACTTGCCTTTTCAAATAAATAATCTTACTGTTAGCTGTAACTCCCCATATTCCATCCTTCATCCTTCTCTCTCATTCCCTCCTTATTTATTCTTCCTATTTTAGTTTCTGATTTATTTTTCCACAACACTATATACTATTTTCCCTTTCTTGGGAGATCCTCTTCTCCACAGTGGTCCTTTACTAGGCACATAATCTCTGTGGTTATTTGGATTTTAGTATTCACAAAGAAAGTTTAAAGGTAATATCCACCTATAATAGACAAGAAATGATGTTTGTCCTTTGGAGACTGGGTTACCTCAACATGGATGATTTTTTTTCCAACTTCAACCATTATCTACAGTTTTTATATTTTTTTCTAGATAGCTAAAAAATATTTCATTGTATAAATCTACCCCATTTTAACTATGCATTCATCAGTAGCCGGAAGGTGTTTCTAATTATTATAAATAGAACATTAATGAATATGGATAAGCAAATATATATGTTGCATGCTTTTTCAAGTATTCATGTTAAAGAGTGGTATAGAGATTGATTGATTCCCAGATCTCTGTGGAACCTACATACTCATTTCCATATGTCTGTACCAGTTTGGACTCCCACCAGTGATAAACAAATTTTCCCTGTTCCTGCATCTTTTCCTTCATGTACTATCATTTGTTTTATTAATATTAAAATATGAGTACTTAATTCCTTCATAAAAGATTTTTTAAGGTTTGTTCTTGGAACATCTTAAATACTTTTTGAAAAATGAAAAAAAAACATAAACATGGGCTTCTTTGTCATAGAAGTTACAGATGTCTAATAAGCATATGGATATCAATAAATACATATGCTTAATTCATCAATAACTACCAATTGAATATGTAGGATCAAATGAGAAAAAGAAAATGAAAGTAACTTAAACTTTTTTTGTGAAGGACAATTTGCTGAACCAGGATCATAAGCTAAGTCTTGGGGAAGGAATAATAGAGTAGACTGGCCTAAATTATGGAGCAAATATAAAAGAAATTCCTTCTTAAATTGGGAAAAATTAAGGCTACCAAAAACACTTGACTGACACCTACTATAATATTGTATTAAAGGTATAGTCATATTTAGTAATCTGATAATAATCATAAACATAATTAGTACTTAATTTTACCATTATTACAGTTCTCTTTTTTAGTGGCTAGCAAAAAAAAAAAAGCACAGAATGAGGGTTACATCATGGGAAGCTTAAAATGGGATTGGTATGTAAAATTAAAAAAAAAATCTTACAAAAATAAATAAATGAAAACAAAAGAAAAAGACAAGAAGTGGAGAGCAATAGGGAGGTAGGTGGCACTGGAAGAATTTGGAGGACTTCTAGGAATAAATATGATCAAAATATATTAAAAAAAAAGTATCAAAGATCTAATAAAATATTTGTTAATAAAACAAAATAAAAAAAGAAGTTATCTATGAAGAGGCCATGGGTGATAATAATTGGAATTGTGCTACTTTTTTTTAAGGTGTCATAAGAATATCTTCTAAAATGGATAGAGAGTTACAAGATACGTACTGTGTAATTATTAAAGCCAGAGACATGCTTGGTCAGCCTGGAGCCTTGTCTGGAACAACGACAGTATCAATTAGGTTGTCAGATATTAATGACAACAAGCCAATATTCAAAGAAAGTAAGTAGAAAATGTCTTGAAATTCCATTATACTTTAAATCATTTGAATATGCAGAGATGTTAAAGTTTGCTTTATATACAGAGTGTTGCAGCAGTATAAAAATTATATAAAGTAAATGTGCAAATTTTATAATGTAGAACTGCTACAATTTAATATAAAAACATGAAATAGAGATGGAATAATATGTCTATATTCTACTGTTGTAGTCACAAATTACCACAAACTGACAACTTATCTATGATCTTTATAAATTTTGGTATTAGCCTCACTAGGCTATAACCAAAATATCCAGAGCATTTCCTCTATCTTTTGGGCATAATCCCCTTCCTTGCTCATTAGATTTTTTGCATTGTTTAGTTGTCTGTCTAGATAGTACTGGGTATGTTTCCTTGGTGGCTGTTAGTTGGAAAAGAGTCTTAAACCCTAAGTTACCTGCTAATTCTTGAGTCACCTTATATCTCAGAAGCATCTAGTGAAGTAAATATTTCTCACACTGACATATCTATGCACAATGTGAGTCAGGGTAAATTCTCTTTGTCAGTGTTACCTTATTAGCAATTTAATTCTATCTGCAAGCCTGAGTCCTTTGGTTATTTCAAGAAACATATTCATGGAATCATAAGACATTGACATATTTACATTTTTAGAATTGATTCTGCACTTCCAAACAATAATTTAACTTAAAATTTTAGTTTTTATTCTTTAGCAGGAGAAGATTATATTTACTCTGATTATTTATTGCATATGTTAAATCATATGAAATTTCATTGTTTTTCCTTTCCAAGGAAGTCCCTCTTTAGGAACAAAAATACATTTATAGACATCTTTAAAAGCATCAAAAATTATCAATTATCATAATAAAATGATATTTGGTAAGAACTTAACAAAGAATGAAGAGAATAGCCAATATATTCATCAGCCATAGCATAATTTTCTGCATGTTGATTATAGATATACAGAAATGAAACTGTCATTTTACTTGGCTTTTAATTTTTATATTGTTAAGTTTTTTTTTTAATTTTGTCACTTCTGTCTTATTTGTTAGTTTCTTCTATTTTTCAATTTTAAGAGCTAGTCTCAATAATGTACCCGGAGTTTTCTCCAGTGTCCACCTGGCTCCTGCAGCTGCTCAGACCCAAGTAACCACACAGAGAGTTATATTGCTTATAAACTGTATGGCCATGGCAGGCTCCTTGTTATCTAGTTCTTATATCTTAAATTAACCCATTTCTATTAATCTGTAAGTTGCCATGTGGATTGTGGCTTACTGGTACTTTATATCTTGCTTCTCATGGTGGTGGCGGTGGCTGGCAGCATCTCCTGACATCCTTCCACTTCCCAGCGTTCTCCTCTCTCGTTGTCCTGCCTATACTTCCTGCCTGGCTACTGGCCAATCAGTGTTTTATTTATCAGTCAATTAGAGCAACACATTCACAGCATACAGAAAGACATCCCCAGGTCACAATGATTTCCAACATGTAGCTACTCTGCTGCCTCAGTTTTCCAAGTACAGAGATTACATCATGAGCTATAGCACCTGGGAAAACTACCTTTTGATTGCCCATCCAATCTCTCTCCCCACTTTTCATATTCCTCAAAAGTGTTTCTTTTTGCATTTCTCCCTATATAGAAACACTTGCATTGAAAGAGATGGCACTATATATAGTTGTTCAGTGGTCTTGGAATTCCATTCAGCAGTTGTTGATATGCTGAACTTTCAATTTTGACATCTTTCATTGTTTCATTAGGAAACAATTAGGTTGATAGTTACATTGAATTTTAATGTTTAAGCACACACAAAATTTCCATCTCTAAAGATTGTAGACATAATTACTCACACAATACTCATCTATTCCATAAACAGTAAATCTTTTAGTTTAACAGAACAATATTATGTACTACATAATGACATTGGATCACCAATTGAAAAACAAACAAAGAATATATAACACTGGTGCTATTAGATTATAATGAAACTTCTTCCTTTGTATACATTCCATACCTTTATGATATGGCATTTTTTTTCAAATTTATGCTATAGTCTTACATAAACTTCAAATCTCTTATTCTTCAATATTTTCCCTTCTCAATTAATAACAAATTCAAATTTCCCATTGCCCAGAAAGAAATCTTATGTTTTCAAATCATGCATGACAGTATATGAAAAATTACTCATCTACCTGATACTAAACTGTGACAAACCCATTTCTAATCTAATTTCTTAATTTGCTTGAATTGATGTTTGATATGACAAATTTCTAATTTTTCATAGTCTGTGAGCAAATTAGAATACATGTATGTGCCGGGCGGTGTTGGCGCACGCCTTTAATCCCAGCACTCGGGAGGCAGAGCGAGGCAGATCTCTGTGAGTTCGAGGCCAGCCTGGGCTACCAAGTGAGTCCCAGGAAAGGCGCAAAGCTACACAGAGAAACCCTGTCTTGAAAAACAAAAAAAAACAAAAACCAAAAAAAAAGAATACATGTATGCACACATACACACACACATCACACCACATCACATAACATCACACACTCTCACATACACATACATGGATACACACAAACACACACATGTACTACACATAAACACAGACACACATATACTCACACCCACCACACACACAAATATGTACACCATATATATGCTTCATACACAAACATGCAGATAAATACCACAAATTACCACCACAAACATATATCTATGTACACATCTCATGTCTTTATCACCTAATAATGGAAAATAATCTTCTATAGATCTTCAACCATTTATTTTTATCTTCTATTTCTTAGAAAAAAACTTGAATAGTCTGAAAATTCTCCTGATCCTACCTTTAAAGTGCTCAAGTACTTCCCACAGCTTCACTTCTCTCTTTGGTTCATGTCAATCCCTTCATTTCTCCTCTCATCACAAGGGGTTCTCATCTAATTTTTCTGCAAATGTCTTCAACCTACTTTTCCCTATTAAAAGTAGTCTTAATGAAATTGCTAGATGTATAACAGATATTCTCACCATAGTGATTCATCTCACTCATGAAACATCAAATCCTTGGTATAAACTAATTTCATGTAATGCTAAAAAATGATCTGTCATTATTGCCCTGTCCATAAGCACATGATTCAGACTTTATTATTTTACCTCTCTTCTGCTCTTAGAACACTCAAGACTTTGCCTTTATGATCTTCCTAGAATTTTCTTTCCTCAGATATCAGTTACTTCAATTGGTATATAAAAAAAAACTTATCAACTATGAATACACCCTACATTATGAAAAATGTGAAACAGTCACACTATAACAATACCTTAGCACTTACATGTATCATGGCTATTATCTGCTTTGAGTTCAAGGCCATAAACTAAGGAAAACATCTGAATACATTCATATTATTACACAATTCAAGGAAAGGACTTTGTAAGGAATCTATGCTGAAATGACATTTTTTTAAATATGAAGCAAATTGTACAGAAAGAGTGCTGGTAGAAGAAGATATTTCATTGTTTCTATTTTGAAAAATAGTAGCTTAATATAAACTCTATAATATTTAAGCCAAAAGAAATTCCATTTAATTTTAAAGATTGATTTTTATTAGATGTATTGTAGTTGGAAGTTTTCCTGTGTCCTGGCCCACTGGCAGTCGGGACAAATCTCTCCCACTCGCATTGCCCAAATAAACACAGAGGCTTCTATTAATTAAAACTGCTCAGCCACTAGCTCAGGCTTACTACTGACTAGCTCTTACACTTAAAACTCTGCTCATTTCTGTTAATTTATATGTCACCACGTGTCCTATGGCTTTTCCTGTGTACTGTTACATGCTGCTCCCTGGACAGTAGGCTGGTGTCTCCTGACTCAGCCTTCCTCTTCCCAGAATTCTCTTTGTCTGCTTATCCCAACTATACTTCTTGCCTGGCACTGGCCAATCAGCATTTTATTAAACCAGTGTACAAAAGCATTATTCCATAGCATTTCCCCATTTCTGTTTAATTAAAAAGGAAGATTTTAACTTTAACATAGTAAAATTACATATAACAAACAGTTATCAAGCAAGAATTACAGTTACAATATCTAGTGTATTTGTATTTGGCAAAATTAAAGAAAATATTCTATCTACCCTATGTTTGTGAGTCTAAGGTTTCATATCTAATTTATCTTTTCGCATACCCAAGGAAAATTATAACTATCTAGTCTCAATTACATCAAAGACCCCAGAGGATATATTACCCAAGTAAACAGGAAATGCATTGTAAGAAACTTCCAAAAATCTAGAATGACAGAGACAGCATGCTACCTAGGTAGTTACCCAAAGTTCCTCTGTAGCATTGGGGCATCCATTCTTCAGCCTATAGGCCTAGAGTCTCTCAGTCACTTCTCTGTGTATCATGTATAATGTCTGGCAGTTTCTTATGTAACACAGGAACATGAAGGGCCATCTTACCTTGCAAAGTTCAGTGGTCACTTTTCTATGGGTCCTGTGTGTCCAGTTGATACAATATTTTGTTAAGCAGCCCAGGCAAGAACAGTTTCTTGCCCAAATGGCTATTTTTGTCAAGAAAAAGATAAATTCCATATGGAGTATTTTCAATGCCCATCTTTCTCTTTGAAGTAAATCAGTGGTGCCAGGCGATGTGTCTTACTGTTCAGAAAGTCTAAGTTTAAAAAAAAAACCTCTAAATGCTATAATATGTAGGTTTTCAAATGTTTGAAGATTACCTACCTAACTGAATTATATCTATGTATACCTAGAAAACCTAACATGACTGTATGTTGGACTATCATAGAAGACTAATTATTAATCAGTATTTCTTAATTATCCATTAAAATTTAAATGAGTTGCATAAACATAATATCTTAAATAAGAGTAGAAATGTATATATAGTATAACAAAATCAACTCTAAATTTATATCAATAAACTAAAATCCATAGCAATGTAAAACAGGTTGCTCTTTAAAAGTAGGTTGACAACCCACACATTTAACCTACCATATCTATGTCCTATATTTTCATATCATATTCCCCCTTCCTTCTTTTAGAAAGATATTGACTAAGATCAATAACAATTTAACCTGAACCTTTACTAGGAATGAAATGGCAGCTTTGGCTGCTAGCTCTGCCCACCTCAGTTTTCCAACATGGCAGTGGTAGGTTTACCACCAGCTCTGGCTCTGGGGGCCATGTGTACCATCACTCTTGGAAGCAGTGGGTTTATACTTCCATTAAAGCAGTGCGTATCTCAGAAATCTTTTTTTTTTTTTTTTTTTTGGCTGTAATGTAAAAGGCTAAATCCATCATGTACCACACTGTGTGGCTTGGAGGCACCTCTGAGCTCTGTGGCAGGAATCTGTCATGCTGCAGGTCAAGCCTGTACACCATGAACCCGCCATAGAGTAGCTCAAGCCTGCAGGCTGTGGCTGGCCTGAGAGATACACTAGGAAGCTGTTTTTTAGCTCCGTTTTAGATTCTTTTTTTAAAGGCTTTTCTCAGGTTTTAGGTGGAAACCCTTGCCCTGCATTGTGTGCCAATCGTAGTTGGAAGTTGTTCTGTGTCCCAGCCTGCCAGTAGTCGGGACAAATCTTTCCCACTAGCATCCCCCAAGTAAACAGACAGAAGCTTACATTAATTATAACTGCTCATCCATTAGCCTAGGATTCCTACTGATTAGCTCTTACACTTAAACTCAGTCCATTTCTGTTAATCTGTGTGTTGCAACATGATTCTGTGACTTTACCTGTGTACCATTATGTGCTGCTCCCTGGATGGAAGACTGGCATCTCCTGAATCAGCTTTCCTCTTCCCAGAATTCTCCTTGTCTGTTTATCCCATCTATACTTCCTGCCTGACTACTGGCCAATCAGCATTTTATTAAACCAGTATACAAAAGCATTATCCCACAGCAATGTATTCGGCTCAGTATGCCTCTTGGATGTGTTCCAGAATCCCCTGGAACTTGGGTTACAGATATTTGTGGACACCCTGATAGAGGAACTGGAAATTATACTTTGACCCTATGAAGGAGCAGTCAGAGCAATTAACCTTTGATCTATTTTTCAGTCCGCACAAACTTCTTTTAAATGTATGATAGCAAGTCATTATTTTAATTTTAAATATCACAGGGTTTTTTTTTTTTAAATGAAAGAAGCACCTGTGTACAAATGGTTACTTTTCTCTAAAAATAAAGTGGTATAATATCAGAAATATTTAACTAGTAATATTTTATGTTTAAAACAATACAAAACTTCCAAAAAACATTTGTGAAATGATTTGAGGAAACTCATAATAGAACAAACATCTATTTAATTTTATTCTTAATTTTATTCTTAATTTTTTTTTCATTTTCCAAATTACTGTTCTTAGAGTATTAACATGAAAGGCCATTCCTATCTCTCAGTGCACATCATAAATAACACTACAATAATGGTATCTTTCTTTATGACATTTATTCATGTTATTTCTCAATAAGTAAACACACACATAAATGTATTTTATAGTTACATCAGATTTTTTCTAAGTCATCTGCCATAATTTTTTTATGACCATTCAATGAGATGATCATCATCTCCAATACTGTTAAACTATTACTATATTTACTTTCCATCTTTCTGGATTAAATTTTCTGTTTTTATTATGGTTTTGCCATTCAAGTTCAAAGTCTCAGAATTATACTATTATATTTAAAGCGCAATCACTTGTGTTCAGTCTAATTTTATACTTAAAATTTATTTGTAACATCAGATATCAAAAATTGTTCAGGCAAAATTTAAAAATTATTTTTAGCAAACTTAATTAAGTTTGACATTAGGATATAATAAAAATAAACTAATAGTGTTGAGAAGAAATGTATAAATATAAGTTTGAAGTAGGCATAACAGTAGGATGCATTTTGGAGAAAATTCTGATAATTAAATAGATGTAAAAAAATTCTCCAATTTCTAATTAAATGGGAAAATATTGAACATATATGTACATATCTAAGAGAGATAAAAAGACATAAAAATACAGAGCATGTAGCTAGCATGAAAGACGTGGGTTTTCCTAGAGGCACAATGAAAATATGATAAAGCTGGAAGCTTCATATGATAAATATTTATTATAAATAACTTAAATTTTGATTGCAAAGGTTTCTACCGCTTCACTGTATCTGAGTCTGCACCCAGTGGTACATCTATAGGAAAAATTATGGCCTATGATGATGATATAGGAGAGAATGCAGAAATGGACTACAGCATTGAAGAGGATGATTCACAAACATTTGGCATCATCACTGATAATGAGACTCAAGAAGGTATAATTATACTAAGAAAGGTACAAATATTTAAATCATTTTCTTTAAAGAATAGTGCAAAATCTAATAAAATACACATAATTATTTGTAATCGTTTGTAATTGTTTACTTCACTAAAAATTGAACTGAGAGATCATGATATGTAGCTTGGAAATACAAATAATTTAGAGATAAGCAATGTAGATTTTTAAAGGACTTTTAATTTACATGTGTTCTTAAAATTATTTCAAATGAAAACTAATTTAGAACTAATAAGATAGTAATTCTCAACTTTCTAATCTAAGACCATAAATGTAAAATTTTATTTCAAAATTAAATAATAGTTATTTCAAATAAGCTTTTGGTAGTGGTCTGAAAAAATTCTAATTTGATACCTGATTAATGGCTGTAACCAACAAATTTTCATGCAATAAAATGAAACGTGGAGGAAAAGAATTGAGGAATAAATAAGTTAAGGTTTTCTAAATTAATCTGAGTTAACTGAAATTATTTCTTCTGAACACACTGCATTTATTTGTAGAGAATTGATTTTGAGAATCAGAGCCATTACGGCTTTAGAGCTAAAGTTAGAAACCGCCATGTTGACGAGGAACTTGCACTAGCCCATGAAAATGCCTCCTCAACCTACATCAAAGTTCAAGTGGAAGATGAAGATGAACCTCCTTTTTTCCTATTACCATATTATATATTTGGAATTCCTGAAGAAATGCCATATGGATCAATGGTAGGAACAGTATCTGCTATAGACACAGATAGAAGACAATCTCCTATAAGGTAGGTCTTTAGATTTACTTATGTTAATAAATGACTGAACAGGTTGGCATGAAACAATGTCCATTCAAAGTACAAAACAAGACTTTTGTAACTTGGATCTTATGCATTATTTAATGGACTTGTCAAAAAATAAAATAAAAACAATAAACAAGTTTAAATATTCTGTGTTCCAAATGCATTAAAACAGTTAAGGTTAAAAATATTCAAGAGTAGACAATCATCACCTAAAATTCAGCACAGTACACGTGTGTGTGTGTGTGTGTGTGTGTGTGTGTGTGTGTGCGCGCGCGCGCGCAAGGGTGTGTGGTATGTGTATGTATGGAGGTCAGAGGACACCATGTTTTGGTACTATTTTATCATCTTCTGAATTGTTCCTGTGAAACAGTGTCTTTCACTGAACATGGGACTAAGTTGGAAGCCAGCAAACATCATAAGTACATCTGTCATCCACATTCCACAGTATTATGGTTATAGGCTCATAAGATGACAACCCAAGATTTTCACATGGTCCTTATGATTGAACAGTATGTGCTGTTCCACTGATCCATCTCCCTGGCTCTGAGATACAAATGTTTGCTGGTGTGTGTGTGTGTGTGTGTGTGTGTGTGTGTGTGTGTATGTGTGTGTGTGTGTGTGTGTGTATGCATGACACAACTATGTGTGAATACATTTGTGCTTGCTCACGTTAGGTGTGTGTTAAACTCAGAGCAAAACTTCTGTGAGTTGGTTCTTTCCTTTGCTCATGTCCTTCCTAGAGATTGAACTCAGATTTTCAGTCTTTGAGACAGAAGCTTTTACCAATTTAGCCATCTTGCTTTCCCCTGTACTATCTTAGCTGAGCAATAGATATGTGGGGAAAGATACTCTTGAATATACCATTTCAGAACCTAAATAATGCTGATCAATATATAACTCATATGAATACTATTAAATTAAAAATACTTTTAAAAATTAGTTTTCTAGGAATATGAAAGACATAAGTGATATTAAAATTGGTGAGATAAATTTATGTCGTTGCATAGAGAAACAAATATGTTCTATTTTTTTTTAAAGCCTAGTTTTAGTTGCTGTGTTGCTATTGTTTTTTCCCAAAATGAGATATAATTGAGATGAACGTAAAACTCAATAGTTTATATATTTACTTTCACCAATTTCCTCTGCCAGCTAACTTTTCCTAGCCCATATCCAGGAAACTACATAATCTTGCACATATTAATTTGGAGGCTGAGAACTCATCTAATTTTGAAGGATCTTTTTATACCCGGAAGTTCTCGTGTGGTATTCAGACATACAGATATTATTTTCTTTCTTTTTTATCTCTTTTCTTAGGATGTTGCCTTTCAAATGCAGATTTAATGACATGTTTCTGATTTTCCCTTAACTGGGAAGAAAATGAGGATGTTTTCTTTGAGTATTCCAAGAAAACCTAGTGTTAGAAATTTTGTCCTGCACAATAACCAAGCAAAATAAATATTATATAACAAATGAGAAGCAAAGAATGTGTTTTTAATTTCTGAACACATAATTTCAAGATTTAGAAAATAACTTGTGATTGTAATGGAGCTTACCACAAGAAATTAGCAGAAGATCATTGTAGCTGAAGTTTTCCTGTATCCCAGCCTGCCGAGGTTGGGACAAATCTCTCTCACTCGCATCCCCAAAGTAAACACACAGAGGCTGTTATTAATTAAAATTGCTTGGCCATTAGTTTAGGATTCCTACCGACTAGCTCTTACATTTAAACTAAGCACATTCTGTTAATCTATATGTTGCCATGTGTTCCATGACTTTACCTATGTGCCATTACATGCTGCTCCCTGCAGAGAAGGCTGGTGTCTCCTGACTCAGCCTTCCTCTTCCCAGAATTCTCTTCTCTGCTTATCCCACCTATACTTCCTGCCTGGCATCTGGCCAATCAGTATTTTATTAAACCAGTGTGTGAAAGCATTATCCCACAGCAGATTCTTGCTCTAATCCAATCACCTAAAATATTCCTGAGAAGACAATTGCCCAAGAGTAGTTAAAACATAATCTGTGCTGAGAATTGTCTCAAAAGACATGTTGATCCATTGCACAATTTGTTTGGAACAGAATATTGTTGGAACATAGTTACTCTAGAGGTACAGGCAAGCAAAAGACAAAGGTATACCTTGATCTGATATAGTTTGTGTTATGTAAAAACTATGAGGAACACACAGGGAGAACAGTATCATGTGCCAGTATACTTAGATGTTGAAGTGATGTTTCTAAAAATTGCAGCAAGTTTATGATTATCAGGGCACCAGGAATCAGAAAAGACAAAGAATTATCTCTATGATAGGCATCAGAACAATAGCTGTACCCCAGGAGAGTACATTTTTAGATGAGATTATATTCCTGTATCCTGGATTACTGTATTTTGTTTCATCAGAAAACAATATATATATATATTTTCCCTATATATGTATATCTGAAATATATACACACACATACATATATATATATATACATACACATAAGATATATATATATATATTTACTTTGACACAAAAACATATGAAGAATTTTATAGCATATTTCATTTATGATCTCAAAAGAAAGAAACCATCATCCTACTGATACCTAGACAGCATTGAGTATATGAGTCCCTTTCAGACAGAGAACATTTGCACCTGAGTAATGCATTCTACAAAGTAAATTTTTCCATGGTTGTTGCTAGAGTTTTCCTGATCCTACCTGGCCCACAGTCAGGACAAATCTCTGTCTCCCGCCTGTCCCACAGCCGCTCAGACCCAACCAAGTAAACACAGAGACTTATATTGCTTACAAACTGTATGGCTGTGACAGGCTTCTTGCTAACTGTTCTTATATCTTAAATTAATCCATTTCTATACATCTATACCTTGCAACGTGGCTCGTGGCTTACTGGCGTCTTCACGTGCTGCTTGTCATGGCGCGGCTGGCAGTGTCTTTCTCCGCCTTCCTGTTCTCTCAATTCTCCTCCCTGTTAGTCCCGCCTGTACTTCCTGCCTGGCCACTGGCCAATCAGTGTTTTATTTATTGACCAATCAGAGCACATACAAACCATCCCACAGCACATGGTTGTTTCCCTAATATGGTTTTTGGTCTGTAATTGTAATGTTATTCTACCTGTACACTAAGGTTAAAGGAATATATATATATATATATATATATATATATATATATATATATATATATATATATTAGATGATAGATAGATACATACATACATAGACAGATACATATATATGTATATATGTGTGTATATATATATATATATATATATATATATATATATATATACACATACACATATATATCACTGTGAGGCAGTAAGATAACTAGTGATGGGAACAAATTGTTTTCTGCCGTGCTGAAGATGATTTGATTAAGTTATGTTCATGGTATTTGGAAGGCAGAAGAAAAGACCTAAGTCATGAAAGTTGTCCTCTGACTTCCACTCACAGGTTGTGCATGCTCAAGTTAATGTAGGCATGTGTGCACAAACACACACATACACACTCATACATACTTTCAAATAATGATAATAAAAGAAACGTCTGTGTCAAGAAACAAATGTATAAAGCTAAAAAAGAGAGAACAGATTAATGCAGGAGTCTTAGGAGAGGACTATAGTGTTGGTTTGGCACCTTTATTATAATTAAGCTTCAATGCCTTCTTTGCATGATTATCTTTCAATATTCATGTGGAAGTGTTCCCCAGGAAAATCGATATCAAAATCCATGGATGATCATTGTAAAAACTTATTTATGAAATGAAACCAATATATATATATAAAGAGTCATGTCATTATTTACAGCAATGTGGTCATTTGGATACATGTGATTAAAAGAGTAGAAATCATCATTAATTCCTCTGGGCATGTCAAACACCTCTGCCTTTACTGAATTGTTGAAAAACTGCTGGGTGATTAATTGTGAAGAAATCAGATGGTTTCAAATTATTTTCAAAAATTCTTTAAAAAAATAGAGGAAAAGAATCCTCTAATGAAGAAATTAGCAGACACTGCCCTAATCAAGTAATCAAGTATACATACACTCACTATTGGAAAGACAGGGTCAGTACCATGTGCCATTGATATGATACTGTGAAAATGAAACACTATGTTTAGGTTATTCTTGACCAAAATGTATAACAATTATTTTTGATCTTGAGAAAATGACAAAAAAAGACACAAGACATTTTATTGAAACAAACAACTAATACTTTTAATGAACTTCAATGTGTGAAAACATAACCTATAAGAGAAGAGAGCCTCAAGATGTAGTTAAAACAGCATGAAGTGAGTAAAATTAATCATGCAAAAAATTGTAAAAGTTAAAAATAGTTGATATAAAAGTTTACTTTTTTCCAACATAAAAAAGTAATTGAAATAAAAGACATTGAAAAAGTATGGTGGCAAGTAAGGAAATACAACAGTGAAATGCAGTGAAGAATTTTAGGCTGGATCATGAAAATGAACATAAACATCCTGAAGAAACTGATGATATCTTCTTGTAATTATAGTTTCCTTAAAGATATTAGATAAATAGATGTCTCAAATTGAAACAAAACTGGATTTAAAGATTTTCAGATGATTCTACATGAAGATTATCTTGTAACAGCTTTTTAGAGTGAACATTGTTTCAAAATATAATTTAATTGATCAGTGAGAAATTACCAATTATATTTGTCACTTTGAAATTAATGATGAATGTCAAAAGAACACAATGTCTTACTATTGATTAATTTTATGACTTTGTTTCCTACTTTGTAAAACAAAATAATAGTCAAGAATGATGGCCTATGCATGTAACATCTGTGGCTATACATCTGAGACAGGAAGATTGCTGTGGGTTTTATAATGACCTTGGGCAGCAGCATGAGTTTTAAGCCAGTGGTTCTTAACCTTCTTTAAGCTACGACCCTTTAATATAGTTCCTAATGTTGTGCTGACCCCCAGACTTAAAATTATTTTGTTGATACTTCATAACAGTAGTTTTTTTGTAATCCTACAAATTGTAACATAAATTGCAGATATTCAGGATATCTGTTGTGTGACCCTTATGAAAGGCTGATTACCAGAAGATTCATGAACTGAAAGTTGAGAATCAGTGATCTAGGCTTTCCTGGATTCCTGTGTGTAATCTTCTCTAAGAAATACTATAAGCTATCATAAAAGGAAAAACACATATTGAAATTTTCAACTCAACTCCAGGCTAAGAATAATAAATCTTCTGATTATGGACTAGCAAACAATTGACATAAAAGCATGAAGACAAGGATTTCTGTAAGGAAACAATTGAGAGAGTAAGCACTGTGTATCTGTGCTAGCCTAATTTTTTTCTCATTTTTCTTTATTAAGAAAATTTTCATTCATCTTACATAATAACCACAAATCCCACTCTTATCCCTCCTCCTGCTCCCCACCAGCCTTCCTCTCAACTCAGCCACCCATCCCCTCTTCCAAAAAGGTAAGATCTCTCATGGGGAGTCAGCAAAGCCTGGTACATTGAGTTGAGGCAGGTCCAAGCTCGTCCCCCTGCATTAAGGGTGTGCAAGGTGTCCCACCATAGGTAATATGCTCCAAAAGCCATCTTATGCATCAACGTTAGATCCTGCTTCCACATCCAGGTGCCTCTTAAACAGACCACACTACACAACTGTTTCTGTTATGCAGAGGGCTTAGTCCAGCCCCATGCAGACTCCACAGCTGTTGGTCTAATGCTCATGAGTTCCCACTAGCTTGGTTTGGTTGTTTCCATAGATTTACACATCATGACCTTGATGCCCCTAGCTCATAGAATTCCTCTTCTCCCTCTCTACAACTGACTTACGGGATCTCAGGCTGGTGCTTGAATGTCGACCTCTGCCTTTGCTTCCATCATATACTAGAAGAAGGGTCTATGATGACATTTAGAGTATTCATCAATCTTGACCTTAGTAGGCCAGTTCAGGCACCCTTTCCACTATTGCTAGTAGTCTAAGCTGGGGTCATTCTTCTGGATTTCTGGGAACTTCCCTAGTACAAGTTTTCTCCCTATCTCCATGATGTCTGCCTGTATCAAAATACCTCATTCATTGCTCTCCCACTCTGTTCCTGTTCCAGCTCGACCATCCTTTCCCTTATGTTCTCATGTCCCATCCCCTACCCTCTATTGCCCTCCCTTGCCCCAAGTTTACTCAGGAGATCTCATCTATTTCCTTTTCCTATGGTGATCCATGCATCCCTCTGAGGGTTCTCCTTGTTTTCTAGCTTAATTTGAATGGCCTTATTCTTTTTTTTTAAAGGACAAAAACAAAAAATACTTTACTAAAACATAAGATTTACAGAAGTTTCCAGACAAGCCATACAAAATGGTCACAAGCTTTTGTTTCTTCTTGGGGGGTGGGGCAGAGAATCTACACTAGACAGCAAAGTCACAATGTTATTAGTGAGGGCTGTGATGATTATTTGATGTTCACATTTTGGTTCAGACAATCAAGCTTGTCCATCTACAGCTTATTCTTATATTATTTTTGTGATTGTAATATAATTATACTATTTTTCCATTCATATATAACCTCTTTGTTCTCTTTCAAATCCATGATCTCTGTTTTTATTAATTGTTGTCACATGAATATATGTATATACACATGTATGTATATACATATTGTGTACATGTATACTTGTATACATGTTTTCACAGTTGACCATTTGATCTTTGATACCACTTTGTGTGTTTCTCCCTGGGTAAGATTATTTCTCCCATCCTCAGCATTTTTTAGTTAACTGCAGTTTTTTTGTGTAGGGTTGAAATCTCCTTAGGATTTTCACATCTACTTTGGCATGTAAACTGATGTTGTCCTTGGTCAGCTCATGTTTCCACAGTCAGGAAGATGAGATTTCAAGGCTATAGTTTCTGACATTACTGGCAAAAACAATCTCACAAATTTTTTTCCTGATCCTTTGACTCCTATAATATTTCTGCTCCTTCATCAGCAAGATTCCATGAGCAGTAGGTATGGGAGTGTTTTGTAGCAATGTGCACTGGGACAGGGCTCCAGAGCTCTGAGATTGGTTGTGATTTTCTGTAATGGTCTATATCTGTTGCAAAGAGAAGCTTCCCTTATGAGGGGTAAGGACTACATTTTTCTGTGGCTACCACCACAACAAACAATGATGGCAGGATAATGATAATAGTGCAGGAGTGGCACACTTATCTTGGTGGTAACCAAAGCTCTCTAATAGAACTTAAGCCCTACTCAACAAGAGGAAAATTATGACTGATCCTAGAAACAGAGCTGACCATTCAGAGCTAGTGAAGTCATGAAAAATGGAGGTGGAGCCCCTGGCAACCAGTTTACAAAAACATCGTAGTCCCTACATCTGTTTTTATTTCTAATTTAATCTATGGAATGTTGATAAATTTATTTGATATTGGCTTTATTTCCTAATTTCTAGCAGGTGCTTAATTTATGAAAAAAAAACATTATTTCTCATCAAGCTTTTAATAAGCTTTGTCTGGAATGCTGTTTTACAGAAACAGAATTTGATATTAAATAAAATACAACCATTAAAGTGCTGATTAATTTTTTTAAAATCTATTTAATCAAAAATGTACCACTTGCCGGGCAGTGGTGGCTCACGCCTTTAATCCCAGCACTTAGGAGGCAGAGCCAGGTGGATCTCTGTGAGTTCGAGTCCAGCCTGGGCTACCGAGTGAGTTCTAGGAAAAAGGTGCAAAGCTACACAGAGAAACCCTGTCTCAAAAAACCAAAAAAAAAAAAGTACCACTTGTAGATATTTAAGTAAATGTATCTAAATATTTCCCAGTAAATGAATATGAAAATGAATTCGTCTAAAGTGCCATTCTCTCTACTTTCTGTTTTAAACTTCTCTTGAACACCAAGCCTCATATTAGTATACTATTTTTTGAAACTTGTCCACTCAAGTTTAAAATAAACTCATCCCTGCAACATAATAATAGCAAATCTCATGTATGTTTCTGGAAAGTCTTCATGAATCTGTTTTTAATAAGATGCCATCTAAGCCCCAGATATTACTCATCATTGTTATTATTAATCAATCTCAAGCAGAGAAAATGTAATGAGTGCCTCAAAGTTTTCTTTTGTTGTAGATTTGAGACAACATTTTCAGACTTTTCCATGAAATAATTTGTATGCCAGGTACTTTCCAAGAATAGTATATTAAATTCATCATCAATATGTCTACCCCAAATGAAGGATTAGTAGATAGAAAAGGTTTCTAATATTTGAAGTTTATTTCCCAAATGAATTAAGTGTTGATATTTTATGTAATGAAAATTTATTATTCCTAAAAAGTATAAAAGTATTTGTTTGAAACATTTACAGATAAGCATATTTTCATATGTGCTAGAACTTACTGACTTAAGTAATATCCATGGTATTGGATAGAGTCTAACAGGATTGGAATGAACTAAGGAAAGTTACTTCTCAAAGGGAAACAACAACAGGTTGACAGAAATTTCATTCATGATCTAGTTGTATTTTGGTTCATAACCAACATGTATATTGCAATTTCTTTCAGCTATGTCCTTCACCACTTAAACCTATGTCATGGATATGAATAGGAGAGTCCTGTATTTGCATTTATAAACCTGTTTAATTTTAAAATCCTTTTAATTTAAACTTTATAAAAATTATTTATGTTAGTTTTGGACATTATAATATAATCACATCATTTGCTTCTTCCCTTTCATTCTTCCCATATAAGACCCCTGTTCTCTTTCAAATTCAAGGTCTCTTTTTTTTCCCCATTAATTGCTGTTTTACGACTGTTTTAGAATAGCATTTATTCTGACCAGAATCTAATATATGAATGTAGTTTGGTGGAATTATTAAGCATCATCTTAGCTATGGAAAAAATACACTTAATTTACTTTACAGCTTTGAAAGCGGGCGCTTCCTATAAAATTGCTATAAATTAAATAATACTATCTGTTTTATATCTCTTTTTCTTTTGGTGTAGATATTCACTCACTGGAAGCAAAATGTTCCATATCAATGACAATGGAACAATAATTACCACTAACCTCCTTGACAGGGAAGTCAGTGCTTGGTACAACCTGAGTGTCACAGCTACAGAAGCATGTAAGTCCTGATAAACCAGTCCCACAGTTAACCGCTGTATGTGTGAACAATTATGCAATTTTGATATTAGAGATTTATATATGGTAAATGTTGTAGAAACTAAAATAAAAATTAGTATGTAACTTTATATATGTAGGTCATTTATTTTAAGTTAGTAACTGCTCACTGTAATTCAAGCTTCCTATGAGCTCACTATTAAATTCTATTTTTTTCTTATTTAACAATTATGGAAGGTGGCATTGGCACACACCTTTAATCTTACAACTAAAGAGGCATAGCCAGGTGGATCTCTGTGAGTTCAAGACCAGCCTGGTCTATAGAGTGAGATCCAGGACAGGCACAAAAATTACACAGAGAAACCCTATCTCTAAAAAACAAAAGGAAAAAAACAATTATAGGCTTAATAAAAAACAAAGATTAATAAAACACACAGTATAATGGAAAACAACTTTTAAATTGAAATGTATTTATTATACAACAATGTGTCATTATGGTTTTTGATAGTTAAATATTTATATTGACAATAAAAATTAAGAGATGTTTTATAACTTTTAGCATATATTCTCCATTTTTATTCTTAAATGGCATGTTTAATGAAAAGAATATGTGCATTCAAAAATCATGTACATTTGAAAACATGGTTATAATGCTACTGACTAGGTATTGTCTCCTAAGTTTGCCATTTACTAAAATAATATTTTAACTTTGTTTCACAACTGTGCAAATAGTTAAGCCACTGAGTGAAATTATAAGTCATTTCTTTATAACCTTAACAGATTAGACTATTTATACATTTGTAGATAATATGTAAAAGCTGAACACACCTTATCCTATTTTTGAATGAAATATTAGAACTATTTTTGTACATTAGTAACAAAGCACATTTGACATGAATATTGTTTCAATCTGATTATGTTGTAGAATGTGAAACACTCAATGAAAATTTATTGATTATCTGTATATACCAAAAACATGAATTTATCTAGAAATTGTGCTCACAGTTCCTACTTTCAGACAGTCATATATTAATTATCAGCAGTGACCAGTTCTTCATTCCTCTGCTTTCTTATCATTCAGAAATAGGCAGATTATGTCTTTTCTTATTATAAAAATAGATCTAATTGTACCTGTTTGTTGCTTGCTTTTGCCCATTAAAGTGTGAATTAATCATTATCTGATCAACTATATTAATTAAAGATAAAAATTATACATATATATATGTATATATATATATATAAAACTTGCCAAAATAATTTTATTTAGTCAATGAACATAGTGTAGCACAGTGAAAGATTAAAATTGCATATAAAAATATTGTATCTTCTGTGTCATTCATTTTATAGATAATTACAACAATGTTTGTGACTTTCTTAACATTTGTTAAGACTCAAAGAATATGCCTGTCTTATAACTCACTACTTTTAGCTAATATTTGACATTTTAGATTGGAGAACTAATTTAGCATATTTGTTCATTTTTTCCAATATGTTAATTATATATTAAAGCAAGGCAGATGCCTTTGGTCTTAGATTTTGAATTTTTGATTAATTAAATTGAAAAGAATAACAGAAATATTATAAAACTGGTTTTGGCAGACAGAAAATGCCAAGATTTTCCATGTTAGAAACATGAAGAAGCTTATTATGACATTCTGCAAAGCCGTTGTGAAAAATAAATCAAGTCAGTTCAAGAGAAAAATTATAATTCTAAAAAGAGATTTCTCTGTGAAATAACTTTCAGGTTATAAGGATTGTAATTTGTCAAAACTCTAGAAATAAGTCACGTCAAGCTTTTGTCGTACACGATGAGAGTAAAATAAATAATTTATCTTACACTAGATGTACTAAAAATAAATGATTAGGAAGAATGTTTATAAACTCTAGACAGTTTTTTTTATTTATATTTGTTTATTTGTGATACATGTACATATAAGTTTGTGAGCACACATATGTATATATTGGTGCATATCAAGAGGTCAAAAATAACTATTTATTTATTCTCTCTTATTACTAAATGAATTCCAGGTATAGATGTCAGATCTTCAGACTTGGTGGCAGTCCTACTTGTTTAATGAGCTATGTAACTATGTAATGCTCTATTTTTTATAAATAAAAAATAATAGAATTAACAAAAGCATATTTGGTAAAAAAAAAAAACTTGTTTATTCAATTAGTATTTTTTTGTATTTTTTTAATCTCATGATTGCTGATAATAAGGAAAAAGCTCTAGCAAATGTCTTTTAGTTGTTGTTTTTTTAATTTAAAGGTATGAGGAAGGTTAATTTAAGCATTGTCAAGTAGAATCAACATTAACACAAATCATTAAATTATAAGAAAGCCACTGCTCATTCAAATGACTAATTCAACATTTACATATTTGAAGTATTCATCTAATTATTGTTCATTAATAAAAACTTAGGAGTCAGATATCAGATTAAGAAATTGATAGATCAGAGAAATGGTGGAAAAGCAACCAGTGACCCTCTCTCTATTTTCCTCAATCCAAAAGGGCCAAGAATCTTTAAACCCTTCTATACTGCTTCCTGTGTCTCTCTATATGTCCTCAGTTCTCTCAAATATCAATGGCTAATTTTGGTCAGCTAGTACCTAGCTCTGCCCTCTGATTCAAAGTAAACTTTATTGGCAGTCTTGGGAGTATATGCGTGTGATCTAAATACCCCACAACATTTTCCCCTTTTTGTTTACATACAAATGAAAGGTTTTAGCTCCAACTCAGTAAAACTATATGCAATAAAACAATTATTGGGTAAGAATTATATTCTCAATGTCCAGTCCATTTACATTTGGCAAATTCAGAGAAAATACTCCATTATCTGTGTCATCTTTTGGATAAGATATGATAGATAATGGAGTAAAAAAAAAAAGTGATATCCTATCTTATCCCAAAGACAGGAGAGAAAATGGAGTAAACATTGTATAAAATTTTTTTACCTAATTCACTTTCTATCCTAACTTGTATTATCAATCCAAAATGATCATTTTAGACCTCAAAACATTTTCTTAGATAAACAATTTAAGCCTTTATGGCTCTCAAACTTATACAGATTATATATTTTTGTGAGTTTCTTTTCTGAATTTACTAACAAGGGAAACTGTCTTGAACTTCATTAAAGATCTAAAAAGGGTATAATATTACCTGAATAAGTAGAAAGTGTGGAGCCAACAACTTCCAACATTATAGAAAAGACAGTGACATTTGGATGCCTGGACAGTCATGCAAGTTTCCTTCAACATTGAAATATCTTTCTTTGACCTAGAGGCCTAGAATATTTGACAGACTTTTTGGTGAAGCCAGAATTTTGAGGAACTGTCCTATCTTGTCTTGACAATGTTTGGCTCCCACCTTTTGTCCTGTCATGCTTGTCCAATTTGGACAGCAAACTGTAAGCAATCCAGACAAGAGTAATTTCTTTCCCACTTAATAACTTTGTCACAATGAAAGCAAACTCCATATGGAGATTCTTCGATACTCATCATCTTATTTTGAAGTAAATTGGTACTGACAGAAGTAGACATAACTCACTGTCATGAAAAAACATGTTTTTAAAACATCTTAAATGCCATATTTTGTATGTCTCTGAAGTGTTTGAAGGCCACCTGCTTATCTGAAATATATCTCTGTTTGACTTTGAAAACATACCTAAAATGGCCACAGACTTTATTGATATAGATGTCTAACTGCTAAACTACATTTCATAATTATTTTTAAAAGTTTGTAATAGTAGCCTCTAAGGACTAGAATTTTACATTACATTTTAAAATGAGCTATATAGGTACACTACAAGAGTAGAAATATATACAGTACATTAAAACAAAAATAAACATAAATTTGTGTCAATATACAAAACTATCTTAAATAAGCATATATATATATATATATATATACAGTATAGCAAAAATAACCTTTTAATTTGTATCAATACACAAAAATATCTTAAATGAGGGTGGAAACATATATGCAGTATAACAAAAATAACCATAAATTTGTATCAAGTATAAAAATCCACATAAATATAAAACATTTAAGACTATTAGTTGCTTTTTTAGTTTGAAAGATTATTTGAAATAATCTACCCTTTTATCTTTGTATCACTATATCCCTTTTTTTTTCTTTTCAGGATGCTATCCCTGCATCTAATCTCCTTTACTTAGTTTCCTTTCTGACTATGACCAATAACAACTTGCAAACAATACACCCTAAGCCATGATAATCATCTGTAATTCATGGAAGGACAAAAATCTACCCATTCCACTTCTTGGGAATGTGGACATAATGTTCTTAAAATTACTTCCTCTTGTCTGGTGGTGAAGGTATTTTTAAAGGAACCTGAAAATTTTGAGATAATGGTCAACTCCTGGGAGACCTAGCTAGTTTCCTTTTTCTGTGTGTTGGGAAAGTACAGAGCTTATCTTAATTCCTGAGTGGTGTAGTCCATGTAGGTGGACAGTCTCATGTAATCACCTTGAAATTGTTTTGAGTAATTTGTAATTGAACGTTAATTTTTGGATAGTGTTTATCACCCTAATGACATTATCACATTCAAGGTAAAATTGTCATTGTGGAGTCCAATCATCATTTTGGAGACATCAAAGGTGGCTGATAAGAAGGAAATGGTTCACTGAAGAAAACTTAAACACTTTAAATGTAATATGCAGCAGATCTTAGAGAGGTTTAAGGACCACAGTCTATTAAACACAACTGTGGTATACAAGTTTAATTCCTAGTTAACTGTTTCAAACTCAAGCCTGAAATCACATACAAGAAACTAATGAAGTCTATTTCTAGAATTAACTAGTACTCTATATGACTATTAATATCGCAAAAGAAGGCATATATATTATATATTATACATTAATTTATATATATATATAATATTTATATCTTAAGACAAGTTTTAAATAGTCAAAATAAAACCAAGGAATTATGAGATTGGTGGCAACAGAATAGTTCCTTAATTTTATTTTTTTTCTTCTGTCGCATACCAGTTGACATAAGACAGAGATTTCAGATTTTCCTTTAACAAGCAAGCTTGGGTTTAGAGAAGGAGAGAGCCATAGTTCAACTCCAAAGCCAGATTTAATCATTAATTGAATTGGGACTACAGAAAGATCATTTGCATTACTTGTCTTTAGAGAACAGCAGAAACAAACACTTGGGAAGATTTATGAAATGTTATCCAATTAGAAATGTGGTACACCATTAGGCCAATTTACTCTCTCAGGACATTTTCTCTGAATGATTCAATCTTTTACTTCAGATGTCTCATTTGTCCAATCATCTTCTGATTCTTTAATTGGATCCATTTATTGCCCTGGGAACAGAGAAAGAAAACCATGCTCCAATCCTAACTTTGGGTAGTTTCCAATTTTGGCAGGTGATATCTGATTTTTTGTTTTTGTTAGTCTTATAAGTTTAGAGTGAAGGGCCAGGCTGTTTGATGAACTATCACCTCTCCTAACCAAGAAGTTTCTCTTGTTCAAATGTAATCTTTATCAATTTTGATGGTTTCCATAGCTTTTCTTTTCCTGTGGAAACAAAAGAAAAACCTCTTCCACAATGTAACACATATCCTGTTTTCCATTCAGAGGTCAACATATCTTAAAGTGTACAGGATAATTTAATGCAGCAGTTTTTTCTACTATCCAATGTTTCTTTGTAGCTGTCATTCCTTTCTCATTATCATAAGAAAATTAAAGTTAATAAATATTTGTGCAATATATCTCTGGGGAATGTTATTACCCTTTTCTGTTTATTAAGCATATCTTTGAAAGAGTGATTATATCTTTATATAAATGCTTGTCCTGTAAGATTGTGTAGTATACCTGTAATACACTTTATACTGTAATATAAAAAATTGTTTCATTTTACTAGAGACATATGTTAGATCATTGTCAATCTTAATTTTACAGGTACTCCTATGGTGGCTATAAGGTCTAATAATTGTATAATAACAGAATCACCCTTTTCATAACTCAATGCAGTTGCTCATAGAATCCTGAATATGTATTTAGGGTACAGTGCACATATTTTAATTTTTCAAACTCTGCAAAAAGAAACACATACATTTGTCAAATTTATTTTCTTTGAGAACATTTTACATTACTTCCTGTAGGTAGTTGGGTTTGGTTATACAAAGAACAAGTAGGACATTTCCTTTGCTTTTTACCAAGTGATAAAAAAAAACATCTTTTTTTAATCCCTTGCAAATAACATGGTATTACTCATGAAATTCTGAAGCTACTAGCATATTTGCTACCAATACAAGATCAATTTTATCAATATGTTGTGCTAGAAGGCCTGGTAACCAGTATAGGGTCTGATAAGTTTTATATACAAGAGATGATTTCTATTTCTGATTATTTCTTGTAATTGAATAAATAGGAAGGTTAATTATGAATCAACTTCAGAATATGTCCAGTGGTTTAAATATGTAAAACAATTTTTTAAAATATTGAAAGTCAGTTCCTATATTAAGAGCTTGGGGAATGTCTAATAGTACCATGAGTATAGCACATAATTCTTAATTTTGAACAGAATCATCAGGGTTTTGAGCCAGATTTACTTGTTTCCTGACTTATAACTTGGATTTTCTTACTTTTTTGCAACTTTATGGAATGAGGTATTCTAGAAATTGGTGTTAGTGGTTGGTATATTGTGCACCCCAATAAACTTATCTGGGGGTCTGAGACCCGAACAGCCACTAGAGTAAACATAGAGGTTAGGCAGTGGTAACACATGCTTTTAATCCTAGCATTCTGAAGGCAGAGATGCATCCAGATCTCTGTGAGTTCAAGGCCACACTGGAAACAGCCAGGCACACAACTTTAATCCCAGCACTTGAGACCTCATGTCTTGCTTTGGAAAAACACATGCCTTTAATCTCAGGAAGGGATAGTGGAAGCAGAAAGGCATATAAGGCATGAGGACCAGGAACTAGCCTGAGTAAGCTTTTAGGCTTTTAGCAGTAGTTCAGCTGAGATCCATTCAGATGAGGACTCAGAGGCCTCCAATGTGAAGAAACAGGATTAGCTGAAAAGTTGGTGAGGTGAGATTAGTTGTGGCTTGTTTTGCTTCTCTGATCTTTCAGAATGTACCCCAATACCTGGCTCCTGAGTTTTTTATAAATAAGACTATTTAAGATTCATGTTACAGGTGTTTCTCATACTATGTGAGGAAAAATCCAATCAGTTCTTGTTATAAACTGAAGTTTCTTGCTTCTGGGATATTTGTTGCTAATATCTCCCAAGAAATTAGTGCAAGCTCTTAAACAATGTTGGTTTTCTCTCCATTTGGAGGCAATTTCAGCATTAGTAGAAGGCACCACAATTCCTGGTGGGTCTATTCCTGCTCATTGTTGAAGTTTTAATTTTTGTTTCAAAATCAATTCTACATAGGCCTTTAATTTTTTACTCTGTTTTTGTGGCAAAAAAAAAATTCATTCTAAGATATTATCTTCTCTCTGTATAAAAGCCTTGTGGGAGAAAGCTTAGAAATTACAATAATAAGTATACAATCAAAGGCTGGGCAGTGGTGGTGCATACTTTAATCCCAGCACATGGGAGACAGAGCCAGGCAGATCTCTGTGAGTTCAAGGCCAGCCTTCTTTATGTAGCAAGATCCAGAACAGGTATCAAAACTGCACTGAGGAACCCTGTCCAAAAATAAAACAAAACAAAACAAAAGAATACAATCAAGTTCTGAATCCAAAGGATTCATACGTTCATAGTGTAGTTACTTTTCCACCAAAGCCAATTCCTGTTCAGCCTCAGCTCATAATTATCTTGGACTATATAAGGCCTTATCTCCTTATAAAGTTTGAACTAATTTTTTTTAGTTCTTTAGAAGTTAATCTAATTGTGGGTTGTAGCCAATTGCTATCTTCTGGCAAGTTTTGAAAATCATTAAGCCAGCCAGTCGTTATACAGTCTTTTAATCCCAGCACTCTGGAGGCAGATGAAGGCAGATCTATATTGAGTTGGAAGCCAGCCTGGTCTACAGAGTGAGTTCCAAGATAGGCTTCAAAAGCTACACAGAGAAACCCTCTCTTGAAAAAAACAAACAAACAAACAAACAAAAAAACAGGCACACCAGAAAAGAAAGAAAGAAAATCATTAAGTGTTCATAATGTGTCTCCCCAAGTTTGTTCATTCTGTGATTGAATTTTTGTAGAACTATCTTATATCCTAGGTATTTAGTAGAATCTCCAATTTGTGTTTTTTCAGAAGCAATTTGTAATCTCAAGAGTAGATTTTTCTTTAGCTCTTCAAATATTTTTAAGGTATAGTACTCTGATCACTTGTAAGATCTCATCCATGTAATGGTTAATTATAAGTTATTTCTAATGGTTATTGTGTAAAATAATGGTACAATATAGGGCTGTTTAGCATCCCTTGTGGAAAATTTTTACACTGATACTTTTTAACAGCCTGACAATTATTATTAGTAGGCAAAGTGAAGGCAACTTTTGTCTACCACATTTTTGTAAAGATACAGTAAATTAAAAAAAAACAGCCTTTAAATAAATCACCATAATAGATTATGGAATTCCAGGCTATAAAGTGACCATTGGCTAGATCACCTTATTTATGTGGCTCTTAAAGCTGATAATGTTCTCCATTTTCCAGATTTCTTTTTAATGACAAATATAGGAGCATTACAAGGAGTAATTAATTTTTCAATACATTGAACATTTAATTATTCCTGTATTAATGTTCTATTTTCTGGATTTTTCAGATGTCAAACGCCATTTTACTACTCAGATAGGTTTCTCAATTAACCATTTTAAAGGTTAGACTATTAATATCTTTGAATAATCATGAGCTGTTTTGCCCTGCTTAATAACAAATACAGGACAATTGCAAGGTCTGGTTGATTCTTCAGTATGCTGAGCATTTTCTTGCTCCTGTATCAGCTATTTTAAGGCCTGCAATTTCTCTGATGTTAAAGTCCATTTCTGAACTCATACAGGCCTGTCAATTAACCATTTTAAAAGTAAGACGGTCTGTGTCTTTTTCTTAGACAACCCGGAAGGTCAGTGTCTGTTCTTGGTAATACCTTTTGATATTTTTCTCAGAAGTATACATTAGTTTATGGTTTCTTCCTGAGATTGGTGGAATGTTATTCTGGATTTTCCATTGCTGTAATAAATCATGTCCCCATAAATTCATTGCTATGTTAGCTTCAAATGTCTTAACCTACCTACCTGTCCTTCTGGCACCATACACTCAACCAATCTTATACTTTGCTAACCTGAAATAGTTTCAGTCCCTAGAAACTGAACATTTACTTCCTCTTTCCACCATGATTTCAATTGTAACTGATAACCAGCTTCCAATATTGCTGTAGCTAAATCTTTCCGGTCTTGTGGAATAAGTCTGTTCTGAGTTGCCCAAGAATTTAATTAACATCTGTTTCACAAAAGGTGAATACATACCATATGAAACTACTCTTTCCTTGAATCTTTTCAAATTTAACATTTCTATAGGATCCCAGATAACCTCTGAAAAGCATTGAGGGTACATATAATCTGGTGGTCATTCTTGAATGGTAACTGGATAAATTAAGTTTGTTTTTCTAATAACATAATGCTCCACTTCAGTTTCATAATACAATGTTATGGTAGGTTCTGTTCTAAATTCTTCTGTCTGTGCACATGTATTCTTCTTAGTTTTATTAGTAGATCTTTCTAAAGATTGTATCTTATCAGTCATTTTTCATATTTGATACAGATATCAAACCTCCCTTTTAAGGATAAAACATGAATTACCAAGATGGCAAAATTATAATCAACATTATGTCAGTTTCAGCTACGTTGATTATTTTTTCATTTAATTTTTTCAATTTTCAATGCATCCTTTGTGGAACCATGCAGAAAACCTAACTCCCTGCATAGTCATATAGTTTCCCATTCATAACATTGGGGAAAAAATCTTTTTTTTTTTTAACAAATTTCCCCTTTTAGGAATGTCATTTACTCAACAGATCTGTTGACAACAACAATAAAGTGTGAGGCTAGCTGATCCTGTGCTGTACAGCTGGGCAGAGAATGAGAGCATTACATGGCTTGGCCAAGGGCAACTGCAGCTACTGCTATGTAGCTGGGGGCTGAGAGTGTGTTACGGTGGCAGCAGCAGTAAAAGTATGAGTATGTGTTCAGGTGGCCTGCCTGGCACGGCAGCAGCCCAAAAGGGGAATCTAGGAGAAGCCTGCAACCCAAAGGGAAAGAAAGCAAGCTTCCTGAAAATTGTGCATGAGGAGGTATGGAAGAAGCCCACATGGTTACAAGTGAGGGTACAGGGGCTGTCTGAAGGACAGAGAAGGCTAGCAGTGGAGTCTAACACAGGCAGTGTTTAGGGCTCAATTGCCTGTGACATTTGGATCTGAGGCCTGGTAGCAGATGGAGGTTTTATATGTATATGAAACATAACCAAATGATGACAGTGACAAATAAATGTGGAGAGCATTTGAAGTTCTCCTCTATAAATATTTTAGTCATGATGTTGGAGATAAGACTTAGTGATTGTGATCAATGGCTTGTATTCCAAGGAATATAGGTTTGAATCTTAGCACTAACACTGCTGGTATCCAGCTTCAGCAGGGTTGAGGTCCCAGTGAGAAGGTATGGAGTAAAGTTAGCAAGGAAAGTAGACTAACACAATCTGAGGGTGAATCAGGAACGCTGCCTATTGCATGCTTTGGTTTTGCTTTTATCAACTTGATGTATGATAGAGTCACCAGAAAAGACAAAACCTAAACTGAGAAAACGCCCAATCAGATTGTCATAGGTGCAAGCCTATAGTACATTTTCCTAATAGATTATTGAAGTGGGAGCACCCATATAACAGGGGGTAGTGCCACATCTGTGCTGGTGGACCTTAGTTGTAGCCAGAAGTTTTCTATGTCCCTCCTGGTCTACAGCCGCTCAGACCCAAGTAAACATACAGATGCTTATATTAATTAAAAGTGCTCATCCATTAGTTCAGGCTTACTACTGACTAGCTCTTACACTTAACCTCAGTCCATTTCTGTTAATCTATATTTCATCATATTTTTCATGGCTTTACCTGTGTGCCATTACATGCTGCTCCCTGGAGAGCAGGCTGGCATCTCTTCAGTCAGCTTTCCTCTTCCCAGAATTCTCCCGGTTGGCTTATCCTGCCTATACTTCCTACCTGGCTACTGGCCAATCATCGTTTTATTAAACCAGTGTTAAAAAATGTTATTCCAGCTGGGCGGTGGTGGCACACGCCTTTAATCCCAGCACTTGGGAGGCAGAGGCAGGCAGATCTTTGTGAGTTTGAGGCCAGCCTGGTCTACAGAGTGAGATCCAGGAAAGGCGCAAGGCTACACAGAGAAACCCTGTCTCGAAAAACCAAAAAAAAAAAAAAAAAAAAAAAAAAAAGTTATTCCATAGCATTTCTCCTTTTCTGTTTAATTAAAAAGGAAAGTTTTAAATTTAACACAGTAAAATTATATATAACAAAACAATTATCAATCAAGAATTACAGTTACAATATCTGGTCTATTTATATTTGGCAAATTCAAAGAAAGTATTCTATTTATCCTATGTCTGCGAGTCTAAGGTTTCATATCTAATTTATCTTTTATCATAATTAAGGAAAATTTAACTATTTAGTTTTCAAATACATCAAAGACCTCAGAAGGATACAATATTACCTAAGTAAATAGGAATAGCATTGTAAGCAACTTCCAAAAATCTGGAAATGACAGAGACAGCAGCCTTCCTGAACAGTCATCCAAAGATTCTCTGCAATATTTGGGCATCTATCTTCTGCCCATAGGCCTAGTCTCTCAGTCACTTTTTCCTGTGTCCTGTAGAATATCTGGCAGTCTCCTCTGCAAACCAGGAACCTGAAGGACCATCTCGCCTTGCAAAGTTCAATAGTCAGCTTCCTATGGGTCCTGCATGTCCAGTCAATACAACATTTTGTCAAGTATTCCAGGCAGAAACAGTTTCTTGTCCAAATGGCTACTTTGCCAAGAAGAAGATAAACTCCATATGGAGTGTGTTTGATGCCCATTTTTCTCTTTGAAGTAAATTGGTGCTGCCAGGAGAAGACATGTTTCACTGTCCAGAAATTCTAAGTTTTTAAAACATTTTAAATGCTATATTCTTAGGTCTTTGAAGTGTTTGAAGATTACCTGCCTAATTGAATTATATCTATGTATACCTAGAAAACTTAATTAAAATGACTATAAGTTTGACTATCATATATTATTAAGCTGTATTTTTAATTATCCATTACAATTTAAATGAGCTCAACAAACATATTACCTTAAACAAGAGTAGAAATATACATGCAGTTTAACAAAATTAATTTTAAATTTGTATCAACAAACTAAAATCTATACCAATGTAAAACATTTTAAACAAGTTGCCTTTTAAAAGTAGATTCAAACTACCATTTCATCCTATCATATCTATACTACCCCCCTTTTTTTAGAAAGAGATTGTATTTATAATCAAACCTCTTTAAATAAAATAAACATTTATAAACAATATTTTGGGAATTTGGGCATAGCTTGTCATGCTACTTCCTGCTGGATGAGGGCTCTGGCAATTTTGGGGGGACCCTGAGAAAATTAAGAATTATGGTCAAGTCCTGACTAGAATAGTCTGTGAGGCTGCATTATCTGAGCCAATTGCCATGAAGTTGATTTTAAATGTTGGATGATCTCAGCCATGGTGTCATTGGAGACCTTTCATGGGGTCTTGGCTGGTCAAACCATATTAGTCTGAAAGCAATCCACTGGTTCTCATCTTCTGTGGAAACAAAATCAGAAACTGTTTTCCAAAGCAACATATCCTTAGACATAAATTTTGAAATCTAGATACTTTTAACTATACATGTTGATTTAACTCAGCAGTTTTTACAATCAAATGTCTCTCTGCAGTTAAAAATCCCAAAGACAATATAATCCAGACTCTGTGTAATATCAATCTTTATGTGGCTTGTTTTTTATATTATCTTTACTATCTTTTTAAAGACTACTTTTTAAAACTATTTATTCATATAACTGTCTATATTAATTTTCTTGCCTATGTACATTTTTACACACACTGTAAATCATTTAAATTCTTATTCCATCTGAATCTGCCTTATTGTGAATCTATTGCTCTAAACTGCAGTGGTTAGTACTGAAGCAGCAGCCTTGGCTGCTGACTCCGCCCATCTCAGTTTTTCAACATGGTGGAGATAATTCACTGCTAGCTCGGGGAGCCATGCTTTCTGCTGACTCTGGGGGGCAGTGGACCTATGCTTCTATCAATGCAGCTTATAGCCCAGAAACCTCTTTTTTTTTTTTCTGTACTAGTAAAAGCTAAATCTGTTGCATTGCAGTACACTGTGTGGCTTGGAGATGCCACTTTGTACCACCGTAGAAATCTGCCATGTTGCACTCAAGGCCACAGGACACTGTAAACATGCCATAATGTAGCTCATAGCTGTCCTGAGAGACACGACTAGGAAGCTGTTTTTAGCTTTGTTTTAGAATCTTTCTTTTTTTTTTTAAGCTTTCTCAGATTTTAGGTACCAATTTTTGGCATCATTTGTAGCTGAAAGTTTTTCTGTGGGTCCTGCCAAGCCCCCACAGTCCTGCAGCCTGCTTATAAAATAATCACTCAGAAGCTTATATTAATTAAAATTGCTCAGCCATTAGCTCAGGCCTACCACTGACTAGCTCTTACACTTAAACTCAGCCCATTTCTGTTAATCTATATGTTGCCACATGTTCTGTGACTTTACCTATGTGCCATTACATGCTGCTTCCTGGACAGCAGACTGGAATCTCTTCACTCAGCCTTCTTCTTCCCTAAATTCTCCTTGTCTACTTATCCTACCTATACTTCCTACCTGGCTACTGTCTAATCTGTGTTTTATTAAACCAGTGTACAAAATCATTATTCCACAGAACTTAGTGTTAAAAGAAATCAGGCTAAGTATTCAAGGAAGATCAAGGTAGTAAGCAGCATTACTCTATGGACTCTCCATCAGCTCCCCCTCCACATTCTTTTTCTGTTTGAGTTGCTGCTTAACTGCCTTTGATGATGAAATGTGATATGGAAATGTAAAAAAAAAATAAATGCTCCTTCGCCCCCCCCAAAAAAAACACTAAAAGTAATAGTTCATTTTAAGATACAAAGACATTTTAAAGATCATTGTTTAATATTCCTTATTTCTATCATTTTAAAGATTTATTTTCCTTTTAATGATATGTGACTTTGTATGTGCATTCTGTACTGAGTATTCATTTACAGTTTATAAGTTATTACTTAATTTTAGTGTATCAGAGTGATGTTTTGCTATGGCCTTATAAAGGATTTTCAGTTATGTTAGGACCTCAGGCAATCTATAATTCTAAGTGGTTTTCTAGTGCCAGTATGACTATCAGAGACATTGACAAGAGTAGTAATTTCTTCTCACTACAATTCAATGGACTCATAGAAAGACTTCTTGTAGCCTCTGACTGTCAGCACAGTGTCTTTTTTCTTATCATGGGCCAAAGCCACAGCATGTAGAAGGAAAACAATAAATGGTGCTAGAATTGAGCATAGATTCCTTTTCTAGCCTCTATGACTGATAAATGTATGGATTATATAGTTCCCACCCTTAGTTGTCTTCAGGTAAATATATCAGTGTACAACAAGCTTCTAATTCAATTTTTGCATGATTTTTATATAGAGATATAACTAATTGCATGCTATATCTTTAATTTTCAGACAATGTACAACAGATCTCTTCAGCTCCTGTATATGTACAAGTTTTTAATATTAATGACCATGCTCCTGAGTTCTCTCAGTACTACGAGACTTATGTTTGTGAAAATGCTGAATTTGGTGAGGTAAGATAAAAGACCAGAATAGATCAATTTAGCCCAAGCAACAGAGCATTTCTTATGTTATCTTCTCTAAATATAATATATAATAATTGCTAATACAAAGCATCATTTTTATATTACCTTAAGTAAATCATGTGTTGTATTCATTGCATTGCATGTGTAAATATGCTATATTGTGGGGCGTTTACCCAACCACCCCCACAGTTCCCCAGAGTTTTCTTGAGTGTGAGCAGTAGGAAATATTAGATAGAAGGATTTATTGTGGAGAATATCGCAGAGATAAACAGATAGAAAATAAAGGATAGCCTCGAGAGGGCCCAGAACCTGTTCCAACGGGCCCCAACTGTCTCTGCCCCAGGGTTTTTATAGAGACGCCAAGGGGTGGAGCAAAAGACCTCCTCCCCCAGCACAGCCAAGTGCAGACCATCCCAAACACCTGCACTTAGGCCCGTGGTCTAATCATCCTCTATGCGGACCTGCTGGGTAAAGCCATGAGGAACCCGAGAACAGGCTCCCACAGGTCCCCCTTTATAATATATATAAAAAAAATAACTATTAATGCCTTACAGCAATCTCCATAGCTGTTACACCTCCCAGTATGGGAGTAGAGGATGATATAGATGGCATTTCTCTTTTGAATTAGGTCCAAGGTGACTACAGCAGTCTTACCTGCCTCAAGCTCTTTCTAAACCAAAAACTCTTAAGGCGACTACAAACTTAAAGAATCCCTTAAATTCATCATTACCATTAACAGTTTAACAAATATTGCTATACATAGTCACAATTCTCTCAGTCTTACAACACAAAGCAAACTCTTAACAGAACCATTTGAATTAGCATATATGGTGCTAAATATAGTTAACAATTTTCTCCATCTTACAACTTTAACTCAATCATTTGAATTTTCTTGCTAACAGAACATAGGAAAAACTTCAATGTATTCACATCAAACTTAAATATTTCCTTAACTCCACAAAACCAGGGTGCATTAATATCAATAGGTTAAATATAATTTCTGCAAACATAATTCAATCTCATAACTCCTCCTTTTCTTTATAATTTTTTAAACAAAATCTCAAACCTAGTTAGAGGAACCCAAATGTATACAATTTCTACAAACCCATATTGAAAAGCAATATTTTCAATCTAACCATTAACACTTTGAAAACTTTTAGCAAAACATCCAAAAGCAGTCTCTTAATAAAACTCTTTACACTTTAAAAGTAGTCTCTAAGTATACCCTATTTTCATTTCTTACTAACAAAACATGACATTAATCTGCTCAAAAAAATATTTTTAAATTAAATAGACTAAGGAATATTAACTCTCCCTTTTATAATTTTTTAAGCAAAATCTCAAGCCTAGTTATAAAACCCAAACTTCTGTTTAAACAGTTCCATTTGTAACACAAAACCAGTTCCATAAGTAATTCCATTTTTACATAAACAGTTCCACAAAACAATTCCCTAAGTACTTCAATTCAGACAAATGTTTCTATTACAGCAGTACTTTTGGTTTGTTCTACAGAAAAACTTCACTTCACACTGAGGGTGAAATTACCGTATTTAGCTTCTGTAAGGTCTTTGCCAAATACTGCACAGCTATAAGGTGATATAAAGTATTTTTCTAAAGAAGCTAGTAAAGCCAAAAGCGGCACAGCTCCGAACTCTATTTCCTCACTGTTTGCATTAACCAGTGACAAAACCTCAGAAACACTAATCGAGCCACTTTCGTTCTGGTTTCTTTATAGGAATGTCTTTGGAGCTGACCCTTCCTTAGTTCCATGCTCCTTACCAGACGCTCGGGTAACCACCGAGCTTCATTCTCCTCTTGTGAAAAAACACAAACATGTCCTCAACCCCATATTAACACAGGATCGGGACCCTTCCATAATCCCAAGCAGGGATCTTTCCATTTCTCATTACCCTCAGCTAAAGGACCAGGAAGATTGGAGTGAACTCTAATATGGCCCACAAAGCATGGCAGCTTTCTTTTGTGGATAGCATAAGTTTCCTTCATATCTAAGACAACGTTCAGTGTATAAACTGCTTTCCCTTGTTTTCTTAATGATTTTAAAGTGGCTTGTTTGCTCTTAAAGGTAGCTTTTTGTCATCCAACTACCGTAAAAACTTTGCACAGCTATTAGGGTAAATAAGACATTTTACCAACGGAGCCCCAAACCGCGAAGCACCTAGTTCCGTATCCTTTCATTTTTTCATTGGAACTGACACTTAAACTCTTAGATGATTTTCCTCCTTACTCTTTTAAAAGCTGTATTTTAAGTTTACCATGAACGTATTTTCGAGCTGACAAAAGTGTTTCAAGGCAATGTCGCCATCTTTAACGGGAAAACTATCTTTCCCAGAATGCATTTTCCTTATATCAGTCCATAATAATATCAGTCCCTTATATCAGTCCTTTATATCATTTTCCTTATATCAGTCATTTCCCATAGTTCTTTTTGGGTCTGAGAGTCAACTGGTTCTCTTTTACTAGACTTGCTACAAATTCTTGCCCGGGAGGTTTGAACCAAGTTTTTTGCTTTTGCAACAGGAGATTTGAACAAGCATTTTACATTTTCAGCTTTGGCACGTTGGGAGATTTCTATTCTCTCCTCAACTGGCTTTAACAGGTGTTTCTCCTTCATCAGACACTGGCCCCCAGATCAGAACCACACCTGCCTCGTTAGCCAGCATTGAGGCTGGCATTTCTGATAGCAACTTTCCTCAGGGTTTGTGTTTGTTTTAGCTAGTCAGTGAAAAACAAGATCATTTACAACAGCTTTTCCATAGCTCTTTCAGAGATTTTCTCCCACTGATTTATCTCATTTTGCTTGTTCCTCCCCCCCCCCCCCAGATGCAGAGCTTCAGGTATCTGTCTGTGGCTCTGTACCTCTGCTAGCTGCCTTTGGAGGCAGGGGCTTTCTTCCCCCCAATCTGCCTCAAATTCTAGCAGCTTTTTCAGGTCATGTATTTTCTGGGGAGGATTATGTCCCTTCTGTTTCTTCGGAGTCTTTTTCCCAGACAGTTCCCAGTTTGGTCTCAATTTATCCCCTCTACCCCAGAAACAGTTTTCGATACTACAGTGGTGGCTTTCCCTGCTACTGAAGATAGGGGCTTTTTGTCCATTTCTGTTTTCAGGGTCTGTGTGGTTTGCGTACAGACTGAAAATCTAAGGAGAGGTTTTTGCCATTTCTAAACTCCCATTAAGACAGGCGTTTTGTTTCATTAGGCCTTCATTTGGCCCAGTTCCCCAGTGGGTTGCATTTGCTTGTCTGGGTGCTCAAGGACAGAGTTTATGCCAGAGGCAATCACCCCTCAGGGCTACACTCCCTCATCTCATGGGAGTCAGTTGAAACAAAGCTTTTCTCAAAGAGATGCTTTCTCTGACAGAAAAGAAAGCTTTACTCCTGGATAGTTCTGTTCTGCCCTGGCTGGGCTGTTTCCCCAGACAGCATTCTGACTCAGCAGCACAACTGCTTCAGACACAGTTCAGCTTTACTGTTTTCCCAGAAAGGTCCTTAGTCTGATAGGAAAGCTTTTCTCAGATTTCTTTTTGCAGCTGTGGACCTATCAACCTGGGACTTGTAGGAAAGCACACAACTGTGCTGTTCCCACTGGCTTTAGCTTTGTTTGTTCATTAGCAGTTTTCCCCTGGGTCCTGCACCTTCCTGCCTCAGCTCTGTGCTTCAGGAAGTTTACAACTGCAGGAACCTTAGTATCTCCAAAATGCACTCCAACTCAGAGATGCTGACCAGTCGCCTCTGGGTTTTTGGTCAGAAGAGAGGATACAATGCTAACAGTTTGCATTGCCTCAGGGGATCTTTGCATTAGTTCGATTAGGAGCACCTTTTCATTCTGAAATGCTCACTCAAACAAAACCCTTGATGCCTCAGCTTGGCTGTAACTGAAAAGCTTGGCTTTTTTGCTTTTCTCAGGTAAAGTTTCCTGCCCTTTTGGGCTCTCTATAGCTCTTTACCCACACTCTTCCAAGCATTTCCCTCAGGGTACTCTGGTCTTTTACTAGCTTGAAGAGACAGAGCTTAGTAGAGCTTTTTAGGAACTTGTCCCTGCCTCCTGCATTGCAGGGAGAATTTTTAAAGCTTGAAAGAGAACTTAGGTTTTGCTGTCTTAAGAGGTTTGTTGTTTTCCCTTTGAGCTAATCACAGGTGGTCCCCATACTAATATCTTCAGGTGATTCTAATTTTTGTCCTTTTGAAAAAGTTAAAGGCTTTAGTTTTCAAGTTTAAGAGCTTTTGAGAAAGATGAAGGCTTTTTAGAGAGATTTTCCCCCCAAATTTTCCAAGAAAAGCTTTATAGTTTAAGAGAAAGATTTTTGTTCCCCCAGGAGAAAGACCAACTTTTCCCAAAACTTCCCAACTTTAAACTTTTTGGCTTTTTACACCCCCATTTTTGCCTCAGGGAGAAAATAGTTTCTCCTGCTGCTCAGACTTAGCATTTCAGCTGTCCCTAGAACAAAAGCTTCCATAGGAAACTTTCTTCCCCATAAGCTCAGAGAAGAGCTTTTTTACAACCCGTAAAGCCCAAAGAAAGATTTTTTTCCCCCAGTTTGCATTAATAGCCCCCAAAGTTAGAAAACTGTAGAGTTTTTCTGTCTAGTTGCCTTACTTATTTTTTCCTACACAATCTTACACTTCTAAGTTTTTCCTACACTATATTACTACCCTATGCCTTATACTTATTTTTCACAGATAGAAATTGAGAAAGGGATAGAAGATAGAAAATTTTGACAGAAGAGAATTTCGATGCAGCATCGGACATCCTTCCAGTCCGCTTTCCTTTTCTCTCAAGGATAAAACCCCTGCCTCTCAATATATATAAAAATATAGATTTTCCATAACACCGGCATGCCTTATCCACTGGCAGGGCTGAACTCAGCACTTTCGCCAAAAACTCTGTAATAAAACTATTATTTTCCTTTATCTTTAGTCCCTGTTCATTTGTCTTTAGTCCCCCCTTTTTTTAGTCCCCTTTTTTAGTTCCCCCTTTTCTTTAGTTTTTTTTTTTCTTTAGTCCCTGTTCATGGCGCCATTCTGTGGGGCATTTACCCAACCACCCCCACAGTTCCCCAGAGTTTTCTTGAGTGTGAGCAGCAGGAAATATTAGATAGAAGGATTTATTTCAGAGAATCTTGCGGAGATAAACAGATAGAAAATAAAGGATAACCTCGAGAGGGCCCAGAACCTGTTCCAACGGGCCCCAACTGTCTCTGCCCCAGGGTTTTTATAGAGACGCCAAGGGGTGGAGCAAAAGACCTCCTCCCCCAGCACAGCCAAGTGCAGACCATCCCAGACACCTGCACTTAGGCCCATGGTCTAATCATCCTCTATGCGGACCTGCTGGGTAAAGCCACGAGGAACCCGAGAATGGGCTCCCACACTATATAAAATTTTACTATGTTTTCTCATTTTGAAATTTTAAAGAATATAACATTATATTTCTGTACCTCTTCAGTGGTATTTTACTTCATAAAAATCTTAAATTGTTATCATGAACAAAGCAATCTATTTTAAGAGAGGTAGAAATAACTGCTTCAATAAAAATTACTATTCCATAGTAATCCTTTTATTTCAAAGTTACCAATGTTTCATTCAACTACATTAAAATGTGGTATTTAATGATTCTAATGCAATATTGTAATAAATAATAAAATATACCATGTGTAAGTATGACAGAAAGAACTGATTTTAAAAGATGAAGCTATTTGCCGGGCGGTGGTGGCGCACGCCTTTAATGCCAGCACTTGGGAGGCAGAGGCAGGCGGATCTCTGTGAGTTCAAGGCCAGCCTGGTCTCCAAAGCGAGTTCCAGGAAAGGCGCAAAGCTACACAGAGAAACCCTGTCTCGAAAAACCAAAAAAAAAAAAAAAAAAAAAAAAAGATGAAGCTATTTAATTTTATACACAGTATATATGCTTACATACTATATTATATATGCTTTTTTTATTTTGTTCTGTTTTTCGAGAGATAGTTTCTTCGTGTAGTTTTGGTGCCTGTCCTGGAGTTCGCTCTATAGACCAGCTGGCCTCGAACTCACAGAGATCTGCCTGGTTCTGCCTCCCAAATGCTGGGATTAAAGGCATGCACCACCACCACCTGGCATATATGCTTATATAGTCATATATTATATATAATATATGTTTACATGTTATATATTAGTATATATATTATATATGAATATTAAGTATACATATTTTAATACACACATAAACATAGGATAGTTTGACACAGCAGCAATGTTTTCACCCAAACTTACTACAGTGAGACGATTAATAGGCACAAACATTATCTTGTCTTCCTTCCAGAATTCCACCTCTCAGGGGCCACACAAGTACATATGTGTGATGAATATGGAAGAATAAAGAGAGATGCAGTGCATGAAAAATTTCTAAAATATAAATGTTTTAGATCAATTCTAGTCGCTAAAAACTGAGTTCAATGATGTGTACAGAGGGTACAGTGATTGCCAGAATAAACTTAGGATCTGTGTAGCACATCATACATGACTTGAAATGGAAAAAAGAATTTGGAACTGTATTCTAAACACAAATGACTCATAAACAGCTTGATTGACAAGTATTAAGAAACAATGTGTTGGTTATAAGTTCTGCCCAAGAAGCTATTGGAAAAATGATATATACCAGTGGAGATTGAGAAAAAGGATCATGTAAAAATAACTGTAGCAAGAAAAGGGTTCTATGCTTACCATGGAGCAAGATATACAAAGCATAGACATGCAGATATTTTCTTACTGATTTTGTGTTTAAAGTTTAATACAGGATTATCAACTGCTATGATTATCTCATTTAATTATAAACTTTATTTATTGTGATAGTACATATTTATGTTTTATAAGTGTTGAATTAAGAATCATTTCTGATATAAATCTAGGAGTCCAAAAGAAAAACTGTGAATAGAATATTTAGGGAAAATCCCATTAACATAAGACTATTTTAATTAAGTCCTGAAATGGAAAGAGAAAGGAGTGAGTGTATTGAACTTCAAAATTATCCAGGGGAGTGACAGAAAAAGTGACATTGGCCTGCCACTGACAGTGGTTACAGTGAATAGGCAGCTAGAGCAGGGGACTGTCCAATGTGTTTAGAGCAGGACCAACACTGAAAAGAATCAGTAGGTCTCAAAGAAATAGCAGCGTACAAGCCATGGTAGTTTATGAGCTTAACATTAGATTTTATTTTATATCTCTCTGAATAAGCTCTGAAATTATTAAAACATTTAAACAAGAATAATGGAAAGATTTCATATGGTTTTCTGGATACATACTTACATGCTGGCATGAAGAGAAACACATCTGTAGTAAGACATCCCTTCCAGTTATCAGATTACAAGGCAAGAGAGGATGTCTTACAACATGAAGGTATCAAAGGCAGTAGTGGAAGCAATAGGATCCTTGACACAATTTGAGAATAGAAATTTTGTAAGAGATTGGAATCATGCTTCAGTTAGAAAAGGTGAATTATGAATAAATTCTAATGTTTCAGCCAATATATCTGTAAGAAACAAATGTGTTTTGCCAGGTTGAAAAAAATACATGGAAGAAACAAAGTTAAGAAATGAAGATTAGATCTGTGAAATTTTAAATTGTTGTGTAGACTCCTGAACATCAATATAGAATTAAAAGGAAAAGTCCTTGCTTGACATTGTAAATTTGAATGTATCAGTCATCTGTGAGATATTAAAGGCAGTGTTGTCTAGAGACAAAGACAGGGATGAAAATATTTGAAAACCTAGGGAAATAGAGAGTCTGGTAACCTAGAAACCACATAAAGGAGTCTGTGGAGGAGGAGGGAAGTGCCTTCATTTAAATCTCCTGCACGTGAATCAGGGAAAGAAGTAAGTTCCTGTTGAATTCAACAATGCATATTTTACAAATTTAAAATAATTATAGTTAACAAATGATGCAATAGAAATATCTGATATCTGTAATTAACAAATGACACTATCTAGGAAAGAAAATAATAGAGCTGGATAGATGTTGCAATTGGAATTTTTTTGATAAGCGTATAATTCACATTCTATCACAGGGACACATAATACATGAGTATATATGTGTAAAAAATAGGTTCAAACATATTTACCTTCAGATGTATGCTATGACATGCATACTCCACATAATGAATAAATAAAAGTAGTAAGATTGTGAAGGTTATATTATTTGAAAACAACAATATTTATTGATCAAATAAAGGAAGAACTCTACGGAAAACTGAGATGAGACAACTTATGGGAGGCATTTATGTCTTTAACATTATTACATCTCACCAACATGTCTAAACATCATCTCAATGTCTAAACATGAACCGACAAAGGTAATAATAACAGGCAAGCTGACATGGACAGGGAAATGTCCATAAGGACTGAAATCTGCACAAAGGACTATAGTTAGCAAAGGAATTCTGAGAGTCTCAGAATATTTGTCCTCAGGGAAGAGCATGCTAGCCTACTATCTGATTCTTCAGTTGGCACTGAAAGACATTGTACTTTCATATTTCCATATACATAAAAGTCTGTAACAGCAAAGATTGAAAAGGGGGGCAATAAATTTTAAGTTATATGGGAGAATTTGGAGGGAGGAAAGGGAAGGAAGAAATTATGTAACACATTATAAAGTTTTTGTACCTTTGGCCTCCAGGCTGTTGCACCTGGATTCTGTTCCCCTCCCACTCCCCACATGGCACAGCTCAATCTTGTCATGTCCACTCTGGACTCTTCCAGATGTCTATGCCTCTGGCTATGCTCTCCTAGTTAATCTACAATAAACTCCATCCTTTACCATACCTAGGAATAGTCATGTCTTTCCTTTCCTCTTGATTTCTTATTTTCATTCCCTTTTTAAAAATATTTCTAAATATTTCACATTAAATACTGTGTATTTACCATATTTACATGAATTTTCATCAAAGAATTCAAAAATAATTATAGACAGGAAATCCAATGTATCATGTAAGGGGAACTTAGACAAAATTCTACCCAGAGAGCAAAGAGAGCTATCAAAACTGGTTATAATCTGAGATTATTTCTATTACATGCTTCCTAAATCCATGAATAGTTTGTTTACATTTTAAATCTTATAATTTGTTATTGATAATCACAACAATTTTGAAGCCCTCAATAAGCCTGACTTAGTTAAATATAATAGCTTAGATAATTAATGAACACTAAGCAACAGCACATTGTTAGATTTATTTGCTCAATGAAATGCATGATTTTCATTGTTAATTTTTTTAAAAAAGTAATATGATCATATGAATGTCTTAAAGAGTTCTTTTTTAGTAAAACTATATATACTCATGGTTGAATGCATTGTTTTAATAGTACCTCAGATAGATTAAGGACTGATTATGTCAATGGGTTCCTATTTTTAAAATTAATGAAATGATGTATATCTTATTGCTAATCTACCTATGAAGCAAACATAAATGCATCTATTTTTTTAAAGTGACCTATTTTATTTATTTGTAATATGAACAGTGCATTTTGTTAATTTTAATAAAACATATTAGAAAATACATATAAAATCAAAGGCTTTCATCTTCTGAAGCATTCAGTTATATAAAGGAAATATTTTTTAAACAGTTTATGTTTACCAAACAACTTCACATTGAATGATTGACAATATGCAAGCCATCAAGGTAAATGTGGCTTTTATGATTTGTTATTTATCTTGCTTTACTTCAACAAATACAGACAATCAGTGTGATCAGTAGTGATCTGCAAAACCATCTCATGCTAATCTCACCCGAGAAAGTTTTCTTCATGAGGATATAATAGAATTGCATAGATGTTCAAAAGCTCTCTAAAAAGCTAGTCCAGGTAAGCCTACAAAGGAATGTTTTATATTCAAACATAGCCAAGTGTTTGAGTTTAGAGAATTTGCAAGTAGCACAATATGGACTAATAATAATACAATCTTAAACTCCTGTCCTCATTAACCTAAACAAAATCATAAACTATATTAAAATAAAAATACTGCCTTGCTATCATGTGATACCCACTTTATTACCATAAGCATAGGTTGAATAAAACTTTTCTTTCTATCATATATTTATATAATTATAATTTAACTAAAAGCAAATTATTAGGAAAGTAAAAATCAGTATGGGCATATAATCTATATATTGCTACTGATTCATAACCCTTTGTTCTGCACTCATGTGGAAAAGTAACTGTTATTAGAAGTATAACTTGCCAATTTGAATCTTTCATCTTACTGCTGTGGGATGTTCTGTATGTCAAATGTGTTGCTCTGATTGGTTAGTAAATAAAACAGTGATTGGCCAGTAGTCAGGCAGGAGGAAGTATAGGCAGGACAAGGAGGAGAAGAATTCTGGGAAGTGCAAGGCTGAGTCAGAGACACTGCCAGCCGCCACCATGACAAACAGCATGTGAAGATGCCAGTAAGACATGAGCCATGTGGCAAGGTATAGATTTATAGAAATGGGTTAATTTAAGCTGTAAGAACAGTTAGCAAGAAGCCTGGTATGGCCATACAGTTTGTAAGCTATGTAAGTCTCTGTGTTTACTTGGTTGGGTCTGAGCAACTGTGGGACAGGCAGGTGAGAGAGATTTGTCCTGACTGTGGGCCATGCAGGAAAACTCTAGCTACATCTTACACTCAAGTAAAGTTTTGTTTGAAACACTTTTAAAAAGAATTTTGGTTATAGAAAATAGAAAACAATAAGTATTATAATCAATTTACTTTAATTTTCATAATTAATCACAATCTCACTGTGTGATCATGACTAGTTTATCTTTTTTTCTGAATATAATAAACACACTTATGTTTTGCCATAAAATAATTAATTGAGAACTGATTTGATTGCATCTACATTTCTTTACAGTTTTATGATTTGAGATACAGAGTGACATTTATTTGATTCTGCATGTTTGTGTATCATCTTTGTGGGTCAAAGGGAATCATACATTGCCTGTAAACTTTAAATGTACTGTTTCTGAAAATCAATTACAAAACTAATTACATTAATAACAAAAACTAATAATTCTAAAAATGTGTATGAAAAGGAAGTCAATATCATCATAATTGCATCTGCAAATTATAATAACAGGCTATCAGATGAAGATTAATAATAAAGAATCAAGTAAGGGAGAAAGAAATCTAGGTATTTTGCAATATCTCTAATGATGTTAATAAAGTAATTTTAAGAAAAAGTACATGTAATAATAGCATTTGTAGTTGAAAGTTTTTCTATGTTCTGCCCGGTCCTGCAGCTACTCAGACCTAAGTAAACACACAGAGGCTTATATTATTTTTAAACTATGGCCATGGCAGGCTTCTTGCTAGCTAACTCTCTTATCTTAAATCAGCCCATTTCTATAAATGTGGCTTGTGGCTTACATCTTGCTTCTCCTGGTGGTAGCTAGCAGAGTCTGCCTTGCTTCTCCATTCTCTTCCTGTCTATCTGTTTGAATTTCCTGCTCACCTCTAAGATGCCCTGCCAAGGCCAAATGACTTTATTTATCAACCAATCAGAACAACACATATTCAAAGCATACAGAAAGACATCCCACAGCACTTACCTTTTTCTGTACAATCAAAAAGGAAGATTTTAACTTTAACATAGTAAAATTACATATAATAGAACAGTTATCAAGCAAGAATCACAGTTACAATATCCAGTCCATTTATATTTGGCAAATTGAAAGAATATATTCTATTTATCAAATATTTGTGAGTGCAAGGTTTCATGTCTAAGTTATCTCTTATCATAACCAAGGAAAACCATAATTACAACTATCTAGTCTTCAATTATATCAAAGACCTCAAAAGGATACAATATTACCTAAGTAAGCTTGAAGAACATTGTAAGCAATTTCCAAAGAAGTATAATGACAGAGACAGTTGGGTGCCTGGACAATCACCCAAAGTTCCTTTGCAAAGTTGGGGCAATCTTCTTCAGCCTATAGGCCTAGAGTCTCTCAGTTACTTCTCTCTGTGTCCTATAGAATTTCTGGCAGGTTTATTTGTGAAGCTGAGTAACTATCTCAAATTGCCAAGTTCAGGGGTCACCTTCCTATGGGTCCTACATGACCAGTTTATAAAACATACTGTCCATCAGTCAAAACAAGGGCACTTTTTCACCAAGTGTCTAACTTTTGCCACAAAGAAAGCGAACTTCATTTTTGGAGCAATGTCCATCATTCTCCTTGAATTAATTCATGCTGTCAGGAGCAGATCTGTCTCATTGTCAAGAAAAGTAGAAGCTTTTAAAACATTTTAAATGTCATATTCTGTAATTCTTTGAAATATTTGAAGATCACCTACCTAATTGAAATACATCTATATATATCTAGAAAATTTAACTAACATGACTATAAGTTTGATTATCATAGATGACTAATTATTAATCTGTATTTCTCAACTATACACTACAATCTTAAAAGAGTTGCACAAAATAGTTTAAACAAAAGTAGAAATATACATACAGTATAACAAAATTAACTTTAAATTTGTATTGATAAACTAAAATCTATAGCAATTTAAAACAAGTTGCTTTTGAAAAGTAGATTCAATAATCTATACTTTCACCCTATCATATCTATAGCATATCACCCTTTTTTTCTTTTAGAAAGATATTGACTAAGACCATTAACAATTTGTAACTAATCTCTGACAAAGACAAATATCCATTATCCATTTTTGGGGAATGTGAACATAGTGTTCTAGGCTGCTTCCTGCTGATAGGGGGCACCAGTAATCTTATGCAAATCCTGAGAAAATTTGAGATAATGGTCAAGTCCTGGGAAGATTGGCTATAACCTTTATTGATAGATACAATTTGTTAAGGTTTAGGAGGTCTGGCTTGATCAAATCTGATCCATATTAACCTGGAACAAATCTATAGCCTCTTGCTTCCAGTGGAAACAAAAGCAGAGCCTCCTTTACCAAACAACATACCTTAGATGTAAATTTTGAAGTCAAGATACCTTTAAAATATAGATATTGGTTTAACTGAGTAGCCTTTACAATCAAATATCTCTCTTCAGTTAAAGGTCCCAAAGAAAATATAATCCAGACTCTCTGTGTGGTTTCCATCTTTACATGGCTTATTTTTTTTTATTACTTTTATTTTCTCTTTAAAGATTTTATTTTTAAAACTTTCTATTTCTTTATATAGCTATCGATATTACTTTTCTTCTTTCTTCCAAGCCTATGTACATTTTTACACACACTGTAAACTGTTTAGGGTTTATTCCATCTGAATCCATCTTATTGTGAATCTACTGCTTTAAACTGCAGAATGACTGTGGGGCCTACATGGGTTGCAAAGAGGGTGCTGAGAGGAAGTTAGACAAATAGAGCTTAAGCTGTTTATGCAGAGAGTAGATACAAAGGATGGTGTAGAGGGGAAGCTAGCTTGGGTTGTTTATATGGAGATTAGATACAAATGGTGCAGAAGAAAGTTAGCTCAAGTTTTTTATGATACTAAGATCAGGAGATGATGTCAGTGGATAAACAACTCTTAAATAAGAAGATGAGTATAGGGTGTCCTTTAAAATGGTTGGTTGGTTCCTTTACCCCCTCCTAGGGTTCTGAGGTTTTCTGGTATAAAAGAGGCTTACTGCCTAACAATAAACAAGTTCTTGCTTGACTTGACTCCCACTGCATCTGATTGTCTCCGGGTAAGAGGGAGGCTGGGTAATGGGTGAGCAGTGTGCACTTACCTTTCCTTGGTTCTAGGCCACCTCTTCACAGGTGACCTAAGTTCCTGGTGGGATAGGACCCCAAAAATGACTAGGACTGAAATGGCAGCTTTGGCTGCTGGCTCTGTTCACCTCAGCTTTTCAACATTGCAGAAGTACGTTTACCCTCAGCTCTGGGGGAACCATGCTCATCGCTGACTCTGTGAAACAGTGGGTCTATCCTTTCATACAGCAGTGAAGAAACCAAAAACCTTTCCTTTCCTTTCTTTTTTTTGTTGTCTGTACTAGCAAAAGCTATATCCACCATGCACCATGCTGCATGACTTTCAGACACCACTGTGTACAGTGGCTGGAATCTGCCACGCTACATTCAAGCCCATATGCTGTGTACCTACCATACTGTAGCTCAAATCCCTACACCACAGCATCTTTGTACCTTGGCATCTCTATATCTTGACCCACATGAGACATGAAGTAGGAAGCTGGTTTTGGCTCCACTATTATGTATTTAGAAGCCCTTTTTAAACTCTTTTAGGCCTGATGGTAATTTGAGAGGCCCACATTGGGTACCAAATACAGTCGGAATGTTTCCTGTGTCCTGCCTGGACCATGGTTGGGACAAATCTCTCACCCACAGTTCCACAGCATTCTATAAAATAATCACACAGAGGCTTAATATTACTTATAATGGCTTGGCCATTAGCTCAGGCTTATTACTGACTAGCTCTTACACTTAAATTAACCCATAATTCTTATCTATGTGGCTTGGTACCTTTTCTCAGTTCTGCCTTGTCATCTTGCTTCTTCTGTATCTGGCTGGCAACTCTCAACTCAGCCTTCCTCTTCCCAGAATTCTCCTCATCTGCTTGCCCTGCCTATACTTTCTGTCTGGCTACTGGCCAATCAGTGTTTTATTTATCAACCAATCACAGCAACACATATTCACAGCATACAGAACAGAACGACATCCCACAGGAAGCATTGATTGGTTTATAGTTCCCAACAAAAGCAATCCACTTTCTTTATATTTTCTAGGTAATTCAGATCATCAGTGCAATAGACAGAGATGAGTCCGTAGAAGATCACCATTTTTACTTTAATCACTCTGTGGAAGACACAAACAACTCAAGTTTCATACTAACAGACAATCAAGGTAACTCCTCATCTATAAGTGTGTTTGGTGCAATCTAATATCTTTTATACCAGTGGATTTGGAGAACCGATTATTGTTCTTGCAATACTGAAAATAAAATAAAAAGCAATGGCCAAAACGGAAAATAACTCACAATCAATTTTGAAGGACACTGATTCTATTATTCCTCATATTTCTTCAAACTAGAAACACATTTAAAAGTCATGAATAGAGGGGTTGGAGATGTAATTGCTTTGCATATTAAATGTAAGTCTATGAGTTTGATTTATAGCTTTTTGAACTGAAATTTAAAACAGAAAGCTCTCCTTCATTACAAGATACTAGAAAGTCTTATAGACTCTCAAATATTACTATGATGATGACATCATAGGTCTATTGCATCTTGGACTCTGTCAATTATCAATGTAAAGATGAAGAGATAATAATGTATATTTAAATACAGTGAGCTTAGCTTGACTTAATTATGACTATCTGGCAACACTAATTAGGTTACATAAACATAATGTTTAAATCTGTTCTTTACCTTTCAACACAAAGACTTTATTAACTGAATAGTAAGTATTCTGAAGTTAGAATTTTTTAAAGGCAGAATTCCTGCTTCTTCTGTGTAAAAATTATAACTTCTAAAAATGTTTTCTTTAGCTTTTTCATTAACCTTAAAGAACTATTTGCCCACTGTATAGATATATATTTACATTTTCCTTTTCACTCTAACTTTATAAATTAGACAGTCTGGGAGTGAAATGAATGATGTTGTCTTGTGCCTCTTAATTTGATTTTTTGGATACAACTGTTATTTAGGGTAATGGGAAGATACCCTGGTTTGTTTCTGTTGCTGTAATAAAACACTGAATAAAACCAACTTGGCAAGGACAGGGTTTATTTGCTTTATAGTCCATTTTGGTGGCAGCCAGAGCAGGAGCTTGAAGCAGAAAACCACAGAGGCTTACTGGCATGCTTTTTTTTCTGGCTTGTTACACTCTCTTTCTTAGAAAGCCTAGGCTCATGTGCCTAAAGATGGCATTAGAAGGCTTGGCCCTACTACATCTACTTACAATCAAGAAAAGCCAAGCTAATTATGGCATTTTTTTTTGATTGAGGTTCCCTTTTATCCATTATATCAACTGGAAAACCAAGATTAGCTATCACAGAAGGCTACTCAACATTGAAACAAAACAAATAACATACACAAAGACCTAGAAAAGAAAACCTCATAATATTTTGAGAGAAGAGAATTGCGTTAGTGAAAATGTCATTCTAAGTATTGGGGATTTTGAGACAATTTTCACATAAATGGAAGTACTCATTGTTCAGCTTCACTTGTACTTTGAAATGTTCATGAAATACATCACTAATTTCTGTTGTGTTGTTATCTTGATGAATGGAGATGACAAGTAATGAAGGTATGTTTGGAATTTTATATGAAATATAACTTGGTAAAGTCACAGTAAAATGAATATTCTAACAGGATTTCTCTCCAAAATTGAATTATCTCTTTTTCCAATTAGAATGTATATTATTTAAGAGCACATATTATTGTAGTTAGGTTACTGAATATCTTACACATATCGAGGATTTGTGAAATTAATTTGTTCTGAGGGAGTGCTGGGCACAAATAATAAAAATAAAGCTGAGAGTCCTAGTACATGTCTAATGCTTAACAGCCCCTACCAGTACTGATGCCTGAGTACAGAAACATTTCCTTTTCCTTGCACTATGTATTTTTGATATTCCCCAGGACCTTTTGGAACTGACTCAAATAATTCTTCTAACTATATAACTCATTTTCAGAACATTTCAAAATGATTTGGGACTGGATATTTTAATATAAATTTTTTATTTGCCTAGTATGATTATATTTAAATGTTTTTTGCCCTTAGTATTTACATAGTACATATTTAGTTTACATTATTCAAAAAAATTGTTAACATGGATTTCTGTTTTAGATAACACAGCTGCAGTTCTGACAAATAGAACTGGTTTTAGCCTTAAAGAAGAGCCTGTCTTCTCCATGATCATCTTGATTGCTGATAATGGAATCCCATCTCTTACAAGCACAAACACCCTCACCATACAAGTCTGTGACTGTGGAGAAAGTAGAAGCACAGAGATGTGCACTAACAAGGGACTTCTGTTTCTCATGGGATTCAAAACAGAAGTAATAATTGCCATCCTGGTATGCATTATGGTAATATTTGGTAAGTTATGTTGAATGCTACAAACTTTCAATTACAAAAGGAACTCTAGGAGGTAGTTATTCTCTATATGTGTTTATTATCTCAAAACACATTCAAGTTTAATACCAAATACAGTTGGTTTTCAATTCATTGTATTTATTGTGTGATTTGATCCTTAACCACAACTTATTAAATTGGATGGTTTTCTCTATATTATATAAGTGAATAAACCAAAATTCATTACCTACCAGAATAATGAAGAATTGAAACATAGTACAAGAAATACATATTCTGTCAAGGGTTATGTAGCAATTAAGTATTTACTGAAGCTCTGTGTCTTGAAAATAGCAGTAGGCAGAACTCCTGCATCTGAACAGGGCACTGTGAGCAGTACTTTGAAGACCGCATTTCCCAGCGTGTATTACATTGCTATTTCTAATGGTCACATGTTGTATAATACATCACATGGGCTTATTCCTGCTGCATTTCAATGTTTTCCTATGTACTGCTTGAAAAACAGTGAATACATTGATGTAGCCAATCACTCTCTGCCTTTTTGAACTCTTCCCCTAACTGATGTCATCCTGCATTTGTCTTTGTGCAGCTGCCTTTTGTCATTTGAAGTAATGACTTCCAAGATCTTCCATATTGCTGCAAACGGAAGAATGACTTTCAAAAACTATTTCTTTTATTTTTGAGATATTAATATAGTTATATCATTTTATAAATCTCTTTCCACTTCCCATTTACCTTTCTTGCTTTTGTTCAAAATGATGACCATTTTACATTAATTGTATACATATATATATATATATATATATCTGTATGTATGTTCTGAAATACACAAATATAACCTTATCAATCTGTATAGTTTTGCTTTTATGTGTGTTTTGATGGATGACTGTTTGATATTTGATAGCAAAGTGGTATGGGTCTTTAGTTTTGAAGTGATTAAATATTCCTATTTAACTTAAAATTAATTGAGATCATCTATATATTAATTTATTTGATTAAATACACAATGATTATATGTGTATCAAATTTTCAATTTTATGACTGCCTTTCATTTTATTTTGTTTTGTTTATACTTTCAGGTATACCTGTTTTTTTTCAGAGAGCTTCTTTCCTGTGTTTAAGCCTCTACCTTTTAAAGAAAACCCCATTTCTGCTCCACTAAAAATAGACATGTTCTAGACCATAAATAAAAAAAAACTTTTATTTTTCTATTTAAAACTTAGAGGATACTTTTTGCAATAATAAAAAAATGATAGTGTGGATTGTGGAAGACAGAGAATCTAAAGCACTGAACAGAAAGAAATCTCAGTAAAATCACTCTAATTTTAAGTGTTGGCTTATTATTGTTGCTTTTGTAAGCATCCAATTTGTACTCATTTTAAAGACGATACCAGTAAATTGCAAAATGTCTTAAGTGGAGTTTAAACCTGCATATTATTCATTGATTGTGCCTATATTCCTTCATTTTTCTGACCTCCATACCCTGATTTCTCTTCACAAGGAACTTTATCCAAGATGATACAACTTAATTCAATGTAGAGGGCAGTCATTTTTTGATAAAATACTAGAATACTAACCACACTGCCCACTCAGGTTGAAACACTGTAGGGGTGGTTCTAATTTGTTCAATGTGTCTTTTTCAGACATTCAACGTCTATTGTTTCTATGTCACAGCCTAACAACATAACTTTACAAAACATTGTAAAAATATAATCTTTTGGATCCAGCTTTAATTTTGCATATTATTTTCAGAGACTTTTGGAAAAACAGAAGAATCCTAAAATGTTCAATGTATTCAGATATAATTCAGGAATAGCACTAACCTAAGCCTGGACTCCACAAACAACAATACACAACTTCAAGCCAAAAGACATGAGACATATTTTGTTGATGGGAGGTGTGGGTCAACAAAAATATTTGGCAGATTTTCATAAATGCTTCAATTAACATTAGAAAGTCATGTATTGGACGTCTTTTTATTCTACTGTTTGTAGTATAGGAACTGAAATTATATGATGGCTATTTATGTAGTAATTTCAATTCTAAAATAATACATATATTCATTTTTACTTTTAATTTACTTCATTTGGAAGCACAATTATGACCAATACTTATAATTTTATATAATAGCATATGATTATTTTAATAATTTAAAATTTCTAATACTTCTAAGGATATCTTCCTCTGCAACAAGGGTCCAGAATTTACTCTTCTTAACTCACCGTTTACATAATATAATACTTTCTAAGATCATTCACCTTGTAGAGGGATTTCCTTAATTTTTAAAGGTCAATAATTGAGGTGATCTCTGCAGGTGTTAGTCAGCAAAATTAAATGCAAACAGATGAGACTGAAAACTCAGATCAGATTGTCTTTGTGAACCTGTATCAAAACTTCTGGGGAATCTGATACCAGGTTTTTTATTGTCAGCAAATTTAAACACAGTATAATTTGGAATAAAAGTTGCATGGTATAATTCAATCATTGGTGCCCAAGGAAGCGTGATTACATTGGAACTTAAATCATGTTACATGTCATTTCTTCCTAGAAGAAGAGTTCTACAAATAGGCTACCTATACAAGCTTAAAGTCTGAGGAAGGATCTGATCTGATATCAGTCATACAGATAGCAAAGAAGTCATTTAGGCTTTTAGCCACCTCTGGTCCTGGTTGTGGAAGCTTGGGGGGGCGGGGCTACAGAGTTTTTAAGAGCTGTTTAGATTACTAACCACCTCTGGTCTTGTTTTGGTAATAGGAGGTTGATATTGGCTGGATCAACAGATAACATAGATCACCAGGCTGCTAATCACTTCTAGTTCCTAGCTTTTTGATATAAGAACAGGTTTTACATCCAGTCCACATATGCTTAACATTCTCAGTTTTTCTGGATATGTGGGCCCTAGTAGCTTTGTGCTACACTCCCAACAAGTAATATTCCACTCTCTGTTCAAACACACACACACACACACACACACACACACACACACACACACACACACTCACACTAATACAACATAGTAATTAGATTCCATAGTCTTCTTTATCTATGGTGACAATTGTTAGAGTGCACATAAAAGTTTAGCTTTCTTCAGCTCTGTTGATGTTTCAGCATTCAAGAGCAATTGTTGCTTTTGCAAAGATCCAGTTTCTAGTACACCCCTGTATCCCCATGGTTCACAGCTACCTGTAATTCTGTCTTCATAGAGATCTGATTCACTCTTCTAGCCTTCTCAGGTACCTGTACACAGACTTACAAATATGCAAGCACAATATTTATACACATAAAATATAAATAAATCTTTATAAAAACTTTCAGTTATCAGTTGACATAGCCACTATATGTATAAAATAATCAAATTAGTGTTTCATTTTGAATTTTTATAATATTCTGAGAAGTCTTTATCTTATACCTTTTTAAACCTTTTGGTAAAATTCAGCTGCAAAAAATACGATGTCCTTGACTTTTCTTCTTTTTCACAGTAGACTTATTGATCCAATCTCTTTTCCTTTGAATTTGTCTGAATATTTCTCATTTCTCCTCAGTATGGTGTCAGTAGGTTATATGTTCTAGGAATTCATTTCTCCCGTGTTGTCCAACTCATCAATATGTAATTGTTCACAGTGATCTTTCACAATTCCATGTTTTCTGTTATATCAGCTACACCGTCTCATTTTTCTAATTTATTTGGGTCCTGTCTCTATTTTCTACAAGAAATATTACCCACCATTTATCTCTTGGTTATAATTTTAATAAGTTCACCTCATATTTATTTCAAAGACTGCAATAGAAAGTACTGAGGAGGTACATGAGATCTAAAGCCAATGAAGGATTGATTATGGTTGAAACACAAACACAACTCCCCAAAATGTGTTATATTTAGTTATTCTGTTTTTAAACTAAAAATATATTCTGAAACTGTTCAGTTTCTGAATGTTTTAAAAATTATCTCCAATATAGCTACTAATCAGTAGTATGGTTCATATACTTGTTAACTTAGATTTTCTGAAACTATTGTTATATCACAAAATACAAATGAGAATGCTGTTTGAATTATTTTGCATGTAGGTGTCTTCTCTCTTCCTGAAGATATGATGTGATGGCCTTATACTTTCTGTTTCTCACTTGTCGTGTATCATTAATGATAATATATGATTTTCATAAGAATGGAGTCTACCAGTAAGCTTTTATAACAAGGTCTGGTACATAATAAAATTGTATAAATATGTGCATATGTACGCACAGTTTGTAGTCTGTTCATACTATAAATATATATAGTGAATATATATATAGTAGTCAATAAGTATATATATATATATATAGTAGTCTATATAAGATATATATAGTAGTCTATAAATACTAACTTCAAAAATAATTGTGCCATGAGTTTGCTTCAAAGAATACCAAATGGTTCCTTTTCAAAAATTCTATTATCATGGATCATTAGACACTACATACATTCAGTTTGGAAAATATTCTATTATTTTACTTTGTTCTTTTAAGTACTGGAATCAGAATTAACTTACATTTTGAGTTTAAAATTGAGTAAGAGACAAAACAGTTCATGCTATTTTCTTTGCACGTTCCTCTAAACCATCAGCCAGAATCATGGCTGTGCTTCAGATATCATTTTTCTTATCTTACTTATTTCCTTAGAGTCATCGAGTTTAGGGTGATTTCTTTAATTTCTGTCAAGGGCAAAGACTGCAAAATTGACACCATGCTCCATTAGTTAATTTATATTCATCTGTCCTTTTTTCCACCAGGGTTTATCATTTTGATGCTGGCTATAAAGCAGCGGAGAAAGCAAACGCTTATTCCAGAGAAAAGTGAAGAATTTGGAGAGAATATATTTTGCTTTGATGACGAAGGCGGTGGAGAAGAAGATTCAGATGCCTTTGATGTTGTAGAGATGAGAAGCAGCATGGTCATGAGAGAAAGAAAGCCTCGCAAAAGCAAGAGCGTGGAGATAAGGAGCCTGTACAGGCAGTCCCTGCAGGTCGGGCCAGACAGTGCCATATTCAGACAATTCATCCTAGAGAAGCTAGAAGAAGCAAACACAGATCCATGTGCTCCACCCTTTGACTCACTGCAGACCTTTGCTTTTGAAGGCACAGGGTCATCAAGTGGCTCTCTGAGCTCCATAGGATCCAGATCCACTGATCAGGAAGATAATTTTGATTACCTTAATGACTTAGGACCTCGTTTTAAAAGATTAGCATGTATGTTTGGTTCTGCAACGCAACCGAACAATTAAGGCTTCCCTATCTCAACATGCAAGAAGTATTAAGTTGTATATACATGAAATGGTAGGCTTTTGGTAGAATTGCAGTCTCTGGTTTTCTGTCTAGTAGGAGCCCTTTATGTAGAATTATGATCTTTTGAAATACACACTCATGGATATTTCCAGTTCAACACAGAGGTTGGGAGGGATAAAACTAATCATATTTTAGATAACACTGCAAGCCACCCCTACTGTATCACTGAGATGGTCCTCTAAAATTTTTCAGTGTAATCCAATGCAAATTCTCAACAACTCAGAAGGGGAAAATAAGAAATGCACCAAATAAAGCCGTCTGCGCAGTTTTTCATCTGCCCATTCTTTTTACAATGAAGCCTCTATGTGTTCTAAATTCCTGGAACCGTGCAAAGATCAATTTGCTCGTGGGAGAAAATTAAGTGGTTTCATAAAGAGTTACAAATGTTGCTTTATATGTTAGCAGTTTTCTGATTGAGATTCTATGAATCATTTTATTTGGCAACTTTTAAATTTTTGCCAAGATTACACTTTACTACTCTGAATTTAGCTATCTATGCAAAATGAATTAATCACAGTTACCCAGTAACTCACATCACTTCTTCTGAGTTTCTATAGCAAAGGGAAGCAGAAGGTATTCTTAGGGACTTTTCATAGATTGATTTCCTAACTCCAAATGTCAATTCTTTTCATGAAAAACTACAATAACCAAATTCAGGTCAACATTCACTTGCGATTAAATTATTGCTTTTGTAACTCATGGAAAGTTCAGAAATTCTTAAGTATGTTCTGCTTTCTACTAAAACTGTAATAGCCAAATGACAGCAGTATTGTATTCAAATTTGAATTACTATTTACCACAAATGTTACAATCATCTGCTCTGTGTTTCACTATTGGTATAAATAAAACATGATGACACTCTCTGCATTTCTTTTACTGTTAGGAGCTTATCATGTGACTGATCACTCAGTGCCATTAGTTCTTACTGACTTTGAAATCAGATGCAATGGAAACTCCACATCATAGCATTATGGAGGAGTAAATGCTAAGGTGTCAGACACACAACTTTAACATAAATTAGATTATTAGGTAATAAAACATGGTATTTTTAATTGACTTTTCAAGAATGTTTCTTATTATATCAAAATCATGATGGAGTCAAAATTGATATTTGAATATAAAATAATGCAGTGAATACAATGTTCTTCACATTGTTTTGAATGACTATTTTTATTTAATACTGTGTACCTTGAATTTAAGTATGTATATTTATATGAAATATTTTAAGTGACTTTGTATGTATTAGGGCAGATGAATAGTTGTACTTTTCTTTGTAGTCTGAGACTCAAACATCTATATAAGATAATAAATGAATATAAATTTGAAATTGGAATCATTTTGTTTGTGCCACAGTTATCATTACCTTGTAAGAACATGAAACAATCATATTTGAAATACAACAGTTAAGACAGTAAAAGTAGATGAGGCATTGCAAGCTATAATAGATCATTACACGTTAATGTAATATTGTTTTGCTCTTGGAAAAAAGGTATAGAACAGCGAGGAGGTGTTGGCATGCACCTTTAACCCCAGCACTCAGATCTCTGTGAGTTCGAAGCCAAACTGTTCTAGAGTGAGTTCCAGGGCAGCCGGATCTACACAGAGAAACTCTGTCTTAAACATAAGAAAAAAAGTACAAAACAAAAATATTATCAAAAACCCAAAACATATAACTCATATGGAGATGTATGCATTGGGAATTTATTATTCCTATCTTATTGGCCTATTGCTCAATCATATATTGTACAAATTATAAAGAATAAAATCAACCATTTAATGGCTATTTCATAAATTTTAAAATGAGTGTAATGGAATCCTTGCTGAGGAACTGAAAAGTATGATAAAAAGATGATTAAATACAAATAAAATAGAATCAAGAAGAGAAATTAAACTTGGTAATCACAGCAGAGATTTTATGTATTAATCCCACTGGTCATCTGTATAAACAACTTATATATATATGATATAAATTATATAACAATGTGTTTATTGTTCATGACTAGTTACTCTGTGGAGATTTGTTAAAAACACATTGTTCTTTATATAATTATAGGATTGTCAAATGCAGGATACACTGGGAAATTTTCTAATTATATTCACAATTGTTAGTAAAGCACATACCACTTTTAGCCATCTCAGTGAATTTTATCTAGGACTAGGGAATTTATAAACTGCTAGAAGCAATAATGGGCAGTATTGTAATTGTTTATCTTTTGCTTAAACATAAGTGCTGCAAAAGTTCAGCTATCTGCCATGTTGAACACACATTACATAATTTGGAATATTTTAATAAAATCTAAATTAACATAAATAGTTATGCATATATTCTATCTTTATATTAACAATATTTTTACTCATCTCACAATCTTACACATAAGCTTCACATTTCCATTGTTTTAAATAAGCAATATTTAAAGTTATTTAAAAAGAGTACAAACAGTACTATATTTCTCAGAACATATTTTGTGCCTTTTGATATGAGTATGAATAAATTCATTTTAATTTAACTAGTTGTGTGAACATTGTCTGATTTTTGTGAACTTTACAATCTGAAGCGCAGTAGCTTGTTTGTAGCTCCAAGCCAAGCAAAGTTATGAGTTTTCAATAAATAGGGGCATTCCAGCTTTAGAAATACTGCAAAGACAGTAGAATCTAAGAAGAAGCTTAATTCACTCAACCAGAGAATGTTTCACATGGATAAATAACAGACATAAAGTCCTTGAGATGGGTCTCTGAATATATAATGTATGATGCACTTTTGGAGAGACCAATCGTAGGTTCAGTATCTTCCTAGAACACAAAGGCAGTAGGATTCAAAAAGCTTCAGCATATTTATAGTGATCTTAACTCTCCTCTTCCCACCACACTCTGTGCTTCGGAGGACCATGAGCAGTGGCTACATTAGTACAGGACACACATTTTACTAACCTTGAAGAATTGATGAGGTCTTCTACAACATAGTAAATAAGTTCTTGTGAATGTTTGAAAATAACCAAGAGCTGTGGAGCATTCTAACTAATATTTGGCCCCTTTGGGTATCAGAACAAATCAATGCAAAGATATCTACAACTGAATAAAGAAAAACATTGTATTGATGATTCACTTCTAGTTAAAAATTAATAAGAAGACTTTATATATTAATATCATTCAAATTCTATATAATAAAATTCCAATAACAATATACAATTCCATTTGCTATTTAAAACCTAAGCAAGAATTCAAATAAAATATAATTATAGCAGTCATAGAATAGGTCAGACCATAGTAAAACAGTTTACTCAATTTTATTCCATACTCTTCTATTCATATTGATATTTAAAATATGACCTATATTAGTAACTTTCACAGTATAAAATTATATAGTTCTGGTATGCATGAAACTAGAAATGGTAATTCAAATACTTCAGGACTAAAGAAGTAAGAAAATCCAAAGAATTTTATTACCATAAAGAAAGTGGAGTACCTCTCTGTACTAATTTTAAGCATTTCTATAATTTGCCTTATTTGTATGCTAGATAAATGGTCTATAAAGTTTACTTTTAATTATTTTCTAGCTTCTAACATTTTTGCTGTCTAACCTTGGGCAAATTATTTAAAACATTTTCCCTTGACACCTAGATCTATGCAATAGGAATATTAAGAATGCAGGAAACTTTTGTAAAATCCAGCTGAATTTCTAATATACAAGGAATGTATGTATTATATTATACTATACCCAAAATATGTATACATGATACACATAATGCACAGCAGATATTGCACACATTTACCTGCTGTTATTACTGAAATAATGACAATTATTACATTATTAATGTTAGCTTCAGGAAGTCCTAGACATACCATTTTATGTAGCTACTAGAATTAAAACGGATGAGGAAAACAAGAAAATTAGTTAATTTGGGAAAATAATTTGCTTGCTTTTCTTTTCTGCTCCCTCCCACTGTTCCCTCAGGGTATTATTTCATTATTACCAAAGGAAGAAATTAATTGCTTTTGTTATGCATTATGCATGGAATTTTCTGTTGGAAAATAATTTCTCTATGGCATTTATCTGGGAGAGAATGTAGAAAGTTATGTACCAACCTACCTTTTATAGCAACTTATTCTGGTATACTTATTTCATAAACAAATCTCTTAAATTAGAGTTGGTATTGTTCACTTTGCAAGTGATGAAAGAACTGACTTATGTAAGAATTGTATTAGAACTACATGAAAGAAAGGAACATAAATTTGCTAATTCATCTAATAGTGTTTCTGGCAAATGTGTTGCCCACGTCTGACATTTGTTATTCATAATTCTCCATTTATAATTTTTGAAAAAATGTTAAATTGGAAGTCAATTGTTTTCACCTGTGACAAGACAAAAGGAAACTTTCATCCCTAAGTTAAGTTTATCCTCCCTGTTCTCTTTGAAATACATTAGAGTACACATTGCCATGTGTTCTGAAATTTAGAAATTTCCACCATCTCTCTCATCTCTGAGCCAGTGCTGCAACTTTTAGGTAGTAGTATAGAATGTATAAAACCTCAAAATTCAGAAAATTTCTTATTATCACAAATGACATCTATGTTATTCAGGAAGACTACTCTGTAAAGTTAATTATCTATGCTATCTCTATTTAAAACTAGCACATTTTTCATAATATTAAATTGGCATACAGAGCAATGCATCCAAATATTTGAAAATATTTTGAATTGTAATAATTATATAGATGTATATTGACTATTATATATTTATTAATAATATTCTATAACTATTGCATATCATAAAATATCTTTTCCAATACTATAATTTACATGAGCAAAGGTCTTTTCTTTATAACATATCAGGCATTTCCATATTACTTTATATTTTTATTATCGTTAAATAGGCAGTATGCTCTTAAATACAATGATATTGGTAGAACTGTGAAAATTCAAGCTTGTTTTCACTTATGCTAAATAAAATGATAAATATGAAGACGCCATTTTGTTAATAAAATAACAAATATCAAGTATATTATACTTCTAGTATCTATTTTACATGTAGATTTACTGAGCATTTTCATGTAAATAGGTAGATATTCAAATGTATGGTTTTTTTTGTTTTTTGAGACAAAGAGTCCTCTAACTAACACTGGCCTTCAATTTGTTGTGTAGCCAGAAATGATCTTGCACCTCTGATCTACCTACCATCACCTACTGTTTGCTGAGAATATAGGAACATACCACACTGCTTAATTTGGGAAGTGCAGGAGATCTAATCCATATCTAATCTCTCTGTGTGTGTGTAGGCCAGAGTATGTTTAGACCAACAACACAAGTCCATGTAAACTAAAGAGAAACAGATGCTCCTCTGTAAAGTAGAGAGTGAGCTGTGTCATTTCCAAATTCAGTATCACTCTTGCACTCACATCTGATGCTCACAGGTTTCCTGCAGTTCAGTTCCAGGGATGCCTAATTATAAGTAAATATATAATTATAATACATAATTATACATACTTTCCAAATAATTGAGAAAGTGCCTGTGTTTGAAATATATTTCAAAATTTCATAATCCTATAAATGTGTCCATTAGATTATTTGATTAGAGAAAATAACTGTAGTTTATTAGAGAAAGTAAATTTACAAGAAAAGCTCAAGGGAATTTGGTATTTGGTTGTGTGAATGATGCTAGTCTTGCAGCTAGGTAAGTATTTTATCAAATTAACTACATCCCCATCTCCTGAAGAGAATTTTCACTAAATAAATATTGCTGTGTCTTGTGTGAGAAAATATTTCTCACAGAAAACCCTCCGAACATAACTGAAGACTCAAGGGAACTTTGTCCTTGGAGCTTTGTGCAAAACTTGAAGGCAGTACAGAATGGCTGAGTGTCTCCTTCCCAGCACTTGAAACTGTTCATACAACATTGATGAGGCTTTGTGAGTCTTGCTATTTCAGCCTTTCCTTAGCCTGTAAGTTACATTAGCCCTTCTCTAACAGGGAGTACATCAGCTCAGGGCATTGACTACCTTTGTGCCAATGTCAACATTACCTGCCTGCCTGCCTCAGAAGAGGAGAAAGTAAGTAAATATTAACAGGAAACAGCACCAGCATGCACAGACTTTTATATTATGTTAGGATCCTAAGTTTTGACAATTTCCTCAGATTTGTTTTTATTTTATTTTGGTTTGTTTTTTGCTTTTGTTTATAATAGTAATAAATGTCAATTAACAAATTCATTAAATATGCAGACATTGCTAGTACCAAGAGTAATAGCTTTGCTTTTATGGCTGAATCATGACAGAGTATTGGCATTTCAGATCACATAGTGCTTGCAGTTGTAAAGTTCTGATATCGTGTAATGTGTTTTGTTTTTGAACAAGTGCTGTACAAGCCAGTGGAACTGTGAGATTTGAAATGAAAGAAAGATTTTGAAGGTAGAGTCTTCATTCCATGCTGATTCTTGCTTTACCACATGCTGAGCCGTTCCAAAAACTAAGTAATACTGTTACATCAGGTATGCCACTGCCTAGTGTGGAAGCCAGCCCCATAGTTCACTCTTCTAGTTACTTTCATAATATATATATATTATGTATATATATATATATATATAATATATATTATATATATATTTATGATTCTATTATAACTGCTAATGGTTTTTCTTGAAGTTTGAAAGCTTAGAAGAAATGAATATACCTGAAATGGATAGTCCCTTTGAGAGACTTTGAGGGAACCACAACATCATCACCTTTATAAGAAATTTGGTAAGTTCTTTTTCTCCATGCTTTCCCTTAATGCAAGTAGAAATGATTCACCTTGTGACTCTTATAATTAGCCTTTGTCCTAAGAGGTATCCCCATATTAAAGAATATCAGAATAATAATGATTTTTAAATATCATATCTATTATGGTTTACACTAGTAATTCAGCAAGGGATATTGGTTAGAAAGCTCAGGTAAGGAGAAAGAGTCCCTGGGGCAGTCTAGCATGGAGTTCATATTCTTAATATTTTCAAAAGTGACATATTATATAATTAAACTGCATAAAGAAATGTGTGACACAATATGTCTCTGTAGTGTTCCTTAGCTACAAACAAAAAATAAAATTAAAAAGGAAAGAAATGATAGGCAATGTAAATTTTGGCAAATTTCATTGCTTAATCAATAAATTAGAGAGTTTCACTGGAGTGGAATTTAATATTTTTAATTGGTATTTTTTAGATTTTATTATATTGTTCCATATTCTAAAAAGCCTATGTGTTTACACACATGCCATTGTAAGGAGGAGATCATATTAGCAGATGGTAAGAATACATCCTTATGACAAGTTCATTTTAGTTTCCAGGACATCAGTACGCATGAAACATGAAATTCAACTGTTTATCACTCTGAATATAGTTACAGAAGAATTAACACCTACAACACTTCTGTAAATGCTGAGAAAACCAAACATCTCAAAATCCCATCAGACATGGGTTGACAACATTTTTTTTTTAATTTTTATTTTGAAATACAATTAAGTTCTACATATCAGCCACAGATTCCCTTGTTCTCCCCCCTCCCGCCCCCCTCACCTTCCCCCTAGCCTGCCCCCCATTCCAATCTCCTCCAGGGCAAAGCATTCCCCACAGACTGAGATCAACCTGGTGGACTCAGTCCAGGTAGGTCCAGTCCCCTCCTCCCAGGCCAAGCCAAGGGACCCTGCATAGGCCCCAGGTTTCAAACAGCCGACTCATGCAATGAGCACATGACCCGGTGCCACTGCCTGGATGCCTCCCAAACAGATCAGGCCAATCAACTGTCTTACCCACTCAGAGGGCCTGATCCAGTTGGTAACCCCTCAGCCATTGGTTCATATTTCATGTGTTTCCGTTTGTTTGGCTATTTGTCTCTGTGCTTTATCCGACCTTGGTCTCAACAATTCTCTCTCATATAAACCCTCCTCATTCTCGCTAATTGGACTCCCAGAGATCCACCTGGGGCCTAGTCATGGATCTCTGCATCCAGATCCCTCAGTAGTTGGATGAGGTTTCTAGCACGACAATTAGGGTGTTTGGTCATCTCATCACCAGAGTAGGGGGTTGACAACATTTTAATTGCCACAGCAGGGAGGATAAACAAGAAAAACACAAAGAGGCCAGGGGAAATTATAGATAAGACTCTACAGCCATTAACTATGCTGAAGAAGATACAACAATTATGATTTGGGGTTTTGTTTTGTGGTTGTTGTTATTTTTCTTTTTATGGGGGGTACTTACCATAAGTTATTAAAAAGAGTAATTATATTTCTACCTGCTATTATATATATATATGTATATATATATACATATATATATATTTGTTGAAACTCCTCAAAAAATAGAATTACATTCATTATTTAAATATTAAATGGGATTAAAATGTATTTGTACATTTTCTTCATTTTAATTCTATTTTTTATTAGAATTTCTTTATTGCATTCCCATATTTTAATTTATAAAAAATAAAGAATGTTGTTTTCTGAAGATTTTTTTCATGTGAATGTGTGAATGTATCAGTGAAGTGATTATTCTGAAATCATGAGAAAAATAGATACTCCTTTATACTGTCTCTGTCAGGTGTTTAATGGCAACACTAATAAATGAACAGAAATATTTTGAGTAATTACTTAAGAATTATGTTGGATGGATTTGTTTTCAGTAACGGATACTTGCAAAATACATACATAATTCATTTCTTTTTTATTTTTTTGAAAATTAATTTTGTGTCATATAATTTATTCTGATTATAGTTTCCCAGCCATCTGCTCTTCCAAGGTCCTCCTCTCATTCCATCCTCTCTGGATCCACTCCCTTTCTGTCTCTCCTTAGAAAGAACAGACTTCTAAGAGATAACAACCAAACATAAAAACATAAAATATAAAAAGGTGAAACAAGAACTATCATACTGAAATTTGGCACTGCAATCTAACAGTAGGAAAAGGATCCCAAGAACAGGCACAAAATTCAAAGACCTCCTCTTTTTCATTATAAAGCTTTCCATAAAAATACTAAGCTAACAGTTTAATATATACACAAAGGACCTGATGCAAACCCATGAAGTCCATGTGCTTGCTGCTTCAGTATCTGTGAGCTCATCTGTGCCTTACTTAGCTGGTTCAGAAGAGCATGGTCTCCTACTATCCTCCATCTCTTCTGGTTCTTAAAATATTTCTGCCTACTCTTCTACGAGATTAACTGAACTCTTGGTGTGGGGAAAGGAATTTGATGGAAACTTCAATTTAGACTCCACATAATACCTGGCTGTGGGTTTCTGCATCTGTTCCCCTTGGCTTTCAGAAGAAGCCTGTCTGATGATGACTAACCAAGGCACTGATTAAGGAATATAACAGAATGTCATTAAGAATCATTGTAATACTTTTACACCAGTAGTTTTTAGTTTTACCCTACATCTCTGGGCCATCTAGACTCTGGTTCTTGAATACCCAAGCAATGTTGGGTATGGGTGCCTTCTCATGTGTGGGCCTTCGATAAATCAGACATCTGTTGGCTACTTCTATATGCTCTGGATCACTATTGCCCTAGAATGATTTGCAGGCATAACTGTTTGTAGGTCAATGGTTTTGTAGCTGGGTTGGTGTCACCTTTCTCTTTCAGTAGAGTGCAGAATACTTTTCCACACCAAAGAGACTATAAGATAGGGGTGAGGGCTCCTTTTGGGCACCAGTTTGACTTCTCCATGTTAATGAATTGCATGGGTGTTACCTGGGCAATGAGCTTCACTGCATTTTTCTGGAGAGCAGCCTTTTAGCAACAACCTATATTGTTTGGTGACTCCTATGGGACCTTGGCCAACAACTCAACCAAATGCAAACCAGTACTGCCCCTAGAAGCCTTGCTTGGCTAAAGGAGATGGCCAGCTGAGACTCCATGTCCCTCATTAAAAAAGTCTTCATTAGGATCACTTTCATAGATTCTAGGAAGTTGCAACTATACTAGGTTTCAACAACATACCCTCAATCCTACTCCAGTTCCAACCATATCTCCCTGAACTCTCTTGCCTTATCCCATATCTCCCAACCTAATGCACTATACTACTGTCCCCATTTACCAAAAAATATACCTGTAAAATCTGTTCTATATCCCCCTTCAGGGGAGAACCTTGTCCTCCCACCGACGGTCCTTCTTTACCTAACCTCTCTGGGTCTACTGAGTATAGCTTGGTTATATGGCTATATGGTTAAATGGCTAATGATCCCTTACAAGTTAATGCATATCATATTAAACTTTCTGGGTCTGGGTAAACTCAGTCAGGGTGATATTTTTTTCTAGTTCCACTGATTTTCCTACAAATTTCATGATGCCATTTTTTTAACAGCTGAGTAATAGACCATTGTGTAAATATACCACATTTTCTTTGTCCATTCTTCTGTTGAGGATCATCTAAGTAGTTTCCAGTTTCTGGTTACTATGAATAAACCCATAACGAACATGGTTGATGAAGTGCCCTTGTGATAGGATTGAGTGTCCTTAGGATATATTCCCATAAGTGATATAACTGGGTCTTGAGACTGAACTATTTCCAACTTCCAAAGAAACCAACCTATTGATTTTGATAGTGGCTGTATAAGTTTGGACTCCCACCAGCAATGGAAGAGTGTTACCCTTGCTCTACATCCTCTAGAGCATGAGCTATCACTTGTGTTATTGATCTTAGCCATTCTGACAAGTGTAAGGTGGAATCTCAAAGTAGTTTTGACTTGTATTTCCCTCATGTCTAAGGATGTTGAACATATTTTTAAGTGGTTTTGAGCCATTTGAGATTCCTTTATAGAGAATTCTCTGTTTTGATCTGTTCCAAAATTTTAATTGGATTTTTTTAATCTAGTTTCTTGAGTTCTTTATATATTTTGGAAAATTTTCCTCTATCAGAGGTGGAATTGGTATGAATATTTTCCCATTCTATAAGCTGTTATTGTGCCAGATGTACAGTGTCCTTTGCCTGACAGAAGCTTTTCAGTTTCATGATGTTCAGTTTCATAATTGTTGATCTTAGTGCCTGAACTATTAATGTTCTGTTCAGAAAGTTATTTCCTATGCCAATTTGTTTAAGGCTTTTCTCACTTTCTTTTTTATAAGGTTCAATGTATCTGGTTTTATGTTGAGATCTTTTATCCACTTGGGCTTGTGTTCTATGCAGGGTGATAAATGTGAATCTATTTGCGTTCTTGTATACATCCACTTTGACCAGCACTATTTGTTGAAGATGCTGTCTTTTTCCCAGTGTGTACTTCTGACTTCATCAAACATCAGGTGTTCATATGTGTGTAGATTTATGCCTAGGTCTTTAATTTGATTCCATTGATCAACCTGTCCATTTTTATTTCAGGACCATGTGTTTTTCTGTTGTTGTTTTTTGGGTTTTTTTTGTTATTACTATAGCTGTGTAATTGAACTTGAAATCAGGAATGATGGGACATCCAGCAGTTCTTATATGGTTCAGGATTGTTTTAGCTATGCTGGTCTTTGCCCATTGTTTGCTGTTGTTGTTTCCATATGAAGCTGAGAATTATTTCTTTCATAGTCTGAAAGAATTGTGTTATTATTTTGATAGGGCTTTCATTGAATCTGTAGATTGCTTTTAGTATGATGACTAAATTTACTATGTTAATCCTACTGATCCATGAGCATGAAAAATCTTTTCATCTTCTGATATCTTCCTCAATTTCTTTCTTCAATGACTTGAAGATATTTTATCATACAAGTTATCACTTGCTTTGTTAGAGTTAGCACACAATATTTTATATTATTGAGGCTATTATGAAATGTGTTGTTTTCCTGATTTTTTTCTCAGTTTGCTTGTCATTTGTTTATAGGTGGGCTATTGATTTTTTTAGTTAATTTGGATGTATCTACTGTGCTAAAAGGTTTATCAGCTCTACGAGTTCCCTTGATGAATTTTTAGGGTCACTTATACATACAAACTTATCATCGGCAAATAATGATACATTGACTTCTTCCTTTCCATTTTGTGTACCTATGACCTCCTTCAGTTTTCTTATTGCTCTAGCAAAAATTCAAGTACTATACTAAAAAAAGGTCTGGAGAAAGTAGGGGGCCATGCTTTTTCTGATTTTAGTGTAACTGTTTTGAGTTTCTCTACATTTAATTTGTTGTTGACTATAGGCTTGTTGTAAATTGCCTTTATTATGTTGACATATATCTCTTGTATCCCTAATCTGTCCAGGAGTACTGAATTTTGTCAAATGACTTTTCTGCATATAATATGATGATCCTCTCTCTCTCTCTCTCTCTCTCTCTCTCTCTCTCTCTCTCTCTCTCTGTGTGTGTGTGTGTGTGCATGTGTGTGTGTGTGTGTGTGTGCTTCTTTCAATCTGTTCTTATGGTGAATTACATTTACTACTTTTTGTATATTGAACTATCCCTACTTATCTGGGATGAACCCTACTTGATCATGTTGGATGATCTTTTTGATATGTTTTTGTATTCAGTTTGCAAGTATTTTACTGAGTATTTTTGCATCTATGTTCATGAGGGTATTTGATTGGTCTGTAGTTCTCTTTCTTTGTTCGGTCTGTATATGGTTCAGATATCAGGGTAAATGTGTTCTCTTAACATTAGTTTGGCAATGTTCCATCTGTTTCCATTTTGGAGAATAACTTTAGGAGTATTGGTGTTATTTCTTTATTAGAATTCTGGTAGAATTCTGTGCTAAAATCTTCTGGCCCTGGTCTTCTTTTTATTGGGAGATGGTTAATGACTGCTTCTATTTCACTACTGGTTATTGATCTATTTAAATAGTTTGTCTGATCTTGATTTAACTTTTGTAAGTGGAACTTATTGAGAAATTATCCATTTCTTTTACATTTTTCAATTTGGTGGAGTACAGGCTTTTAGTCTCTGTCCCCATGATTCCCTACATTTCCTTGGTATCTGTTGTTACATCCCCTTTTTTCTTTTCTAACTTCATTAATTTGTATATCTGCTCTTTGTCTTTGACTTTGTTTGGATAAGGTTTTGTCTATCCTGTAGATTTTCTCAAAGAATCAACTGTTTGTTTCATTGATTCTTTGTATTATCTATCTGTTCCTAGTTTATTGATTTCAGCTCATATTTTTATGATTTTTTGCTTTCTACTCTTTTTGAGTGTGATTACTTCTTTTTGTCCTAGAACTTTCAGGTATGCTGTTAAGTTTTGTTTTTCTTGTTTGTAGCCACTTATTTTTTTGAACTTGCTTGCTGGCACTGCTTTCATTTGCCCTTGTAAGTTTGAGTATGCTATTTTATCATTTTCACTGAATTCTTTAATTTCTCCCAATATTTCTGCCTTGACCCATATTTTATTCAGTAGAAGTTGTTCAGTTTTCATGAATTTATAAACTTCCTATTGGTTCAGTTGTGCTTGATATCCTGCTTCAACCCATGGTAGTCTGATAGGATACAGAGGGTTAATTGAATTCTCTTTCATATGTTGAAACTTGTTTTGTGTCTATATATTTGGACAATTTTAGAGAAACTTCCATGAGGTTCTGAGAAGATGTAGTCTTTAGCGTTTGGGTGAAATTTTCCATAGATATCTCCTACATCCATTTGGTTTTTAATGTCTGTTAGTGCCATCATTTCTGTTTAGTTTTTGGCTAGATTGTTGGGAGACCTTGCTTGTCAGAGGTTTCAGTCTACCATGGCCTGGCAGCTCTCTCCAAGCTCAGGAACATGGGTGACTTCCTCCTCAGCAAGACTTCCTGTTCTCTACATACTCTTATTTGGAGAAGGTCTCTAAGCCTCATGTCCAGATCTTAACTAAAAGCTGTCCCTAAGCCTGGATGCTGGATTTTTCTCTAGTGTGACCCTTGTCTCCCTCCCACTTTGAGGACTAGAGGCTGACGATCTCCAAGGAAGAAGGAGAACCTCAGTTAGTGCCCTCAAATAGTAGGTGTAGCTAGAGTTTTCCTGGTCCTTCCTGGCTCATGGTCAGGACAAATCTCTCACCCACCAGTCCTGTAGCTGCTCAGACCCAACTGAGTAAACACACAGAGACTCATATTGCTTACAAACTTTATGGCCATGGCAAGCTTCTTGCTATCTAGTTCTTCTATCTTAAATTAACCAATTTCTATTAATCTATACCTTGTCATGTGGCTCATGGCCCACTGGCATCTTCATATGTTGCTTGTCATGGTGGCTGGCAGCATCTTTCTGCCTCAGCATTCCACTTCCCAGAATTCTCCTCTCTGCTTGTCCTGCCTATACTTCCTGCCTGGATACTGGCCAATTAGCATTTTATTTATGCAGAGTGGTATCCACAGCAATCCAGAACAAGTAGAATTTGTGGGTACTCCCTTGGAACTCACCAGTATGTAGTGGCATTTTTTGCTTGGCCATCCTTCAGAGGACCAGCAACAATCTTTCTTCTTTCTTCCTCTCGTTTCTGAAATGGGAAATTCTGCTTCTCCTCAGGTACTCTCTCCTATTATCCTCACTTTTTCATAATGAACAGCTTAAAGTTTTAATGTTTGAATGCAGCTACGGGTGGGAGCAGCCTGTCCTGCTGCCACAATGGCTGGGCCTGTGACTTATGCTTCAGCCACAGTGGATGGGCAGCCATGGATGGGCAGGTCCTCTGACTCCAGCTGCAGCAGAGCTGCTCACCACGGGGAGCCTATGTCTGGGCCACCGCTTGCATGCAGTCTATGCATGGGGGAGGGGCTTGTGTTTCCACCCTTCCATGCACAGGCAGGGTCCTATGACTCTTCAGTGCGGTGGGCAGGGCAGAAGGGAGCTCCGAGCTGCAGACAGAGTGTCTGTGGGGTCGCAGGTTGCTACTGCTGAGGTGCTGGTGTGAGCGATCAAAAAACTCCAAACACTGCTTGCGTCTGTCTGCTCTTTTCTTAAAGTGTGTTAAGTGTCCTGTTCTATGTTTGCTACAACGTGGGAGTCAGAGATGAAAAGGCTCCTGACCCTCCCACCTCCTACAGTGTCTGCAGCTGCTGCTTCTCTCCTGGAGTCTTCTTCTTACTCTAGGCTGTCATGTGCTATCTCTCAGTTCTTAACTGCACTCCTGCAGCTACTATTTTTCTCTACCCTGTTTATACTATCCACATTGGCACCTTTATGCTTCTCTGACTCATGCAGCCTGCTGAACCCAAGTTGAAATCTCCTCTTGTTCTCTCTCCTCTCTCCCATGAGCTGGAGTCCTGCCTGCCACAGCCTAGAAGACCACTTTAAAAAAAAAAAAATCTTTTCTCTACCTTAAGATTATGATGCAAATTCTTGTCTCAGAATTTTGTAAGTTGCCCTTCAAGCAAGGTTCAGAATGTCTACAATTCGGAATAAAAGGTCTTTCTCATGGAAAGTTTTGTTTCTTTGTTTCTCAGTAAAGTTGTATGTGCCTGTGTCATTAGAATGTGTGTTTGTGTGTTCTGTTGTTCACCGATGTCGTTTATATGTGTCTGGAGACAGAAATGGGTTGGTTCTCTTTGCCGCTACCATCTTTACTGTTTTTGCAATCACCGCCACAGTGTGGGTCTCCCTGTGGCTGGACCGCAGAATACACTTCTGAACTCTGGTCACTGGATTTGGATTAACGAAAGTTCAGATATCCATTTTGGTCTAGAAAACATTAAAGTTATTTTGTCCTCACCTGACCCAGAGATCCAAACAAAACAGCCAAAAAAATTAGACTTGGTTTGTGGAAACATTCTACAACTCAAAATTTGTAAGTTCATTTTATTAAATTTGGTTAAAAATGTTAAATCTATAAAAAATGTTAACATAAAAACTAGTAAGAAATGGTTAATGCTTTAAAAATCTCTACATAATTAGGGTGTTTGGCCATCCCATCACCAGAGTAGGTCAGTTCGGACTGTCTCTCGACCATTGCCAGCAGTCTGTTGTGGGGGTATCAACACCCTAATTGTGGTGCTAGAAACCTCATCCAACTACTGAGGGATCTGGATGCAGAGATCCATGACTAGGCCCCAGGTGGATCTCTGGGAGTCCAATTAGCGAGAATGAGAAGGGTTTATATGAGCAAGAATTGTTGAGACCAAGGTTGGATAAAGCACAGAGACAAATAGCCAAACGAACGGAAACACATGAAATATAAACCAATGGCTGAGGGGTCACCAACTGGATCAGGCCCTCTGAGTGGGTGAGACAGTTGATTGGCCTGATCTGTTTGGGAGGCATCCAGGCAGTGGCACCCGGTCCTGTGCTCATTGCATGAGTCGGCTGTTTGAAACCTGGGGCCTATGCAGGGTCCCTTGGCTCGGCCTGGGAGGAGGGGACTGGACCTACCTGGACTGAGTCTACCAGGTTGATCTCAGTCTGTGGGGAATGCTTTGCCCTGGAGGAGATGGGAATGGGGGGCGGGCTGGGGGGAAGGTGAGGGGGGCGGGAAGGGGGAGAACAAGGGAATCTGTGGCTGATATGTAGAACTGAATTGTATTGCAAAATAAAAATAAAAAAAAAATCTATACATAAGTAATCTTAAAGAAACAATGTGACATGATCCCATTATGTCATATAAACAAAAAATCTGGCTTGCTGCCATATCTAGACAGCCACATCTTTGCTAGGGTTTGGGAAGACAGATGCCTTGAGACTTCACCATTAAATAATTAAAATTGACCACATGGAGTGAGCCTACCAAGGAGACAACAATAAGATCTCCAGGATATTTTATATTAGAATGAATTATTGTGTGATAATCCATCTCTTGTCCTAAAATCAAAGGCTATAAATATATCCCAGATATTAAATATTAAGTAATCTACACTATTAGAGCTTGCTTTTACTTTATTTGGATTATGGATGTGCCCTGTTTTTCCCTTCTTGAAATAAAAAAAGGGTACTAGGTTTTTTGAAAGATCTTGAAACTTTTTAAGAAAAAAAAAGTTAAAATTTTGCATTTAAATTACAAAACTGCCAAATCTATATTAAGAAACATCTTTTGAAAATATTTAGTATTTTTAAGGCTTAAGTTCATAAAATAATTTATTATAATGTCTTTCTTAATATAAAAACTTGATAAATAAATAACTAACATAAACAAACAGGCAGTTCTGTAGCTGGAGTTTTCCTGTGTCCACCCGGCTCCTACAGCTGCTCAGACCCAAATAAACACACAGAGACGTATATTACTTGTAAACTGTATGGCTTTGGCAGGCTTCTTGCTATCTACTTCTTATTATCTTAGATTAACCCATTTCTATTAATCTATAAGTTTCCACATGGCTTATGGCTTACCGGTACTTTAACATCTTGCTTCCTCTGTGTCTAGCTGGCTACTCCTGACACAGCCTTTCCTTCCCAAAACTCTCCTCTCTGCTTATTGCACCTATACTATACTTCCTGCCTGGCTACTGGCCAATCAGCATTTTATTTATCAATTAATCAGAGCAACACATTCACAGCATACACAAAGACATCCCCAGCATAGTTCCTTTGCCAAAGCTTCAGCTACCTTCCTAGTATTCTTCATGTGTAAAATTCAGGCCATAAGCCTCACTTTCCTGAGAGCTAATTCTAGGTCTAGACACAGTTTATCTTACTACCAGACTCAGAAGAAGAAGAAGAAGAAGAAGAAGAAGAAGAAGAAGAAGAAGAAGAAGAAGAAGAAGAAGGAGAAGGAGATAAACTCATAAAATAGGTTTCAATGTAACTTTTATTATTTCTATATTAAAAAAAAACCAACTCTTTTCAATGACTGCTCTCAGTGTCAGTGAACCACCACCTGCTTTTGTGATAAATGATCAAATAAAAAATTATGTAAAGTTTATATAATGTTTGAGAACACAAAAGCTTAAGTTATAAAAATCTAAGAAAATGTTTTAGGGCCTAAGAAAGTGATTTAAGGTAAGTATAAAGGCCTAAAGACACAAACAAAATGGCTTAAGATACGTAAATGCAAGTTATAGAAGTCTAAAGATATCAAGAATTGAATTATAAGGATCTAAAAAAATGTTTGAGGTATGTACACAGATTCAATATTTAAAGAGGTATGTAAAAATGCTTCAGATTTCTTTCCCTCACTATGCTAATATTATAGTAAGACTTTAAAAGCTCAGAGTTTTAGCATTAAATAATACAGTTCTGACAAGTTATTAATCTAGCTCTGGTAAGAAACTGACTTCATTGTTTAGTCATAAGCTCAAGATTTTAAGTTTCCCTTAGTTGTCCTCTAATATAGACTAGATGATATTTCTCATTGGATAAAGACATCTCTGTCCAATCTATATCTCAACTGATTTCTACTTTACTGACAATCACTATCTGTATCGTATAAACTGCTGAGCTCTGGACTTGCTGAAAGCTGATGTTAACCAGTCCAACTGATAAGAATCCTCCCCATCCCTTCACCTGGAGCAGCTAATCAGATACTTCTGAAAAATGCCCCATTTCCCAGCCTTCTACTAGAATTTCAGCCTTCCTGCACCCTGACTACCTATGCCCTAGTTCAGCTGAAAGCAACCACAGAAGAGAGTACATCATCCCTGCCACCACAACAGTTGCTAGATAAAGCCAAGTAAAAAGAAATCTCCCTGACATACGGGACAAAACAGCTACCTATAATGCCCATTGACATAACAAAATGGGCTCAGATTTATCAACAAATAGATTCATTAATTAACATTATTCTATAATGTGATAGGACACTTAATTTGCTCTATAGAAAACAAAGAGATATTATCCATCATAGGACTTTTGACTCTTTAGTTTTGTTGATTACTATTGGGTCTTATACCATTAATATAATAACTAAATGATAGTTCATGGTATAATTAACTTGATGGTTATTAGATTCTAATGTAAATTGGAATCCATAATTGAGTCAAAAATTTGACCCAAGATACAAATTCAGGGAGAGATGCTAAAACCCCCACCTGCTCAAAGACCAGATTACTTCCTGGAACTCTGGGAGTTGTAGTTCTTAAAAGATAACACCTGCACAAAGGACCAGGTAACTTCCTAGGACTATAAAAATTGTAGTTCTTTAAAAAAATAACAACAAAGTCTCATAAAAGGTACAGTGGCATATGTATAAGCCCCAATAACACCTATATCAAGGTCACACAGCTTTAAAGTTTCCAGATAGTGGTCCTTGTAGCTGCAAGTTTTCCTGTGTCCTCCCAGTGTGCAGCAGCTCAGACCCAAGTAAACATACAGAAGCTTATATTAATTAAAACTGCTCAGCCATTAGGTCAGGCTTACTACTGACTAGCTCTTATACTTAAACTCAGCCCATTTCTGTTAATATGTTGCCATGTTTTCCTTGATTTACCTGTGTGCCATTACATGCTGCTCCCTGGACGACAGGCTGGAATCTTTTTTTTTTTTTTTTTTTTTTTTTTTTTTTTTTTTTTTTTTTTTTTTTACTGTGAAAATTTTTATTACTGTCTCTTGTGGTAAAATAACATCTTACACAAATAAAGTCACCTGGTTGGTTCTGGAATGAGGATCTTGGGTAAGTGGGAAGGACAGAGATGTTTCTCATGTTCTGTGAAAAACAGATTTACAGGGAAAATAGACTTTCACAATTTCGATGAAATCACACGATCCTTTGTGAAACAAGGTGGAGGGGAACCTACCTCCCCCGCCCGCCTGTGGCTATGATGCTCTGGACACGGAATGTGGACACTGTCAGGATCTGAGTCTGTGGTCAGGCCCAGGCTGGAATCTTATGACTCAGCCTTCTTCTTCCCAGAATTCTCCTTGTCTGCTTACCCCACCTATACTTCCTACCTGGCTACTAGCCAATGAGTGTTTTACTAAACCAGTGTACAAAAGCAACACCCCATAGCATTTCCCCCTTTTTGTTTAATTAAGAAGTAAAGTTTTAATTTTAAAACAGTAAAATTACATATAACAAATAGCTATCAAACAAGAATTATAGTTACAATATCTAGTCTATTTGTATTTGGCAAAATTAAAGAAAATATTCTGTCTATCTTACATTTGTGAGTCTAAGGTTTCATATCTAATTTATCTTTTATACTAACCAAGAAAAATTATAACTATCAAGTCTTCAACTACATCAAAGACCTCAGAAGGATATAATATTACCTAAGTAAACAGGAAGTGCATTATAAGCAACTTACAAAAATCTAGACTGACAGAGACAGCTGGCTGCCTGGACAGTCACCTAAAGTTCCTCTGCAATGTTGGGGCATCCATTTTTAACCAATAGGCTTAGAGTCTCTCAGTCACTTCTCTCTGTGTCCTGCAGAATGTCTGGTACTTTCTTCTGTGAAGCAGGAACCTGAAGGACCATTTTGCCTTGCGAAGTTCAGTGGTCACCTTCCTATGGGTCCTGCATGTCCAGTACATATAACATTTTGTCAACCAGTCCAGGCAAGAACAGTTTCTTGCCAAATGGCTATTTTTTGCCAAGAAGATAAACTCCACATAGAGTGTCTTCGATGCCCAACTTTCTCTTTGAAGTAAATTGGTGCTGCCAGGAACAGACTTGTCCCATGGTCTAGAAAGTCTAAGTTTTTCAAACATTTTAAATGCCATATTAAAATTACCTACCTAACTGAATTATATCTATGCATACCTAGAAAACTTAACTAACATGACTACAAGTTTGATTATCATAGATGATTAACTATTAATCTGTATTTCTTAATTATCCATCACAATTTAAATGAGCTGTACAAATATAATACCTTAAACAAGAGTAGAAATATACATACAGTATAAGAAAATTAACTTTAAATTTGTAAAAAACTAAAATCTATAGCAATGTAAAACATTTTAAACAAGTTGCTCTTTAAAAGTAGGTTCAACAATCCATTCTTTTTTATCCTATCATATCTATATTCTATATTTCCATATCATGTCCCCCTTTCTTCTTTTAGAAAGATATTGACCATGACCTATAACAATTTGTAACCAACAACCTAAACAAAGATGAACATCCATAATCCATTTTTTGGGAATGTGGGCATAGTTTTCTAGGCTGCTTACTGCTGATTAAGAGCACTGTATTCTCATGGGGATCCTGAGAAAATTAAGAATTATAGTTAAGTTCTGACTGAAATAGTCCGTGAGGCTGCATTGTCTGAGCCAACTGCCTTGAAGTTGTTCTGGATGTTGAATCATCTGGGCCATGGTGGGTCTTGGCTGGTAAATTCATATTAGCCTGGAAGCAAACCCCAAGTTTTCATTTTCTGTGGAAAGAAAAGCAGAACCTCTTTTCCAAAGCAACATATCCATACACATAAATTTTGAAATCAAGATACCTTATATATATATATATATATATATATATATATATATATATATATATATATTTGATTTAACTCAGCAGTTTTTACAATCAAATGTCTCTGCAGTTAAAAATTACAAAGACAACACAATCCAGATGCTCTGTATGATTTCCATCTTTAAGTGACTTACTTTTTATATTATTTTACTTTCTCTTTAAAGACTTTATTTTTTTAAACTTTTTTTAATTTAATTTAATTTTATTTTAAAATATACTTCAGTTCTACATATCAGCCACAGATTCCCTTGTTCTCCCCCCTCCTGCCCCCCTCCCCTTCTCCCCAGCCTACCTTCCATTCTCACCTCCTCCAGGGCAAAGCCTCCCCCGAGGAATGAGATCACCCTGGTAGACACAGTCCAGGCATGTCCAGTCCCCCCTTCCCAGGCCGAGCCAAGAAACCCTGGATAAGCCCCAGGTTTCAAACAGCCAACTCATGCAATGAGCACAGGACCCGGTCCCACTGCCTGGATGCCTCCCAAACAGATCAAGCCAATCCACTATCTCACCCATTCAGAGGGCCTGATTCAGTTGGGGGCCCCTCAGCCATTGGTTCATAGTTCATGTGTTTCCATTTGTTTGGCTCTTTGTCCCTGTACTTTATCCAACCTTGGCCACAACAATTCTTACTCATATAAACCCTCCTCTTTCTCACTAATTGGACTCCCAGAGATACACCCAAGGCCTAGCCATGGATCTCTGCATCCAGTTCCCTCAGTCATTGGATGGGGTTTCTAGCATGACAATTAGGGTGTTTGCCCATCTCATCACTAGAGTAGGTCAGTTTGGCTGTCTCTCGACCATTGCCATCAGTCTATTGTGGAGGTATCTTGTGGATTTCTGTGGGCCTCTCTGTCACTTTGCTTCTTCCTATTCTCATGTGGTCTTCATTTATCATGGTCTACTACTCCTTGTTCTCCCTCTCTGTTCTTGATCCAGCTGGGATCTCCCGCTCCCCCAAGCTCTCTTTCCCTTGACCCTTGCCCTTCATTACCCCCACTCATGTCCAGGCTGTTCATGTAAATCTCATCCATTTCTCCATTATTGGGTGATCCCCGTGTCTTTCTTGGGGTCCTGTTTTCCAGGTAGCCCTCCCTAGTGATGTGAGTAGCAGTCTAGTCATCCTTGTTACACATCTAGTATCCTCCTATGAGTGAGTACATACCATGTTTGTCTTTCTGAGTCTGGGTTACCTCACTCAGGATGATTTTTTTCTAGATCCATTCATTTGCCTGCAAACCTCATGATGTCATTGTTTTTCTCTGCTGAGTAGTAGTTCATTGTGTATATGTACCACATTTTATTTATCCATTCTTCAGTTGAAGGGCATCTAGGTTGTTTCCAGGTTCTGGCTCTTACAAACAATGCTGATATGAACATAGCTGAGCAAGTGCCCTTGTGGTAAGATTGAGCATTCCTTGGTATAGCTGGATTTTGGGGGAGATGGATTCCCAACTTTCTAAGAAAGAGCCATATTGATTTCCAAAATGGTTGTACAAGCTTGCATTCCCACCAGCAATGGAGGAGAGCTCCCCTAGCTCCACATCCTCTCCAGCATAAGGTGTCTTCAGTGTTTTTGATCTTAGCCATTCTGACAGGCGTAAGTTGGTATCTCAGAGTTGTTCTAATTTGCATTTCCCTGATAATTAGGGATGTTGAGCAATTCCTTAAATGTCTTTCAGCCATTTGAGTTTCCTCTGTTGAGAATTCTCTGTTTAGTTCTATAGCCCATTTCTTAATTGGACTGTTGGGCATTTTGGTGTCTAATTTTTTGAGTTCATTATATATTCTGGATATCAGTCCTCTGTCAGATGTGGGGTTGGTGAAGAACTTTTCCCATTCTGTAGGCTGTCACTTTGCCTTGTTGACTGTATCCTTTGCTCAACAAAAGCTTCTCAGTTTCAAGAGGTCCCATTGATTGATTGTTTTTCTCAGTGTCTATGCTACTGGTTTTAGGAAGTGATCTCCTATGTCAATGCGTTCAAGACCACTTCCTACTTTCTTTTCTAGCAGGTTCAGAGTAGCTGGATTTATGTTGAGGTCCTTGATCCACTCGGACTTAAGTTTTGAGCTCAGTGATAGATATGGATCTATTTACAGCTTTCTACATGTTGATATCCAGTTATGCCAGCACCATTTGTTGAAGATGCTTTTTTTTTTCCATTGTACACTTTTGGCTTCTTTGTCAAAAATTATATGTTCATAGGTGTGCGAATTAATGTCAGGGTCTTTTTTTTTTTTTTTTTTTTTTTTTTTTTTTTTTTTACTTTTTTTTTTTTTTTTTTTAATTTTTATTTTGCAATACAATTCAGTTCTACATATCAGCCACAGATTCCCTTGTTCTCCCCCCTCCCGCCCCCCTCACCTTCCCCCCAGCCCGCCCCCCATTCCAATCTCCTCCAGGGCAAAGCCTTCCCCACAGACTGAGATCAACCTGGTGGACTCAGTCCAGGTAGGTCCAGTCCCCTCCTCCCATGCTGAGCCAAGGGACCCTGCATAGGCCCCAGGTTTCAAACAGCCAACTCATGCAATGAGCACAGGACCCGGTCCCACTGCCTGGATGCCTCCCAAACAGATCAGGCCAATCAACTGTCTCAGCCACTCAGAGGGCCTGATCCAGTTGGTGACCCCTCAGCCATTGGTTCATATTTCATGTGTTTCCGTTTGTTTGGCTATTTGTCTCTGTGCTTTATCCGACCTTGGTCTCAACAATTCTCTCTCGTATAAACCCTCCTCATTCTCGCTAATTGGACTCCCAGAGATCCACCTGGGGCCTAGTCATGGATCTCTGCCTCCAGGTCCATCAGTAGTTGGATGAGGTTTCTAGCACGACAATTAGGGTGTTTGGCCATCCCATCACCAGAGTAGGTCAGTTCGGATTGTCGCTCGACCATTGCCAGCAGTCTGTTGTGGGGGTATCTTTGTGGATTTCTGTGGGCCTCTCTAGCACTTTGTTTCTTCCTATTCTCATGTGGTCTTCATTTACCATGGTCTCCTATTCCTTGTTCTCCCTCTCTGTTTTTGATCCAGCTGGGATCTCCCACTCACCCAAGCTCTCTTTCCCTCGACCCTCGCCCTTCACTACCCCCACTCCTGTCCAGGCTGTTCATGTAGATCTCATTCCACTTCTCTGTCGTTGGGCGATCCCTGTGTCTTTCTTGGGGTCCTGTTTTCCAGGTAGCCTGCCTGGTGATGTGAGTAGCAGTCCAGTCATCCTTGTTCCACATCTAGTATCCTGTTATGAGTGAGTACATACCATGTTTGTCTTTCTGAGTCTGGGATACCTCACTCAGGATGATTTTTTCTAGATCCATCCATTTGTCTGCAAACCTCATGATGTCATTGTTTTTCTCTGCTGAGTAGTATTCCATTGTGTATATGTACCACATTTTGTTTATCCATTCTTCAGTTGAAGGGCATCTAGGTTGTTTCCATGTTCTGGCTATTACAAACAGCGCTGATATGAACATAGCTGAACAAGTGCTCTTGTGGTGTGGTTGAGCATTCCTTGGGTATATGCCCAAGAGTGGTATAGCTGGATCTTGGGGGAGATGGATTCCCAATTTTCTAAGAAATCGCCATATTGATTTCCAAAGTGGTTGTACAAGCTTGCATTCCCACCAGCAGTGGAGGAGAGTTCCCCTAGCTCCACATCCTCTCCAGCATAAGGTGTCTTCAGTGTTTTTGATCTTAGCCATTCTGACAGGCGTAAGGTGGTATCTCAGAGTTGTTTTGATTTGCATTTCCCTGATGATTAGGGATGTTGAGCAATTCCTTAAATGTCTTTCAGCCATTTGAGCTTCCTCTGTTGAGAATTCTCTGTTTAGTTCTATAGCCCATTTCTTAATTGGACTGTTGGGCATTTTGATGTCTAATTTCTTGAGTTCCTTATATATTCTGGATATCAGTCCTCTGTCAGATGTGGGGCTGGTGAAGATCTTTTCCCATTCTGTAGGCTGTCGCTTTGCCTTGTTGATTGTATCCTTTGCTCTACAAAAGCTTCTCAGTTTCAAGAGGTCCCATTGATTGATTGTTTCTCTCAGTGTCTGTGCTACTGGTGTTCTATTTAGGAAGTGGTCTCCTATGCCAATGCGATCAAGACTACTTCCTATTTTCTCTTCTAGCAGGTTCAGAGTAGCTGGATTTATGTTGAGGTCCTTGATCCACTTCGACTTAAGTTTTGTTCACAGTGATAGATATGGATCTATTTGCAGCCTTCTACATGTTGATATCCAGTTTTGCCAGCACCATTTGTTGAAGATGCTTTCTTTTATCCATTGTGCACTTTTGGCTTCTTTGTCAAAAATTATTTGTTCATAGGTGTGCGGATTAATATCAGGGTCTTCAATTAGATTCCATTGGTCCACGTGTCGGTTTTTATGGCAGTACCAAGCTGTTTTTATTACTGTAGCTCTATAGTAGAGCTTGAAGTCAGGGATCGTGATGCCTCCAGAGTTTGTGTTATTGTACAGGATTCTTTTGGCTATCCTGGGTTTTTTGTTTTTCCATATGAAGTTGAATATTATTCTTTCCAGGTCTGTGATAAATTGTGTTGGTATTTTGATGGGGATTGCATTGAATCTGTAGATTGCTTTTGGTAAGATTGCCATTTTTACTATGTTAGTCCTGCCTATCCATGAGCATGGGAGATCTTTCCATTTCCTGACATCTTCTTCAATTTCTTTTTTCAGGGACTTAAAGTTCTTGTCATATAGGTCCTTCACTTGCTTGGTTAGTGTTACCCCAAGGTATTTTATGTCATTTGTGGCTATAGTAAAGGGTGATGTATCTCTGATTTCCTTCTCTGCTTCTTTGTCCATTGTATATAGGACGGCTACTGATTTTTTTGATTTGATCTTGTATCCTGCTATGTTGCTGAAGGTGTTTATAAGCTGTATCAGTTCCTTGGTGGAATCTTTGGGGTTGCTCAAGTATACTATCATGTCATCTGCAAATAGGGAAAGTTTGACTTCTTCCTTTCCAATTTGTATCCCCTTAATCTCCTTATGTTGTCTTATGGCTGTGGCTAGAACTTCAAGTACTATATTGAATAAGTATGGGGAGAGCGGACAGCGTTGCCTCGTTCCTGATTTTAGTGGAATTGCTTTGAGTTTCTCTCCATTTAATTTGATGTTGGCTGTTGGCTTGCTGTAAATTGCCTTTTTTTATATTTAGGTATGTTCCCTGTATTGCTGATCGCTCCAAGACCTTTATCATGAAGGGGTGTTGGATTTTGTCAAATGCCTTTTCATCATCTAGTGAGATGATCATGTGGGTTTTTTCTTTGAGTTTGTTTATATGGTGTATCACATTGACAGACTTTCGTATGTTGAACCATCCTTGCATCCCTGGAATGAATCCTACTTGATCATGGTGGATAATTGTTTTGATGTGTTCTTGGAGTCTGTTTGCCAGTATTTTATTGAGTATTTTTGCATCAATGTTCATGAGGGAGATCGGTCTGTAGTTCTCTTTCTTTGTTGTATGCTTGTTTGGTTTAGGAATCAGGCTAATTGTAGCCTCATAGAAGGCGTTTGGTAATGTTCCTTCTGTTTCTATTGTGTGGAACAATTTAGAGAGTATTGGTATTAACTCTTCTTTGAAGATCTGGTAGAATTCTGCACTGAAACCATCTGGTCCTGGGCTTTTTTTGGTTGGGAGACTTTTAATGACTGTTTCTATTTCGTTAGGGGTTATTGGACTATTTAAATAGTTTATCTGGTCTTGATTTAATTTAGGTATGTGGTACCTATCCAGAAAATTATCCATTTCTTTTAGGTTTTCCAGTTTTGTGGAATAGAGGTTTTTGAAGTATGACCTGATGATTCTCTGGATTTCCTCAATGTCTGTTGTTATGTCCCCCTTTTCACTTCTGATTTTGTTGATTTGGATGCTCTCTCTCTGTCTTTTGGTTAGTTTGGATAAGGGCTTGTCTATCTTGTTGATTTTCTCAAAGAATCAACTCTTTGTTTCATCAATTTTTTGTATTGTTCTCTTTGTTTCTATTTTATTGATTTCAGCTCTCACTTTGATAATTTCCTGGCATCTATTTTTCCTGGGAGACTTTGCTTCTTCTTGTTCTAGAACTTTCAGGTGTGCTGCTAAGTCACTAGTGTGAGATTTCTCCAGCTTATTTATATGGGCATTTAGTGCTCTGAATTTCCCTCTTAGTACTGCTTTCATAGCATCCCATATGTTTGGATATGTGGTGTCTTCATTTTTGTTGATCTCTAGGAAGTCTTTAATTTCTTTCTTTATTTCTTCCTTAACCCATTGGTGATTCAGTTGGGTATTATTCAGTTTCCGTAAGATTGTAGGTTTTCTGTAGTTTTTGTTGTTGTCGAAATCCAACTTTAGACCATGGTGGTTTGATAGAACACAGGAGGTTATTCCAATTGTTTTGTATCTGTTTAGATTTGTTTTGTGGCCAAGTATGTGGTCGATTTTACAGAAGGTTCCATGGGGTGCTGAGAAGAAGGTATATTCTTTTTTGTTAGGATAGAATGTTCTGTAGATGTCGATTAAGTCCATTTGAGTCATGACATCAATTAAGTCCTTTATTTCTCTGTTAAGTTTCAATTTGGGAGATCTGTCCAGTGGTGAAAGTGGGGTGTTGAGGTCTCCCACTATTAATGTGTGGGGTTTTATATGTGATTTAAGCTTTAGTAATGTTTCTTTTACATATGTGGGTACCCTTGTGTTTGGGGCATAAATGTTCAGAATTGAGACTTCATCTTGGTGGATCTTTCCTGTTATGAGTATGTATTGCCCTTCTTGATCTCTTTTGATTGATTTTAGTTTGAAGTCTATTTTGCTGGATATCAGGATGGCTACACCCTCTTGTTTCTTAAGACCGTTTGATTGGAAATTCTTTTCCCAGCCTTTTATTTGTAGGTAGTGTCTATATTTGAATTTGAGATGTGTTTCTTGTATGCAGCAGAAAGATGGGTCCTGCTTTCGTATCCATTCTGTAAGCCTATGTCTTTTTATAGGTGAATTAAGTCCATTGATATTGAGGGATATTAATGTCCAGTGATTGTTCATTCCTGTTATTTTTTGGTGGTGATGTGTGTGTACTTTTCTTCGTTGGGGTTTACTGCTGTGGCTTTATCTATTGCCTGTGTTTTCCAGGGTGTATCTGACTTCCTTAGGTTGGAATTTTCCTTCTAGTGCTTTCTGTAGGGCTGGGTTTGTGGTAAATATTGTTTAAATCTGGCTTTGTCATGGAATGTCTTGTTCACTCCATCTATGATGATTGAAAGTTTTGCTGGGTATATTAGTCTAGTCTGACATCCATGGTCTCTTAGTGTCTGCATTACATCTGTCCAGGTCCTTCTGGCTTTCAAAGTCTCCATTGAGAAATCGGATGTTATTCTGATGGGTTTGCCTTTATATGTCACTTGGCCTTTTTTCTTTGCTGTTCTTAATATTCTTTCTTTATTCTGTACATTTAATTGTTTAATTATTATGTGGTGAGGAGACTTTTTGGGGGGTCTAGTCTGTTTGGTGTTCTATAGGCTTCCTGTATCTTCATAGGCATTTCCTTCTTTAAATTGGGAAAGTTTTCTTCTATGATCTTGTTGAATATATTTTCTGTGCCCTTGAGTTGGTATTCTTCTCCTTCTTCTACCCCTATTATTCGTAGGTTTGCTCTTTTCATGGTGTCCCAAATTTCTTGGACATTTTGGGTCATGACTTTGTTGGCTTTAGTGTTTTCTTTGACTGATGAACCTATTTCTTCTACTGTATCTTCAATGCTAGAGATCCTCTCTTCCATCTCTTGCATTCTGTTGATTATACTTGCATCTGAAATTCCCAATCGTTTTCTCAGATTTTCTATTTCCAGCATTCCCTCTGTTTGTGTCTTCTTCATTTTTTCTATTTCCCTTTTCAGGTCTTGGACTGTTTCCTTCATTTGTTTCATTGATTTTTCTTGATTTTCTTTCAGTACTTTATTGTTCTCTTCTAGGACTTTATTGATTTCTTCTAATTTGTTTGCCCTTCCCTCTAGTTGTTTACAGCGTTCTTCACATTTTTTTGTCTTTTTCTCTACACAAGCCTCTAGCTTCTTCATGATGTCATTCATAAGGCTATTTTCTTCTGCTTCTTCCAATTTCTGATGTTCAGGTCTAGGTGTTGGAGGAGGGCTAGGGCCTGGTGATACTGTATTGCTATTCATTTTGTTGTATGTGTTTCTGCCTTGACGTCTGTCCATCTCCTTGTGGTTCATTCTTGGCCTTATCTGCACACTTGGTTCAGACAGAGCTGACAGATTCAGGAAGTTTCTCTCTCTTGTCCAGATGGGAGCTCTCTTGTCCAAATTGGAAGTCCCGGGCAGGATGGGAGCTCTTCTCTCTCTCTCTCTCTCTCTCTCTCTCTCTCTCTCTCTCTCTCTCCTCTCTCTCTCCTCCAGAAGGGAAGTCCAGGGCAAGATGGTAGCTGGGGGCCGGCCTCTAAGTCTCAGGAAGAGGCTTGGAGCTCGAGCGGATGGGTGTGGGGGCAGGGCGTGGAGACTGCAGGGTCTGCCAGGGGTCTTGGAGAAGGGGATCCTTCCCAGTGGGGCTAGAAGGGAACCTGCCCAGTGGCCAGAATCTGGGGCCAAGTTGGGCAGGTCTTCCCCAGAGTGGCTAGAGCCCAGGGATGGGGTCAGGGGCCAGGAGTGTATTCTTATTTGAGTAGGTGTGGCCCTTTTGGAGGAAGTATATCACTTGGGTGGGCTTTTAGTTTTCAAATATTCAGGTAGGTCTTTCTCTTCCTGCTGCCTGTTGATCCTGTTTAAAATTCTCAGGTACCTCTCCAGCACTATATCTTTGTGTATCCTGCCATGATTCAGACAGTGATGATAAACTAAATTTCTGAACTATAAGCCAACTCCAATTAAATGGTTTCCTTTATAAGAGTTACCATGGTCATCGTGTCTATTCACACCAATAAATACCCTAACTAAGAAAGTCCCATTAAAGAACATTGTAACTAACTGGTAATGTCTGTGATCAGCCATTGCATTCTGTCTCTTTGAATTATCTTTGAATACTAAAATGTATGATATATTACACATTAATATATTTATTCCTAAAGGTAGTCTTTCCTGCTTTACCACAGGTCAACTTTCTTATGAGGGCTGTGCTGCTTTATTCCAAAGGGAATTAATACTGATCTTAAGTGCCAGACAGATGGAGTCCATATTGTTACCAACCACAGCTGAAATTTTAAAAGAGTTCCATTTCAGTGTATTTTGCAAGGACCACTCTTGGTAAAGTATCGTTAGGAAGATTGTTCAAGGAACCATTCTCAGCTAAAGATATGCCTCACCATGGATGTTAGACACTGTTTCTGAAAACAGAGGGTGTAAGTGTGAGGAAGGAAAGAATTAACAGTAAACCAGGTAAAATATGTCTGGGAATAATAAAATTCTCAGCTAATTTACTCTGATGTTTTCAATCTGGAAGATGATTTAGATATATACAAACTTGAGGTAAGATATATGCCTGAGGTAAGAATCCTACACATCAAAAAGTCAGTGGTGTGGGAAGCCCTTTCTTGAAGAGTGGATAAAGCTTTAAGCAAAACAGCTTTTTTTTTTAAGGAAAACATTAGCTCTAACCCACTATGAGGCAATAGTCTGGAAACATGGAGAAACATTCCAAGATTCTGAAAGAGATTACTATCCACAGTGCTATAGCATCAAATCCAACATTCTTTCAAAAATGATAAATACGCTAATAATGTTTAAAACATTGCCTTATGATGTATACACAATTTGCTTTGTTTATAACGCAAAGATGCTCAACATCATCTTAGTAAAAGTTACTGCAGAGACATAGCCTGAATATCTGGTACTCCTTATGTGTGTCCTTAGATCTTTCATCTATTTTTTATTTCTTTGAAAATTAATAAGTCCTATCTTCTTTCAATTTCTAAAATACTGTCACGTTTTCAAATAGTGGAATAAATCCTTAAATTCTTACTTCTTATAAATTCTATCAACTTCTATGGTTTTATTGTTAATCTTTGGATTTATAGAAAAGATAAATGAGTATTTGTTTACTAAACAATTCTTTAGCTAAAATAATATTTAAAAAGTTTATTTTTATTTTAAATTTCTTATATTGTTCAGTTTCATAATCTGTAATTGTTCTCCTGTTTTCATAGCAAACATTTCTTTGTATATATTTTGTAGTAATTTAAGCATGGCAAGTGTTTCTTTTACAGTTTATATTTCTTCTTTATACTTCATTCTATAGTCCTCATAGTACATACACTCTGTATTCAATTTTTAGGTGAAATTTTCACTGTTTTTTGGGGGGGTATTTTTCAATAAATTGTTAGTAGGGCAGTCTCCTTGTACTCTCTGTGGACACTGTCATTTTCCTCAATAAAGCTGTTAACAGTCCCTTCTCCTTGAACTGTAGCCTTCAGTTACTATAACAGGCTTTGATGTTGCCAGTTGGATTTACTTTGATGTGTTTCTAAAGACTGTGGAGAAAAAAAAATCAATCCCTGGTGTTTTTGTATGTGTTTTGATGTCTTTTCAAATCTAATTTTTTTCTAACATGAAGAAATTCACAACTATATTTCTATTAGTTTCTATCATTCTGAGTTAGCTTCTTTCAGCCTCTCACCTTAATCACTTTCATCCTTAAAATGTCAATATTCACCATGTTCTCCAGAGATTATGACATGCAAATATGCTTGTGAGAGAATTAAGAATTTGTTAAAACATATCTTAGATCTATAAAACATCATGATTTAAGTTGAACTTATATCAATTTTATTAAGGAACTTTTAAAGATAAAAGCAAAGTAGCAAGAAGAGCTATAGTATAGTGCAGAGCCATAGCTTTGTGGCTTCAGGTGAATGTTTTCACTGGGAGAAAGGACATTTCTCAGTAATTATGACAAAAGGAACATTAAGGTACATGTATGATAAATAGCCTTTACTTTGGGGAAAATAATATAATAATGAGATTCCACAAACAGAATTGTTCTAATACTGGGTTTCTATTGCTGTGAAGAGATACCATGACAATGATAACTCTTATAAAGAAAAAGGTTAAATTGAAGGATGGCTTACAGTTCAGAGGTGTAGATCATTATTATTATGGTGGGACATGGTGGCATGCAGGCAGACATAGTGCTGGAGAAGTAGCTGAGAGACCTGCATCTGGGTGTACAGGCAAGAGGAAGAGATTGACACTGGGCCCTGTGTTAGCATATAAAACATCAAAGCCCACCCCCAGTGACATGCCTCCTCTGAAAATGCCACACTGCTGTGGGATGTCTTTCTCTATGCTGTGAATATATGTTGTTCTCATTGGTTAACAAATAAGCTGCTCTGACCTATGGCAAGGCAGCTTAGAGGCAGGCAGGAAGTCCAAGCAGAGATACAGGAAAGAGAAAGGTGGGGTGAGAGAGATGCCAACCTGCTGCAGAAAGAGTAACAAGATGTCAGCAGACCAGTAACAGTATGGACATGGGCCATTCAGCAAAACGTAGGTTAATAGGAATGGGTTATGTTATACAAGATAGCTAGCAAAAAGCCTGAGCCATAGACCAAACAGTTTATAATTAACATTAAGCCTCAGAGTAAATATTTTATAAGTGGCTGCAAGGAGATTCATCCAGACCTCAGGGCCAGGCAGGACTGTAACTGGAGTTTTCTCCAGTCCAAGATAGCCCCACAGACCCTGCAACCACTTATAAATTAATCACTCAGAAGCTCTTATTAATTAAACAGCTCAGCCTTTAGCTCAGGCCTACCACTGTCTAGCTCTTATACTTAAACTCAGCCCATTTCTGTTAATCTATATGTCACCACATGTTCCATGGCTTTACCCACTGCCTTTACATGCTGCTCCCTGGACGGCAGGCTGGTATCTCCTCCCCTCAGCCTTTCACTTCCCAGACTTCTCCTCTCTCTTTGTCCCACCTACACTTCCTGCCTGGCTACTGGCCAATCAGCATTTTATTTGTCAATCAATCATCCATAGCACAGGACTAGTAAAACTTCTGGCTACATTTGGTGCCCTCCATTGGGTATTGATCCACATAAACCTAAAACACACAGAAATGGAGCCACAAGCAACTTCCTAGTTCATGTCTCTCATGCAGGCTATTGTAAAGATGCCATGGCATTTGAGCTTGAACACAGCATGGTGGATGCCCACCATCATATACCAAGGCATCTCTAAGCTGAGAAGTGCACTTTGTGGTGGATTTAGCTTTTTCCATCACAGATTCAAACAAAAAAGGGCCAGGTGGTAGTGGTGCATGCCTTTAATCTCAGCCCTTGGAAGGCAGCGCCATCCAGATCTCTGTGAGTTGAAGGCCAGCCTGGGCTACAGAGTGAGTTCCAGGAAAGGCACAAAGCTACACAGAGAAACCCTGAAAAACAAAAACAAAAACAAACAAACAAACAAAGGTCTCTGAGGTACATGCTTCTTAATAGAGACGTAGACCCACTGCTTCCTAGAGTTGGTGATGAGCATAGCTCCGAGAGCTGGTGGTAAATGTACGTCCACCATGTTGGAATGTCAAAGGAGATGGAGTCAACAACCAAAGTCATTGTGTAGCTTAGCAGTTTAAAATCTCTTCTAGCCATAAAATGACTATAAATACAAAATAAGACAGATTCAGATGAAATAAATCTCTTAATGGTTTATAATATGTCTAAAAAGGTATATTAGTTTGAAAGAGATAGAAGGATTATAGGCATTTATATAAAGAAATAGATGATTTTAAAAATAAAGTCTTTAAAGAGAAAGTAAAAGTAATATAAAAGTTAACCCTCATCAAGATGAAAATAACATAAAGAATCTGGATACTGTATTTTATTATATTGTCTTTGGGATTTTAAACTATAGAAAGACGTATAGTTGTAGGGACTACTAAGTTAAACTAATACATATATTTTAGTGATATCTTGACTTCAAAATGTATATCTAAGAATACATTGCTTTGGAAAAGAGGTTCTGCTTTTGTTTCCACAGAAGATAAGAACCTATGGATTTCTTCCAGACTCATAGGCTTTCATCAACCAAGACCCCCTGAAAGGTCTTCCATGACAATCATAGCCCAGATGATCCAACATCCAAAACGAAGTCAAAGCAACTGACTGAGGCAACCCAGCCTCACAGACTACTACAGCAAAGATTTAACTATAGTTCTTAATTTTCTCAGGATTCCTATAAGATTGCTGATGTCCCCAGTCAGCAGGAAGTAGTATGGGAAGCTACACCCAATTTCCCAAAATATTATCTATGGATATTTATTTTTATTTAAAGTGGGTTGATTACAAATGCAATCTCTTTCTAAAGAAGAAAGGTTGATATGATATAGAAATGTATGGTATAGAAATGATAGGACAAAAGAAGAGAATACTGAAACTACTTTAATCCAAAAAAACTATTAATCTTACATATTTTACATTAGTATAAATTTGGGTTATTGATACAAATTTAAAGTTAATTTTGATATACTGCATATATATTTCAACTCTTAAGGTACTGTGTCTATGTAACTCATTAAAAATTGTAATGTATAATGTATAATTAAGAAATGCAGATTAAAAATTATTCACCTATGATAATCAAACTTATAATCATGTTAGTTAAGTTTTCTAGGTATACATAGATATATTTCAATTAGGTAGGTAATCTTCAAACACTTCAAAGACCTACAGCATTTAAAACATTTTAAAAACTTAGACTTTTCTGGACAGTGAGACATGTCTGTTCCTGGCAGCACCAATTTACTTCAAAGAGGAAGATGGGCAATGGAGACATTCCATATGGAGTTTATCTTTTTAGAAAAACTGGCCAGCTGGGCAAAAAACTGCTCTTACCTAGACTGTTTGACGGTATGTTGTATAAACATACAGAACTCATAGGGAAGTGAACACTAAACTTGGTCAAATCAAGACAAGATTATTCACAGAATAAACTGCAAGCCATTCTTCAGGACACAGAGGAAAGAGACTGATGAAATTTGACAAAATAGGCAAACAGTTTTTCAAATTTCCTGCTTCAATGAAAAATCTGCCAGATACACTAGACCTATAGGCTGAAAATGGATAATGCCCCATCATTGCAGAAGAACTTGGATGACTATCTTGGCAGTCAAATGTCTCTGCCATTTCTAGAATTTTGGAAGTTGCTTACAATGCATTTCCTGTTTATTTATGTAATATTATATCCCTCTGGGGTCTTTGATGAAGTTGATGACTAGATAGTTATAGTTATAGCTTTCTTTAAGCATGATAAAAGGTAAATTATATATAAAACTTTAGACTCACATAGATAGAATAGATGACAAAATATTTTCTTTAATTTTCCCAAACACAAATAGACTAGATATTGTAACTGTAATTCTTACTTGATAACTGTTTTGTTATATATAATTTTACTATGTAAAAGTTAAAATCTTCCTTTTGTATTAGACAGAAAAGGGAAAGTGCTGTGGGATGTCTTTCTGTATACTGTGAATATATGTTTTTTCCATTAGATAATAAATAAGCTGCTTTGGCCTATGGCAAGGCAGCTTGGATGCAGGCAGAGATACAGGAAGGAGAAAAGTGTATCATATGTTGGCAAAAGTGTTGGCAGCCACCCCCACTCCCACTGTTAGGAATCCCTCAAGAACACCAAGCTACTCAAACTTAAGGCATATTCAGAGGACCTAGGTCAGACTGTACAGACTTTCTGATCTCTGAAAGATTCTTCCAGGACTTCCTCTTGAGTCCAAGTCTAATGATTCTATGGAGTATGTTCTCTTGATGTACCTGACCCCTTTGGTCCCACTCTATATTACTTCCCAGGCTCTGTGTAATGTTTGACCGTGGGACTCTGTATCTGTTGCTGGATGAAATTGTTCTATTTTCTTTGTTGTATTTTCTGCTAGTCTCTGGTCCAAGAATACTCTGCCAGCAGGACACATTGTAGGTCAAAGATTTTGAGGCTGGGTTGGTGTCCTAATTCCTCCACTTGAGGCCTTGCCTGGTTACAGTAGATGGCTCATTCAGGTTCCATGTTCCTCATTATTAGGAGTCTCTTCTTAGTGTTACTCTTGTAGATTCCATGGAGTTTCTATTGTACTAGCTTTCCACATCACTCAAAAATGATTACCAATTCTACTTGTTTTTCCCAGTATCTCCCTCCAGTTTATCCAACCTTTTCCCAAGCTACAAAGTTCTGCTACTTACTGAGGCTGGAGCATGCCCCCCTCATTAAATTATACCAGATTTATTTTATCCATGGTTTCCTGCACGGTCTAAGCTTGGATATACTGGAAATTGCTCTGTAGACTAGGCTGGCTTCAAACTCAGAAGTCTGCCAGTCTCTACCTTCAGATTGCTGGCATTAAAGGCATGTACAACCGCATCAGGCTCTTAAATTTTTCTTTAATTACTTTACACAACTTGTCAACTTAGTTGGGTGGGATCTTGCCTTGGGCTGACCATTCCTTTTATTGAATGTATTAATCTTTTAATCTCCTTGAGCATAGGGAATAGTTTCATTCTACTTGTTTGTGCTCCTTTTATCCTAAAGTTGTATACTTTTTTTTTCCCTCGCTCAGCTTGCTTTATAAGCATGAACACTTCTGATCACAAGACAGAGTCAATACCAAGCTGTTTTGAGATTTCCTCTGGCAGTGGAATTAATTCACATCTCTCCACATTTGCCTTAGGAAGATTCTTTGGACAAGGATAAAAGCAGCTATGCTACATTCTTTACTAAAATATAACAAAAATGATCTCTAGGCCACATGTTAACATTCTTCTCATCTGAAACATCTTGATACAGGCCCCCAATGTTCACAAAATCACACTCAGCACCACACTCTTCCATTATCCTACTAGTATAGGCCATTAGTACCCATTTCTTTGTTAGGGTTTCTATTCCTTGAACAAAAATCCATGACCTAAAACCAAGTTGGAGAGGAAATGATTTTTTTGGCTTATACTTCCACATTGCTGGTCATCACTGAAGGAAGTCAGGACAGAAACTCAAACAGGGCAGATCCTGTAGGTAAGATCTGATACAGTGGCCATAAAGGGGTATTGATTATTGGGTTGCTTCACCTGATATCTGCTTTTCAGATGGTAATAAGTATAGGTGCTGATTTCTGAGTGTGTCTTTGTTGGATGTGTGTTTTGTTATATGGCTTCTGTTTCCTCTTTGGTCTTCTGGTCTTTGTGGCCTGTATTTTGGTTCAGGGGCTTGACCTCTGATCCAGTGGGGAGTCTCTATCCAACTTGTGGCCTGGCCTTCTTGTGGCTAGCTTGGCCTTTGTTGCAGCAAGATATCTTTCTTCTTTTGACTGTTGTGGTCTGAACCTATTCTGAGTAGTGTGGCCTGCATCTGAGCAGTAGAAGTTGGGGGCTGGGGTTGTCCATAGGTCTTACAATGACTTGTGAGGGGGATAGCAGTGGAATGGATTTGGGGAACAGAATCTGGGGAGTGGGTCAGTTCAGCTGACCCACAGGTCACTCATCTTTTCTTTTAACTGATATGTTCTGCACCTGAAGAGTGCATGTCATCAGCGTTTGTGGTGGGGTCAGCAGTGGGACAATAAATGAGATATAAGGCCATGGGCAGTAGAATGGGTCTTTAGAAACAGACTCTAGTAAATGGGACAGTTCAGCTTGCAGAGAAGTCACTTACCTTCTATTCCAACAGGTGTGGCCTGTGCCTGAGCCCTAATCCATTACTTGTAACTTGACTCTCATGCCAGAAGCATGTGACTGAAGCTGCCAAGTTTTGCTACTTTCTGAGGCTGGAACGTGATCCTCTCATTCAATTTCTCACCAAATTTCTGTTTTCCATGGTTTCTTTCACTGCTGAAGCTTAATTGTCCTGGAACTTGCTCTTTAGGCCAGCCTAGCCTTGAACTCTGAAATCTACATGACTCTCCCTATCCAGTTCTGGGATGAAAGGCATGTGCCACCCTGCCCAGCTCTAATCTTAAAATTCCTTTTCACAAGTTGTTAGCCCAGCTGAGTAAAGTCCTGCTCTGAAACCACCACTCTATTCCATTAACATCAGGCTTTTCCTTAATTTTTTTTTAACTTTTAAACTTCCTGCTTCACCTTTTCTCTTCTAATTGTACTCTAGTGGGTAGCTCTTCCAGCTTTGACCTGGAATTACTACACTCATTGAGGCTTTGGTAACTGTCACCCCTACAAGGTGGGGTTGAGAGAGGAGCCCTGAAGATGTGCCGGTGATCTTGGTTCCTGGATCCTGGACACTGGAGGTAGATTGAGCAGAGTTTTCCAGAGAACCCTGATGGACAGCACTACACCTTTCCCAGACCCTGTAACCTATCCCTTTACTTGTAAGTTACCCCACAAAATAAACCTCCCTTTTAACTACATGGAGTTGCCTTAATAATTCCACCAATACTGTACATTTTGTATTTTTCCTTGCTCAGCTTGCTCCTTTTAATTATATATCTTTATAAGCATGAATACTAGTAATCACATGACAGAGTCAATACCAGGCTATTTTGAGAATTCCTCTGCCAACAGAATTAATCCAAATTTATTCACTTTATCCTCAGGAAGACTCTTAGGATGAGGGCAGAAAACAGCCACTTTCTTCACCAAAATAACACAAAATTGGTCTCCAGGCCACATGCTAATATTATTTTTCTCTGAAAACTCTTGAGCTGGGTCCCCAGAGTTCAAATCACCCTCATCACCACTGTCTTCCATGCTGCTTATATGGCCCATTAAGCTCCACTTAAAACTTCCAACTGCTTTTTAATAGAAAGTCCCAAAGTCTGCATTCCTCCAAACAAGGACATGGTCCTGTGTGTCACAACAATGCCCCAGACTCTGGCATCAATTTCTGTTTTAATTAGCATTTCTATTGTTACGAAGAGACACTATTACCATGACAATTCTTGTAAAGGAAAACATTAGTAGATATTGGCTTACATTTCAGAGTTTTAGTACATTTTCATCATGGTCAGAAGCATGCAGGCAGACTTGGTGCTGGAAAAGTAGTTGAGAGTTCTACATCTGGATCAGAAGGTAGCAGTAAGGGAGCGTGACACTGGGCCTGGCTTGAGAATCTAAAACATCAATGTCTGCCCCCAGTGACACATTTCTACCAACAAGGCCATATCTCCTAATATTACCACTACCTATCAACCTATGGGGGCCATTTTCATTCAAACCACCACAAATACCACCCACAAGAATTCTTCCCCTTTTGCCTGTGTGTCAATTTGCTAACAGTTAAACCATAATGAATATTCCAGTGTAAATATCACCTAATAGAAAGAAGTAACAAGAATCACAGTAATTACAAAGGAGTTCAGATAATGTCGAGCTGAACAAGACTTTCGAAACCATTGCAATCCCCTTGTGCCCCTATGAAATAAATAAGTTATAATTTAGAAGTTTAACAGGACTCTAGCTTCCTTGGGGCAGTTACTCCTGCCCAATCAGAGACTGTACCTGCCAGAAGACCAGGTTTGCTGCCTGCCCATAAGTCTAACCTATTCCCTAGCTTCCAACAGAGCCAAGCCTCAGTTATTCCTCGCCTCTCTTTCCTTTATCTCACTGCCAACTTTGTCCCTTTGTCAACTCTGGCAGAGAAGGCCTGGTAAACCACAGGCCTTATTTGACAGAAGAAAAGGTAGGCTGCTTGCCCAGAGACCTTCTCCACTCTCTCTGTGCACTTCCTCTTGACACTATCCACAATCCCACATCCTCTCCTGTATGACAACCCTCAACTCTGGTGGTGACAAGTCAGAAGAACTCAAGGTAGGATTCCTGCTTGGAGACCTCCTCCACGCTCTCACTGCTCCCAAGATATTAGCCGTTAATTAAGTTATATTCACACTACAGTCCACAAACCCAGAGAGGCTAAATAACAAGGAGGACTCCAACGTGGATGCGTAGATCTCCCTGGGAAGAGGAAATGGAATAGAATTTTATAAGTGAATGGCAAGTGGAGATGGGAATAGGAGAGATCAGGTTGTGAAGAGAGGGATGGAAGGAAAGAATACTGGGCAAGACCACTAGAATGGGGGCATTTGGAAGAGCAATGTAGAAAAATTGAAATTTCTTGGAGTCAGCTCCCCATCTACCTTTAAGCAGCACCCATTAAGTATAAAAACTACTGTAAAAAGAGATCAGAAAATTTGATGTGCATGTAGATTTTCTACTTTCATAAAATCTTTTTTTGAGCATTTCAATTTCAAAAAGCTAGTCTGGATATAGTCTGCCTGTATCACTCACAAGCAAATAGCTTTGCTGGCTATGCATTATTATCTTTACCTGTTAGTATGGTTTTTATTTAATCAAAAATGTGATTAATAGAAAGATATGTCTTCCAATAAGGCATATGTTTATCATGTGTCCTTATTGTTGACATGAAATATATGACCAATAAATGCTTATTTCCTGAGCTTAATGTCAGTTTTCAAATGTTCTTTCATGACAGCATATTTGCAAGGTTATTTCTTTGATGATTAAATAATAATAGAGAATATATAAAAGGAAAATTAAAACAAATGAGAGGAAATCTAACAGAAGAAACACCTTTGATGCAGAGATAGAAAAAAATCTTTTCATTAAACTATACTTAGATTTTTGTAAAAAAAAAAAAGCTTAGTTATGCTGGCAAAATTTAGAAAATATTAATGAATTAAACTAAGTTTCAAATAAAAGTTTCTGCTTGGCAATACTATATTTAAAAAAGTGAAAAACAGGAGAACATACTCTTTGCAACAAGTGTAATAAACAATGGCTACAAAAATGCCTGCAGATTAATAACAAAAATCAAATTAGAATTCATCCGGAAATAAGCATAGGACTCAATATTCATATTACTAAAAAGACATTTTTAAATTAATAGACCACAGAATAGGATCCTATTTTATAGTACAGAAGTACACATAAAGTTCATCTGTGGTTGGGTAATACTGAAGAATGAGTGTATCATTTTTAAAAAGTCTGAAAACCTATAATTCTTGCATATACTTATTGGAATGTAAAGTATTTTGGAAATAATTGTACTGACCTCCAGTCTATCATGCCAGAGCTCTTCCACTTCTGGATATATTCTATTGGAATTATACACAGCTGTTCACAAACATACATTTCAATGTCATCTTCAACAGACTGTATGCTTTACTGATAAACATCCTCACCATGAATTAGTATATAAATATGATAATAAGAAACACATTGTTGCACTCAATCTTACTGATGTGTCTTTGAGACATCATGAAATGAGTCAAGTACACACAGAAATAACAGCTACTGCATGGTTTCAAAGACAGTGCAGAAAGCTCAGCATCCATAGAAGGTCTGTGTGTCCCAGGCTCTGGTTCATTAGGTAACAGGAGCAAAGAACAGCACGATCAGTAAATCTTCTGAGGGAAGCTTGCAGGCAAAAATTACATGAGATATAATTAATGAGTTTTCTACCAGAAATAAATGGACAGATTATGCCATAAAATTTTTAAAAATTAAATCCTCAAACATATTTCACAAATGATTGGGAAAATGAGTGTCATATCTAGTAAGTATTTTGAAAGAATTCATGTATCAAATAGCAAGTCTATGTTGTAATCTTAGAATTTATATTCATATAATATTGGAGAAAATATAAATATGATTTGACACTGAGAAATATCAAGTTTCCTTTCTCATAATGCATTACTCTAGTTTGGATGATTGCTAATGTTTAAATTTCTGTTTAGCCAAGAAAATCACATGAACACTAAAAATGTTTTTTGATCTGTGGCAGAATACTCTCTTCTAAGAAGCACTTCCAGTAATTACAAATCAAGTCATTTATTTTTATACTCTAGTAATTATCATTAGCGTGTCAAATATTTAATCAAGAATTAATCACTTAGTTGATAAACAAAGTGCTCATGGCCCTTAAAATGCTTTTGGTTCTTTCATTGCTAACAGGTTACTAAGCTTTCACAACTTTATGTGTGCAAGACAAAATAAGCTTCTTTTACATAAAGATATGTGTGTGTGTGTGTGTGTGTGTGTGTGTATGTGTGTGTGAATGCATGCATGTGTGTGTCCATCATCTAAGGGCACTCACTAGAAGGGAGAGAAGAAGAAATCAGATTCTGTGGAGCCACAGCTAAAGCGGTTGTAGACTCTGGACGTAGGAGCCGGAAATTAAATGTGGATCCTCTGAAGTGTTACAAGTGCTCTTAATAATTGAGCCATCTCTCTTGGCCCCAAATTCTAAAAATTTGTTTAATTCTAAGAATTAAGTTGCATTTATGAGCCTTGGAGTACAAATTTAATTCTATTTATTGGGATCAAACAATGTATATACATATTGTTTGTGTGAATATATTATAAAATGCTTGAGACAAATTTTATATAAAATATTGCAAAGCTCTTATTTGTTGATAAGTGTGTCACGTGTGGTAATCACTAATTGCTCCTTATCAATGAGTTATTGTTAATATTTGTATATTTTGTAAAACTTCACAAAATGAAATTTATTCTTTAACCTACCAGATAAGCTTTTTATTATGATTAATAAATATATATATATATATATATATATATATACATATATGTAGACTTTAAAATAACATCATGAGGCTAATATTATATAATAATATAATATAAACATTAAATATATAGCGTGTGTCATAAGTTCAATGTAAATAACCTTATCATAGACTAACTGTCCAATTCTAGTGACTTATTCTTGATTCTTCATTTTAGTTTTTGAATGTAACTGAATTTTAAGTTACAAAATAAACAGCTTCATTTATACAGGTATTACGTTTATAAAACATGATTGTTAACATTTTTAAACTACTGAAACTTTTAAGAATATGAATTTTAAGTGAAAAGGAAGCTGTAAAGACTAGATAAATGGCTGTAAAGGATTGTGATAGCTCATTATTCCCAGAAGTTTTTGATTCAAGGGCTGTAATTTCCACTGTTACAGTAAGTCATTTATTCTAAAAAAAGAAGGGGCTATCTATCACTTGGATATTTTAAAACAACTTCCAAGATACATTTCTGATAAATGAACCTTTGCAATGCCAAACTGTAATGGAGAATCTAAAAAACAATGTTCCCTGCCTCCTCCATATCCCAGGTGGATACTTAACTTTTGAAATCTTAGTGTGTTTTGATTAAATGTCCAAAGTTATTCCTTCCATTTATGAACTTATTAGCAAAATTTACCCAAGGAATACCTCTTCACCTTTGACATTTTTCCAACAACTTATCTTAAATAATCAGTTAGCCTAAGCATTAAGGATGATATTTGCCCTGGTCTTACATAATAGGATTTTTTTGCAATGTAAAAAAAAAAAAAAAAACAAACAAAAAAACTGGTAAGTAGTCCTGAAAAATTATATTGCAGACAGCACGTTGCTCAAGAATTTAACTTCATGCCTTGACTGATGTGATAATTTATTAAATGGAATAAAATATCTAATTTTAGAAAAAGAAACTTTAAAGTCTAATGTACCCTTCAAGTTTGATTGATGTAACATTAGGGAATGGGAAACGACCCCATGAGATGCTGATTTTCTTGGACCTTCTCACAGGGAATGACCATATGAGTCTAATTTCTTTGGGCCTTGAATCTTCCTAAAAATATTACAGGGAAATACAATAGATTTTTCTTAATATGGAAAGCTATAAAATAGAAAAATTATTTATTTATGTATGAGAGATTTAGAATTATGATTGTCAGAAAAGGAAAACTATTTATGCACTAAAATAGTATGTCTAATGGTGCATGGAATATAGAGATAAATCTCTTGCATGTTTTGATTATTCCATAAAGATGCATAAAACAAATTCTTGCATTATTTATGTTTTGTCATAATGAATCCTCTTTAAATTATTCTTTACTTCGTTGTATATTTAAAGCAGGGATTCAGTTCTTTGGCATAAGTTTTAAGAACTGTCTGTTTAATTTAAACAGAAAAATATTTTTGAGTCTTGGGGATGATGGGGAGATAGTGGGTCTGAAAAAAGTATAAGGAGTCAGGGTCAGTATGATAAATATACATTGTATATCTGTATAAAGTTATCAAACAATAAAAATTATTTGTTAATAAAAGTATACATTATAAACATCAAAAGTATACTGTATCTAGCAATTTATGTCTTAAAAACAAAAGTATGTTAAATGGTATGTGAGAAGTAGATGGAATTACTATTTTGGGGGAACAAAATGAGAACAGTTTACATAAACATTAATGTACGTAAGTGTACGTATTTTTTCACTAGATGTAGTAAGTATTAAAAAGTGGTTCAGTTTTGTGGAATGAATCCAGAGACTTATATATCCACAAATTTGTTTCATAACTGAACCACACTCCAGGTCCTAAAATTATCACTTTTATAAATGATCGCAGTCCATCCCAACATAGAAATTACTGTTTTTTGAGTTATGGAAGTGTATAATGGAGTCCAGAAATTAGAGATACAATTTATCAAATATCTTATTAAATAGAACATCTCAACATGTGATGGTATAGGAATCCTACAAAGTACATTATTAACCCGTGAGGAGTTTTATATATATGTCTAAAAATTAGGTGATAATATAAAAAAAACAAGTTAATATAAGATTAAAAAGACACAGTGAAGAAAGTTGCTTTTCACATACACAGAATTTATAAGTGTAATTCTTAATTTATTTACTCTGATCATCTTTTAATATCTGTTCATCTCCAGATACTTTTTTGTTTTCTTTAAGATAACAAAAAACCTGGTGCTGAGTAACAATTATAAAAGGAAGTTTATTTGATTCTCAATTCTGCTGGCTAAAACACTCAGAGAATATAGTCTGGTGAACTGTTCCTGACAGGTGTGTCACAAAACACACAGAAAGACAGAAGGTTAATTGAAGAGGAGGATGTGGTAAGGTGTGATAGAATGCATGCAGTTGGCTTTGCTAGATCCCACCTTGAGCATGCATTGTGCATAGGCTACAAACACTAATGAACAGTTCTCAAATTTTCAGACTTATGGAGAACTGCTCTTGTGCTTGAGTCCTCACTCTCATAACTACCATGTTACCACTCTCCACAACTGAGAACCTCTGGAATCAAGGTTCTTTAAAACTGTCAGGGAGGAAGAGAGGAAGCATCCTTACCTTTGCCCCCTTCAGTTTGCATGCTGTGGTTCAGGCCTGTGGGTTCATGAACCTATCAGGGTCTTTCAATATTGGAAACCATTGGGATCTAGTCTCTATAGTCTCCTTCCCAGGGGTCCAGAAGAGATGCTACTAATGGCAAGAATAATCTGAAGGAATGAATATAAGTATACCAAGCTCTTTCACTTAACCACTTTATTCCTTTTAGGTAAAATTCCATCTACATGTCTTCTTTTCTGTTCTCATGCTTAGCTCATCTCTGTCCCTTCACCTCCTATCTGCTAATAGTCCTAGTTCTAACTAAGCTCTTTCTATCTTGACCTCACCTCTGTCTCTGTCCATTCCTCCATCTATCTTCATTCTCCTCAACCTCTTGGGGAACGAGTCTATATTCTAACAGCAGTAACCAATGTCAGTCCTTTAAGGTCCTCACCAGAGCCTTGATAGTTTCATTCGCAACCCAAATGGGAAGTGAATAAAGGTGGTGGGGTCAGATAAGGGTTGTAATAACTCAGAAAGGGAATTTATTTGCTCAAAATATATTCTTACAAGTGGTTAGGTGAAATGTTATGAGTTTATCATAAATGTGCTCAAACTACAATCTTATAGGTGGTTGAGTAAAAGAGCCTGTGAGTCTAAAATGTAACTACCTTTCTATTTGTATGTCACTGTATACTGGCAGGTTGGGGTAATTCTGCTGGGAGCTAGGAAATGTGCTTAATCATTTCACTGCTCTAGGTATGAAAAAAGCCCTTTTGTTCTGAGTCAATTACATTGGAATGCCACTTGGGCTGTGAGAGAAAGGAGGGTCTGAGCTTCATTTGCACAAAAAACAAAGCTGTGTATCTAAGTCTGCCTGTCTCCTAGGTCTAAGAGACAGGCATTATCTCTGTAAGTGTGTTTACCTTAATTTACAAGATTAGCAGTTGGTCCTTCTGTCTGTTGTTTGTCTTGGATGCTTGAGAGGTATTTCAGACAAAATACACTGTTAGGAGTCCTTGGGGAGCTATAGGAGCGCACATGAGAATCATAGCAGGAAACAGCTGATATATTAAAAGCCAAATAATACCAAATACTCCCTGAGATTTCAAACAATTCCTTGATTCTTCCAGGTATACCTTTACCATATTCAGCTGAATTATTACTACATTCCTGCAGCTCGTAACATTTTCAAATTCTCTAAATCTATAGAGAAAGGTGAGATATAGTCCTCAATTTTTTTTTCTTTTCCTCTCATGATTCATAGCTGAGACAAGAAGTGATTGCAGGAATGAAAATTTAAACTTTAACTAAAAGAGGCTTTTGTTTACTGCAAAAGAATCCCAAATCAACCCTAAATCACCATACTGGTAATTGTCTACTGCTCTCTAACAATGTCTAAGGAAAACCACTCTTCCAAGATTGGTGGTACCTGTCACACTGCACCAGACTATGTAAAAATCAATTTATTTGTGTTCTTAAACAATATGTAATGTAGTTTGATATTGTCATGGGATAAATGAGCTGCAATAAGAATGTTTAAATACAAGAACATCGAGCCGGGCGGTGGTGGCGCACGCCTTTAATCCCAGCACTCGGGAGGCAGAACCAGGCGGATCTCTGTGAGTTCGAGGCCAGCCTGGGCTACCAAGTGAGTTCCAGGAAAAGGCGCAAAGCTACACAGAGAAACCTTGTCTCGAAAAACCAAAAAAAAAAAAAAAAAAAAAAAATACAAGAACATCAAGGATTCAATAAAAAAGTTGTTTGATGTTATTAAACCCAATATTTAAACCTTAAAAGCATTTTATACTACTACTTTTTTCTCTTATTATTTGTTATTTTATCATATTTTTAAATAATTCAATTACTGTGTAGAGCTGTGTTTAAGTTACCTTTTCCTTCTTCTTCTTCTCCTTCTCCTTCTCCTTCTCCTTCTCCTTCTCCTTCTCCTTCTCCTTCTCCTTCTCCTTCTCCTTCTCCTTCTCCTTCTCCTTCTTCTTCTTCTTCTTCTTCTTCTTCTTCTTCTTCTTCTTCTTCTTTCTTTTTCTTTTCCAGACAGGATTTTTCTGTGTAGCTTTGGAGCCTGTCCTGGAACCTGGAACTCACTGTGTAGACCAGACTGGCCTGGAACTCACAGAGATCCATCTGCCTCTGCCTCCTGAGTGTTGGGATTAAAGGTGTGTGCCACCAACACCCAGCTACTTTTTCCTTTTTGTATATAGAAATAAAAATAATAAAGTACTCTCTGTTTAAAAAATGTGTTAATCTGCTTCCAAATTTATTCCAAAATATATTGGGTATCAAACATTTTACAAACTCAGAAAAGACTCTACCTCAAATAAGCTGTGGAAACTGTTGCTGGGGAAAACATAATCAGAAACACAATAACATATAATAGTAGGACTTAATAAACATGGCAAACTCTCCCAGCATGGGGAAGTGTAGATAGGAGGGTCAAATCATGAGCTATACATTAGTTTCACAGCCAGCCTGGGCTACATGAGACTCTGTTTCCCATAAAATGGGTCTAGAAAAATGCCTTATGGCTCACTGGGTAAGTGTACTTACAATGCAGTAAGAACCTCAGAATCCCAGCATTCATGTAAAAAGTTGTACTTAGCCAATTGCCTTAGTCATTGTTCTATTGCTATGAAGACACACAATGACCAAGGCAACTCTTATAAGGGGAAGCATTTAATTGGGACCTTAATTACAGTTTCAAGGATTTAGTCCATTATCACTTTGACAAGGAGTACAGCAGCATGCAGGGAGGCACTGGAGAAGTAGCTGAGAGTGCTACATCCTCACACACAGACAGACAGAGAAAGTCTGTGCCAGGAATGGACTTTTGAAACTTCAAAACCAACTACCGTAACTCACTTCGTCCAACAGGGCCCTACTTCCTAGTCAGTGTAATTCTTTCAAACAGTCCCACTTAGGTGACCAAGCATTCAAATGTATGAGCCTGGGGTGGGGGAACTATTCTTATTCAAATACCCAAAGCAACCATGCAACTATATAACTCTATCCCTATAAGGGTGAGGCTTAGAATGGTCTCTGAAGCTTGCTGATTTCCAACTTAAATTCTATGGCTTGAAGAATTTACTGTATGAGAAAGGAGTAATTCTATAGAATCTTTTTGTATTTTCTTTATCTTATTTTTTGCTGTAAGTTAAAGTTTGAGAAACTGCTCTTGTTCTGTGTTGAGATATTTATGCTTTCATTTCTGTTTTTAATAAATTTCTGTTATTCTTGAGAATTTATATGTATATACAGTGAAATACATATTTCCTTTTTTAAAACTAATTTTGGGTCCAAGCTAAAGTAAACAAAAAGTGTGGAGATATTCCATGATTTCAGACCTCAGCTATGCATAAGCTCTCCAGCTGAGTCTTTCATTAGTGTGTTATATTCTCTTCAAATTTACCAACCATATCATTCAGAATTCATGCTTTATATTCTCCTTTGCCATTGATATCACACACACACACACACACACACACACACACACACACACACACACAGAGATATGTGAAATGAACTGATCTGTTCATAGCTAAAATCATCAGAACACATAACTTTTTGGTTCTTTGTGTTGCTTTCTCTGATTCATTTATTATTGGGTGCAATCTTTCATTTTATATGGTGGTAGGCTACATAAAAGTTTAGATTATTCCTTATTTTTAAGCATCTTTATTCCTGATACTGAAACATTTGTTCCCTCCTACAAACAAAGTTTTGGAGCTCAATTCTTTGCTCTTTTATCATTTGTTCTACTCTATTCTTTCTGCCAGTCTTGCTTATGAAAAAGCCAAAGTGAAACTCTTCCATTATTCACTTGTGACTCTGTGGTGGTATTGTGTTCCCCAAAATATTGTGCACCCTAATAAACTTATCTGGGGTCAGAGAACAGAACAGCCACTAGACATAGAGTCCAGAAAATGGTGGCATTCATGCCTTTAAATTGGTTGATGCTTTCCATTATAGCAATGTGGAATACATCAAAAAACTTCAAATTTGTCTCTTCATCTTAGAAAAAAAAGATATATTACTCATCTTTCTTCTAAGTTTTCTTTCATTCTACAATTCACTTTACCTATGTACAAGGCCTAGTCCTTGTACATGTTGTTGCAAGACATTTTCCCTTTATATTTTACAATTTTTGTGACTTACTTTGTTTTATTTAATGGTTATTTTGATTCATATAGTAAGTTCCTGATTTCATTCTTTTTTTTTTTTTTTTTTTTTCCCGGTTTTTTGAGACAGGGTTTCTCTGTGTAGCTTTGCGCCTTTCCTGGAACTCACTTGGTAGTTTAGGCTGGCCTCGAACTCACAGAGATCCGCCTAGCTCTGCCTCCCGAGTGCTGGGATTAAAGGCGTGCGCCACCACCGCCTGGCCTTGATTTCATTCTTAAAAGGATCAGGGCTTTAGAGATGCCTCGGTTGATATAATTTTCACTGTTTACTTTCAAGGACCTAGATTTTGATACTGAGAACCTATGTAAAAATCTGGGCTCAGAGCCATATTCCCAGTACTGAAGCGCTAGAAACATGGAGATACAGGACATGTTGGTGAGAGCACAGAAGACAGATTGAATTTAAGAATTTTAATGAGAAAAGTAAATAGATAAAACTGATTTTCCAAGACAGTGTATGATGCAGTAAAACAGGATTTGTTGAGGAGATCAGGATTTTGCTATCACCGATGTTAAATCTGAAATGACTATGATGTCTCATTGGATCAGTAGTCATTTGTAAATATTTGATTGAAATTAAATAAAAATGAATCCATGGACTGGAGATACAGAGGGAGAATTAATTGGTATCCATTGTGTTTTCAGATATGAAGATGTATCCAGGCCTTGGGTCCTGTGCTTGTAATCTAAACAATGGTGGTATGAAGGCAGGAGGTTCGGGAGATCAAGGTCAACCATATTTATATAGAGTTCAATTCTAACCCTAGTTCATCTTTATCCCTCCCGAGGCCACTCCTTCTCAAAAATAAGTTATGCAGTCTTGGTGAGAAGTCCAAACAAGATTCAGTTATTTTGCTGCCTGTAAGAAGATACATTTTGAAACAGTTTTTTCTTGTATCTTAGAGAGCTTCTTGACACAGGCAATATTTTTCAGGACCTACACCTCATGAATTCCTAGGGTGTGGATGCACTATAACTAATCCTTTATTCAGAGCTTTCTAAAATGCCTAGTTTCTATGGTGTATCCTATGTTTTAAAGAAGTCAAAAGCCTACTAAACTTGTTATTTGTGTGGACCTGGGTTTAGATGGCTAATATTTGCATAATTTTATAATCTGGAACTAAGAATTGGATCAAGAATACATGAACTGCAACAGAAATAGAGACAATATATTGGAGATTGAACTCCTGAGAATGGAAGTCAGTTTAAGAGCTAGGACAGCACTGGCATTATAAAATTCCCATGTCATTAAAAATAGTCTCACAACACGTAAAAAAATTCTCATAACACATAGATATTTTACATAGTGTCTATCTTCTGCAGGCTCTCTTGTTGCTTAGAGCCCAGACCCAGGTGAGTGTTCAATCACTCTACTGACCATTTTTAATGTTAATTTGTGTGAATTTTAATCTAGTTCTTACTTTTAACATCTCAAACAAGATAGTCAAGAACTGATAGCTGATCTGGACTACATATTGGGATCATGTTAAAGATGAAGGAGATGGATCAGCAGGAGGAGGAGGGGGAGGAGCAGGAGGAGGTGAAGAAGGAAGAAGAAGAAAAAGAAGGAGAAGAAGAGGAGAAGGAGGAAGAGGAGGTGGAGGAGGAGGAAGAAGAAGAAACAAAAAGAGAGGAGGAGGAAGAGGAGGTAGAGGAGGAGGAGGAAGAGGAAGAAGAAGAAGAAGAAGGAGGAGGAGGAGGAGGAGAAGGAGGAGGAGGAGGCAAAATAAAAACATTCAAAAACATACATCAGGGTTTGGGAAGCATGTATCTATGCCTTTAGTGACAGGAGAAAAAAAGGAATTTAGGACAATTAAAACATTTACAAACATGCTCTGCTTAGGTGCTTAGATATCTCTGTGTAACTAATGGTTTACAATATCTATGACAAAAGTTTTATACAATATTTTCAGGAAATATTGGCATATATGAAACAGAGAGAAAAAGAATGAATGTAATCAGAGAAAATCCATCCAGAAATAGGCTTAGAATCCACTTGCTTTTTTACTGTTTTTACATTTTTTTCTTTGGTTTCAGTCAAATTATTTCAAGTTTGGATAAAAGGGAAAAAACTAACAGAAAATAAAGTGTCTATACTAAATTTATTTTGTTTGAGATCTCACATATCAGAGTAACACACTGTTCCTTAATCACAGTTTTGTAAAATGTGAGTTTTTTAGGTTCTATGTAAATGTCTTTTATATTCTATGTGCTTGTACTGTGTGGTTCTCTCAGTTCTCATCTGTTCAAAGGGAGAAATTCTATCCAAAAATAAAACCAGCTTAAGCATCTGCTTATTTATCAAAGCACAGCACACAATCTAAAGAAAATTTGAGTGACATGCCCTAAAGGGAGTGAAAAGCACTGTGGATTATAAAGAAATATTTATAATTATTTTTGAGGTGGATGGCTTTTTCATAGGGTGTGGTGATCTTTTTCTTTTCAGAATCACAGAGGACTGTAACTTTGTTTTAAGATATTTCTTCCCATGATCCGTTAGAAAAAACATAGCATAAGTTGTCAGGTCTTTTGACCATGTGTGTGGAAATGTCTGAGTGCCTTGGCTTTTGATGAAATGGGAACAGTCTTTATGCCCCCTCAATAGCATTAGCCATAGTAGGACATTCTGATCCCTGAGAGACAGAGATATCAAGACATACCTGTACTTTCTTTGTTCATATGATTTCTAATATTTTTTTTTAGACAGACTGCTCAATGTCTATGATTGACTCAATTTTTTTTAATAAATAATGTTGAATTTCTGTCATGAAATCTGGGACCAGGATTTTGCAAAAACTGGCCTATTGTGCAGTCAGAATACAAGGCCGACTGTGTGTAGAACTCCCTGCCTCAGCTCTTAGCTGTACCATTCATGCCCATCTTATAACTAGGGGCACCATTTCTCAAGAGTCATTCAAAGTTTGTGTTTTAATTGTACAAAAGTTGATTAGGAAGAGTGTTTTGTTCTTTTTTTAATATAATTTTTTTTCAAATCTTCTCTGCCCTTATTTTTTTGTCAATGTGGAACAGACTGTTTTATCTTGAGGAATGAAGAAATACTAAGTTATGATGCTGTTCTGTGTAAGTTAATTCCAAGTTTATCTTGTCTGAATGGATTAGAATTATTCTTGTCAATAAAGTAAATCACTGGATCACTGGTACAATTTTCTTCCTTCTGTGTCCTCCAAATTAATGAGGGAAGGTTATCCTCATCATGGTGGTATTACAAGGTAAGACTTTTTGAATAGTTGTCAAGATAGGGCATGGTCTACTGAGTGGATTTCTGTCTTATATATAGATCAGAGAATGATAGCTTTTCCCCCTTCCATCTTTAGGTCTTCTCATCATGGGGGCAGCACAGCACTGAGGTCATCATATTGGATATAAAGGTCAGAGCTTGGACAATTTTGACTTCTCTGATTCCAGAATGTAAGACACAAATTTTCCTTTTCTATCAATTACATGTTTCAGATATTTTAAGAACATGAATAAACTAAGATTGTCACTATGGTGATAAATTGTTTTAACATTTTCTAAAAATACATATAAAAAGACTCTATAATGATTGGTACATATGTAGCTTTATTATGTAAGGTAACTAATGTTATTAAGTAATGTAATAAATCCCACAAAAATGCCTCTTTTAACCTATAAAGTTTTAGTGGGACAATCCATGATGGAACTCCCAGCACACAGAACTATGACCAAAGGATAAAGAAAATCAAGAGGTGCTTAGACTGCACCTACATAAGATATTTGGCTTCTACTTAAAAATGACCAGGTGACACTGAAATCATACACCAATATAGATACATATATGTGCATTTATAATTTTACAGGTATAAACACATGGTTTACTTGACTGAACATTTGGTCCCTAGTTGGCAGCACTGTTTGGGATTCTGAGCAACCTCTATGAGGGAGAGCCTTACTGGAGGAGTTGGGACACTTGTGGCAGGCTTTGATCTGCTTCTTGTTCGTACTGTGCTTTGAGTGTGGATGCAATATGACCAGCCAGTCTCCTTTTCCTGACACCATGCCTTCCTTGTCTACCACCCTATCTCCCCTGCCTTCATGGAACTTTCAACCAAGGTAAACCATTTTCCCCTGGGCTGCTTTGGTAGGATTCTTTGTCACAATTAATAGCAAAGCAACTAAGATGTGTATATTTATAAGTATGGACTGAGTCTGTCTGAAAAAGAAATACATTTTAAATTTGCTCCCCCAACTGACAACAAATTTCCAAATCTTCTGTATTGGATGTGATCGCTGGACATGATTCATGACTAGTTCCCTATCAATTCTCAGTTAATATACCTTCTTGGGAGGACAATTGTTGCAGAAATGTATATTCCCTCAAATAATTCCCTTGTTCAAAAATCAGCTGACAGGTTTTTTTTTTTTTTTTGTGTGTGTGTGTGTGTGTGTGTGTGTGTGTGTGTGTGTGTGTGAATGCCTAGTTTACTCTACATGGAAAGCAAGCCAGGTTCCATGTAAAGAATTGGACAAAGTCTAAAGTGCATATAGTTAGACAAACTGTGGTCTACATTGCTAACCACTTTCAGAGTGCTTCTAGGAGAGGATTTAGCCAATGTTTTCTATAAAGACAGGTATAGTGAATATAGTCATCTACTTAATGTGTCTGTTGTTCCTTTTTCTTTTTTTCTTTTCTTTAAAAATATAAAAGCAATTATGATGATACATTGTGTACCCCAGTAAAGCTTGCCTGAGGATTAACAGAAAAAGCCAGTCACTAGATTAGACATAGAGGTTAGAAAGCAGTGGCCACACCCTTAATCTTATCACTCAGGAGACAGAGATCATTTGTGAGTTCAAGGCTACACGGGAAGCAGAGCCAGACAGTGGTGGCACACACCTTTATTCCCAGTACTGGGACATACACACATTTTAAATCCCAGGAAGTGATGGTAGGGCAGAGAAAGGCATAAAAGGCATGAGGAAACAGGAACTAAAACAGTTCTGCTGAGACTTTTTCGGGTGAGGACTCAGAGGCTTTCAGTCTGAGGAAACAGAATTGGCAGAGGAGTTGGTGAGGTGAGGGTGGCTGTGGCTGTTCTGCTTCTCTGATCTTTCAACTTTCACCCTGATATCTGGCTCTGGGCTTTTTATTAAAAGGCTGTCTAAGATTCAAACAAACATCTGGCATCCAACTTGTGGGGTATAAATTCACAAAAAAGCCATTTACTGGAGGGTCAGGTAGGAGCTACACACCCACCTTGCCTGGGCCAGGAGTCCCTACCCTGCTGGATTAGTTTCTGTTGTAGCCTCTCTGCAGCAAACTCCCAGGGCTCATGCTCCAACAACAAGCAATGCCTCAGATACATACATAAATAGGCCTGGGTTCTGGGCTGAGCTAAGTTTCTGGCTTGATGACAGTTTAAAATATTGTAACTATCCCAAAGATAGAAGTAATGGATATTTCCTTCTTGTTAGGTAAGGCAAACACCCTATAAAATAGCAACACTCCAGTAACTTGAGCAGATCTTGTCTGTACAAATGTAAGGCTGGTACTCATTTAGTTTATAGATAAGTGTGGATTCATTCATTCATGCTATCTGTCTGGAGTATACTTCTAAAACCAATCTCCATATTTGCTGTGGAGCTTGGGTATTTTTTATCTTATCTACTGCTAGTGCTACACCAGTGCTAGACCAGGTCTCTTTTTGAAGATCAACAATGCCATACATGACATACAATGATCTTCTTACCTTTCATGTCTTATAGATATGCTCAAGAAGTCAGGCAAATATTAATGGTTAGCTTATATTAAGGTTATTAGTAGTTCCTTAAGAAACTTGAAAAGAATCCCTCTTTCTTATCCTTTCTTTGACCTTCCATTATCCTTCTTGCTTGGTTTTCATTCTTTCCTAAGTAACTATCTTATAAACACTTTAGTAGCATTTCTTTTCAGATGCATATAAAAAAGAAACTGCTGATAAAATCAGCATTGAATCAAAGTCAGTTATTCTGAAGAGCCTTGTCCCACTTTTTGTATTGCTGCTTGTATTGAAAGAGACCAGCATCGCAGAATTCCCATCACTGACACTGAAGGGAACGCAGCAGGGTGGGGTGGGGTTGGGCTAAGTCAATTAGGAAAGGCTGTTCACCATTTGTTGTCTCATAATTTTTTTTTTTTTGTGTTTCTATTATAAATGCTTTGATAATTCCAGAATGTGCCAGGTGGTTGCGGCACATGCCTTTAATCTCAGTACTCCATGAGGGAAGTCAATGAACTTCTGAATTCAAGGCCAGCCTGTCCAACAGAGATCATTCCAGAATAGCCAGAGCTATACGGAGAAAACTGTCTTGAAAAATAAAACAAAACTACCAGAATGTCTTGTATATGATAGCAAATGCCTATAATACCAACAGTTTAGAGGTCTAAACATGACAATAGGGAGCATGTAGACAGACAAGGCTATATGTAATATTTCAATGTACCCTGAGATACATCAGGAAAACATCCCACAAGAAAAATAAAAGAACAGAGTATATTTATAATTTCAGTTTGTGTTAAAAATACTTAACCTTAAAATAGTATTGGCCATTGATATATTCCTTTTAAGTTGAAAATTAAAAATCCACTTTCAGAGGACCTTCAGTTGTTCATTGTATGACCCTGTGGCTTACGGGGACCTGAAGCCCTTTTTTGCTGCTCAGAGTCACAGAAAATAAGCTTCATATAACATACAACAAAGGTGAGGGGAAAAAAAATCAAAATCCTGAGTATGGTTCCAACTAAAAGCATATTGTAGGTCACAAATCTTTTTATGTTTAACCATTTTTAAGTCAAGAGTCCACTGTAATGTCTTTCTGTGTACTAGAAAATAAATTTTCCTCCTTCTTTTATGTAGAATTTCAATAGCATTATGTTAGACTAAAAGAAAATGTATTGACTCATCAGAGGAGCATAGGCAGAATAAAATCTCCCAAGGTTGATGAAAGACTAGTATACATTTTGTAGTTACTCAACACAGGACAGCTTTTAGAACATGTACAAGTTATGAATGAATAAACTATTTCCTAAAACCTATAATAATTTTTGTAATGTGCAGCCAAGAATGTCTCTTTCTATAATAGGTATTGAATTTACAAACACAATTAAGGAAAACAACTTGGCTCATACATCAGTTAGACTTGGACTTTACAGAAAACTCCTGTTAGTGACAAAATCAAGAAATAAGAGCAAGTTTTACTAATACTAGTAGATTTTTCCAATGTTAATGTTGACAGCAGTGAAATTCCTGTTGAATGCAACAAGCTAACAATTTTAAAATATATTGCTACAGACACAGTACATAGGTGATATTTGTCTTTTCACTAAAAAAAATGTCACTTAAGAGGAAAAACTAAGCACAGTCAAAGGAAATATACTGTACCTTAGTTATCATGAATTATGAACATAAATAATTCATTTTTATTTGATTTTTGTCCTGTTTCATTTTTGATACAATGTGCCAGGCTTGCACTTTTTGACTCACTTTGTAATTAAGGATGGCCTTGAACTTCTGATCTCCCTGTCTCCATTGCTAACCTGACTGGCTCTATTTTTTCCATTTTTCATTGTTTGTTCATTTTATATTTAAATTTTAGTCAATATTCTGCTTATAGAAAAAAGTTTTAAATGAATTATTTCTCTGAATGCTTCATTGAAAATGAGCCTATGGTGTGTTTACATTAATACCACTTTCATTATGGTGCTTAGGAAGTATATATTCAAGTAAAGATCAACACATTTTGCAAATGTGTCACATAATATATGTTCCTTTTAAAATTTGACCACCCTCTGGCCAAGGTATAAAAAGAGATGTATTGTCAACTCTGGATTGCATCCATCTCAGTTTTTCTTACTAACTTTCAAATTTCTGTATTAGTTAGGATTCTGTAAGAAATTAAACCAACAGAAATTATATATATATATAATGTGTGTTACAAAAATGATTTATTGGACTGACTTACAAAAAATGCATTCATAGTCCAACAATGATTCTTTGAACACTGGAAACTTCAAGAACACAGTAGATGTGCAGTCTACAAAGCTAGATACCTCAATAACCCCATTCTTGTGTTAAAAATCTGTAGGATTCCCTGAGAGCCACTAATCTGTCTACATTTAAAGGTCAAAGAACCTGGAAATCAATCTCAACAAAGGATGACAGTTGAGCTATCTGGAACAGTTGAGACAGTCATCAGCAATAGATAATAGTGGGCAAACAAAACACAATAACTGTTCCTGTTCCTCATTGTATTTATGATGGGTAGAAAGTATAACCCAATTTGGGGAAAGTCTCCCACATTCAGTTAATTCCTCCAGAAAATATCACTATAGCCTCACTTACAATCATTTCTCTAAATCGATTCCAGATCTAATCCAGATTCGTCCTCACAATCTTAAGCCTGATCTCATTTTCAATGATGAATAATTTCTTCTAAAATTCTGTAATGTTAACATTTCTCTTTATTTTTATGCTCATTTTCTCTCAAACACATGCATCCCCACCCCCCACACACAAGACATCACACTTCTACTTAAGAAAGAGCATTAATTAAAGATAGTACTAATTTATTAGACTGGCTTATAAAAATTTCATTGATAGTCCAACAATGTTGGTCTGCACAGTAGGGAGATCAAGAACACAGTAAATGTGTAGTGCACAATCTTGGGTGCCTCAGCAATCTGATTCTTCTGTTGAAAGTATATATCTGAAAATTCTTCCTAATTGCTTATGATCACCATCTTCTGGAATAGTCGTCCCTCTAATGCTTTATTTGTACTCTTCACCATGCAGTTTATACTGAATCAATTGACACTTTAATTATGCTATCAATCTGTAGCTGTGATTTTACTCTTTCATAAGAAAATCATATTACATCATCCTGCAATATCATTGTTTTGCTTATTTCCAACAGGAATGAAATCATTATGCCTGAAGGATGTCTTGCATATTTTCTGCAGTCATATTCATAATAAACAAAAACATAAAAGTAACCTAAGTGTCCAGTAGTAAGATTAATAGAAAAATTGAATCACACACACACACACACACACACACACACACACACACACACACATACACACACACACACACTGAAAATGTATTAACCTGAAGGAAGATTTAATCTTTGACATTTGTGCTAACATTGATAAAATTAAGCATCATTATTGTGAATGAAATGATCCAGGCACCAAAATCAATACTGCAAAATTTGTAAAATCAAACATGGAATCCAAAGTTGACCTCATAAAATTTGAAAGCATACATTAATTATCTAGATCAATAGAGAGTAGGTGACTGAAATTTCACGTGGATTTGTGAATCAAGAAGGTGATGATATCACATGATCTTTGTCCTTTTGATGATGTCATTAGCTGTGGAGATTTTCAAGAGGATGGCCCCCATATGCCAATAGTTTTGAAAGCTTGGTTACCAGGGAGTATATCTATTTGAAAGGATTAGGAGGTGTGGTCTTTTTTTGGTATGTGTGGCCTTATTGGAGGAAATATGGCAGTGAGGGTGGACTTTGAGGTTTAGAGAACCAAAAAAAGGGCTAGAAATTCTCTCTATATTCCCACTACTTGTTTATCAGAATGTAGATCTCTCAGCTACCTCTCCAACACCATTATCTATATGCTTGCTTGTATGCTTCCTTTCATGATGGCAATGAACCAAACCTCAGAAACTGTGAGTAGACCTCAGTGACTTCATTCATAATAGTTGTTTTGCTCTCCACATCTCCAACTCCATTTAGATTTGTTGACTGCGAGACATTGCTTTCTCTTGGGCTGCTTCTACTCCCTGTTATCAGAGCTCCTCAGAAGGTATTCCATAACTTACTAATATCTTAGGGTTTCAGGCTTCAACTTCACAGCTTCAAGCAATGGCCTGTCTACTAGGCCTCTACTCAGGGACACCTCTGACACATACCTGGACTGAGTGGCTTACTTTAGGCTCAGAGGCAAATTCTATAACCTGTTTTTTGGATTCTAACTCTATATTGAGAACTAAATGGCCAAAGCTGCCAAGTTCTGCTGCTTGCTAAGGTTAAAACATGCCCCCCTCATAATTACATCTTTACCAGCTTTCTGTCTTTCAGTAATTTACTTTGTTCTGATACTTGCTCTGTAGAGCAGGCTGGCCTCAAACTCAGGGATCCACTAGCCTCTGCCTTTCCAGTCCTAGGATTAGATGTCTGCCCCACCACACTCAACTCTAAACTTTTCTTTAGTTCTATTTCACAAGTTAGAAATTTAGCTGTGTGGGATCTTGCCTTGAGGTCACTACTGTCTTTATTCCATTTCTTAATCCATTTATCTCCTTGCACACATGATTTAGCTACATTCCACTTTCTGGTGCTCTTTTTCTCCTCAAACTTTACTCTTTTGTAATTTACCCTGCTTATTTGATCCTTTTCATTATATATATTTATTAGAGTTATCACTAATATCCACATGGCAGATTCTAATCTAAGCTGTTTTGAGATTTCTTCTGCCAATGGGATTAATTCAAAACTCTGAACTTTAGCTTCAAGCAAACTCTTCAGACAAGAGCAAAAGGCAATCTCTGGGAAACCTATTAAAATTCTTCTCTTCTGAAACACTTGAGTGAGCACCCCATAGTTCAAATATATTTTTGCTCCACTGTTTTCCATGCTCCTATTAGAATGGCCCATTAATCAGAGCTTAAAATATTTTACTGCTTTCCAAACCCAAAGTAACAAAGTCCAAATTCCTCTAAATGAACACATGGTCAGGACTATCACAAAAATACCCCACCTCTGATAACAACTTCTGTCTTAGTTAGGTATTCCTATTGTTGTGAAGAAACATCATGACCATGGCAAATTTGTAGTCTCAGAGTTTCAGTCTATTATCATTGTGATGGGGAGCATGGTGGCTTGCAAACAGACCTGGTGTTGTAGTTGAGAGTGCTAAATCTTGCAGGCAACAGGAAATCCACTGACAGTTACACTTGGGGAAGTTTGAACAAAAGAGACCTTAAAGCCTGACCGAACAGTGACATTTGTCCTCTAACTAGGCCAAACCTCCTAATAGTGCCACTTAATTTGGGGGTTATTTTTTTTAAAATACCACACTGTTCTCCCAAATCTGATATTCTCCCAGGATCTCTAAATGGAACCAGATACTTTGTTACCAAGTACATGAGTGGGTATACTGAATGGGGTTGAGAACTTCTGTGCCATCCAGAGCTCCCTTTTTACACCTCATCCAGGTGAATCTGTTACTTTTCTTTATTTTCTTTGAGATAATTTTTGTTTAATTATTTCCCATTCCAATCCTTTAAAGTCACTCCCCCCCCCCAAAAAAAAACCCATGCATGTGGCCCTAAGGAAGAGATTTTTTGAACTCCAAATCCCATATTCACACTCACTGTAGGAATGTCCCAAACACCAAAGAAAGGCTTGCCATTCTCCATGGTAATTTTTGCCTTGCTTTGTGCATAGAGTTGACTGGGAGTAGTGGTGGTACATGCCAAGGACCTTTCCTTAGTTGCTAAGAAACATAGCTTCTAAAGATCATTAAGGATTTGAAAGAAATTTATTTTCCAGAGATGTAGGGGGAGTCCACAATGGAAGTATGAGACATATATCATCCAAGGGAGAGGATTCAAACACCATCCTGCATGGATTTGAAATCCTGGATATATACTCAAGTTGTTGAAAAAGAATATTCTTAGTTTTGCACAATCATGAACAACATGGATCAACAAATCAGTAACTTCTTCCAAGAAGGATCATGAACCAAACAAGGTATGCAGACTCACTGGAATATGAAGTTTACTTAGGCTTTATAATAATGTAGGTTCTGATTATCTCATCTCATTGGTGAGTGCTCAGCCTCATAATCTGATATTATTGGATAATTCATAATCAGAGCAAAGGATAAGTGTTTGCTAGAATGTCAACTTGAAGAACTTCCAGAGATTAGTCAAACAAGGAAGAACACAAGTATTTCACCTGAAGTGGTTATGGGAACATTGGTCCCTGTTGTGCTTTGATTTAAAACAAAATAAACAAACAAAAACAAAGACAAACAAAATACCAAACAGATGTGTTTCTCACAACAGGTCATCACATTCCTCATTACTTTGATCACTAGAATCTTCCAGGCTCACACTAGAATCACCCATTGAGCTCTGCTTTGGCATTCAGCCACTTTCCTTGTCCAAAGTTCTAAACTTTTCTACATCTTTCCAAATATAACATAGTCCTGTTCTCCAAAGCTACAGCCAACTTTATGGTACAAAGTCTATATTATTAACTTTTCTTTTGGAGCAATATCACATTATGACCAAAAGCAACTTGTTTGATACACAGATCCAGAGCAAGAGTTTAAAAGACTGGCAGAGACATAGAATCATGTAAAGAGAACAGGAGTGGAGAGATCACAATTTCAATAAAACACAAAAAGCAGAGATGGGGAACTAGAATCAATGTGAGTCTTTATATCCTGAAAGTCCACCCACAGTGAAATGCCTACTTCAGCAAAGATGTATTTCCTTAGGCTCTATATAATTCCCAAACAACACTATCCATCAGGTTCCAAGAGTTCAAATACCTGAGTCTATGACTGACATTTCACATTCAAGCTACAATACTTAAAAATTGTTATCGTAACTTAAAAACTATACAAACAATAATACAATTGTAGGTTGGCAACATATTTAGAAGTAGGAAGTCTTTAGAATCACAAACTATCACTCACTAATACAAACATTAATCTTAAGTTATGTCACTTTATGTTAATTGTAGCTCATAAAGTTATTATAGTCACTATAATAATGGAAAAGAAGGGAATATTGTTTTTGATATTTAGCTTTTATACAAAGAAATTCACTAAAAAGTATAAAATAATAACATTCTTTAATTTTATTTTTATACTTATGAAGTGCTTTATAAAATTGACAGAATTAATATGTTTTGAAGAGTTTTATCAGTGAATCTACACTTTCATAAGACAAAAATCAGAAATTATAGTATTGGATTTAGATGTTGCACAGGTTGAAAAAATTAACTGCCAACTGGTATTCAAAAATATCTTCCTTCCATCAAAGGCTGTGAAGCCATTTTAATAAAATAGTCACAAAATGAATACATTTTGTGTTAGTTCAGAAAAATGAGTTTCAATCACTTTTTATAAAGTTACTTCTCCCTCTTTTTTTTTTAGCATAATTATATCTGTTTTTTCCTTTAAGTAAATAATCATCTGTTTTTTTATGAAGTTTCATTATTAACTGCTGGGAAAAATATCAAAATGTTATTGAAACTATTTTAAACAAAAGATACATCAATAGAAATAGAATGAAGAAAAATTATCTACTGTACTTTTTTAAAAAATTCTAAAATTTTTAGAAGAAGTGGGATGAAGTAAGTTTTCCACAGTTGATTAGGATAAAGTATTGGATGTTTATAATTGTCTTCCACCATTTCTGTTATACTGTCCCATTTTGATGCATTTTGGTCCATTTGTCCCTAGCAGGTAAATGTTGAGGATACGTTAAGGCTGTTTCTAATATTTTCCACTAGAAGATAATTTATTTATTTTTGAAATATTTTTTATGTTAAAATTGTAATTACATATATACTTTTGCTTTCCTCCCTCCAAAACACCCACAGACCTTACCTTCTTCTCTTTTAAATTTATGGACTTATTTTTCATCAATTATTGTTACATTCATATATACATATATATCTTGGCTCTTGGTAAAAATACACCTTTAAAATTGGTTATTAAAGTAAAATTATTAGTGTATTTTTGTCTTTTTTCTTTTTGTAGTGTAGTTTATTTATTTATTTATGCATTCTTTCTTCCTTCATACCTTACATCCTTACATTTGTCTCTCCTTTGTCTTCTTCTTCTAGTCCCTCCTCCAAACCTCCATTTCCCCTAGATCCATTCCCCCTCTGTTTCCCCTCTGAAAATAGCAGGCTGCCAGGGATATCAACCAAACACAGCATTTCATTTTTCTTAAAGAGTAACATTAGATATTGAGTGTATCACTTTTTGGAAGAAATAAATCATTCATTGAAATTTATATAGTTTGTCACATGTAAGTGAGCATCATGTATTTGCAACCTTAATTAATTTTGGTTCTTACTTTATGCTCTATCCTTAAAATTATCTAAATTTATCTGTGGATTCAGAAGAAAAAAAGTATAAAATGTCTATGAATTAAATAAGTCACTTAATAAGTATTTAAAAGAATCAGGAGTCAACAGTATTTTAAATTTTGAAGTAATAGGATAGGATAATTTTAATTTTCATAAAAATATGGATGCAAACATTTATGCAGATAATATTGTAACTGTCAATTACATAATATTATCACTAAAGACAATAAAGCCTTTATAGCTCCCAACACAATAATAATGGGGGACTACAATATCCCACTCTAGTATAGTAAGTCTTGCCCAAGTAAGGTAATGTCAGAGTAAAATGCACTATGTATCAATTGGGCTTAAAAGATTCATAGAGAATATCCCATCCAATAGATAGGTGATAACATTTTCTTGATGGCACATGGAGCCTTACTATCACTGCTAAACTTTATCAATTTTCCAAAAATTCCTTAAATTCTTCTTAACCTGTTCCATAAGACTCAAAACAAATGATCATTACCAATTCATTGTATGAAGTCAGTTTTATTCTGGTACAAAAATCAGGTAAATGGCATTAAAAAGAAACTACATTATCAATTTCCTTTATTGACATTGATGTAAAATTTCTCAACAAAATGCTTACAAACCTAATTCAAGAATACATTAAAAGATTATGAATAAATAAGTTTCACCCCAAGAAAACATGGTTGACTCAATTTATGTCAATCAATAAATGTAGTACACCATATTGGACAAGTTAAGAACAGAAATTCAAGAATATTTTGATTGACTCTGAAAAGGAATTCAATAAAGTTCATTATAACTTCATAATAAAAATCAAGGATATGTTATAAATACATGAAGAATTCATCACCAGAAGGAAGACTATATATGACAAATTACAGATAACAATATATTAAATAAAGAAAATTGAGAAGAAAAATTTAAAGTTCCCTTAAAATAAGTATGGAGACATGGATGCCCACCCTCCCCTGTCACATTTGATATATTAGTCAACATCTTACTTCTAACAGATAAGCAGAAGCATGACACAGAAGGAATAAAAATTAGGAAAGATGAGTTAAATTATCCTTATTTGCATATAATGTGATTATTTACTTAAAAGGTCAGGTAGAAAGTTTTAGACTGAATAAAAACTCACTTAAAATTGAAGTATACAAATCAACATGAAATAAACAGTAGTCTTCATATATACCAACATTATATTGTAAAATTTTTTTTTGTCAGAAAAATATCTTATTCAACTTAGCTAACAAAAATTAACTATCCTGGAGTCTACCGAACAAAGAAGGAATAACAATTGCAATACGTATTTCATTACACTGAACGAGAAAGGCATCAAAAGAAAAGAAAAGAAGCTAGCCAATAGAGAAAACTTCTTTGCTTCTGGATTGGAAGAATTGAAAATGTGGAAATGGCTATATGATGAAAATTAATCCACACATTTAATTCAGTACCTATTAATACTACATAGTCCTATGTCATAGCTTTAAAAAAATTAACTAATTAAAATAAAACAGTCCTGGAATTCATATGCAACCAAGAAGAAAAACAGCCAAAGCAGTATGTAATCTGAAGGGGTGAAAACACAGGTGACAATCAGACCCCAGCTGCTACTGCAGGGCTATGGTGACAAACACAGTCAGACACTGGCAGAGAAACAGACAAACATGCCACAGGAAGTGAACACAGGACTCAGAAATGCTGTGGGATAATGCTTTTGTGCACTGGTTTTGATAAAGCTGATTGGCCAGTAGCCAGGCAGGAAGTATAGGTGGGATAAACAGACAAGGAGAATACTGGGAAGAGGAAGGCTGAGTCAGGAGATGCCAGCCTACAATCCAGGGAGCAGCATGTAATGACACACAGGTAAAGCCACGGAACACGTGGCAACATGCAGATTAACAGAATGGGGCTGAGTTTGAGTGTAAGAGCTAGTCTGTAGTAAGCCTGAGCTAATGGCTGAGTAGTTTTAGTTAATATAAGCCTCTGTGTGTTTACTTGGGTCTGAGCTGCTGAGGACTGGGCAGGACACAGAAAAACTTCAGCTATACAGAAATAAACTGACAAAGCTATGTTCACCTAATTTTTCACAATGAAGTAAAATTACATTGTTAAAAACCTGTTAAAAAAGCGGTGCCAGTATAAATGAATATCCTCCTGCACAGGAATAAAGTGAGACTAATATCTTTCATGTTTTACAAAAGTCAAGTTAAAATCTATCAGTGACGAATCATTTTAAACTTGAAAAAAGGAAAATTCTAATTGAAAAGATAAAGTAAACCCTTTGAGACATTTGGGAAGGTAATAAATTTCCAAACAGAACATCAATAACACAAGAAGTCATCCAAGATATTAACAGATGGGACTACATGATATTAAATTTTACATATAACAAAGACAGCTAGCAGTAGGTCCCCTGGACAAACAGACCACAGAATGGGGGAACAATCTTGATCTTTACACAGCAGACAAAATGCTGATATCCCAAATATATAAAGGATCACAGAAATTAAATATCAAGGAAATAAAACTTCTATTCATCAAATGGGCTACTAAACTGAAGAGACAATTTTCAAAAGAAGAAATACAATTACGATACCTATTTGAAAAATGTTAAATATCCCTTTTCAACAAGAAATATAAATTAAAACCACCTTCATTTACCACCTCACCAAAGTCACCATGGCCATCATCAAGTATTCGAACAACAATTTTTGGAGGTATGTGGAGGAAAATAACCTTTTATTCAATACTGTTAAAATGTAAATTAATATGCCATTGGGGAAATCAGTTTGGGGATTATCACATACCCAGGTGCTTCTTTTGTGAGAACATATACAAATAACTCTTTACCCAACCACAGAGGTATATGTAAAACAACATGTATTTATTTCCTAATCACTGTAACAAAGAAATGTTATCTATCATCTATCAATAGAAAATAGATAAGAAAGATATTTTACATATATAAAACGGAATATGATCTATTATTAAAGAAAAATTAAATCATAGAATTTGCAAGACAATGAGGACTTGTTCAGTTCACTCAGTTTCATCAAAATATATATTTTCCCTCATTTGTGGGTCCTAGCCTACAATGCATAAAAATGTTCTAAAAAATTGTGAGTTCAGTTATTTTATTAAATAGATATAACTAGAAAATTAAATATGTGAATACTTGATAGAATGTCTAGCTTCCCTTAAAGAACACACACACACACACACAAACACACATACATATGCATATGCTTATACTTGTACATATGCCTCAAATAAAATGTTAAATTCCAATCAGCCTTATTTGGTTTTATTTATTTATTTAAGTATTTATTTGGTTGGGTAGTTGGAACTCTTTAGAGAAATTTATCTTAACAATAACAACACACACACATCATAATATTTTCAACTAATGTCAATATTAGAATAATTAAAATTAACAAATGTAATTGACAATTGCACTAATAAAAATGAACTAATCATATATCCAAACTAATTTCATGTTTCAGCATCCAATGTTTCTGCTCTTTGAAGAAAAGTGTTTTCAAGCCTCCTTCCCCCTAAATAACTTGTTTAATATTAAATACCAAGAAGCACTAAGGAATTCCCAGTGAGTCTATTAGAATAACATATATTAAATGGCTGAAAATGTCTGGTATTAAAAGAAGGAGGGATAGCTGTAAATTTATTACACTGTAGTCTGCAAAGTAAACCATTACAGTTACTTTTGTGTAATGTAAGAGATTTTTAATAATTTAAATACACATATACACCTTAATCCCAGATATTCTGATTTAAGAATTCTTTTCAAAACAAAAGAAAAGTAATATTCTCAAAAACTCTTGTGTGGGAAAATTTACTGGAATTTTCTTCACAATTACTTCCAAATATAAATCAACCAAGATTCCCTCAGCTGGAAAATGAAAAACACAAATTTTGCCGCATGCCTGATGGAATTTTACTCAGCAAGGAAAATTAAGAAAGCACTGATGCTATTAAATACAACTCAATGACAGGAAGGGACTGAAAGTTTGATCTTCTCTAAACTGCATGTAATATGTTTGTCTCACTTTGTGCAACATTTAATTTCTTTTAAACAAATACACAAACCTGGAGTACTAAAATCTGAGTTTAAAAATAGTGCACATTTGAAAAAACCCAAATTATAAATAAATAAAGTAATTGTACACAGAAAAAAATATCAGAACCCCATCTGCAGAAAAACAAAATGAGGGAGAGCAAGCCTGACAAATATGAGTGCAGATTCTCTCCTTTTGATGATATATGTTGCTCGGCAAACTACATGTAAGATCATGGATATTAAACTTTGCAGGGAAAATACTTCAGGCCACTCTGGAAATGGAGATGCATATGTACTCTAAATTCATCAAATTTTGTCTAAGTATTATGTGCAGAGTTTTTAGTCTACAACCTATATTAAAAAAAAAACCTTTTTATCAAAATAATTAACTGAAGCAGGACTCTGGTCAGAATGACCTTCTTTTCCATGACTGTGGAAACATGGAGGTTTCTGAATGATGTCCTTCTGTGATTGTATTTTTCAGCTGTCTTTTCCTAGAATGGAGTTCCTAAGAAAACATTGGAAGAAGAGATGCATTTTGGCTCCTAATTTATTAGTGAAAGCCCACTGGGTTTTATGGTATTTCAGTTTGGTATGGGATAGGATACCATGTTATGGAGTTTATGGTAGAATAATACTGCTGATGTCAGGTAGCCAGTAGAGAAAGAAAGAAATGAGAGTCCACTAAGAGTCTCATGGCAAAATATGTCCCAAAGATACACTCCTAATAATTGCCATTTCCAAATGGATCCTATCCCTAATCATCTGTCATGTTCCAATAGCCCATCAAATTATGAACAAATGAGTTGCTTAACAAGTTTTTAGGTCAAACTAAATGATCTCTCCAAAGACCTACCTCAGATTAAGCCTTTAACAAAGAAGTATTTGGGGAATTCTATCCAATCCTATGTGAACCAGAATGTTTGTGGGGTTGCCATAGCGTTACATTAATAAATTGCATGAATGAAGCTACAAAGGAGGCAGATATCGATAAAAAACACCAGGATATAAATAATATTCCGAATAATACTTTAAAACAGAGATTCTGAACACAATTTACTGAAGTAAGCTGAGAGTTTTCATTAGCTAAGGACTCAATGAGCAGAAGACTACTACAGCTTGGCATTGCAAACCTTTATGTCTTTAACTTTAAAGTCCTTGGGAAATTGCCTAGTTAGCAAAAAAAAAAATTAATCTAGTTTTTTGCTAAGATCAATATCTAGCTCATTATTACATTGATGATAAAGAACATTTTGTTTCCTTGACTATCTAATTTAGTTCTTCCAATGTTTTATAACCTTTTATTGCACCAGATTATGATCTAGGAAATGGGAATGTATATGAACAAAGAAGCAGTCAATTTTCATATTCATATGTACAAGTGGAGAAAAGAAACTGAAAAACTGTGTTTGAAGGTGAGTTATTGGTGAGGAGAGAAAAAAGGAACAAGACATTTACTGTGTGCTAGAAATTATGAGGCACTTTTCATTTTATATTTTCTGTTGTATTCCATAGATACTTTAAAGGTGTTTCAAACAGAACTGGCAATAAAAGAAATAACCATGCACAAAATAAAAGTAAAGTAACAACAAACAAAATTAAAATAGAAAGTCAATAAGAGAGTTGTGGTAGACAAAGATACTGAAGACTATTCATTCTAAAGAATGTATTGAATGCAAACAAAATCTCCATGTGTTGAATTATAATATTATCTTTTTTCCAGAAAGGATTAAAAAAAAGGTTCTTTGAGTGATCATAGATTATCTTTGAGCAGAAACATAAAATATTTTCCTTTCTGTCAGGTTAAACAATGCCCTAAACATTAAATGGAGTAGGAAATTAGAAAGCCAGATATTGAATTCAACAGTAGCTGAGGGCAAATGTTGAGCATATAAAGTGAATACAGATTCAGTGATTTACACAGATATTGCTGTTCAAGGAGATTCAATGTAGATTAAGTGTTACAGATTTAGGTTGCAAGAGATAAAACTACCAGATACTAGCATTTATGCATGCATTTAATCATTCCTTTCTGTGATATCTATTATTGTCAGGAACTGTAAAATACACTGATATGATAATAAAGATAAAATACAGAAACAGCTCTTTTCTTCACTGGGTTTCTAAACTAGTAGTGTCCAGTAGATAATTACTAATCAGAATATTGGAATTGAACTGGATATATTCTTTTTGAAGAGACAATTGTGAATAAATAGAGCATTGTCAGACCTCCAATAAAATACATGTAGAACTGTCAAAGACAATGAACTAATAGAAGGAAATCAGGGAAAAGCCTGGAGGAAAAGAGAAGATACAATGGAGATACAGCATTCAGCCATTTCAAAGCAGTGATGTTCCCAATAGGTGTTCTTTTGGGGATGTGTAGTGTTATCACAGTTCTGGATTAACCAGGAGCTTTCTGGCATGGTTGAAATATCACTCTCAAATTATGAAGAATGTTAATTACATTAATTACATCATCCACCTATCTATTTTGGATGTTTTTAAGGCCATTCCTAACAATCATATTCCTCACTACTAAATATATTGATGGACACAAATATTAGGTAAGGGATGAGCACAATTTTCAAAAAACTATCAGTGATTCCAGTAACTTGCCATTGTTTAAGAAAGGAATTAAGGCTTGATACTATTTAAGTATAAACTATCTCACACAGGCTCATGGTTTAAAACAATTGGTCCTTACTTGGTAGTGCTATTTGGGAGACTGTGGAATCTTTGGGGTGAGAAGCAACATTATTAGTGGTGGATGAGTTGTTTCAACTCTGTGAGGGTTGTAATCTGTAGTTCCTGATATTTCCATATCCTGATCCTCCAAAACACATCAATGAAACAATTTTCAATACCTCAAACAAAGATGCTACAAATGTCATGATAAAATTTATACAATTATATATACATAATTAATGATACATTAGTTAACACATTTCTTTTTTAAGTTCTGATTTTCATTTATTTCATTATTATTTTTTATATGTGTATCTGTACAAATTTATTGAGGTTATACATTTTAATTGAAATAGAATTATATTACCTTCGCCCATCTCCAGTCTCTCCTGGTTAAACTCCCCTGAATCTATGTTTTTTACACATTCTGAAATTTACAACCTCTTTATCTGTCATTATCATTAGATATCTACATAGGTATGTATGCAAATATATATATATGTAGATAAATAGATAGATTGATTGATATAAGATATCTATACTATCATACAAATAATTTCTCTTCTACTCCAAAGTAACACAGACACATTTCTACTCAGAACACAAGCAGTCAATATCCCTAGGAATGTGAAGGAGAATAAAGCTAAATATTTTTGAGACAGTAAAGTTTAGATTGTGGCCTGAATTATGTTCAACAATTTCTTAGAAACATTTGAAAACTTTATAAAAAGAAAGAAGTGTTTCGCGACACTATGTACAGTGCAGGGTTAGGAGAAGGGTACAGAGTTGACTAGTACCTACTGTGCATTGCTGTCAGATTTGTGATCTGGGAATATCACAGTGGGGTTTATATTTAAAACAGTGAAATAAAAAAAATAGCCAACGTTGAATAAAAGGAGGGCCTGAAAGTCACAATTATGCTAATGAGTAAATTAAAAAGATACTTACATATTTGCATCTACATAACATTGGTTATTCTCCTCCTGTATGCATCTTATTCTCCATTGGTCTAGAAAACAATCTTTTATTTATCTTTTCTTAAAAATAATTTCAGGCCAGGCAGTGGTGGTGTATGCCTTTAATTCCAGCACTCGGGAAGCAGAGGCAGGAGGATTTCTGTGAGTTCAAGGCCAGCCTGGTGTACAGAGTGAGTTCCAGGAAAGGCCCCAAAGCTACACAGAGAAACCCTGTCTCAAAATACAATAATAATAATAATAATAATAATAATAATAATTCCAGAAAATTACTAAAATCAATCAAGGATGTATTAGTAGTTTATTGGATAGAGAACATTTAGGTATACACAGTGGATAATGATTTATTAAGTGTATCATATGTTTTAGTACTGATTATTCTTAAAAATTTAGGATTTAGAGGGTCATTCAAATTGAATATATCTGTAATATAATCTGTAATAATATCATATGGCAAGCTTTATAAAAGTAGTATTTTTCATTGTTTTTATATTTTAGCTTTCATTTATGAACATGTTTCTGAAGAATATAGTTTTCACAAGCAGCCATAAATGATGAATTCAGAACCTAAAGGGTGTTTGTATTTTTTTTTTAATCCTAACTGGCATTTAAAAAGTAAGGAGATAAATAAAAGTGTGACCATGCTAAATGTGATATATCAACAGAGAGTCAATCTTTCTTGGTTTATCTGCGCATCTATTATTTCCTTTTTCTTCTCCAGGGTTTATTCACAAGAAGTCAACATAACAATTACTGATTGTAATTGAAAATAATGTAATCTAGCTCAAAAAATTATTTTTCTGATATTCAATGGAAAAGACATCTCATTTGAGGAAGCTGTGTCTCCATTTACCATTCCTGTGTAGGAACTGACCTAAACGATGAAGAAGTGTCTTATGCACCATTCGTTATTGGAGCATACTGGAAAACACAGGGGCAGAAGATGCTTTAGTTCACAATGGTAATGACTCACATAAATAAGGCTCTGACAAGTGGAGTACATGATGTGAGTCAGAGATAAATACATTAATGAGATAAGCACATAATCCTGCTTTTAGAAAGATATAAACACCACACGTCATTGATTTTTCATAAGTATAAATTGTTCAAATGAATGTATTAACTTTTTTCATCACTATCATGATTGTTTAAAATTTTCATCAAACATCAGACAGACATCAGTAAAATATATTTTACCCATTTTATTAAACTGAAAGAAATATTCTTTGGGGCTTTAGATCAACGTCCTGTTATGTGATTTAGCAGAATAGTTTCTTGAGTGCAGTGAATATCTCACAAGAGTCATAAAAGCAAGTATATAAGCAGCATTATGCCTGATGCAACTCAGCAAATCTGGTACATGGGATATTCCTGAAGGATGAGTTTTAAGGTCTTATTATATTTAAACTCCTGTGTAAAATGATCTTGGTTTGTAGTTTCAGAGAGCTCATTTACATTTTAATTTGTACAGCACCATTTTGGATGCCATTGGGCCCTGTTTGGACAAGTTCAAGGACACTTCTCAGAAGTCTCTTGACATACAACAAGCAAGGTTTGTAGTGAATGTAGCAGCATAAAAATAAAGGCACTGTGATTACATCCTTAAATGTAAATTTGAAGCTTCAAACAACGTTCTCTCTGAAAGTAAAAAGGCAAAGACTGTTTATTTCATGCCAGAATCGGTTTGCTCTTTTTCTCTAGTCAGAATTATTTTATTATTTAAGAAAATTAATAAAACAAAAGTGCAAACAATACCCCAATATTGAATGGTGTGCCCTAGAATAATTTGTCTTACCAAGAAACTCTGGAGAGTAGGTTTGATATGTTGATAAACTTCCTAGTGGACATAGTGAGATGTAATGAGCATTTTACACATTCTTTTTTACTTTTAAAAAAAATTTTACTTTTGGTATATTGTATGTTGGAAATTTAAGAATCACTTAAAAATAATTCAATTAATGTACTTAAACATTGGAGTTTAATTTAAATTTAGGAGAAATAAACAATGCCTGCTAACTTTAAATTCTTTATAATGAGTACACATTTTAAGAAAATCATTATTCATCCAGGTGGTAGTGGCACACACCTTTAATCCCAGCACTCGGGAGGCAGAGGCATGCGGATCTCTGTGAGTTCGAGGCCAGCATGGTCTACAAGGTGAGATCCAGGACAGGCACCAAAGCTACAAAGAGAAACTCTGTCTCGAAAAGAAAAAAAAAGAAAAGAAAAGAAAATCATTATTTACAGTAAGTAATATGTTCTATTTTTATTGAAAATCTACTTTCAACTAAATAAAAATGTCTTTGGATTATTTGATTTAATACTATGCTTTTAATTCTATATTAATTATCTTTGAATAAATCATTTATTTTTGCATATAATTTATAAGTATGCAAATTTTTATCAACCACAACTATTTTATATATCAAGATTTTATGACTTCAATAAATTGCCTTCATATACAATTATTATAATTAGGATAAAACAGTTTTTAGAAAATTACAAATTATGTGCAAATCAATTAAATAATTCCTACTTTTACGTAACATCGTTCTAAGCAAGTTGTAATCTGTGTATACACTGAAGTAAATGATCATATATATGTAATGATAAAGCAAAATAGATAAGAACCACAAACGTGGAGTTTCAACTTGAACTTTGCCCATGGTTAACAATTAGACTTTGATGCAATTTACTCAAATTACAAACAGAAGATTGATTTTGATTGAGCTGGGAGGAAATGATAGTAAATGATTGTAAAGTAATTCAATTACCAAATAACAATGCGTATGCGATTGATTGTAAATGAAATGCTTCATTTCTTTAAACAACAATTTTTATTATTTTCATAAAGTAGTGTACATTTTTACCCAATTAATGTTGGAAAAAATAAACATTATTCTTTTATTTTTAGATGCTAGGAACTGAATTAAAAACCATGTACAGGATAAGAAAATACACTCCCATGCCTCTTAAACACTAGAAACATTTCATTTCTTTCTTGTTTTGTTCTGTTTTTGGAACACACTCTGTCCTGGAACTCATATGTAGCCCAGGCTGGTCTCAGAGTCCCAAGCCTCCTGCTTCTTCAGGGCTGTTATTATAAGCAAGGACCACTAAACCTAGTTTAACATTTAATTTCTCAGTCTTGAAAATATAGCGGTATTTACTTGGCAGCACGAAAGCCGAGGCGCCTGATTTAAGGCTGCCTGCCCACAGGAGACTGTACCAACCATTTAAAGAATGGACAACTCTCAAAACTTCAGGGAATAGCTCAAAAAAAAAAAAAAAGGTGACATTTATTTCAAGGTTTAAAAAAAAGTTAAGCCGGGCGGTGGTGGCGCATGCCTTTAATCCCAGCACTCGGGAGGCAGAGGCAGGCGGATCTTTGTGAGTTCGAGACCAGCCTGGTCTACAGAGCGAGGTCCAGGAATTAGACAAAATGAACAGAATATCCTTTATGTGCTTCAAACACAGCCCGGTCCAAACATTCATCACCGCACTCCATGAGTCTGCGGTTGCCATCCACTCGGTTGCAGAAGCCTCAGCTCCTGTTCTCTTCCCCCCACCCCAACATTTTATTCAAGTTTAATTTTAAGTGATGTTAATTACAGCATTTGAAGTGGAGGAGCTAATGCCACACAAAATGGAAAACTCTAAAATATGTCCATTAAACTGCTAAAAAATAAATAAATAGTGTGAGACTGTAACAAAAGTCAGTTTAGATCCCTAGTGTTTGTCATAGTATGACTAGAGTAGTCACCTGCCCAGCTCAGAGCTGTGGATCCTAGAGCTGTCTCATTCTCTGGTGCAATGGCAAAAAACAAAACCACAAATCAAAAAACAAAAAAACAAAAAACAAAACAAAAAAAACCCAACAACACCAAAACAAACAACAACAATAACAAAAACACCACAGCACAAGGAAGAATTAAGTCCTGAATGATTAGCTCCATCATTCCATTATGTTCACCTCTAACCACACTCTCAGACTACTTTTGTTGTAAAATAGGTACTGATAGGCTAGGGTGGGAAGAAGACATGAAGATTTGCCTTAAAAGGTCCCTTTCAGGCCAGGCAATGGTGGCACACACCTTTATTCCCAGCAGAGCCAGGTGGATCTCTGTGAGTTTGAGGCCAGCCTGGTCTACAGAGTGAGTTCCAGGAGAGGCGCAAAGCTACACAGAGAAACCCTGTCTCAAAAAAACCAAAAAAAAAAAAAAAAAAAAAAAAAAAACCAAAAAAAACAAACAACAACAAAAAAAAACAAAAACAAAAAACAACCAACCAACCAAAGAAAAAACAAAAATAAAACAACAACAACAACCCAAAAAAGGTCCCTTTCAATTGGGTGCTTACATACTTTTTAGCTGTTAGGGTAACAACACTAAGGTTGGATGCAGAGGAAGTCACAATTTCATCAGTGGACTCAGTACAGATTGACAAAGAGCCTATGCCTACGCATTGTCAGCTTTCTCTTGCAGCCATTCTAGATTAAAAGGGAAAGCCGGTATCTCAGCCTAGAGAGCCCTTCCCGAAACCATGTCAATAGCTTTCAGGGCTTTTCTGAAACGAGGTTTCTTCTGTAGCTCTGAAATGGTAATATCTTAAATTATCCTTAATCTGGATCTAACATGGTGATTAGGAATGCTTGCATCCTATTATGCAATAAATATTAATAGGTACACTAAATTCTGAAGGTAGCTATTTGGCAAAATAGTTTAAAATTAATGATTGTACAGTATTCATTTAGCTTAAAGTTCCAAGCCTGTGGATGCCCGGTTGATGTTGTGGCCCAGAGGAACGTGACAGCATCACTTTGGTACCTGGTTGTAGGGTCTGAGTGTACCCTAGGATCAGGCTGGAGTTGTTCACTTTGGTGAAAAATCAGGACTCAGGATCCACCTGATACTACACTTACTATTCCTAAGCAAGTGTTACTGTTTCCTGTTGTCTGGGCAACACAGACAGCACTTTCAAACTGCTTGTTCACCTTCTGGAAGTAGACACCAAACAGTCCCAGTTGTTCACTTTAGTGTAAAGCTGTCTTTGGTCCTTCTTGTAGCCAACTGCGAAGCTGCTCTGGTGCACTGCTCAGGGTGCACTGTGTGGATTGTTTGACGAAAGAAGGCATGCCAAGATGAAATTTTAAGGCCTATGTGGCAGCAGGATGGTCAAGCCCCTTCTGATGGACTGAACCCCAACAGTAGTACAAAGGCATATTTATTGGAAGTTATACATAGTATTTCCTCATACCAAGGTCCCTAATCTTAATTTACGTGTCTTACTGAAAGAGAGCATCACATGCCCTCAAGACTCTAGTCTTTTATTGTGGATTGTGTGCAATACACAATAATACAAGAGCCTCGGATGTGCCTGAGGCATCTTGTGACCAAAGCCATAAGATGGCTGCAAAGTCCTTTCAGCAAAACAATCACTGTTTTCCACAAGGATTTTTCAAGGTCAAAGCACTTCTCAAAATCAGCTGTTCATTTCTAATATCTACCCCCATATAGTGATTCTGCTAAATTCCTATAACTGCTCTGGGTCACTCTGGATCTCATTTACCTGACGGTCAGCCAGCCAGCGCTCGAAGTCCTGTCAGAGTGCTTCACTCTGAGGGCTCCCTCCTGTACCCTGTCTTGATTTCAGCAGTTCCCCCAGTGTTAGGTGAAAAGAAAGACTAAAAGGTCAAGTTCAGGTTCAGCACGAGCTGGTCTTCCACAGTCATCTCAGGGTCCAGGTGCCGTTTGTGTTCAACTTCTCTGTAATGTCAGGACATATCTAATCCACCTGTACTTGGTCTTCAGGCTGCCATTCACTTAGGTGGGCTCTGTGTTGGATGAGCCTGAGCTGGTAAATTCCCATCTATTCTCAAACCAGGTTTTATTAAGCCAGGTCCACATCCTTTGGTGAAGATGTTCCTGGAGCATTTGCCAAAATCAGCATAGGTAGGAGGCACTACCCTCTTCTCTCAGAGGCAGTGATGGTGGGAGCTAAGGCCAGGAGCTTCTGCCTCTCTTCATTTAATCATTGCAGGCTCTGTAAGCTGTTTCTGTCTCAAAACCTCTTCAAGCTCCGGGGCTCGGTGTCTGTCTGTCCAAGGCAGCAGTGAGAGCACAGAGCCAATGATCTAATACTTAACTTTGTTTCTAAATATCACACTAAGATGACTTTAAGAATTTAATTACTTCATTGGACTATGATCTTCCTCTATTTCATCTATTTTCATTTTCGTTTAGCCTAGCAATATGAATTTCCATGTATATCTATATAATTTGTCTTTGCTTAATTGACAAGTGCTGTGACATTCTACACAATTTATTGATACCTTATTCTTTGAAATCTTTCAGAATATTTTAATGCTGTGTGTGTTTTGACCACATAAGTATATCTGTACATCATGCATATCTGCATCCAATGGAATGCATGAAGAGGATGTCAGATCTCCTGGGATTAAAGTTATAGACTGTTGTAAGCAACCATATTTGTACTGGGACCAATCTCAGATCTTCAGGAAAAATATTTAGTGCTCTTAACCACTTAGTCATCTCTACATATTCAACATTTATTTTTCTATTTTAGAAGTAATAAATCTGCTTGAAAACTTCATAATTCTATAACAACAGCATGCTTAAGGATAACACCCCAACCATGATGTATTTATGATATTCCAGTGTGTCTACATTCCATGTGAATGTGGCTTCAATTTGGTTAATATTTTTATTATCCTTAATTTTATTTATTTATTTATTTATTTATTTATTTATTTATTTTTATTTTTTTGGTTTTTCGAGACAGGGTTTCTCTGTGTAGCTTTGTGCCTTTTCCTGGAACTCACTTGGTAGCCCAGGCTGGCCTCGAACTCACAGAGATCCGCCTGGCTCTGCCTCCCAAGTGCTGGGATTAAAGGCGTGTGCCACCACTGCCCGGCCCTTAATTTTATTAAAAAGTTCAAAAATGTGTGCTAGAGAGATGGCTATATAAATAAGGTGCCTACTGCTAAAACAACTATTTTCAATTTAATCTCCAAGCTCCACATGTTCAAAAGAATGAGCCAATTGTGCCTATTGCATTCTGACTTCCATATGCGAGTTGTATTGCATGCAATCACACATACACACAAGCATGCATGGACTCATACACACAAATAAAGCAACACAGAGAAACATGAAGCTCAATTGGTATTGATTAAATATTTCTCATCTTGAGGCCTGACTTGAAGTACACATGTTATACCTAGTTTTAGTCCATTGGAGAAAAATGATTTTCCTATTATCAGATTGTATCAATCATAAATAGCTTCTTTGTTAGTGTTGAAACTTTGTAGTCACTTACTATACTACTTGTGAGGATTGCCAGGATTTTTTTCTCCCTTATATTATGCATGATTTTATAGTCTCTGTGAGTTTCCATATGCATATAACTTGTTATGTCATCTCTAGCTCTTAATTTTTTTTCCTTTGTATAGAACTCTGAGACTTGGGAGAAGCAGTTTTAAAAGGCATTCAATTTATGGCTAAGTGTTCACTCACTGTATCCATACTGTCCAGCTGTGGGTCTCTCTCTTAATTACCATTTCCTGCAAGAAGCTTCTGTGATGAGATCTGAAGCGTGAGCAGATTTATGAGTATATAGCATCATGTCATTAGGAGTCATTTTGTTGCTGTGGCAATTTAAACAAATAAACTAGTAGTTTTTCTCTTAGGACCCATGACCTAAGTAGTGTCAGGTTATAGCTTCATTTTCAGTGTCAGGCATAAATTTTACCACAGGGAGTGGGCATTAAATGCAATCAAAATGTTGTCCATTATTCCCATAACATTTGTACCACTATTGTACCAGTGATTTGCAAAGGCAGGTTACTGTTGTGTATAGCAAGTTTTGTACCTGGGTGAGACTAATGATGATGTCTCTCCTTTGTCAGCTTTGGTAGTACCTTCTAGCACTATAAATGGTATTAGGACTGAAGCTATTGGACCATAAGATTTATCTATATTTGATGAAGTATTTTTAGTCATGGTATTTTGGACATTAAGATTTTACTGTCAAGCCTTCCTCTTCTTGCCACCTGATCCCAGCCCACAACTATGGCAGAAGCATCCAACCAAACAAATACTAGGCCAGCAACCTCAACCCCAGATAATATTGCCTTTAACCCCACTAATGGCTATGAAACATAACCGCAATTCACCCTCCTCTCTTAGTCACCAAATCCCAGGCCACACCTCTGGAGGAAGCATTGAGAGACTAGGACAGTGTCCTGATCCTCACAAGGTAGACAAACATCCTAAATCCCAGACAAGCCAACTCCTAGAGAACCAGGAAGAAGCACCATATACCACCAGAAGCCCAACCAACACCTGAACCCAATTGGTCACCCCTGGCCAGATCAGAAGCCATGTAAATTAATAGTAAGAACTTCATCTGAAAACTTCATTAGCAATCTCCTGCTGGACAAGAGGACATCCAGGCCATCATATGTCCAGTGCTCAATGTGGGCCAAGACCACAGCCCACAGAATTCAGAAGGTGGTCAAGGAAATAGAAACAAAGAAAGAAAGCACACATCCAACAAAGACAAACCCAGAAATTAGCACCTAGGTTTATAATCACTGCAAACCCATGTGACTAAACATAAGTGTGAGAAGACAAACAACAGTAGCCAGGGAAGTATGTCAGGACCAGAGCCCAGGCATCTCACGACAGGATGCCCTGAATATGCCAACACAGCTGAGTATAAGAAAACAATCACAAAATAAACTTTATGATGATAGCGGCCCTTAAAGAGGAAATAGACACTCCTTTAGAGAAATCGAGAACAAGACAATCCAAAAATAGGAGGAAATCAACAAATTCCTTAAAGAAAGACAAGAAAAAACAAACAAGCAGGTGAATGAAGCTATTCAAGACATAAAAATCAAATAGAAACAAAAAAGAAAACACAAACTGTGTGAATTTAGGAAATGGAAAATCTGTAGAAATGAACAGGAATTAGAGATGCAATCATCACCAACAGTATTCAAGAGATGCAAGAGAAAGTATCAGTCAATGAAGATGCAACAGAAGACATAGATTAGTTAGTCAAAGGAAATGTTAGAGCTTAAAATCTTCTAACACAAAGAATCCAGGAAAACTGGGACACCATGAAGAGACCAAACCTAAGAATAATAGGAATAGAAGAAGAATCACAACTCAAAAACCAAGAAAATATATTTAACAAAATCATTGAAGAAAATTTCCATTAACTAAAGAAGGACATGCCTATAAATGTAAAAGAAGATTACAGAATGCCAAATAGACTGAATCAGGAAAAAGCCCCCATGTCACAAAAATAACCAAAACAATACACATGCAGAAAAAAAGAAAGAGTATTAAAAGTTACAAAGAATGAAGGCCAAGTAACATACAAAGACTGACCTATAAGAATTACACTCAAATTCTCAGCAAAGACTCAAAAGCAGGAAGGTCCTGAATAGATAGATGTCTTGTAGTCTCTTAAACACCACAGATGCCAGCCCAGACTAACAGAGCCAGCAAAACTCTCAATAACCATAGATAGAGGAAATAAGATATTTCATGACAAGGTCAAAATTAAACATATTCTCTCCAGTAATCCAGCTCTACAAAGGTAGTTGAAGAAAAATTCCAACCCAAGAAAGTTAATTACACCCACATAAACATGAGCAATAGATAATCTCACACCCACAAAATCCAAAGAATGAAAACACACACACAAACACACACACACACACACACACACACACACACACACACACCACTACCAGCACCACTATCACCAACATAGTCACAAGAATTAACATTCATTGGTCATTAATATCTATCAATATCAATGGACAACTTGACAACAAAAATACACAGGCTAACAGAATGGATGGGAAAACAGGATTCATTCTTCTGCTGCATACAAGAAACATACCTCAAAATCAAAGACAGACATTACCTCAGAATAAGAGACTGGAAAAAAATGATATTCCCATCAAGTGGACCTGACATGCAAGTGGGCATAGCTATCCTAATATATAACAAAACAGACATCAAGCCAAAATTAATCAAAATAGATGGAAAAGGATATTTCATACTGATTATACAAAAATCCATGAAGATGACATCCCTATTCTGAACATTTATGACCCAAATTCCAGGGAACCCACATTTGTAAAAGAAACATTAAGAAACCAAAAGTTAAGTTATTTGAGAAAATCAACAAGATTGAAAAAACTCTTATCCAAAATAACTAAAAGGAAAAGAAACAATATCCAAATTAAAATCAGAAAGGAAGAGGGAGACATAACAACAGACACCAAGGAAATCCAAAGAATGCTTAGGTCATACGTCAAAAACCTGTATTCTACAAAATTTTAAATCTAAAAGAAATGGACAATTTCCTTGAAAAATAGAATTTACCAAAGTTGAATCAATATCAGATAAACGATTTAAATAAGCCCATATTCCCCAAAGAAATAGAAGCAGTCATTAAAATTCCTCCCGCCAAAAAAAGCACTGAACAAGATGATTTTAGCCCAGAATTTTGTCAGAAAGGCTAAGATAAAAAATGCTAAAGATAGTCTATGTTGGAGAGGATGTGGAATAACAGGAATACTCCTCCACTGCTGGTGGGAGTACAAACTTGTACAGCCACTTTGGATACTGGTGTAGTCAGAAAGTTTCTATGGTCCCTCCAGGTTGCCGCAGTCCTGCAGCCCACTTATAAAATAACCACTTGGAAGCTTATATTAATTATAACTGCTTGGTCATTAGCTCAGGCTTACTACTGACTAGCTCTTACATTTAAATTAATCCATAATTTTTATTTATGTTTAGCCATGTGGGCGGGTAACTTTTCTCAGCTCTGCCTTGTCATCTTGCCTCCTCTGTGTCTGGCTGGTGACTCCTGACACAGTCTTCCTCTTGCCAGAATTCTCCTCATCTTCTCTTTGCCCCGGCTATACTTTCTGCCTGGCTACTGGCCAATCTGCATTTTACTTATCAACCAATCAGAGCAACACACATTCACAGCATGCAGAATGACATTCCACAGCATATCAGTATGGCCATTTACATAGTTCTCTCACTATGTGGTACTATATAGTAAATGTCCTGATCAATGAAACAAAGAGTTGGTTCTTTGAGAAATCAACAAGATAGATAAGCCAAATTAACCAAATTAACCAAAAGGCAGAGAGAGAGAGCATCCAAATTAACAAAATCAGAAATGAAAAGGGGGATATAACAACAGATAATGAGGAAATCCAGAGAATCATCAGGTCATACTTCAAAAACCTCTACTCCAAAAAATTGGAAAATCTGAAAGAAATGGATGATTTTCTGGATAGGTACCCCACACCTAAGTAAAATCAAGACCAGACAAACTATTTAAATAGTCCAATAATCCCTAAGGAAATAGAAATGGTAATTAAAAGTCTCTCAACCAAAAAAAGTCCAGGACCAGATGGTTTCAGTGCAGAATTCTACCAGATTTTCAAAGAAGAGCTAATACCAATACTCTTCAAATTGTTCCACACCATAGAAACAGAAGGAATATTACCAAATTCTTTTTATTTTATTTTATTTTATTTATTTTTTTTTTCGGTTTTTTGAGACAGGGTTTCTCTGTGTAGCTTTGCGCCTTTCCTGGAACTCACTTGGTAGCCCAGGCTGGCCTCGAACTCACAGAGATCCACCTGGCTCTGCCTCCCGAGTGCTGGGATTAAAGGCGTGCGCCACCACCGCCCGGCCCCAAATTCTTTTTATGAGGCTACAGTTACCCTGATAACCAAACCATACAAAGATGCAACAAAGAAAGAGAATTGCAGACCAATCTCCCTCATGAACATTGATGCAAAAATACTCATTAAAATACTGGCTAACTGAATTCAGGAACACATCAAAAAAAAATTATCCACCATATCCAAGTAGGCTTCATCCCAGGGATGCAAGGATGGTTCAACATACGAAAATCTGTCAAAGTCACCATATAAACAAACTGAAAGAAAAAAACACATGATCATCTCATTGGATGCTGAAAAAGCCTTTGACAAAATCCAATACCCCTTCATGATAAAGATTCTAGAGAGATTAGGAATACAAGGAACATACCTAACCACAATAAAGGCAATTTACAGCAAACCAACAGCCAAAATCAAATTAAATGGAGAGAAACTCAAAGCAATTTCACTAAAATCAGAAACAAGACAAGGATGTCCTCTCTCCCCATACTTATTCAATATAGTACTTGAATTTCTAGCTAGAGCAATAAGACAACAAAAGGAGATCAAGGGGACATAAATTGGAAAGGAAGAAGTTAAACTTTCATTATTTGCAGACGATATGATAGTATACATAAGTGACCCCAAAAATTGTACTAGGGAACTCCTACAGCTGATAAACTTCTTCAGTAAGGTGGCAGGATACAAGATTAACTCAAAAAAATCAGTAGCCCTCCTATATACAAATGAAAAAGGGGCTGAGAAAGAAATCAGAGAAACATCACCCTTTACAACAGCCACAAATAGTATAAAATACCCTGGGGTAACTCTAACTAAGCAAATGAAAGGCCTGTATGATAAGAACTTTAAGTCTCTGAAGAAAGAAATTGAAGAAGACATCAGAAAATGGAAAGATCTCCCATGCTCATGGATAGGTAGAATCAGTATAGTAAAAATGGCAATCTTACCAAAAGCAATCTATAAATTCAATGCAATCCCCATCAAAATCTGTTGCGGTAATGCCCGTGCTACCACCACCCATTCACCATGTTGGAGCGACAGGCTGTGGATTAGAAAATAGAGACAAGAAACAGCGAGTCATTCGCCACAGCAGAATGCCAAATGCAGTTTATTGAAGGAGGGAGGAAACCTTAAATACAGGCTTACAGCACAATGGAGGATCCCCGGAGGGCAGAAGTTCACTACCCAATGTTCTACATTCTTGCATCTAAGCTGTTTACACCAAATGCAGGATACACAAACAAAGAACCTCCGGTGAGCTTTCAGGAAGAAGGAAACTGACAGAGAATTAGCATAGGGAGGACATTTGTTCAAGGTAGGCAAGCAGGCAATAGTTTACTCAATATGGGCAACCAGGGCCCTACAAAAATCCCAACACAATTCTTCACAGACTTGGAAAGAACAATACTCAACTTCATATGGAAAAACAAAAAAACCTAGGATAGCTAAAAGAATCCTGTATAATAAAGCAACCTCTGGAGGCATCGTGATCCCTGACCTCAAGCTCTATTATAGAGCTATAGTAATAAAAACAGCTTGGTATTGGCATACAAATCAACATATGGACCAATGGACTCAAACTGAAAACCATAACATTAATCCACACACCTATGAACATATGATTTTCGACAAAGAAGCCAAAACCGTACCATGGAAAAAAGAAAACATCTTCAACAAATGGTGCTGGCATAACTGGATGTCAACATGCAGAAGATTGCAAATAGATCCATATCTGTTGCTATGCACATAAGTGGATCAAAGACCTCGACATAAATCCAGTTACACTGAACTTGATAGAAGAGTTCTTGCATTGGCACAGGAGAACACTTCCTAAATATAACACCAGTAGCATAGACACTGAGAGTAACAATTAATAAATTGTTCCTCCTGAAACTGAGAAGCTTATGTAGAGCAAAGGACATGGTCAATAAGACAAAACAACAGCCTATAGAATGGGAAAAGTTATTCACCAACCCCATATCTGACAGAGGGCTGATCCCCAAAATATATAAAGAACGCAAAAAGCTAGACTTCAAAATACTGAACAATCCAATTTAAAAAATGGGCTACAGCTCTATAGTGGAGCTTGACATCAGGGGTGGTGAGGACTCTGGTGGATTCTTTACTACACAAGGTTTTTTTTTTTTTGCTATCTTGGGATTTTTTGTTCCTTTTTCTTTATCGTTTGAGGTTTGTGAATTATTGTGTTGGGATATTGCTTTTGGTATGATTGCCATTTTTACTATGTTAATACTATTGATCCATAAGTAAGGGAGATTTTTTCCATTTTCTGATATCTTCTCCAATTTCTTTGGAGAAATTAAAGTTCTGCAAAGAACTTTAGAACTTAAAGTTCTTGTTATGCAGGTCTTTTACATGTTTGGTTAGAGTTACCCTGAGATATTATCTATTATTTGTGGCTATTGTAAAGGGTGTTGTTTCACTGATTTTTTTCAGCCCATTTACCATATATAGGAGGGCTATTGATTTTTTTAGTTGATCATGGATCCAGCCATGTTACTGAAGGTATTTGCAAGCTGTAGGAGTTCTTTGGTAGAATTTTGTGGATCACTTATGTGTACTATCATATCATATACAAATAGTGAAAGTTTGACTTCTTCCTTTCCAATTTGTATCCAATTATCTCTTGTTATCTTGTTAGTCGAGCTAAAATTCAAGCACCATATTGACTAGATATGGAGAGCGTAGAGAGTCTTGTCTTATTCCTGATTTCAGTATAATCACTTTGATTTTTCTCTTCACTTAATTTGATGTTGGCTGCAGCTTGCTTTATAATGCTTTCATTATGTTTAAGTATTTTTCCTGTATCCCTGATCTCTCCAATAACTTTATCATGAAGTGGTGTTAGAATTTGTCAAAGGCTTTTACAGCATCTAAGGAGATGATTATGTGTTTTTATTTTCCCTTCCAGTTTGTTTATAAGATGGATTACACTGACAGAATTTTGTGTATTGAACCACCCCTGCATCTCTGGGATGGAGCCTGCTTGGTCATAGTGGATGAATTTTTTAATGTGTTCTTGGATTTGGTGTGCCAGTATTTTGTTGAGTATTTTTGGATCAATGTTAATGAGGGAGATTGGTCTGTAATTCTTTTTCCTTGTTACATCTTTGTGTGATTTGGGTATTAGGGTAACTGTAGCATCATAAAAAAAAGTTTCACAATATTCTTTGTGTTTCTGTTGTGTAGAACAATTTGGGAAGTATTGGTTTTAGCTCCTCTTTGAAATTCTGGTTCAATTCTTTGTTGAAACATCTGGCCCTGGGCATTTATTGGTTAGGAGACTTTCAATGACTGCTTTTATTTCTGTATTTGGTTATAGAACAATTTAGATTTTTTTATCTGGTCATGATTTAATTTTGATATGTGGAATATATCCAGAAAATTTTCCATTTCTTTTAGATTTTCTGTTTTTGTTGAGTACTGATTTTTGAAATATAACCGAATAATTCTCAGGATTTCCTCAATATCTGCTGTTTTGCCCCTCTTTCTATTTCTGATTTTGTTAATATGGATAGTCCCTCTCTGTCTTTTGGTAAGTTTGGATAAGGGTTTTTCTATCTTGTTTATTTTCTCAAATAACCAATTCTTTTTTTTTTTTGATTCTTTGTGTTGTTCTCTTCGTTTCTATTTTATTCATTGATTTTAGCTCAGAGATTATTTCCTGACATCTACTCCACCTATGTGAGTTTCCTTTTTTTTCCTAGAGCTTTCAGGTGTATTGTTAAGTCACTAGTGTGAGGTTTTTCCAAATTCTTTATATAGGCACTTAGTGATGTGAACTTTCCTCTTAACACTGCTTTCATAGAGTCTCATAGGTTTAGTTATAAAGTAGATTCATTTTCACTGAATTCTGGAAGCCTTCATTATTTTATTTCTTCCTTGACCCAGTAGTAATCAAGTTGAGAGTTTTTCAGTTTCCATGAGTTTGAAGTCTTTGTGATTGAACTCTAATTTATTCCATGGTGATCTGATAAGATCCAGAGGGTTATTAATAACATTTAATTGATTATCCACTACGAAATGGTCAACCTCCAAAACATACATTTGATTGACATTATGCACACTGAGGAGATTATATTTAGGAATACACACACACACACACACACACACACACACACACACACACATTCAGTATATACATCCTTTTAATGAAATCAAGGGCCCTAATTTTTATTTTAAATATCAAGAAGTTGTATATGGGGGGGTTAGAGGGAGAAATGATATAATTATATTATAGTTTCAAGAAAAAAAGAAAAAAAAGTTCTTAGTTCATAATAGTACTTGATATTAAAGGAAATTTTGAAGTTCTAAATTATGGATTCCAGCATGAATTTCTCTGTTTTTTTTTCATATGAACTATACCCTAAATTGATACTATTAAACTAAAATACACAGGCTTTGCATGTAGTGGGAAGTTTTTATCTTTTATAATATTACTTGAAATAATGCTGATTTTATACCAGTTGATGACATTGGATAAATTAAAATATAGGTGAATATGACATTCTCTTGCTCACTTAGTTACTGTAAATGCTGTACTGTCATGTGTATAAAATCACTAGTTTTGATCATTTTTCTTAATAGAGTTAAACACATATTTTAATTAATATTTTATAACCATGTCATCTGCTATTTTAATTTCTGATATCTCTTTTAAATATATTTTATCCTGATTTAAAAAGTTTATTAAATAAGTTATATCTAATGTGATTTAAAAAAATCACTGTGTTTTTCACACAGAAGAGACTGGATAGTGTGCTATGATGCTATAGTAGCATGGCTTAGGGAAATTCACTTGACCTCTTAGTGTAATATTTTGGAGAATAATTATATCCAGTCCATCAATTCTAATGTCAAACTGATAAATTCTTGAGAGAAGTGGTTTTATTTTCCAGTGGAAAAATTCATTTTCTTTTTCTACTGACAGATCCTCTAGTATTCTAAATATTTAGATGACATTTCCAAAATCAATACAAATGTATGCTAATGAGTGTGGAAACTGGTGAATAAATATGAAGAAAGCAGAAATCTATGGGGAGTTTTTTTTCTAATGTCAACAAGTTAATGACTATGTTCAAACTATTTTAACACTGAAGTTGAAATCTCATTACCATTGTGAGTGTTTGTATTTTCAGAGACATTTAAGTAAGAAAAGAATATTCCTTCTGTCAAGTTAAGCTTCTTTGAAGATCTCCACTGTTCTCAATGTCATCTTTAAATTTTCTTAATTCACAGTATGCACGTGTGCATGCATTCATGTATGTGTGTGTGTGTGTGTGTGTGTGTGTGTGTGTGTGTGTGTGTGTTATGCATGATTTATGTGTTATGCATGATTTATAAAGGTAACAGCCTGTGCTACAATGTGTATGTACAGAGAATAATTTGTAAAGTTAGTTCCTTAATTCTTCTTGATGTGGGTTCAGAGCTTGAAATCAGACCACCATGAGCACCAGTTCCTTTAATAGAACACCATGTCCAAGACAGTTTATAAAAAGAAGAGTTTATTTGGGCTTACTATTCCAGAACAATAAGAACCCATCCTGTCAGGATGGAGGTTCATCTGTAAATTGCAGAAATGACCATTGGAGGAGAAAGCCAAGAAATTACACCTTGAAATATAAGAACAAAGCAAAGAAAGTAAGCTCAAAATAAACAAGGTTTTAAGCTCTCAAATGCTGTCCCCAGTGACATATTTTCTTTGGCCACATCACATAAATGTCCCTGAAATGATACCAAGTAGGGACATTTCATAAATAAACTTACTATAGGAGAAGAATAGACAGTACGTATAGTTCACATACGCAAAAACAAACAAACATGAGCAGGTAGGCTCACACTGACATAGAGACACACCCAAAACCTGAAGTCAATTACCTTTCTCTGGTCATTAGTTTTAATAAATATTGTGTTCTTTCATAGTCTAACTGTACTATACATACTATTAGCCATTCATTGTCCTTCTCATACATGTAGGCACAAACAGGGATGCTGCACATATTTCCACATTACTTCTTTGTTTTTAATTAAGGGTAGTTGCCCTGAGAGTGGTCATGGTCAGGAAAGTGTTCCACACCCTTTAGAATCTGCTAAAATGTGAGTTTTTCTAAATTCTGCGCCTGAGCTCTTCATTCATGTGCTCTGGGGTTTTCATATAACTGGATTTATGCTAATGATTTGAAATTTAAAAAGGTGTGGGAGATGTTAGTAATGTTCTGCCAAGAATAAATGTAATTTTAGCTTTCATGAGTGGCAACAGCAGCAGCTCAAACATGACAATTTATATCATGACAGATGTGTGAATTGGCTTTGATACAGAGAACATAAAAAAGTAGAAATGATAAAATGTTCATATAACATAGTTTCCATTGTCAGTACCTAAGCAGAAGAGGTTTGGACAGGCAACTGATACTTATTCTATTTTAGAGAAGCCACATAGTGCACTGGTGTAGTTACTCAATGCCAAGTACAAAGAATTATAAAGATTCATTAAAAGTCTCTCAAGTAAAATATTTCACTTTATATTGTTAATTGATTTGTGATGGTTATATGCAGACATGTTTCACATCACAGGCAATCATATCATGTTTATGTGTCTTTCTATTGTCACATTTTCTTAATTAAATTAATATATTGACTTATATCAAGGAAAACCTTTTTTGATTTTGTACTAAGCTATGTTTTTAAAAATAATGCTCTTTAAAAAATTCTTATTCTTGTTAGTTCTTGGTGATGGTGAATAACAGAAATTAAGATGAGTTTACAGCCCAAAGATTTTCAACTATGAAAATAGGATTTCCAACTTCATCTTATTTAAGGCAATGTAAAGTTCTTAATGGAATTAAAAAAAAATCTCTGTTCAAAAAAATGGTGTACAAAATTATACTGTAATCACATCATCCCCCCTCCTTCCCTTTCCTTTCTACAAACCTTCCCACATAACCATAATTACTCTTTCCAAGCACATAGCTTACTACTTCTTTAAAGCTGTTGCATGCATACATGCATACACACACACACACACACACACACACACACACATTCCTGGATATAACCTGCTCACTCTTTATCATTTTATCATGATACTTTCTTGTATGTTTTCAGGACTGACCATTTAGTATTGGATAACCAATTATTAGCTATTATTGGACATCCTTATTTTATCCAACTCCTTAGTCCTTCCATAAAGAGAACTGCCTTTGCCTATTTTATCTGCAGAGACACACTTCCTTCAACAAGTTCACACCCCCTAATCTTTCAAATATCCATCACAGTGTTCAATTCCTGGGTGACTAAGTATTTAAATATATGAGCCTATGGAGGCCATTTCATTCAAACCACCACATATATCAGATGAACATATGTGCATTCATATATAAATTTTATTTCTTTGTTTTATTTATTTTTAAGTAGCCAATTGAAGCTATAAATTTCTTCCTAGGACACATTTAATGTGTCCCAAAAGGTTTTATTGTTCTGTGATAGCTTTTTAAAATTTTTTTCTGCTTATTTTTTAGTTTTAAGATTGCTTTTCTTTCTTTGACCTGTTTAAGTAACGAGTTGTTTGGTTTCAATGAATTTGTGTATTTTCCCATGGATTTTTTTTTTTGCTATAAATTTTAAATCTTACCACCTTTTGGTCAGAAATATAAATAGCAATTCTCATTATTTAGAGTTTTTGAAGATTTGTGTTCTGTGATACGGGTTACTTTAGAAAAGTTTCAGATTAGCAAGTACAGTCTTTGGTGTTTGAGTGAAATATTCTACAGAATCTGTTAAATCGTTGTATGATACCAGAATATGCTAATATTTTACTGTTTATTTATTGCCCAGATGACCTTTCAATTGGAGAAAATGGGATATTGGAATCACTCATTATTAATTGATTACTTATAATCTGTGTCTTTAAATCCAGAAGTAACATTTTTCTTTTCTTTTCTTTTTTTAATGAAATTAGATGCCCCAGAGTTGGGTGCACATTTATTTAAGACAGGAATATCTTCCTTGATAACTGTTTTCATGATTACAGTGTCCCTCTTTATCTCTTCTGATTAGTTTAATTTGAAATCTATTTTAACAGCTATTAAGATAATATTGCCTCCTTGTTTCCTCATTCCATTTGATTACAGTATTTTTGCCTACCTGTGCACTTTAAGGCAGTACTTATTTTTCTTACAAGTATTGTATTTCTTGCAGATGACAGATAAAGGGATAAATGTTTCTTGATCCATTCAGGCAAGTTATGGCTTTGAATAGAGAATTGAGACCATGGATATTTAAAATTATATTCGAATATGTGTGATAATTGTGTTCCTCCTGTTTTTGATTTTTGGTGTGGTTTATTTGTTAGTGATACCTTGCATTTCACTAATTATTGTTTTGTATTTCCCCACAATGTCCTCCCTGTTCTCATTTTTTTTCTTCAGTGTGAAATATTGCTTCATGTATTTTATATAGATTTGATTTATTGGATACAATTTTTAAGGTTGTTTATATTGTCATGTTTTTCATTCTCCAATTTTGGAGGAAAATTTTGCATGGTATATTAGTGTAGACTATATACGATGATATTTTAGGGTTTGGAATTCATTGTTCTAGCTCTGGAGGCTTTCAATATTTTGACTGAGAATCAGCTGTTTTTCTGGTGGGTTTAATTTTTTATGTGACTTGTGTTTTTTGTCTTTTCTCGTTCAGTAAAATTTCATTGTTAAGCAAAGTCAGTGCTTTAACTCTGGTGTGCTGTTTTCATATTTTTTACTTGCCTCATCTGTTTGGGGTTCTCCATGCTTTTTCTATATTTATAGGTGTGTTTGTCCTTAGATTCATAAACACATCCTCAATAATCTTGGATATCTGGTGTTTGCCTTTTGCTTTAGATTTTTATTTGTCATCAATTCATATAAATGAGGATTCTTTCCCAGTGTTCCACATTTGTTGTGTATTCCTTTCGTGTGTGTGTGTGTGTGTGTGTGTGTGTGTGTGTGTGTGTGTGTGTGTTTGGTTTTTGTTTTCCTTACTTATTTAGTCTAGATCTACTTTATCCTCAGTTTGTTTCTGTCTACTTCTAATGCTTTCCTTTATATGGGAATGTTTACTAGTTTTCTGGTTGAATTATTGAGTTTTGTAATTCTGTCTTCATATCAGCTTGAGTCTTCTTCAGTGTTTCTATTTCCTTATTAAATTCCATTCTTAAGTCTTCAATTGTCTTTATAATTTTTTTCAGCTTCATGTTTTTGTTTTCTTGAACATCACTCAGGTGTTTATTCTTTTTAATTTCACTGTACCATTTTATATTTCTTCTTTTATTCATTTAATTCTCTGATGAATTTCATGATACATCTTTTAAAGTCTTTCTTAGGTTTCATCTATGTAATTCTCATTGGCAAACATTTCTCAAAAATTCTGGCTTACTCTTTCATATTGTTTACAATTTTCTTTTGAAATGTAGGCATTATTGTTGTTGTTCTATGCCTGGTATAGAATGAGAAAATTGGGAAAGAATAGAGCATGGGCAGGAAAGTTAGACCTATGGTTAAGAAGTGGACTACAATGGAGTCAATTCAGGTGGGAAAATGTGATTGAGGTAGTATATAGGATGTGCCTCCTTGTCCAAGCCTGGAAAGTGGGGGAAGCTCTGTGAGGGTGGAGAAGTTGGATGTAAAGTAGGAGTGTCATGGTTTGAATGGTAGGTAATCTGAATACTGATGAAATCTTAGAGATTGGTTTCATCACAACAGGAAAGGTCAGACTAAGTCTAACACTGGAAATAGGATCTGGGTACATTTGTCAGGTTGGGTAAGGTGTGTTTAAGTAGCCATTAGCATAAAAAATAAAAAGGGAAAAGAGTTACAATGAACAGTGAACATTTACCAAAGGTAAATTTAAGAAGTTATGAGGAGTTATTTGTTCAGTTACTATTTAGCAGGGTATAGTGGCTTTTTGAAATGAGTTAATAGTGCACTTGGAATAAATAAAGGATAGGGAGATTACAAGAGTTTATGAAAAGGCTACAATTAAATTAATTATGAATATTGTGTCAATATCACATGCCAAATAGACAAAAAAAATCTGGAGACTTTGGAAACATGGTTTGGTGGTGACAGGATTTGGGGTGTTGGGGTAAGGTTCTCTTCCTCCAAACAGAATAGTTAGCAAAAAAAATACTTGTTTCCATGTCCACATTCAGAAATTTTTCAAGACATAGACAAATTAACCTGATATGTATTCATAGTAATTACTTATTCTAATTAAGCATACTTTCATGAGAAACAAGTATTTTAAGAATAGAAGTAATTTTATTTAGATTGAGGTCCTTTAAAAGAAATAAGCTCACAAACAAGAAGAAAACAAATCCTGAGAAATTACTAAATAATATTCCCTAATTTTTTTATGTTAAACTATCTTTTATCATTTTCTAATGCTTTTTGTTTTATTTTATTTTTTATTTTGGCTAGATCATTCAGGTGACTAGTTGTACTATAGTAATGTAAATATAATTATTCATCTTATGGCTTCTTGTTTTTCATCATCAAGCTTTATTTCTATATCATACCTCATATTTACCTCTACCTCATATCTCATAATATGGAAACAACTTAATAAATATCTCAAACTGACTGCAATCAAACTCTTGATTTCTTCTCAGAACATTCACTTTGAATGTTTTATCACAACAAATAATAAACCATGTTATATTAAGCTACGACCAAGAATTACTTCCATTCACAGTGACCTTACTCTTCAAAACCACTCTGACATAACCAAGAAATACTGCTAAATGATGCAGCTTTTGTTTTGTCTTATACATTTTTCGTTTTGCTGATGCTTGGGATGAAATCCAGGAACACATATGTGAAACAAACATTCCCCTTCAGCCTGTAACTCAGACTTAAAATCTCATGAGCACTTATAGAGATATTAATTTGAATGTAAATATAAAGAACATATTTTAAGAGTAAGCCAGACTAAACCTCACAATAATTTATTGTAGGTTACAAGTCAGGATTATTTAAGTTAATGAAGTATGTCTAATGAGATGAAAGCATAGCCTCATAATTTTCTCATTGCATATTTTCTTACAAACATTAGTATGATACCTCTGTGTCTATTATACATGTTATATATTATACTATATATAGTATTATACTATTTCAAAGCATACCAACCACTTAGAAAGCAAAACTAAAGCGTTATATTTTAAATTCTATCAATGTTGGTTTTATATATTGTAAGTAGTACATATCATGAAGATCACACAGAATGAAATGTTCTTTATTCTTCATGATCTGAGGCTAATGGCTTAATGTATTTGCCATAGGGTAGTCACAATTTGTTATTAAAGTTCACCTTACTAAATGTTGTAGAAATAAAATTTTATATCTGGCATTGTGGTTAATGCCTATAAACCAAGGACTCAGAAGGCAGAGTCAGGCAGATCTCTGAGTTCGAGGACAGCATGATGCTCACAGCATGTTCTGAGACAACCAGGTCTACACACTTTCCAATAAAAGTTTTTAGTCCCCATTCAGACATATGCCTATTTTCTTATAATCTTCACAGATAATGATTTATTGTTCATCAATGACAATAATCTTCTTCTACATCATTTGTGGTAACTTCCATAGCTTCTTCATTGAAGTTAGAATGAGAGGAAAACTGCCCTTCCTTCACCTCTCTGTTTATTTATTTTTATATGACTCTCTCAAGCTCTCCTTCATTATTTTGGAAATTACTTATGCATTAATTAATAATAAATGTCCATGTTTAAAAACACTATTTTACTATGTTTATTTCTACAAAATCATAATTTTATTTAGAAAAATAAATGTAGTTGTAGTGACTATAAAATCAAAGAGAATATCAACTCAGTAGATTAATTTTTGTATTTTACTTACATGAAAAAGTGAATCAAAATTTAACATAACTAGAAGGGGTTAAAATAGTAATTTAAAAATATTCGCTTATATTTTATATGTTAGAATATGGGATAATAGACTTCCATTTATTTTTTCATACCTACTTTCATTGGTTGAGCCCTTCCCTAATTTCCCCTTCTTTTCACACCCCTCTATACTTAAAGGTCTTTTATACTTCCTTACTTCCATTTTACGTAAAATCTCCCACCCCCATCTAATATGTCTCCATTTAAAAGGCTACTTTCTGATTTTCTGACTTCTACTTCTGCTCCAACTGAAACACACAAAGCAAAAGATTTGAAACTGGTATCTTCTAATGAGAAAGAACGTAAAGCACTTTTTAATTAACCACATTGAACACACTTATTTGTTTTCTGGTTTTGTTTTTCTAGTTATATTGATTTACCTGCAAATTTCATGATTTCATAGCAAGAATAAGAGATTGAAGGCTGATAACTAAATTGGAACATCTACATAAGGCTCCCACCACTAAACAAAAGAAGATAATTGAAAAAGAAGGTAAGAAACAGAGGATTTGGTGGAAAACTGTGAAATGCTCTATTCTGGGTATGCCATGACTAATGCACTATTGAGTTCCTAGAAGCTCTGGTTACCACTACAAGAGCTACAGAATATCAAACCCACAAAAATTCCTTCAAGGATAGGGTAAATAATATTTAGGATACACCTCTTATTAAGGAGCCAATTGCCAGAAGACATTTGCTGAGGGAGGGTGAAACATTGTCTTTTGAAAATATTCATACTTGTACATTTCCCATGCTCTAGTGGATTACTGTACAATCTTGACTATATATGCAGCACATAGTTTACTTAGTGAATTATTGAAGATTAAACAGCAACAACAAAAAACTTGAAGTTTTGTTCATGTTGGATGTGTAGGAGGGGGTTAAGAAGAACAGAATGCCAATATTTGATTGTCTATATGTTTGGAATTCTGAAAAATAAAAACAAATAACATTATAAACATTCACAAAAGAAAAAAACAGAAAAACATAAACACAGACATTTTCACTAATGAATTATGTACTAGCATTTAAAAAAATCAATAAAATTATTTTACCAGCACTTCTAGTAAATACAGAATAAATCCCATCAACATAATAAACAATTATATAATCATCTCAGTAGATAAACATAATTTGACAAAAAATCCTTCACTTTTAAAATAAAAACTCTCAGCAAATTAAAGTGAAAAGAGAATTCTTACAAATAATAAAATGCATGTAAAAAAAGCTAAATACATCACATTTTCAATATCAGTAAAGGGTTCATGGGTTTTTCTCTTTAATTGGTAAGAAAAGAACAACAAACATGTTAATATCTTCTAGTAGGCATAGTGTCAAAGCCTTACTGAGAGAAATGGGGCAAAAATGCATTCTATAAATATTTGTTTTTGTAAATATTAACACTGTGCTTAACAATAAAATATCTAGTCATCTAATCAATTTTATCAATGGTAGGAGAAAGTCTGGCCATATTTAAAAAATTAACTGGAGATATATAGTAAGAAATCCACAGGAGTCAGCTTAAAGGGTAAAAGGAATTTATTAGGAAAGAAAACCCACTATACAGAATAGGTGAATCATTGCAGGGTCCGGGAAGGCAGAAGTACAGTCCCACACTGTTCTGCTGCCTGAGTCAGTCAGCATCATGCAAGGCCATGAGACAGAGAGGAGAGTGGTGTACATGCATCTCAGGTCTTAAGGGTAGTACTGAGGCCACACTCTAGGGGCAGGTACTTCAAGGTTATAGGTAGAAAAGTTACCTGCTACATATCAAGGGAATGTACCTCAAGGTCATAGGTAGAATAGATATCCACTACATCTTCCCCTTTCATCTAATAAGAAAGTTTTAACCTAGTATAAAACTATTAGCAATAGGAATGGTTAAGGTTATCTAAGATTATGGCTAGAAGTATAATATGATGAATTATCTAATCTTGGAACTATCCTGAATAGTTTGCGGTCCAAACCTGGTCATTGAGTGGTGGTTTTTGTTGTTGTTTTGTTTTGTTTTTTGTTTTTGTTTTTGTTTTTGTTTTTTGTTTTTGGTTCAATGGCATCATTATAGACAGGGTAGAGTTGATTTTATAGAGCCCAATCTTTCTTCTGGGGACTTCAGAGATTGCTATTGGAATGACATATTTTTGACTGTGGAAAACTTGAACATTATTAATATCACAATGGAAACTTTGGATTTTATGATGTTGTGACATGTGAGGAAATATTCCCATAAATCAAGAATGAGCATGAGGAGAAATAAAATCTTAACAACATTGGTACTCTAGAGTATTGCCTTTATTTGGTCCTACACCAGTTTACTCTTCTTATATGAGACAGAATTTCTTATTTGTTTCTTTTAGCAACATACTTTGGTTTAGAGAAAGAGCCACATTACAACTCCAAAGATAGTTGGATTTATATTTGAATCAGTACCACAACTTTTTTAGAGTTAAAGAGATATTGATGTTAGTCAGTGAGATATTTCCCTGTAGAGTATGTTGATACCAATAGGTCCTTCCCTTCTGCTGTGGATGTCTAGCTGTCCAAGGCCTTTTGATTTATTGAAGATGGGTATATCTGTTTTCCTGTAAAGACAAAGAACAAAACCCTGCCTTGTCCCTTGTTTTTTGAGTTTTCCTTACAACTTGTAGGATAGTCACATCAATGGATGAGCTATCACATCTCATCAAGGGGTTTCTTCTCTTTGAACCAATTTTTATTAATTCTGTTGGTATCTATAGCTTTTCTTCTCCTGCAGAAACAAAAGCAACACCCCTTTCCCAATGAAGGACATATCCTGGTTTCCATTGTGAAGGCAGCACACCTTTGAAGTAAACAGATTGGTTTTGCTCAGGAGGTTTTGTGTTTGTTTTTTTTTTTTTTTTTTTTTTCGGTTATCTATTGTCTCTCTGTAACTGTTGTCCCTTTTTAATAAGCTTTGAGACAATTCAAGGTTAATAAAGCATTATGTAATCTGTTTCTAGGGCTCATTACTACCTCTTTCTTTTTATTTAGCATACCCTTTAAAGTTCAGTTAGATATTTCTATGTCTGCTTGCCCTGTGGGATTATGTAGTATACCTAAAATATGCTTTACAATGTAATAATCAAAAAAAATTTAATTTTACTTAAAACATGTGCTTGAGCATTGTCACTCTTAATTTGTACAGGTATTCAAATGATAGCCATAACTTCTAATAGGTGTGTAATATAGAACCAACCTTTTCAGACTCATAGGAGTTGCCCATTGAAATCCTGAATAGGTGTCAATAGTATAGTGTACAAAATTTTTCAAATTTTGCAAAATGAAACACATTCATCCGCCAAATTTTATTTCTTTGTATACCTTTAGGATTACTTCCTGTAGGTAATGGAGTTTTATTATAGAAGGAACAATTAGGATTCTTTTTTTTAATGATTTCCTTGGCTTGTTGTCAAGTGATGAAAAGTCCTTTTCAAACCTTTGCTATTTACATGATGTTTCATATGAAATTCTGAGGCTTCTAGCATATCACCTATTATTAACTAATCAATCTCATTATTATTTTGTGCTAGAGGACCTAGCAGACCTATATGGGATCTGATGTGTGTTGTATATGTAGGATGTTCCCTATTTCTGATGATTTCCTGTAATTTTATACATAGTGAATTTAATTCTGTATTATCAGGAATAAATTCAGCAGCTTCAGTATGTAAAGCAACTTTCACTGTATATTGAGAGTCAGTAACTATATTGAGAGATTCTGTAAACTCTGTTGGTACTAAAAGAATGGCATACATTTCTGAATTTTGTACAGATAATGAGGGCTTTGGACCACATTCCTTAAGTTTCCTGATTTATATACTGCCTTTTCTGATTTATTTGCATCATTATAGAATCTGGTGACTCCAGAGATTGGTTTCTGCTGTACAATGTGAGTAAGGACTTATTCAGTTCTTTTTATGAATTATTTTCTCTTGCTTTTGGGATAATTGTTGTTTATCTCTCCCAAAAATATTACTGTAGGATCTTTGCCAGTATTCACTATCTTTCCAAAAAAGAGTAGATTTCCTCATTATTTAAAGGTAATACAATTTCTGCTGGATCCATCCTTATAAATTGACAGTTTTAATTGTCCCTTTAAAATCAAATCATATATCTTTTCCACATATGTGTTTAACTTCTTACTTGGTTTGCATGGTAGAAATATCCATTCCAGTATAATATACTTCCTCAGCATCAAAATCCATGTAGGGGAATATGTGGAGGGTAATATGACTGGAATATATTTAAGTTCTGGATACACACAATCCACATGTGCCTCTCATATTTTCTTTTCTGATAGAGCCAATTCCTTCTCAGCTTCAGCTGACAATTCTCTTGGACTATATAGATTATTGTCCTTTTTTATGATACTGTCTAAATTTACTTGTCCATATTTAGGTATTCTAATGATAGTCTGTAAGCTGTAATTGCTTCCTAACAAACTTCAAAAATTCAGTCAGAATCAGTCTCTCCTGAGTTGTACCTTTTGGGGTCTAACTTTTTATAGATCTGTCTTATATCCTAAGACATTAATATAATCTCCTTTTTTTTTCTTTTCAGGAGCAATTTGTAATCCCCAACAAGGCAAAACTTTTTTAAATTCTTTAAATATGCCTTCTAAAGTATGTAACTTTGGATCAACTAATAAAATATTATCCATATAATGGTAAATTATAGATTGTGGAAATTGTGCACAAATTATTTCTAATGTTTTTTGCAGAAGTTATTGGCACAGGGTTAGGCTATTTAACATTACCTGTGGGAGGACCTTCCATTGATATCTCTTGATTGGCTGGGAATTATTATCAGTAGGTATTGTGAAGGCAAAATTTTCACTATCCTTTTCTTGTAGAGGTATGGTAAAAAAAAGTATTTGAAGTCAATAAGTATAACAGAACATTACTTAGGTAACAGAGACTGCAAGGGCATCCCAATCTGTAGGGAGTCCATAGGCTGAATTACTTTATTAATGGCTCTCTGATCTGTTAGCATTCTCCATTTACCAGATTTATTTTCAATAACAAATACAGGAGAACTTTAAGGATTGGTAGACTCTTCAATATGTTGAGCATTTAAGTGCTCCTGAACCAGATGTTGTAAGCCTTGCAATTTCTCTTGTGTCATATAGGTCATTGCCCAACTCAGACAGGTTTATCTGTTAGCCATTTTAAAGGTAGGACCATTGGTGCCTCTGAGAGTTCAGCAGTGGTTGTGCTGTTTATGTATAGTCTGAATGGTTGGTGGCTGTTTTTATAGTGTCTTTTATTATAATTTCCAGATACATGAGTTGGTCTATGTTCTCCTTCTAAGACTGATGAAATATTAATCTGAGTATTCCATTGCTGTAAAAGATCACTGCCCCATGGATTCACTGCTACATTAGCCACATATGTCTTCAGCCACCCTCTCTCTCCTTCTGGCCCCGTGAATTCAACCTGTCCTTCACTTTCTTTTTCCCGAGAGAGGGTTTCAATCCCTAGAAATTGGACATCTACCTGCTTTAGAGATCAATTTGAATGCCATGATTTTGGTGTAATTATAGTAACATCCACACCTGTGTCCACTAAGCCTTCCAAAAATAAGGATTTTTATTCATACTCTAAGCTTTAGTCTTTGTTAATTTATGAAATTCTGCCAAAATATTAATTTTATTGTGTTGTTTGGAAGTTTTGATCCATCTATCAATGCTGTTCTATCATCCATTGTATTAGTGTTCTTAACATTAGGCACTGGATTATTTAATTGTCCTGAAGAGGAATTTCCTCCACAGTGACTGAAAATGACTTGACCAGGTTTTATTTGAGAGCCTGTGAGAACTCTCCCAAGACTTTTATTGATGGAAAAGGATTGCCTCATATGTCTCTTGTTGATCTGCATTCATTGGTCCAAAGTCTGCCTTTGCTGAATCTTATCCATAATCCAGAAGGTTGGAGTATCCTCTATGGGTCATTTCTATAAGTACAATTTCTTTTTATATGGCCTAGTTTACCACGTTAAGACATTTGGCACTTTGATGTCTCTTTATACCTCTGGAAATTGCCTCTGCTATCTAAGCCCCATCACCATAGTTAGAAGACTCAACATTAAGTGTTGGAGCCATTCTTCTATTGTTGCTGATCTGATCTTTAAAGGTGCAAGTATCCTTTTGCATTCCATATAGAATTTTCTAAAACCAAATTTGAATTAATATTCATCTTTATTGTTGGCCTGATACTGTCTTATTAATAGCCTTGGTCATTTTTTGTAAAAAAAAAAAAATCAGTAAACCATCCTTTTGATACTTGTATCTATGCTTGTATATATCTCATTTTGTTTCCCTGGTTCTGGAATCTTTCCCCCAAGCATTTAAGGTTGCTATATGGTGTTTGAATATTGTATGTTCATCAAAGGTAGATTTTATATCAGCAAAGCAGCCCTCACTAACAATTTGATCTTGGGAGATCTTAAAACCTTTATTCTTACCTTGCAGCTCAAGGGCCTTAGCTTTATCTCTCAACCAGCTTTTCTATTGTAATTGCTGGCTATATTCTGATTCAGCTGATACTGATTCCAGTCATTTGGCATGATTCTATTTTTAGAAGAATACACATTTAACATCTGTTTCACATATATTGAATGTATACTGTAAGTAAATACAGCTTCCTTGAAGTTCTTTAAAACTCTCATATATATAGACTTCCATATATATTGTATATATTCTTTAGGATAATTATCATTTGCTGCCTTTTCACAAATGGTTACAGGGTATATGTCATAATGGGAAGTGACTTTTTATAAGTTATCTCTAACTCTGTAAGGCACTGGCAATATTATAACCAACTCTCTGGCTTTTCCCTTCTGCTTGATAGCACTTTTATTATCAGTTCTAAGAGACTCACCTGAATCTTGAAATCAATTAACCACAGCTTTTTCTAAATTTTGTACCTCCTATACTGTAAATGATTCTAGTGACTTAATGGATTAAAAAAATGTTGTTCATCTTAAACATGATTCCAAAGATTTCATTCTATTGATTAATGATAATAATTCCTTCTTAGAAATTATCTGTATGTTATTAAGATTGCTTTGCAGACTTACTGAGTTATCCATTAGTTTTTCACATTTATTTTCAATAGAATTAAATCTAGATGTCCATTTATTATTAGCAGACTGAAGTTCATGTGGTAAATTAGTAGCTTCCAAAGAATGAATCCTTTTGTTTGAGTTCTTATTATCACTTTGTGAAGTCTGTATCAGTCACATTAATGTCTCATATTTGGTGCTGTTATTAAACCAGTTTTTTAATGATATGATATGAAGTACTATGCTAATTGCCATTTTGGTGAAAATTGTATGTCTTAGGAAGGTCAAATATGTCTTTTAAAATTTCATCCATAGCATAAATGAAGAAGTTTTAAATTCGGGAATGGTTACATTATCAGCCGTGATGTAAGAAATACTTAAAATTTGTAAAGAAAAAATTGTTTATTAATAAGTTTAAGGTGTGAAATTATCAAATAATTATCTCAGATAAGAGCCTCAAAAGATTGTCCAAAGTGTTCTGATGTTCCAGGTGTAATTAACCAGCTTGGGCAAATGGCTGTTTTTGTTTTTGATTATTTGGGGATGTAGTATCCAAGTTTTTCCAGTAGGTGTTGTACGTGTAGTGCCAAACCAGGTCTGGTGTGAGCTGACTCAGCTCCCTGAATGGGCTTCTTTGAATTAAACTTTCACTCAGGAAACCCCTACCCATGAGTATTGGGTAGAGCTGCTGGGATCAGAACAAATGAGGCATGCTGCACACTGAACTGCAGCAGCAGCAATGGTGATGAGAGTTTCACCAAACAGCTTTAAATATGAAAGAACATTCTGTTGGCAGTCTTTACCAGGCAGGGGGCTGTGACCCAATGTGGACACTACAAGAACTGATACTGCATGTGCTACAGTGACACACATGCCACTACACACCCACAGGCTCCCTTAACTCATGTATGAACACAAGCAGTCACTTGAGTGGAGTCAAGCAGCTCCACTAACTTCCTTGGTGTGCACTTAGACTGGCCTCAGTGCCTGTATGCAACTCTAGAGAGTGCTGGGGAACTTTCAGCTCAGTTCCCCAAGATTGACTGGTGAAATTAGCTTGTGCTGAAGTGGAAAAGCATCAGTTCTCCCTTTTCTTTTCAAAATAAAGAGATGGGTTTGGCTGTATTGGCATTTCGTGGTGCAGATGGGTGATGTGTCTGGTGCTCAGCCTGAATCCCTGACCTGGGACTTAATAGTGACCCATCCTGCAGGGATAAGCACCTAGTACCTGAAGGTGCACAGGTCCCAGCACCCACACATAAAGGAGTAACCACATTAGCTCAAAGTAGGGAGTGTTAAGATGTTGTGGCTCCAGTAGGGGTCTAGTGCCACTCTGGTAGAGGCTCAGCCAAGTGTAGCTAGCTCTGCAGTCCCATGCCATTCTGCCACGTGAGCCAGTCCACACCATCCAAGCTCATGAGCAAGAGAAGAGATGAGCATATGCATGCCTCAGGTCTTAAGGGTAGCCCTGAGGCCATGCCTGAAGGACACATTCTTTAGGGTTATAGGTAGAAAAGTTATCTGTTACATCTTGAGGGGCTGTACCTCCAGGTCATAGGCAGAACAGATATCCACTACAGAGATATACAATGAAGTCAGAAAAAATTGAAAATTAAAACTATTCATACTGATTAACAATAAAAAACCTAGATTTTATAATATTTAAAATTTGTAACAATTCATTTATTTTAGAAACATAATTTAAATTATTATGAACAAGGCTTGTACTTGTCTGCAAGTAAACTAGCAAATAAACTAGTAAACCTCTAGTTTATTGTTTTAGGCAATTAATGAGTGTGTGAATGAGTGGATCTCTAGTTCTTGTGTTTTCTCTTAGGATTTTTTTCTTTTTTTGTTTGTCTTGTCCAACTCTGATGTGTTTAATTTGTTTTATCATGTTATATTTAATGTTATTATTTTATATCTCATTTTACTATTATCCCTTAGAGGCCTGTTTATTTCCTTATTTATTAATTTATTTTGCATACCAAATCAATTTCCCATAACTCCTCTGCTCCCAGTCCCTTTCCCACTATTGCCTGCCCTCCATCCACTCCTACTCCATTTCTGTTTAAAAAGGGGCAGGCTTCCCATGGATTTCAGCAAAACATAGCAAATCAAGTTGGAGTAAGACTAAGCACTTCACCTTTTATTATGGCTTGGCAAGGCAACTCAGTATGAGAACTAGGATCCCAAAAGTCAGCAAAAGTGCCAGAGATCCATCCCTGATACCATTCTTCAGAGTCCCACAAGAAGACAAAGCTGCTTAACTACCAAATATATACTGAAGTCCTAGGTCAGTCCTATGCAGGCTCCCTGGTTGTCAGTTCAGTCTCTGTGAATCTCTGAGAGCCCAGGTTAGCTGATTCTGTGAGTTTTCTTTTGGTGATATTGACCCCTTTGTCTCCTACAATCCTTACCCCTCTCTTCAGCACAATTCCCTGAGCCTGAACTCTTGTTTGATTGTGGGTCTCAGAATCTATTACCAACAGTTGCTGGATGAAGTTTTTCTCATCATTATTAGGCTAGGCACCAATCTATGAGTAAAGCAGAATATGGTTAGCTGTTGATATTTTCACCCAGTCATGTTTATTTATATTATAGTTATGTCTGCCATTCAGCCTCTGGGTCCTGGTGCTCTAGGAAGTATCAAGGGTAGAGTCACTATCATGTCATGTGTCTAAGGCTGGAGCAACCATTGGTTTGCCACTTCCACAATCTCTGTCATCCTTTCCACAGCACATCATAAGAGGATAGATTACAGGTTTAAGGTCATATGGCTGGGTTGGTATCACTATCCAGCCTGGTTATAGGATGGGGGCATTATGACTTCATATCCCTTTTTGCTAGGAGTTTAGCTGGGGTCATCATTGCAAATTCCTGGAAGTTTCCTTTGTACCATGTTTCTACCTGACCCTGAAATGACCTTTCTATTTCACTTTTTCAATGATCTTTCCATTCCTTCCCACCCCCACTGGATTCTACTTTTTCCCACCCTCATAACTTCCAGTCCACCCATAAAATATCTTCTGTTTTCTGTAAGACAAATCTTAAATGGTCTTATTAATAAGAAACCTGGAGCCAGATACTGGGGAGAAAACTGAGATATCACAGGAATAGAACAAACCAAAGCCAACCTCACCTTACCAACCCACAGCCTCCAGAGAGCCACTTCTTGTATACTTATGCCTATAAACTTTCAGTGCCCTGACATCTCACTTCCTCTCTCCACCCAGTTACATCACTTCTTCTTTCTGCCCACCATTATCACTTCCTATCTGTCCATACCTCCATACTTCTATGGTTAACCAGAACTGGGATTTAAAGCACGTGCCACCATGCTTGGCTAAGTTCCAAGTGTGACCTCAAACTCATAGAGATCTGGATGAATCTGTAAGGTATCTGTATTTTGAATCAGCTAGTAAATATTATCCATGTAATGATAAATTATAGATTAAGGAAATTGTTTGTATATTACTTCCAGTGGCTGTCTTACAAAATATTGGCAGAGGGTTGGGCTATTTAGCATTTCCTGTGGGAGAATCCTCCATTGATAGCATTTAAGCAGCTGGGAATGATTATAAGTAGTCACCATGAAGGCAAATCTTCTCTGTCTTTTTTTTTGTAAAGGCATTGAGAAGAAACAATCTTTTAAATTGATATCTATAACAGGCGATCCTTTAGGTACCAGAGCAAGCAAAGGAATTCCAGATTGTAGATAGTCCATTGGCTGAATTGTGTTGTTAATTGCTCTTAGGTCTGGTATCATTCTCCACTTATGAGATTTTTTTAAATAACAAATACAGGAAAATTACAAAGGCTGATTGATTCTTCAATATGTTGAGCATTTAACTGCTCTTGTACTAGCTGTTCTAAGGCCTGTAGTTTCTTTGTTGTTAAAGGCCATTGCGGAACACATACAGGTTTGTTCTTTTACCATTTTAAAGGTAGAGCTGTTGGTGTCTTTGAAAGATCAGCAACTGTTGTGCCCTGTTCAATGTGGATGGCTGATGAATTCTTTATATTGCCTTCTAATAGTTTTCTCAGTAATATCTGTTTGTTTATGGTTTGTTTCTGAGGTTGTAGGAATGTTTATATGGGTATCCCATTGTTGTGATAAATCATGACTCCATACATTCATAGCTTTATTAGCCACATATGGCTTTAATATTACTCTTTGTTCATCTGGCCCTATAAATTTGATACATCTTTTGCTCTATTTCATTTGAGATAATGTTGCAATCCCTAACAGCTGAACATTTACCTCCTGAGGAGGTCAATTTGAATGTCAAGATTCTGGTGCTATAATTTTTACATCCACATCTGTGTCTATAAGACCCTAAATGAAAACATCTTTTATTTGTATTTTTAATTTTGGCCTTTGTTCATTTATAGAAGTTTGCTAAATAATTCACCTTATGGTTTCTCCTGAACTTTTTGTACTCTATGCTATAGCTTTTCTATCACCCAAAGCACTATGGTTTTTTTACCATTGGAATTTGGTTATTTAATTGCTTTGGGAAAAGATTTCTTCTATGATGGCAGGAAAGGACTGACTGAATTTGACATGGATACCTGTGAGAGGCCCTTCAGGGAGTTTTCCAATGGCAAAGGTAAAAGATTACCTTGTCTGATCCTTGTTGATCTACATTCTTTAGTCCAATGTTTGCCTTTACCACACCTTCTGCCTAATAGAGAAGGGAGGGACATTTTGTGGCCATTGTTCTGTGAAGAAACATTATTTCTTGGAATGCCCTGTTTATAGTCCCTTTTTAGGTGACCTTGCTTACCATGATTAAAGCATTTCACATTGTTAATTTCCTTCAGACCTCTGGAAATCACTTCTCCTATACAGGTATCATCATGGTCATGAGACTCAACATTACTTATATCTCTGATCCATTCCTCCAAGGGTGCTGATCTTGCCTGTAATGGCCTAATTGCCATTTTGTGTGCTACATTAGCATTTTTAAAAGCCATAGATTCAATTATTTTCTGTGTAGCTTCTGAATTGGTATCATTCTCTTTATTGCTGAAAACAGCCTTTTGTAAGACATCCATGAAGATTTCTTTTGGGCCCTGTATAACTTTTATAAATGACTCAGTTTTCTTTCCTACATCTTCAATTCTTCCCCAAGCATTCAAGACTGCCATGTAGCATAGAATTAGGGTGTGGTCATCATATAAAGATTGTCTTTGTATATCAGCATAATTGTCTTCTCCAAGAAGTTAATCTTGGGTAATTTCCATACTTCTAGTCCTATATCATTATTCTATAGCCTTGGCTTCCTTTTTCACCAGGTTCTCCACTGTAACTGTGTCTCTAGGACAGCTGTAATCAAATATTTCCTATTCTGAGGGATAATTTTATTACAAGTTGATCCCAAGTTTAACATTGGCTTTACAAATGGAGAACACATACCATATGAGACTATAGCTTCTTCAGATGTCCTCAAAGCTAACACTTCCACAGGAACTCAGTTAGCTCATACACAGCCTTGAGCATTTGTCAGTTCCCATAAGGTTACTGGATAGATTAAGGTTGGTTGTTTGAAACTCTTAAGCTGTTTCTATGTAATCATATAATTCAATGCTGAGATAGGTTCACCTTTAAAGTCTTCTGTATGGGTCTGTATCTCTCTATGATTTATCTTAACAAGTTTTTCTAAAACTTTTATCTTGACATTCAATTAACCAACTTTTTAATCATAAAAAATGACCAAACAAATAATACCATAATTGACATAATGTAAATTCCAACATTAATTAACCTCTCATTTAATTGTTCCATTTTAAGACTGCCTAATGTGTTATCAAATAGAGACCAAATTTGCTCCATTGTAAAATTGTTTCCCATTTTTTTAATGTGGAAATTTTTTTTGTTAACTAATTTCTCAATTTAAGATAGCTTAACTGACTCACCATGTCTGATGACTGCGTAGGACAGTAGAAGTCCGAGGAAATTTCAAAGCAGCTACCTAGTGTGATAGCAGTCTGGGATGAGAATCTAGAGAGAGCCCACAACTGACCAAGAGAGAAAAAGACAAAGAGTTTCTGGCCCATGGAGACTCTGGCCACAAGCAGCTCAGGCCAAAGCCAGGCATCTGTAAGGCCATAAGCAAGTGGTGTTTTTGTGATAGGAGTAACATGGAAAACTAGCAATTGTATCTAAAGCAATCTACAGATTCAATGCAATCCCCATCAAAATTCCAACATAATTCTTCACAGACCTCAGAAGAACAATACTCAACTTCATATAGAAAAAACAAAACTCCAATAACAAAGATAATCTTGTTAATAACAAAACCTCTGGAGGTATCACCATCCCTGACTTCAAGCTCTAATATTGAGCCGTAGTAATAAAAATAGCTTGGTATGGATATAAAAACAGAGATATGGATCAGTGGAATTGAATTGACAGCCTTGGCATTAATCAACAACATATGAACATCTGATTTTTAACAAGAAAGCCAAAATTGTACAATGGAAATAAGAAAGCATCTTAAACATATGGTGCTGGTATAACTGGATGTCAATATATAGAAGAATGCAAATAGATCAATAGCTATCTGCATTTGTGAAACTTAAGTCCAAGTGGATCAAAGACCTCAACAAATCTTGTTACACTGAACATAATAGATGAGTAGTTGGAAAGTAGCCTTGAACACATTGGTACAGGAGGCCACTTCCTAAATATAACACCAGTAGCACAGAAACTGAGAGCAACAACTAATGAATGGGACCTAATGAAACTGAGAAGGTTCTTCAAGGCAAAGAACACAGTTGATAAGACAAAACAGCAGCCTACAGAGTGGGAAAAAATCTTAACCAACCCCACATCTGACAGAATGCTGAGCTTCAAAATATACAAAGAATTCAAAGGACTAGACATCAAAATACCAAATAATGCAAATAAAAAATGGGGTACAGATCTAATCAGAGAATTCTCAACAGAAGAATCTCAAATGGCAAAGGGCCAAAAAACATTTAAGAATTGCTTAACAGCCTTAGCCATCAGAGAAATAATAATCAAAACAATTTTGATACAATATACTCATCTGTCAGAAAGGCTAAGATCAAAAACACAGATGACAGCTTATGTTGGAAAGGATCTGTAGTAAGGGGCGCACTCCTCCACTGATGGTGGGAGTGCAAACTTACACAGACACTTTAGAAATCAGTATGATAGTTTCTCAAAAAATTGGGAATCATTCTACCTCTTGACTCAGAAATACCAATCTTGGGCATATGCCCAAAGAATGCACACTTACACCATAAGGAAACTTGCTCAACAATGTTCACAACAGCATTATTCGTAATAGCCAGAACCAGGAAACAATATAGATGCATGTCAATAAAAGAATATATAAAGAAAATATGGTATACTCATTGCAGCCCAAGATTTGGGCCAGGAGGCAGGTCCTCTGAAGGCAAGCCAGACTACCACCATCCCCCACTGGACCTTGCAACCTATAAACCCCAACCCAGCACCCCAACCCATCCACTCACTGAGACCAGAGCTGGTCCCTGAGACAGAGTCTGCCAGTGCCAATTGGATTAAGAGGTGAGTCTTTGTTCTCCTAGATGATTACAACAGCCTCTAGGCTTTGGGCTCAGAAGCACAATACCATGTCCCCACACAACCACCCATTGCAGGCCCAGTTTCAGGCCAGCAGGCAGGCCTTCTGCTGGCAAGCTGGACTACCACCATCTCCCACTGGACCCTATAACCTACAAGTACCACTCTGTCCCTCAAACTCACTCATCCTCCAAGACTGCAGCTGTTCCCTGAGACACATAGTCCACTAGAATCTATTGGACCAAGAACTCTGATTAGTCCAAAAGCTCAAATTGGATCAAGAGCTCTCATTGGACTAAGAGGTCCAATTGGACCAAGAGTGTCAATTAGACCAAGAGAGACTCCCTCAGACACAGACACCACTTGCACTGAGTAGAGGAAGAGATGGGTAGATGCTAGTGCAGCAATGCAGTTAACAACCTAAAGACCAATAAGGCATCACCAGAACCCAGTGGTTCTAATCAGCAAGACTTGGACATCCCAGAACAGAAGAAGCTGAAGAAATTGGCCTTAAAAATGATTTTAAGAAGATGATAGACTCACCCTCCGAGATTGCAACTGTTCCCTGAGACAGAGCCTGCCAGTACACGATTAGACTAAGAGATTGCAGCTACTCACAGAGACAGAGCCCACAAGTGCCAATTTGACAAAGAGGTGATCCCTGAGACAAAGAATCCATCAGCACCGACTAGACCAAGATTTTCCACTGAACCAAGAGTATCAATCAAACCAAAAGAGAGTCCCTGATACACAGATACCACTTGCACCAAATGGAGAAAGAGATGGGTAGACACCAGTGCAAAAATACAGTCAACAACATAAAAACCAATATGGCTTCATCAGAATCTACATCAGTAAGACCTGAACATCCCAACACAGAAGAAACAGAAGAAATCGACCTTAAAATGACCTTAAGAAGATGATAGAGCTCTTTAAAGAAGAAATGAAAAATTCCCTAAAGAATTCAAGGAAAAGTCAAACAAAAAATTGGAAGAAATCAGTAAATCCCTTGAAAGCCAAGAGAAAGCAATTAAGTGAAGGAAACAGTTAAAGATTTTAAAACTGAAATCAAGACAATAAAGAAGAAACAAACTGAGGAAAAGCTGGAAGTGGAAAACCTGAGTAAACAAACAGGAACTACAGATGCAAGCATAACCAACAGAATGCAAGAGATTGAAGAGTGGATCTCTGGCGCTGAAGATACAATAGAGGAAACAGAATCATCAGTCAAAGAAAACAGTAATGCTTACAAAGTCATGACCATAATGTCCAGGAAATTTGGGATATAATGAAAAGACCAAACCTAAGAATAATAGGGATAGAAGAAGGAGAAGAATACCAAATCAAAGGCACAGAAAATATATTCAGCAAAATCATAGAAGAAAACTTTCCCAACCTAAAGATGGAAATGACTATAAAGATACAAGAAGGTTATAGAACATCAAATAGACTGGACCCCCAAAAATAGTCCCCTTGCCACATAATAATCAAACCACTAAACATACAGAATAAAGAAAAAATATTAAGAGCTGCAAAGGAAAAAGGCCAAGTAACATATAAAAAGGCAGACCCATCAGAATAACACCTGACTTCTCAATGGAGACACTAAAAGCCAGAAGGTCCTGGACAGATGTTATGCAGACACTAAGAGACCATGGATGCCAACCCAGACTATTATACCCAGCAAAACTCTCAATCAACATAAATGGAGTAAAACAAAACCAGATTTAAACAATATCTCTCGACAAATCCAGCCCTACAGAAAGCACTTGAATACACCCATGAAAACACAGGCATCAGATAGTCCCACACCAACAAACACCAAAGAATGGAAATATGCAAAACTGCCACCAAAAATAACAGGAATTAACAATATTTGGTCATTCATATCCATTAATATCAATGGTCTCAATTCACCTATAAAAAGACAGCCTAACAGAATGGATACAAAAATAAGATCCATCCATTTGCTGCATACAAGAAACACACTTCAACTTCAAGGACAGACACTACCTCAGAATAAAAGGTTGAGAAAAGACTTTCCAATGAAGTGGATTTAAGAAGCAAGCTGGTGTAGCTATCCTAATATCTAATAAAATAGACTTCAAACTAAAATCAACTGAAAGAGTTTGGAATGGACATTACATATTTATCACAGGGAATATCTGACAAGATGAAGTATCAATTCTGAATATTTATGCCCCAAATAAAAGGGCACCTACATTCAAAAAAGAAACATTACTAAAACTAAAATCACATATCAAATCCCATACACTAGTAGTGGGAGATTTCAACATGCCACTCTCACAAATGGACAGGTCTGCCAGACTGAAAATTAACAGAGAAATAAGGGAACAAACAGACATTATGGCTCAAATGGACTTGATAGATATCTACAGAATATTGCATGCTAACAAAAAAGAATATACCTTCTTTTCAGCACTCCATGGAACCTTCTCCAAAATCGACCACATTCTTGGTCACAAAGCAAATCTCAACAGATTAAAAAAAATTGAAATAACCTCCTGTATCTTATCAGACCACCACAGCTTAAAGTTAGATTTCAACAACAACAAAAATTACAGAAAGCCTACAATCTCATGGAAACTTAATAATGCCCAACTGGATCACCAATGGGTCAAGGAAGAAATAAAGAAAGAAATAAAATACTTCCTAGAATTCAATGAAAATGAATGTACAACATATCCAAACTTATGGGACACTAACAAAGCAGTGCTAAGAGGAAAATTTATAGTTCTAAATGCCCACATAAAAAGTTGGAGAAATCTCACACTAGTGACTTAACAGCACAACTGAACAAGAAGAAGTAAACTCATCCATGAAAAACAGAAGCCAGAAAATAATCAAATTGAGGGCTGAAATCAATAAAATAGAAATAAAGAGAACTATACAAAGAATCAATGAAACAAAGAGTTGGTTCTTTGAGAAAATCAACAAGATAGACACACCCTTAACCAAATTAACCAAAAAGCAGAGAGAGTGCATCCAAATTAACAAAATCACAAATGAAAAGGGAGATATAACAAAAGACAATGAGGAAATCCAGAGAATCATCAGGTCATACTTCAAAAACCTGCACTCCACAAAACTGGAAAATCTGAAAAAAATGGATGGTTTTCTGGATCGGTACTCCATACCAAAGTTAAATCAAGACCAAATAAACTATTTAAATAGACCAACAATCCTTAAGGAAATAGAAACGGTCATTAAAAGTCTCCCAACCAAAAAAAGCCCAGGACCAGATGGTTTCAGTGCAGAATTCTACCAGATTTTTTAAAAATACCAATACTCTTCACATTGTTCCACACAATAAAAACAGGAGGAACATTACCAAATTCTTTTTATGAGGCTACAGTTACCCTGATACCCAAAACACACAAAGATGCAACAAAGAAAGAGAATTACAGACGAATCTCCTTCATGAACATTGATGCCAAAAATACTCATTAAAATACTGGCTAACTGAATCCAGGAATGCATCAAAAATTATCCATCATGATCAAGTAGGCTTCATCCCAGGGATACAAGAATGGTTCAACACATAAAAATCTGTCAATGTAATACATCATATAAACAAACTGAAAGAAAAAAAACCACATGATTATCTCATTGGATGTTGAAAAGTCCTTTGACAAAATCCAACACCCCTTCATGATAAAGATTCTAGAGAGATCAGGAGTACAAGGAACATACCTAACCATAATAAAGGCAATTTACAGCAAGCTTACTGCCAACATAAAATTAAATGGAGATTAACTCAAAATGATTCCACTAAAATCAGGAACAAGATATGGCTTTCCACTCTCTGCATATTTTTTCAAAACAGTGCTAGTTGTAGGTAGAGCAATAAGACAACAAAAGGAGATCAAGGGGATACAAATTGGAAAGGAAAAAGTAATACTTTGGCTACTTCCTGTTGATATGACAGTACACATAAGTGACCCCAAAAATTCCAAGAAGGAACTCCTACAGCTGATAAACACATTCAGTAATGTGGCAGGATACAAGATTAACTCAAAAGAATCAATAGCTGTCCTACATATGAAAGATAAATGGGCTGAGTAAGAAATCAGAGAAACATCACCCTTTACAATAGCCATAAATAATGTAAAATACCGTGTTGTAACTCTAATCAAGTGATAGACCCATATGACAAAATCATTAAGTCTCTGAAGAAAAAAATTGAAGATATCAGGAAATGGGAAGATCTCCCATGCTAATGGATCAGTAGGATTAACAAAGTAAAAATGGCAATCTTACCAAAAGCAATCTACAGATTGAATGCAATCCCCATCAAAAGTCCAACACAATTCCTCACAGAACTCAAAAGAAAAATAATCAACTTCCTATGGAAAAAACAAAAAACCTAGGATAGTTAAAACAATCTTGAACAATAAAGCCACTTTTGGAAGCATCACCATCCCTGACCTCAAGGTCAACTACAGAACTATAGTAATAAAAACAGCTCAATATTGGCTTAAAAACTAACATGAGGAACAATGGAATCAAATTGAGGATGCTGATATTAACCCACACACCTATGAACACATGATTTTTGACAAAGAAGCCAAATTTGTACAATGAAAAAAAGAAAGCATCTTCAACCAATGGTGCTGGCATAACTGGATGTCAACATGTACAAGATTGCAAATAAATCTGTATCTATTGCCATGCACAAAACTCAAGTCCAAGTGGATCAAAGACCTCAATGTAAAACTAGTTACACTGCATGTGATAGAAGAGAATGTATGTAGTAGTCTTGAACACATTGGCACAGGAGACTGCTTCCTAAATATAACACCAGTAGCATAGACACTGAGAGCAACAATTAATAAATGAGACCTCCTGAAACTGAGAAGCTTCTGTAAGACAAAGGACACAGTCATTTACTGTTTTGTCCTGTAGACAAAATAGCCTACAGAATGGGAAAATATCTTCATGAACCACACATCTGCCAGAGGGTTGATATCCAAAATATAATAAGAATTCAAGAAACTAGAAATGAAAATACCAAACAATCTAATTTAAAAAATGGGCTATGGAGCTCAATAGAAGAATCTCAAATGGCTGAAAGACATTTAAGGAATTGCTCAGCATCCTTAGTCATCAAAATGACTCTGCGATACCATCTTATACCTGTCAGAATGGCTATGATCAAAAACAGTGATAAAAGCTTATAATAGAGAGTATGCTGAGCAAGGGGAACACTCCTCCACTCTTGGTGGGAGTGCAAACATATACAACCACTTTAGAAAGCAGTATGGCAGTATCCCCTAAAATTGGGAGTCAATCTTTCTCAAGACCCATCTATACCACTCTTGGGAATATACCCAGGGAATGCTCAATCATCACAAGGACACATGCTCAACTATGTTCATTGCAGCATTATTCATAATAGCCAGAATCTTGAAACAACCTAGATGCCCCTCAACTGAAGCATGGATTAAGAAAATGTGGTACATATACACAATGGATTATTACTCAGCAGAGAAAAGCAATGACATCATGGAATTTACAGGCAAATGGTTGGAACTAGAAAGTATCATCCTGAGTGATGTAACCCAGACTCAGAAGGACAAACGTGGTGTGTACTCACTCATAAGTGGATACTAGATGTAAAACAGAGGATAACCAGACTACAACGAACAGTTCCAGAGAAGCTGGCTAACAAGAAGGACCCAAAGATGGATACATAAATTGCCCTAGTATGGGTTAATATATGAGATCTTCATGAGTAAACTTGAAATGAGGGGTGGGCAATGGAGGGTAGGGGATGTGGATGAGAAAATAAAGGACTGGGATCATCAAGCTGGAACAGGGATGGAGTGGGAGAGCAATGAAAGAAATACCACGATACAGGGAGACATCATGGGCATAGGGAGAAGCCAGGTGCGAGTGAAGTTTCCAGGAATCCACAAGGATGATCCCAGCTTAGACTACTAGCAATAGTGGAGAGGGTGCCTGAACTCGATCTTCTTGTAGAAGTCCTAATAGTGGGAGCAAGGGGTTGTCTCCTATTTTGTTGCCTCTTTTTAGAACCCTTTCATCCTACCATATTGCTTGTCAAGTCTTAAAAGAAGAGGAGTTGTTCACTCTCACTGCAACTTGGTATACCATGGCTGGATGATATGCATGGGAGGCTCATCCTTTTCTGAAGAGAAATGGAACAGGAATGGATTGAGGGAGGGGAAGAGTAGAGGTAGAAGAGTGACATGGAGGAAAGGAGAGAGAGGAAATACTGGCCAAGATGTAAAAAGAAAACAAAAACAAACAAACAAATAAATAAATAAACAAACAATGCTATATTTATGTCTTTTAAAATCAGTTCTTGGGTAGTCTTATTTATTTACAGACAATGACCCTCCTATTCAATGAGTCCTCATCCTTTGTATTTAAAATTAATATTTGTGAATTCTATTAGGCCAATTTCCACTGGAAAACATTCTGGCTTGTGTTTTCCATCTTTTTTGTCCAGTGCTGTTCAACTTATTAACAGTCTAGAACATCTTATTTTACAGTGTTGTACTTATATCTTGAAGGCTTGTAGGAGACCAGCTCCTACATTTATTTACTCCAGGGACTCTTTAGGAATGAGAGATAAGAGATTTAGATAGAATTATAGAGGGCAGAGAAACAGAATTGCTGGAAAGCCTCAGGTGGGCCTGGATCCTTACCCACCAGCCCATAAGTTTATTTAAAAGAACTTTTCATAACAATGCCAAAGAGAGGGGAAAAAAACCTTCCCTTTGCTAAATACAGCCAAGTGCAGACTCTTCCAAATACCTGGTACTCAGGCTCACAATCCAATCATCCTCATATGCAGTCCTGCTGGGTAAAGCCACTAGAAAACCTTGTTGGGCTTTAATAGGCTCCCCTTCTTAACATTTTGAAAGGCTTCCCAGTAAGAGCTCACAGCAATCTCCATTGCTGTCACACCTCCCAGTGAAGGAGTAGAGGATTATAAAGATGGAATTTCCTTTTTGGAATTGGTCTAAGATGATCACAGCAGTCTTAGGTACATTAAACCATTTTTTTTAAAATAAAAAACTCTTCATGCAACCACATCAAACAAATCAAACACCTGATGCAACTGCATCAGACTTTAAAAACCCCCTTAAGCTTCATCATTAACATTAACAGTTTAACACAATTCTAACATAAATAGTGCTATATATAATTACAATTTTCTCAAACTTACGTATAACAGCAAATTTAAAGCAATCTCTTAATAGAAACGTTTTGGATTTCTTGCTAACAAAACATCGGATAAACTTCTGATGTATTCACATCAAACTTAAATACTCCCTTAACTTCAACAAATCATGGTGCATCAATATCAATAGGTTAACATAATAACTCTAACATATATATTACTATGCAGAATTATAATTACTACAAACCTACATTCAAAAGCAATACTCTCAATATAATTTTTAACACATTAAAACCTATCAAAACATCCAAAAGCAATTTCTTAATAGAACTATACAAAAGATAACATTAACCCACTCAAGTAACAAGAAAACATTTTTTAAATGAAATAGACTGAGGAATATTAACTCTACCTTTTCTTTATAACTTTTTAAAATATATCTCAAGCCTAGTTAGAAAAAAAAACCCAAACTTCTCCATTTCAACAGTTTCATTTTTAACACAAAATTATTTCATGAATCCTCACAGTTAATGGAGTCTATATGCATAAGTATATTCAAAATTGTCCGATTGCAATGAAATCACTCCTGTCCATCTCATCTCTTAAGTCTAAAAAGTTCAAAATAATAAATTCTGGTACCAATCTTCCAAATATGAAGAAATATTTCTCACAACCAAAAACTTTTTGCACTTAACAATTCTAATTCTAGTTCAAGCAAGGATCTCTGCAAATTTCCTTCTCAGGCAAAGAGGTATTTTCAGTTACATTGTCATTTTATGGCAGTCTTTCCTGAGGAAACTTTCCTCAGGCTATTAGCTCCACAAGAGCTGGTTGGTATAAAGTCCTCTCAAAAAAGGCTTTCTCACAGCCAGAAAAAGAAACTGTGTAGCTTCATCTGCTAGCTCTGTTCAGGCTTTTACTGCTTTTACCATCTCAGTCTATCTCTGCCACCAGTAACCTGGCCATACCCAGGACCGCTGTGTCCTGAAGCTAGAGGACTCTCAATCATGTCATGCCACACAGTTCAAGGTTCCTCCAGCTGCTATGAGTTGAGCCATGGCTTTCCTACAGCAATCCTGCCTCTGGCAAGAAACCCAGCTACTACAAACTGCAGCTTCCTTGTGTCCCATTACCTGCTTCACTGATGGCCCATGCTCAGCACCCTGGGTCCAGAAACCTCCATATGCTCTCCTGCTTGCACAGCCAAATGTAAACCCAGGGCAACTCCATGGTTCCTGCCAAACCTTGCTGCTGGGAGCTCAGGCTGTGTCAGTCTCAGCAGTTCCCCCAGAACCTTGGTCTGGCTGTTCAGCCTGGAGCACAGTTCTCATATCCAGAGATCCCTGGGTTCTAGCTCTCCAGCTACCTGCTCTGCTCTCAGCCATGGCTCCTCTGCTGAGCCAACTGCTTGGCTCTCCATTTCTGTGGCATCTCAGGCTCTGGCTGCCAGGGACTGCAACTCCAGGTGACAGACCTGCTCTGGAAGCTGGGATCCGAAGTCATTGCTGCACTCCAAGCTACTGCCTGCCATTCACGTCTCTTGCAGCATAGAATCTCCAATCAGCTCTTCACTGCAGCTTCTTTTTGGCCAAAAGCTTGCAGACCCTTGAGAATCTGCCACCTGTGCTGGGCTGATGTGTCTTGGGTATCAGTTGATGATGTCTGGCTGCTGCTGCTTGTGTTGGCTCTGGTGTTCACAGTAGTTAGTGGCTTCTGGAGCTTCTGAAACCACTCAGACTGCCAAGTTTTCAGTCTGCTATGGACATTGTATTCTGCATCCCAGGTTCTGTTTGCACTAGGGGGCAGGGAAACCTACTTTACTCTAAATTCCCATTATACCTAAATCTTACTTAAGCCTACACAATATCCTCACAATATCTTTATGCCTAAAGCTTATTATACCCTAATATACCTAAACCTAAATTTATCAAACTAAACTTATGACTTACTTTACTATATGTATTTACACTTCTTATTAAACTTACATTCTATAGTACTACTATATAAATCTGGACATCTAAATGATATCTCTAAACTGTTATCACTTTACATATTTACACATTTTATAAGCTCATTTAAGAGAAGACTATAGAACTATTAGGAAGACTCTCTTAACAGAACTGACTTACTCTAGAAAGAACCTCTTAGCAGAACTTAGCAAACATCTATAAGAGATTACTTAACACCTAGAAAAGATTTTTTGACACGTAGGAAAGTTTTCTTAGCTAAACTATTAACAAGACCAGAAGCATACAAATCACTTGTAAAGTTCAGAGTTTATAGTAAATTTCAGAGTTTATAGTCAGCTTTGAATATATTCTAAGTGTTCTCCTGACAGTTGCAAACAAGAACCTAATTTGTTAATGGCTCTTCCTCAATCCTTGGATTTAGTGAGTGATGTCACTATGAAGTTGTAACACATATTGCTAGGGGGCTGTAACACTCTCTGGACAATGCCACTCCTCCAAAGTCACCTTTCATGCTGAGTTCTCTCAGCTATTCTGGAACCAGCAGATATGCGTTCAGTGGTAGATGGTTTTTAATCTAAAGAGTCTCCCTTTATCCACCTCATTGCAGCTTCCCTGTGCCACAATTCAGATAAATGTTTCTGTTACAGCAGAACTTTTCATTTGCTCTACCAAAAAGCCTTGACTCAGGATGAGAGCGAAAGTACCATATTGAACTGCTGTAAAGCTCTTAGCAAAAACTTCTTGTGCAGCTATTATGCACTATCTTAAGCCTGTGTTGATTTGCCACTAGTGAGACAAAGATGGTGTGCCTCTAAATTCCATTCTGATGGGTGTAAGATGGTATCTCAGAACCATTTTGATTTCCATTTCCCTGATGACTAAGGATGTTGTGCAATTCCTTAAATGTCTTTCAGTCATTTGAGCTTCTTCTGTTGAGAATTCTCTGTTTAGCTCTATAGCCAATTTATTAATTGAACTGTTAGACATTTTGATGTCTAATTTCTTGAGTTCTTTATAGGTTCTGGATATCAGTCCTCTGTCAGTAGTGGGGTTGGTGAAGATCTTTTCCCATTCTGTAGGCTGTCATTTTGTCTTATTGACCATGTCCTTTGCCCTACAAAAGCCCAGACTCAGAAAGACAAACATGGTATGTACTCACTCATAAGTGGATACTAGATGTAAAGCAAAGGATAACCAGACTGCAACTCACAACTCCAGGGAGGCTACCTAGTAAAGAGGACCCTAAAAAAAAACACAGAGATCACCGAATGACAGAGAAATGGAGAGATCTACATGAGCAAACTGGGGTTGAAGGGGAGGGTAATGGAGGGTAAGTGTTGGGGGAAAGAGAGCTTAGGGGAGCAGGAGGTCCAAGATGGATCAGGAAGAGAGTGGGAGAATAAGAAAAAAAATACCATGATAAATGAAGACTCCATGGGAATAGGAAGAAGCAGAGTGCTAGATAGGTCCCTAGAAATCCACAAAGATACCTCCACTATAGACTACTGGTAATGGTCGAAAGAGCTGACCTACTCTGATGATCAGATGGCCAAACACCCTAACTGTCATGATAGAACTCTCATCCAGTGTCTGATGGAAGTAGATGCAGAGATCTATGGCCAAGTCCCAGGAGTCCAATTGGTGAGAGAAAGGAGGGATTGTATGAGGAAGAGATACTGAGACCATGATTGGAAAAAGCACAGGGACAAATAGCCAAACCAGTGGAAACGCATGAACTGTGAACCAATAGCTGAGGAACCCCCATGGAACTGGACCAGGCTCTCTGAATAAGTGAGGCACTTGATTAGCTTGAACTGTTCAGGAGGCCCACAGGCAGTGGAACTGGGACCTGTCCTTGATGCATGAGTTGGCTTTTTGGAACCTAGGGCCTATGTTGAGACACTTTGCTCAACCTTGGTGTAGGGAGGAGGGGACTGGACCTACCTCAACTGAATCTACCAGGCTGAGCTGACTTCCCAGGGGAGACCTTGTTTTGGAGGAGGTAGGAATGGGGGGTGGATTATGGGGGAGGTCTGGGGGGTTGGAAAAAGGAGGACAGGGGAATCCATGGCTGATATGAAAAATTAAATTAATTATAAAATAAAAATATTATAAAAAGAAATTTGGAATCTCCTTATGATTATTTTTCATCACATACTTAAATCTAATTTTCTAACTTGTTTTAAAATTATTTAAACTTAAAAAAATTACTTCCATTTTTTCTGATATTTCTAAGTTCCAGAACTTATTTGTGATTCTGAATCTGTATCTCTTGGCTCCAGAATATGTGAAACCCCTGAGTATATACTGAGAAGAATTAAATCATTTTTCAACTTATCTGCAAATGCTATTTCAAATTAGATATGATGTAGCATTACTATAATGCCAGCTCTCAGCAAGCAGAAATATGAAGATTTGGTTAGTTTGAGGCCAACCTGAATGAAACAGCAAGTCTAGGTGGGCCCAGGATGAGACTCAGTTCCCACAATAATGATGGCAAGAGTAATAAAATACATTTTGTTTCAACAAGAAAGATGGTGTTTGTCCCATGTGCACAAAAAAATTTCTACATTGTTTGTTTTACATGAATAGTATTTGTGCTACAGTTCTCTTTTGGAGACCTTTAATATAATATTAAGGATTCTCAAGTATATCAAGCAATTATAACTGTGAAGTCATGATCTCATCTACACCTCATAAGGAAGGCATTAAGGTTCATATGATTAGCAATAGTCATTGTTTCTAACATTATGTGAGAGTCAAGGCAATTCTTTGTGAATTGTTTTTTGTTAGTTTCTTTTGTTGTTGTTTGTTTTTTTTAATTCCAAACTATGGATATACAAAATGTAAATTGAGAAAAATTCTCTATATCATTAGAAGCCTCTTTACCAATTTGTCTTATCAACTCTATATTTTATTAAAATCTTAGATCTATCTGCTCAAATCAAGGATTCTATCAGTCTCTAGCATCTTACTGTTTCTGAATCTAAAGACATACCTTTGAAATTCAATCAAAGCATTCATTTAGAACATTGCTGAATATGTTCAGTCTCTCTATTTAACTTGTCTCAATCACTAACTAGTCTAATTTATTACTTGCAAAATTATATTGCATATATTAATGAATATAACATTACAAACACACACAGATACACACTCACACACACACACACACACAGAGAAAGAGAGAGAGAGAGAGAGAGAGAGAGAGAGAGAGAGAGAGAGAGAGTTGTAATTTATATATATAAAACCGCAGATATGTGTGGATAAATTTTTAATAAAACACCTACTTTTAATTCCTTAGCACATACACCAATTATGATAAATTGTTATTAATATAGAGCTAATGTCACTCATTATTTTTGTGTGGAGTTTTAATGTTGTACTTGATGTGTACATAAATATTGAGTCTGAAATCTTGTTTTGACTCTAAGCAAATGGTATATAGTGTTTTCCCTATTAAAATTATTTTATATAACAACACATTTTAAAGTACTGAATGAGAACTGAGCAACAAAATATAGAAGATATTTAATGATGTGAATGATTTTCAAGTTAACAGAGTAGAGGACCTAGCAGGAACACAGTGTCAAAGAAAAAAGGTTTTATTGATTGGCCTTAAATTATCAGACATAATTTACCACAGTAAGTCATCCTTCTAAAATGTATATCAATGCCTATGCCATGCCAGAGTAAATGTTTCTTCTATATGTGATCTACTTTCAATGGATTAAAAATCCCATTTTTAGATCATTTCAAATGTTGCATAGAAACTTTACTGTGCATGTGACTAATGTTTTGAGACCAACTGTTTTACCTCATTTATAACCTTGCCTCTTAAGTCTCCCTCAGTAAAATTTTGTTCACTAATGTCATTTTAAACATATTAGTAGTTACATAATTGATGCATGTATTTAAAATATCCATTTTGTATATGGTAACTACTTCTTTTCATTAAAATAAATATGATACAAAAGAAATTGCACGCATAATTTTTCAAGCCTTAGGGGTTTTGAAAAGCTAACCCTTGAGGAATTGATCACACTGCAATCAATGAAAAGATGCAGAAACATGTCCTTATCATTATCCACAGCAGTCTGAGGAGTTCCTTAATACATTAGAAATATTGATAGACATTCACTTTGACTCTATAGAATTCAGGCCTAGCTACTATGATGAACCAATAATATGATATTTTTATCAAAGACACTTTAATATATACTTGGACATAGATATAAGGGGAAAGAATTGTACTCAAATGAGACATATTCATTCCCTCTGTGTGGAAAGTAACAGAACATAAGATACAGTATGGATATAAGCAGTTTATGGGATATCCAGTTAATTGTCTTAGCATTGTTCATATATACCATTTGCTCTTCAGTTGTATCTTTTGGGGTTATTATAACTCCTGTCCCTTCTGCACCTTTCCTCTGTTTTTTTTTTTTTTTTTTTTTTTTTTTTTTGGATTAGTAAGCTTATAGGGTGAGTCCAGGGGTCACTTGAATGGATTTAAAATCTGATAAAGAGCACAAAAACCCAATAGATTTCCACAATTTATTCAGTATATGCCATTTCTTTAAAAAGAGATTTATGGTGAAATTCATAGAAATTTGGAAGTTTATATTATGATCTAATTATAAAACATAATTGAAAAAAATTCTATAGAAGTACAGTGCCTGTGTGTGTAATGCAGACCCCAGCAACAATGAGTAATTAAATGAGAATCCCAGTGCCAGTTGTTGAACACCTCCCTAGGAGTTATTACTCTGGAAGATTCCAGAGAGCCCCAGAACTATGTGTATGGTATGATGGCTTCTGTTGGTTACCTACGACATGGTAAAATGTTAAATATAGTGCCAACCTTCATTATAGACCAGAGAGTAATCATGATATAAGTGAACTATAAGGTTTCTTCCAATGGCTGGTCTTCATATTGCTCGAAGTTACTAGGCAGGTTCCTGAGATATGTTCACAATAGAAACCTGCAAGGCAAGTTTTGCTTACTGGTGAATAGTGTATGAGTGTTATGAGTATAAGCAAATTATTTCTGGTTTGTTTTGAGGCCTTCTTCAGAAGCCCTTATAGAACTGGTGAAGGAACTATAGCTTGATAGTTCATGTGTACTAGGAATGACTATTTTATTTTTGTTGAATTTATTTGTTTGTTTGTTTGTTTTGTTTTGTTTTTTCGAGACAGGGTTTCTCTGTGTAGCTTTGCGCCTTTCCTGGAACTCACTTGTTAGCCCAGGCTGGCCTCAAACTCACAGAGATCCACCTGGCTCTGCCTCCCGAGTGCTGGGATTAAAGGCGTGCACCACCACCGCCCGGCATTTTTGTTGAATTTAATAGGCACAATGTTAAACTATATCTTAAATATTTGTGTCTCTATTCATAGACAATTGCAATCTCCATTCTTTATTTAAAAGAAAAAACTTCTCTGTTGTGAATAATGGCTAATGCACAACCATATCCGGTTAGTGTATTCAACGCTAACCAAAAAACTCAAATCACACCTTGCAAGCCTCAAGGAGCATCATGGTTGAAGGACAGAAATAACAGAACAAAAGCTACAGGGAGGTGATCTACAGACCATTCCTATAGACATGATTTGGTTGTGTCATTCATGAACCCTCAAAAGCAGTAGTTGGATGCAAAGGACCTGTACAAGACTGGACAACCATTTACTCATAGATGGGCAGTGCCTTATAGCTTTCCATCCAATGCAGGACAGCTAATGGGAGCTGAAGGCTGCTGAAGGACATGAAAGTATCGTCTTTAGTGGTTGTAGCCACCACTGAATTACACTTCAAAGAATAGCTTTGCATTCAAGATCACATAAGTGGCTCCGTTTAAACTTAAACCTCATAAGTCACAAAACAATGACAAAGAACATCCAAGTGATATGAAAGTGAGATAGGAGGTTGAAGAAGAAATCCACATTATAAACATTTCCTGAAGGCACTATATGTTTATGTGTCTGAAACTCTGATAAGTTATGATATACAATGGTTTTTTTCTCCCTTTTTCTAGTATATGTTGCTGAATTTCATTTAGATAAATATAAATTCTGAAGTGTTTAACCTTTGAAAACACTTGAGTTTCTTTCAGGCTTAGCATAAGATAGATTTTATATGTATTTGAGAAATAAATACAGTGTTTCTGGGTATCATATAAATATGAATATAGCTATATATATATAAACCTATGTATATATGTGTATATGTACATACACATCTGTATTATATTATACTACAACTTTTATAATATCAAGATAAATTTTCATGTCTATAATTATATTCAAATGTTAATAACATATTAATATGATATATAGGATGCAATGTATAAAGAAATTCTTATAAATATTGAAAATTTAAACATATAAATGCTCTATATATTGTATTCATACAATAATTATATAATATGCCATGTTTATGTTATAATATGAATGGGTATATGTAAAATTAGTTCAACTTTGGAAGCTTTTTTCATATATATTGACTTTTGTCGTCTTTTGATTTTACTAATAAAACAAGAATGTTCCAATTTATTCAATCTAGATTATCATGCTTGATATATGAAGTTATACATATACATAGATATGTGCCCATATATGCTATCATCTTTTATTTTATTATTAAAAATATATAATTATTAATTCTTTGAATATTTAATGTATTCATACTGTATATTTTGATTATATCTATCCCACTCTTCTTAAGTCCAACCTAATCCAGTTCTCATTCTATTTCTCCTAACATTATATATTTTAATTTTTTCTATACGTCACTGAACTTGATATCAACTGTGTACTCATGTGTACTCATGTTCTGAGGTGAACCACTGTAGCATGATAAATCCAACTAGGGACACACTATAAAGAAAATTGTATCTCCATGGAGACATCAGATATCCTTAGCTCCTTAATTAAGAACTGGGGCTCATAAATTCTTTACCATTCTATTCTAGAATCTTGATTGATTTGTTCTTGTGCAAGTTGTGAGCATAAAATTAAAGGTTGTTGAAAATTTTGAATGCAGTGGGATTGTCATGAGTAGAAGACAATTTTTCCCCAGTCTTCCCTAACTTCTAGCTCTTAAAATGTTTTTTGCACCACTTTACATTATATTGCTTGTGTTTCATAGAGAGGTATTACTCTCCTGGAATTCAGCTTCCAGAAAGCAGAGTTTGTAAATAATCCACAGTGTTGGTGGAAACTAGACTACTCTATCTGAAGGGTATAGGAGAAGCACACTTTTACACTTATTCTGAGGAGTTTCTTATTTTCTCATTTGGGCTTCTTTCATTCCTCCCTCTTTCAAGTCTGTTTTCTGCATATGTATATATATATATATATATATATATATATATATACCAAGAAAACATTTTCAAGCAATTATGGAGTAACACAAAGGTCACATTCCTATTAAGTGAAAGATTATAGAAACCATGACTTATGAAAACATCTTAAACTAACTCCCTGCAATTACAGAGTGGCCGGCAAGAGTTAAGTCTCCAGGCAAAGAGACCATATGTTCTGTTAGATAAATCTTATGTCTTTAGCATCAACTCAAGTGTGTATTTTCCATATTGCTATAGTATAGTAACATTTAAACCTTAAAATGTACTTTTTATTCTCTATGTGGCTTTAATTATCTAAAAACATCTGCACCCATTATTTGTGGCTACAGAGTCAAGTTATTTTCTGTAGCATTGTCTAGTAAAAATATATTTTCATAATTTTAGATCAGGAATGGGTGTAAATACTTAGTCATTTGTCAGCTAACAGTAATTGAGGGTTTTTTTTGTATACATGACCTAGACAGAAAGCTCAGCATGTCCTTGTAATTTGCACTATTTTTTATTGGGAAATGTTTATCTTAAAATCCATTAGCAAGGTATTTGGTCTATCTGAACTTACTTTGAGGATTTAAATCAGCAAATGGTAGAGAAGCTGTTTTATATCTGGGGAGGAACATTTTCCTATGTTAGCCTGAGCTCTGATATAAAATAGTTTGCACATACTATATAATTACTTATTGTGTATATTTCTCTGTATTCAATTATTCAAAAACCCTGTGAACTAACATTATTGATACCAAGTGGACAATACAGCTTACAGAGGAGTCATCTTCTAGGAAGTCCACAGATATAAATACTCGTAAGACGGAGATACATTCATTACAGTACAGGTAGTAGAGAATTCCCAATACATGTACATAATATCAGATACCAAGGTAGAGTAGAAACAATAGACATGCTGGCATCTGCACTCTCATAAGCCTTGGTTGAACAAGCCATATCCACCAGAGAGATATTATTCTGGTGGAATGACTCCTGCCATTTGCTGCACCTGTGATATGGCTATTAGTTACCAGCACAGGGGAGTGTGATGTAGATGTTCCATTTATTACTGAGTATTCCATAGTCAGTTACTCACTACACTTTGACTATTTGTGAGCTTCTTAGTTGTGAGCTTCTGAGTTTACCACTGTTCACTGCAGAAAATAATTTCTCTGAAGATATCTGAAATCAGAACTATGGTATGAGTTAGAGGCCAGTTTATAGTATATCCATTTATCAGAATAATGGTTGGGTTTCCCTTGAACACTCATGCCATAGATCCTTGGCAAGATTTATAGTGCCAGTAAAGAATGCTTTAAATTCAATAAAAAAAGATTTATAACTCTTGATAAAATTTTTGCTCTGCTTGCATCCATGAAGAAATCTTACCACACCAGTAATCAGCTTAGTTCACAGGGTTCTTGTCTGTGTGAGACTACTGATGGATTTTATTCATGTACATCACCTTAGAACACTATGCATGCTAGCCAACAGGGATTAAACTTCTAGTCAAGACCAACTTGATTTCTTTGTACTAATAGAACTAGGTGAGTTACTACAGTTTTGCCTGCTCAAGCTATTCCCAAACCTCATGTCTTGCCTATGACACAACATGTATGGCAGCACAGCCTAGTGAGTGTCCAAAATTCCAACCCATGCACACCATGCTCATATTTCCAGACTAACTCCCATTGCACAGCTTGCACATCAGCTTGAATAGAGGGAGTCTCATCCCCATTCACATATTTTCTTGCTCACCACTTCACTGGAATCATACTCATTCTTCCAATCCAAAATCAACATTGAAAATCTGAAGGAGTCAGGGGCCAACCCCTAATATTTCATCTTAATTCAATGAAACTTTAGCAATAAAAAAGTAAACCAAACTTCTACTGAAGGGATGAAGCTACAATCGCATATCATATACAGTTAATGAAAGAAGCCCATATGCACAGGGCTCTACACAGAACACAAACAATACAAAAGGCCAATACAGTGAATCACTTCCACCCATGAAATCCATCAGTGCAATAGAAATTTTCAACAAAGAAAGATTTTCTAGATGAACCTCTGGGCAAAGTTTATAACAAGTTCATCATAAATTTTTTCAAAGAATTTATAGAATTTAAAGAGAATATGAAAAAACAGCTCACTGCATTTAATTAGAGTAGCAATAAATACCTGAGTTACATCCAAGAAAACAAAAATATATAGATAAATGAAATGACAAGGAAAATTCAGAATTTGAAAACTTAATTTAGTAAAAGGAATGCTAGCTGAAATGATATGGACTTAAAAAATTTAATGAACCAATTAGGAAAATGAGAGGAAATCCTTGCAAGTAAAATGGATCAAGTAGAACTAACATCAGGAGCTATATATAAAGATGAAAAATTAAACCACACAAGCAAAGAATAAGAAAATATGTAAAAGGAAAACCCAAAAATTTGGCACATTATACATGGACTGAATCTTTTAATTATAGAAATATGTGAAAGAGAAGAATTCCAGGTTAATGTCATACATAATATCTTGAACAAGATCATAAAAGAAACTTCCCTTAAATTAAGGCAATGCATACCCACACACAGAGAAGCACACAGAACTCCAAATTCAAAGGAGCAGTAAAGAAAATCTTCATGCATATTATGAGTAAACACTAAATATACAGATAAAAGAAAGACTTTTGCGGTGTATGAAAGAAAAAAAAAACACAAGTTACATATGAAGGAACATTCATGAGAACAACTCATGTTTTTTTCTGTGGAAAACTTAAAAGCCAGAAGAGCTTTTAGCAATGTATTACATATTCTAAAAGACCACAGATGCCAAACTGACTACTGTAACCAACAAACTTTCCTGCAATAGTTTAAAAAGAAAGAAAATGGTTTCATGATTTATACAGGCTGAAAATTCAAATCCTCTTAATAGTGAATACTATAAGCAATGCATTGGATTGAAGAGATGGATAAGCACAGCCAAGAGAGCATAGAAAGGAAATAATGAAACTCCAATTACTGAAATACTAAATACAATTAAGAATACAATGCAACAATGTAAATAAATAAAATGACTCTCATAAGCATATAATTTTAAATTTTATTCATAATTATCAACAGCTTCAATATGTAATCATGAGGCAAACTTTAGCAAAATTAAGAACAAAATTTATTCATTTACTTTTCTCTAAAAGAAACTCAGTCTTAAATTATAGTGTCACATTAAAGTATCAGAAAGTAAAAAAATATATATATATTCCATAAAAATGTCACAAGAGGGCCGGGCGGTGGTGGCGCACGCCTTTAATCCCAGCACTCGGGAGGCAGAGCCAGGAGGATCTCTGTGAGTTCAAGGCCAGCCTGGGCTACCAAGTGAGTTCCAGGAAAGGCACAAAGCTACACAGAGAAACCCTGTCTCGAAAAACCAAAAAAAAAAAAAAAAAAAAAAAAAAAAAGTCACAAGAAAGCAAGCAGATATCTTTTTCTTCCCATCTGAAAAGACAGAGTTCAAACTAAAGCTAATCAGAACATCTAAAGAGGGAAATTTCATTCAAATCAAGGGAATAATTAACCAAAGAGATACTACAATTTTTTCATATTTATTTATTTATTTATTTATTTATTTATTTATTTATTTATTTATTTATTTATTTATTGAGACAGGGTTTCTCTGTGTAGTTCTGGTGCCTGTCTTGGATCTCACTCTGTAGACCAGGCTAACCTCAAACTCACAGAGATCTGCCTGCCTCTGCCTCCCCAGTGCTGCAATTAAAGACGTGTGTCACCACAGCCTGGCGAGATACTACAATTATAAGTGTATGTATATCAAATTCTAGAGCTTCTTGTTCCATATAATATGTACAACTGAAATTAAAGACACAGGTTAAAATCCAGCTGAGAAATAATAGATTATTCAAATGTTCCAATTCCCCCCTATAAACAAATCATTTAAACAACAACAAAAATTGACAATGAACCAATAGATTTAAATGACATAATACATCAAATAGAGCTAACAAAAATCTACAGACTATCCCAGCCAAACATCAAACAATATTTATTCCACTCAGCAGCCCATGGAAGCTTGTCTAAAATAAAGCACATACTGAGACACAAAATAATCTTAACCAATATAGGAAGAATGAAATAACTACAGTTGTCCTTTCTGACTTCAATTCAATAAACCATAAATCAACAGCATATCAATCAGTGGAAATTATACAAATTCATGAAGATAAAATAATACATCAAAGAATGATGAAGGGGTCAAATAAGAAATTTGATGATTTCTTTAACAATCAAATGATTGGTTAAAGAGAAATAAGCATTTGTTAATTCAGCAATGCTGGGGGAGCAGACAAATGCCTTAGAAGACAAACAAGACGGAATGACATTTGGGAACTGAAGAAATGTGGAGTATCTTCAGGTTTTAAGGGCCAGTTTTATCAATGGCCTTCACCCCAAAGTTCAAATCAATTTTGTGTCACTTTATACAAAGGCTGATTTAGACACTCTTCAGAAAAAGATAAAAGCCTGATTAATGTGTAAAATGTCAGTCAAGGGAAAATAAGCTCCAAACCATATTGTATGAGCCTCAGTTTAACTATCTTCAGTCATAAAGAAAACAGACATTGGGAGCACTAACTTCAAGGTGGGCTCTGTAAAAACTACAAAAGTCTTAGGAGTAAGGCTTCCAGTGTGGAATATTTGTTCCATTTAGGACTGAACATTCTGTAATCATTTATTCACTGTATCATGTGTCTTTGTCAAATAGGCTTTATTATTCTTTATTCTTACACATACTTCTTCATCTACAGTGCCCTCCATTCCCTGAACCCAGTTTTTCTCTCTAAACCAATTTCATTTCCTTTCCCTTCAAAATCCTCTCACAGCTCCTGAGTAATTTCACATCTATGGGTATTCCAAAAGAAAGACTCATACCTGAAGATTCAAAGCTAAATTCCACACATGAGAAGAAAAACACATATGACATTTATCCTCTTATATCTTCATTATCACACAAAGAATAATTGCTTAATCCATCCATTGTATATTTATTTCATATTTATCCCAAATAAGTTCACAAAATATTGTTCTTTTTGCTGTCTATTCCTGTGGCAATAAACACGCCATTTAACTCTGTTTATTTTTGTATTTCTCAAACACTTTCCAAAGCCATCATGTGAGAAAAAAATACATTGTCAATCAAGGAAGATATCAGATATTTTTCTTATTATTACTGATTTAGTTATGATTTTATTGCTGTGAAGCAATGCCATGAACACAGCACCTCTTATAAAGAAAGAAAAGCATTAAATTGGGGCAGTCTTACAGTTGAGAGGTTTATTCAATTGTTATCAATGTGGGAAGAATGGCAGGAAGCATGGCATCACACAGGCAGAAAGGGAGTTGGAGAAAGAACCCAGAGTTCTACATCTGGATGGGCAGGCAGCTGGAAGAGAGAGTGAGCCACTGGCCTGGCCTGAACATCTGAACCACCAGTGACATACTTCCTCCAACAAGGCCTTCTAACAGTGACACTCACTATCAACCTATGGAAACCATTTTCATTCAAACCATCACATCCTACCCATTGCTACCCGTGGGCTTATAACCATATCAAAATGTAGAAATGTATTCGGTCCATTTTCAAAAGTCCTATAATCTCTTTGTCCCAACCCTGATTTGAGTCCGATTTTTTTCTGTGACTCATGAAATGTTTTAACTGTAACCTTTATAAAATAAAAATAAAAAAGAATACCTTTTGGAGTAAGAAGATAGATATGTGTAGTAAGTAAAACAAAAGTTATAAAATTTATCATGCTGAGGGTCATCACACAAGTTTTACACTCTAAATTATTAACTAAGCTTCCCCAAGGCTGCTTACCCGTAAGATTCATCTTAGCTGAAGGTCAGGTCCACTCTCTAACAGAAGTCTCATTCAGGATGAGGACCACGTTGGAGACTTTCCACCTTCAGGACAGATCAAGGTGATGTCTCTCTAGATATGCAGAGAAGAGTTCTTTATCTCTGATTATAAACATTCTAGGGAGCTGTCATTGGGGTTCTAGAACTGTGTCTAGCTATTTTGAGTGAGTGATATCACTGAGTTCTGGTTATCAGTGCAGTCTGGGGTTTAGTGGGGATCCTGACTAAGCTGTTTTTACATTTATAAAAGGCATTTTTTTTACTATGCTAATGAAATTCCATCACCTGGTCCTTGAGGCATGCGTAGTTCCAATGGGGACCACACTAAGAGTTACTAACAATTTCTCAGCAATTTGTAAATTTAGGCAACAACCTGAAAAGGAGAAAGCATACAATAAACATTACAATTACTAATATAGGAGTATACTGAGGAGAAAAATTTTCAGGCAATAAAATACACTTATTAAGCAAAATTGTCAAAACAAGGTAGATCACAAGATAATGTCAATATCCCCATGGCATATATGTATTTTTCCAGATTTATATTTTCTCCAGGTTTGGTATACACCAAGCTGTAGAACATATTCATAAATAAAAGATAATGCAATGACTTTTAAACAAAAATGTTTTTGAGAAAAATGGGACATAGTAGGGTTGGAGATGTAGGACTCCAATCTAAGCCAGTAATATTGGAGCATCATCCTGACTTGAGTAGGGTCAAGTAGGAGAATGTGGGTCATGGCCATGGGCCAATTATTTCATTTATTAATGAAAAGAGTAACTAAGAGTCCAGTAAGTTTGATAATTAGCTTCCAATATTTCTCATTTTTGTGTAAGCTAATATTATGAAAAATCAAATGATGAATATGAAGCCATCAGGAAATGTGATGGGTCACCAGAAGCATTCATCTTGTGTCTAAGACCAATGTATACAGACAATCTCTTTTGGCAAATGTGGTAGTGACATGGTGGGCTAGAACTAAGAATTCAGAATACAATACTCCTGGCCTGAGATATCTCCATGGAGATTAAACAACTCCAGATTTCTCCAATCAGTTTGCACAGATGTGTATGCCATAATCATGCATAGCTGCTTTCGTCCTTCTGGTTCTACAGGAATCTCTGGAGCTCACTGTCATATGTCCTTATAAAATGAAGTTTATTAAACAAGCCCAAAATAATCAAAAGAAATTTACATAACAAAAGGACCAATATAATGTATATAAAAAGCTAAAATCTCTCTTTTATTCAGTGGAAAAGTCCATGTGGGACAGCTGGTACAGTCAAATATAAATACCATACCAATCACATCAAATAAATAGATTTTTTTTAAGATTACTAACCAACCTTATGAGTATAGGTAATAGTATCCACTTTGAGCACAGCTGATAAATGCTGTACTCTGTTTATCTGTTCTCCCATAGTCTTAATATCCCTAGGAATCTCATAATCCAATGAGTGTAATTGTAGCATGTTAAAGGAGAGAACACTGGAAATGTCATTGATGTCCTTCCTAGCCTTTTCTAGGAAGTAATCTTCATATTAATTATTATATAGAGTACCTGAGTCAAAAACATGTCTCTGTTCAAAAGTTAGGGTAGAGATCTTGGATATGTTTGACTGTCCTTACAACTGAGGTGTAACTCTATTAGCATTTTATATAGCCACACAACAAAGTTCTGCAGAATAATACGTGGAGTCTAAGGTGTCCATGGTGATATTATAGCACAAGTAGAGACTCTGTTGCCAAGGTCGGTGACTTCGTTTGCAAAGTACAAAGTGGTCAGCCCAGATATTTGGAGGTCATTGGGAAGAAATAAGTAGCTACAAAGATATGGACTCTGAATGAGATGGTATGCTTCTCTAGGTAGTAGACACCCTCTGACTAACTAGCCCATAGGTAAGAATCAGCCAATTTAACAAACCCATCCTCAACTTTCCTAGGCAATGTATGTATGTGATAAGCTGGAACTGCATTGTCCATATAGAATAAGAGAAAATGTATTTTGGAATCCATGTTCACACTAGGAGGTTTGCTGTGAGTCCAACAGAATCTTGTAGACTGCCATTTCTGTTCCAAGTCTTGCAGGAAAGAGCTGAGACAGGTGTGCCTCTACTCTTTGAAAAACAAGTCTTGCTTGGATACTAACTTCTCTTTGTCTGTTTCTCTGAGTAAGTTGAAGGAGATAATTTTGAGGGATCTAGTTGGTAGTGTCTTCAAGTCTTCAGTTGTTTATTTGTTAGTATATGCCTATGAGTACTTTAATAAATTTATTTCATGATGAAGGCCTGTAATCAGTTTGTGAGTAGTAGCTAGTCCATAAGACAACATGTTAATAGTCAATGGTTGTCATTCAGTAAGATTTCTGATATCTGCTATATATGCATTGATGTCTGACAGAACTGAAGATGCTTTACTATCTCCAAGGAAGGATCTAACCAATATAGCTCCAGCAACCATCAACTGTAAAAAAAAAAAAAAAAAAGAAAGAAAAAAAGAAAGAAAAAGAAAAAAAATGCAGCAAAATTATTTCCTGAGGAATAGGAGAAAAATGGTATTCCACTAAATTCAATCTTAGAGCAGATTTCTTTAGGTGGTGGCATTAATTTGTAGTTGAAGGTAAGTGAATTCTCCTGGATCCTATTAATCTGGATGTAATTATAAATATTGCAGGTAGACTAAGGGCAGGCATCATCATGGGTGCTTTGGTAACTATTGATGGGAGTGTAGTGGGGTTTACAAATGCTGTCTTCTAGCAGCTGAGAAGAATCTGTTTTTCTCATCATATCCTCGTCTATCATTGACGCATGGTGTTAGTCTAACTTCTTTGAATTCACAGTTTTTGCACTTCATGAAGAAGCCATCAAATTCAGGTTATTTGTACAGAGTTCCTGCATGTGATAAACTTTGTATAGGATTACGGCTAGAATAGTGGAAGAATCATGTAGAAATAATATGGAAGTCCTCAGTATGTGTATTTCCAGTATTCCAATTTGGAGAGACCCATATCCTCAGTTTTCCTCCAATGTAAGTTTGTGTGATCTGCCTTTCTTATGTAATGCTTGGGAATAAGTGAGTCATGGGAACTAGGGCAGCCTCTGTTTGCACAGTGTATAATTTCTACTCTTGGGTTGATGTAATAAATTTGATAATGAGTATAATTCCAGGCTGGAATTTCAACAGACTGGGAACTAATGTTCCATATTCTAGAAGGAAACATGTGGTGTGTTGTTCCTGGCATGTATATCCAGAGGAATTTTGAAGTTTATCATTTTATTATCATAGAGTATATGCATGCTATCACAGCCCCAAAATTTCTTCCTCATTTGGCAAGAAGATATTTTGGTTTTAACGATGGATTTCAGTCTATCATTGATAATTAATGGAGTCCATTTTTCCTTTGGTTTAAGAATTCTTTAAAAAGTATAAGCAAATGTAGATGACAAGTTCTAAAATTTTTTGATGGTGTATAAAAAAGACTGGTAGGTCAGTTAGGTTACTTCTACTATTAGGTTGTCTCCTCTACTATTTAGACTTGCTGTTTATTGGTTGAGTGATAAACCTTATAAAATGGTGGCCCAGTTGAAGTTAGAGCCATTGATGAAGCAATGTGAATAGATTTAAACTTAGAAGTCCAATGTGCATGGATGACTGCATTGAGAGGTCATTTGTATTCAAGAGACATTAGGCAGTACATTAAACCAGTTTGCACTGATTGTGTACCCATTCCAGAGATTCTATTACGGATTGTAGAACTTTTGTATATAAAAAAGAGAATGTGGTGATACATAGGCCATGTCTCTACAAAATATGCCTTGTTGTTCTATGGTATAATCTGAGATCTGTAAAATGTCACATAGGCACACAGTGTCTGTGTATCTGTGTGAGTTCTCCTAAGGAAGTAGAGCTTCAAGGTGTGAAAGGTTGTGGCAATGCTCAGTTAAGATCAATGGAAATATGGAATGTTGTGCTCCTAATGCTGCATTTCTCATAGAGTCATCAATAGGTGAAAATTTCAGAATACCTTCCATATCAGGTCATTATTCCATGCCAGGGTAGGTTGGCAAATTCAAGCACACACCCTAAAGCCATGTTTGACCTATTTAGTTTTGGATATAGTCCAAAAAGTGAATTTGGGCATTTGAGTTTGTATGGTGGTAGTATTGTATTCCAAAAATAATGCTTCCATGACATTCTCTTATCAGTGTCTGGGTCAAAGGTAAAATTTTGCCAAATCATGGGCTCACATGATTTTGTTACCTCAGTCTGGTAACCTGGCTCTTCATTCTGGTTCCAATATTGTCCCAATGTACTTGATTCATTATGCTTGTAGGTTACCTAATTTTCTAAGGCTCATTTTCCTCTTCTCATCTGTGGCCCAGATTGTGTTGTCTGTTCCAGGTAGCTTGATTTCTGTCTCTTTTAAATCTCAAGTACTTCTGTACTTGTAAACACATTTATGATGAATTATTCTCTGTGTATGGGAAGCATTTGCAATAGAAGCTAACAGGCAAATATCAGTGGACTCCCTTTCACTTTGTAAAGAGTTCCCAGCTGCCTTATTCACCAATACATGTGATATTGATAATTAGGTAATCATCTGGTCTAGTATTGGTCAGGCTTGTGTACTCAGAGATGAACTTACATGCTGTCTCCAAAGCTGTTCTTTTCCTGTTATCCCTTGAAGTCGGCTGCCTTTCTAGTAACCCTATAGGGAGATTTCATAATAACCTAAGATTATGGTATATAGTTCAACAAGTATTGGGTGTTGCAGTGAGTTTTGTCCTTGGGAGGTAGTATATTTAAAATTGTGTGCAATATGGTCATTTGGGAACTTGTGTCCTTCAGATGTCCATAACACAGCTAGAAATTTTGTTGAGATATCTGGCCCTTTCACCTTTTCCTTACTAATGGTTCAGCAGTCATGGACCATGGTATCAATTATTTTCTCCATATAATTTTAAACAGTGTCCTTGTTGTATCCTGAAATGAAAATATCATCTACATAACTTAAAAGTAGTCAATGTGACTTAGATAGCTATTCCAGTGACCATCTTAGTGTCATATGGGCAATTATTTGGATATTCTTATAGCCTTCAGATAGTCTTTTGAATCTGTACTGTTTATTGTTGTAATAATGTCTCTAGGGGCCACATGGAGGAGTATGCTACAAAAATGTGTCTGATAAATTTATGGTACCAAAGAATTTCCAGTTGAAATTCCTTGTCATTAAGACTATATCTTTTATATCAGGAAAATCCCTTGGTATTTGTGAAGAAAGCAGATTAATGTTTGCATGAGTCCACTGTGAATCTCCACTCACTGTTTGGCTTTTTTAATGGCCAATCAAGACTACTGAATTTGAAAGATTGTATAGATTCACTTATGTCTTCCTTCTGTAATTTATTTACAGTTTGAATTATATTTTAATCATATCGCTTGGAAGGGTTTTGTTTGGTGAAATTCTCCTCTTAATTTTAGGGAGGAATTTGTACTTGGGTAATTTCACAGCCCAAGGGCTTGAGTTTTTAATATAATGCTGCTACAGAAATAATTTCAGTATGACAGCCATCCACACAGCACACAATTAGGTGCTGGTATAAATATTGAAAGATATTTAGAGATAAATTGTATACTAGTAATTCTACTTTTTCTATCATTTTCTATCATGAAAATCATTTTTTAAATGATTTTGATACTATTCCTGCAAAACTTACGTAAGTTCTTTGGGTTTAATAGTAAGTTTTTTGGGGTTAATAGTAAGTTTTTTTGGTTTAATAGTTTAAGAGTGATGGTTACAAATTGTCATTTCACTCCCTGTATCAGCCAATTTATCTATTGGACCATTCCACTGATCTTTTCTGGGATATACATTAACAGTTTGAGGAACTTCCTTGATTCCAGGGTGGCCAATTCCATACATTCTTTGGTCAGCCTAAGGACGTTTCTGAATCCTCCTCCTTGGGGCTGTCTTACTGGTATCTGATCTCATCATCTAAATGGACTTAAATCCCTGATTTTTTGAAGCAATGGAGAGTTTGTTCTGAGCAGTGATCTTGCCCTGCCTCTGCCTAAAATTGACACTTTTTAGTTGAGTTTTTCCATGGTGCTGGTTTGGTCTGATTGTATACATCAGACTGGAGGGTGCTGTGGAATGGTCTGTATGTTAAGCGTGTTGCTGATTGGTCAATAAATAAATCACTGATTGGCCAGTGTCCAGGCAGTCAGTATAGGTGGGACAAGGAGGAGAATAAAGCTGGGAAGTGGAAGGCTGAGTCAGAGAGACACTGCCAGCTGCCACAATGACAAACAGCATGTGAAGATGCCGGTAAGCCACGAGCCACATGGCAAGGTATAGATTTATAGAAATGGATTAATTTAAGCTGTAAGAACAGTTAGCAAGAAGCCTGCCACAGCCATATAGTTTGTAACCAATATAAGTCTCTGTGTTTACTTGCTTGGGTCTGAGTGGCTGTGGGACTGGCAGGTGAGAGAGATTTGTCCTGACTGTGGGCCAGGCAGGAAAACTCTGGCTACAGAAGGGATAATATATTATCTGTATCAAGCTTTCTAGTTTGTTTGAAGAAGTCAATAGCTTCTCCAACACTTTGGAAATTGGTCAAAGTTGATGCCAATGCTGTACTTTACTCATGTTGGGGAACAGCAGTGATGCCTGTGGTGTTTGGTGTTGGGCTGTTATGCTTAATTAAGTAAAGTATATCCAACTTTCTAGGTAGTTTAATTGCTTGTTTCATATTTTTCCTTCATACACTTCCTTCAACTTGAGTTAGATAATGTGTGGGGGAAGCCTGCCCCCATGAAGGATGTTACCCAATCTAAATAAGGGTCTGTTTCCCCCCGGCTGTCGAAAATTTGCTCCAGACCTTTAAATATGTGGTGTTTTTTTAGAATCCGTTTGATTCCCTTCATTTCTTCTGAGGCGAACATTACTTTATTAGCTCCCCTTTCCCCTTAAGTTGGCTAAGTAAACACATCCTTATCTTCTTTTTGTGTGAAATCTTGTCTTATTTGCTATAGCTTTGCCATTGTAGATGTTCCAGATACTATTTTGGGATCCCATGAGTATGATTGGTTAAATGGCTAGGAGTAGCCTTACTCTTATTGGCAGTTACTGGTAGAGAGATCTTGGTGTAATTGAGGCATCTGTCTGGGTCCTTATCAGCTGGCACCAATTCCTCTCTGAGTAGGTTGTTTCTCCATCTTTCTGACAAGTTGCTAGCTAGTTATCTGCCTTTCATTCTATCAGAGTCGATGTCTTCAATTACTTTGCATTAGAATCTGGGGACTTTTGAGGGGGTCTTCCCACTCTAGCAGGAGCTCAACGACCACTGGAGTGGACAATGTACAAATCGACATTACATTCCTTCTTGAGCCTATGTAACTTGTACCAAGTGACATGGTCTGTTTCATCGACCCACAGGTCAGTTCTCATCCTTTACACTAATTTTCTTAATTCCTCTTATTAGTCTATACATGTTGTCAATTTGTTTGCCAAATAATAGAGGAAATGATTTCTCTTTTTGTGAAGTACCAATTTAGGTTGCTGGGAGAGTAGGCCTAATTTATCAGCTTTTCAAATTTAAAATCTGCTCTTTTTACTCTTTTTTGTCTATCCAGTCCCACGTGTAACTTTGAGGAAACTGTTCCCATTACCTGGTCTTAAGACCAAAAGCCTGTGATTTCATCAGAGTTAGTTCCTGCCACAGAGGTTCCTCCTCATGGTTCTGATTCCTTCTTTCCTATGACCATCTTTTTGCTACCCAATATTAAGGCCCTCAGAAACCTGGACCTTCATGGAGGAAGTCCTGAAGTCAGGACTTCAGCCTTCTCCCTGGGGTGAGTAAAGGATGCCCTTGGAACAGGAAAAAGCCATCATAGCTTCATCTTTTCTAAGAAACATCTATGATCCTGCTGACTATGAGAGCTGTCACACTGTCATGGACAAGAAGGTAGATAGACATAGCTAATATAACAAAAGTTATATTTTATAATGCTGAGTGTCATCACAAAATGTTCACATTCTAAATTCCAAACCAAGGTCCTAAGCCTATCTCCAGAAATCTGCTCTACTGTGTGACATATCTTAGAAGGTCAAGTCTGGTAACAGAAGTCTGTGATTAGTGGGTCAGTGTCCTGGGGGAGTTTCTTACTTTTGATTTTTGTTGCTGAGAAGAAACAAAATTACCACACCAACTCATATAAAAGAAAACATTTAATTGGGGCTGGCTTATAGTTTCAGAGGATTTGTCCATTATCATCTTGTGGGCCATGGCAGCACACAGGCAGACATGGTGCTGGAGAAGAAGCTGAGAGTTCTACATCTTGATCAGCAGTTAGCAGAAGGATACACTGTGTAATGGGTGTAGCTTGAGCACATATGAGACTTCAAAGCACACCCCTACAGTGACACAATTCCTCCAACAATACCACAACTACTCCAACAAGGACACACCTCCTGACAGTGCCACTCCCTATGGGCAAAGCATACAAACACATGAGTCTTTGGGGGCCATATCTATTCAAACTACCACAGTGAGATTCTCCAGACACAGGGAAAATCTCCTCATGTGTGCAGAGCAGAGCATTGGGTTGTTCTCTGCTTATATGTTGCCTAATGCCTGTCACAGGGTTCTAGGACTGTGTCTGGTTATCTTGAGTGAGTGATGTCACTAAATTCCGGTTGCCAGGTGCAGCCTTGAATATAGTAGGGATCTTAACTAAGCTATATTCATGTCTAAAACATATTTTAGCTCTGCTTATCAGAAGATCATATACTTCTAAAATACAATGGTTTATAATATGTACTACTGTTCCAAAAGGTAGTAAAGGGAGCATGATGAGGAAATACTGAACTAAAAAAAGACCAAATAATAGCTGGGAAAATTCCTAAGTCTACATTGCTATATCTGATATCAAAACACTTTTCAGCTTTCCAACACCTTTCAGCTTTGTTGAATTCAAGAAAGTTCTTTGTCTTATGCTGGTTCCACTCCATTTTATCAGTTTTCCTTAGCAGGTATCTCAAGTGTCTGACATCTCCAACATCTTGGGGTCCCCAAGGTAATCTAGACTTACCTTCATAGCTTCACACAAAGTCCACTGTAGGCCCCCATGCATGTATACCCCTAACACATGCTTGGCCTGAGGGGCTTTCTGTAGTTGTGGAGTGAGATTCCATAACTTCTTTATTGTATCATTGACTCCAAGGCAAGGATAATGAAACTTCCAATGTCTGCTTCTTGCTGGGACTGGAATATGTTCCTGTCATTCCACCACATATTCACTAGCTTTTTGTTTTCTATAGTTACTTTCACTGCATAATAATTTGAGAAATCCACGGGAGTCTGCTTAAGCAGTAAAAAGGAAATTTATTAGGATAAATTGAGGAAATACACTCATGAATATAAAACAAAGTAGACAGCTAAAGTTGTCCTCTGAGCTGACCAGGAGCAAATCCACTTTGCCATTTTGATCACACCAGGAATCAGGAAACATGGAGAAGGGCCTCATGACTCCTCTGTTTCAAGAGATCACATGCAAACAAAGGCAAAAACCACCACCTCCTTCAGGCTGTATAGCCCAAGGTCATGGGTGACGCAAATACCACTACATTTCTCCTTTTTGTTTAAATAAGAACAATCTAAACATAATGCAAACTATATACAATAAGAACAATTTTCAGAGACAGAGGAAAAAAAATGATTATTACCTATTGTCCAGGAAAAACAAAAATGGAACTACAACCAAAAAGAATAACATTAAATAAGAAACACATGCTAAATGTTCAGAAATGTCCAGATCATAGGTAAATGGCAAATTACTGAGATTACTCCAATAGCTGGCCTATCCTTAAGATTCTAAGTTTAGTATCTAAAATGTTCTTAGCTAAGATATGAGAGTATTATAACTGTAACTATCTAGTCTTCAACCCCTTCAAACACCTGAAAAGGAAAATAGCATTACCTGAATAAAGAGGAAGTACAAGTGAAAAACCAGAAAACTGCAAGAAATGACAGAGACAGCTGGAAGCCTGAACTGTTACCTTATGTTTCTCAGCACAATTTGGGCATCAGTTTTTGGCAACAGGCCTAGAAGATCTGACAGACCTTTTTCAGAGCAGGAATTCTGAAAAACTGTCTTATCCTGTCTTGGCAATGTTCAGCAGTCACTTTTCCTTATGTCCAGCTTGTCCAGAAAGGACAGCATATACACTGTCAGCAGTTGAGGCAAGGGCAGTTCTTTGTCCAGCAGGCAATTTTGTACCAAGAAGAAGACAAACTTCCAAACAGTGTCTTAGAAAACCAACATTCTCTTGGGAGTATATCAGTGCTGCTAGGAGCAGTTGTGTCTCATGTCTCCAGAATTCTAAGTTATCAAAACATTGAAATTCCATGTTCTCTAGGTCTATGAAGATTAACTATCCATCTTACGTAAGTTTCTGTAAATCTGGAAAACCTAAGTAGCATAACTGGAGCTACGACAATTATGGGTGACTATTAATCTGTAAGTCTTATCTATCTAAATAACCTAAGGATTAAGTCTTCACATAAACAGGGTAAGCCATCAGTAAATAGATGTACATTATAAGGACATTGACCTCAAAATTGTGACAATACACATATCTTAAATGGAGGTAGAAAATGTCAATATGTTAAGAATAACCCTAATAGGTGTCAATATACAAAACATTCTAAACAGAGGTAGAACATGCATACAGTATGACAAATATAATTTTTATTTTTATCAATGTGTATTTCAAATAAGAGTAGGAACATGTGTACAATATGAAAATTATAGTTTTGAATTTGTATAAATATACAAATTATCTTAAATAGGAATATAAAAATAGTTTACATTTGTATCAATATACAAGAATCCGTATCAGTGCAAATTATCTAAGGCTGATAGTTTGCTAAATTAGTTTACTAGTAAATATATTAATCTACCTTAATATACTATACTTATCCATTCTCCTTTTTTTTTCTTTTTCAAAAAAGAATCCTGAGTCTAAGTTTTATTGTGCCCTTCAACTCTATAACAAGTTATCCAAGGTTAACAAGTTAACCCTGAGAAAACAAAAAGCTTTTGGGAGAGGGGGCTTCATTTTCCTGAAAAAATGCTTCCTACTGTTTAGGGAAGGACAGTATCTCTGTGGGGTCCTATAAGAAAGCTACATTTTTAAGTCTCAATAGGACTAGCTATAATGTTTGTAGCTAGTCACAAAGTAATGAGTAAAGTTATCTGAGGATCTGGCTAGAAGTGTAATATGATGGACCATCTCATCTTTGAACTGTTCTGAAAAATTTGCATTCCAAAGCTGATCTTGAGTAGTGTTCTTTGGTACAATGGCATGTAGAAGTAACCAACTGTCTCATTGAATAAGTAACACAGAGCCAATGTAAAGATAAAAGCCCAAGAGGTCAGAGCTAAGAGCTTTACCCTTCCTGCTTCAGCGATCCTCTTCAGCCAAGAGAGACCTACTTCCTGTGTGTTTGTCTTTATATAAACTTTCTGTTCTGCCTTCTCATTGGTTGTAAACCTAACCACATGACTGCCTCATCACTGCCTGTCTGTACAGACCTCCAGGTCTTCTATGGTTGTTATTGAGATTAAAGGCGTGTGTCTCCAATGCTGGCTGTATCCTTGACCACACAGAGATCTACCAAGCTCTGCCTACCAAGTGCTGGGATTAAAGGCGTGCACCAGGAATGCCCAGCTCTGTTATGGCTTGCTATTAGCTCTGACCCCCAGAAAACTTTATTTATTAACATACAAATAAAATCCCATTTCAGTACAAATAAAATATCGCCATAATGGCATCATTCTGGACTGGGTAGAGACATTGTTGTGGGCCCCATTTTCCTTCTGGAGACTTCAGAGATTTCTATTGGAAAGACTTATTTTTCACTGTGGAAAACTTGAACACTATTAATATCTAAATGGAAGTTTTGAATCTTACAATGACATTGCATGTGAGGAAGGATTCTGAGAAATCAATAATAAGCATGGAGAGAAATAGAATCTTGACAATGGTTGGTAGATTATGGTTTTCAGTTTGTTCTTGTGATATGAGGCAGAATCTCCCTTTGCTTTTAAATGGTCATGTACAACAACAAGAAGCACTGCCTCCTCTGGGCCCTATAGTCCATGGACATGGGCAAAGCAAGTGTCACTACAGCATGTGCTTTGCTTTTCTGGAACTGTCTCTGCAGAACAGTCTGGCCTTTAAATCAAAGATCTGCTTTCCAAGTGCTGGGACTAAAAGGGAGCACCACCACACTACCATGTCTGTTCCTAAGCTTTTTTTTTTCTTTTCTTTTTTTTTCCCTTAAAGCTTAGGGAAATGCATTGGTTCTAAGCTTGTTAATTTTTTAAAATTTATTTTCTCAAGTGAAAGCTTATCTTCATGGAGTCTCACTCTGAGGTCACCACTCCCTTTATTCCACTTAGCCTCAAACTTTTCTTTACTCTGTCTACACTTCCTGATACTCTTTTTTACTTCAAATTGTACAGTTTTATTTTTTCCTTGCTCATTTTGTTCCTTTAAATTTTAGATCTGTGTAAGTGTGCCCTCCAAAGACAAAACAACATAGTCAACACTAGGTTGTTTGGGAATCTCCCCTGCCAAAGCTGTTAATCCATAATCATTCAATTTTGCCTTAGGCAGATATTTTTGGAAAAGGACAGAAAGCAGCCACATTTTACACAAAAATATCACCAGAATATTATCTAGTCAATGTTTAATATTCTCCTCTTCTGACACCAGGATCCCACAGGTCATATTACCCCTAGCACTGCTGTCTCCCATGCTTCTTCTTGTATTGTAAATTAAGCGCCACTTAAAAGTGAACAATTGCATTTTCTGTCCAAAATTCCAAAGTGTTCCATATTCTTCCAGGCAAAATCATGGTCAGACCTATTACAGTAATACCCCAGTCCTTTTTACCAGCTTCTGTCTTTCTGTTGCTGTGAAGAGGAACCATGATCATGGCAAATAATTAAAAGGAGTACATTTTATTGGGGCTGGCTTAAAGTTACAATTTTTTTTTAAATTGTCATTCTAGTGGGAAGCATGGTAGGAAGCATGGTTGCACATAGGCAGACGTGGTGCTGGAGAAAAAGTCAAGAGTTTTCCATCTTGATCGGTAGGCAGCAGAAAATGAGAGTGATGTGCTGGTCCTGGATTGAACATCTGAAACCTCAAAGCTCACTTCCAGAGACAGACTTTTTCCCAATAAGTGTACACTTATTCCAATGAGGCCACACTTCCTAATAGTGCCATGCCCTGTGAGCCTACAGGCTTTAAACTACCATAATTGCTTACACTAGGTTTTATACACTTTTATAGAATTTTACTCCACTGTGGAAAAAAAACCCAGATTGTAAAACAGCTGAGGCCACTTTACTCAAAAACACTAAAATATAGAAGTTTATATCCTCTGTGAGATTGTTCATGCCCTTTTCAGAAAGGGAATATATTGTCAGTTGGGCATGCTATGTATGTTTATAACTCTAGAACTTGGAGACAGATGCAGGAACATTGCTGTAAGTTTGTGTTTAGCCTTGTTTAGCTAAAGAATTCCTGGACAGCCATAACTGCATAAGAAAGTGCCATCAAAACAACCAAACAAAAAATAAAACAAAACAAAAAAACTAGAGAATGTGGATACCCCTTTCAAGTAAAATTGACAAAGCATTCACTAATATTGAAATTATGCTTATTCTATTTCCACTATTACAGAAGTAAATAAATACAATTAAGAGATGCAGCTTGAAAAATGTTTAGAGAATACTGTGTCCATTCCTTTAGTAACCTGGGGTAATCTTTGCACTAATGAATATAAAAGGAAAATCTCAAATGATAATATTCACATGACGAAGAGATATAACTCAATGATAAAGAATCTGCTAAGAATACCAAAGGTTCTTGATTGATTATTACCTCCAGCAAAAACAAAAAAAAACAAAAACAAGCAATAAAAGAGTAAATTGAAAATGCTCACTTATGCTTTACAATATTAGTGGACAAAAGGATGAGGAATTTTTCTCATTTAGCAGTCATACAACAAAATCTCAAGCTCTCCTTCCTTGTTAAGAAGTAAGTTATGTTGGATGCTGTATTATGACTATGTAGTAAATCTTAGTCATATTTCTGAACAACCTTTCTAGATCCATTAGTAACCTTAGTTTTCAGCTATTTCTTCAGAGGGGATCAAACTGAAATAAAGCAGAGATTATATATTATGAGATTAAAGTATTAACATAGTGTTAATAAGCAATATCATTCTGACAACTCTTTTTTGAAATTATTCATTGTATATTGGCACACTCCTTTTCTGATGAAATGGGAGATTGTTACATTCAGTCTTTTTTTTTGTATCAGTTTCCATTATAAAAAGATTGGGTTTATTAACCCTGTGCTGCTCTAAATTTATTCAATGTTATAATTTCTGGACACAGTCAATAATTTTGCCTTTCTAAAAATTTTGTGGCGTAATGATCATGGTTTGCCAGACAGAGGATGCCAAGAAGAGATATGCACTGACCATACTGTAGTAGTGATTGAATTCTTGGGGATTACTCTTTTTCTTTTTCTTTTTTCTTTTTTTTAAATATTTTTATTTTATGATTAATTTGCATATCAGCGACAGATTCCCCTGTCCTCCCTACTCCCATCCCCAAGACTCCCCCACAATCCACCCCCAATTCCCACCTCCTCCAAAGCAAGGTCTACCCTGGGAAGTCAGCCCAGCCTGGTAGATTCAGTTGAGGCAGGTCCAGTCCCCTCCTCCCTATACCACGGTTGAGTAAAGTGTCTCAGCATAGGTCTTAGCTTCCAAAATGCCAGCTCAGGCACCAAGGACAGGTTCCACTTCCTGGGGGCCTCCTAAACAGTTCAAGCCTAATCAACTGTCTCACTTATTCAAGAGGGCCTGGTCCAGTTCAATGGGGGCTACGCAGCTTTAGTTGACAGTTCATGTGTTTCCATTAGTTTGGCTATTTGTCCCTGTGCTTTCTCCAATCATGGTCTCAATATCTCTTGCCCATATAATCCCTCCTCTCTCTTGCCAATTGGATTCCTGGAGCTCCACCTGGGGCTTGGTCACGGATTTCTGCATCTGCTTCCATCAGTCACTGGATGAGAGTTCTATCATGACAATTAGGGTGTTTGGTCATCTGATCACCAAAGTAGGTCAGCTCAGGTACTCTTTCAACCATTACCAGTAGTCTATAGTGGAGGTATCTTTGTGGATTTCAGGGGACCTCTCTAGCACTCTGCTTCTTCCTATTCCCATGGGATCTTCATTTATCATGGTATCTCTTTCCTTATTCTCCCACTCTGTTCTTGATCCATTGGGACCTCCTGCTCCCCTAAGCTCTCTTTCCCCTGACACTTGCCATGCATTACCCCCCCCCCCCAAACCCCCAGTTTGCTCATGTAGATCTCATCCATTTCTCAGTCATTGGGTGATCTCTGTGTCTTTCTTAGGGTTCTCTTTACTAGATGGCCTCCTTGGAGTTGTGAGTTGAAGTCTGGTTATCCTTTGCTTTACATCTAGTATCCACTTATGAGTGAGTACATACCATGTTTGTCTTTCTGATGATTTCAGCATGATTTTTTCTAGTTCCATCTATTTGCCTGCAAACTTCATGATGTCATTGTTTTTCTCTGCTGAGTAGTACTCTATTGTGTATATGTACTACATTTTATTTATCCATTCTTCAGTTGAAGGATATCTAGGTTGTTTTCAGGTTCTGGGTATTACAAATAATGCTGCTATGAACGTAGTTGAGCATATGTCCTTGTGGTATGATTGAGCATTACTTAGGTATATGCCCAAGAGTGATACAGCTGGGTCTTACGGGAGCTTGATTCCCAATTTTCTATGACAGCACCATATTGATTTCCAAAGTGGCTGTACAAGTTTGCATTCCCAAAAACAGTGTACAGTGTAGGAGTGTTCTCCTTGCTCCACATCCTCTCCAACATGAGCTGTCTTCAGTGTTTTTGATCTTAGCCATTCTGATGTAAGATGGTATCTCAGAATCGTTTTGATTTGCAGTTCCCTGATGACTAAGGATGTTGAACAATTCCTTAAATGTCTTTTAGCCATTTGAGCTTCTTCTGTTGAAAATTCTCTGTTTAGCTCTATAGCCCATTTTTTAATTAGACTGTTGGGTATTTTGATGTCTAAATTCCTGAGTTCTTTATATATTCTTGATATCAGTCCTCTGTCAGTAGTGGGGTTGGTGAAGATCTTTTCCCATTCTGTCATTTTTGTCTTGATGACCTTGTCCTTTGGCCTACAAAAGCTTATCAGTTTCAAGAGGTCCCATTTATTAATTGTTTTTCTCAGTGTCTGTGATACTAGTGTTATATTTAGCAAGTTATCTCCAGTGCCAATGGGTTCAAGACTACTTCCTACTTTCCCTTCTATCAGGTTCAGTATAACTGGTTTTTATGTTAAGGTCTTTGATCCACTTCAACTTAAGTTTTGTGCACAGTGACAGATATGGATCTATTTGCAATCTTCTACATGTTTACATCCAGTTATGCCAGCACCATTTGTTGAAGATGCTTTCTCTTTTCCATTGAAAAGTTTTGGCTTCTTTGTCGAAAAATCATATGTATATAGATGTGAGGATTAATGTCAGAGTCTTCAGTTTGGTTCTATTGTTCCACATGTCAGTTTTAATGCCAGTACCAAGCTGATTTTATTACTGTAGCTCTATAGTAAAACTTGAAGTCAGGGATGTTGATGCCTCTAAAGGTTGTTTTATTATAAAAGATTCTTTTGGCTATCCTTGGTTTTTTGTTTTTCCATATGAAGTTGATTATTATTCTTTCCAGGTCTGTAAAGAATTGTGTTGGGATTTTGATGGGGATTGCATTGAATCTGTAGATTGCTTTTGGTAAGATTACTTTTTGTAAGATTGCCACTTTTACTATGTTAATCCTACCTATCCATGAGCATGAGAGATCTTTCAATTTTCTGTCATCTTCTTCAATTTCTTTCTTCAGGGACTTAAAGTTCTTGATATACAGGTCCTTCACTTGTTTAGTTAGAGTTACCCCAAGGTATTTTGTATCATTTGTGGCTATTGTAAAGGGTGATGTATCATTGATTTCTTTCTCAGCCCATTTGTCATTTGTATACAGGAGGGCTACTGATTTTTCTTTTTAGTTAATCTTGTATCCTGCTACATTGCTGAAGTTGTTTATAAGCTGTATGAGTTCCTTGGTAGAATTTTTGGGGTCACTCATGTATACTATCATGTCTTCTGCAAATAGTGAAAGCTTGACTTCTTCCTTTCCAATTTGTATCCTCATGATCTCCTCATTTTGTCTTATTGCTCTGGCTAGAACTTCAAGTACTATAATGAATAAATATGGGGAGAGTGGGCAGCCTTGTCTTGTTCCTGATTTTAGTGGAATTGCTTTGAGTTTCTCTCCATTTACTTTGATGTTGGCTGTTGGCTTGCTGTCATATTGCCTTTATTATGTTTAGGTATGCTCCCTGTATTCCTGATCTCTCCAAGATCTTTATCATGGAAGGGTGTTGGATTTTGTCAAAGTCCTTTTTCAGCATCTAGTGAGATGTTCATGTTTTTTTTTTTTCTTTCAATTTGTTTATAAGGTGTATTACATTAACAGACTTTCATATGTTGGACCATCCTTGCATGCCTGGGATGAAGCCTACTTGATCATGGTGGATAATTGTTTTTACGTGTTCTTGGAGTCTGTTTGCCAATATTTTATTGAGTATTTTTGCATCAATATTCATGAGGGAGATTGGTCTGTAGTTCTCTTTCTTTGTTGCATCTTTGTTTGGCTTGGGAATCAAGGTAATTGTAGCATCGTAGAAGGAGTTTGGTAATTTTTCCTTTTGTTTCATTTGTGTGGAACAATTTAGAGAGTATTGGTATTATGTCTTCTTTAAAGGTCTGATAGAAGTCTGTGTTGAAACCATTAGGTTCTGGGCTTTTTTTGGTTGGGAGACTTTTAATGACTGTTTCTATTTCCTTAGGGGTTATTGGTCTATTTAAATAGTTTATTTGGTCTTGATTTAACTTAGATATGTTGTACCTCTCCAGAAAATTGTCCATTTCTTTTAGATTTTCCAGTCTTGTGGAGTACAGGTTTTTGAAGTATGACCTGATAGTTCTCTGGATTTCCTCAATGTTAGTTGTTAAGTCTCCCTTTCATTTCTGATTTTGCTAATTTGGATGCTCTCTCTCTGTTTTTTGGTTAGTTTGGATAAGAGCTTGTCTATCTTGTTGATTTTCTCAAAGAACCAACTCTTTGTTTCATTGATCCTTTGTATTGTTCTCTTTGTTTCTATTTTATAGATTTCAGCCCTCAGTTTGATTATTTCCTGGCATCTATTCCTCCTGGGTGACTTTGCTTCTTCTTGTTCTGGGGCTTTCAGGTGTGCTGTTAAGTCACTAGTGTGAGGTTTCTCCAACTTCTTTATGTGGACATTTAGTGCTATGAATTTTCCTTTTAGCACTGCTTTTTATAGCATCTCAAAAGTTAGGGTGTGTAGTATATTCATTTTCATTGATCTTTAGGAAGTCTTTAATTTCTTTATTTCTTCCTTGACCCACTGGTGATTCAGTTGAGCATTATTAAGTTTCCATGAGACTTTAGGCTTTCTGTAATTTTTTTTGTCTTTGAAATCTAAATTTAAACCATGGTGGTCTGATAGAAGACAGGAGGATATTCCAATTTTTTTTTGTATCTGTTGAGATTTGCTTTGTGGCCGAGTATGTGGTTGATTTTCGAGAAGGTTCCATGGGGTGCTGAGAAAAAGGTATACTCTTTTTTGTTAGGATGGAATATTCTGTAGATATCGATAAACTCCTTTTGAGTCATAACATCAGTTAAGTCCCTTATTTGTCTGTTAATTTTGATTTTGCAGATCTGTCCGTTGGTGAGAGTGGGGTGTTGAAGTCTCCCACTATTAATGTGTGGGATTTTATGTGTGATTTCAGCTTTAGTAATGTTTCTTTTACATATGTGTGTGTCCTTGTATTTGGGGTATAAATGTTCAGAACTGAAACTCCATTTTGGTGGATCTTTCCTGCAATGAGTTTGTAATGTCCTTCTTGATCTCTTTTGATTGATTTTAGTTTGAAGTCTATTTTGTTCATGTTAGGATGGCCACACCAGCTTTCTTCCTAAGACAATTTGATTTGAAAGACTTTTCCCAGTCTTTTATTCTAAGGTAATGTCTATCTTTGAAATTGAGGTATGTTTCTTGTATGCATGAGAAAGATGGGTCCTGCTTTCATATTTATACTGTTAGCCTGTGTCTTTTTATAGTTGAATTAAGTCCATTGATATTAAGGGATATTAATGACCAGTGATTGTTAATTCCTGTTATCTTTTGGTGGTAGTGTGTATGTACTTCTTTTCTTTGGGGTTACTGCTGTGGGGTTATCTATTGCCTGTGGTTTTGTGGGTGTATCTGATTTCCTTAGGTTGGAATTTTCCTTCTAGTGCTTTCTGTAGGGCTGGATTCATGGACAGGTATTTTTTAAATCTGGTTTTGTCTTGGAATGTCTTGTTCACTCTGTCTATGATGATTGAAAGTTTTGATGGGTATATTACTCTAGGTTGGCATCCATGGTCTCTTAGTGTCTGCATTACATCTGTCCAGGTCCTTCTGGCTTTTACAGTCTCCATTGAGAAATCAGGTGTTATTCTGATGGGTTTTCCTTTATAAGTCACTTGGCCTTTTTCCTTTGCTGCTCTTAACTTTCTTTCTGTATTCCGTATGTTTAGTTGTTTAACTATTATGTGGCGAGGAGACTTTTTTGGGGGTTCTAGTCTGTTTGGTGTTCTATATGCTTCTTGTATCTTCATAGGTATCTCCTTCTTTAAGGTGGGAAAGTTTTCTTCTCTGATCTTCTTGAATATGTTTTCTGTGCCTTTGAGTTGGTATTCTTCTCCTTTCTCTATCCTTATTATTCTTACGTTTGGCCTTTTCATGGTGTCCCAGATTTCTTGGACATTTTGTGTTATGACTTTTTTGGCTTTGGTATTTTCTTTGACTAATGAATCCGTTCCCTCTATTGTATTCTCTACACCAGAGATTTTCTCTTCCATCTCTGGTATTCTGTTGGTTATGCTTGCATCTGTGTTTCCTGTTCGTTTACTCAGATTTTCTATTTCCAGCATTTCCTCTGTTTGTGTCTTCTTCATTGTTTCTGTTTCCCTTTTCATGTTTTGAACTGTTTCCCTCACCTATTTAATTGCTTTTTCGTGGTTTTCTTTAAGGAATTTATTGATTTCTTCCAAATGTTTATTTGTCTTTTCCTCTATTTCTTTATAAATTTCTTCCAATTTTTGATTGTCTTTTTCTCACTTTCATTTTTTTTCTTGAGAGGCCTGTAGCATCTTCATGATGCTATTCTTAAGGTCACCTGCTTTTGCTTCTTCTACCTTGTGATGTTCAGGTCTTGCTGTTGGAGGAGGACTAGGTTCTGGTGATGCTGTATTGCTCTTTATGTTGTTGTATGTACTTCTACCTTTTTGTCTGCCCATCTCCTTGTCTAATAGGTATAAGAGGTGCCTGTGTCTGAGCAAGTTGCGTTTGGTCCACTCTGTGCTTGTTGTGCCTGTGTCTCAGGGGACCCTTCTAGGTCTAATCTCAGCTCTTGGTCTAATTGGAGCAGGCAGATTCTGTGTCTCAGGGAGATGCTCTTGTGTCAACCCAAGCTAGTTGATTCTGTGAGTCACGGATCCCTTCTTGGTCTTATCAGGCCTCTTGGTCCAGTCAGAGCTGACTGATACTGTGTTTCAGGCAGCCTCTCTTGGTCCAATGAGAGGTGGCAGATTCTACTTCTCAGAAAGATACTCTTGGTCTAATGTGGGCTGGTAGATTCCCTGTCTGCTGAGGTGACTCTTGGTCGAAAGACAGCTCTTTGTCCAATGAGAGCTCTCTCTCTCTCTAGGCTGGAGGAAAGTTGGGGGTTGGTTTCCAAGCCTCAGGAAGTGGCTGAGGTCTCAGGAGGATGGATATGGGGACAGGGCATGTAGATTGCAGGGTCTGCTGAGGGGTCTTGGTGAACGGGGAACCTTCTTGCAGGAGCCTTGCCTGCTGGCTGGCACCTGGGGCCAAGTTGAGCTAGTGTTCCCAGGGAACAGCTTGGGCCCAGGGATGGGTTCTAGGGATAGGTCTCACTGGGTATGTGGATTACTCTTTTTCAATGTTTAAGTAAAAATTCTTATTTTACTTTATAGTTTCTGGAACTGTAGCAAATGTCTTTATATCTTAATAAATACAACTTTACTAAAGTGAGTTGTTTATCTTATGAAGATATCTATTGGCTTAAAAGATATACTGTCCTATGCAAATACATTTTGTTTTTCAGCTGAATTAATTAGAAGCCATAATTTTCAATTAATAATTAAGCAAATAACATAAATTACATTGTAAACATTTTATGAATATCCCTTAACTTGTTTCAGATCATTTATACTTTTGAAGTCTAAAAGTTAAGAACTTTTCTGCTTATTTATTATTACTTTCATTACTATTATAATAATTATTTGTTGCTGGATGTAATGTCTCCATTAGGGGAGGGGGTGAAAAGGCCCAGCATCAATGACAAATGACACAGTCAGTTGAAGACAAACAACAAACTCCCTTATTCAATAATGGATAAGGCTTTACATACCATCCTCCCAGCTCCAAAGCTGTGTCCCAGTCTGGTGACATTGTGTGGTAGTCTCTCATTGGCTGGGCATAATCACGAACTCTGATAGTACCTGTTGCTAGGCCCTCAAGCAGACTCCATGTTGGCTCACAATGAAATACATTATGTACATGCCTTGGCAACTGGTTTGAGACAATTTTCTCAACCCTATGGGCCTGTCTTACTACATAGCCACCCTTTTATTTTATTACATGGACACTCTGCAGGAGGTGAAGCTTTATTCCAGCCTTGTTGACCCCACATCAGAGGGGCTCAGCAACTGGACTCTGCCTGTCTTAGGTTGGCTTGCCAAACAAGCTTTTATTTGCCATTGACTATCAGCCCTCAAAAGAGCATCCATCCCTGGGGGTCACCCCAGGTGGGGAGGGTAAGACAGTAAGATTTTGAATTCCTGAAAGCCAGGTATGAATTACCTCCTGTGGAGGGCTATGAGTTGGATGTCTAAGAACCATTAATACCTGCAGAGTCACTGTAGTGATATTGTGTTCCCCAAACTATTGTGCATCCTAATGAACTTATCTGGGCTCAGAGGACAGAACAGCCCCTAGATAGACATAGAGGCCAGAAAATGGTGGCACACACCTTTAATCCTATCACTTGGGAGGCAGAGATCCATCCAGATCTCTGTGAGTTCAAAGCCACACTGAAAGCAGTCAGGCATGGTGACACATGCATGCCTTTAATCCCAGGAAGTGATGGCAGAAAGAAGAAAGGTATATAAGGCATGACAAACAGGAAGTAGAGTCGGTTAAGTTTTTAGGCTTTTGAGCAGCAGTTCATCTGAGATTCATTTGGATGAGGAATCAGAGGCTTCCAGTCTGAGAAAACAGGATCAGCTGAGGAACTGGCAAGGTGAGGTGGCTGTGGCTTGTTCCGTTTTTCTGATCATTCAGCATTCACCTCAATACCTGGCTCTGAGTTTGTTTTTATTAATAAGAACTTTTAAGATTCATGCTACAAGTCACCTTAATGACTGCCTGTTGTTGCCAGATGTGCTGTAGAAGACACTTAAAAAGAAGAAAGATTAAAAACACCACTACACCAATCAAAACATAAGTGAAAATCCATGAGGGATCAAATAGCCTGTTCATTTTATGCCAAGCATTTTCCAAAAATAGAGAGTCAAAGGGCATAACCTCTGATGTTATCTGATTTAATTGGACAATTCCATGAGTTTCTTGTAATGAATAATATAGAAACTTAGCTGACCACGGGCCCTTAATATATTTTGTGAGCTCCTTGCCTGATAAACTAATGTTCCTCATTTCAAAAGGCATCATATAAAATGAGGAAAAGCAAGGGTCTATGTAAAATGAATTGCTAAATGGTCTTATCATTAAAAAAAAAAAGACAGAACCAGATATTGGGGCAAAAGCTGAAAGATCATAGAAACTGAATAAGCCACAGCCCATCTCACCTGATTAACTCCTCAGCCAGTCATCTTTCCATGAATCCTGAGACTAAAGCCTCTGAGTCCTCACCCCTGAGGGTCTCATTTGAACTGCTGCTTAGTTCCTGTCTCCTGATGCCTTATATACTGTTCTCCACCCAGCCATGTCACTTCGTGGGAATAAAGGTGTGTGTGTGTGTGTTCTTTTCAAGCAAAGGCATAATATCTCAAGTGTGAGGATTAAAGGCATGTGCCACCACTCCCTGATTCTGTTCCCAATGTGGCCTTGAACTCACAGAGATCCAGATGGATCTCTGCATCCTAAGTGATAGGATTAAGGGTGTGTGCCACCACTGTCTGGCTTCTATATCTAATCTAGTGTCGGACTCTGTCCTTTGATCCCGAGATAAGTTTATTAGGGTACACAATATATCACTACAGGTCTAGAAGTCTTCAGCCTTTAGAGGAGCAATAAGAGCAAGAAAGGGGAGTATTACCAATTCTGGGTTATTTCCTACTTAGTGGAAGCAGGCTGATATATGGCCAGGCACACATCTCTTGCAGGGACCCATATTGGCACAATGAGACTGTGAGGACAAACACAAGCATACCATCTCCCATGGGTTAGCAGGGGAGCTGGCAGCTGCCATTAGAGGGAGATAGGATCAGTAAGAGAGGTGATAGCACCCGTGCTGCAGTTGGGATCTCTGGTAGCCTGCACCCATTTATGTATTCCCTCATTAAGCCATCCCAAATCAGTTGTTTAGTCAGCATACCTGTAGTGGGACTGTCATCAACATGGTGCTTTACTGCGTCAATAACACATGCCAGAAAGTCACTGAAGAGTTACCCTGGCTGTTGGATAAGATTTTCAAAGTAAGCTGAGGGGTTCCAGGGATTACAGACTCTGAGGGCCTTGAGGGCCTTGAGGGCCAGGTCTGAGACCTATTGAAAATAGGCATTCAAGACAATTTGTGGCAGGAGCACTGGATGGACATATTCCCTGCACCCTGGGAGAATATCATAGGTCACTGGGATATTAAGTAAAATGTTCATATGGGCCTGGGATTCTGCCTGGTCATCATAGGCCAATCTCCAACTGAGAAAGACCACAGGCTCCAACACAGCATTAAGCAAATGGTACCAATCAAAGTAAGTTTGTGACTGCATGGACCATTGAGTAAGGACCTGTTGAAAGTAGGGGGAATCTGGGACTGACTCATTGGCTACCTTCCAGATGAGGAAGAGATCAGCTATGGGGGTGAAAATCCAGGGCTGGGCATTGGTATTTGGGCCCATATTGACTGCAAAGTCTTCTTCTTTTACATACTGATAGTGATGCAAGCCGTGAGGGTTGTAAGCTACCTGGCACCTCAGTAGAGTAGCTACCTCCTGAAGCAGGTGGGTATTGGGGTAGATCATCCCAAGTATATGAGGCCAAAGTAGAGCCACCAAAGGTGGTAGTGGTATGGAAGTAGTAGCAGCACATGAAAATAACAGCTACCTTCTCCTCGACAGATTTGTGGGGCCCAAACTGTCTGTCTCCTCCTCATCAGATATTGTAGAGATATCTGACATGGTGGGGGTGATGAAAACCTTACCAGAAAGAAACAACAAGCAAACAACAGTCAGAGAGAAGATGACAGTCAACAGGGATGGAATTTGTACTGGGTCCTTATGTCTTGTGTTTAGTGGGGGGCTTCCATGGCTTTGTAGGCCATGTCCCTTGTGTTGTCTCTGGTTTCAGGACAGTGTTCAGTAGCCACACCTTGGATCCACCTCCTGGAAGGTCAATATATTTGTGGAGGTTGAGGCTGTAGTGGTATTTGCACATCCTATGACCTTGTTCTTATGGCCCAAAGGAGGAAGTGCATCCTGCATTGTATGCGACCTCTGATAAGGAGTTGGAGAAGGGTCACATGCTCCTTCTCCCTGCTCTTGCCTGCAAGGTGGATTTGATACCAGTCAGATAAGAGGATTATATCTAATGTCTACTCTTTTCTGTAATCATGAGTGTATTTCCTCAATATCTCAATAAATTCTGTTATCCATTTCACAGACTCATGTAGAGTGATCATAATAAGTGGTACCCACATGACAAAATGTCCCCACACTCCCTGTAGCTTCTGCCCGCAGCTTCTTTGGTAGCATTGGCACATTGGCTCAGAGGTTTGTGTGCACTGAGCAAGTCAGCCATGCTAGCATCCCCGAACCCCTCAATCCCAACCATGTGGTGCTGTGGGATGTTCTGTATGGCAAATGTGTTGCTCTGATTGGTTGGTAAATAAAACACTGATTGGCCAGTAGTCAGACAGAAGGAAGTATAGGTGGGACAAGGAAGAGAATAAAGCTGGGAAGTGGAAGGCTGAGTCAGAGAGACACTGCCAGCTGCCACGATGAGAAACAGCATGTGAAGATGCCAGTAAGTCACGAGCCACGTGGCAAGGTATAGATTTATAGAAATGCATTAATTTAAGCTGTAAGAACAGTTAGCAAGAAGCCTGCCGTGGCAATACAGTTTGTAAGCAATATAAGTCTCTGTGTTTACCTGGTTGGGTCTGAGCGGCTGTGGGACTGGCAGGTGAGAGAGATTTGTCCTGACTGCAGGCCAGGCAGGAAAACTCTAGCTACAATGTGGATCTGTGCCCCTCACATCCATACAGGGGCTTCTTGTGTGACCAAACCCTAATGCATGAAGGAGGCTACTGGTGAGCTTATCCACCCTACAGAGCCCCCTCCAGGAAAGGGCTTGACCTCTGCTCATTTGACCAGATGCATACAGTAGCCCTGTGGGTAGAGCCTGTAGACCAGGCAGCTCATTTGGCATGTGAGCCAATCACTCCCTGGCCAGTGACTCAAAGCAGCAACTTTTGTAACCACTGCCAGAAGCACTCACATTTTTCAGTGGATAGAGCCACAGAGAAAGGTACCTGCACTAGGCACCTTTCTAGTTCTGTGCTTTCAGCAGCCAGATCAGGTCACATTTCAGGACCTTTTTAGAGATTATCAGCAGACTGTTCCTTTACATTTAAAATTGTTCAGTGTAGCAGCTGCCAATCCAGGATACCCTGGGATGCCACCCTTGAGAGCATGCACAAGGGCTGCCCTCCTGCTTGCTTCCAACACTCCAGCTAAGTCTGGTCCTGCTGCCATATCCGCACTGGCTACCAATGTCACCAGTCCTATATCACCAACCAGACAGGTGGCTCTTGCCAGGTGCCTGACTATGCCTGAGTACTTCTAGCTCATTGATGTAGTGCCTCATTGTTGTATACAATTTGTTGTGGTCCCAGCATACCTACCTAGTGTTCAGGAGTGGACTGAGAAAGTGCTTAATTCACAGCAGCCATTCAGAGACCTCAATCAGCTTGCACCAAAACTGCTTTAACACTACACTGGTGACACTTGCTGACCACACAGTGCTACTACACACCAAAAAAATCACAAGAACTGAAACACCAGCAATCAAGAATTCCATTCCAGGTAAGAGTACTTAATAATTGTATACCTTAAAACTGATTAATAAATAAACAAATTAGTACATTTTTCTTTACAAATTTTGAACATTTTTCAAAGCATGGTGGAAAATATTATATGACATGAATTTAAAAACATTTTTTGCTTGTATGATAAATTAAAATTTACAGGACATATACTACCTTGCTGGGACACATAATATATACCATTTTAGCATTTACCATAATAATTCACATAGCATTGTAAAACTGGTTGAATAGTAATAACAAAGATGAGTCATAATTGAGACTGATACAGGCTTTACAAGGTAGCAATGAAGAATTACGTAAAAAGATTCCTTCTCTGGAATCTGCTAACCAGGCTTTACAAGCTAGCAATGAAAACTTAAATTAAAAAGATACTTTCTTTGGAATCTGCTACTCAGGATTTACAAGATAGTAATAAACACTTAAAAAGATTCTTTTGAATCTGCTAATTTACTAAAAGAACTTCAATCCAATAATAATAAATGTACAACCAGATTTGATTATATTGATAATAAATATGAATACTTAATGAATAAGACAATAACTCTAGTGAAAGAAGGTGTTGCTACTCAGATACTTTTTAAGAAAGAAAGATTATAATTAAATGATAAAATAAGGTCTATGGAATCATGTGTTTCAGAAGAACATAAAAGTTTGCATGATACCATGAAATCTCTGGAATCTCTTACAACTGAAGAGGTTCACTCACTGGAATAGACCCTAGGTGCTTGTCTGCAAGCCCTAGAAGAAACTCTCAGTAAAGATGACAAAGGACTTAATAGACAGAAGGACAAGGCCACACAAGTCATCATCTCCAGATGGCTCTCATACAATGTCTTATCCTGTCATCATCATCCATGTAAGGCCAGCAGATGATACATCCTGAGCCAAGTATGGAATTGTTGTTGCAACCTATTCCTATGATAGATTTAAAAACTTAGGAAGCAGTGGTTGCCTATGGTATACACTCAACATATGTAAAACAGATGTTAAATATGTGGTCTTCCACAAATAGAATCATAGCAGATGATTGGAATCAGTTAATATCAGCTGTTCTAGAATGTAGACAACAGTTACAATGGAAAGGCTGTTTGAGAGAGAAAGTGAGAATCCTAGAATGCCAGGAAAAGGCCAGTAGTATTGAAATCTCCCAAAATCAAATTCTTGGTGAAGAATGTTTCACAGATAGAAATGTACAAACCACTTATAATAAGCATACAATATCCCTATGTCATGTAGCAGGTTTAAATGCTTAAGAACAAATTCCAGAAGCAGAAAAACCAATTGAGCTATATGGAAAAAAATTTTCAGGGGCCACAGGAAACTTACTGAATTTTTAATAAAGGCTGACCACAGTTATAATAAAGGCAGTGTCAGACAAAGAACAAGTATTAACTGGATCCTTGGCATATAATAATGTTAATGCAGAATGCAAATGAATACTTACACCATTAAAGATCAGGTCAGCACCTCTGGAATAATGGATTCAATATACAAATGGTGTTGAATCTCCTTGCTATGGTAATGTAGCTTGGATAGGAGAGGCAATTTCCAGAGAAAGAAGAAGACCTCAAGGTACCAAATGTAAATGTGGTACACCAGGTCATATATTCAAACTGTACATGGGGTGCTCCTAGAAGCAATACTCCTTCTAAAAGTAACCCAAACAGAAGACATCAACTGTCTGAATCATGTCAAAGATGAAGCAAAGGCTGACATTTGAACAATGAGTACACATCAACAACAGATATATCAGAAAACACTTCACTGGTAAGAAATGCCTCAGGGGCTTCTTGCAGGCCCCCAAATCGAATGTTGTCCAAACATTTCCAGCCACTGTGGAGGAAATTCCTCTCCATGACAATTAAATAACTCTGTGTCTAATGTAAAAACAATACTTCACTGGATAGCAAAATTTCACTAGATAAATCAAAAGTTCCAAAGAACACAATAAAACAAATATTTTGGCATACTTCCATAAATGAACAAAAACCAAAGTTAAGACTTTGATTTAATGACATTGTTCTAGATGGCCTGTTAGACACAGGTGTGGACATGATTATAATTAAACCGAAATCATGGCATCCAAATTGGCCTCTTCAAGAGACAGATGTCAAATTTTTAGGGATTGGAACCGTATCTCAGGTAAAATCAGAGTTTGAGATGGTTGCATGCATAGGAACAGAAAGATATCCACAGCAGACCAGAAGGTCAGAGAAGAAGGCTGAAATCATGGCAAATGTAGCTGTTAATCTTTGGGGCCTAGATCTGTTACAACAGTGGAATACCCAGATTAAAATTCCTACAATCTCAGAAAGGAAGTACACACCAATGCATGTTTCTAGGAATAATATTATTACATACTATAAAAAACAACCACCAACCATTCTGGCTGCACATAAACAGAGCACAATTCCTGTTGAACTCTCAGAAGTACCAACAGCCTTACCTTTAAAATGTCTAACTGATAATCTGTCTGGGTTGGACAATGGCCTTTGACATAAAAGGAGCTACAAGCTTTAGAACAGTTGGTTCAAGAGCAGTTGAATGCTCAACACATTGAAGAATCTACTAACCCTTAGAATTATCCTGTATTTGTTATTAAAAAAAGTCTGGTAATTGAAGAATGCAGACAGACATGAGATCTATTAATAAAGTAGTCCAGCCTATGGGCTCCTTATAGAATTGGGTGCTCTTGCCCTCTCTGCTACCCAAAGAATGACCTATAATAGCTACTGACTTAATAGGCTGTTTTTTTAAATCAAACTTTTAAAAGAAAATGATAGAGAAAAATTTGCCATCACAGTACATAATTATAATAATTCTCAGCCAGTCAAGAGATATCAATGGAAGGTCATCTCACAGGGAATGTTAAACAGTCCTACCCTGTGCCAATACTATGTGAAGAAATCTTTGGCGATAATTCAAGTGATATTTCCACAATTCATAATTTATCATTATATTGATGATACCTTATTAGTTGATCCAAAGTTAGATACATTAGAAAGCATGTTTGAAGAAGTAAAGACAGTTTAGCCTAAATGGGGACTGCAAATTGCTCCTGAAAAAATACAAAGAGGAGATTCTATTAATTACTTAGGATATGACATAGAGGTACAAAAAATTAGACCCCAAAAGGTACAACTCAGGAGAGGTTGATTACAGACTCTTAATGATTTTCAAAAATTCTTAGGAAGCATTTCCAACTCACAGGGTATCATTGGAATACCTGCAGATGGACTAAAATAATTGGCTAATATTCTATAAAGGGAAAAGGACTTAAATAATCAGAGAGAATTATTAGCCAAAGCTGAGAAGTAATTGGCTCTAGTAGAAAATACAATATGATAAATGCATGTGGATTGTGTGAATCCAGAACTTAAATGTCCTCTGGTCATACTCCCCTCCAGACAGTGCCCCAAACGGATTTTGGTGCAGGGGGAAGACACTATACTGGAATGGACATTTCTACCATGTAAACCAATTAAGAAGTTAAAGACTAATATAGAAAAGTTCTCTGATTTGATTCAAAAAGGAAAATTAAGACTTTGCCATTTGACAGGAATGGACCCAGTAGAAATTTTAGTACCTTTAAATAATGAGGAAGTTTCCTTTCTATGGAAAGATAATAAGTACTGGCAAAGATCCTGCAATGAATTTTTTGGAGAAATTAACAACCTTTATCCCAAAAGCATGAGAATAGAATTCATAAAGAGGACTGAATTGGTCCTTCCTCACATTGTATGACAAAAACTAATTTCTGGAGTCCTCACATTCGTTACTGATGCAAACAAATCAGAGAAAGGAAGACATTAATCAGGAGACATAAGTGAAGTGTTTCAATGTCCATACAACTCTATACAAAAGTAGAACTGTATGCCATTCTTATGGTACTGATGGAGTTCACAGAAACCCCTCAATGTATTCATTGTCTCTCAATATACAGAGAGAGTTGTTTTATATATTGAAACCACTTAATTTATTCCTGATAATATAGAATCAACTTTATTATTCATACAATTGCAGGATATCATCAGAAACAGGGAACATCCTCTATAAATGACACACATTATATGGGTCTGCCAGAACCTCTAGCACAAGGTAATGATGAAATTAATCAGTTACTAATAGGAGATGTGATAGATGCCTCAGACTTTCACAAGAAAGACCATGTAAATAGCAAAGGTTTGAAGAAGGATGTCTCTATTACTTGGCAACAAGCCAAGGAAATTGGAAGAAAATGTCCCACATTTTCCTTCTGAGGCAAGTAAGTCCAAAAGCCCTGGGGCCTGCCATAAGCAAACAAAGAGCTCTGACATGCCAGTGGTATCCTAACACAGAGGAGCCTGAAACCAGATGCCCAAGATGACAACTGCTGATGTAAAATCCAGAGCCAACCAGGAAGCACCACAGCAGCTGGAAGCAGATTCCATCAAAAAGTACACACATTAATACCACAGCCCTTTGTTTAATAAATGAGATTGCTTGCAACCTCCCATAGCCTGTGCCATTGGTTCTGCATCTGTCCACCCCCTGCCCCAGGGATCAAAGACAGTGGGATCCCAGCTGTAGAACCAGCAACATTCTGGCACTGAGGACTGTAAAGATCCATTCCTAGGGCTTGCTCTCTGGGTCTTCACTAACTTTCTCTTGGGCATTTTTCTTTATTGCTGACTGGATTGCTGTTCTGATTCCCATTATGACTCGGCATTGTGATATGCCTTCTATGGCTGAATCTCGGTGAATAGACTCCCTCTTCTCTGTTCCTTCTCCTTCCTCTCCAACTGGTGAGTGTTGAGGTATCTCCCTTCTTCCCTCCCTCCCTCCCTCCTTCCCTTCCTCCCTCCCTCCCCCCCTCTCTTTTTCTCTCTCTTCATTTCCTTTCCCTCACTCATTTCTTAGGGCACACACTGTTTATTTTTGATTCATCCCAGGATTTCTACATAAGGCCTGGCCACCCAGGAAATGGAACCAAGAATTGACCTCTTGAACGGTCTTTTCTCTCCAGAGACACTGTGCAGGAAAGCCCCCTACAAAGCACTCACACTCTGAGCTATAAACACAAGCCTTTTCTTTCATTTCCAGCCCAAGACTTCATGAGGGACCCTTTGGGGCTCTAAACCAACGGAAGTTTCTTACCTGGGGCTACTCCCCAGGAGATATGGAGGGGTCTCTGACCACCAGAGCGTCCCTGACAGCCCCTTTGGGGTGTGGTTGAAGGCCAATAGTCTATTAACCTATTCTTAAATCTGGTTATGTAACCACCACTTAAAAGCCATAAGGGCAGTGGCCGGTCCCAGTGCCTAGTCCCAGTGCCTGATCTCTACTGGTCCTGTGTCTCTGCACACAGGGAGATGCCACCACTGTCACTGCTAGCATCCTGCCCAGCCGTGGCTTTTCACACCAGCCTTTCCCTTCTGCAGTGAGTGAGTGCAGGGTATCTGCCTATCTTAGAGGTGGTGCAACCAGCTTATATCTGAGAGCACAAGCCTCAGGGAACCACAGCACCCATGGCTACTGGGCATGTACTTGCCAGGCACATGGCTGCCTGGTCTGGTGGGGGGCTGCCCCGTGCATGGCTGACCAGCACACAACTGTCCGGTGCATGGCTGGCCCTTTTGCCCAAGCCCAGCCACAATCCATCTGGGCACAGATTGTTTCCTAGCTATGAGACACTATACTACTCCCTCCCATCCCTCCTAAATCCAGCCTGTTGTACAGAGGTTGGCAGGAGCCAGGCAATCAGACTGTACCTCTCCCAGCTAACAAAGACAGCAGATGTATGCTCTCCCACCCCAACCATCAGGCAAAAGCTCATGAGTGCTGTCCAGCCTATAGGCTCCCTACAGCATGGGATGCCATTGCCCTCTCTGCTACCCAAAGAATGGCCTGTTATAGTTACTGACTTGAAAGACTGTTTCTTTACCATACCTTAAAAAAATGATAGAGACAAAATTGCCTTTATAGTACATAACTATAGCAATTCCCAGCCAGTCAAGAGTTATCAATGGAAGTTCCTCCCACAGGGAATGTTAAACAGACCTACCCTCTTCCAATACTTTGTGACAAAATCATTGGAGATAATTCTTGTAAAGTTTCCACAATCCATAATTTATCATTACATGGATGATATCCTATTAGCTGATGCAAAGTTAGGCACATTAAAAAGCATGTTTGAAGAAGTAAAAAAAAATTGCTAACTAGGAAATTCAAATTGCTCCTGAAAAAAAAAGACAAAGAGGGTATTCTATGAATTGTTTAGGATATAAGATAGAGCTGCAAAAAATTAGACCCCCAAAAGGTACAACTAAGGAGAGATCAATTACAGACCCTTAATGATTTTCAAAAATTGTTAGGCAGCAGATTACTGGGTATCATGGGCATACCTAAAGATGGACTACAAAATTTGACTAATACTCTAAAAGCAGACAAAGAATTACATAGTCCAAGAGAATTATCAGTCAAAGCTGAGAAGCAATCAGCTGTAGTAGAAAAGATAATTCAAGAAGTGTATGTGGATTGTGTGAATCCAGAACTTAAATGTCCTCTGGTCATATTCCCCTCCAGACATTCCCCCACAAGTATTTTGATGTAGAGGGAAGATATTATACTGAAATGGATATTTCTACTGTGTAAACCAATTAAGAAGTTAAAAACTTATATAGAAAAGATCTCTGATTTTATTCAAAAAGGAAAATTAAGACTTTGCCATTTGACAGGAATGGACCCAGCTGAAATTGTAGTCTTTAAATAATGAGAAAATTTCCTCATCATGGAAAAATAATGAATACTGGTAGAGAGCCTGCAGTAACTTTTTGGGAGAAATTAACAACTATTATCCCAAAAGCAAGAGACTATAATTCATAAAAATGACTGAATGAGTCCTTCCTCACATTGCATGACAAAAGCCAATTTCTGTAGTCCTCACATTCTTTACTGATGGAAATAAGTCAGGGAAAGCAGGATAGAATTAGGAGACTTAGGAAAGTGGTTCAAAGTCCATACAACTCTGTACAAAAAGCAGAACTGTATGCTATTTTTATGGTACTGATGAACTTCATAGAACCCCTCAATATAGTCACTGACACTAAATATGCAGAGAGAGTTGTTTTACATATTGAAACTGCTGAATTTACTCCTTATAATACAGACTTAACTTCATTATTCATACAATTGCAGGAAATCATCAGAAATAGGGAACATAATATATATATATATATATATATATATATATATATATATATATATATATATATATATATATATATTATACACAATCACATATCAGATCCCATATGGGTCTGCCAGGACCTCTAGCAATGATGAGATTGATCAGATACTAATAGGTGACATCTTAAAAGCCTTAGAATTTCATAAGAAACATCATGTAAAAAACAAAAGTTTGAAGAAGGATTTCTCCATTACTTGGCAACAAGCCAAGGATACTGTAAAAAGAAAAATGTCCTACTTGTTCCTTCTATAACCTAACTCCATTACCTGCAGGGAGCAATCCAAAAGGTACACAAAGAAATGAAATTTGGCAGATGGATGTGTTTCATTTTGCAGAATTTGGAAGATTAAAGTATGTATACTGCTGTGGATGATTAATTGATAAATAAAACACTGATTAGCCAGTAGCCAGGCAGGACATATAGGTGGAACAAGGAGAGAGGAGAATTCTGGGAAGTGGGAGGCTGAAGCAGAGAGACACTGCCAGCTGCCAAGATGAGAAGCAGATGTTAAGATACTGGTAAGCCACGAGCTACATGAAACTTGTAGATTAATAGAAATGGGTTAATTTAAGATATAAAAACAGTTAAGAAGAAGCCTGCCATGGCCATGTAGTTTATAAGTAATATAAGTCTCTGTGCATTTACTTGGTTGTGTCTGAGTGGCTGCCTGACTGTCAGGTCAGAGAGATTTGTCTTGACTGTGGGCCAGGCAGGACGAGGAAAACTACAGCTATATTACACCATGCCATTGACACCTATTCAGGATTTCAGTGTGCAACCCCTATGAGTTCTGAAAAGACTGATTCTGTGATTACACACCTATTAGAAGTTATGGACATCATGGGAATACCTGTGCAAATTAAGACAGGCAATGCCCCAGCATATGTCTCCAATAGAATGAGATAGTTTTTTGCTTTTTACATTTTAAAACAAGTTACAGGTATACTACACAATCCCACAGGCCAAGCAGTCATCGAAAGAGCCAATTAAACCTTAAAGGATATGCTAAATAAACAGCAACAGGTAACAATTACTTCTAGAAATAGATTGCATAATGCTTTATTAACCTTGAATTTTCTCAATGCTGATAAGAAAAGAACAACAGCTATGGAGAGACTTTGGACGACAGACAAAACTTATGCGCTAAATCAACTGGGCTATTTTAAAGAAGTGTTGACCTCAGAATGGAAACCAGGATATGTCCTACATTGAAGAAGCAGTTTTGGTTTTGTTTATGCAGGAGAAGAAAAGTGAGGAATACCAATAAAATTAATAAAAATTTGATTCAAATAGGAGAAACCCTTTGATGAGAAGTAAAACCTCACCCACTGGTGTGACATCTCTACAAGTTGTAAGAAAAATTTAACAAACAAGAGTTGGGGTAGGATTCTGTTTTTGTCTTTACAAGACAATAGAAATGCCCATCTTCCTGAATATCCAGACATCTACAGCGGAAAGAAAGAATCTGTAGGTACCAATCTACACATGATAATAATTCACTGCCTAATTTCTATACCTCTTTAACTCCAGAAAAGTTTTAGTTCCAATTCGATTTTATACCAAGCTGGCTTTGGAATTGGAATTGGCTCACTCTTTTTCTAAATCCAAGCATATTGCTAAAAGAAAAAGTTGAGAAATTCTGTCTCATATCAGAAGAGCCATCTGGTGTGGGACAGAAGAAAACCAATAAAAAGGGACCATTGTCTTCAAGATTCTAATTCTCTCCATGCTTATTCTTAATTTCTTAGAATCCTTTCTTACATGTCATGTCATCTTTAAATCCAAACTTTCCATTTTGATATTAATAATGTTAAAGTTTTTCACAATGAAAAATAAGTCTTTCCAATAGAAATCTCTGAAGTCTCCAGAAGGAAGATGGGGCCCCACAACAACAACTCCACCCAGTCCAGAATCATAACATGGTATTAACAAACATTACTCAATGATGAACCTTGGGTTACAAACTCTCCAAGATAATTTTATAATAAGATGGTTCAGCATACTGCACTTCTAACCAGTATCTTATACCACCTTACCAATTACTCTGAGACTTGCTGCAGGATCTATAGTTAGTCCAACTGAGACTTAACTATCTGAGCTTTCTTACAGGACCCCACAGAGATACCCATCATCTCCTGAACAACAGGAAGCAGTTCTAAGCAAACTATTTCCCTTTTCTCCAAATGTTTCCTGTTTCTGATGGTTATGGATAATAGTTATAGGGTTGAGGGTGGAAGAAAACATCGGACTCAGTATTCCCTTTAAGAAAACAAAGGGGGGTGATGGTGAATAGGTATAGGGTATTAAGGTAGATTATTGTATATACTAGTAAACTAATTTAGTAAAATATCAGCCTTAGATAAATTGCACTGTTATGGATTCTTGTATAACGATACAAACGTAAAGTATTTTTATATTCTTATTCCAGATAATTTTTATATTGATATAAATACAGAACCATATTTGTTGTAATGTACATATATTTTTACTCTTATTTGAAATGTTTTTATATTGATATAAATATAAAATTATATTTGTCATACTGTATGTATGTCCTAACTCTGTTTAGGATATTTGGTATATTGATGCATATTTAGGATTATTGTCATATTACATATTGTACTATACATTCTTACTTCTCTTTTAGATATTTTGTGTATTGTCACAAGTTTGAGGTCACTGTACTTTTACTGTACATTTGCTTATAGACTTTTTAACCTTAGTCCTTAGGTTATCTAGGTAGATAAGACTTACAGATTTATAGTCACCTATGCTTGTCATCTCTATAGTTATATTTTTTAGGTTCTCCAGACTTACAGAAACATATGTCAGATAGATAGGTAATCTTCACACTCTTCATAGACCTAAAGAATACAGTATTTAAATGTTTTGATTACTTGGAATTCTGTTGATGTGAGACATGATTGCTCCTGGCAGCACCAATCTGATCCGGAGAGAATGTTGGATTTCTGAGACATTTCTGTTTGGAAGTTTGTCTTTGCCTTGGCACATAATGGCCCACTGGGTGAAGAACTGCCCTTGCCTCGACTGCTGACAGTAAAATGGTATGACAGATACTCTAGGCCAATTTGAATGTACAAATGATGCTGAGAAACTTTAGGTGACTGTCCAAGCTGTCAGCTGTCTAAGTCTACTTTTACAAGTCTCCTGAAAGTTGTTTGCATCCTTCTCCCATTTCTCAGGTATTATTATATTCCTTCTCAGGTCTTTGATGGTATTGAAGATTAACAGTTGTAGTTACAATCTTCTTGTATCTTAGCTAGAATATATTAAGTATTAGATTCAGGTTCTTTAGAATAGGACTCTCTTTGGAATGATGTCTGTAACATGCCATTTACATATGCTCCCGACTTCTCTGGATTTTAGTATTTTAATATGTGTCTCTTGTTTGATGTTGTTCTTGTTGGTTGTAGTTCCATCTTATCTAGGTCATTATCCCTTATTCCTCCTGGACAATATTTGATAATTATTCCTATTGTATATAGTTTTGAATTAGGTTAGCACTTTCTTATTTAGACCAAAGGGCGAGATGTAGTAGGTTGCTGTTCCACTTTGACCTGGAAGTACTACCCCTAGTGATTCTTCTGGTAACTGCCATGCCTACATATGACCTACCCTTGGGGCAGGGCTGAGACAGGATCCCTTAAGACCTGAGATCCAGATGTGCCAGGCCTCTTTGTTCCTCAAGATCCTGGATGCTGGATGGCAGACCGAGTCAGAGTTCTCAGAGAACCCTGCTGGACTGCATCTCACCTCTCCCAGATCCTGTAAACAACCCCTTTACTGGCTGTAAGTTACCTGAAAATAAACCTCCTTTTTATCTACAAAAAATTAAATGGAGAGAAACTCAATGTGATTCCACCAAAATGAGGAACAAGACAAGGCTCTCCATTCTCACCATATTTATTCAATATAGTACTTGAAGTTCTAGGTAGAGCAATAAGACAACACAAGGAGATTAAGGGGATATAAATTGAAGAGGAAGAAGTCAAACTTTCACTACTTGCAGATGATATGATAGTGTACATAAGAGATCCCACAATTTCTACCAGGAAACTTCTATAGATGATAAACTCCTTCAGTAGTATGGCAGGATACAAGATTAACTCAAAATAATAAGTATTCTTCCTATATACAAATGATAAAAGGGCTAAGAAAGAATTCAGAGAAAAATCACCCTTTACAATAACAACAAATAATGTAAAATACCTAACTAACTAAGCATGTGAAAGACCTGTATGATAAGAACTTTAAGTCACTGAAGAAAGAAGTTGAAGAAGATATCAGAAAATGGATACATTTCCAATGTTCTTGGGTAGGTAGGATTAACATAGTAAAAATGACAATCTTACCAAAAACAATCTACAGATTGAATGCATCCCCATCAAAATCCCAACACAATTCTGCACAGACCTGGAAAGAATAATACACAACTTCATTTGGAAAAAACAGAAAATCCAGGATAGCTATAGAATCCTGTACAACAAAGCCACCTCTGGAGGCATCACCATCCCTGACATACAGGTCTACTATAGAGCCATATTAATAAAAACAGCTTGGAATTAGTGGCATAAAAATCAACATGTGGACCACTGGAATTGAATTGAAGACACTGATATTAATCCACACAGCTATGAACACTTATTTCAACAAAGAAGCCAAAACTTTATAATGGAAAAAAGAAAGCATGTTCAACAAATGGTGCTGGCATAACTGGATGTCAACATGTAGAAGATTGCAAATAGATCCATATCTATTGCCATTTATAAAACTCAAATCCAAATTGATCAAAGACCTCAGTATAAAACCAGTTACACTGAACCTGATAGAAGAGAAAGTAGGAGGTAGTCTTGAATGCATTGACACAGGAGATCCCTTCCTAAGTATAACACAAGTAGCACAGACACTGAGAGCAAAAGTTAATAAGTGGGACCCCCTGAAACTGAAAAGTTTCTGTAAAGTAAAGGCCACAGTAAATAAGGCAAAAGGACAGCTTACAGAATGCGAAAAGATTTTCACAAACCTCACATCTGATAGAGGGCTGATCTCTAAAATATATAAAGAACTCAAGAAATTAGACATCAAAATAATGAACAATCTAATTTAAAAATGGGCTATAGAGTTAAACAGGGAATTCTCAAAGGAAGAATTTCAAATGATCAAAAGACATTTAAGGTATCACTCAGTATCTTTATTCTTCAGGAAAATGCAAATCTAAAGGTCTCTGAGATATCATCTTACACCTGTCGGAATGACTAAGATCAAAAGCACTGAAGACAGCTTATGTTGGAGAGAATGTGGAGCAAGGGGAACACCTCTCCACTGTTGGTGGGAGCGCAAATTTGTACAGCCTCTTTGGAAATCAGTTTCTCAGAAAATTGGGAATCAATCTTCCTCAAGACCCAGCTATACCACTCTTAGGCATATACCCAAGGAATGCTCAATCATATCACAGGGACACATGTTCAGCTATGTTCATAGCAGCATTATTCATAATTGCCAGAACTTTGAAACAACCTAGATGCCCCTCAACTGAAGAACAGTTTAAAAAAAATGTGGTACATATACACAATGGAGTACTACTCAGCAAAGAAAAACAACGACATCATAAGATTTGCAGGCAAATGGATGGAACTAGAAAATATCATCCTGAGTGAGGTAACCCAGACTCAGAAGGACAAACATGGTATGTACTCACTCATATGTGGATACTAGAAGTAAAGCAAATGATAACCAGACAACAACCCACAACTCCTGAGAAGCTAGCTAACAAGAAGGACTCAAAGAAGAATGTATGGATCATCCTGGGAAGGGGAAATAGGTAAGATCTCCATGAATGAAATGGGGATGAGGGGCGGGCAATGGAGGGTAAGGGATAGGCGATGAGAACATAAGGGAATGGGATGTACAAGCTGGAACAGGGATGGACTGGGAAAGAAATGAGATATCATGGAGATAGAGAGAAACCCAGTGCTAGGGAAGGGTACCATAAGGGACCTGTGACATTATAGTGGGACCTTATTTTTTCTTGACCAATATCTTCCCCATCTCTGAGTAATAATACAGCAGTATTTCAAATACTTAAGTTGAACTTTGCTACTTATTACATGAGAAGGAAATAAATCAATATCCTCAAAGATTTTCATGTTCATTTTTATTTCTCTGGTGGTTAGTATTTGTTTTTTACTTTTTCTCCTGTATAGAGAACCTGAAATAATCCATAAGTGTGACATTGCAGTCATTTCCAAAAATTTCTCAAATGATAATAAAATAATTACTCAAGGAAGTAAGAATTTTGTACTAAAATCTTTTAAACAGTGATAAATGCAGTATGAACACTTTCACAAATAGGAAGTTTTTTCTTGTTCTAGAATTAGAAGACTTAATGTGGCTACAGATAGTTACTGAGAAGTTCCATATATTTTACATTAGATATCAATAGACTATTTGCACACATGGGCAGTCCACTCCTTAAATTCAGTATAAAACTTCAATGGTTCTATATCATGTAAAGCTACCCAGGAAAAGGAAATCCCATCTTAACTTCAGAACTCACTAACATCTGTAATTGGTATAACTTTTAATATTATTCTTGAAACTTTTAATAGAGATTTGTTCTTGCCTCAGTGAAACATAACATAGAGAAAAAAATCATTCAAACATTGACTGTGTACATTAGCTAAATTAATTACTTTTGTGAGCTCTTTGCCTATGGTTTGTAGGTTTTTTAAATTTTCCATTTTTCTTTTCTTTTTTAAATTAAAATACAATTACATCAATTATTCCTCCTTTTTCTCCCTCATTCCAAGCCCTCCCATAATCCCTGGTGTATCTCTTTTAAATTCATGTCATTACATCCTCTCTATTCATTAATTGTTGTTAAAATGAATATATTAATTTATTTATTATATAAATGTTTCTCAATATTGTGCTATATTTTGTTACCTTACATAATGTAACTCTATAAAATGTTACTCATGTATAAGTCTTTATAAGTGTCCATTGGGTATTGGATAACAAATTTGAATGCTATTTCCTGGACACGACTATTTAGCTGACTCTCAAAATTCCTTTAGTTGTCTGTAGTTTGTGTAGGAATGAGGTTTCATGGATTTTGTCTTGTATACTTTGTCATATGCCCTTGTTCAGCTCATGTTTAGGCAGTAATGTTGGTGAGACATTATGGCTATAGCTTATCACATTTATAAGGAGTACAGTATAACAGCAAACTCATTGATCTTCTGGCTCTTACAATATTTTTACCTCCTAATTCACAATTTTCCCTGAGATTTATATATGGGAATGCTTTGTAGGTGTATTCATTGATACTGGTTTCCATAACTCTGTATTTTTATTTGTTGCAATTTTCTGTAGTGATCTCCATCAGTTACAAAAAGCAGTTTCTTGCTGAGGAGTTATAACTACACCCAACTTTAGGTTTAGGGACTATGATATTATAGTTAAATGATAGTTGTAGGTCTCATTTCAAGTTAGATGACTTCATTTGTGCTGAGTATTTGGCTAAGTTTCGAATACCAGTGTTTTTTTGTTTTTAAGATACACACACACACACACACACACACACACACACACACATATCTATGGATATATATAGATATATATATTTGTTTTGTTCCAATCTGCTCCTTAACACATTTGATTGGTCAGAAGAAAAAACTGGTAATTTATGTTCATACTGTTCACTGAATGCAATAGTATACTGAAGTGCTTTGGATAATTTAGAATAAAATCAGCAGACAATAATGACACAAACAAAAGCATTTACTGTTAAAGCATGTCAAACAGTGAATATAGGCTATATCCTAAGCAATACAATTACTAAAGAAAACATGGACAGATAAGGTTATCTCTTGAATCTGGGAATATTGATATCACTGGTATGTAGAATGAAACAGTAATTTAGTGTTTTCTTTCAGCATATATTAAAGGATGAGGAAAATGATGCCAGAAAAGTGGAATTAAAATTCCTGCTTGGTAGAGGCTATTTCCTGAAGCTTCCTTTCTGTACTAAAATTAATTGAAGTGGTCACAGGATTCAAGCCAAACTTTTGACAGCAAATTTGGAATAAGCCTTTACCTTGTGTCATAATTTCAGGAATCTGACAAGAATGTAATGCTAACATTTTCTTAAAAATGGAAACCAACCACCACCTGCTCTCCTTTTGAGGTTAAAACAATAGATTTATTATTATTTTTTTGCTTTGACCCCTGGGTTAGAAGCAGTATCATACATTTTTTTTTTTAATGGCCTTTTAGAAAAAAAAATATGCATGGAACTTTCAACTCCAGCAAAATCCTGCTGTCAAAATTTTATTCATACTAAGTGACCTCAGCATGTCACTGCTTTCCTCTGGGAACTGTAATGGCTCTCTGTCAAACAGCAAATTGATTTTAAAATTGCCAGGATGGCTCTGAGGCACAGGAGTTGGGAGTTGTGTATTTAACTGGGTTGGTGTCAGTACAGGATCCAGGGTCTCTTTAGACAGGTGTGTGACATGTTTACACTGTGTTCTAAATGCAAGAGAGGTTAAGAGTACTGGGTTCAACATATTAACTGTCACATATTCTGATCACAGCACTAAAATTGGGTATCCTTAAGAAAAAACTTATCCTAATGCAACATACACTAACTGTCAGATATTATTTTACTTTTTATTATTTTTTATTTATTTATTTATTTATTTATTTATTTATTTATTTATTTATTTATTTATTTATTTATTTTATTTAATTTTTTTTTAAGACAATGTTTCTCTGTGTAGCTTTGGAGCCTGTTCTGAAACTTACTCTGTAGACCAGGCAAACCTCAAACTCACAGAGATCCACCTGACTCTGCCTCCCGAGTCAGATGTTATTTAAATGAATCTCTGTGTCTAATGTTGTGACGTAGAGACATGTGTAGTCCATAAAGGTAGAGCAACATTGTTTCATCACAGCCAAAGTATTGTGCATTCATGATGTTCTTTAAAACATAAAAAGTGAGATAGATCAACAAAATTTGTTAATTTTCTGATGATTCCATTCATTTTGAAACAGTTAATCTGTATTTTTATTTTACAAATTAAATCTGTCAATCAAAAGTGCAAAACATGAAAAATTGCACTCAAATAGCACTATATAGTTTTGAATGTACAGAAATACATGGATGCAGATTTATAATGTTGAGTGTTAAGAAATGTATAAATATAAGAAAGGTATGACAGAAGGAAATTTAAAAAAATCAAATTTCTATTTTTAATCCAATAAGCAAAAGTATTCCTACTATGGCTGTGTGTGTGTGTGTGTGTGTGTGTGTATGCATGTGTGTGAGTGGAAGAGACAGAGAGGGGGGGAAATTCATATAGTCACCTCAAAACTTCTAAAGACACTACATGAACAGGTAGAACATTTTTAAATTTTATTCAGCTTGTAACGTAATGAAAAAAGAGCATTTTGATAAAGCAGCAAGAGAACATTTATTCACAAGGGATAGATTGATTTAGTAAAAGGGAGAAACAAAAGAAATCCTGAAAACTGATCAGGAAGAACACATAAAGAATTTTCTAAGTTACACACTATGAATTTCAGGGAATATTGTGATAAATTTTGAATATTCAGAGAGGCATTAAATGCAATGCCCTTTTTGTGCTGCTTAAAACATGGGCATAAAAATCAAATGGGTGACCAGTTCCATCCTTGCACCTCTGCAATGAAGGTAAGGAGACTTTGAAGTTTCTGTAAAACACACTAAATTGATGGTACTATTCAGGCAGAATATGTAAGAAAAATGTCAGTTATAATGTTGTGGCCTTTGTCTCACCACCCTCCAATCCTTATCATGGTTTTGTTTTTAGATAGTCATAAGAGAACATGCTACAGACATGTATGTAGAAGAAACTGTTGTTTTCTGATAAGGCCTGTTGCAAGGAGAAGTCAGTCAGTGTCCATGCACTTCAAACAGAACTGTAGGCCTACTGATATGGACTGATTAATTATTCTTCTTTTTTGTCTAAACATTCAACTCTGAATGTTATGTTACTTCTTTGTTGTCAGAAATAGCCATATATTTAAGAATACAATATGAATATATCTGTTATCTTCTTTTAAATGAGAGAAGAGTATATAATAATGAGGCTGACTAACATTTTGGTTATGTTTAATTGTGGACAGGTTTTAATATTGGCTCATTTCAATTTATTCTCATTTTTATCTACGCTGGACAAACTATTAGGTGTGAATATGAACTCAAGTTTTTCTCTATTTTGGAGCAGATAGGAATTTAAACCTCAAGTCCCTGCCTATGCCTAAAACTTCTCTTCTTGTCCCTTCCCTGTCACCATAATCATTTTTTCCAGCCATTCTGTATTGTTCTCTCACATCATGCTGGCACTATACTATGGTCTCCCCAGAAACCTCAGTTGTGGAAACACTTGAAGTTTTCATACAATATTTTCCTGAGGAGTACTGAATAAAACAATAGTTCAACCACAATTTCAAAACAAGTTTCATTATAATAAAAACTTAAATGATTGTCACTTTAACAGTTGGCAAATTAGTAGGAGCAAGGCATGTTAAAATGCTCTGCTCTAAAAAATTGTGTGAATAGTGGGCATAAATTAGACTTTCTAGAGTCATTATTTTGAGGTCTATCATTGGATCTGCTACTACGACCATATGTAGCCACATGTCTGATATGGAGTATTGCTCCTAGATAAACACATAAGCAATGTGTCTGTATGAAGAAATACTAAAATAAGTGCAAAGTAAGAATTATAAGCACATCTCTGAGAAAAGTAAAACATGTAACAATATTTTCATATCATCTTCTTGTGATGTGAAAGCTAGATTCCCTAAAGCATCAAGTTCTGACAGAATCCTTATAGATTGGTAATTTCCTTTTTAAAATCATATTGAAAATAGATTATTTCTCATATGATATATCCTGATTATAGTTTTTTGTTGTGTTTCATTAAATTCAGTAGCTACCCCTTAAGCAACTGCTGTCCTGATTGGCAATTGCAACTCAGCAAGTACCAGTAGCAGTTAGACCACGCTGGCCTTAGCTAGGCAAGAGTTCTCTTCCCTAAGGCACTGGCTCTATCATGTCCACTAAAGGGAATTTTCTGTATATCTCTATTCTTCTAGATTCAAAAGTTGAGGTGAAAATCTGCTCACTTGGACAGGCTGAATAGCAAGTAGATAACCTTCTCTCCTAGCTCATGTCTCCCAAAAAACAGTGTGCCCTTCTGCTCAGTCCCCACCTAAAGAACCTAGCTACACATGGTTCCTCCCTACCTCTTCTTGTCAGCTAGTTGCTGGCTCAGCCTCCTGACCCCAGGTTAATTTTTTATTTAATTAAACAAATATAACATGGCTTTCCAACATTAAGCAAATACTCCATAGCATAAATGAATGTAACCATCTTAAATTAACATTCCACAAAAAATTTTTCCTCCCTCTACTCCCTGTTCCTCCCCATCCCCCTCTCCTCCAGATTCACTCACTTTCTATCTTTCACTAGAAAAGAACAGGATTCTAAGAGATAACAACTAAACATGACAAAATAAAGTATAAAAGAATGAAGCCAGAACTATGATATCAAAGTTGGACATGGTCCACTCCATAACAGGTAACTCATATCCAACACTGCTTGGACAGCCAAGAATAAGAAACTAGATATCCCAGAGACCTGGGGTAAAACAAAACACTAATGGTATAAAAAAATGTATCAAGAAAATGACTCCTAATGATATTCTCTTTATCTATAGATTGGTGTCTTTTCCAATCATCATCAGAGAAGTTTACTCCACCAGCACATAGGAACAGACATAGAGACCCACAGCCAGACATTATGCACAGAGAGACTAAACGGGAGGTTTCCATCAAATTCCTCCTCTCAGAACTCAGGTTATCCCATGGAAGAGGAAGCAGAAAGATTGTAAGTGCTAGAGGAGATGGAGGACACCAGGAGCACATGACCCTCTGAATCAAGTAAGTAAGGCAATCTGAGTCCACAGAGACTAAATCATCAAGCACAGGATCTACACGGGTCTCTACCGGGTTCTTTGCATGTATATTGTAGTTATTAACTTAGCATTTTTATGAGATACCTTACTGTGAGAATGAGTGAGTCTCCTTCTCTTTCTCTCTGATTCTCTCCTATCATTCACTTCTTTCTTCTTTTTCCTTCTCCTACTATACTCTTTGCCTGCAAGCTCTGCCTATTCCTCTACTGCCTGGGCACAGGCCATTCAGCTTTTTATTAGACCAATCAGGTGGCTTAGTCTGGAAAGGTGAAACAGCAAAATATCTTTACATAATTAAACAAATGTAGCATAAACAAATGTGACACATCTTTGCCTAGTTAAAAATATAACATTAACAAATACAGCACACCTTTAAATAGTTAAAGTGGTATTTGGCAACATAAAATATAACTCATTTTTCATAGGTAAATTAATATTATACAACATTCTTGGGCATAAAATTAAAAAAAAAACTAAATAAAAATTATATTCCATAATAAAACACGAGACCTGTGCTAGGTAGAAGAACTGAAGTTAATGCATTGTTTCTGTTATTTATACCCTAACATTTTTTTAAATTTTAAAATTAGTAAAATACTAATTTTACTCACAGGTTTCAAAAACCTCTCTTGCAAAATATTGTTTTATGTATGTATATATATAAAATATAAACTGTTATATACACATATGTATATGTATATATAAGTTCTTATATATGTGTGAGTGTGTGTGTGTGTGTGTATGTGTGTGTATGTGATTGTGGTTTGGTGGTGTGGTGGGTGGGTGTATGTTAATGAGTATGGGTATATTATGTGTTGTTTCTATGACTGTGTGGGTTTTATATATTTTTTGTATGGATATATGTGTGGTTTATTTATTTATTTATTTATTTATTTATTTATTTATTTATTTGTGTGTGTGTGTGTGTGTGTGTGTGTGTGTGTGTGTGTGTGTGCATTTAGAGTTGCTTGTGCACATGCTCTATTGTAGGGGAAAGAAGGATGTTGGGTATTTGCTCTATCAATCACCAACTTATTCTCTGAGACATTGAACCCAGCAGTCATCAAACTCCGGTAGTGCTTCTATCTTTGTTCTCTACAATGCTAGTGTTACATGTTCATGAGACTGTTTTGGCCTTATATATGAATGCTGTATCTGAAGCAGAATCCTCAGGATTTGTGCAATAAAATCTCTTACCCAGTGAGCTATCGTTCCAATCCCATTTGATATATTTATATGACAGTTTGTTTTTATTTCCTTAGCTTGAGAGGGCCAAACTAATGAGTTTTGCCATGAGATACACAGGCAGTGGATTAATATTTTATTTTCATAACTGTTCCATAAAGATGGGACAGGTTTGTAGATAATCTGCCTCCATTTGTTGATTTAATCCTGAGGAAACTTCATCCATAGTAACATTATAATTTACAACAGCTTACTAACCACTCAGCTTTAGATTGTGTCGGATGATCAATTCTGGGATGCATATTGGAAAAATTAAATTGGTTCTGAATGTAGTATGAACATCTCATATCCAACATTTGAGAAAAGATATTCCATGCCTTACCAACTTTCCTCTATCTCTTAGTTGTTACAGAGAATCTTCCAATACCTACTCATGATCTCTGCATGTTTTCCTACAACTTCTCGCTTTAGGCTACAGAATAGATAAGGGAAATGTATTGTAAAGACAGAAGAAATATCTCTCTAAAAGAGTAATTACTTGTCAGAAAGAAAACTCTCTATCTACTAGCTGATCAAAAGATTAACCTAAGTACAAAATAGATGGGAAAATAAAAAACCATGTTTTTGGTTAAGGTGTGGCACATATATATATATATATATATATATATATATACATACATACATACATATATATATATATATATATATATATATATATATATATATAAATTTGGCAGGTAAGAGACATTGATATCACATGCATATTTTTTTCTGATTTAATCTGATTTAATGGTATTTATTGGATATTCCTGACACTAGGATTTCTCAGAAAGGAAAAAATATTATTATAACAATATTTGATCATGTTAATAACTTGGTACAACTTACAACAAAATTAATGAATGCCAGGGTCACTGATTCTAGTTTTGATTCGATTTTCCTCACAGGTGACTCAACAAATACAAATATTATGATTTAGAGTCTCTGCATGTAGCATTATGCCTAGAAATATTGATGATAATGGGTACACGTTAACATAATGTAGTGTAGTATTTGTAGCCAAATATTTAATATGACTTTATCACCTTAGAAAAAGAAACATACTATGTGTTGATAGTACAGTGGTGACCTAAGACGTTTAATTGATAGTAATCCTAAATACAAATATCTAAAATATGATTGTAAGTTGTACACATTAGCTAAAAGCAACATAGATGAAGTTATAACTCATTATGATGTAATATGAGGATTGATAGAGAAATAAGACTAATATGACTAACTCATGAGGGAAAGGAACATATATAGATATGAAGTTTATATATATATACATATATATATATGTATATATATATATTGCTTTTTTCCTTCCAAGGAAAACTATATCCTCTGCTTGCAAAGTATTGGTTCCATTTAAAAGAATAGACTACACTAGTAGTTACAGTACCCATACAGAAAATGAAGGATAATGAATCTCCCTGTTACTTGAAACCGCCTCAGTAGATTCCTTTTTCAAGACAGGATTTCTCCGTTTAACAGCCCTGGTTGTCCTGGAGCTAGCATTGTAGCCCAGGCTGGCCTTGAACTCAGAGAGATCCACCTGCCTCTGTCTCCCAAGAACTGGGACTAAAGGCACACCCCACCACCACCTGGCTAGCCTCAGAAGATTGTAATAAGTGATGTTATATATCAGATTCATGTATTATTGCTGATGTTGTTGTGGTAGTTCACTGATATCTTTCTAAAAACAATCCAGCATACAGCATACAGCTATAAATGCTTTTGTTACAAAAATGAAACATTACTTTTAAGTTAGAAAGCAAACTTTCAGACCAAACTTTAAAGAGAAGTGTCATGGAAGCCATTTTAAAAATCTCTACAAATTACTGTAACCTATATGTCACATTTCCATATGAAGTAAACATGAATTATTATTTTCAGGCATCTAAATATGTTTTGTTAAATCTGTATACTTTACATTACTTATTTCATATATATGTACTGATATCCTTAAGAAAACATTTCATGTTACATAGTTTGCGAGGAAAACAATAGTTCCAGTAATCAAGAGAATTTATAATCCTAAAACTGTGTGTAGAAAGTTTATTCTACTTCTGCTTTTATTACCTACTTAGATAGATGCCTACGTGGCTAAGAATAGTTGTTGCTCTTGACGATGACCAGAGTCCAATTCTCAATATTCATGTGGTAACTCACACCATGAATATTAATCCATTTATAGAGGATCTAATGCCCTCTGCTGATTACTTTGGACAACATACCATGCATTGGTGCATCTACATACAAGGAGGCAAAACATCACTATGCATAAAATATAATAAATACTGTATTGAGAATTTTTGTATATATACTCATAAAGAAATTTGGTCAGTAATTCATATTTGTTTGGTCTTTATGTGGTTTGAGTATCAGAGTGTTTATGGTTCCATAAAATGAATTAGACAATGTTCTTCAATGGTCCCATTTTTAAATTTTGTGTAATAATTTGGTGAGTACTTGCATTAATTCTTCTTTGAAAATCTTATAAAATTCTGTGTTAAAATCATCTGGCCCTGGCCCTGTTCTCTTTGTTTTGTTTGTGTGTATGTTTTATTTTTTTTTTTGTTTGTTTTGGTTGGGTGACATAGGTACTACTTCCATTTCAGCAGAAGCTATACTACTTAAATAGTTTATTTGATCTTGATTTAACTTGTTATGTAGTATGAATTAAGAAAATTAGCCACAAGTATGACACCAGGACTCATAGCAATAATGTAGAGGGTGCCTGAACTTACCTTACCCTGTAATCAGATTAATGACTACCCTATTATCATAGAACCTATATCCAGTAACTGATGGAAGCAGATGCAGTGATACACAACCGAGCACTGGGCTGAGCTCCTACACTTCAGGTGAAGAGATGGAGGAGAGATCACAGGAACAAGTGAGGTCAGGACTATGATGGGGAGAACCACAGAACCAGCTGCCCCAAGCTGGTGGGAGTTCATGGACACTAGCCTGTCAGCTGGGGACTGTGCATTGGACCAAACCAGGCCCTGTGAATATAGGTGACAATTATGTGGCTAGATCTGTTTGGGGAGCCATTGGCAGTGGGATCAGGACTTATCCTGGGTGCATGAAATGGCTTTTTGGAACACATTTCCTAGGGTGGGATACCTTGCTTAGCCTTTACACAGTGGGAGGGGCTTGGTCCTGCCTCAAATTAGTATGTCACACTTATTTGACTCCCCAAAGGAGGCCTTATCCTCTCTGAGGACTGGATAGGTGTGGGATTGGGGGAGGGTGGGAGAAGAGGAGGGAGGGGGAACTGGGGTTCTTATATATAATAATAATAAAAAAGAAAAATTAAAAAAGAAAATTATCCATATCTTTAGTTATCCTCATTTGGTAGTCTACATTTTTCATTATATTCTTAAATTGAATACTATTTTCCCAAGTTGTAAAAGAAGGATGATAAAGAAAATCAGATTGAATACCTTCTGGGAATACACTATTAATGTGCATTGAGCTTATGCACACATAAAATACATAACAGATGAATCAAATTTACATGTGGGAAATGTTTATACATAGTACTCATCCAAAAGTTTATATAGCAACCTCTAAAAGATTTTTATTTATATATTTGGAGAATTTCATATATGAGTACTATATTTCCATCATTTTCACCACTCCATCTCTCCTCTATTTTTCATTTGCCTACAACCATAATTATATCTCATTTTATGTAGTATTTTAAATTATATACATATGTACTTATATATCTATATCTATCTATCTATCTATCTATCTATCTATCTATCTATCTATCTATCTATCTATCTATATATGTGTGTGTGTGTGTGTGTGTGTGTGTGTGTGTGTGTGTTCCTAAAGCACATGGAGACTACTTAGTGTTGCTTGCATGAATATGCTCTCGGGTCTGATCAATTCGGATTAGATGATTTTTCTCCAGATTTCATCCCTGGGATAAAATGATTCTCCTTTTCCCATTAGACACTGATGGGTTGTAGCTATTCATCTATGGATATGGCTGATTATGGTAACATGTAAAACAAATGTTGTGACCCATCATGCTGAAGTTTAAGGTCACTTTCAGCAAGGTCATGTACTTCGTTGTGCCACCATGGTTAATCTAAAAACATTTTAATGTTGCAAAACGGAACATGACTCTATTTTCAAACACACCCAATTCTGTTGGTCCCATTCTGGGAGATTTTGCTCTATTTTGTGCTTCTGTGAACTTGACTATATCAGGTTTTTTATGTGATGAAATTACATAGTTATAGTCTTTTGTTTATTTCAGTTTGGTTAAGGTCCTCAAGGTAGCTCGCTTGTATAGCAAGTGTCAGAATTTCCTTAATTTTTGATTAAAATGGTATCCTAAGATTTATAATAAGTAATAATACAAAGTATAGGGTATCACTCAGTTGTATGTAGCCACAGTTACTTATCCATGTGATACTGATGGCTATCTAAGGTAAATAGGTTGCTACAAAATTTGGCTATTGATATAAATACTGTAATATGATTTTATACATACCAACATATTACTGGCAACTGAAGGTGTATGTATCATAATGATATTTTGTGTTGAGACAATTCTATGTTTGATGTTTTTGAGAGAACATATGTTTTCACAGCACCTGCCTCAAATGCATTATCACTGACAGTATTCAAAGATTTCAGTTTATCCAAATATTCACTAACAAATTTTATTTATTTTGTTTTAGATCTTCATGAGTGATGCATGGTGGCCTTGTGTGGTTTGGATTTGTGTTTTCATACTATTTAGTGGTAGTAAGCATCTTTTTATGAGCTTATTGATTACTTGCACATGTCCTTAAGAGGAAACCTTGTTCAAGTCATTTGTTAATATTGTGTTTATTGTTGTTGTTGTGTGTGTGTGCAGGAAAGAGAGTTTGATTTTAAGGACTAATGACTTACCTTACGTCTGTAAATTTACACTATTCTGGACATTATTTATTTTCTATATTTTCTCTTTATTGATTGTGTCCCATGATGTATAGAAATTATTTAATTTGATGTAGTCATATTTGTCTATTTTTGTTGACTGCTTTTGAAGTAAAAATAATCAGCAATAATTTTAATGTTATAAAGATTCTTTCCTTTTGATGTATGTATATAGTATGAGCTCTAGAAATATATTAAGAGTGCATCTCTTCATATGTTCTTCTTTCATATACTTGCTATATATTTCTTTAACATTTGAAACATCACAACCATCATTACATGCCTTTAAGTTTTCATAAACAACACAAATGCCATCACAGCATATCTTCAAGAAATGTTTAACAATGTTTTACTCATTCAGGGCAGTTCTAACAAATGTATTAATTATCTGCATATGATTTGTTTTTCTTCCCCTCAGCATATATTGCCTTTAAATGTTTGAATGGCTATAACTCTGGTTACTTCAGTAAGCATCCAGAAGACATACAGGGTTTTCCAGAAGATAAAACAATTACATAGTAGTTTTCAAGTGAAATCTTCAGTTATACGAAAAAATTTAAAAATAGCATGATTTAGTAAGCTATTTGCCAACACCAGCTCATAGTAATCATCTTTCTGCTATAGATTAATTATGGCAAAGAGGCATCTGTTCATTTATAATTTTGTCATCTTTTCACAAAATCAAGAATCTGGTTTGGCTTACAGAAAGAGAGGCTACTGGTTGGAAACTTTTCAACATTTATTTCACCTTAGAACTGTGATTCAATGATTCACATGCCATTTGAATTTCTCAGTGGGGGAAAAAAAACATGTCGAATTATCTAATGAGAGTCATACCTAGCTTGTGTAAAGCATGCAAAACTATCATCAGCACTACAAATTAAGGAGTTAATAGACAACAAACTCTCAGTAAGCCTCTCATGTCATGCCAACTCATGTTCCCATGGCTGCTACTGATGTCTGTCTCTGATGTTGGTGAACAAGAGGATTCAATTTTAAGAATACTCAACTCTACAATGGGTGGTAGTGGCACATAACTTTAATCCCTCTACTCAGGAGGCAGAGGCAGGTAGATCTCTACCTCAGGTAGTTTGAGGCCTATCTGGTCCACAGAGTGAGTTCCAGGAGAGCCAGGGGCTACACAGAGTAATCCTGTCTCAAAAAAACAAAACAAAACAAAACAAAACAACCAAACAACAAAATAGGAATACTCACTCTACTATTATGAGTTCATATTTACGAAATCTAGCTTCCATGGTGTATAATTTAACTACTTTGAGATTCCACCTTATGCCTGTCAGAATGTTTAAGATTAATAACACAAGTAATCACTCATGCTGGCAAAAATGAGGAACAACGGGAACACTCTTCCATTGCTGTTGGGAGTACAAACTTATACAGCCAGTTTGAAAATCAATATGGCTATTCCTCAGAAAATTGGATTTAGATTTGCCTCAAGATCCAATTATACCATCACTGGGCATATACCCAAAGGGACTCTCCATCTTTACACAAAAACACTTACACAACTATATTCACAGTAGCTTTTTTTCATAATAGTCAGAAACTAGAAACAACCTAGATGACACTTAACAGAAGAATGGATAAATAAAGCGTAGTACATTTATCCAAAGGAGTATTAATATGCTGTTTAAGAAAATGACATATTTGAAGGCGAAAGGATGGAACTAGGAAAAACTCATCCTGCATGATGTAACAAAGACCTACAAAGACAAAAGTGGTATGTACTCACTTATAAGTAGATATTAGCTGAAAAGTAAAAGATGATACTGATAAAATCTGCAGATCTAGACAGGCTAAATAACAAGGGGGCCCAAAAGGGGATATGTGGATCTCCCTGGGAGGAGGAAATAGAAAAGTTTTCATGGGTGGACTAGGGAGAGGTAATGAGCTGAAACAGGAGGGATCGGGTGGATAAGAAGGGATGGAGGAAAGAGAGAATTGAGAGAGATGACAAGAATTAGGGTCAATGTGTAATTATTATTTTTTGTATAAAAATTAAAAATTAAAAGAGAAAATTATCTATTTAATTTAAATTTTCCAATTTGGTTTAATACAGTTTGATAAAGTATTTCCTTATGAGGAAATCCTTCAGTGTCTGTTATTATATACTCTACCTTTCTTTTATGATTTTTGTTAATTTGAATATTATTTCTCTGCTTTTTTGAATTTTTGTATAAAGGTTTGTTATTATTGATTTTCTCAAAGAGCCAACTTTGTGTCATTGACTCGTTATGCTATTCTATTTCTATTCTATTTATTTCAGCCATGAGTCTGATCATTTTTTTGTTTGTTTTCTACTCCTTTTGGGGTTGATTTCTTCCTTTCATTGTAGAGCTTTCTGGTATACCGTTACATTGCTAGTATGGGATCAGTGATGGATATTCTTCATTGCCAATTTGAAAATATCTGGAATGAACTATCCAGAAATGGAAAGCATACCTATGATCCTGATCTTGAGCCTGGAAGACACAGACTTTTGATCTAGATCTTGAGGCAGGATGACACACATTTTTAATCCATATCTAGAGGCTGGAAGACATACCTTGAAGTTTTGTCACATCTTCTGTTAGAAGCCAATATAAGAACAATGAAAGAAAGAAGGTTATCTTCTTCTTTGCCTGCTTGCCTTTGTCTTGCTAGCCGATTCATTCCTTCATTGGCACTGGAGCCTACTTCTTTAGGACTCCAGCATATACGGAAGACAAGCTGAGACACCCAGCCCATGGGACTGAACAACAACTTAGATTCTTGGATTTTTCATCCATAACTACCTATTGTGGGATAAGTTGAACTGTAGCCTGTAAGTAATTCCAATAAATGCCCTTCATAGAGAGAGTTACATTCCCTAAGTTTTGTGAATCTAAAGAACCCTGACTAAAACAAGATCTTTCCAGTTTTTTGTTTTTTGTTTTGTTTTTGTATAGGCAATTAGTGCTATGAACTTTCCTTTGAGAACCACTTTCATCGTGTCCTATAATGTTGGATATGTTGTATATTCATTTTCATTCAATTATAGAAAATCATTGATTTTTTTCTGTCTGACACAATTTTCATTCAGTGGACTGTTGTTCAATTTCCAGGAGTTTGTAAGGTTTTTATTGTCACTGCTGTTGATATTCAGCTTTAATCCATGGTAGTCTGATAGTATGTAGAGAATTAAGTTGGTTTTCCTTTATCTATTGAGACTTACTTTGTGCCCAAGTATGTGGTCAGTTTTTGAGAAAATTCAATTAGATTCGGAGAAGAAGATATTTTCTTTTCTGTTTGGGTGAAATGTTCTAAAACTGTAAGTTAGGTTCATTTGGTTCATAACCTATTTACCTCCTGCATTTCTCTGTGTAATTTTGGTGTGGATGACATGTATATTGATGAAAGTTGGATGTTGATATCTCCCACTATTATTGTTTGAGGGTCAATACATAATTTAAGCTGTAGAAGCATTTATTTTACAAACCTGTGTACCATTGTGTTTCAGGCATATATAGTAAGATTTGGAATATCATCTTGGTAGATTGTTCCTTTGAAGATTATGATGGTGTGGAGTATGCTCATTGTTAATAGTACAGATGGTTGGCAGATAGCTGGGCAGGAATAGATTGAGTGTGAGATCCAGATTAGGAGAATTCAGGGAAGAGGGAGGGCAGAGTCAGAGTCACCAGCCAGATATAGAGGAAGCAAGATCAGAATGTTGTACTGAGAAAATATACCAAGCCACATGGCTAACCATACATAAGAAGTATGGGTTAATTTAAGTGTAAGTGCTAGTTAGTAATAAACCTGAGCTACTGGCTAAGCATTCATAATTAATATAAGCCTTTGAGTGATAATTTAGAAATGGGTGCAGAACAGGGCAGGAAAGAGAAAAGCCTCTGATTACAGAACAAAGCATCTTTGCCTATCTGTTTTGATTAATTTTGGTTTGAAGTCTAATTTTTTTTTTATTTTAAAATGTGTACACCAGCTTGCTTCTTAGGTCCTTTTGCTTGAAAGATCTTTCTCCAATCTTTTACTTTGAGGTAATACCTAAATTGATGTTGAGGTGTGTTTCTTATATGCAGTAGAAGAATGGATCCTGTGTTGCATCCATTCTGTTTGTGTGTTTTTATTGGTAAATTGAAACTATTTGATTTTTTGTGTTAATAATGATCAATGATTTCTTCTTCTTTTTTATTATTTTATTATATTAAATTTTCTATTAATTTTACATACCAATCACAGATCCTCCTCTCCTCCCTCCTCCCACTCCCAGCCTTTCTCCCTAACCCCCTCCCCTCCCCACCTTCTACAAGGCAAGGTCTCCCATGGGGAGTCAGCAGAGCCTGGTACATTCAGTTGAGGCAGGTCTAAGCCTGGCACCAAGCCTGAGAAAGATGTCCTGCCATAGGCACTAGGCTCCATTCAGCCTGCTCATGCACCAGAGATGGATCCAGATCCCACTGCCTGGGGGCCCCCTGGACAGTTCAAGCTAAGTGATTGTCTCACCTATCAAGAGAGCCTAGTGCAGTTGTATCGGGGTTCCACAGTTATTGGTCCACAGTTCATGTGTTTCCACTAAGTTGGCTGGTCATCTCTATACTTTTTCCCATCATGATCTCAATGTCCCTTGTTCATAGAATACCTGTTCTCTCTCATCCTTTGGATTTATGGAGCTTGTCCTGGCAACTGGCTGTGGATCTCTGCAGCTGCTTCCATCAGTCACTGGATGAGGGCTCTATGATGACAGTTAGGGTATTCAGCCATCTGATCACCAGAGTAGGCAAGTTTAGGCACCCTCTCGACTATTGCCAGGAGTCTAAGGTGGGGTCATCCTTGTGGGTTCCCTGGAACTTCCCTAGGCCCCTATTTCTTCCTATTCCCATGATGTCTTCATTTATCATGGTATCTCTTTTCTTGCTCTCCCACTCTGTCGCTGTTCCAGGTTGAATCTCCCTTTCCCCTGTGTTCTCATCCCCCATCCCCTGGCCTCCATTACATCCCCTCCTTACCCGCCAGTTTGTTCTCCTTCACTGGGTGATCAATGTGTCATTCCTAGGGTCCTCCCTACTAGCTAGCCTCCCTGGAGCTGTGGGTTGCAATCTGGTTATCCTTTGCTTTACATCTAGTATCCACTTATGTGTGAATACATATCATGTTTGTCCTTCTGTGTTTGTATTACCTCCCTCAGGATGATATTTTTCTAGCTTCATCCATTTGCCTGCAAACATCATGATGTCATTGTTTTTCTCTGCTGAGCAGTACACCATTGTGTATATGTACCACATTTTCTTAATCCATTCTTTAGTTGAGGGGCATCTAGGTTGTTTCCAGGTTCTGGCTCTTACAATTAATGCTGCTATGAACATAGTTTAGCATGTGTCCTTGTAGTATGATTGAGCATTCCTTGCATATACGCCCAAAAGTGGTATAGCTGGGTCTTGAAAATAATTGATTTCCAGTTTTCTGAGAAACTGCCAAACTGATTTCCAAAGTGGCAGTATAAGTTTGCATTGCCACCAACAGTGGAGGACAGTTCCCCATTACTCCACACAATCCTCTCCAACATAAGCTGTCTTCAGTGTTCTTTATCTTAGCCATTCTGACAGGTGTAAGATGGTATCTCAGAGTCATTTTGATTTGCATTTCCCTGATGACTAAGGATGTTGAGCAATTCCCTAAATATCTTTCAACTATTTGAGATTCTTCTGTTGAGAATTCTCTATTTAGCTCTGTAGCCCATTGTTTAATTGGATTGTTAGGTGTTTTGATGTGAGGTTTCTTGAGTTCTTTATATATTCTGGACATCAGCCCTCTATCAGATGTGGGGTTGGTGAAAATCTTTTCCCATTCTGTGGGCTGCTTTTTTTCCTTATTGACTGTGTCCTTTTGCCCTAAAGAAGCTTCTTATTTTCAAGAGGTCCCATTTATTAATTGTTGCTTTCAGTGTCTGTGCTACTGGTGTTATATTTAGGAAGGGATCTCCTGTGCCAATGCATTCAAGAGTACTTCCTACTTTCTCTTCTATCGGGTTCAGTGTAACTTGGAGACAAATTTCTAAATAATCTTATTAAATTAGAAACACAGAGCCAAATACAGGGGTGCAAGCCATAGAGATCAGAGCAACAGCCACCAACTAACCTAAGCTCACCACCTCACCTTAGCTTCCCAAGAGAGTCTCTTCCTGTCTAACCTGTGCCTTTGTTACCTTCCTGTTCTGCCTGATCATTGACTGTAAGCCCAGCCACATCACTTCCTCATCACTGTTTGTCTATACAGACCTCCAGGTCTCTATGGTTGGTACTGGGATTAAAGGCATCTGTCACCACACTTGGTTGTGTCCTTCAACACACAGAGACTCTGCCTGCAATGTGATTGGATTAAGGGCATGTGCTACCACCACCTAAATTCTGTTTATGGCTATGACCTCTGATCTTCAGGCAAACTTTATTAATATACAAAAAAATCACCACATCAGCACAAATAAAATATCACCACAGTAACTAGATTTATGTTGAGGTCTTTGATCCACTTGGACTTGAGTTTTGTGCATTGTGACAGATATGGATATATTTGCAATCTTCTACATATTGACATCCAGTTATGCCAGCACCATTTGTTAAAGATGCTTTCTTTTTTCCATTGTACAGTTTTGGCTTCTTTGTTAAAAATCTGGTGTTCATATGTGTGTGGATTAATGCCAGGGTCTTCAACTGGATTTTGATGGGAATTTCATTGAATCTGTAGATTGCTTTTGATAAGATTGCCATTTTTACTATGTTAATCCTACCTATCCATAAGCATGGGAGATCTTTCCATTTTCTGATATCTTCTTCAATTTTTTTCCTCAGAGACTCAAAATTCTTATCATACACGTCTTTCACTTGCTTAGTTAGAGTTATCCCAAGGTATTTTATATTGTTTGTGGCTATTGTGAAGGGTGAATTTTCTCTGAATTCTTTCTCACCCCTTTTATAATTTGTATGTAGGAGGGCCACTGATTTTTGAGTTAATCTTATATCCTGCCATATTACTGAAGGAGTTTATCAGCTGTAGGAGTTCTCTGGTAGAATTGTTGAGGTCACTTATGCATACTATCATATCACCTGCAAGTAGTGAAAATATGACTTCTTCCTTTCCAATTCTTATCCCTTTGATCTCCTTTTGTTGTTTTATTGCTCTGGCTAGAACACCGAGTACTATATTGAATAAATACAGTGAGAATGGACAGCCTTGTCTTGTTCCTGGTTGTAGTGGAATCACTTTGAGTTTCTCTTCATTTAATTTGATTTTGGCTGTTTGCTGTAAATTGCCTTTACTATGTTTAGGTATGTTCCTAGTATTCCTGATCTCTCTGGGACTTTTATTATGAAAGGGTGTTGGATTTTGTCAGAGGTTTTTTTCAGCATCTAATGAGTGTACATGCGTGTTTTGTTTACTTTCAGTTTGTTTATATGGTGTATTACATTGACAGATTTTCATATGTTAAACCATTCTTGCATCCCTGGGATGAAGCATACTTGGTCATGGTTGATAATGTTTTTGATGTGTTCTTGGATTCAGTTTGCAAATATTGCACTGAGTATTTTTGCATCAAAGTTCATGAGGGAGATTGGTCTGCAATTCTGTTTCTTTGTTGCATCTTTGTGTGGTTTGAGTATCAGTCAAAGGAATTACCAAAGCCAAAAAAGTCATAACAGAAAATGTCCAAGAAATCTGGGACACCATGAAAAGACCAAACCTAAGAATAATGATAGAGGTAGGAGAAGAATATCAATTCAAAGGCACAGAAAATATATTCAACAACATCAGAGAAGAAAAATTTCCCAACTTAAAGAAGGAGATACCTATGAAGATACAAGAAGCTTATAGAAAACCAAGTAGACTAGACTCACCCAAAAATGTCCCCTAAGCACATAATAATTAAACAACTAAACCTACAGAATAAAGAAAGAATATTAAGAGCAGCAAAGGAAAAAGACCAAGTGACTTATAAAGGCAAACTCATCAGAATAACACTTGATTTCTCAGTGGAGACTTTAAAAGCCAGAAGGACCTGGACAGATGTAATGCAGACACTAAGAGACCATGGACGCCAACCTAGACTAAGATACCCAGCAAATCTTTCAATCATCATAGACGGAGTGAACAAAACATTCCAAGACAAAACCAGATTTGGATTTTTCACAGTTTCCAAGATTTCTTTGATATTATGTCAAGAGCTCTTTATGTTTAACAATTTCTTTGACCAATATATCCATTTCTTCTGTTGTATCTTTAATGCCAGAAATTCTCTGTCTCAGCTTTTGAATTTTGTTGGTATAGCTTGCTTCTGTAGTTGATGTTTAAATTCCCAAATTTTTCATTTCTTAAGTCTCCTCAGTTTGGTTTCTCTTTAATAATTCTCTTATACTTTTCATGTCTTGAATAGTTTTATTCACTTACTTTAACAGTCAAGTAGTGCTTTCCTGTATTTCTTTAAGGAATTCATTTATTTCCTCCTATTGTTTGTTTCTGTTTTCCTGGATTGTTTGGGGGATTTATTCATTTCTTTTATAAGTACCTCTATCATCTTTATACTGGCTCCTTTAAGGTCCTTTTCTTGTGCTTTAGCTAATGATGCATTCATAGGTTAAAAGGACTTAGACAGTAATGAAAGAATGCAGAGTGTAGTGAGTAAGGACATATCAAAAACAATGTATGACTGAAAAAATGGACAGAGATTAAAAGTGAGACTGGCTTCTTTGTTTTGCTGGGGAAAAAAAAACTTTGAGGCATAACATGTAGGCCTTGTCCCCAGAGATTGGTATGGTGGTTCCTCTTTATAGTTTTCTATTTAAAATGATATCTCTGTCTAGTTCTGTTGTTAAACATATTTCTCAAATCTCATTTACACTTCTCTATGATTCTGCCATCAGTATTTAAATAAGATCTGCCAATATCATCAGAACAATACAACGCATCCCTTATTGTGAAATTGAAGATGAATAGAATCATTTCCAGAACCCTTAATCTGGAGAATCTCATCATTTATTCTAAAATTTACTATGTAGAATGCTCTAATACATACTTTATATTTGCAGACTTTATATCTCATTTACACATTTCTTATTTTTTAATTCACTTATTATATGTGTATGTAAGATCTCTGTTAGTGTTTGTATGTGCATATGATCTCTCCGTGTGGGAATATAGGTGCACATGAACCATGTCTAACATATAGAAAATGAAGGACAATTTCCCTTCCACAGTGAGTTTGAAGAATGACCTAAGGAGTCAGCTTTGCATGGGAACTGTTTTTACTCACTGAGCCTTCTCTCTGCTTAATATATTCTTTTTCTGGGTGCTGAATCTATCTTATTAGATGCTCAACACATGTTTGAAAATGTTGATTTTTGAGATTGGCTAGTTTTCTATATATGTTGTAATAATCCACATCTATATTGTATTATATTATTCTCTTGTTAATATCTTAAAACATCTAAAACTATAGTACAAGATGATTTTCTATCCCCAGATAATAATTTTTATTTAAGGTAATATTTATTTCCTGTTAAACATGCACTAATTAGAAGTCCATGTCTAAGACTCAGTGTCATCATAACTACAAATTATTTTTATGCTCAGAACAGTGAAACAGTTACAGACTATAGATTTTCCTTACCCCTCACATTAGCTGTAATTATCTTGAAACCACTTTCTTCAATTGACTCGGAGGCATATAATTCATGACACTATTGCACAATTTGCCTTTTCAGTTTTCAATAAGATAATTTCTCAGTCATCTTGCTTCCATCTATTCTTATCACCTGGTGAATTGTGGCATCTAGGTGGTAATGACATGGCTTTGACATACTCTTTCTGCCTCCACTTTCACAGGATTCCCAGATATCTGAAGGGAAGGATTTAATGAAGACATCCCATTTAGCACTGTGGGTTCAATGGTCTCTCTGACTCTGTCTCTGTCTCTGTCTTTGTCTCTGTCTTTCTCTCTGTTTGTATGTATGTGTTTGTTGTGATGTCTGACTGTGGTTTTCTGTATTTGTTCTCATCTGCTCCAGGAGGAAGCTTCTCTGATGATGGCTGAATAAGAATTTGAATTATGAGTATAGCAGAATATTATGAGTTGTTTTATCTTAAATTTATTTATTTATTTATTTATTTATTTATTTATTTATTTATCTGTTTGTTTGCTTGCTTGTTTGTTTGTTTGAGGTGAGTAGTATTTGGCTTTACCCTGGATCTCTTTGCTACAATTTTATGGCTCTTGGTAACCAAAGCAGTGTCAGATATGGGTTCTTTCCTGAGGCACGGGTCTTAAGCCAAATCAGAAGTTGGTTGGCTGCTCACAGGCTTTGCACCACCATTGCTCTAGAATATTTTTACAGCAATAAAATATATTCTTCTTGTCTCTCCCAGGGACATTAGATATATATTCCTAACAAAAACTAATTTTTCCTCCCCCAGCAACTATAAATTACCAAATAACTGCTTGGCTCAGGATAGGATTTGTTCGAACAATCTTCTACATATTTGGATTTTGTCTAGCTTATGTTTGCATTGGTCTTGTGCACAGTGTGACAACCACTGAGTTCATTTGTGCAGTTTCAAAGCTATATTTGTAAAACATTATTTCCTTGTAGTCACTCAACATTTCTGGCACTTGCATTCAATCTATTCCCTTTTCTGCCATGAGTCTGAGTCTTGGGAAGAGGGTATGAATATAGATATTTTGTATGTCACTGAGCATTCCACAGATTCTTATTCTCTGCACTTTATCAGTTGTATATTTCTTTTTTAATCACCACCTACTATAAATAAAATCTTCTCGGTTGAGGGTTAAGAGACACATGTATGAGTATGATGATATTTCATTTGGAATTATTTTAATACTGTGTACATTTATCAGCATGATAGTAGCAGGTTATCCACTAGGTACTTTCTATTTGAAGGTTCTTGGTAGGTTATTTGTGTCAGGTAGGGGTTTCATGTCATGGAGCAGAACTTTAATACAATCAGAAACTTATTGGTTATGCCCATGATATTTATATCACTAATGTATTAGCATGAATGTTTTTTTCAGACCAAGCATTTTTGTAGTTCAAATAACTCACAGGTGGAAGTAATTTATACTTACTATATTCTTCCAGTATGTTGCATAGAAATTTCCAAAACTTTGAAAGCTACTCAGTTGGGATGAAACTTGCAGGTCTGTGCCAGCTTGAAGTCTCTACATACTAAACTCAAGTGTATGGTGTCTTCAGCTACAGTGTCTTAATTATGAGTTCTGGAGTGTATAATAACAATATCCTTTGATATTTTCAGGTCTACAAAATCTTATTTTCTAATAACTCCAAAAGAAGAAATCAATTCCTGACCCTGGACTTTAATTTACCTCTTTTGTACAATAAGAGTATTGGTAATTATTAATAATTTATTTCTCTGGTGATTTATTGAGACCCTTGTCTTTGTAGAGTTCTGTTCTTCAGTAAATACTTAAATTCAAGATAACTGTTTTTTAAATTTTTACTTGAATTTATGTTCTTGAGAATTTGCATATTTTATACATCGTGATTTTCTCTATATATTTGCATAATATATTAACTCTGACCTTCATTCTTTACTTTATATTATCTAGTTTTATCTTAAATTAGTAGATACATTTTATAACATTCTGAATAATTTCTGAATTCTAAACTTTTCTTATTGAAATGGTATTACTATTTCTTGGTAATGGTCCTGTGATATTGGTCCTTATATTTGTGGGAAGTTTGATTATGCTTTAATTTTTGTGTAGATGTATTAAATCTGTATTGATTTGTTATTTATGGAATCATACATACAATTAACACCTAATGAAGTTTTCTCATCAACTTCTTTGTGTTATGTATGATTTCGAAAGAATCCTGGAAATGGAGAAAGGATTTAATTTTTTTCTTACAAGATATTTTAAAGATATGTGTATAACTTAAATGCAGTAATGATTCATAGTTTTCCATCCTTTTTTGAGTGGTAATTCACTTTAATAAAATTATTCTAACCTTAGCTAGATTATGTACTGCATATTTTTGGGTGAATTGTGATTGCATGAAGATCCAGTAGTTCAGACTGAATATAAACACTTATATCTCTGTCTCTTTCTCAACTCCGATTTCCCTTCCCATTTCACAGTCAGTATAGTTGCTCTGAAAAGTATCTTTTTGTTCTCTAAGTAGTTTGCTTCTAAAGTCTTCCAGCAGAGATTTTACAGCCACCTCAACACATGAGGACAACGAAACTTCTACTGATTCAATTCCATAAAAATCTAGAAATTCACATATAATTTTCTTTTTCACAATTGCTATTTCACTTAAGTTTCTTCCTTTTTATTTCAATTTGTTTCTTGTATTTTCCATTATTTTATTGGGTTCTCAGTGGCTTACCAGAGTATATATCAAAGTAGCATCTTAACCATTCTTGAACGAGAAATCCTACAATTCCTGTTATCAATGAATTTTTATTTACAATGTTTAGTTTCTGTACCACATGTATACAAATTATTTTAATAATATATAACTTTACTGGCAAGTTATATTTTACATAAAGGAAAACAAAGTAAGGACGACAGTTTTCAAAGAAATTTTTGGGTTCTTTCTAAAAAAATAGATCAATGTGTTTCCTTTTATTTAGTTTTCTGTAAATTTTAACACCACAGTTTTGTACAAAGTATTATTAGGTTCCTATTTTCAGACATATTTTGTGAACTTTCAGGTAAAGTGAGCTACACAAAGTTACAAAAACATACAGTTTTCTTACTTTCCAGATGCCCTGCTGAGGAGATAAGTACATGTTTCTGGGTGATTTGGTGACTACTTGACACATATTTCAGAGATATAGGGTTGAAATTGATGGAAAAGAAAATTAGCTCCAATTTTCTGGAGAAACATCAGGAATGCTGGAGTATTTTGGTAGCAATTTTACACAAAAAAGAATCCCACTTTACTGATCTAAAAATATCTCAAGTTATAATACTCTAAATTCTATTCATGTTGATAAAAGAGCTAAACAATAACATCAAGTGAAAAAATTAACCAGTTTCTTACCAAGGAATAAAATCTAACACTTAGTTGCAAATGTGCATATTTCCTAATACACAGAGTAAAAGACTTAACAGAAGTGATACAAATTCCATGTAATGCATCATATTTCTCAGGGAGTATATAAATTCCTTGGTGTATAGAAACATTTATGCACACAAATACAAACATACAGTTTCTAAACTTAGGAAGAGCATTCTTCTCCAATGCAAATAAGAATAATATTAAAATAATATCTATAAATATTACTCATATTTTAGGCTAGTTCCAAATATGATGAACAACATTTTTCATTTAGAAAAATAATATTAATATAACAAATACAGTTTCTCTTTTTTTCTCAGTAAAACAATGGCTGTACATCAGCTTTATAAGAGCTAACTGAAAAATGATTCTGGACTTATCCACTCCCCTTACACTCACCTGCACTAAACTTCCAGTTTCATCTGTACAAATCCAGGCAAACAAGCTAAACAAGAAAAAGACCACATGACATAAAAAGGCAAACTTATTAGAATTATATCTTACCTCTCAATGGAAAATCCAAAACCCAGAAGGGCTTGGAAAGATGTGTTTTCAGATTCTAAGAGACCACAGATGTCAGCCAAGAAATTATACTCAGAAAACTTTGAATCTCAGTACATGAAGAAAATAAGATATTCCACTATAAAACTAAATTTATGTAATATCTATCTATAACTCCAACTTTAGTGAAGGTGCTATAAGGAAAACTCCAACTTAAGGAGGAGTATCACAGCCAAGAAAACACAATGAACAAATAATTCTATATCAGCTAAGTAAAAGACACACACACACACACACACACACACACACACACACACACGCACATGCACACACACACACTCACACACACACAAACACCACCACCACCACCACAGCCGCCACCACCACTGCCAGCAAATCCACCACCACTGTTACGAAGACAGTATAATAATAAAAATCACTGCTGATATATCTATGCATCAATCCCCCTATAAAAATATATAGTCTAACAGGATGATGCAAGGTAGTGCAAGACTGCACTACCAGTCTTTCTTCTGCATGTAAGAAACAAGTATTGACATCAAGGATAGACAGCTGTCTCAGAGTAAAGGATTGAAAAAAGATATTCCAAGCAAATAGACCTACAGAGCAATCTTGTGTAGCTATTCTAATATCTAACAAATAGACTTCAAACTAAAAATAATTAGAAGTGATAGGGAAGGACATCATTTACACTTCAAAGGATAAATCCACCAAGAGAATAGTGCAGCTCTCAACATCCATGTATTAAAATCAAGGCCACCCAATTTCATAAAAGGCTCAATATTACAGCTTAGATCATATATTGACCTTCACACATTGATAGCAATACACATCAATACCCCACAATTGACAATACACAGATCATGCAGACAAAAATTAAACAGAAATTCTAGAACTCATTTACATTGTATACCAAAAGGACCTCACAGATATTTATAGAACATTTTACTCAAACACAAAATAATGTACATTCTTCTCAGCACCTAATAGAACTTTCTCCAAATTTGACCACACACACAGACACAAAGCAAGTCTCAATAGATACAGGAAAACTAAAATAATCCCCTGCATCATATCCTTTTATCAGAGGTGGAGGCTGGATATCAACACAACAGAGTCAAAATGGAGCTTACAGACTAATGAAAACTAAGCAACTCATTACTTAATGAATAATGAGTCAAGACAGAAATTAAGAAACATTAAAGAGTTTATAGACTTGAAAAAAAATGAATACACAACATACTAAAATTTATGTAACACAATGAATGTCTCACACTAATTACTTAATAGCACATGTTGAAACTCTAGAACAAAAGAAAGAAATCATACCTAAAAGTAGTAAGTGGTAAGTAATCATCAAAATCTGAACTGAAATCAATTAAATAGACCAACAACAAACACAATAAAAAGGCTCAAAGAAACAGAGAGATCATCTGAGAAAATCAGTAAGATTAAGAATTCTTTATTATAAATAAAAGCTGGAGTAGAAATTCCACACTAACAAAATGAGAGCTGAGAAGTGTGACAAAACAACACACACATAGGAAACCCTGAGAAGCATATGAACATAGTTTATACTCTTGTACTCTACCAAATTGGAAAATAAAAATAAATAGATAATTACAAAACTTAAATCAGGGAAGCCATTTAAATAGGCCTACAAACACCTTTAAAATAGAAGCACTCATAGAAAGTCTCTCAAGCAGAAAAAAGCCATAAACCAGAAGATGTTAGACTACAGTTCTACTAGATTTTAAAGAAGAAGTAATGGCCCTACTGCTCAAATTATTTTATGAAATAGAAAAAGAAAAAACATTGCCTAATATCCAAATTCCAAAAGACTATACAAAGAAAGAAAATTTACAGGCCAAATACAGATGCAAATCACTCAATAAAATATTTGCAAAACAAATCAAAGAGTGCATCAAAAAGACCATTCACCATGATCAAATAGGCTTCATTCCAGAGATGTCTGGATGTTTCAATATACAAAAGTCAATAAAACTAATCTACTACATAAACAAACTGAAACTAAAAAAACACACGATCATCTCATTATATGCAGAATAGCTCTTTCACAAAATGACACATCTTTCATGATAAAAATCCTGGAGAGATTACAGAAAAAGGGCCACACCTGAGCATAATAAATGCAGTGTAGAGCAAGCCCAGAGCTAACATTAACTTAAATGGAGAGAAACTCAAAGTGATTCTGTTAAAACTAGGAACAATGCAAGGTTGTCCACTCTTCCCCTAAATATAGAATTTTGAGACATGGCTAAAGCAATAACACAATTGGAGGAGGTCAATGGAGTAATAATTACAAAGAATGAAGTCAATGTACCTTTATTTGGGGATGATATGTTAGTATAATAATTTAGACTAAAATTCCCTGGGAAATTCTTGCAGCTGATAAGTATTTGAGCAAAATTCCTAGATACACAACTAACTCATGAAAACCAGCGTCCTTCCTATACAGAAACAACAAATTGACTCAGAGGGCAACCTGGGAAACAACACCTTTCACAATAACATAATAATATAATATAAAATATATTGAGGTAATTCTACCCAAGCAAATGAAAGACTTGTACAATAAAAGTTTTAAGACATTGAAGATAGAAATTTAGTAAGATATCAGAAGCTGCAAGTGATCATATAGCAATAATGGTCATCCTACCAAAAGCAATCTTCAGATTCAATGCAGTCTTCATCAAAATTCTACCTTACTTCCTCACAGAACATGAAAGGAATATTTTCAACTTCATATGGAAACACACACAAAAACATAAACGCATACAAACATAAATGTGCACAGACACAAAATAGCTAAAACAATCCTGAATAAACAAATAAATGCTTTATATGCCACTAACTCAAAGTTCAAAGTTTACTATAGAGCTTCAGAAACAAAAATTGCATGTTATTGGCACACACAAACAATGTTGATCAAAACAACTCAATTAAAGATATAGATATAAATTCTTACACTCCTGAACAACTTTTTAAAAAATAAATAACTGAGATATACACACTGGAAAAAACAACATCTTCAAAAGTTGGTTCTGGTCAAATTGGATGGCTGAATCTAAAAAAATGAAAATATTACTTATCATCTTGAACAAATTCAGCTCCAAATAGATTGGACACCTTACATGAAATCAGATATACTGTACCTAATAGAAGTGTAAGTGGGTATATCATTGGTCTCACTGGCACAGAAAAAAACTTTCTGAACCGGACACCAATACAGGAGGCATTAAGATCAACAATTAACAAGTAAGACCTCATGAAACTTAAAAGCTTCTCCACATTATATAAAGAACTTTAAAAACAACTAGATATCAAGAATACAAAAATTTAAAATAATGGAGTACAAAACTAAATGGGAAATTACTCATAGGGCAAACTCAAATGGGTAAGCAGCAATGGAAGAAATTTTCAACATCCTTAGTTATTAGGGAAATACAAATCAAAACTACTTTGAGACTTTATCTTATATCCATTGTATGCCAAAAGTCAATCCAAATGACAGCTCATTCTGGTGAGGATATAGATTTAGCTACTGATGGGAGTGCAAACTTGGACAGTCACAATGGAAAGCTATGTGGTGGTTCCTCAGGATAGATCTTCTTCATGATCCTCCTATACCACTATTGGCCATATACACCAAAAGATGCTTCCACAGAGACACTTGTACAAATATGCTTCTTGTTCTATTCATGATAGCCAGAATTTGTAAACAGCATAAATGTCGCTCAACAGATGAGTGGATAAGAAAAGTATGGTTCATTTACACAATGGAATGCTATTCAGCCATCAAAAATGAATTCATGTATTTAACTTGTAAAGAGATGGTACTAGAAAATCAAACCATCCTGAGTGGGTAATCCCAAACCCAGACATAAAAATATTGCATGAACTTTTATGTGGATATTAGCTGTAATGTTAATGATAACCACATACAATCTATAGAATCATGGAGATTAGATGTAGAATAAGATACTAGGGTAGAAACTTAGATCTCTCCAAGAGATGGAAATAAAATAAGTAGTTATGAATGGATAAATGGAAGGAATGGAATGATCAAGTATGTGGTACAAAGTGAAAGGGGCTGAGGGAGGAAATACAGGGAAAGACAGTTAATTTAAGGTCCATTGGAGGGGTAGTATGGGACCCTAATACAGGAGAAGCTTCCTAATTATATACATACATGATGATCTTATAAATGAAACCACCAAATAATGGGTGCGACAGAGCCCCACTGACCATCTCTTGTCAACAAAACAACCTTCCAACACTAGGATTGGTTTACATCTGTTTGAGTTGTAGGACAAAGTGGTCCAATGGGATTTACCAAACAACCCAGAATGTTGCAAACAAGAGAGGTTTCTCTCACCAAACTAACAGCAAGGCACTATTGTTGAGGATAGCTCCCACAGAACCCATTGAACATTTATAAGTCTAGCGGATGCCTACATAGGGCTGTCAGTCATTTGTAATAGTGTCTTTGGTAGAGGAAGGTACTCTGTATGCTAACAAAGGAGAACTGTAAACACCCACCAGACTACAGACCCTTTGATCTTCAATGGTGTCTTCTCTGTTATATATACTCATGCAATGGTGGCACAAAGCATGTGAGAGTAAAAATCAATTTTTGACTTGACTGAAGTTCTCTTCCATGAGATGGAGTTCATATCCAACACTGTTTAAGTGACTAAGAAACTGAGACTAGAGAGTCTAGAGACCTATGGTAAAACAAATACTGCTACTACTACTACTACTACTACTACTACTACTACTGCTTATGCACACACACACACACACACACACACACACACACACACACACATACAAACATACATACACACTCTGGTTATTGAGTGTGTGTATGGATTCATTCCTAATGACATTCTTCTATACTCACAGATCAGTGCCTTGCTCTGCTATCATTAGAAAACTTTCTTCTTGTAGCATAAACAGATACAGAGACTCACAACCAGACACTATTTTCTGTCTACAGAGAGTCATTATTACACTTAGCCCCAAAAGGGATGTCTCAATCAAATACCTCCCCTAAGAGCTCAGGGAACCCTGTGGAAGAGGAGGAGGAGATTGAAAGAATGAGTTGTTAGAGGAGCTAGAGAGTACACCAAGGAAACAAGGTCCTCCAAATCTATAGAGTCTACATACCTATGACTTCACAGAGACTGAGCATGCTCAGGTCCTGCAAGAGTTTACACAAGATGGGATACTAGAGCTGAAAGAAGTGGGCTCGTGCCCCTTTCCTTATACCAAAGGCCATCTCCAATTTGTAACCACTTTTATTTTTCTAATGATTTTTAAATAAATAATATTTCTCTTCTTGCTTTCCTCCTATTCTTTCACCCACCACCTCCGCTATCCTCCCCCAGCCACTCTTCTTCCTCCCTTTTTATTCAGAAGAGGGCAGGCCTCCTATGGATATCAACCAAACATGGCATATCAATTTGCAGTAAGACTAGGCATCTCCCCTCATATTAAGGTGGGGAAAAGCAATCTAATATGAGGAATAGGATTCCAAATGCCACCCAAAGCATTAGGGTGAGCCCCTGCTCCCACTGTCAGGAGTCTGAAAAGTAGATAGTGTATAAAACTGTCATATAAATGCAGTCCCATGCAGGCTCCCATATTGTTGGTTAAGTCTCTGTGAGACCCTATGAACCCAGGTTAGTTGGTTCTGTGGGTTTTCTTGTGATGCCCTTGGCTTACGTAATCTATTTCTTCTTTTGTATCTCTAATGCCTGAGATTCTTTCTTCCATCTCTTGAATTCTGTTGAGGATGCTTGTGCCTGTAGTTCCTGTTCATATACCCAGATTTTCCATTTAATGAAGTCCCTCAGTTTGTGTTCTTTTTTATTCCTCTTATTTTGAGTTTCATGTCTTAAGTTGTTCCTTAACCTATTGTTTTGTTTTTTTGGTTTTCTTTAAGAGATTTATTGACTCCTTCTATTTTTTTAATCTTTTCCTAGATTCTTTTTTTTTTTAATTTTTATTTTGCAATACAATTCAGTTCTACATATCAGCCACAGATTCCCTTGTTCTCCCCCCTCGCGCCCCCCTCACCTTCCCCCCAGCCCACCCCCCATTCCAATCTCCTCCAGGGCAAAGCCTTCCCCACAGACTGGGATCAACCTGGTGGACTCAGTCCAGGTAGGTCCAGTCCCCTCCTCCCATGCCGAGCCAAGGGACCCTGCATAGGCCCCAGGTTTCAAACAGCCAACTCATGCAATGAGCACAGGACCCGGTCCCACTGCCTGGATGCCTCCCAAACAGATCAGGCCAAATAAACTGTCTCACCCACTCAGAGGGCCTGATCCAGTTGGTGACCCCTCAGCCATTGGTTCATATTTCATGTGTTTCCGTTTGTTTGGCTATTTGTCTCTGTGCTTTATCCGACCTTGGTCTCAACAATTCTCGCTCATATAAACCCTCCTCATTCTCGCTAATTGGACTCCCAGAGATCCACCTGGGGCCTAGTCATGGATCTCTGCATCCAGATCCCTCAGTAGTTGGATGAGGTTTCTAGCACCACAATTAGGGTGTTTGGCCATCCCATCACCAGAGTAGGTCAGTTCGGACTGTCTCTCGACCATTGCCAGCAGTCTGTTGTGGGGGTATCTTTGTGGATTTCTGTGGGCCTCTCTAGCACTTTGTTTCTTCCTATTCTCATGTGGTCTTCATTTACCATGGTCTCCTATTCCTTGTTCTCCCTCTCTGTTGTTGATCCAGCTGGGATCTCCCACTCACCCAAGCTCTCTTTCCCTCGACCCTCGCCCTTCACTACCCCCACTCATGTCCAGGCTGTTCATGTAGATCTCATTCCATTTCTCTGTCGTTGGGCGATCCCTGTGTCTTTCTTGGGGTCCTGTTTTCCAGGTAGCCTGCCTGGTGATGTGAGTAGCAGTCCAGTCATCCTTGTTCCACATCTAGTATCCTGTTATGAGTGAGTACATACCATGTTTGTCTTTCTGAGTCTGGGATACCTCACTCAGGATGATTTTTTCTAGATCCATCCATTTTTCTGCAAACCTCATGATGTCATTGTTTTTCTCTGCTGAGTAGTATTCCATTGTGTATATGTACCACATTTTGTTTATCCATTCTTCAGTTGAAGGGCATCTAGGTTGTTTCCATGTTCTGGCTATTACAAACAACGCTGATATGAACATAGCTGAACAAGTGCTCTTGTGGTGTGGTTGAGCATTCCTTGGGTATATGCCCAAGAGTGGTATAGCTGGATCTTGGGGGAGATGGATTCCCAATTTTCTAAGAAATTGCCATATTGATTTCCAAAGTGGTTGTACAAGCTTACATTCCCACCAGCAGTGGAGGAGAGTTCCCCTAGCTCCACATCCTCTCCAGCATAAGGTGTCTTCAGTGTTTTTGATCTTAGCCATTCTGACAGGCGTAAGGTGGTATCTCAGAGTTGTTTTGATTTGCATTTCCCTGATGATTAGTGATGTTGAGCAATTCCTTAAATGTCTTTCAGCCATTTGAGTTTCCTCTGTTGAGAATTCTCTGTTTAGTTCTATAGCCCATTTCTTAATTGGACTGTTGGGCATTTTGATGTCTAATTTCTTGAGTTCCTTATATATTCTGGATATCAGTCCTCTGTCAGATGTGGGATTGGTGAAGATCTTTTCCCATTCTGTAGGCTGTCGCTTTGCTTTGTTGACCGTATCCTTTGCCCTACAAAAGCTTCTCAGTTTCAAGAGGTCCCATTGATTGATTGTTTCTCTCAGTGTCTGTGCTACTGGTGCTCTATTTAGAAAGTGGTCTCCTATGCCAATGTGTTCAAGACTACTTCCTACTTTCTCTTCTAGCAGGTTCAGAGTAGCTGGATTTATGTTGAGGTCCTTGATCCACTTCGACTTAAGTTTTGTGCACGGTGATAGATATGGATCTATTTGCAGCCTTCTACATGTTGATATCCAGTTTTGCCAGCACCATTTGTTGAAGATGCTTTCTTTTTTCCATTGTGCACTTTTGGCTTCTTTGTCAAAATTTATTTGTTCATAGGTGTGCAGATTAATGTCAGGGTCTTCAATTCGATTCCATTGGTCCACATGTCGGTTTTTATGCCAGTACCAAGCTGTTTTTATTACTGTAGCTCTATAGTAGAGCTTGAAGTCAGGGATTGTGATGCCTCCAGAGGTTGTTTTATTGTACAGGATTCTTTTGGCTATCCTGGGTTTTTTGTTTTTCCATATGAAGTTGAGTATTATTCTTTCCAGGTCTGTGAAGAATTGTGTTGGTATTTTGATGGGGATTGCATTGAATCTGTAGATTGCTTTTGGTAAGATTGCCATTTTTACTATGTTAGTTCTGCCTATCCATGAGCATGGGAGATCTTTCCATTTTCTGACATCTTCTTCAATTTCTTTTTTCAGGGACTTAAAGTTCTTGTCATATAGGTCCTTCACTTGCTTGGTTAGTATTACCCCAAGGTATTTTATGTCATTTGTGGCTATAGTAAAGGGTGATGTATCTCTGATTTCCTTCTCCGCTTTTTTGTCCATTGTATATAGGAGGGCTACTGATTTTTTGGAGTTGATCTTGTATCCTGCTATGTTGCTGAAGGTGTTTATAAGCTGTATTAGTTCCTTGGTGGAATCTTTGGGGTTGCTCAAGTATACTATCATGTCATCTGCAAATAGGGAAAGCTTGACTTCTTCCTTTCCAATTTGTATCCCCTTAATCTCCTTATGTTGTCTTATTGCTCTGGCTAGAACTTCAAGTACTATATTGAATAAGTATGGGGAGAGCGGACAGCGTTGCCTCGTTCCTGATTTTAGTGGAATCGCTTTGAGTTTCTCTCCATTTAATTTGATGTTGGCTGTTGGCTTGCTGTAAATTGCCTTTATTATGTTTAGGTATGTTCCCTGTATTCCTGATCGCTCCAAGACCTTTATCATGAAGGGGTGTTGGATTTTGTCAAATGCCTTTTCAGCATCTAGTGAGATGATCATGTGGTTTTTTTCTTTGAGTTTGTTTATATGGTGTATCACATTGACAGACTTTCGTATGTTGAACCATCCTTGCATCCCTGGAATGAATCCTACTTGATCATGGTGGATAATTGTTTTGATGTGTTCTTGGAGTCTGTTTGCCAGTATTTTATTGAGTATTTTTGCATCAATGTTCATGAGGGAGATCGGTCTGTAGTTCTCTTTCTTTGTTGTATCCTTGTTTGGTTTGGGAATCAGGGTAATTGTAGCCTCATAGAAGGAGTTTGGTAATGTTCCTTCTGTTTCTATTGTATGGAACAATTTAGAGAGTATTGGTATTAACTCTTCTTTGAAGATCTGGTAGAATTCTGCACTGAAACCATCTGGTCCTGGGCTTTTTTTGGTTGGGAGACTTTTAATGACTGTTTCTATTTTGTTAGGGGTTATTGGACTATTTAAATAGTTTATCTGGTCTTGATTTAATTTAGGTATGTGGTACCTATCCAGAAAATTATCCATTTCTTTTAGGTTTTCCAGTTTTGTGGAATAGAGGTTTTTGAAGTATGACCTGATGATTCTCTGGATTTCCTCAATGTCTGTTGTTATGTCCCCCTTTTCATTTCTGATTTTGTTGATTTGGATGCTCTCTCTCTGTCTTTTGGTTAGTTTGGATAAGGGCTTGTCTATCTTGTTGATTTTCTCAAAGAACCAACTCTTTGTTTCATTAATTTTTTGTATTATTCTCTTTGTTTCTATTTTATTGATTTCAGCTCTCACTTTGATAATTTCCTGGCATCTATTTTTCCTGGGAGACTTTGCTTCTTCCTGTTCTAGAACTTTCAGGTGTGCTGTTAAGTCACTAGTGTGAGATTTCTCCAGCTTATTTATGTGGGCGTTTAGTGCTATGAATTTCCCTCTTAGTACTGCTTTCATAGTGTCCCATAGGTTTGGATATGTGGTGTCTTCATTTTCGTTGATCTCTAGGAAGTCTTTAATTTCTTTCTTTATTTCTTCCTTAACCCATTGGTGATTCAGGTGGATATTGTTCAGTTTCCATGAGATTGTAGGTTTTCTGTAGTTTTTGTTGTTGTTGAAATCCAACTTTAGACCATGGTGGTCTGATAGAACACAGGAGGTTATTCTAATTGTTTTGTATCTGTTTAGATTTGCTTTGTGACCAAGTATGTGGTCGATTTTAGAGAAGGTTCCATGGGGTGCTGAGAAGAAGGTATATTCTTTTTTGTTAGGATGAAATGTTCTGTAGATGTCGATTAAGTCCATTTGAGTCTTGACATCAGTTAAGTCCTTTATTTCTCTGTTAAGTTTCGATTTGGGGGATGTGTCCAGTGGTGAAAGTGGGGTGTTGAGGTCTCCCACTATTAATGTGTGGGGTTTTATATGTGATTTAAGCTTTAATAATGTTTCTTTTACATATGTGGGTGCCCTTGTGTTTGGGGCATAAATGTTCAGAATTGAGACTTCATCTTGGTGGATCTTTCCTGTGATGAGTATGTAATGCCCTTCTTGATCTCTTTTGATTGATTTTAGTTTGAAGTCTATTTTGCTGGATATCAGGATGGCTACACCCGCTTGTTTCTTAAGACCGTTTGATTGGAAAGTCTTTTCCCAGCCTTTTATTTTTAGGTAGTGTCTATCTTTGAATTTGAGATGTGTTTCTTGTATGCAGCAGAAAGATGGGTCCTGCTTTCATATCCATTCTGTAAGCCTATGTCTTTTTATAGGTGAATTAAGTCCATTGATATTGAGAGATATTAATGTCCAGTGATTGTTCATTCCTGTTATTTTTTGGTGGTGATGTGTGTGTACTTTTCTTCGTTGGGGTCTACTGCTGTGGTTTTATCTATTGCCTGTGTTTTCGAGGTTGTATCTGACTTCCTTAGGTTGGAATTTTCCTTCTAGTGCTTTCTGTAGGCCTGGGTTTGTGGATAAATATTGTTTAAATCTGGCTTTGTCATGGAATGTCTTGTTCACTCCATCTATGAGGATTGAAAGTTTTGCTGGGTATATTAGTCTAGGCTGACATCCATGGTCTCTTAATGTCTGCATTACATCTGTCCAGGACCTTCTGGCTTTCAAAGTCTCCACTGAGAAATCGGGTGTTATTCTGACAGGTTTGCCTTTATATGTCACTTGGCCTTTTTCCTTTGCTGCTCTTAATATTCTTTCTTTATTCTGTACGTTTAATTGTTTAATTATTATGTGACGAGGGGACTTTTTTGGGGGGTCTAGTCTGTTTGGTGTTCTATAGGCTTCCTGTATCTTCATAGGCATTTCCTTCTTTAAGTTGGGAAAGTTTTCTTCTATGATCTTGTTGAATATATTTTCTGTGCCCTTGAGTTGGTATTCTTCTCCTTCTTCTACCCCTATTATTTGTAGGTTTGGTCTTTTCATGGTGTCCCAAATTTCTTGGACATTTTGGTTCATGACTTTGTTGACTTTAGTGTTTTCTTTGACTGATGAATCTATTTCTTCTATTGTATCTTCAACGCTAGAGATCCTCTCTTCCATCTCTTGCATTCTGTTGATTATACTTGCATCTGAAGTTCCCAATCGTTTTCTCAGATTTTCTATTTCCAGCATTCCCTCTGTTTGTGTCTTCTTCATTTTTTCTATTTCCCTTTTCAGGTCTTGGACTGTTTCCTTCATTTGTTTCATTGATTTTTCTTGATTTTCTTTCAGTATTTTATTGTTCTCTTCCAGGACTTTTTTGATTTTTTCTAATTTGTTTGCCCTTTCCTCTAGTTGTTTACAGCGTTCTTCACATTTTTTTGTCTTTTCCTCTACACGAGCCTCTAGCTTCTTCATGATGACATTCATAAGGCTATTTTCTTCTGCTTCTTCCAATTTCTGATGTTCAGGTCTAGGTGTTGGAGGAGGGCTAGGGCCTGGTGATGGTGTATTACTATTCATTTTGTTGTATGTGTTTCTGCCTTGACGTCTGCTCATCTCCTTGTGGTTCGTTCCTGGCCTTATCTGCACACTTGGTTCAGACAGAGCTGACAGATTCAGGAAGTCTCTCTCTCTTGTCCAGATGGGAGCTCTCTTGTCCAAATTGGAAGTCCGGGGCAGGATGGGAACTCTTGTTCAGAAGGGAAGTCCGGGGGAGGATGGGTGCTCTCCTCTCTCTCTCTCTCTCTCTCTCTCTCTCTCTCTCTCTCTCCTCCAGATGGGAAATCCAGGGCAAGATGGGAGCTGGGGGCCAGCCTCTAAGTCTCAAGAAGAGGCTTGGGGCTCAGGCGGATGGGCGTGGGGGCAGGGCGTGGAGACTGCAGGGTCTGCCAAGGGTCTTGGGGAAGGGGATCCTTCCTGGTTGGGGTAGAAGGGCACCTGCCCGAGTACCAGAACCTGGGGCCAAGTTGGGCAGGTCTTCCCCGGAGTGGCTGGTTCCCAGGGATGGGGTCGGGGGCAAGCTAGGGCACTCACCTGTGCTTCAGAAGGGAAGTCCCGGGGCAAGATGGGAGCTGGGGGCCGGCCTCTAAGTCTCAGGAAGAGGCTTGGGGCTCAGGCGGATGGGCGTGGGGGCAGGGCGTGGGAAGGGGATCCTTCCCGGTTGGGGTAGAAGGGCACCTGCCCGGGTACCAGAACCTGGGGCCAAGTTGGGCAGGTCTTCTCCGGAGTGGCTGGTGCCCAGGGATGGGGTCGGGGGCAAGCTAGGGCACTCACCTGTGCTTCAGAAGGGAAGTCTGGGGCAAGATGGGAGCTGAGGGGCTGGCCTCTAAGTCTCAGGAAGAGGCTTGGGGCTCAGGCAGATGGGCGTGGGGGCAGGGTGTGGAGACTGCAGGGTCTGCCAAGGGTCTTGGGGAAGGGGATCCTTCCAGGTGGGGCTAGAAGGGCACCTGCCCGGGGACCAGAACCTGGGGCCAAGTTGGGCAGGTCTTCCCCGGAGTGGCTGGTGCCCAGGGATGGGGTCCGGGGCCCTTTTCCTAGATTCTTAAAGGGAGTTTTTCATCTCATCTTTAAGGACCTCTAGCATCATCATAAAATTTGTTTTAAGTTTGTTGTCTTGTGCTTGAGCTATGTTGGAATATTCAGGGCTTGCTGTAGTGGGATGGCTGGGCTCTGGTGCAGTGGTTATTCATTCCACCTTTGATGCTGTGGTACCAGCCCCTAGGGCGTGGCCTCTTGGCTAGTTTAAGATCTGAGGAGCATGTACACGGTCTGGTCTCTCTTCTCTTCATGTGTGGAAGGGGAAGACCTAGTTAAGTGGTGTGAAGCAACCTGAAACTGATTCTCAGGCTTCCAGGGACTTTGTGACCAAAATTTCACTATCCTGTATCAGTGAGTTACCCCATATAATCCCTTAATAAATAGATTTATTACCAGTAATCCATGGATTTTCTTGCATTATCTCCTCTTTAAGAACCTCTATCATCATCATGCAGTTGGTTTTAAGATTGTTATCATGTGCTTGAACTGTGTATTCAGGGCTTGCTGTAGTGGCGTGCCTGGGCTCTGGTGGTGATATATTGCCCTGGTTGTTATTTACTGTTTGTGTTCTTACACTCAGATTTAGGTATCAGGAATTGGAGTGATTATTGGTCTAGGTGCTGATTTCTGGATTTGTCTTTGTTGGATGATGTTTTCTGTTTCCTCTCTGGTTTTCTGGATCCCATGGCCTTTGCTTGTTTAGAGGTTCTCTGCTCATGTTGATGGCTGGGCTTCTGATGGTGGGGATGGTCTCTGGTTCTGCAGAGTGTTGCTGCCCATGTTTAGAGATGAAGTTCTGGCTATGTGTCTGTGTGGCCTGTAATCTGGCTGAGTGTCCTCTGAGTTCAGATGCTGCCCTGGCTTCTTGTGTTCTTGTGGAATATGTAGCTTTGCCTGTTTTCAATGAGGTTGCCTGGTCTCTGAGATGAGGATTCTCGCCAGGGTTTGGATGGGGCAGAATGCTGCCACCAGAGGCATAGGCTAAGAAATGGTGATGAGGCCGGGCGGTGGTGGCATACGCCTTTAATCCCAGCACTCGGGAGGCAGAGCCAGGTGGATCTCTGTGAGTTCGAGGCCAGCTTGGACTACCAAGTGAGTTCCAGGAAAGGCGCAAAACTACACAGAGAAACCCTGTCACGAAAAACCAAAAAAAAAAAAAAAAAAAAAACCTGGGTTGGAGTTTTCCTTCTAGTACCTTCTGCTTGGCTGTATTTGTGGATAAATATTTTTTGAATTTGATTTACCATGGAATATCTTGATTTCTCCTTCTATGATAACTTAAAGTTTTCCTGGGTATAGTAATCTTGACTGGCATCTGTGGTTTTGAGACTCTGCAAGACATCTACCCAGGCTCTTCTGGCTTTTAGAGTCAAATTTAATAGATTTGCCTTCATACTTTACTTGACCAATTTTACTTATATGTTGGACTGGCGGTTGGGTGAGGTGGTAGCACTTGCGTTTCAGGAAGCTGTCCTGTCCTGTGGTGGAATAGGAGGCTTCAGCTGTTTTTTTAGGGTGCTGGACTGGCTTCTGGTTAGGTAGGAGTCTTCCACTGTAGGTGTGGTCTGGGAAGTGGTGACAAGGAAAAAGGGGGTGTTGTGGTTGTGCTGGGAAGGTGCATTCAGGGTGGGGATAGACTTACCTGGGGTTTAGGGATCAGGCATGGCCTCTGGTGGAGTATGAAGCTCCCACCAGGTGTATGGGCCCATGAATAATGACCAGTAGAGGGAAGGCAGTAAGAGTTATGCTGGGCAGGTACATGCAGGACAAGAGGTGGCGGTTGCTTGCCTGTTTTTCAGGGAGATGGCCTGGCCTTTGTTGATGTAGACAGCTCTGCAGGAGGTATGATAACCACTTTCAGTGTATATTCTGTTTCCTCCAAGAGCATCTCAATATTTCTACTGTGTACATTAGATTATTTTTTTCTGCAATAATGCTTTATATTTATTCTTTGAAAAATTCCTACATATATTCATATATATATATATATATATATATATATATATATATATATATATATATTCAATGTTTATTGATCATTTCTTCCCTTAATATCCACCCCAACACATTTTTCTCAATTTTGTAATTTTTTTTAATAATAAGTCACTGAGTCAAATTAGTGCTGCCCATGTGTGTAAGGGAACTTCCCTTCACTTTGGCATGGGCAGCCTACCAGTGGCCAGAGCTCCCACAAAAGGTGACATTCCCTTCCTGTGGTCATTAAGTGTCAATATTTCCTTTACTATCTGGGGGGGGTGTCTTTTAAGTATTTTTCTTTTAAAGACTTTTATTTGGCATCTTACAAATTATTCCTGCCACAGGCACACTTAATAAAACTTAGAAAGAATATTAAATTGGTCATGAGATAATTTTATGAAATTATTAAGTTAAAGGACATAATCTTTGGTTAGCTAATTTTCATTTATCTAGTATACCCATATTGTTATGATGATAACCCCATGGGGGTATATATAAGTTATTTGTAAATATTATACATTCTCAATTTATAATGTACTTTATTTATTATTCAACTCTTGTAGGAAGCCGTTTATGAATGTTTCTTCCTGTATGTCATTGAAATTTAATTTCTACTGGAGACAACTCCCTTACGCAGTTTCCTTTGTGTGTTTTGCTTGTAACCGTTATTCTGGTGTCACTTGTGATCGCTTATTGCTCTTTAGGCTAAGATCATGTGTCTAAATTGATTTCTGATTGAGAATTTGACTGACTTTCCTCTTCCTCTTATTACCATGTTCTACTAATTGCTTTTTCTGCTTTTTTTATTTAATTTTTTTCCTTTTACATACCAACCCCTGTTCCACCTCCCTTCTCTTCTCCCTCCCCCCCCAATCCCATTTCACCCCATCCCCTCCTCATGTAAAGCCTCTCTTGGGTAGTCAACACAGGCTGGCATACCAAGTTGGGGCCTGATTTAGCCCTTTTTTGCATCAAGGCTGAGTAAGGCATTGCACCATAGGGAATGGGCTCTAAAAAGCCAGTTTGTGTACCCAAGATAAGTCCTGGCCCCATTACCAGGGGACCCACAAACATATCAAGCCAGGGAACTTTTACCCACATTCAGAGGGCCTAGTTTGGTTCCATGCAGGCTCTGCAGCTTTCTGTTCAGAGTCCCTGAGCTTCCATTAGCCTAGGTCAGCGATCTCTGTGGTTTGTCCCATCATGACCACCCTTGCTCCTATTAATTACTTTTTATTTTCTCCCACTTTGCATTATGTCACTTTCTTTAACAATTCTAATTTCATTATGGAACTAAAAGAATACTAAAGATAATTCATTTTTCCTATTATAAACAATAACTTTATGGCCCTTTTTTGAAGTATATACCCTTGTATATCTTATCCCAGAGTAAAAGAGATTTATACATTTCACTTTATAAACATCAATATATAGCTTTCCATATTAATATATGGGAAACAATTATCTCCAGATACCAGGAAAATAAATACTAAGAAATACATGCAGGCTTAACACACTAATGAAATACAAAGAATAAATTTGAAAGATATTTAACTAAATATGTCTGAAATTGTTAATATTACAAAGGATATATTATTAACTACATAAATGCATAGAATATGATATTTTATTATCTTAATATTAATGAATTATGAGAGAAGAAGAGGGGTGGAAAAGAAAAGAAAAGAATAGATGGGAAAAGAAAAAAACTGACTCAGATAATAGGGACTGGTTAGTAATAATTTGTGTTGCCTGCTATCCAAGTGAAAGTTCAGATTAGTGTCCCCTGATCTGCTGAGTCCCTCTTACAACATACAATTCTGATTCTCTTTTCTTTGAGCTGCTGTAACATGTAGTTGTGTTTATTAAATAAATATTAAAAACAAAAGTTCTTTTCAAATGTTTACTATTGAATACTCATAAAACAAAAGTTATCAGAAAGATTATGATAATAACTGAATTCTACCATGGTTTTATTTAATCAGTCTGTTCTGTAATTATTTTTTTTCAGGTTTAGGCTCATTGCTTTTTTTGAAAAAATTAAAAATAGTATGAATCTTACATTGGAGAAGACAGATGCTTTTTTTAAACGTCTGATTTTTTATATATTAGTATCATCTAAAAGAATTACAAAATAATCTGAACTACTGTTTGAACAAATTGAGTACAATGGCTTAAAATTTATAGCTATAAAAACCAAACAAAATACATGTAGAGTGAAAAATAGAAAACAAAAATAATTATGATTTAGAATAATCAATTGGAGGCTCAGACTATGGAGGCTTTGTAGGATTATGCTTTCTGAAAGAAGAGTTTTTCATAAGAGTGGAAAATAAAGTATTAGGCAGTTACTCAGCATGAAAATGTTGTCTTACCTTCAAAAAATGAGCATAGTACAATGCAAACAATCTGTAAATAATGTCAGTATACATTTTGTCTATATGTTCCTATCTCTATACTAGTACACTATTCTTTATTGTATCTTTTCTTTATCATTGGTAATTCCATATATTTATACCATGAAATATGATCATATCTAAATCAACTTCCCCCAGTATCCCAACACCATCCCCAACAGATCTTCAACTTTATCTATTTAAGTAACACACATGCGCGCACACACACACACGCACACACACACACACACATATATATTTACATATAGAAAAAGATGTATAATGACATTAAATCCAATTTTTTTCAGTGCAATGTGTTCATTTTGATGTATATAGTACAATGTCTTCCTGCTGAGTAACTTAATATTTTGTTTTCACCTTTATGAAATCATATATATATATATATATATATATATATATATATATATATATACTAATCAATAATTCCAACTATAGCTGCCCCTGTGTGCATGTGTGTGGGTGTGTGGGACCATCCACTGGAGCATAGGAAATCTACAAGTAGAAATAACCTCAAAAGAGAATGATTTTTCCCTCCTCAGCAGCTAAACAGTTTGTAGAGCCAAAGAGTAAATGTGGTCTTTCAAAGGCTTTAATTAAAATCATATTCCAAGGCTAAGGTAGTGGCTCAGCAACTCAAAGCCCTTACTGCTATTGGATGGGACCAGAATTCACAACAGGTATATTTGTTTTTCATGAATGTTACCCACAAATATTGGGTTATTAATAATTTCCCATTTAAAATAACAATAAATTAAAATAAATAAAGTTATAAATTGAGATATGACTGCAATATCAATAGACACATATCTCTCTGTAAAATGCTGTGTGATGGAAAAATTCTGTGAGGTTATTCTTCTGATATGAAATGGATTTATTCTTTACTGGTTGGTATTTCAATAGTGTGTATGATACATACTATCACTAAACTATGATCCTGCAAAGTCTGTTGCTGAGGAGGAAAGAGCTGACATTTGTGTGTGGAAAAGAAATAGGTAAGTGAAATCATAAATGATTTTAGTCTGTGGCATGCTTGAGGCTACTCTAAAGGGCTCATGTGGATTGTACCCAGTTAGAGCTTTGATTGAGTGAGGTCAGTTGAGGTTGCTTGATTCATGTTACTGAATTCAGCAAATGTCTGAATGTAGGAAAATAAATCAGAGAAAGTTTCAAAAAGAACAGACAACTTTTAAAATGAATTGGTGTAGCACTAAGTAGCAAAATTTTACTACGAGACCAAAAAATTCATAGGCAGATTTTAATGATGTACTTTCAAAAATAAATTAAACAATTTAAATTAATGTCAAAAGATTGTTTTGTCAAGTGCATCATTATCACATGAAATGTATAGCAAACTATTGCATATATGTATGATATATGTATGATTCTTTTTGTTTGTTTGACTGTTGGGTTTTTATTTTACTTTAACACTGAAATGTTCTGTATTCTTTATGTTTATATGATACCTTGGACCAGATTATCCACATTTTAAATGCTCAATAATAACATTTTTCCTAATAAACAACCCATTAAGTAGCCAGTGATTAGTCCTTTCCACCATGTCTGAGGCCCTGAAAAAGACTAATTAATAAAACTTTGGTAATCTTGAATCACTGCAACACTTAGCTTCAGTTATCAACATGACACATTTGGAAGCTGAGAATTTTAGCTATGAATTCGACTCCATCAGATTGGCCTGGGGACAAGTCTTTAGGCACATTTTCTTAATTGTTAATTAATGTAGGCGGGTGCAGCCTGCTATGTTAGGTCTGGACTTTATAAAAATAGTTACTGAGCAAGACAGAGAGATCAAGCCAGTAACCAACACTCCTTGGAGGCCTTTGCTCCAGTTCCCACCTTCGTGTTCCTTCCTGAGCTCATGACTGGCTGCACTTGGCAGCAGGCTGTGATCTGGAAGTAAATAGCTCTTCTCTCCTCTGAGTTACTCTTGGTCAATGTTCATCACAGCAACTGAGAAGCAAACTAGAACAAGTTCCCAGGAACGTTTGTTGTATGCATGTAGGGTAGTTGATAGAGATTGTGAAAACAATTTCATTTCTAGAAAAGGGCAGTTTGGGAACAGATAGGGGTATCCAATATAGGACATCAAAATGATGATGGGGAAAACTTGAAATTCATTTTAGTAAGATTTTAGTCATTCTATTACGACCCTTATTTACCAATATATTTGTACAAACCACACTGTTCAAACACCAATCAAGATACAAAGTTATAGTGATTATAAATCCTTCTTTGAAAATTAAGAATATCCACATAAGAAACCAGAAATTATATATTACAATAAATATATAAATAAATAACCATAAAGATATGGTTCTATTAACACCACCACATAGGCATATAGACATAAAAATTTTATTTGAGGATATATTCAAATGTGTGTTACAAAAAGGCTATAAATAATAAAGACAAATTTTGCCAAAACAATACTCCATGAAAAAAAATGTCATGATAAAGCCCCATGTCTATAAATATATATATATATATGTGTGTGTGTGTGTGTGTGTGTGTGTGTGTGTGTGTGTGTGTGTGTCTGAATGAAAGACGTTTAGCTCATCAAAGGCATTATAAAAGAAAAAAATATCTTTTTAAAATAAGTGGTTACTCAGAAATGTAATACTAGCTATTTCTAATTCTTTTATGACTTTTTGTTTGCCCATTTATAAATAGTTCATTTTAATGTCATATTCTCATTGACAAATTAGCATAAGGATTCTATTCATTTCAGTGTCTTTTGTGTTTCCATGAGATGTCAAGGAGAATATCTTTACTTGTTTCTCATACATAATGCATATGTAACAAATGGTAATTTTCTAAGTCTCTAGACCTATGTTAAAAGTTATTTCTATTTGAAGATAAAAGAATATAATTTGATTTAGTATAACATAATGCCATATACACTTTAGAACAATGATTGGTCGTTGTAAGAAATAATACCACAAAACTAACTGGAATGACTGACTTTGTTACCTAGTGCCCTAGATAACCAGCAACTTTCAGTGAGGTTTTCTCAGTGAACGGCTTTGGCAGTTAGAAAACTAAAAACAATTACTAAAGTAGTTGAGAGATCAACCCCCTTCCTCAAAGATATTGGATTTTTTGGCAGATGAATTTGTATACCTCTTCTTTTATTTCCATGAAACTACTCTTATATGACTAGATAAGCAATTGAAATGAGACTGGAAATTTAATTTTACTTTTTCAATTAATGATTGCACAAAATCAAAGATTGAAATAGAAAATCAGCAATGGGACCTTAAGTTCTCCAATATTTTACTTAAGTTTTTCCTCAGTATATCAAAGAATCTTTAGGTATATAATAAACAACATCAAATTTACAATCAAAAACAAAGTGTGATTTGTGTTTTCTTGTCAGAATAAACTCTTTGGCATCTGAGATAGTCTATTTCAATATTTACTTTAACATTATGCTGTCCGTGAAATTTGGACTCCTAAAGAGAAAAGAAAAATGATCATTCCCATAATATTGAGTAAATCCATGGGCTTCAGAGGAAGAAATACTCTGCGGCCCCCAGGATTTATTGTTTTTTTTTTTTCCCCTACAAATATCTTATCAAGAGCAATAGGCATCTGTGATTGTTGGAATGTTTCAGCAATCTGATAATTCTGTGCTTCCCTTAAAAAATGAGAGTTAGGAACTCTACAATAAAGTTTTTTAGAATTTCATATATCTGTATATTTCTATAAATTAAATGTTATGTCACTTCACTTTTACCTTTATTAATAGAAATGAAATTTCAACATGTATGACATTCACTCACGTAATATGTGTTTATCAATTACAAGATTATACTAAGAAAGTTAGGCATCTAGAACTTCCCAGGTACACTATGACTCATATCATGTTTCTTATAAAATTTTGTGCATACCTTTGGGAAATACAAAACCTATGATAATAATAGCCATGTGGTAAAAGTACCTAGGCAGGTTTTACCATGTTAGTCTATATGGTATAATGCTGGTGATCTTTGGTAGAACCCTGTGGGTGAGTTTTTATTTTCAAATTGCCATGGTTTTCATTAAAACCTAGAAAAAATGACATCACATTTTCAGAAAGAATGAAATTGTTTGAAAGAATGAAATCCAAATTGTATATGATCTTCTTCATAATGTGATATAAGACATTAATTTTGTTTTGACACTAGTCAAATCAAAAATCTTTTGTTTTGAAAGAATCCTCAAACTGCCTTTTCAACAGTTTCCTAAGCTTGACAGAGACTATATAAAATAATGTTGGTATAACATTATGCAACATAAGCACAAGATAACATTCAGGCAGCCACACTTCATTTAATTCTTATTAACTTGAAATAGAAGGCTTCTATAAGCCCAAAAGAGCAATCTGCTCTTATTATTTATTCTTATTTTAGCCACAACTGAATTCCATAAATATAATTATACCTATCATGACAATCTAATTTAGGTTTTCACTGATCACGTAATAAGCACACAGTTATGTACCATTCTCTATGAATATGAAGAAATAAATTTTAGCATGATAAATCAGGGTCAACTCAGATTGAATAACAGATATGAGTAAAATAATCAAACTCAGACAGCAGTTAAAAAAAAAAAAAGACAGGTATCCCCGTAGCTTCATATCCTATAAAGTATGCAATGAGACTAGGCAATTGAAGAGATTAGTTAGCATCTAATCCCTTTTCCAATATACTTTTGGATATATGTAGAATGTTCAAAAAGTATGTATGTTCATAGAGAAAGTGCTTGAAATATATCCCAGAATATAATTTCTTGGTACTAATTTTTATGCCTACCTGATTGATTCAAACTGGATTATGTCTTAAAATAAAATTCCCCATAAGGATACTATAGCTACATCCTGCAAATTCATGTTTTAGAAAGTGTCCATAATTCTTTAGTAAAACACTAAACTCACTTCACTGTTAAATTGCATAAGAATAAAATGATCTACAGGCCGTTGCTTTAAAGAAATGACAGAGATGGCCACTATTTAAAGAAGATCTGTATCTTCTGAGAAGCACTGTATATGATAATCACCACACAGAAAGTGTCCATTCAAAGAAATGGCTGCATGGGGAAGAATTATGGATGAAACATGTAGTTATATGCTAAAAATTGAGGTTACTTCAAAGTCAAACACTTTTAACAGAACCCAGTTAATGCAGAAATGAACTGAAAAGCAGCACTAGAGGAAGACACTCTTAGAGAGGGAAAATGAAATACAAGATAGTGGTCTTCTTCTGATATGGGAGGTTCTTACTAGGGTTTGAGGGGAGGTTTCAGGGATGAAAAAGAGAACCATTAAGGTGACAGGCAACAGATTGTAAGAGGAGCAAATCGTAACAAAGTGCAATAAGGTAAATTTTTGAAGTGTTTATATTTAAACATCTTGTTCAGCATAATAACTAAAAATCAATAAGGCAGAAGGAAATCTATGATCACAAATTATGTAGTTTTTATCAATAAAATAAATACAAAGATAAAGGAAAAAGAAACAAAATACCAGAAAGTTAAAGATAACACAGGGTTGTTGATCAATTGATGAATATGTTGAATAAGCCATCAAAATATACTTTATAATATTTGATAATATCCAGTTTGATTAAATTATAAAATACTTACTAATATTAGTAAAATTATTTCACTATAACTTTTTCATTGTTTAAAGCAGGTTGCATGTAGCCCAGTTGTCCTTGAATTGGTTATGTAGGTGAGGATGACCCTAAACTCCTTATTTTTTTATTTCTTTTTCCAAATGGTTAAGATTATAGCCATGTTACATCATTGCTAACATATACATATATACTGGTACATATACTGGAGAAGAATGGAACCAGGGCCTATCTCTTAGCAGTGGGAATTCCCTTGTCTCTGCTGTTTAGGTGTGTGCTGGGGAAAGAACACACAGAGCCTTGTAATAACCCCTTACATGCCGGGCAGTGGTGGCACACACCTTTAATCCCAGCACTTGGTAGGCAGAGGCAGGCAGATCTTTGTGAGTTCAATGCCAACCTGGTCTACAGAGCGAGATCCAGGAAAAGCACAAAGCTACTCAGAGAAAGCCTGTCTTCCAAAACCAAAACAAAACAAAACAAAAAAAACCACAAAAAACAAAAACAAACAAACAACCCCCCCAAAAAAAAACAAAACAACAACAACAACAAAAAACCTCACATATGCTTTGTTAAGGAGTCTGATAAACTACTTGGTTCCCCAGAATTTTAATTTCAATAAAGCTATGCTTCAGTTTTTCACTGGGATCTTAGGAGAAGGTATAGATGTTGCTTATATCTTCCCCTGGGAAGAAAAGAATCTTACCAACACCTTGTGTACTGCAGAATACAGCAAAGTAAGGGATGAACTTGTGAATCGCAATTTGTGTCCCTGGAATGTGGAATGAGACAAATGGCTGAAGGGATGTGTGATGGACATGTATTTTTAGAAGGAATCTTGGCACGGTGATTTGTCCCCATTGGACTGGGAGAGGTAGTGGTAGTGATATGGATAGTATAGTAAGTAGTGAGACATAACTAAGGTTAGGCATCTATATATCCTAGATATATATTATTTTAGCAAATCCCTTAAAAATATCACCAAGCATTGTAATAATGTACTCTTCTCTCACAATTCTTTCTTTTTACACAGATGTTACTATAATTAATTCTGAACATAAATAAACTGAAGGTAGGGATTTAGATGATTTACTCATGACACATAGACTAAGTACTGGAGCCTCCACAAAGAAACAGATAGTTATACATAATATTGTTTAATTTCCAGGATACTGCAAATATAATAATAGTTAAAGCAGCAGAGTACAGACATATGGCTATATGATAACCATATTTCAAAAATAGCTGCCTGATTATATAATTAAAGTGTTACTAAGAGGTACCTGTAATTAGAAATTTATATATTGTAAGTGGCTGAGCAGATTTATGAAAGCAGAGTTTAATAGTTTTAATAGTGACCACCTCTACAGAAAACCTAAAATATTTATGGCCTGTTCTTCTGACAAAAGGCTTCTTGGCCATTGCTCTAGAACTCAAAGAACCACAAAAAATTTCAAATAAAAAAAATGAAAAGCTTATAGAAACCAAATCAAGGAATGTGTCCATTTTCTTAAGAATTGTGTATATGCCCTCTCTCTGCTACCCCAGACACAATCTTCCAGTCTATTCCCTAGTGATGCAGCAGAACACCAGTAACAGTCATCTTTCATCTTACACCAAATCTCATGTAGATACCACATATCATCCCTTCCTAATCTCCCTCCCCTGACTAATCACTGTATGCTAGCCACCAACTCAGGCAGAAACCCCTGCAAAAACCACAGGCCAGGTTTGCCATAAAAGCAGGTAGGATGCCCACAGACCTTCTCCATTTTCTCTCTGTCCCCCCAAACATAATGACCTAGTCTCATACCTAGCACAGCAACAGACTACCCGCTTCAGACTTCCCTCATCTCAGCCTACCTCTCCTATGGATACTACAAACAGATCCCTTCCTAATCTCCCACCCACCACTTTTTGGCTTGTCCAGCAGATACCACTGCTAATGCGTGGACAGCTCCTCCTATGGCCACAGTAGGCTGCAGGCAGACCCAAGCATCTCCTACAGCTCCTGGGATCCAATTCCCTTTTTTACCACCAACCCCCCCCCCTCTGTTTATAGCTGGAAACCTTTCCTATCTGACTCCACCTCAAAAGGATCACAAAACCATCTTTTTTCAACCTCCCTTCTCCCAACTCAACTCAGTTAACCAGCCTCCAATACCAGCATTCTCTGTGAACACACCAACTGAACAAGTCAGGAAATTAGGCAGCCATCACATTTTCTGAAAATTGAGAGAGGAGACAGAAACCAAGGGGAAAAAACTAAAACAAAACAAAAAACAACAAAAACAAAAACACCAAATAAAGACAATTTCAAAAATAAGCACCTAAGCCAATAATCATCCCAAACAATGACGAAGAGACGTCAGCACAAAAACACAATCAACAAAAGCCAGGGCAATATGTCACTGCTAGAGCCAAGGTATCCTACTACAGCAGGCCCTGACTATGCCAACATAGCTAACACACAAGAAAATGACCCTAAAACCAAATATATGAAGATGACAGAGGTCTTTAAAGAGGAAATAAATATTTTTTTTAAAGAAATTCAGGAAAACACATACACACACACACATACACACACACACACACACACAAAACAATTGGAGGAATTAAAATAATTATTTTAAGAAGTCCAGAAAAACACAAGTAAACAATTGAAAGAAATGGATAACTCCTTCAAGAAAATTGAGAAAACACAAACCGTTGAAAGACATGAATAAAACTCTTCAAGTAATAAAGAAATGCCGTGGGATGTTCTTTATGCTGTAAATGTGTTGCTCTGATTGCTTGATAAATAAAAAGCTGATTGGCCAGGAGACAGGAAGGAAGTATAGGTGGGATAAACAGACAAAGAGGATTCTGGGAAGAGGGAGGCTGAGTCAGGAGACACCATCCCCCTGTCCAGGGAGCAGCATTACACAGGTAAAGACACAGAAAATGTGGCAACATATAGATTAACAGAAATGGGCTGAGTTTAAATATAAGAGCTAGTCAGTGGAAAGCCTGAGCTAATGACCAAGCAGTTTTAATAAATATAAGTCTCTGTGTGTTTACTTTGGAGACGCAAGTAGGAGAGCTTTGTCCCAACCACCTGCCTGTCAGGACAGAGGAAAACTTTGACTACAAATGGGACAAGAACAAGAAGTTCCCTCACCACCTAATAATCAAAACACTAACAATACACAACATAGAACAAAATGAAAAGCTCCCAATGAAAAAGACCAATTAACATAAAGGCAGACATATTGATATTGTATTTGATGTCTCAACAGAGATGCTAAAATCCAGAAGGGCCAGGATAGATGTGTTGCAGACTGTAATAGACCACAAATGACTGCTGAAACTATTATATCCAGAAACATTTTCAATCACCATATACGGAGAGAATAAGGTATTCCATGATAAAGTTAAATTTAAGCAATATTTATCTACAAATGCAGCCTTACTGAAGGTGCTAAAAGAAGAAGTCCAACCAAAGTATGTGAACATAGGGAATAAATAATTTCACTCCAGCAAAATCAAAATAAGAAAACACACACACACACACACACACACACACACACACACACACACACTCACGTGTGTACACGCCCCATGACCAACAACAAAATATCAGGAATTAACAACCATTGATATCTCTCAATATCAATGGTCTCAATTCCCTCAATAAAAAGACGTAGACAAACAAAATCAATGGGAAAATATGATCCATTTTTCTGCTGCATCTGAGAAATACACCTCAACATCAAATACAGACATTACCTCAGAGTTAAGGGTAGAAAAACATTTTCCAAGAAAATAGACCTAACAATCAAGATGGTGTACCCATTCTAATTTCTACCAAAATAGACATTGTACCCAAATTAGTCCAAAGAGATAGGGAAACATAAAATATCCTCATTATCAAAGTAAAATCTACCAAGATGATGTTTCAATTCTTTTTTTGTTTGTTTGTTTTGTTTTGTTTTGTTTTTCAAGACAGGGTTTTTCCGTGTGGTTTTGGAGGTTTGGTGCCTGTCCTGGATCTCATTCTGTAGACCAGGCTGGCCTCAAATTCATAGAGATCCTCCTGGCTTTTCCTCGAAAGTGCTGGGATTAAAGGTACCTCCACCTCCTGGCAATGTTTCAGTTCTTATCTATGCCCCAAACACAAGGGCAACCTCATTTGTAAAAGAAACTCTACTAAAGTTTAGACCACACACAGACCTTCACATATTGATTGTGGGAGACTTCAATTACCCAACTCTTACCAACAGATAAGGTTTTTGTGTGATTCCCCTTCCTTGGACATCATCAGCCTCCATTCCGTGAAGTGGGAGGGAGCAGAAACAAGCGAGCAGTGTTCGAAGGCTTGTGGGGCAATGGAGACAGCTCTCCAGGGAGACATTTTAAATGTTACAGCTATACATTATTCTAGAATGACAGAGGAATATAAAGAGTGGGGACAGTGGCAGATGCGTAAGCTAATTAGCATTAAACAGCATGCTCCTATCATAAAGTTCCTAGTACAAGTTATAGTTACCACATGGGCAGTAGGAAGAAAACTCTATCAAGAAACTATGCCAAGGGTCACACTAGAGATAAATCTAGCATCCAGGCTCATGGACAACTTTCAGATAAGGTCAGGCCACTAGGCCTAGAGACCTTTTCAAAATAATGGGAAGTAGAGAGCAGAAAATGTTCTTGGGGACACAGGCCCCTATATTGTTTGAGCTTGGTGAGAGCTACCAGGCCATGGTAGACTGCAACCTCTGACCAGCACAGTCTCTCATCCTCTTTCCCGGTTTTGTTTTATAATGGGGAGGTGTAATAATAAGCCCGAGGAACTTGTCCTCTGTGTCACAATGTTCCAGGTCCTGGTAGTGAACCATGACCTGATTGGTAGTAATTTTATCAATGATGGTGATCTGTCACTAGAGAAACTGAATAAGGAAAAGGCAAAAGGCAAAAATCAAAGGAAAACAGCATATTCTGAGGACTGATAAATGGCAGGAGCCAGGAAAACAAATGGTTATTGAACCCACTAAATCACTCAACCATCTGGAATCTTGAAAGCTGGTCTTTGCTAAGCTTTCTGAGGGTGTTAACATTAGTTTCAACAACATTTGATTTCTTTATATACAAACTACATTCTTAGGTCGGGAGCTGGTGGTGCATGCCTTTAGTTCCAGCACTCAGGAGGCAGAGGCAGGTGGATCTCAGTGAGTTTGAGGCCAGCCTGACCTACAAATCAAGTTCCAGAACAGCCAGGATTGTTAAACAGAGAAACTTTGTCTTGGGAAAAAAAATTCTTCCACCAATATCAAGTAAGTCCTCCCATGTTCAACAGTTATAAGGACTAGTGTTCTCCTGACTTGGAGCACAATGTGGCAAGAGAGTTCATCTGTCATGGGAGGAGTTCAAGGCTGTTAGTCATTGATGTCATGGCCTGATCAAGTTTGTCTTGAAAGTCTTCAGTCAGATGATGTATCTGGATAGCAGTCATTGTAGTCCCAGCAGATCCAAGGGAGATAGCAAGTTCTAGTCTACTACTAAATGAAAGAATATCTCTCATCTTTATCTCCCTGGAAAGAGTGATGTTAGTGAGACACTGTAGGCTTGTACTGCCTGGAAGTGCAAACTGGATATTTGGACAGCTTGTCAAATATGGGAATATCTGACAAGCAAAAACCAGTGAAAATTTTTGTGGACACAGAGTGAGGGAGAGTGGTATTGACTGGCACAGCTGTCAGCAATGGCCTAGTGCTGGATGTGCAAAAGAAACAGTTAGAGGTGTTAGGGTGAGTAGTGAAAGGGAGAAAGTCAGCAACATATTGAACATACTGCAGCACGAATCTTAAAAGGTCTTATTAATAAAACAAACCCGGAGCCAGGTATTGGGGTGAATGCTGGAAGATCAGAAAGACAGAACAAGCCACAGCTACCTCACCTTGCCGGTTCCTCAGCTGATCCTGTTTCCTCAAACTGGAAGCCTCTGTGTCCTCATCTGAATGGGTCTCAGTTGAACTGCTGCTAAAAACCTAAAAGCTTAATCAGCTCTAGTTCCTCATCCTCACACCTTAATACCTCTCTGCTTCCTGCCATCACTTCCTGGGACTAAAGGCTCTTGTTACACCATGCCTTGCTGTTTCCAGTGTGGCTTTGAACTCACAGAGATCCAGACAGATCTCTGCCTCTGGAATGTTAGGATTAATGGTGTGTGTGCCACTATTTTCTGGCCTCTATGTCTATGTAGTGGCTGTTCTGTTTTTTGACCCCAGATAAGTTTATTAGGTTGCACAATATTTTGGGGAACACAATATCACCACAACATACTTCATGCAGGGTGGACTGAGAATTTCTTCTTAGTTGTGTCTCCTGTTTAAGAATATTTTTATAGGTTAGCATGAACTGGGAGGCCTCCACCAGCTGTTGAGAAATATGAATATCAGCAAAGAGATGTGTAGCATAACCAGTGTGATGTAGTTTTCTCATGAATCCTATCTTTTATCTTTCATTCTAGGGATCATCTATAAGAATGGTAACGATATTTAGGTTTTGAAACAGGAACAGCATCTTTAGTTGGGGCAGTCAAGTGACCAAGTCTCCTGACTTTTGCCCTCATATGTTTCCTGAAGGGAAGAATGCCAGTGGTGGGTGCTGGGTTGAGAATTAGGAGACTGAGCACTGGCAGGACAGGGCTGTAATGTAACAAAGACTGTCATTAAAAAGCAGAGAGGGAAGCTTGAGGGTGAGGCTTATGGGTTGGGCAATGGCCTCCAGGTCATGGATGACCTTTCAGATATTTTGTCATTCGGCAAGGGGTAGCATTTTTCCATTTCTTCTGTCCCTGACAAGTCAGTAAGGGATGGGCCATTTTTGGGGGGGAGCAGTGGAGTGATAGCAGAGATTTCAGGCTAGGACCCAAATGGGCCTCATTTGATCTTCCTGCGGGGGAAAAAAAAACACAAGCAAAATCACTTTTTGTTTTGAGGAGGGGATTGGTTCCCTTTTTTATTTTATCCAGGGGGGAGCATAATCATACCAAGATAAGCTGTTTTTTTGGAGTTTCTCTGTCTATAGAATATATTTAGGGTGGCCAGGGCCATTACCAATTGTCTATTAGAAGTGTAGATGTTTGCTTTTTGTTTTTAAGTTGAGCTTTACAATTTTATGTGGTTTTTCTATGATCCCTTTACCATGGGGATTGTAAGGAATCCCTGTGTGGTGGGCAATCTCCCATTAAGAGTAGGAGGCCTTGAATAGGGAGCTGATAAAAGACCATGGTTAGTGTTTTTAAAAATTTAGGAGAGGGCATGTGAGCTATACTCTGTAACAGCAGGGACTGAGGAACACTGGGAGAACCTGGTAGCAAGGTCTGGCTTTGATATGTTAAATAGGCTCCTAAGTCTTGTCAGTGTGTGTGTGTGTGTGTGTGTGTGTGTGTGTGTGTGTGTATGTATGCATGTTTGGGACAGAAAGTAAAGCTTAAAATTAGCTTAAAAATTTAAAAACTGATCAAAGTGGAGTTTGGTCAGGACCTGCTGTGGGATACACTGGCATCTCCAAGCTGAACAGAACACCGAGTGACAGATACAGCGTGTGCTAGTACAAAAAAAAAAAAAAAAGAAAGAAAGAAAGAAAGAAAGAAAGAAAGAAAGAAAGAAAGAAAGAAAGAAAAAAGAGGTTTCTAGGCTACAGGGTGCCAGATGGAGGCATGGACCTACTGTTTCCCAGAGTCAGTGGTGAGCATGGCTCTCCCAAAGCTTACCACCACCATGTTGGGATCATTAGGTGGGTGGAGCCAGCAGACAAAGCTACTGCCTTGGTTCTAGCCACACAGTTTACCAGTTTAAAATTTCTCTTGGCCAGAAAAGAATTATAGATTCAGAATAAGAGAGATTCAGATGTGATAAACCCTAAACAATTTGCAATGTATGTAAAAATGTATGTAGGCTTGGAAGAGAGAGGAAAAGAAATATAGACAGTTATGTAAAAAAAAGTTTAGGCTCCCGGACTTCCCTTCTGGAAAAGAGCCCTACCGGAAAGGCTCCCCTTCTCCAAGACCCCCGGCAGACCCTGCAATCTCCACACCCTGCCCCCACACCCAACTGCCCGAGACCCTAGCCACTTCCTGAGACTTAGAGACCGGCCCCCAGCTCCCATCCTGCCCCGGACTTCCCATCTGGACAAGAGTTCCCATCCTGCCACGGAGTTCCCATTTGGACAAGAGAGCTCCCATCTGGACGACAGAGAGACTTCCTGATTCTGTCAGCTCTGTCTGAACCAAGTGCACTGATAAGACCAAGACTGAACCACAGGGAGATGGGCAGACATCAAAGCAGAAGTACATACAACAAAATGAAGAGCAATACAGCATCACCAGAACCTAGCCCTCCTCCAACATCTAAACCTGAACATCAAAAATTAGAAGAAGCAGAAGAAAACAGCCTTATGAATAACATCATGAAGAAGGTAGAGGCTTATAGAGGAAAAGGCAAAAAAATGGGAAGAATGCTATAAACAACTAGAGGAAAGTACAAATAAAGTAGAAGAAAACAATAAAGTCCTGGAAGAAAACAATAAAGCCATGAAAGAAAATGATGAAAAAGCAATGAAACAAATGAAAGAAACAGTCCAAGACCTGAAAAGGGAAATAGAAAAAATGAAGAAGACAAAAACTGAGGGAATGTTGGAAATAGAAAATCTGAGTAAAGGAACAGAAATTTCAGATGCAAGTATAACCAACAGAATGCAAGAGATGGAAGAGAGGATCTCTGACATTGAAGATATGGTAGAAGAAATAGATTCATCAGTCAAAGAAAACACTAAAAACAACAAACTCATGATCCAAAATGTCCAAGAAATTTGGGACACCATGAAAAGAACAAACCTATAAATAATAGGGATAGAAGTAGGAGAAGAATACCAACTCAAAGGCACAGAAAATATATTCAACAAGATCATAGAAGAAAACTTTCCCAACTTAAAGAAGGAAATGCCTATGAAGATACAAGAAGCCTATAGAACACCAAACCGACTAGACACCCAAAAAAGTCCCCTCGCCACATAATAATTAAACAACTAAATGTACAGAATAAAGAAAGAATATTAAGAGCAGCTAAGGAAAAAGGCCAAGTGACTTATAAAGGCAAACCCATCAGAATAACACCTGATTTCTCAATGGAGACTCTGAAAGCCAGAAGGACCTGGACAGATGTAATGCAGACACTAAGAGACCATGGATGCCAGCCTAGAGTAATATACCCAGCAAAACTTTCAATCATCATAGACGGAGTGAACAAGACATTCCAAGACAAAGCCAGATTTAAACAATACTTATCCACAAACCCAGCCCTACAGAAAGCACTAGAAGGAAAATTCCAACCTAAGGAAGTCAGATACACCCTCAAAAACATAGGCAATAGATAAAACCACAGCAGTAAACCCCAAGGAAGAGAAGTACACACACACTACCACCAAAAAAAAAAAAAAAAAAAAAAAAAACAGAAATAAACAATCACTGGTCATTAATATCCCTTAATATCAATGGACTTAATTCACCTATAAAAAGACATAGGCTTACAGAATGGATATGAAAGCAGGACCCATCTTTCTGCTGCATACAAGAAACACATCTCAAATTCAAAGATAGACACTACCTAAGAATAAAAGGTTGGGAAAAGACTTTCCAATCAAACAGTCTTAAGAAACAAGCAAGTGTAGCCACCCTGATATCCAGCAAAATAAACTTCAAACTAAAATCAATGAAAAGAGATCAAGAAGGACATTACATACTCATCACAGGAAAGATCCACCAAGATGAAGTTTCAAATCTGAACATTTATGCCCCAAACACAAGGGTACCCACATATGTAAAAGAAACATTACTAAAGCTTAAACCACATATAAAACCCCACACATTAATACTGGGAGACTTCAACACCCCACTTTCACCACTGGACAGATCTCCCAAATAGAAACTTAACAGAGAAATAAAGGACTTAATTGATGTCATGACTCAAATGGACGTAATCGATATCTACCAAACACTCCATCCTAACAATAAAGAATATACCTTCTTCTCAGCACCCCATGGAACCTTCTCTAAAATCGACCACACATACTTGGATACAAAGCAAATCTCAACAGATACAAAACAATTGGAATAACCTCCTGTGTTCTATCAGACCACCATAGTTTAAAGTTAGATTTCAACAACAATAAAAACTACAGAAAACCTACAATGTCATGGAAACTGAATAATGCTAAACTGAATCACCAATGGATTAAGGAAGAAATAAAGAAAGAAATTAAAGACTTCCTAGAGATATATGAAAATGAAGAAACCACATGCCCAAATTTATGGGACACTATGAAAGCAGTGCTAAGAGTGAAATTCATAGCACTAAATGTCCACATAAAGAAGTTGGAGAAATCTCACACTAGTGACTTAACAGCACACCTGAAAGCACTAGAAAAAGAAGGAGCAAAGTCTTCCAGGAAGAATAGATGCCAGGAAATTATCAAAGTGAGAGCTGAAATGAATAAAATAGAAACAAAGAGAACAATACAAAGAATTAATGAAACAAAGAGTTAATTATTTGAGAAAATCAACAAGACAGACAAGCCCTTATCCAAACTAACCAAAAGACAGAGAGAGAGCACCGAAATTAATAAAATCAGAAATGAAAAGGGGCACATAACAACAGACATTGAGGAAATCCAGAGAATCATCAGGTCATACTTCAAAAACCTCTACTCCACAAAACTGGAAAACCTAAATGAAATGGATAATTGTCTGGATAGCTACCACATACCTAAGTTAAATCAAGACCAGATAAACTATTTAAATAGTCCAATAACCCCTATGGAAACAGAAACCATCATTAAAAGTCTCCCAAGCAAAAAAATCCCAGGACCAGATGGTTTCAGTGCAGAATTCTACCAGATTTTCAAAGGAAAGTTAATACCAATACTCTCTAAATTGTTCCACACAATAGAAACAGAAGGAACATTACCAAACTCCTTCTATGAGGCTACAATTACCTTAATTCCTAAGCCAAACAAGGATACAACAAAGAAAGAGAACTACAGACCGATCTCCCTCATGAACATTGAGGCAAAAATACTCAATAAAATACTGGCAAACAGACTCCAAGAACACACTGAAACAATTATTCACCATGATCAAGTAGGCTTCATCCCAGGGATGCAAGGGTGGTTCAACACATGAAAGTCTGTCAATGTAATACACCATATAAACAAACTCAAAGAAAAAATTGATCATCTCACTAGATGCAGAAAAGGCATTTGAAAAAATCCAACACCCCTTCATGATAAAGGTCTTGGAGCGATCAGGAATACAGAGAACATACCTAAACATAATAAAGGCAATTTATAGCAAGCCAACAGCCAACATCAAATTAAATGGAGGGAAACTCAAAGCAATTCCAATAAAATCAGGAATGATTCAAGGCTGTCTGCTCTCCCCATACTTATTCAATATAGTACTTGAAGTTCTAGCCAGAGCAATAAGACAACATAAGGAGATTAAGGGGACACAAATTGGAAAGGAAGAAGTCAAGCTTTCCCTATTTGCAGATGACATGATAGTATACTTGAGTGACCCCAAAGATTCAACCAAGGAACTGATACAGCTTATAAACACCTTCAGCAACATAGCAGGATACAAGATCAACTCAAAAAAATCACTAGCCCTCCTATATACAATTGACAAAGAGGCTGAGAAGGAAATCAGAGATATATCACCCTATACAATAGCCACAAATGACATAAAATACCTTGGGGTAACACTAACCAAGCAAGTGAAGGACCTAAATGACAAGAACTTTAAGTCCCTGAAAAAAGAAATTGAAGAAGATGTCAGAAAATGGAAAGATCTCCCATGCTCATGGATAAGCAGGACTAATATAGTAAAAATGGCAATTTTACCAAAAGCAATCTACAGATTCAATGCAATCCCCATCAAAATACCAAAACAATTCTTCCCAGACCTGGAAAAAATAATACTCAACTTCATATGGAAAAACAAAAAACCCAGGATAGCCAAAGGAATCCTGTACAATAGCACAACCTCTGGAGGCATCACGATCCCTGACTTCAAGCTCTAGTATAGAGCTTCAGTAAGGCTGGAGGGATAGCTCAGCCATTAAAGGCTAGGCTCACAACCAAAATAGAGCTACAGTAATAAAAACAGCTTGGTACTGGTATAAAAACCGACATGTGGACCAATGGAATCAAATTAAAGACCCTGACATTAGGACTTCCCTTCTGAAGCACAGGTGAGTGCCCTAGCTTGCCCCCGACCCCATCCCTGGGCACCAGCCACTCCGGGGAAGACCTGCCCAACTTGGGCCCAGGTTCTGGACCCCGGGCAGGTGCCCTTCTACCCCAACCGGGAAGGATCCCCTTCTCCAAGACCCCTGGCAGACCCTGCAGTCTCCACGCCCTGCCCCCACGCCCATCTGCCTGAGCCCCAAGCCTCTTCCTGAGACTTAGAGGCCGGCCCCCAGCTCCCATCTTGCCCAGGACTTCCCTTCTGAAGCACAGGTGAGTGCCCTAGCTTGCCCCCGACCCCATCCCTGGGCACCAGCCACTCCGGGGAAGACCTGCCCAACTTGGGCCCAGGTTCTGGACCCCGGGCAGGTGCCCTTCTACCCCAACCGGGAAGGATCCCCTTCTCCAAGACCCTTGGCAGACCCTGCAGTCTCCACGCCCTGCCCCCACGCCCATCTGCCTGAGCCCCAAGCCTCTTCCTGAGACTTAGAGGCCGGCCCCCAGCTCCCATCTTGCCCAGGACTTCCCTTCTGAAGCACAGGTGAGTGCCCTAGCTTGCCCACGACCCAATCCCTGGGCACCAGCCACTCCGGGGAAGACCTGCCCAACTTGGGCCCAGGTTCTGGACCCCGGGCAGGTGCCCTTCTACCCCAACCGGGAAGGATCCCCTTCTCCAAGACCCCTGGCAGACCCTGCAGTCTCCACGCCCTGCCCCCACGCCCATCTGCCTGAGCCCCAAGCCTCTTCCTGAGACTTAGAGGCCAGCCCCCAGCTCCCATCTTCCCCCGGACTTCCCTTCTGAAGCACAGGTGAGTGCCCTAGCTTGCCCCCGACCCCATCCCTGGGCACCAGCCAATCCGGGGAAGACCTGCCCAACTTGGGCCCAGGTTCTGCTCCCCGGGCAGGTGCCCTTCTAGCCCCACTGGGAAGGATCCCCCTCTCCAAGACCCCTGGCAGACCCTGCAGTCTCCACGCCCTGCCCCCACGCCCATCCGCCTGAGCCCCAAGCCTCTGCCTGAGACTTAGAGGCCAGGCCCCCCAGCTCCCATCTTGCCCAGGACTTCCCTTCTGAAGCACAGGTGAGTGCCCTAGCTTGCCCCCTACCCCATCCCTGGGCACCAGCCACTCCGGGGAAGACCTGCCCAACTTGGCCCCAGGTTCTGCTCCCCGGGCAGGTGCCCTTCTAGCCCCACCGGGAAGGATCTCCTTCTCCAAGACCCCTGGCAGACCCTGCAGTCTCCACGCCCTGCCCCCACGCCCATTCGCCTGAGCCCCAAGCCTCTTCTTGAGACTTAGAGGCTGGCCCCCAGCTCCCATCTTGCCGTGGATTTCCCATCTGGAGGAGAGAGAGAGAGAGAGAGAGAGAGAGAGAGAGAGAGGAGAGCACCCATCCTCCCCCGGACTTCCCTTCTGAACAAGAGCTTCCATCCTGCCCCGGACTTCCAATTTGGACAAGAGAGCTCCCATCTGGACAAGAGAGAGAGACTTCCTGAATCTGTCAGCTCTGAACCAAGTGTGCGGATAAGGCCAGGAACGAACCACAAGGAGATGGGCAGACGTCAAGGCAGAAACACATACAACAAAATGAATAGTAATACACCATCACCAGGCCCTAGCCCTCCTCCAACACCTAGACCTGAACATCAGAAATTGGAAGAAGCAGAAGAAAATAGCCTTATGAATGTCATCATGAAGAAGCTAGAGGCTCGTGTAGAGGAAAAGACAAAAAAATGTGAAGAACGCTGTAAACAACTAGAGGAAAGGGCAAACAAATTAGAAGAAATCAATAAAGTCCTGGAAGAGAACAATAAAATACTGAAAGAAAATCAAGAAAAATCAATGAAACAAATGAAGGAAACAGTCCAAGACCTGAAAAAGGAAATAGAAAAAATGAAGAAGACACAAACAGAGGGAATGCTGGAAATAGAAAATCTGAGAAAACGATTGGGAACTTCAGATGCAAGTATAATCAACAGAATGCAAGAGATGGAAGAGAGGATCTCTAGCGTTGAAGATACAATAGAAGAAATAGATTCATCAGTCAAAGAAAACACTAAAGTCAACAAAGTCATGAACCAAAATGTCCAAGAAATTTGGGACACCATGAAAAGACCAAACCTACGAATAATAGGGGTAGAAGAAGGAGAAGAATACCAACTCAAGGGCACAGAAAATATATTCAACAAGATCATAGAAGAAAACTTTCCCAACTTAAAGAAGGAAATGCCTATGAAGATACAGGAAGCCTATAGAACACCAAACAGACTAGACCCCCAGAAAAAGTCCCCTCGCCACATAATAATTAAACAATTAAACGTACAGAATAAAGAAAGAATATTAAGAGCAGCAAAGGAAAAAGGCCAAGTGACATATAAAGGCAAACCTATCAGAATAACACCCGATTTCTCAATGGAGACTTTGAAAGCCAGAAGGTCCTGGACAGATGTAATGCAGACATTAAGAGACCATGGATGTCAGCCTAGACTAATATACCCAGCAAAACTTTCAATCGTCATAGATGGAGTGAACAAGACATTCCATGACAAAGCCAGATTTAAACAATATTTATCCACAAACCCAGCCCTACAGAAAGCACTAGAAGGAAAATTCCAACCTAAGGAAGTCAGATACAACCTCGAAAACACAGGCAATAGATAAAGCCACAGCAGTAGACCCCAACGAAGAAAAGTACACACACATCACCACCAAAAAATAACAGGAATGAACAATCACTGGACATTAATATCCCTCAATATCAATGGACTTAATTCACCTATAAAAAGACATAGGCTTACAGAATGGATACGAAAGCAGGACCCATCTTTCTGCTGCATACAAGAAACACATCTCAAATTCAAAGATAGACACTACCTAAAAATAAAAGGCTGGGAAAAGACTTTCCAATCAAACGGTCTTAAGAAACAAGCGGGTGTAGCCATCCTGATATCCAGCAAAATAGACTTCAAACTAAAATCAATCAAAAGAGATCAAGAAGGGCATTACATACTCATCACAGGAAAGATCCACCAAGATGAAGTCTCAATTCTGAACATTTATGCCCCAAACACAAGGGCACCCACATATGTAAAAGAAACATCTACAGAACATTCTATCCTAACAAAAAAGAATATACCTTCTTCTCAGCACCCCATGGAACCTTCTGTAAAATCGACCACATACTTGGCCACAAAACAAATCTAAACAGATACAAAACAATTGGAATAACCTCCTGTGTTCTATCAAACCACCATGGTCTAAAGTTGGATTTCGACAACAACAAAAACTACAGAAAACCTACAATCTTACGGAAACTGAATAATACCCAACTGAATCACCAATGGGTTAAGGAAGAAATAAAGAAAGAAATTAAAGACTTCCTAGAGATCAACAAAAATGAAGACACCACATATCCAAACATATGGGATGCTATGAAAGCAGTACTAAGAGGGAAATTCAGAGCACTAAATGCCCATATAAATAAGCTGGAGAAATCTCACACTAGTGACTTAGCAGCACACCTGAAAGTTCTAGAACAAGAAGAAGCAAAGTCTCCCAGGAAAAATAGATGCCAGGAAATTATCAAAGTGAGAGCTGAAATCAATAAAATAGAAACAAAGAGAACAATACAAAAAATTGATGAAACAAAGAGTTGATTCTTTGAGAAAATCAACAAGATAGACAAGCCCTTATCCAAACTAACCAAAAGACAGAGAGAGAGCATCCAAATCAACAAAATCAGAAGTGAAAAGGGGGACATAACAACAGACATTGAGGAAATCCAGAGAATCATCAGGTCATACTTCAAAAACCTCTATTCCACAAAACTGGAAAACCTAAAAGAAATGGATAATTTTCTGGATAGGTACCACATACCTAAATTAAATCAAGACCAGATAAACTATTTAAATAGTCCAATAACCCCTAACGAAATAGAAACAGTCATTAAAAGTCTCCCAACCAAAAAAAGCCCAGGACCAGATGGTTTCAGTGCAGAATTCTACCAGATCTTCAAAGAAGAGTTAATACCAATACTCTCTAAATTGTTCCACACAATAGAAACAGAAGGAACATTACCAAACGCCTTCTATGAGGCTACAATTAGCCTGATTCCTAAACCAAACAAGCATACAACAAAGAAAGAGAACTACAGACCGATCTCCCTCATGAACATTGATGCAAAAATACTCAATAAAATACTGGCAAACAGACTCCAAGAACACATCAAAACAATTATCCACCATGATCAAGTAGGATTCATTCCAGGGATGCAAGGATGGTTCAACATACGAAAGTCTGTCAATGTGATACACCATATAAACAAACTCAAAGAAAAAACCCACATGATCATCTCACTAGATGATGAAAAGGCATTTGACAAAATCCAACACCCCTTCATGATAAAGGTCTTGGAGCGATCAGCAATACAGGGAACATACCTAAATATAAAAAAAGGCAATTTACAGCAAGCCAACAGCCAACATCAAATTAAATGGAGAGAAACTCAAAGCAATTCCACTAAAATCAGGAACGAGGCAACGCTGTCCGCTCTCCCCATACTTATTCAATATAGTACTTGAAGTTCTAGCCACAGCCATAAGACAACATAAGGAGATTAAGGGGATACAAATTGGAAAGGAAGAAGTCAAACTTTCCCTATTTGCAGATGACATGATAGTATACTTGAGCAACCCCAAAGATTCCACCAAGGAACTGATACAGCTTATAAACACCTTCAGCAACATAGCAGGATACAAGATCAAATCAAAAAAATCAGTAGCCGTCCTATATACAATGGACAAAGAAGCAGAGAAGGAAATCAGAGATACATCACCCTTTACTATAGCCACAAATGACATAAAATACCTTGGGGTAACACTAACCAAGCAAGTGAAGGACCTATATGACAAGAACTTTAAGTCCCTGAAAAAAGAAATTGAAGAAGATGTCAGGAAATGGAAAGATCTCCCATGCTCATGGATAGGCAGGACTAACATAGTAAAAATGGCAATCTTACCAAAAGCAATCTACAGATTCAATGCAATCCCCATCAAAATACCAACACAATTTATCACAGACCTGTAAAGAATAATATTCATCTTCATATGGAAAAACAAAAAACCCAGGATAGCCAAAAGAATCCTGTACAATAACACAAACTCTGGAGGCATCACGATCCCTGACTTCAAGCTCTACTATAGAGCTACAGTAATAAAAACAGCTTGGTACTGCCATAAAAACCGACACGTGGACCAATGGAATCTAATTGAAGACCCTGATATTAATCCGCACACCTATGAACAAATAATTTTTGACAAAGAAGCCAAAAGTGCACAATGGATAAAAGAAAGCATCTTCAACAAATGGTGCTGGCAAAACTGGATATCAACATGTAGAAGGCTGCAAATAGATCCATATCTATCACTGTGAACAAAACTTAAGTCGAAGTGGATCAAGGACCTCAACATAAATCCAGCTACTCTGAACCTGCTAGAAGAGAAAATAGGAAGTAGTCTTGATCGCATTGGCATAGGAGACCACTTCCTAAATAGAACACCAGTAGCACAGACACTGAGAGAAACAATCAATCAATGGGACCTCTTGAAACTGAGAAGCTTTTGTAGAGCAAAGGATACAATCAACAAGGCAAAGCGACAGCCTACAGAATGGGAAAAGATCTTCACCAGCCCCACATCTGACAGAGGACTGATATCCAGAATATATAAGGAACTCAAGAAATTAGACATCAAAATGCCCAACAGTCCAATTAAGAAATGGGCTATAGAACTAAACAGAGAATTCTCAACAGAGGAAGCTCAAATGTCTGAAAGACATTTAAGGAATTGCTCAACATCCCTAATCATCAGGGAAATGCAAATCAAAACGACTCTGAGATACCACCTTAAGCCTGTCAGAATGGCTAAGATCAAAAACACTGAAGACACCTTATGCTGGAGAGGATGTGGAGCTAGGGGAACTCTCCTCCACTGCTGGTGGGAATGCAAGCTTGTACAACCATTTTGGAAATCAATATGGTACTTTCTTAGAAAATTGGGAATCCATCTCCCCCAAGATCCAGCTATACCACTCTTGAACATATACCCAAGGATTGCTCAACCACACCACAAGAGCACTTGTTCAGCTATGTTCATATCAGCATTGTTTGTAATAGCCAGAACATGGAAACAACCTAGATGCCCTTCAACTGAAGAATGGATAAATAAAATGTGGTACATATACACAATGGAATACTACTCAGCAGAGAAAAACAATGACATCATGAGGTTTGCAGACAAATGGATGGATCTAGAAAAAATAATCCTGAGTGAGATATCCCAGACTCAGAAAGACAAACATGGTATGTACTCACTCATAGCAGGATACTAGATGTGGAACAAGGATGACTGGACTGCTACTCATATCACCAGGGAGGCTATTTGGAAAACAGGACCCCAAGAAAGACACGGGGATCGCCCAATGACAGAGAAATGGAATGAGATCTACATGAACAGACTGGACATGAATGGGGGTAGTGAAGGGCGAGGGTCGAGGGAAAGAGAGCTTGGGGGAGCGGGAGATCCCAGCTGGACCAACAATAGAGAGGGAGAACAAGGAATAGGAGACCATGGTAAATGAAGGCCACATGAGAATAGGAAGAAGCAAAGTGCTAGAGAGGCCCACAGAAATCCACAAAGATACCCCCACAACAGACTGATGGCAATGGTTGAGAGACAGTCCGAACTGACCTACTCTGGTGATGGGATGGCCAAACACCCTAATTGTGGTGCTAGAAACCTCATCCAACTACTGAGGGATCTGGATGCAGAGATCCATGACTAGGCCCCTGGTGGATCTCTGGGAGTCCAATTAGCGAGAATGAGGAGGGTTTATATGAGTGAGAATTGTTGAGACCAAGGTCGGATAAAGCACAGAGAATAATAGCCAAAAGAATGGAAACACATGAAATATGAACCAATGGCTGAGGGGTCACCAACTGGATCAGGCCCTCTGAGTGGGTGAGACAGTTGATTGGCCTGATCTGTTTGGGAGGCATCCAGGCAGTGGGATCAGGTCCTGTGTTCATTGCATGAGTTGGCTGTTTGAAACCTGGGGCCTATGCAGGGTTCTTTGGCTCGGCCTGGGAGGAGGGGCCTGGACCTACCTGGACTGAGTCTACCAGGTTGGTCTCAGTCTGTGGGGAAGGCTTTGCCCTGGAGGAGATGGGAATGAGGGGTGGGCTGGGGGAAAGGTGAGGGGGGCGGGAGGGGGGAGAACAAGGGAATCTGTGACTGATATGTAGAACTGAATTGTACTGCAAAATAAAAATTAAAAAAAAAGAAAAAAAAAGAACACACTCCTAGTATTAGCTTATGGAGGCCATTTTCATTCAGACCACCACATTCTACTCCTTTTAGCCATATCATAAAGCAGAAATGAATTCAATGTAACTTCAAAAGTCTTCATAGTCTATCAGTCTCAACACTGATTAAAAATCCAAATTCTAAAGTGTTATCAGAGATTCATGGCTATCTCTTAACTGCAATCTACTATAAAAGCAAAAGCAAAAAGCAAATCATATACTTCCAACACATAACAGCACAGGATGAACATTACCATTCTACAAGGGAGGAAAGGGGCCATAATGAGGAAATATTGGACTGAAATAAGGTGGAAAACCACCTAGACAAACTCCTAACTCTGCATGTCCCATGTCTGATGTCTGAGGACTCTTCAGATCTCCCATCCATTCACTTTGTTGATTGCAACATACTTCTTTTTGAGGGCTGTTTCCACTCCCCGTGAGCAGCTTTGCTCAGTAGATAAACCACAAGTATGCTACCTGCAACATCTTGGGGTCTCCAGTGTAACCCTGGCTTCATATTCATAGATTCATGCAAAAGCATTACTGGACTACCATGCAGAACCATCCCTCTCAAGTGCTTGGCCTTGTTTGTTCTCCATTGTGGAGGGAGAGTTGATAAATTTTGCTAGTATCTTTGACTCTAAAGCCAGAAAAACATGGCTGAAGCTCCCAAGATCTGCTTGAATAGTTTTGAATCTGGCTCCCTTGTTCAAAAACATTTTCAATAGCTTTCTACTTTCTGTAATTTCTTTCTTTGCCTAAGCTTGGCTGTCCTGGAATCTTTTCTTTCACCAAGCTCATGTCAGGGATCTTCCTGACTTTGCCTTCCAAGTTCTGGTGTTAAAACTGTGCACAACCACACTTGGCTCTAAACTTTTTAAAATTCCTTTTCACGAATTTGAAGCATAGGTGGGTGGTATCTTGCTGTGCAGTCACCACTCCCTTTATTACATTTAACATCAGGCTTTTATTTAATCTGTTTACATTCCCAGGGGCCCCTTTCTCCTCAAACTGTACATTTTGTATTTTTCATTGCTCAGCTTGCTTCTTTTCATTCTAGAGTTACATAAGAGTGGCTACTAATAGCCAAAACACATACTCAAATAGGGTGTTTTCAAATCTCCTCTGCCACATTTGTTAATTCCTTACTCTTCAATTTATCCTCAGGTAGAAGTTTTGGCCAAGAGCAAAAAAAAAAAAAAAAAAAAAAAACAACCAGCCCCTTTCTTCACTTAAAATTTCACAAGGTTGTTTGTTCTCTAGGAAGCATCCATTCTTTTTCTCTGAAGCCACTTGACCCAGTCCCCCACAATTCCAATCATCTGCAGCACCAAAGTCTTTCATGACCCTGCTAGAATGGCCTATTAAGCTCCTTTTAAAGAATTCAACTGCTTTACTTTCTCAAAGTCCCCAAATCCATGTTGCTCCAAATAAAAGCAAGGAGAGGCCTATCACAGCCATATCATAGTCCCTGGTACCAACATGAGTCTTAGTTCAGGTTTTTGTTTCTGTGAATAAAAACCATGACTACAAGAACTCCTACAAATGAAAACATTTAATTGGGGCTGGATTAAAGTTAAGAGATTTAATTTATCATGTTCATGGCAGGAAGCATTGCAGCAGACAAGCAGACATGGTGCTAAAGTGGTAGCTGAGAGTTCTACCACCGTATCAGCAGGTAGCACGAAGAGAAAGAACATGGTTTTCTGGCTTAAGCACTTGAAACTTCAAAACCCATCCACAGTGACACTTCCTCCAACAAGGCCATACCTATTCCAGCAAGGCCACATCTCCTAATAGTGCCACATGCTACAGTACAGTGAAATGGGCCAAGGAAAAAACAATCTATCCTTAACTAGACTTGAAACTTAGGACAAGGAAAAACACCCTGACTCTAAGTGGACCCCAGAACCAGGGTTTGAAATCCCACTAAATCCTAAAATTTCCCCAGAGTCAAGCTGCAGAATCTCATCAATCCCTGAGCAAAGAATCTCACCAGTACCTGAGATCCTTGAGCACTAAATTCCACCAATTCCTGGGCATAGAATCCCAGCAATCCATGAGCTTACTCCAGATTCAGGCTAGAAAAACCTACCAATCCCAAGCAGCCCTGGAGAGCTTCTCCAGCCCTCTACCACTGACACCAAGAAACTCTGCATATACTCTGTACCCTGACGGTTTGCTGCTGTTTCTCAATATACAGCCAGTAACCCTCCTAGATTTTTCCTTCCCAACAATCTCTTGAATGTGGTTTTTTGTATAGTATGACATTTTTGCCACAGCAGAGCCCAGCTGTAACAACTTTGCTGGAACTGAACAGAACTGTAACGCTTTCACTGGGGAAACCTTCCCTTTAGGAGTAGAGTTGTTACATTCAGGGAACCTGAGCAGAGTTGTTATTACTTTTTGCTGCTGAAAATTTCCCCTGACAGCACAAAGCTGTATCACTTCACCAGACTTGAGCAGAGTTATAACATTTCTCTGGAGCAGAGCAGAGCTAGAGCAACTTCCCTGGGTAAGTCCTCCCCCCAAATGATTCAGAGTTGTTACATTTGCATTGTGACAAACCATATCCTGGAGCAGAGCTGTAAACAGCTCTGCCTTCACCATTCCCTCTCCTGTTTCAACAGGATGTCTTCAGTGGCTCTTCTCTCCAGTGCTTGTACCATTTGCATTGATAATTCTCAGGCCATGAACTTAATTGGAACATCTGGCTTCTTATATATCTAGTATAAAATGATAGATCAAGGATTTATCTTTTAGAATTGGAAGATGTAAGTACTGTGAATATTCCTTAGCCTGATTGTTATCTATCTTTCAAGTACAGTGACTATTAAGAAGTTGTGAAGGATTTGGAGGGGGAAAGAATATGATCAAAACATATTGTATGGAAATGATTAGTTGAAATTTTGATAAAGTACTTCCCTGAAATTCTGAGTTGAGAATGTATGTTTCCAAATCTTTTGGCAGCCTTAGTGTGTGTGTGTGTGTGTGTGTGTGTGTGTGTGTGTGTGTGTGTAGGCTGTAGTAGTACATGTTTGTTCTTATATTGAGATTGCACTGGAATATCAACAAAGACACATTATCTCCCAGATGCATATTCCATTTTTATATAGAAACAATAGCCATAGTAAACATAAAGCCAAAATATTTGTTGATCTTCTGTGAAGGAATAGGTTATATTTATATAATGAAATAATCTTGAACAATGCAAAAGAACAAATAAGAAATATGTACAAACACTAATTAAGTTGTAAAAGCATTTGTTATATGAATGAACCTAAATGAGAAAAAGAAACTTAAACTTTTCCAATAAGCTTATAACCAATAATCCAACTTAGTTTTTCTTCTCCTTAACCACTAGTTCAATACCAGATATTGACTTTGTGTGGAGTAGCATATCTCTTCAAAAATGCATGTTTGGATTTGGAAGTTTTAATTATATTTTATGTATGTGTATGGGATTGCATGATTTTATGGACACTGTAAGTCTGCAGAAGCCAAAAAAGAACATGAGATCTCTCAGAACTGGAGTTGCAGGCAGTTGTGACCCACATAATAGGAATGTTGGGATCTGAATCCAGGTTATCTTCAAGAGCATGCATGCTTTTAAACACTTAGCCATTTCCCAAGCCCACGCTTGATTTTAACGAATTAATTTTCTTTTTCATTTATTTTTTGAGACATTCATGTCTAAATGTATCATGTTTTAGAAAATTTTATTCATCTTCTCAAACCTCTTCAATTACTACTACTTTATTCATCTCAAGTTTATGTACTGTTTTAAACCATTTACCATGTCAGTGCTATCATATAGCACAAATCCTAATTGGTCCTATAATAGTAAAACAAACAAACAAACAAACAGAGACAGATGTTGGGATAAATGCTCAAAGATCAGAGAGAAAAAAGGAACAAACCACCACCACCTCTCACCTCACCATATCCTCAGCTGAAAAGCTTGAACTCCTGTCTCCTCCCACTTTATATTCCTTTCTCTGACCAACCATATCACCTCCTTCCTCTACCTCCCAAGTGCTGGGATTAAAGGTATGTGCCACCACTACCTGGCCTTTATGGCTATATAGTGGCTGGTTTTGCCCTCTGATCTTGACAAGCTTTATTAGAGCACACACAAAATATCACCACATTTCCCCCTTTTTGTCTAAAATTTAATAAAAGATTATAACAAATATAAGAAAAACTATGTACAATAAGTACAATAATTCTATAATATATACAGGCACTAATTACATCAATAATGTTTATTCCATTAACATTTGACAAATTCAGAGAAAATATACTATTATTTATCCTATTTGGTGAGTCCAAATTCTTATACCTAATTAACTTTCTTTCCTAACTTGCATTCCTAGCCAAAACTATCTTTTGATGTCTCTTAATCTTAAACAGTTTTCACCTGTTTACTGAGATTCTTTTCTTTGTCTAATAAACAAGGAAAATATAAATATATAAATATCTAGTCTTCAGCTACCTCAGAGACCTGAGAAGGAAATAATATTACCTGTGTAAAAAGGAAGTGCAAGCAAGTGACTTCCAAAAAAAAACTGTGAGAAATGACAGACTAGCTGTCTGGACAGTCACCCAAGGTTCCCCTTCGACTTTGGGGCATCCATTTTCAACCTACAGGCCTAAAATATCTGACATACTTATTTATGAGGCAGGCTTTTCTGAAGGACTGTCCTACTTTGTCTTGGCAAAGTTTGGCAGTCACTTTCTTTTGTGCCCTACTTGTCCACTTTGGACAGCATACTGTCAGCAGTCAAGGCAAGAACATTTTTTTTGCCAAGTGGTTAACTTTTGCAACAAAGAAAGTAAGCTCCATATGAAGTTTCTTTGATGTCCATCATCTTCTCTGACATGGATTGATACTGCCATGAGCAGACATGTCTCAATGTCATAAAAAATAGAACCTGTGTTATAAAAACATCTTAAATGCCAAATACTGTACATCTCTGTAGTGTTTGAAGATGATCTGTGACTCTAAAATATATCTCTGTTTGGAATTGAAAATACATTTAATATGACTTATTGTTCGATTATAATAGGTGACTAATTTCTAACCTGAATTTCTTTAGTATCCTAATGAACTATGACTTTTAAGGACTAGAAATTTGCAATACATCATTAAATAAATTGTATAGGTATATTACCTTGAAAAATACAGGAAATGTATGTACAGAATATTCTAAAAAATTATCTAAATTTTGTATAAATATACAAAGATTCATATCAATGTAAATTATTTAAAACAAGTAGTTACTTTTTAAAAAGTAGATTCAATAATCTACCCTTTTGTCCTATCACATCTCTAGTCCTCTGTTTTTCTTTTCAGAGTAGATTCAGTATTCTACATTTATCCTATCATTTCTATAACCCCTATTTTCTTTTTCTCTTTTTTTTCAAAAACAAAAACCCTGAATCTAATCTCCTTTGTTCAGCTTCTTTCCTGACCATAACCAATAACAACTTTAACCAACCACCATGAACTATGACAAATTTCCATAACTCATTGAAAGACCAACCCTCCCACCCCAATTATTATAAATATGGGTATCAAGTTGTTAAGTTTACTCCCTGCTGTCTGGGGGTAATAGCACTTTTAGGAGATCCTGAAAAGAAAAATATGGATTAATTTTAAAGTCCTAGGAGAGGTAGTTGCATTATTAGTTGTCTAGTCTCTGTGTAATGGGAAAGAGCAGGGCTTGTCTCAAGTCCTGTCTAGAATAGTCTGTGAGGCTAGATCATATCAGCTAGCCACCTCAAAATTACTCAGAGAAGTTTCTATTCTAAAGCTGGTCTTTGGGTTGTGTTTGTCAGCTTAGTAGCATTATCATAGCCCATGTGGAATCATCTTTGTGGAGCCCGTCCATCCTTTTGAAGACTTCAAAAGCCATTGTTAGCCATGGTCATGGTTCATTACAGAAAATGTAAACATTTAAATGTCATAAGCAGAAGATCTTGAAGAGCTTAAATGATCAATATTTGTTATGTACATTCAGAGTACAGAAACTTAATTCCTAGCTACTTGATAGAGGCTCAAACCTAAAGTCATATACAGAAAGCTAGTTGAAGCCTTTTTCTAGAATTAGTTAGTATTCTATATGACCATTAATACCATGACAAAGAGTTTAAATTATATACATATATATGTGTGTGTGTGTGTACATATATATATACTTTATTATATTACATACTATTAATATTTAATATATACTGTTAATATATATTAATAAGTGTAGAGATAATATTTTTGCCTTAAGAAAAGTTTTAATGAGTCAAAATAAACCCAAGCATTATGAGATTATTAGCAATAAAATGGTCTCTAGTTTTGGTTTTACTACTGTACCATATCTTCTGACATAAGACAAAGATTGTCAGTTTTTCTTTAACAAGCATGCATAGGTGTAGACGTAATGGTCTTATTAAATAAGAGACACAGAGCCAAATGCAGAGTTAAAAGCCCAAGAGGTCAGAGCAGTAGCTAAGAGCTAAGACTAAAACCCTTTCTTACCCCTCACTGCCACTGCCATCCTTCCTCTCCAAAAGAGATCTACTTCCTGTGTATCTTATCTTTTTATTGACTTTCTGTTCTGCCTTCTTATTGATTGTAAACCCAACCACGTGACCTCCTCATCACTGCCTGTCTGTACAGACCTCTAGGTCTTCTATGGTTGGTATTGAGATTAAAGGAATGTGTCTCCATGCTGGTGGTGTCCTTTAACACACAGAGGTCTACCTGTCATGTGATTGTGATTAAGGGCATGTGCTACCACTGCCAGACTTCTGCTATGGCTTGCTATTAGCTCTCAACCCAAGGCAACTGTATTTATTAACATACAAATAAAATCACATTTCAGCACAAATAAAATATCACCATACTTAGGTTTACAGAAGGAGAGAGCCACACTCCAACTCCAAAGTCAGCTTTAATTTTTAATTGAACTGGGACTACAAAAAGAACATTTACATTATATGTCTATAGAGAAAAGCAGAAACAAACATTTGTGAAGATTTATATAATTTTATTCTGTTAGAAGTGTGATATATCAATAGGCCCATTTACACTTTTTCTTGGAACATTTTCTCTGGATGATTCATCCTTTTCCTTCAGATGTCTTGTTTGTCCAGTCATCTTCAGATTCCTCAGCTAGATGCCTTTATTCTACTCAAAAATAAAAACAAAACCCAGCCCCAACTCTAACTTTAGGGAGTTTCCCTTTTGGCAAGTTATATCTGATCAACTGAGAAGCATTTGTTAGTCTTAAAGTTAATTTAAATTGAATGATCATGCTGCTTGATGAACAATCATCTCTTCACATTAATCAGTCTTTCTTGATCAAACCGAATTTTTATCAATTTTGATGGTATCCATAGCTTTTCTTCTCAAAAGAAACAAAGGCACAATCTCTTCCCTAATGTAACACATATCCTGGTTTCCATTTTGAGATCAGCATACCTTTAAAGAATACAAGCTTATTTAATTCCATATTTTTTCCTGTTAGTCAATGTCTGTCCACAGCTGTCATTCCTTTCTCATTAGCAGTTAGAAAATTCAAAGTTAATAAACCATTATGCAATCAATTATTGGGGATCTTTATTACCCCTTTGTGTTTATTTAGCATTTTCTTTAGAGTTCAGTTTGATAATTCTATGACTTCTTGCCCTGTAGGATTGTGTGGTATAACTGTAATATGCATTTGTGAAGATATTTCATTTGTGCTCTAACAAACAAAGCTTGCTTGAGGATCACAGGACAAAGCCAGTTACTATATTAAACATAGAGGTCAGTCATTTGTAGCACATGTCTTTAATCCTAGCATTCAGGAGGGAGAGATTCATCTGGATTTCTGTGTGTAGAAGGCTACACTGGAAACAGAGTCAGGCTTGGTGGTACAAGCTTTTAATCTCAGCACTAGTTAACCATAGAAGTCTGGAGATCTGTACAGACAGACAGGAAGTGATAGAGCTAGGAAGAAAGAAGAAGTAATGTAGCAACCAAATGTTTGTAGCACAAATTCATGAAAAACTGCTTGCCTGAGGTTCAGTGGGCTGGAGTCTCTTCAGTTTCATCTCTCCTGGTGGGTTGTGGGCTCTCTCTGAATCCCCATCTTGGGCTGCTACCATTCTAGGTAGCTGCCCTGACACTCCCTCAGGCTTCTACTGTTCTACACAGTAGGCAGGGTTGGTGGGTCAATTAAGAATTCTTAAAGGGAGAAATTAGTTAAAAGAGTTTTTTCCCCCACATTAATAAATGATAAAATTTTTACAATGGAGGGAATTTGGTCTCTGATTGATAACACAGTAGGCAGTCTGAAAATGGAACAATTAAATGAGAACTTAATTATTGTTGATGGGATTTACAGAATGTCAATTGTGAATATTATTTGTTTGATGATTTTTGTCTTATTATTGAAAACTTTGGTTAATATGAGTGCCAAGATAAAAGCTTTAGAAAAACTTGTTAAAACAGATCACAGAGATACTCAGAACTAGACAGAAGAATTCAAAGGTGAACCTATCTCAGCATTGCATTTTACATTTATAGAGAAACAGCCTAAGTTTTTCAAATAGCCAACCTTAATCTATCCAGTAATCATATAGAAACTGACAAATGCTAAAGGCTGTGTAAGAGCTGATTGGACTCCTGTGCAAATGTTAGCTTTGGGGAGTTACAAGGAAGTTATAGTCTCATAGGGTATGTGTTCTCTGTTTGGAAAGAAGATGTTAAATTCATAGTGAAGTTTTAATGGAATTATTCCTCAAGACTGGAAAGATTTGGTTACTTCTGTCTTAGAGATTGGAAGCCATTTACAATGGAGTACCTAGTAGAAAGAGGAGGCTAAGATTATAGAACAATAATGTCAGGCTAGAGGTATGAAAATTTCCCAAGATCAACTTCTTGGAGAAGGTGATTATGCTGATATACAAAGACTATATTTATTTGATGACCATATGCTTCATGGCAGCCTTGAATACTTGGGACACAACTGAAGAAGTAGGAAAAAAAGAGTCATTTATGAAAGTTATACAGGGCCCAAAAAAACCTTCATGAATATCTTACAAAAGCTATCTTCAGCAGTAAATAAAATGATACCAAATTCAGAAGCTAGACAGATAATAATTGAATCTCTGGCTTTTTGAAAATGCTAATGCACAATGCAAAATGGTAATTAGGCCATTAAAGGCAAGATTACCATCCTTGTAGGAATGGATCTGAGATGCAATTAATACTAAATCTCATGACCATGATGATGTTTGGATAGGAGAGGTGCTTTCCAAAGGTTTGAAGAAAAATAATAATATCAGATGTTTTAAATGTAATAAACAAGGTCACCAAAAAAGGGACTCTACACATGGCATTCCTAGAAACAATGTTCTTTTAAGGAATAATCCCAACAGAACACCCCTTCCTTCTGGAATACATAGGAGGTATGGTAAAAGCAAACACTGATGTAGTAGGTAGCCATTACAGCTTTGATCTGGAAGTTCCAACCCCCATTGAGACTTCGGCGACTGTCATGCCTACAAGGTGGGGCCAAGGGAGGCGTCTGGAGACATGACATATGGATGGGCAGCGCACTCACTTGGTTCCAGACCTTGGACGGTGAAGGTGGGCCAAGCAGAGCTCCAGAGAACACCGCTGGACTGCAATATACCTTCCCCAGACCCCGCGACCTACCTATCCCTTAACTTGTAAGTTACACCATTAAATAAATCTACTTTTAACTACGTGGAGTGGCCATAATAATTTCACCAATAAACAAATGTAGATCAACAAGGGACAGACAAGGTAACCCTTTGCCTTTGCTATCAAGAAACTACCTGAGAGCCTTTTGCAGGTCCCCATGATAGTTCAGTTCTTTCCTGTCTTCACAGAAAAAAAACCCTTCCCAGAGCAATTAAATAACTAAATGTTCATTGTAAAAAAACGTACTACTTGGGATAATAGAACAGCTTTAGCAGAGAGAACAAAAAATTGAATTAAAACCATAAAGCTAATTCTTTGGTGAATGAAGCACAAATCTTAAAACGTTCTTATTAATAAAAACAAACCCAGTGCAAGATATTGGGGTGAATGATGAATGATCAGAAAAGCAGAACAAGCCACAGCCATCTCACCTTGCCAATTCCTCAGCTGACCCTGTTTTCTCAGACTGGAAGCCTCTGAGTCCTCATCCAGAATGAATCTCACCTGAACTGTTGCTCAAAAGCCTAAAAGCTTAACCAGCTCCAGTTCCTGGTCCTCACGACCTATATACCTTTCTGCTTTCTGCCATGACTTCCTGGGATTAAAGGCGTGAGTCACCATGCCTGGCTGTTTCCAGTGTGGCTTTGAACTCACAGAGATCCAAATGGATCTCTGCCTCTGGAATGCTAGGATTAAAGACATGTGCTATCACTGCCTAACCTCTATATTTAATATTATGGCTGTTCTGTTCTCTGAACCCAGATAAGTTTATTAGGGTTCACAATATTTTGAGGAACACAATATCACCACAGGTGAACTTTTCTAAATGAACAAAGACCAAAATTAAAAGTACAAATAAGGCCGGGCGGTGGTGGCGCACGCCTTTAATCCCAGCACTCGGGAGGCAGAGCCAGGCTGATCTCTGTGAGTTCGAGGCCAGCCTGGACTACCAAGTGAGTTCCAGGAAAGGCGCAAAGCTACAAAGAGAAACCCTGTCTCGAAAAACCAAAAAAAAAAAAAAGTACAAATAAATGATGTTCTCATTGAAGGTCTTGTAGACACAGGTGAGGATGTAACAATAATGGCACCAGAATCTTGGCATCCAAATTGGCTTCTTCAGCAGGTAAATGTTCAGCTGTTGGGAATTGTAACACTATCTCAAGTGAAACAGATTGAAAGATAGGTCAAATGTATAAGGCCAGAAGGACAGAGAGGATACTTAAAGCCATATGTATCTAATATAGCTATGAATTTATTGGGCTGCAATTTATTACCACAATGGAATACCCAGATTAACATTCCTCCAACTTCAGAAACAAACCATAAACTAACACATAATTCTGAGAAAAATATTAGAAGGTATTATAAAAAACAGTCACTGGCCATCCAGATTGTACAAGAATAGGGGACGATATTTGTTGATCAAAGACACCAACAGCCCTACCTTAAAAATGGTTAATCGCCAAATCTGTATGGGTTCAGCAATGGCCTTTAACAACAGAGAAACTACAGGCCTTAGAACAGCTGGTACAAGAGCAGTTAAATGTTCAGCATATTGAAGAATCAACCAGCCCTTGGATTTTCCTGTATTTGTTATTAAAAAGAAATTTGGTAAATGGAGAACGGTAATAGACCTTAGAGCAATTAACAAAGTAATTCAGCCAATGGGTTCTTTACAATCTGGAATTCCTTTGCCTATTCTGTTACCTAAAGGATGGCCTCTTACAGTTATTGATTTAAAAGACTTTCTTTTCAATACTCTTACAAGAAAAAGACAAAGAAAGATTTGCCTTCATGGTGTCTACTTATAATAATTCTCAACAGGTTAAGAGATATCAATGGAGGGTCGTCCCACAGGGAATGTTGAATAGCCCAACCCTGTGCCAATATTTTGTACATTATCATTGGAAGTAATACGTAAACAATTTCCTAAATCTATAATTTATCATTACATGGACAAAATTTTACTAGTTGATACAAATGTAGATACTTTAGAAAGTATGCTTGAAGAAGTAAAGAAAATTTTGACTTCTTGGGGATTACAAATTACTCCTGAAAATATACAAAGAGAAAATTCTATTAATTATTTAGGATATAAAAATATGTCTATAAAAATTAGACCCCAAAAGGTGCAAATTAAGAGAGATCGATTGCAGACTCTTAATGACTTAAAAATATTATTTGGGGAAATTTCCTATCTATGGACCACTATTGGGGTGAAAAATGATGAACTGAGTAATTTATTCAAAACTGTAGAGGGTGACAAGGATTTGAGAGAGAATTGACTTTGCTGGAAAAAAAATACAGGATACACATGGGGATTGTGTGGATCCTAAGCTTGATTGTCTTTTGGTTATTTTACTTTCTAAGCATTCTCCTATAGCAATTTACTGCAGAAGGAAGATATTATATTGGAATGGATATAAATAGAGTAAGAAAGTAAAAACTTATGTGAAAAAAATCTGGGTTGATTTTAAAAGGAAAATTAAGAGTTAGTCAATTAGCAGGAATAGATCCAGCAGAAATTGAGTACCTTTAACTAATAACAAAATTTAAAAAAATATGGGCAGAAAATGAACCTTGGAAAAGAGATTGTAATAATTATATAAGGAGAGATTGACAACAAATATCTCAAAAGTGATAGAATTAAACTTATAAAGAGAGATAACTGGATCCTGACTTGCATTATACAGGAAACACCAATATCTGGAGCTTCTACATTTTATACAGACACAAATGAAACAGGAACAGCAGGCTACAAATCAGAAAATTTAAGTAAAGTGATTCAAAGTTCTCATAATATTGTTCAAAAGTCCAAATTATATGCTATTCTTATGGTATTCATGGATTTTACAGAACCTTTCAACATAATTACTGACTTTCAGAATGCTAAAGGAGTTGTTGCAGATTGAAACTTCAGAATTTATCCCTGATGAGTCAGAATTAACTTCATTATCTATTCAGTTAAATAATCAGGAATAGGAACCATTTCTATATATAACTCACATCCAATCCCATACAAATATTTCAGACCCTCTAGCACAGGATAATGATGAGATCAATAAACTATTGATAGGAAATGTGCTAGATGCCTAAGAATTTTATAAAACACTTCATGTCAATAGTAAGGGTTTAAAAAGGGACTTTTCCATAATCTGCCAAAAAGCTGTGGAAATTATAAGGAGATGTTCTACTTGTTCTTTTTATAATCAAACTCCACTATCAGTAGGATGTAACTCAAAGGGTACTCAGAGGAATGAAATTTGGCAGGTGAATTTGTTTCATTTTTTAGAATTTGTAAAATTGAAAAATATACACCACACAATTGATACCTATTTAGGATTTCAATGGGCAACTTCTCTGAGTTCTGAAAAGTCTGATTCTACAAATACCCATTGCTAGAAATTATGGTCACCATGGTTATACCTACACAAATTAAAACTGAATGCTTCCAGCATATGTCTCTGGTAAAATGAAATCATTTTTTGATTATTACAAAATAAAACATAGTACAGGTATCCAACACCATCCTACAGGTGAAACAGTCATAGAAAGATCAAATCAAACTCTAAAGGATGTGCTAAATAAACAGAAAATGGTAACAGAACCCTCCAGAAATAGATTACATAATACTCTATTAACTTTGAATTTTCTCAATGCTAGTGAGAAAGGAATAACACCTGAGGAGACACATTGGATAATAGAAAAAAACTACAGAATTAAATCAACCTGTATACTTTAAAGATGTACTGACCTCAGAGTGGAAACCAGGATATATATTATATTGGGGATGAGGTTTTGCTTTTGATTCTACAGGAGAAGAAAAGTTATGGACACCATCTAAGTTGATAATGGTTTTATTTGCACAAGAGATACCTCTAAATTAGAAGAGGTGATAGTTTATCAGCCATCATGACAATTCAATTTAATCTGGATTATACCACTAATAAATGGTTTTCATTTAATCAGATATAGCTTGTTGAAAAGGATCTTTTCCAAAGTTAGGATTGAGGAAGGGTTTTTGTTGTTGTTGTTGTTTCTTTTTGTTTTCAGGAGAATGAAGGCTAAGAAATCTAAAGAACATTTAACAAATGAGACATCTGAAGAAAAAGGACAAATTATCCAGAAAAAAAATGTCCGAAGGAAAAGAGAAAATTGGCCTATTGGTATATCACATATCTGTCAGGATAAAATTTCATAAATCTTTCTAGATGTTTGTTTCTGCTGTTCTCTACAGACACATAACACAAACGATCTTTATGTAAGTCCCAATTCAATTAAAAATTAAAGCTGATTTTGGTGTTGGAACACGGCACTCTACTTCTCTAAACCCAAGCATACTTTGTTAAAAGGGAAATCCAAAATCTCTGTATAATGGCAGAAGAGCCACCATATATGGGACAGAAAAAAAAAACAACAAAATTAAGGGACTATTCTATTGCCACTAATCTCATAATTCTTTGGTTCTATTTTGACTCTAAAACTTTTCCTACAGTATGAATTTTATACTAAAATTTATAAGATTAATATATATATATATTTATTTATTTATTTATAAAACTTTTATCATGATGCTAATGGTCATATACAGTATTAACAAATTCTAGAAAAAAATGTTTCATCTAGCTTCTTGTACATGGTTTTGCATTTCAGTTCCTATCAGTTTTCTGCAGGGAAGCAAGACAATGACTAACAACAACTGTGAAATCTCCAAAAAAAATGATGGGGCCCAACAAGGATGATTCCATCAGGATGAAGATAACACCACTAAGCTGACAAACACCACTCAAAGATCAGCTTTGGACTATAAAATGCTCAGGATAATTTTGAGATGGCTATCTGAGATGATCCAGCCTCACAGACTATTGAAGCGAGAACTTGAAACAAGGCTTGCACTTTTGCATTATGCAGAGACTGGACAACAAATTATATAGCTACTTCTCTTAGGACTTTACAATTAACCCAGTTTTCATTTTCAGGATCCCATAAAGATGCTGTCACCCCCACAGAGAGCAGGAAGTAATTTTAAGAACACAATGCCCACACTCCCAAAAGGTGAGGTGGATAAATTTTTGGTTATTAAATGGGCTATGGATAGTTGTCATTGTTTAGTATGATTGCTTACAAGTTGTTAATTGATAATGGCCAGAAAAAAAAGGGCTAAAAAAGGAGATTAAATTTAGGATTTTTGTTTGAAACAAACAAAGGATATAGATAAGCGATAGATTATTGAATCTACTCTGAAAACAAAAAAGAGAGAATATGGATATGATAAGATTAAAACAATAGATTGCTGTGGGATGTTCAGTATGTCAAACGTGTTGCTTGATTGCTTAATAAATAAAACATTGATTGGCCAGTAGCCAGGCAGGAAGTTTAGGTGGGAAAAGGATAGAGGGGAATTTTGGGAAGTAGAAGGCTGTCGGAGAGATACTGCCAGCCGCTGCCATGACAAGGAAGATGTAAGGTACCAGCAAGCCACAAGCCACATGTCAAAGTATAGATTAATAGAAATGGGTTAATTTAAAATATAAGAACAGTTAACAAGAAGCCTGAGCCATTAGGCCAAATAGTTTAAATAATATAAGCATCTTGTGTTTACTTTATAAGTGGGCTGTCAGACTGCCGGGGCTTGGCGTTACTCAGAGAGAAAACTCTCTAGCTACAGTAGATTATTGAATCTACTTTGAAAAGGCAACTACTGATTTTAAATATTTTACATTGGATTGGATTTTTTGTATATTATATGCAAAATATGTATATTGATACAAATTTGATATTGATTTTTTTAGAAAATACTGTACATATATTTCTACTCTTGTTCAGTGTACTATACCTATACAGTTCATTTAACAATGTAATGCAATTTGCTAGTCCTTAAAAGTTATTATTACCAACTAATTAGGCGTGATCCCACTACTGATCAGCACAGGAGTTTTGACCTGCTCCATTTCCGACCTGGGCCAGTTCACCCCTCCTTAGGCAACCTGGTGGTCCCCCATACCAACTAATTAGGATATAAAGAAATGAAAGTTAGTAGTCAGTCATTACAATCGAACTTGTCATATTACATATGTTTTCAAGGTCAAAGAGAGATACATTTTAGATTGGCAGGTCATCATTAAACACCTCAGAAATCTGCAGAATATGGCATTTAAGATGTTTTAATAACATAGATTTTTTTCTTTTTTATGACAATGAGACATGTCTGCTCCTGGCAGCACCAACTGACTTCACAGAAGATAATGGGATTGAAGAAACTCCTTATGGAGTTTACTTTCTTTGTGGCAAAAGTTAGCCATTGGGCAAGAAAATAACCTTGCCTTGAATGCTGACAGTATGCTGTCCAAAGTGGACAAGCAGGACACAAAACAAAAGGATTGACAATCCTTTCCAAAACAAGGTAGGAAAGCTCTTTAGAAAATCCTGCTTCACAGATGAGTCTGTCAGATATGCTAGGTCTGTAGGCTGAAGATTGATATCCCAATGTTGCAGAGAAACATTCAGTGACTGCCCAGGCATCCAGCTGTTTCTGTCATTTGTCACATTATTTGAAAGTCACTTATTTGCACTTTGTGTTTAACTAGGTAATATTATTTCCTTCTTGGGTCTCTGAGTGAGTTAAATATTAGATAGCTATAGTAATTGTTTTCCTTGTTAAATTCAGAAAAGAAACTCATTAAAGTGTGATAAAGTGTATAAATTTGAAAGACATCAAAAGATATTATATGGTTGGTAACACAAGTAAGGATATAGAGTGAATTAGGTACATTTTGGACTCACCAAAAAATAGGATAGATAATGGAATATTTTCACTGAATTTGTCGAATGCAAGTGGACAAGACATTGTTAATGTATTTATTGCCTGTATATATTGTATATAGTTATTGTACTTATTGTATATAGTTTTTCTTATATTAGCTATAACTTTTTTTTAGAAAAAAAAGGGAAATGTGCTCTAACAAATAAAGCTTACCTGGGGATCACAGGGCAAAGTCATCCACTATAGTAAACATAGAGGTCAGGCAGTGGTAGCACATGCCTTTAATCCTAGCATTCAGGAGGCAGAGATTCACCCACATCTGTGTGAGCTCAAGGCCACACTGGGAACAGAGCCAGGCATGATGGCACACACCTTCAGTCCCATCTCTAGTTAAACATAGAGGTCTGGAGGTCTGTACAGAAGTAATAGAGCTGGATGGAAAGAGGAAGTGATATAGCTGGGCTGAGAGAGGACATAAGATGGCAGGGTACAGAAAGGTATATAAGGAGTGAGCATACAGTAAGTAGCTCTCTTGGACTGAGGATTTCCTAGAGGTAAGAACTTGTGGCTGGCTTGTTCAGTTCCTCTGATCTTTCAGCTTTCACCTTAACGTCTGGTTCAAGTTTTTTTTTGTTTTGTTTTGTTTTGTTTTTTTAGGTTCATGTTACATGCATTGTATTTTAATGCTCAAAAAACTGTTTCATTTTACCAGAGACAAATGGTGGAGCATTGTCAGTCTTAAATTGTACAGGTATATCCATTATGGCCATAACTTCTAACAAGTGTATGATTGTAGAACCAGCCTTTTTAGAACTCAAAGCAGTTATCCATTGAAATTCTGAATAGGTATCAATGGTATGGTGTACATATTTTAATTGTCGAAATTCTACAAAAGGAAAGAAATCCATCTGCCAGAATTCATTCCTTTGAGTAGGGTTACTTCCTGTAGGCAGTGGAGTTTGGTTGTATAAAGAACATGTAGGGCATTTCCTTATAATTTCATTGGCTTCTTGTCAAGATATGGAAAAATACTTTCTCAAACCTTTGGTATTGATACGATGTTTTCATAAAATTTTGAGGCCTCTAGGACATTCCTTATCAATGGTTGAACAGTTCATCATTACCTTGTGCTAGATTGTCTGTCAGACCTGTATGGAATCAGTAGTATGTTATATATAATAGATAATTCCTATTCCTGATTATTTCTTTTAGGTTAATTAATAACAAAGTTAATTCTGACTCATCAGAAATAAATTCAGGAGTTTCAATGTGTAAAACAACACTTTCTGCATACTGAGAGTCAGAAACTATGTTAAGAGGTTCTGTAAAATCCATTAATACCGCCGGGCATTGGTGGCGCATGCTTTAATCCCAGCACTCAGGAGGCAGAGGCAGGGGGATCTCTGTGAATTTGAAGCCAGCCTGGTCTACAAAGCGAGTTCCAGGAAAGGTGCAAAGCTACACAGAGAAACCCTGTCTCAGAAAAACAAAATAAAACAAAAATCCATTAATACCATCAGAATAGCATATAATTCTGACTTTGGAAAGAATTGTAAGGGGTTTGAGCTACTTTGCTTAAGTGTCCTGATTTATATCCTGTGTTTCCTCATTTGTTTGCATCAGTATAAAATGTAGGGGCTCTAGATATTGGTGTTCCCTGTACAACGTGAGGAAGTATTGTGTTAGTTCTCTTTATAAGTTGAATTCTCTTGTTTTGGGGATATTTGTGAGTAACCTTTCTGAAAAACTTACTGCAAACTCTTTGCCAAGGTTCACTTTGGGCCCATAATTTGTGAATTTCATCATTAGTAAATGGTACTACAATTTCTGCAGGGTCTAATCCTGCTAATTGATGAAGTCTCAATTTTTCTTTTAGAATCAACTCAGATTTTTTTCATATAGGTTTTTGATTATTTACTGTTTATGTGGTAAAAGATACATTTTAAATTAATATCTTCCATCTGCATTAACATTCCTCTAGGATAATGCTTATAGGGTAAAATAACCAGAATGCAATCAAGCATGATCCATATGTGCATCCTGTTATTTTTTTTCTACAAATCCAATTCTCCCCCAGCTTCAGCTGATAATTCTCTTTGACAGTTTAAGTCATTTTCACTATCTAGAGTTTTGAACAAATCAATCTGTTCTTAATTTTCTTCTCCAATAGATATGTCTCCTAGCAGTATTTGAAAGTCATTATGAGTCCACAATCAATCTTTCCTAATTTGCACCTTTTGGGATCTAATTTTTTGTATACTTAATTTACATGTTAAATAATTAATAGAATTTTTTCTTGGTATTTTTTCAGGAGCAATTTGTATTCTCCATCAATGCCAAATTTTCTTTACCTCTTCAAACATTCTTTCTAAAGTATCTACATTAGAATCAGCTAGTAAATGTTGTCCATGTAATGGTAAACTACAGATTGAGGAAATTGCTTATATATAATTTCCAATAACTGTCATATAAAATAGCACAGCATGTGGCTATTTAACATTCCCTGTGTTAGAACATTCCATTGATAGTTATTAACATGCTGAGAATTATTATAAGTCAGCATCATATTTTTCTCTCCATTTTTCTTGCAAAAGTATAATGAAGAAACAGTCTTTTAAATCAATAACTATAAAAGGCCAAATTTAGGCAACAGAGAAGGCAAAGGAATTCCTTAAAGCATGGAGCTCATTGGCTGAATCACCTTATTAACAGTTCTTAGATATATTACCATTCTCCATTTTAGTGATTTCTTTTTAATAACAAATACAGGAGAATTCCAAGGCCTGGATGATTTTTCAATATGCTGAACATTTACCTGCTTCTGTATCAGTTACTCTAAGGTCTGAATTTCTCTGATGTTAAAGGCGATTGCTGAATCATATAGGCTTATCTGTTAGCCATATAAAGATAGGGCTGTTGGTGCCTTTGAAAGATCAGCCGCTGTTGTGTGTTGTTCCTGTACAACCTGAATAGTCAGTGCCCGTTCTTTATAATATCTTCCCAGAAACATATTCATTGTTTGTTTCTGAGGTTGGAGGATTGTTAATCTGGGCATTCCATTGCTGAAACAAATCATGTCTTCATAAATTCATTGCTATATAAGCAGCATATGACTTTAATTTTTCTCTCTATCTTTCCGGCCCTATACCTTTGAACCATCTCACTCTCTGTTTTACCTGAGATGTCATTCCAATCTCCCAAAGCTGAATATTTACCTCCTGAAGAGGCCAATTTGAATGCCAAGATTTTGGTGCATTTATTGTTACATCAACACCAGTGTCTACAATACCTTCAATGATGACATCATTTATTTGTATTTTTAATTTTGGTCTTTATTCATTTATAGAAGTTTGCCAAAGTATTCACTTCATGGTTTCTCCTCTGTTTTTGGCACTCTCTTTTGTAGCTGTTCTACCGTACAGAGCAGCATGTTTCTTTATAATAAGCATTAGGCTCTTTAATTGCTCTGGGAAGAAGTTTCCTTCACAATGAAAGGAAGTGTCTAAACCTAATTTGATACAGGGGCCCAATGGGGAAAGTTTATCTGGTCTGTCGCTTGGTGATCTATATTTGTTAGTCCAATGACTACCCTTGCTACACCTTATGCATAATCCAGAAGGGAGAAGCATTCTGGTGGGATTTTGCTTAACAAAACATTGTTTCTGGAATGCTCTGTTATACTCCCTTTTTAGGTGACCTTAGTTACTGCAATTGATGCAATTGAAACATTTGAAATTTTAATTTTTCTTCAAACCTCTAGAAGTCACCTCTCCATTACCATGGTCATGCGATTCAATATCTATTATGTCTCAGATCCGTTTATCTGAGGGTGATGATTTTGCCTTTAACAGCCGAATTATCCCTTTGTATTGTGCATTAGCAAAAGTCAGAGATTCAATTATTTTTTGCCTAGCTTCTGAATTTGGTATCATTCTATTTACTGCTGAAGTTAAACTTTATAATAAATCAGTATGGGTTTCCTTTGGGCCCTGAATCCCTTTTGTAGATGACACAATTTTCTTTCCTACTTCTTCAATTCTGCCCAAGCATTCAAGGCTGCCACATGGTATAAAGTCATGTTGTGGTCATCATATAAAGATTGCCTTTCTACATTAGCATAATCTCCAAGAAATTGGTCTTGGGAGATTTCCACACCTCTAGTCCTACTTCATTGTTCAATGGTCATAGTCTCATCTTCCCACTAGGTCCTCCATTATAAGCGAGGACCAGACTTCAAAACTGCTGTAACCAAGTGTCTCCAGTCTTGAAGGATAGTTCTATTAAAAGCTGACTATGAGTTTAATATCTGCTACACAAAAGGTGAATGAATATATGCCATATGAGACTATTGCTTCCTTGAATCTCCTCAAATCTAACATTTGTCCAGGAGTCCATTCAGCTCTTATAGTCGGGAGGATATGTGTCATTTGGCAGTTCATGTAAGGTTACTGTTTAAATTAAATTAGGCTGTTTAAATGCCTTAGGCTATTTCTCTGTAACCTCATAATGTAATGCTGGGATTGGTTATCCCTTAAATTCCTCTGTCTGGGTCTGAATATTTCTAAGACCAGTTTTCACAAGTTTTTCTAAAACTTTTATCTTGGCACTTTGCAGCCATAATTTTTTCCAGTCCTGCTAAGCCCTGCATTCCCACAGCTGCTTATAAAATAATCACTCAGAGGCTTAATATTAATTCCAAATTATATGGCCTGTGGCTCAGGCTTCTTACTAGCTAGCTGTTATAACTTAACTCAATTCATAACTATTAAACTATGTATCGCAATATGTTCCATTGCTTTATCTGTGTCCCATTACATGTTGCTCCTTGAATGGTGGTTTTGTATCCCCTCAATTCCACCCCTCTTCCTCCAGTCTTTAGTTTGAATGTGCTGCCCAAACTTTTCTTACCCCGTCATAGGCCAATGCACTTTTATTTATGAACCAATCAGAGCAACACATATTCACAGCATATAGAAAGACATCCACAGTACTTTCCCTTTTCTGTTTAATCAAAAAGGAAGGTTTTAACTTTAACATAGTAAAATTACATGTAATAGAACAGTTATCAAACAAGAATTACAGTTACAATATTTAGTCTATTTATATCTGACAAATTTAAAGAAATTATTCTATCTTCTATCCTATATTTGTGAGTATAAAGTTTCATATCTAATTTATCTTAAGAAATATTAGGAGATTCCATGTCATATCAGAAGAGCTGATTAATATGAGACAGAAGAATTCCAATAATCTAAGGATCATTATTATCAAGATTCAATTTTCTCCATGTTTATTCTTTTTTTTAATTTTATAATTTAATTTAATTTTACATATCAGCCACAGATTCCCTTGTTCTCCACCCCTCCAGCCCCACCTCTCCTTGTGTTCCCCCCAGCCAACTCCACATTCCTATCTCCTCCAGGGCAAAGATCCCCTTGAGGATTGAGTTCAACCTGGTAGATTCAGTAAAGGCAGGTCCAGTCCCCTCCTCCCAGGCCGAGCCAAGTGTTTCTGTATAAGCCCCAGGTTCCAAACAGCCAGCTCATGCACTGAGGACAGGTCTGGGTCCCACTGCCTGGATGACTCCCAAACAGATCAAGCTAATCAACTGTCTCACTTATCCAGAGTGCCTGATCCAGTTGGGGGCTCCTCAGCTATTGGTTCATAGTTCATGTGTTTCCATTACTTTGGCTACTTGTCCCTGTGCTTGTTCCAATCTTGGTCTCAACAATTCTCGCTCATACAAACACCTCTCTTTCTCGCCAATTGGACTCCTGGAGCGAGCCTGGTCGTAGATCCCTGCATCCAGTTCCCTCAGTCATTGGATGAGGTTTCTAGCATGACAATTAGGGTGTTTGGCCATCCTATCACCAGAGTAGGTCAATTCGGGCTGTCTCTCGACCATTGCCAGCAGTCTGTTGTGGGGGTATCTTTGTGGATTTCTGTGGGCCTTGCTAACACTTTGCTTCTTCCTTTTCTCATGTGGTCTTCATTTATCATGGTCCTTTATTCTTTGTTCTCCCTCTCTGTTCTTGATCCAACTGGGATCTCTCGCTCCCCTAAGCTCTCTTTGCCTTGACCCCTGCCCTTCATTACCCCCACTCACATCCAGGTTGTTCATGTAGATCTCATCCATTTCTCTGTCATTGGGTGATTCTTGTGTCTTTCTTGGGGTCCTGTTTTCTAGGTAGCCTCCCTGGAGTTGTGAGTAGCAGTCTAGTTATCTTTGTTTTACATCTAGTCTCCTCCTATGAGTGAGTACATACCATGTTTGTCTTTCTGAGTCTGGGATACCTCACTCAGGATGATTTTTTCTAGATCCAAACATTTGCCTGCAAACCTCATGATATCAATGTTTTTCTCTGATGAGTAGTATTCCATTGTGTATATGTACCACATTTTATTTATCCATTCTTCAGTTGAAGGGCATCTAGGTTGTTTCCAGATTCTGGCTATTACAAACAATGCTGATATGAACATAGCTGACAAAAGTGCCCTGGTGGTATGTTTGAGCATTCTTTGGGTATATGCCCAAGAGTGGTATAGCTAGGACTTGGGGGCGATTGATTCCCAATTTTCTAAGAAAGCACCATATTGATTTCCAAAGTGGCTGTACAAGCTTGCATTCCCACTAGCAGTGGAGGAGACTTCCCCTAGCTCCACATCCTCTCCAGCATAAGCTGTCTTCAGTATTTTGATCTTAGCCATTCTGACAAGTGTAAGGAGGTATCTCAGAGTCGTTTTGATTTGCATTTCCCTGATGATTAGGGATGTTGAGCAATTCCTTAAATGTCTTTCAGACATTTGAGCTTCCTCTGTTGAGAATTCTCTGTTTAGTTCTATAGCCCATTTCTTAATTGGACTGTTGGGCATTTTGATGTCTAATTTCTTCAGTTCTTTATATATTCTGGATATCAGTCCTCTGTCAGATGTGGGGTTGGTGAAGACTTTTCCCCATTCTGTAGGTTGTCGCTTTGTCTTGTTGACCATGTCCTTTGCTCTACAAAAGCTTCTCAGTTTCAAGAGGTCCCATTGATTGATTGTTTCTCTCAGTGTCTGTGCTTCTGGTGTTATATTTAGGAAGTGATCTATGCCAATGCATTCAAGACTACTTCCTATTTTCTCTTCTATCAGGTTCAGAGTAACTGGATTTATGTTGAGGTCTTTGATCCATGTGGACTTAAGTTTTGTGCACAGTGACAGATATGGATCTATTTGCAGCATTCTACACATTGATATCCAGTTGTGCCAGCACCATTTGTTAAACATGCTTTCTTTTTTCCATTGTACAGTTTTGGCTTCTTTGTCAAAAATTGTATGTTCATAGGTGTGGGGATTAATGTCAGGGTCTTCAATTCGATTCCATTGGTCCACATGTCGGTTTTTATGCCAGTACCAAGCTGTTTTTATTACTGTAGCTCTATAGTAGAGCTTGAGGTCAGGGATGGTGATGCCTACAGAGGTTGTTTTATTGTACAGGATTCTTTTGGCTATCCTGGGTTTTTTGTTTTTCCATATGAAGTTGAATATTATTCTTTCCAGGTCTGTGAAGAATTGTGTTGGTATTTTGATGGGGATTGCATTGAATCTGTAGATTGCTTTTGGTAAGACTGCAATTTTTACTGTGTTAATCATGCCAATCCATGAGCATGGGAGATCTTTCCATTTTCTGACATGTTCTTCAATTTCTTTTTTTAGGGACTTAAAGTTCATATCATATAGGTCCTTCAATTGCTCAGTTAGTGTTACCCCAAGGTATTTTATATCATTTGTGGCTATAGTAAAGGGTGATGTACCTCTGATTTCCTTCTCAGCCTGTTTGTCAATTGTATATAGGAGGGCTACTGATTTTTTTTTTTTAGTAGATCTTGTATCCTGCTATGTTGCTGAAGGTGTTTATAAGCTGTTTCAGCTCCTTGGTGGAATCTTTGGGGTCACTCAATATACTATCATGTCATCTGCAAATAGGGAAAGCTTGACTTCTTCCTTTCCCATTTGTATCCCCTTAGTCTCCTTATGCTGTCTTATTGCTCTGGCTAGAACTTCAAGTACTATATTGAATAAGTATGGGGAGAGCAGACAGCCTTGCCTCATTCCTGGTTTTACTGGAATTGCTTTGAGTTTCTCTCCATTTACTTTGATGTTGGTTGTTGGCTTGCTGTAAATTGCCTTTATTGTGTTTAGGTATGTTCCCTGTATTCCTGATCACTCCAAGACCTTTATCATGAAGTGGTGTTGGATTTTGTCAAATGCCTTTTCTGCATCTAGTGAGATGATCATGTGGTTTTTTTCTTTGAGTTTGTTTGTATGGTGTATTACATTGATGGACTTTCGTATGTTGAACCACCCTTGCATCCCTGGGATGAAGCCTACTTGATCATGGTGGATAATTGTTTTGATGTGTTCTTGGAGTCTGTTTGCCAGTATTTTATTGAGTATTTTTGCATCAATGTTCATGAGGGAGATCGGTCTGCAGTTCTCTTTTTTTGTTGCATCCTTGTTTGGTTTAGGAATCAGGCTAATTGTAGCCTCACAGAAGGAGTTTGGTAATGTTCCTTCTGTTTCTATTGTGTGGAACAATTTAAAGAGTACTGGTATTAACTGTTCTTTGAAGATCTGGTAGAATTCTGCACTGAAACCATCTGGTCCTGGGTTTTTTTTTTTTTTTGGTTGCAAGACTTTTTTTTTTTTTTTTTTTTAATTTTTATTTTGCAATACAATTCAGTTCTACATATCAGCCACAGATTCCCTTGTTCTCCCCCCTCCCGCCCCCCTCACCTTCCCCCCAGCCCGCCCCCCATTCCAATCTCCTCCAGGGCAAAGCCTTCCCCACAGACTGAGATCAACCTGGTGGACTCAGTCCAGGTAGGTCCAGTCCCCTCCTCCCATGCTGAGCCAAGGGACCCTGCATAGGCCCCAGGTTTCAAACAGCCAACTCATGCAATGAGCACAGGACCCGGTCCCACTGCCTGGATGCCTCCCAAACAGATCAGGCCAATCAACTGTCTCACCCACTCAGAGGGCCTGATCCAGTTGGTGACCCCTCAGTCATTGGTTCATATTTCATGTGTTTCCGTTTGTTTGGCTATTTGTCTCTGTGCTTTATCCGACCTTGGTCTCAACAATTCTCTCTCATATAAACCCTCCTCATTCTCGCTAATTGGACTCCCAGAGATCCACCTGGGGCCTAGTCATGGATCTCTGCCTCCAGATCCATCAGTAGTTGGATGAGGTTTCTAGCACGACAATTAGGGTGTTTGGCCATCCCATCACCAGAGTAGGTCAGTTCGGATTGTCTCTCGACCATTGCCAGCAGTCTGTTGTGGGGGTATCTTTGTGGATTTCTGTGGGCCTCTCTAGCACTTTGTTTCTTCCTATTCTCATGTGGTCTTCATTTACCATGGTCTCCTATTCCTTGTTCTCCCTCTCTGTTTTTGATCCAGCTGGGATCTCCCACTCACCCAAGCTCTCTTTCCCTCGACCCTCGCCCTTCACTACCCCCACTCCTGTCCAGGCTGTTCATGTAGATCTCATTCCATTTCTCTGTCGTTGGGCGATCCCTGTGTCTTTCTTGGGGTCCTGTTTTCTAGGTAGCCTGCCTGGTGATGTGAGTAGCAGTCCAGTCATCCTTGTTCCACATCTAATATCCTGTTATGAGTGAGTACATACCATGTTTGTCTTTCTGAGTCTGGGATACCTCACTCAGGATGATTTTTTCTAGATCCATCCATTTGTCTGCAAACCTCATGATGTCATTGTTTTTCTCTGCTGAGTAGTATTCCATTGTGTATATGTACCACATTTTGTTTATCCATTCTTCAGTTGAAGGGCATCTAGGTTGTTTCCATGTTCTGGCTATTACAAACAACGCTGATATGAACATAGCTGAACAAGTGCTCTTGTGGTGTGGTTGAGCATTCCTTGGGTATATGCCCAAGAGTGGTATAGCTGGATCTTGGGGGAGATGGATTCCCAATTTTCTAAGAAATCGCCATATTGATTTCCAAAGTGGTTGTACAAGCTTGCATTCCCACCAGCAGTGGAGGAGAGTTCCCCTAGCTCCACATCCTCTCCAGCATAAGGTGTCTTCAGTGTTTTTGATCTTAGCCATTCTGACAGGCGTAAGGTGGTATCTCAGAGTTGTTTTGATTTGCATTTCCCTGATGATTAGGGATGTTGAGCAATTCCTTAAATGTCTTTCAGCCATTTGAGTTTCCTCTGTTGAGAATTCTCTGTTTAGTTCTATAGCCCATTTCTTAATTGGACTGTTGGGCATTTTGATGTCTAATTTCTTGAGTTCCTTATATATTCTGGATATCAGTCCTCTGTCAGATGTGGGATTGGTGAAGATCTTTTCCCATTCTGTAGGCTGTCACTTTGCTTTGTTGACCGTATCCTTTGCCCTACAAAAGCTTCTCAGTTTCAAGAGGTCCCATTGATTGATTGTTTCTCTCAGTGTCTGTGCTACTGGTGTTCTATTTAGAAAGTGGTATCCTATGCCAATGTGTTCAAGACTACTTCCTACTTTCTCTTCTAGCAGGTTCAGAGTAGCTGGATTTATGTTGAGGTCCTTGATCCACTTGGACTTAAGTTTTGTGCACAGTGACAGATATGGATCTATTTGCAGCCTTCTACATGTTGATATCCAGTTTTGCCAGCACCATTTGTTGAAGATGCTTTCTTTTTTCCATTGTGCACTTTTGGCTTCTTTGTCAAAAATTATTTGTTCATAGGTGTGCGGATTAATATCAGGGTCTTCAATTCGATTCCATTGGTCCACATGTCGGTTTTTATGCCAGTACCAAGCTGTTTTTATTACTGTAGCTCTATAGTACAGCTTGAAGTCAGGGATCGTGATGCCTCCAGAGGTTGTTTTATTGTAAAGGATTCTTTTGGCTATCCTGGGTTTTTTGTTTTTCCATATGAAGTTGAGTATTATTCTTTCCAGGTCTGTGAAGAATTGTGTTGGTATTTTGATGGGGATTGCATTGAATCTGTAGATTGCTTTTGGTAAGATTGCCATTTTTACTATGTTAGTTCTGCCTATCCATGAGCATGGGAGATCTTTCCATTTTCTGACATCTTCTTCAATTTCTTTTTTCAGGGACTTAAAGTTCTTGTCATATAGGTCCTTCACTTGCTTGGTTAGTATTACCCCAAGGTATTTTATGTCATTTGTGGCTATAGTAAAGGGTGATGTATCTCTGATTTCCTTCTCCGCTTTTTTGTCCATTGTATATAGGAGGGCTACTGATTTTTTGGAGTTGATCTTGTATCCTGCTATGTTGCTGAAGGTGTTTATAAGCTGTATCAGTTCCTTGGTGGAATCTTTGGGGTTGCTCAAGTATACTATCATGTCATCTGCAAATAGGGAAAGCTTGACTTCTTCCTTTCCAATTTGTATCCCCTTAATCTCCTTATGTTGTCTTATTGCTCTGGCTAGAACTTCAAGTACTATATTGAATAAGTATGGGGAGAGCGGACAGCCTTGCCTCGTTCCTGATTTTAGTGGAATTGCTTTGAGTTTCTCTCCATTTAATTTGATGTTGGCTGTTGGCTTGCTGTAAATTGCCTTTATTGTGTTTAGGTATGTTCCCTGTATTCCTGATCACTCCAAGACCTTTATCATGAAGTGGTGTTGGATTTTGTCAAATGCCTTTTCTGCATCTAGTGAGATGATCATGTGGTTTTTTTCTTTGAGTTTGTTTGTATGGTGTATTACATTGATGGACTTTCGTATGTTGAACCACCCTTGCATCCCTGGGATGAAGCCTACTTGATCATGGTGGATAATTGTTTTGATGTGTTCTTGGAGTCTGTTTGCCAGTATTTTATTGAGTATTTTTGCATCAATGTTCATGAGGGAGATCGGTCTGCAGTTCTCTTTTTTTGTTGCATCCTTGTTTGGTTTAGGAATCAGGCTAATTGTAGCCTCACAGAAGGAGTTTGGTAATGTTCCTTCTGTTTCTATTGTGTGGAACAATTTAAAGAGTACTGGTATTAACTGTTCTTTGAAGATCTGGTAGAATTCTGCACTGAAACCATCTGGTCCTGGGTTTTTTTTTTTTTTTTTTTTGGTTGCAAGACTTTTAATGACTGATTGTATTTCCTTAGGGGTTTTTGGACTATTTAAATAGTTTATCTGGTCTTGATTTAACTTAGGTATGTGGTACCTATCCATAAAATTATCCATTTCTTTTAGATTTTCCAGTTTTGTGGAGTAGAGGTTTTTGAAGTATGACCTGATGATTCTCTGGATTTCCTCATTGTCTGTTGTTACATCCCTCTTTTCATTTCTGATTTTGTTAATTTGGATGCTCTCTCTCTGTCTTTTGGTTAGTTTGGATATGGGCTTGTCTATCTTTTTTATTTTCTCAAAGAACCAATTCTTTGTTTCATCAAATTTTTGTATTGTTCTCTTTATTTCTATTTTATTGATTTCAGCTCTCAATTTGATAATTTCCTGGTGTCTATTCTTCCTGGGAGACTTTGCTTATTCTTGTTCTAGAGCTTTCAGGTGTGCTGTTAAGTCACTAGTGTGAGATTTCTCCAACTTCTTTATGTGGGCATTTAGTGCTATGAATTTCCCTCTTAGCACTGCTTTCATAGTGTCCCATAAGTTTGGGTATGTGGTGTCTTCATTTTCGTTGATCTCTAGGAAGTATTCAATTTCTTTCTTTATTTCTTCCTTGACCCATTGGTGATTCAGTTGAGCATTATTCAGTTTCCTTGAGATTGTAGGTTTTCTGTAGTTTTTTTGTTGTTGAAATCTAACTTTAAACCATGGTGGTCTGATAGAATGCAGGAGGTTATTCCAATTGTTTTGTATCTGTTGAGATTTGCTTTGTGGCCAAGTATGTGATCAGTTTTAGAGAAGGTTCCATGTGGTGCTGAGAAGAAGGTATATTCTTTTGTGTTAGGATGGAATGTTATGTAGATGTCGATTAAGTTCATTTGAGTCATGACGTCAGTTAAGTCCTTTATTTCTCTGTTAAGCTTTGATTTGGCAGATCTGTCCACTGGTGAAAGTGGGGTGTTGAAGTCTCCCACTACTAATGCGTGGGGTTTTGTTTTTTTTGTTGTTTTTGTTGTTGTTGTTGTTTTTTGTTTGTTTGTTTGTTTTTTGTTTTTTCGAGACAGTGTTTCTCTGTGTAGCTTTGCACCTTTCCTGGAACACACTTGGTAGCCTAGCCTGGCCTCGAACACACAGAGATCCATCTGGCTCTGCCTCCCGAGTGCTGGGATTAAAGGCATGCACCACCACTGCCTGGTGTGTGGAGTTTTATATGTGGTTTAAGCTTTAGTAATGTTTCTTTTTTTTTTTTTTTTTTTTTTTTTTTTTTGGTTTTTCGAGACAGGGTTTCTCTGTGTAGCTTTGCGCCTTTCCTGGAACTCGCTTTGGAGACCAGGCTGGCCTCGAACTCACAGAGATCCGACTGGCTCTGCCTCCCGAGTGCTGGGATTAAAGGCGTGCGCCACCACTGCCCGGCTAGTAATGTTTCTTTTACACATGTGGGTGCCCTTGTGTTTGAGGCATAAATCTTCAGAATTGAAACTTCATCTTGATGAATCTTTCCTGTGATGAGAATGTAATGCCCTTCTTGATATCTTTAGATTGATTTTAGTTTGAAGTCTATTTTGCTGAATATTAGGATGGCTACACCCGCTTGCTTAAGACCATTTGATTGGAAAGACTTTTCCCAGCCTTTTATTCTTATGTAGTGTCTATCTTTGAATTTGAGGTGTGTTTCTTGTATGCAGCAGAAAGATGGGTCCTGCTTTCATATCCATTCTGTAAGCCTATGTATTTTTATAGGTGAATTAAGTCCATTGATATTGAGGGATATTAATGACCAGTGATTGTTCAATCCTGTTATTTTTTGGTGGTTATGTGTGTGTACTTCTCTTAGTTGAGGTTTACTGCTGTGGCTTTATCTTTTGCCTGTGTTTTCAAGGGTGTATTTGACTTCTTTAGGTTGGAATTTTCCTTCTAGTGCTTTCTGTAGGGCTGGGTTTGTGGATAAGTATTGTTTAAATCTGGCTTTGTCATGGAATGTCTTGTTCACTCCATCTATGATGATTGAAAGTTTTGCTGGGTATATTAGTCTAGGCTGGCATCCATGGTCTCTTAGTGTCTGCATTACATCTGTCCAGGTCCTTCTGGCTTTCAAAGTCTCCATTGAGAAATCGGATGTTATTCTGATGGGTTTGCCTTTATATGTCACTTGGCCTTTTTTCTTTGCTGCTCTTAATATTCTTTCTTTATTCTGTACGTTTAATTGTTTAATTATTATGTGGTGAGGAGACTTTTTTGGGGGTCTACTCTGTTTGGTGTTCTATAAGCTTCTTGTATCTTCATAGGCATTTCCTTCTTTAAGTTGCAAAAGTTTTCTTCTATGATCTTGTTGAAAATATTTTCTGTGCCCTTGAGTTGGTATTCTTCTCCTTCTTCTACCCCTATTATTCGTAGGTTTGATCTTTTCATGGTGTCCCAAATTTCTTGGACATTTTGGGTCATGACTTTGTTGGCTTTAGTATTTTCTTTGACTAATGAATCTATTTCTTCTACTGTATCTTCAATGCCAGAGTTCCTCTCTTCTATTGCTTGCATTCTGTTGATTATACTTGCATCTGAAGTTCCCAATCATTTACTCATATTTTCTATTTCCAGCATTCCCTCTGTTTGTGTCTTCTTCATTTTTTCTATTTCCCTTTTCAGGTCTTGGACTGTTTCCTTCATCTGTTTCATTGCTTTTTCATGGCTTTCTTTCAGGGATTTATTGTTTTCTTCTGCTTTATTTGTCCTTTCCTCTAGTTTTTTATGGCATTCTTCCCATTTTTTGTTTGTCCTTTCCTCAATTTCATTTTTGATTTTTTCTATATAAGCCTCTAGCCTCTTCATGATGTTATTCATAAGGTTGCTTTCTTCTGCTTTTTCCATTTGTGATGTTCAGGTCTAGCTGTTGGAGGAGGGCTAGGTTCTGGTGATGCTGTATTGCTCTTCATTTTGTTGTATGTACTTCTGCCTTGACATCTGCCCATCTCCTTGTGGATTTGTTCTTGGTCTTATCAGTGCTCTTGGTCTAGACAGAGCTAACAGATTCAGGAAGCCTCTCTCTTGTCCAAATGAAAGTTCTCTTGTCTAGATGGGAGCTCCAGGGCAGTATGGGAGCTGGGGGACTGGTCTCTAAGTCTCAGGAAGTGGCTACGGTCTTGGGTGGATGGGCATGGGGGCAGGGTGTGGAGATTGCAGGGTCTGCCAGAGGTCTTGGAGAAGGGGAACCTTCCCTGTGGGGGTGGAGAGGATCCTGCCCAATGATGGCCTAAACCTCTTGTCCAGATGGGAGGTCCAGGGCAGGAACATTTCTTTTTGATTTCTTGGAATCCTTCCTCACATATCGTGTCATCCTAAGATTCAAACTTTCCATTTTGATATTAATAATGTTCAAGTTTTTCACACTGAAAATAAGTCTTCCCAATAGCAGTCTCTGAAGTCTCCAGAAGGAAGATGGGTGCCCACAACAATGACTCTACTTCATTCAGAAAGATGCCCTTGTACCTAAGAGCATTACTCAATGATCAGATTTGGACTGGAAACTCTTCAGAACAGTTCTGAAATGAGATGGTCCATCATACTACACTTCTAGCCAGAATCTCAGACAATCTTATTCATTACTCTGAGACTGGCTGCAGACTATATGGATAGCCCTATTGAGACCTAACTATCTAAGCTTTCTTGCAAGACTCCACAGAGATACCTTCACACCCTAAACAGCAGGATGCAGTTCTAAGAAAATGATACCCCTCTCCCAAATGTTTCATTTTTCACCCGGTTATGGGTGGAAGATTATAGAATTGGGGGTAGGACAATAAAATTTAGACTCAGTATTCTCCTTTTGAAGAGCAAAAGGGAAATGGATATGTATAGTATATTAAGGTAGATTATTGTATCTACTAGTAAACAATTTTAGCAAACTTTCAGCCTTGGAAAATTTGCACTGATATGGATTCTTGTATAATTGATACAAATATGAACTATTCTTATATTCCCATTTAAGATAATTTGTATATTAATATCAATACAAAACTGTATTTGTTGTATTGTACATATATTTCTACTCCTGTTTGAAATATTTTGTATATTGATACATATTAAGAATATTGTTGTCATATTGCATATTGCACTATACATTTCTACTTCTGTTTAAGATATTTTGTGTATTGTCACAATTTTGAGATCATTGTCCTTATATGGTACATCTGCTTATAGACTGCTTACTTTGTTAACGTGTAACCTTAGTCTTTAGGTTATTTAGGTAGTTAAGATTTACAGAACTATAGTCACCCATGCTTGCCATTTCTATGGTTCTGTTAGGTTCTCCAGATTTACAGCAACATATGCCAGATGGACAGGTAATCTTCAAAAATTTCATAGACCTAGAGAATATGGCATTTAATAGTTTTGGTAACTTAGAATTCTGTTGATGTGAGGCACAACTGCTCCTTGCAGCACCAATTTAATCCTAAGAGAATGATGGGATTCTAAGACACTTCATTTGGAAGTTTGTCTTCTTGGCACAAAATGGCCTACTGGGCAAAGAACTGTCCTTGCCTCGAGTGCTGACAGTATGAATGCTGTCCTTTCTGAAGAGTAGGAAACAAGTAAAAACACCTACTGAAATAAGCCAAGACAGGGTAAGATGTTCTTTCAAAATTCCTGCTTCTGAAAATGTTCTGTCAGATATTCCAGGCCTCTTGCTAAATTGGGTGCCCCAATGATGCTGAAAAACTTTAGGTGACTACCCAGGCTGCCAGATGTCTCTGTCTATTTTGCAAGAATTTTTTAAATTTCTTGCTTGCATTTTGTGTCTTCTTAGATATTATTATCTTCCTTCTCATGTCTTTGATGGAGTTGAAGACTAGATATTTACTATTACAATCTTCTTGTATCTTAGCTAGAACATGTTAGTACTAGATTTAGAATCTTCAAGATAGGACAGCTAGTAGAGTAATCTTGATAAATGGCCATTTATCTATGTTCTGGACATTGCTGGACCTGTCTTTCTTGTTAGATGTTATTCTTGTTGGTTGTAGTTCCAATTTTGTTTATGCTATTACCCTTTGTTTTTCCTGGATAATTCTTGATAATCATTCTTATTGTATATAGTTTGCATTGAGTTTACAACCTTCTTATTTGGGCAAAAAGGGAAAATGTAGTGATATTTGCTCCATCCAAGACCTTAGACTATAGGGTCCTAAGGAGACAGTGCTTCCTGCCATTTTATGACCTCTAAATACAAGAGGGAGAAGGTCACATGCCCCTTCTTTCTGTTCCTGCCAGTGAGGTGGATTTGCTCCTGGTTAGATCAGAGGACAACTTCAGCTCTCTACTCCATTTTCTATTCATGAGTGCATTTCCTCAGTTTACCTTAATACATTTCCCTAATACTTCTTAAGTAGACTCCTGAGGGTTTATGACTTTAGCATATTAACCAACTTTTTAAATGATAAAACAAAAATGATCAAACAAATAATATTTATAATTGGCATTACATAAATCTCATCTAAATTAATTATCCTCTTATTTAATTGTAACATTTTTAAACTGTCTAGTGCATTATCAAGTGGAGACCTAACTCCTGCCATTGTAAAAATATTTCTCCTTTTGTAATGTGGGGAAAACAAACAAACAAACAAAAATGCTGCCTGTGTCTTTTTTTAACTAATTCCCCCCTTTTATGAAATCCCAATTGACTCGTCAAATCAGCTGATGATGATTCAGATCATGGTGAAGTGAGGCAGCTACCTAGTGTGGCTGCAGTCTGAGCAGGGTGTCAAAGGAAAGCCACAACCCACTGGGAGAAGAAAGAAGCCAAAGAGCCTGATATTTGCTTGTAGGAAGTTGTGAAACCATCTAACTTCTGTGGCTTTTAGACCCTGAGGAGTCTACTGCATAGTAGTTACAACAGGAAAAAATCCCAGACTCCATCAGAGGACTTGGGGAACAATAGGAAAGTCTAGCCTGAGGTATAGTGACCCTGGCTGCTTGTAGCTCCAATCTGAGCTGGCAGTGGCAAAGCTATAGGCAAGCAGCTTTTTCATGAATTCGTGCCCCAGAGGTTGTGTGCCAGCTGTAGCACAAATCCTAATTGGTCTTATGATAATAAATAGAATAATATTTATAATTATTAAACAGTATTTATAATCATAATAAAAACCCAGAGCCAAATATCTGGGTAAATGCTGAAAAATCAGAGAGACAAAGGAACAAGCCACAGCAACTATCACCTCACCAATTCCTCAGCCAAAAAGCCTGAGATCATCTCTTCTCCTGTGGAGCGCCCCTAAACAGCTTGACCACATAGCAGCCATGATAGGCTTAGGGACCCAGACACAGCTTCCATGAAAGGCTTACTGGCAGGCAACACCCAGATCCGGGAAAAGCCTTAAGCTGATACCACACAGGAATCCACCCAGGGATAAGAAAGTACCTGACATCCCAAACATTCCAACCATTAGACAAGGTGGCCAGATGTCTTTGAGTCTAGCACAAACCTATTTTTGTTTTTCAGATACCCTTAAAAAATTATCAGCCAATCAAGGTCCTGAACCCTGGAAATCCCCTCAACCCAACCTCTGCTATGATGAAAACCCCACCCCAACTGAGCTTGGTGCTCTCTGCTCTCACTGCTGTGTCAGACAGAAGGACCAAGATCTGCAGCTTGAAATAAAGGCTCTTTGCTTTTACATGAGGAATTCAGTCTCCATGGTGGTCTTTTGAGGGTCCCCACGATTTGGGCATAACACTCCCAACTCATATTCCTTTCTCTGACCACCCATATCATTTCCTGTCTCAAACTCTCTAGTGCTAGGAAGACATGTGTGTCTCCCAAGTACTGAGAGAAAAGGCATGAGATCACAAGTGCTGGAATTAAATGTGTGTGCCAAGACTGCCTGGCCTCTATGACTAATTAGTGGCTGCTTTTGCCCTCTGATCTTCAGACAAGCTCTATTTGTTAGAGTATACACAAAATGTCAAAACACAGCTGGGTGGTGGTGGCACATGCCTTTAATCTCTGCACTCAGGAGGCAGAGCCAGGTGGATCTCTGTGTGTTTGAGGCCAGCCTAGTCTACAGAGTGAGATCCAGGACAAGCACCAAAACTACACAGAGAAACCCTGTCTCAAAACAAACAAACAAACAAACAAACAAACAAAAATGTCAACACACTGCCAATACAAACATGAGTGTTTGGCCATTCACTGGAAAATAAGTAGCCCATCAGTAGCTGTTGGTTGTTTTCTGATGTCTATTGCATTTTACCTTCAGAAAACTGATTGTCTTTCTCCAGCAGCCTTGATTTGCTAGTAGATTTTTATCCTGGGTGGAATTTTGGAAGTCCCTCCCTGATCAGTGCTAAAAATTTGGATGACTGGATCTTGTACAAATCTCTTGCATGCAGTCTCAGTCCCTTTATATTAGCAACTATTCTGTAATGTCTGAAAATAGTTTCGTAGCAGTCCTCTGCAACTGCTGACACTTATACTCTTTCAACTCCCCTTTCAACCATAATTCCATGTGTACTATGATTGGAACTATATGTATGAGTGTCACAAACCAAGCTGATCTACATTTCTGCTTAACTCAGAATCAAACTCAGGGTCAATGAGAGCTACCCTTTTTACAAGCTATAATACTGGGCCAATCTATAGGATGAGATGAAATATGTACTGATCTTAAATGTGCAGCTTCCAAACTAACAGTTATACATAATTGCTGAATTATTAATTGGTAATGAAAATACTTTCTGGGCTGCTGAATTTCAGAAGTAACTAGTAAAGTAAAACTGTCTTTTATTCTATTGGTGCCATATTTGTCCCAGCTTGGTCAGCTGTGACACTTTCTTGTAGGGTAGGGAAAGTTTACTCAGTTGCTAGGCAACCTGCATCACAATGTGTAGTATTTGCTTAGTAAAAGCACTTTCACTCTGAGTTAATTGTTAAGGAGGGAATCTTAGGAATTAGGAATAACAACTGAGTTGAATAAAAGAGGGAGGATAAAAGCTTGATTTGCACAATAAACAAAGCTTGGCATCTATCATCTGCCTGGCATTGCTGTTGGTCTCCTTGGGTCAGAGGAAAATAATTACCTTTATTCAGTAACTAGCAGATGTTCAAAACACCATCCCAAAATAGTAAGTAGTGAATTTCTTAGTCTTGTACTAATAAACTGTGGTGAAGGTAAGGAATTAGGATATAACTGTTAGTGGTTATTTTCTCTTATCTGTAGGTGAGATGAGTTAATGTTTATCTATCTGCAGTCTGTCCTTCCATGTAGGAGAAGTATCTCAGATGAAAAACTGTTATCCAGAGATGACACTGGTCAGATGTTTGCTAATGAAGAGTAAATATAGCTGGAGATTGTTATCCAAAATACCCCAGAAGTTAGGAGAAGTTGCACCCAGTAAATGATCAAACACATGGTTACAAGTTCTTGGGAATAGAATCACATGGGAAAGCTACAATCGCACACAAGAAATTCACTGCAGGATACAGCTAATACATTCAAAAGCAAATATTACTAATACTCCTTCAGTTGTGGCTTCCCTCTGGAAGAGTTCTTGGCTCTTCCAGGTATAACTTTGCATAGTCAGCTGAATTTCTACTTTTTATTTCTGCAGCTCATGGCAATTTTTAATTTTTTTTTGTAATTTCTTAAGAGATTACTATGTAGAGGGTGATATTTTTTGACAATATGTTGCATGCCTCTTAAGGTGTTACCTCCTGATATCAAAATTCCTACAGGCTGCTTCTCTTCCTTAATATATTAGAATGGTGAAATTTTCATATTCCAGCAACTCAAGATAACAAGGATATTAGAGACTTACAAACACTCTCAGGAACAATGCCTTGCAATTACAAGTAATATTTTTACAATTTTTTTTTTTAATATTTTATATTTAGCTGTGTATATATGTGTCTTCCTGTATTAAGGAATACGCAAGTGAGTGCAATTGCCAACATAAGCACCAAGAAATGGTCAGATCAACTGAAAATGAAGACATAAACCAATAGTTAGCCAGGTGATATGAGTGCTGGGATCCAAATTACTGTCCTTTACAGGAGGTGAGCCACTTCTTGCCTCAGGTTGCCATTTCTAATATACAGTGATCACTAGGTTGTTGAAATATTTCTTTGTTCATATAAGAGGGTGTTTTCATTAGCAATTTATTCTTAAGTTGAATCATGATCATGGCACTGTATAAACATTGAGAAAATAAAAGAAAGTCACCTAAAATAAACTTGAAATAATGATAGCATGTGTATAATGAACATTTTAGTATATTATCATTATGAAAAGTTGTACATTTTTCTAGAATTATTTGATAAATTATTATGTGACAAGTTAATTCAATTTCCTTATCATAGAACAGATATTTTCCATATACTGTATAGGACATATTTATGTTAAAAAGGTATATAAATTTTAACTTGATATTCTATGCTAGGTTGTTAATATTATTAAACATAGTATTTTCTATCTTGCAAGTTTTATTTCTTTGATATAACTTTACATAATTTAAATCTCTAGGATTTATATTTGTCAATTAATAAGTCAAAGTTTTTCTAAATATGAATTGAGAAAATACTGAAATGAGAAATACATGCAAAAATATCACATTTTAGGTTTTACTGCTATCCTCATTTTGGTTTTAGTCATGACAGTATCAGTAATTGCATACTAAAAGTGACAACAGGGATAATAATATGAACAATTTCCATTTCTGATTTTAAACAGCTTACAATTAAAAATCACTAACAATTTACATTAAAAATTTCCAACTCTTAAATTTTGAAGGACTGTGAGAGCCCACAGAGGTTTCCTAGTGAGATCTGAGCTTGCTTTACTCAGCAGGGCTGCATAATGATTGACCACATACATGCTAACCAGGTGTTTGGAAGGGTCTGCATTTGGCTGTGCTAGGGTTTTTTTGCTCCACCCCTTGGCATTTCTTTAAAAAGTCCTTTAGAAGAGAAAGAAGGATTAGGATTAGGATCCAGGCCCTCTCAAGCTGTTCTGTGTTTCTATCTGTGTCTATCTTGTCTCTGTATTTCTATATAAATCTTTCAATATAGTGACAAGATAGAGTACCCTGGGGGAAAAAGTGGGGGCAGGTCCTCTCTGAATGGCATCAGAGACAGGGGCCCAGGACTTGGCAAAAGGAGTGTCAGGGGCTGTTGTGGGTATAAGGCATGCTGATAAGGGATATGATAAAGGCATATTTTATTATTGGAGTCAAGGTAGGTGGTGGGATGCCAAAGTTGAAAAGTGAGGCAGCAGCATATGTTTCTCTCTTTCCAGGTTTCTTACTTTTTCTTTCTCTCTTAATTTCTATCTATAAAAATTAAGAAAAAATATAAAGTAGAATATAGGAATATCGTGTAGGAGGAAATTTAGAGTAAGATAGAATATAGAAATATTGGGTTAAGAATATAGTTTAAGAAAAAATAGGATAAGATAAGCAACAAGATAGAAAAACTATGTCCTTGATTTTTCTACTATGGGGCTATGAACGCAAAATTCTAGGGAAGAATAAGAAAAATCTATCAAAGATTAAAAAAAAGAGGGAGGCAGAAAAAGATTCCTATGGAAGCTTTTGGCCTGGAGACAGCTTAGAATCAAGCCCTGAGAGACAGAGGAAAGAATTTATGATGAGGTGGATGTGGATAAAATAACACTTTTCTGTCCACTGATGCTGCCACTGCATGAAAACATCGTAGAATCAAAATTAGTTTCCATTTGACCCTGAAAGCAAAGATTAGAGAACAGAAGTTTTGGGGAAAAAAATTAGCAATCTCTCTCTGTACAAAACTAAAAGCTTTTCAGACTTCTCTTTCTCAGAATTTTTCTCTTTATGTAAAGGCAAAATTAGATTCATCTGGAAATAACATTTATCAGAATAAGAAATCACATGTATTGCTCTAAAAGAAATTCTCTTGGAATATGGCAAATCCTCTCTACTACTGCTGTCTCTCCTTCAAGCCAGTATTAGAAAAACAGCAACCAGAGTTCCTTGCAGCTAAAGTATAGTGAGAAAGTGCATGCAGAAAGCCAAAGCAGGAACAACTTCCCCAAAGATGGGGCCACATAGAGGTGGGGAGGGGCTGCTGGCATATAGGAGGCAGTGGAGGCCTTGAAATTCTCTCTGCAATGAGGGAGGCAGGGCTTGAGTTTCCAAAAATTTCTTTGAAAAGACTTGTTTTCTTTCACTGACCTGGTAAAATAGGAGCAAGTTCTGAGCAGTTTTTGCTTCAGGCACCAAAATGGCTGTCTGAGTCACATAGATAGACATCACCAGCTCTGGGAACAGTGGTAGATGAAAAAACTAATTAGAGAGGTACACCTGTTAAACGGTAATTCAGGCATCCTAAAGCAAGCTTACGGTGAACAAGTCTCCCATTGCAAAAGCAAAAGCATGAAAGCAAGCTGTGTAAACGGAAACAAGAATACAGCAGATCCAAAAGGCATCTTGGGAAATGTAGTCCATAATGTAGCTTGTAACAACATGATATTATAAAGAAAGAAAGTATGGGAAAAGTAGTTTTCACCTCAAAATGGCACTACCACCAAAAAATGTTTCCTTTTTTTTTTTTAGCTCAAAATTTCATTTCTTTTTCAAGTGATGTTAAAAAGCTTAACCTTACCTGTTGAGAACTAGGATCAGGTGGACAGCTTGCCTCTCAAGACATGATTAAAATACTAATACTGTTTATCAACAATCCATTTCGAAATCCTTAAGAAAGCAAGGGAAAGTGGTTCCTACACTGGACAATTGCTTTAGATATGAAAAAAGTCATGGGCAAATAAAGACATTCTTTGCCTCTTAAATATCAGCCTGCAATAAATTGTCCCTTTACAAATTTAATGGAGAACAAGGAAGCATGTATTCAAAAAAAATCTGCTTTATAGATGGGAATTAAATTTTAAAAAATTCTGCTGTCTAACAAAATGGAAACACTTCACTTGAATGTTCCCTATTTAAAAAAAATGCTAAATTAAAATGCTTGCTTAATGAATGCACTGATGTTTATGAGCAGCTAATGAATGAAATGAAAACACTAAATCATAAAAATAAATAAAACAACACATTTATGTTCTTAACTCTTTTGGCCAGTAACAGCTTCTATAAACAGATAACCTTATCAGAAACATTGGGATAATAAAAATCTATTAAAGACAAGACATCCTTAAAAGAACTCATAATAATCTTAAAACACAGGTTTAAAAAATTAAGTAGGGGGAAAAATATATCGTCAGGAACTTGCTATCTGTCTGAGTGTTTGGTGAGGAATGTAGAACAGAGGAATGTATGCCCTCTAGAGGAACTGTAGTGAAAGCATCTGAATGTTCTTGATAGTGAGATTCCCTCCTGCAGTCTTGGGAAAGCAGGAGACTAAGGGGGTCCCCAGCCTGCTGAGGATTTTGGGACAAAAGTTTTGTTGCTATTTAGTAAAACCTGAAAAGAAAGAGAACTCAGAGCCACACTGTTTTGATTGACTAGAGTCAAATTAGTGCAAGCTCCTTTGAGATGGTGATTATTAACTGTGCAGCAAGTTTTTTTCTATGAGCTTTACAGTAACTCAGTAAGATCATATCACCCTCATCCTGAGGTGAGGCTTTTCAGTAGAACAAAACAAAATTCTGCTGTGGCTGAGTGAAGTTTCAGCAATGTTTGTTTGAATTGTGGAACTTAGAGGAGCTACAATGATTTAGATGAAGGGACAGCCCCTGGCTGGCAGCCATCCATGCTCTGTGAATTTCTGCAGGTTCTGGAATGGCTGTAAGGGCCAGTGGGAAAGACGACTTAGGGGAGTGGCATTTTCCTGACTGTTACAGCCCACCAGCACTGAATGCTATAGCCTCCTAGCAGCAAGTGTTACAGCCCCATAGAAACAGCACTCACTAAATTCCAGGGTTGAGGGAGCCATTGGCAAATTAGGCTCTGGTTTCCAACTGTCAGGGAAAATTTAAGGATATCAAAACTCACTGTGAACTTCATAAATGAAGGAGAAGTTTATATGCAACATTATTTGTGGTGATTCTTGATCCATGTCTTGTTGGAAGATAATGTAAACAGTTGAGATCTCTTCTAGATGTTTGCTAAGATTTATAAAGTAGTCCTATAGAGAGTTTGCTTTTGAATGTAAGTTTGTTAGAAGTGTAAATACATATAGTAAACAGTCATGGCCATTGTAAATATGTATAATAATGTTCATACCAGAATTATGTTGATATTACTGAGCCATGGTTTGGTGAAGCTAAGGGAATCTTTAAGTTTGATTCAGTTTATTTAATGAAGTTTTCATCAAGAGTTTATTGATTTAAAAAAGGGCTCAGCACAGACATTCAAAAAAGAATATTCCACCTTGGTTATCCTCTACTCCTTTACTGGAGGAGTGGCAGCCTAGGAATCATTGTATTGTTCAAACTACTTGGAAGCTCCTGAGTCAGAGTTGAGTTAAGCTTTGTAACCTCTGCTGCAAGACAATGGTGGTAAGAGATAGACAAGTTTGTTCTTGAGAGCTGCCAAAAAAGATACGAATATGCTTGGTGGAAAGCATATCACCATGATGAATAATGGAAGAATAATCAAGAACAATGACCTTAGACAGACCCAGTCTATATGAGGAGCCTGAGAGGATCTTTAAAAATTAAGAGAGACCAGTAGGAGCCCAGAGGTTTACTAATGAAATCTTTGCTTGCCTTACCCAGCAGGGCTGCAAATTGGAAGGGTCTGTACTTGGCTGTGCTGGGGGAAGTATTTTGCCCCACCCCTTGGCATTCCTTTAAAAGTCTTTTATAAGAAACAGAAGGGACAAGTAGATTAGGATCCAGGCCCTCCTGAGGTTGTCTTATGTTTCTATCTGTCTCACTCCTCTATATTTCTATCTTAATCTTTTTTCTCTTACTCCTCAAGAGTACCCTGAGGAGGGAAAGTGGGGGAAGGCCTCCCACAAAGAGCTATGATAACCTTATTAAATTTTATTTTGAGTAGAAAACACAGTGTTTTTCAACAGATTGCCAAGTTTTTCTCAATGCTGCAAAATAAAATTACATAATTATTTTCCCTTGGTTTTAAAGCAAAAGCTGTCTCATCTATCATTTAAAATGTCATCAAACATCACTGTATTAAATAGTAAAATTGTTAACTAAAATTATTCATCATAATCTTTTTAAATAATTTCCTTCAAATCTAAATATATGCTTTATATATATAAATATATGTATGTATATATCAGATATGTTTGTGTGTGTGTAAGTTTGTGAGTATACTATATGCCTATATTAAGAAATACTAACTAGTATGAGTTTATGTGGATGTCATAGGTTAGTTTAATATCAGGATGTCTTCTAAAATCATTTTCTTACCTTTGTTTGTGAGACAATAGTCTCACACTGAATATGAAATTCATCACTTAGCTAACCTGAATGATCACTGAGCTGCAAACACCTCCACCATATCCTCAGCCAGTCTCCAACCTAAAAGGTGCTATGATCAGAAACAAACTGCAATGCATGACATTTATGTGGTACTGGGCAATCTGATATTAGAGGTGTCTATTTGCATAGTAAACATAGTCCCCTCTGAGCCATCTCTCTAGCTCACATTTTTTAAATTTGAATGAGATTTTAGTTTCTTTAACTGATATCATAACAAATATTTCTTCAGGAAAGGTTACTACTGCCTTAAAAATCTGAAAACAATATTTTGAAAAGTAATGTTCTGATAAAATTCTAATACACATATCATGAAAAACCTTTTCATCTATACTGAAGACATAATGTATGTTTATGCCAATTATAAAATAACTCTCTAAGCATACTGGAAGTCTGAACCTCCATCCACTCACACTTATGAATGCATGCAGTTTTAAGTTAGAGCTTAAATATAACCAATTACCTGAAAGAAAGGTAGCCCAAGCTTAAGTTTGCAATTTTTATTACCTTCATATTTGAAAGCTGTATACCAAAGTTCAGGTTATTTTCATGCATTTATCTCTATTATGTGACCAATACACTCATTTTAAACTGATGGCTATTGTAAATGATTTTGTTTGATCATTATGGTTTTTTTTTTGCAATGCACACAACATAATAACTTGGTTGTATTTTGTGTTACAATGTTATACCAGCTAAAACAATCTGTACTCATGCATTGACTTTTAAAATCCTTAAACATGTCTGCTCCCATTTTCTTCATTACTTAATCATTATTTTTCTGATTTGATGCTACTTACTTTAAACTCATGAATAATGAATAAATGAAAAATATCTTTTGGCATATTGGTTAAGGTTGTCATCTGGTTTACTATGATTGAAAGAGTCTCTAGGACTACTGATTTCCTCAAAAGTTTCAGGATGACAACAGTTCATGGACTTTTCTGGGAATATAACTGCCAAAATCTATAGTTAAACTAATTCAATAAAATAGTTCACAATGATATGCCTTATCAGTTCTAGACAATGTACTTGATGTCATAGTAAATTTTCAAATTTCAGAATCTGTAAGTATTATATATTCTGAATAAACAGAAACAAAAGTTACAGAGACTGCTGTAGATAATTTCTTATCCATACTCTTGTCCAACTACAACACCACACCATATATTTAGAGACTCAATGGAATCAAGTAATATTTTGTTTTCTGAAGACTTCAGTGCTCCATTAATACTTTTGAATAAAGATAGTGAATTGGGTTGTTTAAATCATGAGACAATTTTCTGTGAATCACAGTCATATTAAATTGTTGTGGAATATTAGTTGAAGATATATTACATTTGTTTATGCTGTGGAACATTTGTTTAATGATGAAAAGATTTGTTGCATTCTTTTATGTTGCATTTGTTTAACTCTGTGAAGCTGTGTTAATTTGTCTGTCTGAAATATCTGACCAGTTTGAGAAAGAAATGAATAGTCAATAGCTAGGCAAGAGAAAGGATAGACAGGGCCAGCATGCAAAGAGACTAAATAGAAGGAGAAATCTGAAAAAAAGAAGCTCGAGGAGCAAGAAAAGGAGAAGATAAAGACATCATGGACCACACATGCAGCTACACAGCAAGCCACAAAGTAAAAGTAAAGAAAGTTATATAGAATAGAGAAAGATAAAAGCCCAGAGGCAAAAGATTGATGGGGTACTTTAAATTAAACAAAAAAGCCTGCTAGAAATAAGCCAAGCTAAGGCAGGGCATTCAGATGAAAGAATAAGCCTACATGTAATTATTTTGAAGCTGGGTGGTAGGCTCTTCAAAGAGTAAATAATTTTAAAAAAAACAACATTTTGGCATATCAACTAGAGTCTGAGAAAAGTGGAAAAAAAAACATGGCTCCTTTAAGAAGTTCTACTTTAAGAAATTGTACTGTACAGCAGAGAACTTAAACAACTATTTTCATACTAAGTAAAAACAAAAAAAAACTAAATAAAAAATGCCTGCAACAGTTAGGGGAATTGACATTACAGAGATGGGGTATTGGATGCAGTTCCTGTTCAAGGGCACATCCAACTGAGCTGGGACACTTAGGCTTGACTCTCCAAAGCTGAGAAGCTAATGGAGTCAGCAGATAGAGCTACATGGAGGATAGAGCTGTACTCATCAGTTTAAAGTTTGCTCAAACAACTAAAAAGATTAGAGATATGCATTAAAAAAGAACCAGATTTTAAAAAAAAATCTCTAAAACAGATTCCAGTGTATTTAACAATGTTATAGGCTTAAAAAAGAAAAGAAAATAGGTATAGACAATCATAGAAAGAAATAAGTAATTTAAAAATAATATCTCTGAAGAGAGAGTAAAAGTAATATAAAAGCAAAAGACTATGTATAATGGGAAATACACAGGGAGTTTGGATCCTATAAGTGGATATGTTGAATTTTAATTTTTGACTGAATATAAGCAAAGGAGAGCAGCTAAGAGACCTAGAATTGAGAGACTGTTGAAATTAAGTAGCCTATATACCTTGTGAATGACAACTTTAAAATGGAAGTCAAAAAATATACTTGTAATTTAGAATGCATGGCTTTGGAGAAGAGGTTTTGCTTTTGTTCCCACAGTAGACAAGAGGCTATTGATTCCTTCAGAATTGATATGAATCATGTTTGATCAGGGGAGATCTTCTGAATCTTGATGAATGAAGTATATATATACAAAGATTATAGCTGGTCTTTCCAGGACTTGGAAATTGTTTCAATTTTTCTCAGGGACCCCTAAAGATCACTTCACCTAGAGACAACAGGAAGCAGTCCAGATAAAATGATGCTCACATTCCCAAGAGGTAGGGTGAGTGATCTTTGGTTATTTGGTGGATGATTATGGATATTTGTTATCATTTAGGGGATTATAGGGACACAGGATAAAAAGACAATTATTAATCTCAGATATTTTACATTGCCATAGATTTTAGTATATTGATACAAATTTAAAGGTATTTTTTAGTACTGCATATATGTTTCTACTTTTGTTTGAGGTATTATGCTTACGCTGAAGCTTCATTTTAAAAAGACAAAGTATAGTTAAAAAATAAGATTAGTATTTAGTCTATAATCATCAAACGTAATCACATTAGGTAAGTTTTCAAATTTAAAAATGTATATTTTAAACAGATAGATGACTTTCAAACACTTCAAAGTCTTCCAGAATATGGCATTTAAGAAGCTTACTGTTTTTTCATGACAATGATGCACATCTGCTCTGAGCAGCACTAATTTATGTCATAAAAAGAATGATGGACATTGAGGAAACTTCATATGGAGTTTACTTTCAATGTGATAAGGTTAGCCATTTGGGCAATAAACTGCTTTGCCTTGAGTGCTGATAGAATGCTGTATAAACTGGACATGCAGGACCCACAGGAAAATGACTGCTGAACTTCGCCAAAACAAGGCAGGAATATTCCTGCTTCACAGAAATGTTTGCTAGACCTTCTTCTGGACATACAGGAAAGAGAATGTTGAATTTTACCAATACAAGGCAGGATAATTCTTCAAATTTCCTGCTTAGGGAAAAGTGTGCCAGATGTTCCAGACCTATAGGCCAAAGATGAATGTCCCAATGATGCAGAGGAACTTTAGGTGACTGTCAAGGCAGCCAGATAACTGTCATTTTTAGAGTTTGGAAGTTTGCTTGCAATGCACTTCCTGTTTACTCAGATGATATTACATGCTTCTGGGGTCTTTGATGAAGTTGAAGACTAAATCATTAGAGTTGTAGTTTTTCTTAGTTATTATAGAAAGAAAATTAGGTACACAGCTTCAGACCCTCCAAGGTAAGAAAGATAATGGAGTATTTTCTTTGAATTTTCTAAATGTAAATGGACTGAATATTGTAAATGTAAGTGTTAATTGATATCTGTTTTTGATGTATTAGTTTTACTATGTTAAAGTTAAAATTTTTCATTTTTATTTATATAAAAAGGGGGACAAGTTATGGAGTATTAATTGAAGTTGTGTTTTATTTCTTTATGCTATGGAACATTTAATTAATGATGCAAAGATGTGTTGGATTTTTTTATGTTAAATTTTTTAGCTTTGTAAAGCTGTGTTACTTTGCCTGCCTGAAACACCTTATTGGTCCAATAAAGAGCTGAATGGCCAATAGCTAGTCAGTACAAATGATAGGTGAGGCTAGCAGGCAGAGAGAATAAATCTGTGAGGAGAAATCTGGGAAGAGAAGATTGGGGATTGAGAAAAGGAGAGAGGAAAAAATCAGAGGCTAGCCACCCAGCTACACAGCTAGCCATGGAGTAAGAAGTAAAGAAAGATATAGAATAGAGAAAGTTAAAAGCACAGAGGCAGAAGACATGTGGGATGATTTAAGTTAAGAAAAGCTGGCTAGAAACAAGTCAAGCAAAGGCAGGGCATTCGTAAGAAAGAATAAGCCTCTGAAAATCATGTCTCTTATGAATTCTATAAAGTACTAAATATAGTATGGAATATAAACATTTTAAATTGTACTCAAATAAGTCTTTCAACATTTTGCTAGGGAATTTTGATGGAAAAATTGTTTATTAGTAACATTATAGGTGATAAAGGTGGCTTTTGCCATATATATATATATATATATATATATATATATATATATATATATATATATATATAGCCATTATTCTTTGTGTTTACTATTAGAATGTAAACACTGATAACTGATGCAATAAAATCATGTTACCTTGCTGAGAGTATATTCATAAAAACAAAGGGGTATTGAGAGAGTCAAACAGAATATTTTGGATGTTCTCATGTATTGGTGTACCATGTACCAGGTTCTCATATGTAGGTATAGTTTGAGCATTAAAATTAACTATATTAATGAAAAGATAATTTAAAATTACTTATCTATATTTGAGTGGAAATTCCTTCTTTCCACAATTAGGTCAGACCTAGACTATTTATATTTTATTAATGTATAGAACCATTTTCAGTATTGTAGGAAGTTGAAGATTATTAATTCACACCATCTAGTTATTCTTCATTTACTCTTTAACACTGCCCTAGTAGATTTCCTTTGTTAACTTACTGTTTCAAAATTTCATACAAATATACATGTGCTTTGATCAAACTCATTCTCCTCCCTTCCAGACAGTCCTTCTCATGACCACCGCTTTACTGTTCCCTCAAAGCCCTTAGTAACTTTCTTTATCCCATCAAGTCCTTTAGGACTGTTGGTATGTGCATAGTATGGGCCCTCCACATACTATGGTAACTTAAATAACTAAGTTTAACATTAAAAAAATCCTTATTTGATAAATTAAAGTGTTTAGGTAGAAATATTTAAAAATATTTCTGAAAGATGTTATTTTTAAAGAGAGATGGAGGATGAATAGAAAATTTTTCTTTTGGAATTATTCTAACTGAAAACTTCCCTAGTTGAGAAGGCATTCTTCTTAGTTTTTCCTTGGTCAATCTTTTCTTTCCATAACATGTAAAATGATGTCCCAGAGAAAATTTTAGTTTAAAATAAACTTTGTGCCCAGTATGCAGTTTTATTTAAGACCTATCCAGTAGTAATCCCTTTACATTACAAGAGGAAGGATAGTGAATAAAGAATCCTGGTAAAGGAAGCTAGGGGGATGACAAAGGCTTTGAAATTAGGCAGTCTTTTTTTTTTCAATAATAAAATGAAATTTTATTTGATGGAACATATCTACACCTACAGACATGAATTCAAAATTCAAATACTTTGGTGTAATAAAATTAAAAGTCTTCTCCTTCTCCCACAAAACATTGTATGGGTTCTAGGAGAAAATGCCGGCTTAGTAATTCTGCAATTCTGCAATGAGAAGTAAGAGGAGAGAGGGGAGGAAGAGGTAGAGAGATGAAGAAACCAGAAGATGGGTGTTGTGATATATTAGTCCCCCAATATATTGTGCATACTAATAAACTTATCTGGGGTCAGAGGACAGAACAGCCACTAGATAGACATAGAGGCTAGAAAATGGTGGCACACACACCTTTAATCCTACCATTTGAAAGGCAGAGATCCATCTGGATCTCTGTAAGTTCAAAGCCACACTGGAAACAGGAAATTAGGCAGTCTTATTTGAAACAATGACACAACTGTCCTTGAGCAAGCTTCTAAGCTTGTCTGTTCTGATTTTTCCTCATTCATATAAAGGCAATGAGTACTGTGCTCCCAAAGGCAGATCATGAGGATTAATTCTGAGAATGGAGAGAAGGTTGAGAAACAACAGGGAGGTAATAGTGACCCAAAGTCAGCTCCAAAACCTTGCCTTCACTACTGACAGAATCAGAAAAGAGATGGCAGTGTGGGGGTGTTTGTTCTTAAGACATGAGACTTCATTAACGCAGGCAAGAGTGTAAGATGTTGGCTGCCAAAGTGTCCTTTTGTTTGTTTTCATTGTTTTCTTGTACACAAGGGGAGTGTGTGAGAAATTAAATGAAAATCTGAAAATCACAGCCCCTGGATAGAAGAGTAAAGAAACAAAACCTAAATAATTGCCTATTTTTCCAAAAATATAATTAAATGAAAGTAGAAGAAAACAGTAATACTTGCAATTACTTGTCTTGTAAGTGATTTTTAAAAGAAAATTAATGTTCATGTCTTTACTTTCAACCGTAATTTTTTTATCAAGCCACTGACATAATATTATTCTCAGTTTAATCTTTCAATTTAAATAGAACCAGTGTTTATTAGTACATTAAAATATTATTCATATATATCACTGATAACTAAAATTGATATATTTAACTTTTTGATGAAGTTTTTATTTAAGTAATTTTTTTAAAGATTTATTTATTTATTATGTATACAGCATGTATGACTGCAGGCCAGAAGAGGGCAACCAGATCTCATTACAGATGGATGTGAGCCACCATGTGGTTGCTGGGAATTGAACTCAGGACCTCTGGAAGAGCATTCAATGCTCTTAACCTCTGAGCCATCTCTCCAGCCCTATTTAAGTAATTTTTATAGACAACTTTGATAGTTAAAGATTAAGATACAACCAAGCATTCAATAACAACCCAAGAAACTAAACAGGGTATCTGCTAATACTTTGTCAAAGTTTTTTTTGAGATTTGCATTATGAAAATCAGTAAGTAGTATATTTTGATTTAAATAAATATACATTATGATAGTCTTTACCAAACTGAATATTTTTGTTTTATTCTTAACAAATTAAATTGTCTTATGACTGAATTCATTTACAAAGCTTTATAATATAAAGCTTCTTTAGAAATGTCATTACTTAAATAAAGTTATTAAAATATATAAGTTAAAAGCAACCTTTCCTTGGAAAGTAGTATTGTTATAAATTGTTATTCTATTCAAACTATAAATATTAAATGGAGCAATCTGAATATGCTAATGGACATAGTTGTAGGTATTTTCATTTGTAAATCAGTGCAAGTTTTGTTTGATTATTTTGTCTTCATAAAAATAACAGGGAAAATCTTACTGGAATTCTGATCAGACTTTTAACTGGAAAATCTTGATGCTAAATTATTCTTATTTAAGTACATATACTGCATATAGTATTATTTTAAAAGTCATTTTCCTATGAATAAAAATATTATTTGGAGAAATAATTAACTACAGTTGAGTCCAACTTTCCATGTTAAAGGTATATTCCCCTATAAAACTTTTTTACATGCAAACAAACCACAAGTGCTGGGCAGTGGTGGTGCATGCCTTTAATCCCAGCACTCGGGAGGCAGAGCCAGGCAGATCTCTGTGAGTTTGAGGCCAGCCTGGGCTACCAAGTGAGTTCCAGGAAAGGTGCAAAGCTACACAGGGAAACCTGTCTCGAAAAACTAAAAAAAAAAAAAAAAAAACCACAAGTTTGAGTGTTCCCATGCTCCCTCATTTGTAGTCTGCTAATAAAAATTTTGCATGTTTCTTGGCCTGCTTGATTGGTTCATTTACATAATGCAGAAATATACTAGGAACTGTTGTCTGATTATTGTGAGCAGAACAAAAATCAGAATTAGCCAAAAGAGATTTTTCTAGTTTGCCTTTGTGTTGCTGTGATAGTCACTAGGACTAAAATCAACCAAAAAAGGAAAGATTTATTTGCTGTACAGGTTAAGGTCCATCATGAAGGGAAGCCAGAGCAGGACCCTGCCAGGGGATCCAGGAGGCAGGAATTGAAGCAGTGATCACATATGATTAGTTCTTACTTACTGGCTTAGTCAGTTAACTTTTCTATATAATAGAGGATTACCAGCCCAGAGGTGGCAAAATTTACAGTGGACCAAACCCTCCCATATCAATAACCAATCAAGAAAATGTCCCACAGATTTGCTCAAAAACAAATGTGATATGGGCAATTTCTCATTGAGGTTCCTTCTTCCCAGGTGACTCTATAGCAATCAGCCCTTTACAACATGAGAAAGAAATACATCACTATAAAAACATATGATTTTTCCTGTTCATCCCCAAGATGACATTTAAAAAATATCACAATGTAAAACGGTCCCTTAAAAAGTCTCTTAAAAGACCAAAAATCTCTCAATCATGTGTGGTGGTATTTTACTTGTACTGAAATGTGATTTTAATTGTATGTTAATAAATAAAGTTGCCTGGGTGTCAGAGCTATTAGAGCCATAGCAAGTGCATGGCGGCGGTGGCACACGCCTTTAAGGACCTGGAGGGCGGTACATACAGGGAGTGACGAGGCAGTCACGTGTTTGGGTTTACAACCAATGAGAAGGCAGAACAGCTAGACTGTATAAAGACATACACACAGGAAGTAGCCCCCTTTTCAGAGAGCTCTCTTGGCTGAAGCAGGATTGCTGAAGCAGGAAAGGTAAGGCTCTTAGTTGTGACCTATTGGCTTTCTTCTCTGAATAGGCTCTGTGTTTCTTATTTAATAAGACAGTTGGTTACATCTACATTTGGTGCCCAACGTGACAAGAATCCATTAAAAACCGCTTAACTTGTCTTGGCAGCAGGTCCGGTTTCCTGCCTGGGCGGCTGGCAGGTCTGGTTTCCCGCCAGAGCTGCCGGCTCCCTAGCCCAGGCCCAGGTCGGCTTGGCCTCCGGCCGGACTAACCTTGAGCTACTTGCTTAAAGCCGGTGCTACAGACAACTCAGTCCTGCCCTGCCGAACAGGGCCCCTGCCTGTAAAGCCAACGCACGTGGTTGGAGCTTAAGGTAGCCAGAGCTAAGGCGTGACTAGGCTCAAGCGGGAACACGTGGCTGGATTCAAGCTCTTAGGCAGAACTTGTGGCTTCTCTCTCTCTCTCTCTCTCTCTCTCTCTCTCTCTCTCTCTCTCTCCCTCTCTGGATTCACACCTCAGACGCTAAGTGGCTGTTTTGAAATTCCCTCGGCTTTGTACTGTTCTACGAGGACTTGGTAAGACACCTAACATATCAGATATTTTAAAGGAAACTATTTAAAAGAAAAATTTTTTCCACATTAAAAAAATGGGTTTTCTGTGTACATTGGAAGAAAATTGGGCTTTGTTTGCAATTTTAGGCAGTCTGACAATGGAACAGCTATATGAGAAGATTAATGTTGATTGAATTATGCATTTTATTACTATGCTTATCCTCATTTTACTATTTAAAAAGATAGTCAATTTAAGTGCCAGGGTGAGGTGACAGCTTTAGAAAAACTTGTTAAACCTGTAAAAACTCAGACAGAAGAAACTAACAGTGAAGTTGCTTCAAGATTGGATCATAGGGTTACAGAAAGAAAGCCTGTTTTCACACAGTCACCCTTAGTTTGTCCAGTAACCATATAGCAGTTGCCTGATCAAATGACTACACAAAATATTTGGGCTCCAATTGAAATGTTAGACTTATGAAGGTTTAAGGAGGCAATAGTATCTTATGGCATGCATTCCCCATATGTAAAGAAAATGTTAAACTCTTGGTCAACATATAATAGGATTGTACCACAGGACTGGCGGGAGCTGGCACAAGCTGTTCTTGAACCCAGTCAAAGGCTTCAGTGGCTAACTTGGTTCAAGGATGAAGCTAAAAACATAGAAAAACAGTGGAGGGATAAAGGAATACAAGTCTGCCAGGATCAGCTTATTGGAGAAGGTCAATATGCTTCAGCACAAACACAATGTTTATATGATGTCCAAACCCTAATTTTATGTTGAACAGCAGCCTTAAATGCATGGGACAGAGTTGAGGAACCAGGAAAAAAAACTGAGTCATTTACAAAGATTGTACAAGGCCCAAAAGAATCTTTCACAGATTTTTTACAAAGACTGGCTTCAGCAGTAAAGAGAATGGTCCCAGATTCAGAAGCTAGTAAGATAATAATTGAATCTTTGGCCTTTGAGAATGCGAATGCAGCATGCAAAAGAATAATCAGGCCATTAAAGGCAAGATCTGCACCTTTGGAAGATTGGATTAGAGACACGGTTAATGTTGAAGCTCATGAGCATGATGATACGTGGGTGGGAGAAGCAATTTCAAAAGGTTTGAGAAATGTTAGATGTTTTGGATGTGGAAAACAAGGACATTTGAAAAGGGACTGTAAACAGGTCATTCCTAGAAACAATGTTTCTTCAAGGAACAATGGCAACAGAATGCCCCTTCCTTCTGGAGTATGCAGAAGGTGTGGTAAGGGAAAACACTGGACCAACGAATGTAGATCAACAAGGGACAGACAGGGTAATCCTTTGCCTCAGTCTTCGGAAACTCCCAGAGGGGCTTCATAGCAAATCCAGTTCAAACCTTTCCTGCAGTTGTAGAGGAAACCCCTTCTCAGAGCAATTAAATAACCAAATGCCTATTGGAATAAGTCATGCTGGTCAGGATGATGAAACAGAGAGAATAGAAAATTCAGGAGAAAACATAAAGAAAATTTTTTTGGCAAACTTCTATTAATGAACAAAGACCAAAGTTATCGATAAAATTAAATGGTGTTTTGTTGTCTGGTCTAGTAGACACAGGTGTGGACGTTACCATAATTGCACCAGAATTTTGGCATCCAACTTGGCCTCTTCAGGAGGTAAACGTTCACCTGTTAGGAATTGGGAGGTTATCTCAGGTGAAACAGAGTGAAAGATGGCTCGAATGTATAGGTCAAGAAGGACAGAGAGGAAAATTGAAACCATATGTAGCTAACATAGCTATGAACCTGTGTGGTCGAGACTTGTTACAACAATGGAATACTCAGATTAACATCCCTCCAATCTCAGAAACAAATCATAAACTAGCACATGTTTCTGAGAGAAATATTAGACGGCATTATTCTGAGTGGTCACCAGCCATCCATATTATACAAGAACAGGGCACAACAACTGATGATCTTCCAAAAACAACAACAGCTCTACCTTTAAAATGGTTAACAGACATGCCTGTATGAGATCAGCAATGGCCTTTAACAACAGAGAAACTCCAGGCTTTAGAAGAGCTGATAGAATAACAGTTAAATGCTCAGCATATTGAGGAATCAATCAACCCTTGGAATTCTCCTGTATTTGTTATTAAGAAGAAATCTGGTAAATGGAGAATGGTAACAGACCTTAGAGCAATTAACAAAGTAATTCAGCCAATGGGCTCTCTACAATCTGGAATTCCTTTGCCTACTCTGTTACCAAAAGGATGGCCTCTCATAGTTATTGATTTAAAAGATTGTTTCTTTTCAATACCGTTACAAGAAAAAGACAGAGAAAGATTTGCTTTCACAGTGCCTACTTGTAGTAATTCTCAACCGGTTAAAAGATTTCAGTGGAGGGTCCTTCCACAGGGAATGTTGAATAGCCCAGCTCTGTGCCAATATTTTGTACAACAGCCATTGGAAGTGATATGTAAAATATTTCCTAAATCTATAATTTATCATTATATGGATGATATTTTACTAGCTGACTCAAATGCAGATACTTTAGAAAGAGTGTTTGAAGAAGTAAAGAAACTTTTGCCTTGCTGGGGATTACAAATTGCTCCTGAAAAGATACAAAGGGGAGATTCTATTAATTATTTAGTATATAAAATAGAGCTACAAAAAAATTAGACCCCAAAAGGTGCAAATTAGGAGAGATAGACTACGGACTCTTAATGACTTTCAAAGATTATTTGGAGATATTTCTCATCTATGAACTATTGTTGGGGTAAAAAATGATGAACTGCATAATTTGTTCAAAACCTTAGAAGGTGACAAGGACTTAAATAGTCCAAGAGAATTATCACCTGAAGCTGAGAAAGAATTGGCCTTGGTAGAAAAGAAAGTACATGAAGGGCACATGGATCGTATTGATCCGAAGCTGGATTGCATTTTGGTTATTTTACCTTCTAGGCATTCCCCTACAGGAATATTAATGCAGAGGGAAGATATTATATTGGAAAGGATATTTTTACCAAATAAACCAAATAAAAAATTAAAAACTTACGTGGAAAAAATCTCTGACTTGATTTGGAAAGGAAAATTGAGACTTCGTCAATTAGCAGGAATAGACCCAGCAGAAATTGTCATACCTTTAACTAAGGAGGACATTGAAAAATTATGGACAGAAAGTGAACCTTGGCAAAGAGCTTGCAGTAATTTTTTGGGAGAAATTAACAGCAAATATCCCAAAAGCAATAGAATTGATCTTATAAAGAGAGCTGATTGTATTTTGCCTCAAATTGTGAGGAAAAAACCCATATCTGGAGTTCTTACATTTTATACAGATGCCAACAAACAAGGAAAAGCAGGTTACAAATCAGAAAATTTAAGTAAAGTGGTTCAAATTCCTTATAATTCAGTTCAAAAATCAGAAATGTATGCTATTCTGTTGGTATTAATGGATTTTTCAGAACTTCTCAATGTAGTGATTGACTCTCAGTGTGCTGAAAGAGTAGTATTACATATTGAGACTGCAGAATTTATCCACGATGCTTCAGAATTAACTTCACTATTTATTCCATTACAAGATACAATCAGAAAAAGAAGTCATCCTTTATATATAACTCACATTCGATCCCATACTGGTCTGCCAGGCCATCTAGCACAAGGCAATGATGAGATTGATAAATTATTGATAGGAAATGTGCTGGAGGCCTCAGAATTTCATAAAAAACATCATGTCAATAGTAAAGGTTTAAAAAAGGATTTTTCCATAACCTGGCAACAAGCCAAGGAAATAGTAAAGAAATGTCCTACTTGTTCCTTCTACAATCAAACGCCATCACCAGCAGGATGTAACCCAAAGGGTTAATTAGGATAATTAGGATAGAAAGTAAATTAGATACATTTTGGACTTAACAAAATAGGATAGATAATGAAATTATTTTCTCTGAATTTCTCAAATACAAATGGACTAGACATTGTTTAGACATTTATTACTTGTATATATTGTATATAGTTATTGTACTTTTGTATATAGTTTTTCTTTTGTTAGTTATAACCTTTTTCTTTTTTTTCCTTTTTATTAAAATGGAAAAGGGGAAATGTGGTGGTATTTTACTTGTACTGAAATGTGATTTTAATTGTATGTTAATAAATAAAGTTGCCTGGGTGTCAGAGCTATTAGAGCCATAGCAAGTGCATGGCGGCGGTGGCACACGCCTTTAAGGACCTGGAGGGCGGTACATACAGGGAGTGACGAGGCAGTCACGTGTTTGGGTTTACAACCAATGAGAAGGCAGAACAGCTAGACTGTATAAAGACATACACGCAGGAAGTAGCCCCCTTTTCAGAGAGCTCTCTTGGCTGAAGCAGGATTGCTGAAGCAGGAAAGGTAAGGCTCTTAGTTGTGACCTATTGGCTTTCTTCTCTGAATCGGCTCTGTGTTTCTTACTTAATAAGACGGTTAGTTACATCTACAATCATGAGCTACTGTAACTATCAAAAATAAATTAGGTACTTCTTATTCTAGGAAAAAACACTCAGGGTGAAGTTACAAGCAAAATAAAGCAAACCTAAACTCTAACACTGTGAATAATCCAGTGTTCAATGTATGGAATTCATTTAAAACCTTGTAGGCTTCACAGTGTTTGAGTAGGTAAACTTCTCCAGCTCTGGCGTCTACAACACACTGATTGTGTCCTGGTTCAGACATTGTGCAGGCTTCACCTGGCAGTGTCCTTGTTTGTCATCACATGGTCCTCCCATCTCCAATTCACTGGCATCTCCACAGGCTGTACTTCCACAAATGGACTCCTGGCTTCTGTTCAGGGTCACCAACGCCATCATATGGTGCCAGTCCTCAGCATCTATGACCCCTTTACTTGTGGGGCTTCAGTGGCCATTGAATCTGTGCCTTCACCAATGGTCTCTCACACAATGCTAAGCCTCAGCTGCTCTCATGAACTTATCATGCTCTCATACTGCCAAAATCAGGCACTTGTGGTAAATTGTTCCACACAGTAGCAAGGCACAATGTCAAGCTTGAAATTCAACCTTGGTTCTTTGCTAGACCTTGGCTTTTGGTATGACACTGAGTAAATACTTCCCAGAGGATTTAATCTCAAAGCTTCTGGTCTCTTATTAATTACAGCTGAATTGTCAGCCCTAGGTAGCCAGTACCAATTGTTCCCATAAAACAAAATTTTTACTTCAATGGTGCTGATCCTGTTAATCAACTGTTTCTTCAGCTCCTACTGACCAAATACCCTGATTTTGAATACAAAATGTCACATAAACATTCCTTAGTGTCTTTAGTTACTCTAAAACTTCCCTTTGGCCCAGAAAGCTGGCTCATGCACCAGGAATAGATCCTGATCCCACTGCCAGGGGCCCCTCAGCCAGACACAGCTACAAAACTGTCTCCCATATGCAGAGGGTCTAGTCTGGTCCCATGCAGGTTCCACAGCTCTCAATCTAAAGTTTGTAAGCTCCTTTGAGCTTGGTTCAGTTGCTCTGTAGATTTCCCCATCATGATATTGAGCCCCCTTGCTCTTATAATCCCTCTTCCCTCTCTTTGACTGGAATCTCAGACCTCAGCCTGATGCATGGTTGTGTACCTCTCTCACCTATGGTCAGACACCTTGCTCATCTCTGATAAAGCGGGGAGGGGCTTAGTCCTGCCTCAACTTAGTATACCAGGCTTAGTTGTTCCACCATGGAAGAACTTACCCTCTTAGAGGACGGGGAGGAGGGTGGGAAAGGTGAGGAGGGAGAGGGAGAAGTGGCGAGAGGGGGATATGTGGTTGGTATGTAAAATGAATGTAAAAGGTAAAAATCAAATCCAAACAAACAAACAAACAAACAGCTTCCCTTTGAAACATCACAAACCAAGACTCCACTATCTCGGCTGCTTTCAGTGACAAGTTTAGACTAAATAGTTCAGTGTTTTCTTAGCATGCGATGGCTCCTCCAGTCCATAGCTCCAAATTACTTCATGATCTTCTCAGAACAGATGCATCATGGCAATTGCTCTCTATCTGATACATATTTCTCATATTTCTCTCTAAGGACTTCTAATTTGTGGTGAACTCCATGAACAAAAGCAACTTGTAGAGGAAATGGTTTATTTTATTGTATAACTTATTGTCTTTCAAGAAAGAAAGTCAGGGAAGGACTGTCAGTTGAGGAACTGGAGGTGGGAAGTGAAACAGAAGCCGTAGAGGAGTGTTGCTTGCAGGTTTGCTGTCCACAGTTTGATCTGCCTACCTTTATATATCCAGGGCTACCTCCCAGAGGGTGGCAACATCCATCCTGGGCTGTTCCTGTCATTAATAATCAAGAAAGTGCTCCACACACTTGCCTACAAGTTAATCTGATGGAGACATTTACTCACATGAGGCTCTTTCTTCACAGATGACTCTAGTTTGTTTCAAGATGAAAAAAGACTGAGAAGCATGGAAAAGATGCACAGTGTGAAGTCAGATACAGTCTGGGACATGAAACTTCCTCCATTGTCTGCATATGAGGTTAAGATTTATTTTCTCTCCCAATACTTTGATGTGTAACAAAATGAACACAGCATTGACAGCCAGGAAAACTTATCCACCATTTAGTATTCAAATGCTATTGGAGTTTTAGTACCTACAGATAACATTGTTAACCATGATATTGAAATACCTTCTCAGTCCTTGATTTCTTCTCAGAAGTTGGAGCCTGTATAACGAAATTCATAATTTCACACCTGTAGTAACACATTACGTCTTTCTAGTATGTCTATCCCCCACAATTAACTATCTTTAGAGCTCTACATCATTTGAGACCCATCATTAACCACACAGAATTCAACATCTCAGGTTCCAACTCTAGAACATATATCATTCTATTAATCAAGGTATCTGAAGGATTTAGAGAATATTTCTTAGAAACTAGTAATAAATGTTATAATTGTTAATTTGCTGTAGATGTCTGAGAACTACTCCCTGAGAATGGAGAAAAAAACACTTTCAATTACTTTTACAAAGAATATTCCATGGTACTGATATGGGAGGTCAGGTAATTAGTTCCAGGATCCCCAAAATGCACTAGAATGTGTGACTGATTTAATACTTTTTATAATATGGTATATTGTTTGCTTATATCCTCTGGACATCATCAATGTACTGTTGCTAGAGTTTTCCTGTGTCCCAGCCTGTTGGTGGTCAGGACAAATCTCTCTCACCCACCAGTCCTGCAGCCTCTTGAAACCAAGTAAACACACAGAGGCTTATATTATTTACAAACTGGATGGCCATTAGCTCAGGCTTATTACTGACTAGCTCTTACACTTAAATTAACCCATAATTCTTATTTATGTTTAGCCACATGGCTTGGTACCTTTTCCCAGTTCTGCCTTCACATCTTGCTTCTCATGACAGCAGCTGGCAGCATCTTATGACTCAGCCTTCCTGTTCCCAGAATTCTCCTCTCTCTTTGTCCCGCCCATACTTTCTGCCTGGCTACTGGCCAATTAGCACTTTATTAACCAACCAGAGCAACACATTCACAGCATACAGATATCTACAGCAACATACTATTAAATATAACAATTACTTGTATCACCTAATAAAAGGGTAACATCATAAAAAGTCTAGGGAAACAAAACAAAGAAATAATTCTACAATTTGTCAGTCAAGATGTAGGATTATTCCACATATTTTTTTATAAGGAATCCATTGAACAATAGATGTAGAAACCCTGGATATAAAAGGGAGCAGATACAGCTACCCAATAATCATTTTCTTCATATATTTTCATCTAAAACTCAATCAGCTTCATATTTTGAGTCATTTCAGAAATCTTGTCTTTTCTCAGTATCTAACCTTCCACCAGTTCCCATAATGCTCTTGACAGTCTCCATATGAAAGACTCCCTGACAACAGATTTTTCTTCATACACAGTTTATCAGCTGAGACTGTCTTAATTTTGTATTTCACTGAAATTTTTCCTGACTTTGAACTTCATACTTCATCCCTTTATCTCTTGACTTCAAAGAGCCAAGCACTCTGATGCCTGAAGAAACATTTCCGTCTATACAAAAATCTCCTATTCATTCCTATTAACTCATAGAAAATCAGAAACAGACTTCCAATGTTAATGTTCCTCTTTGTCCTGTTAACACAAGCCTTCACATGTTATTTGTACTTCATTCTTTCCATGATATGGGTCCAGATAGATGTCTATCTTATAGGAATACAAATTTGATAATTATATTTTGTACATTTTTTAAATTTTTTTTTAAAGATTTATTATTTATCATGTATACAGTATTCTGTCTGTATACCAGAAGAGGGCATCAGATCTCATTTTAGATGGTTGTGAGCCACCATGTGGTTATGTGGTTGCTGGGGATTGAACTCAGGACTTCTGGAGGAGCAGTCACTGATCTTAACCTCTGAACCATCTCTCCAGCCCACATTTTTTTAATTTTTTTTTTTATTTTTATTTTGCAATACAATTCAGTTCTACATATCAGCCACGGATTCCCTTGTTCTCCCCCCTCTCGCCCCCCTCATCTTCCCCCCAGCTCACCCCCCATTCCCATCTCCTCCAGGGCAAAGCCTTCCCCACAGACTGAGATCAACCTGGTGGACTCAGTCCAGGTAGGTCCAGGCCCCTCCTCCCAGGCCGAGCCAAGCGATCCTGTATAGGCCCCAGGTTTCAAACAGCCAACTCATGCAATGAGCACAGGACCCGGTCACACTGCCTGGATGCCTCCCAAACAGATCAAACCAATCAACTGTCGCACCCACACAGAGGGCCTGATCCAGTTGGTGACAACTCAACCATTGGTTCATAGTTCATGAGTTTCCATTCGTTTGGATATTTGTCCCTGTGCTTTATCCAACCTTGGTCTCAACAATTCTCGCTCATATAAACCCTCCTCATTCTTGCTAATTGGACTCCCAGAGATCCACCTGGGGCCTAGCCATGGATCTCTGCATCCAGTTCCCTCAGTAGTTGGATGAGGTTTCCAGCACAATAATTAGGGTGTTTGGTCATCCCATCACCAGAGCAGGTCAGTTCGGGCTGTATCTCGACCATTGCCATCAGTCTGTTGTGGGGGTATCTTTGTGGATTTCTGTGGGCCTCTCTAGCACTTTGCTTCTTCCTATTCTCATGTGGCCTTCATTTACCATGGTCTCCTATTCCTTGTTCTCCCTCTCTGTTGTTGATCCAGCTGGGATCTCCCACTCCCCCAAGCTCTCTTTCCCTCGACCCTCGCCCTTCACTACCCCCATTCATGTCCAGGCTGTTCATGTAGATCTCATTCCATTTCTCTGTCATTGGGCAATCCCCGTGACTTTTTTGGGGTCCTGTTTTCCAGGTAGCCTCCCTGGTGATGTGAGTAGCAGTCCAGTCATCCTTGTTCCACATCTAGTATCCTCCTATGAGTGAGTACATACCATGTTTGTCTTTCTGAGTCTGGGTTACCTCACTCAGGATGATTTTTTCTAGATCCACCCATTTGTCTGCAAACCTCATGATGTCATTGTTTTTCTCTGATGAGTGTATACATTGTGTATATGTACCACATTTTATTTATCCATTCTTCGGTTGAAGGGCATCTAGGTTGTTTCCATGTTCTGGCTATTACAAATAATGCTGATATGAACATAGCTGAACAAGTGCTCTTGTGGTGTGGTTGAGCAATCCTTGGGTATATGCCCAAGAGAGGTATAGCTGGATCTTGGGGGAGATGGATTCCCAATTTTCTAAGAAAGCACCATATTGATTTCCAAAGTGGTTATACAAGCTTGCATTCTCACCAGCAGTGGAGGAGAATTCCCCTAGCTCCACATCCTCTCCGGCATAAGGTGTCTTCAGTGTTTTTGATCTTAGCCATTCTGACAGGCTTAAGGTGGTATCTCAGAGTTGTTTTGATTTGCATTTCCCTAATGATTAGGGATGTTGAGCAATTCCTTAAACATCTTTCAGCCATTTGAGTTTCCTCTGTTGAGAATTCTCTGTTTAGTTCTATAGCCCATTTCTTAATTAGACTGTCGGGCATTTTGATGTCTAATTTCTCGAGTTCCTAATATATTCTGGATATCAGTCCTCTGTCAGATGTAGGATTGGTGAAGATCTTTTCCCATTCTGTAGGCTGTCGCTTTGCCTTGTTGATCATATCCTTTGCTCTACAAAAGCTTCTCAGTTTCAAGAGGTCCCATTGATTGATTGTTTCTCTCAGTGTCTGTGCTACTGGTGTTCTATTTAGGAAGTGGTCTCCTATGCCAATGCATTCAAGACTACTTCCTACTTTCTCTTCTAGCAGGTTCAGAGTAGCTGGATTTATGTTGAGGTCCTTTATCCACTTGGACTTAAGTTTTGTTCACAGTGATAGATATGGATCAATTTGCAGCCTTCTACATGTTGATATCCAGTTATGCCAGCACCATTTGTCGAAGATGCTTTCTTTTTTCCATTGTGCACTTTTGGCTTCTTTGTCAAAAGTTATATGTTCATAGGTGTGCGGATTAATGTCAGGGTCTTCAATTCGATTCCATTGGTCCACATGTCAGTTTTTATGCTAGTACCAAGCTGTTTTTATTACTGTAGCTCTATAGTAGAGCTTGAAGTCAGAGATCATGATGCCTCCAGAGGTTGTGTTATTGTACAGGATTGGCTATCCTGGGTTTTTTGTTTTTCAATATGAAGTTGAGTATTATTCTTTCCAGGTCTGTGAAGAATTGTGTTGGTGTTTTGATGGGGATTGCATTGAATTTGTAGATTGCTTTTGGTAAGATTGCCATTTTTACTATGTTAGTCCTGCCTATCCATGAGCATGGGAGATCTTTCCATTTTCTGACATCTTCTTCAATTTCTTTTTTCAGGGACTTAAAGTTCTTGTCATATAGGTCCTTCACTTGCTTGGTTAGTGTTACTCCAAGGTATTTTATATCATTTGTGGCTATAGTAAAGGGTGATGTATCACTGATTTCCTTCTCTGCTTTTTTGTCCATTGTATATAGGAGGGCTACTGATTTTTTTGAGTTGATCTTGTATCCTGCTATGTTGCTGAAGGTGTTTATAAGCTGTATCAGGTCCTTGGTGAAATCTTTGGGGTTGCTCAAGTATACTATCATGTCATCTGCAAATAGGGAAAGCTTGACTTCTTCCTTTCCAATTTGTATCCCCTTAATCTCCTTATGTTGTCTTATGGCTCTGGCTAGAACTTCAAGTACTATATTGAATAAGTATGGGGAGAGCGGACAGCCTTTCCTGGTTCCTGATTTTAGTGGAATTGCTTTGAGTTTCTCTCCATTTAATTTGATGTTGGCTGTTGGCTTGCTGTAAATTGCCTTTATTATGTTTAGGTATGTTCCCTGTATTGCTGATCGCTCCAAGACCTTTATCATGAAGGGGTGTTGGATTTTGTCAAATGCCTTTTCATCATCTAGTGAGATGATCATGTGGTTTTTTTCTTTGAGTTTGTTTATATGGTGTATTACATTGATGGACTTTCATATGTTGAACCACCCTTGCATCTCTGGAATGAATCCTACTTGATCATGGTGGATAATTGTTTTGATGTGTTCTTGGAGTCTGTTTGCCAGTATTTTATTGAGTATTTTTGCATCAATGTTCATGAGGGAGATAGGTCTGTAGGTCTCTTTCTTTGTTGTATGCTTGTTTGGTTTAGGAATCAGGGTAATTGTAGCCTCATAGAAGGAGTTTGGTAATGTTCCTTCTGTTTCTATTGTGTGGAACAATTTAGAGAGTATTGATATTAACTCTTTGAAGATCTGGTAGAATTCTGCACTGAAACCATCTGGTCCTGGGCTTTTTTTTGGTTGGGAGACTTTTAATGACTGTTTCTATTTCATTAGGGGTTATTGGACTATTTAAATAGTTTATCTGGTCTTGATTTAACTTAGGTATGTGGTACCTATCCAGAAAGTTATCCATTTCTTTTAGGTTTTCCAGTTTTGTGGAATAGAGGTTTTTGAAGTATGACCTGATGATTCTCTGGATTTCCTCAATGTCTGTTGTTATGTCCCCCTTTTCATTTCTGATTTTGTTAATTTGGATGCTCTCTCTCTCTGTCTTTTGGTTAGTTTGGATAAGGGTTTGTCTATCTTGTTGATTTTCTCAAAGAACCAACTCTTTGTTTCATTAATTTTTTGTATTGTTCTCTTTGTTTCTATTTTATTGATTTCAGCTCTCACTTTGATAATTTCCTGGCGTCTATTTTTCCTGGGTGACTTTACTTCTTCTTGTTCCAGAGCTTTCAGGTGTGCTGCTAAGTCACTAGTGTGAGATTTCTCCAACTTCATTATGTGGGCATTTAGTGCTATGAATTTCCCTCTTAGCACTGCTTTCATAGTGTCCCATAGGTTTGGATATGTGGTGTCTTCATTTTCGTTGATCTCTAGGAAGTCTTTAATTTCTTTCTTTATTTCTTCCTTAACCCATTGGTGATTCAGTTGGGTATTATTTAGTTTCCATGAGATTGTAGGTTTTCTGTAGTTTTGTTGTTTTTTTTTTTTTTTTTTTGTTGAAATCCAACTTTAGACCATGGTGGTCTGATAGAACACAGGAGGTTATTCCAATTGTTTTGTATCTGTTTAGGTTTGTTTTGTGGTCAAGTATATGGTCGATTTTAGAGAAGGTTCCATGGGGTGCTGAGAAGAAGGTATATTCTTTTTTGTTAGGATGGAATGTTCTGTAGATATCGATTAAGTCCATTTGAGTCATGACATCAATTAAGTCCTTTATTTCTCTGTTAAGTTTCGATTTAGGAGATCTGTCCAGTGGTGAAAGTGGGGTGTTGAGGTCTCCCACTATTAATGTGTGGGGTTTTATATGTTATTTAAGCTTTAGTAATGTTTCTTTTACATATGTGGGTACCCTTGTGTTTGGGGCATAAATGTTCAGAATTGAGACTTCATCTTGGTGGATCTTTCCTGTGATGAGTATGTAATGCCCTTCTTGATCTCTTTTGATTGATTTTAGTTTGAAGTCTATTTTGCTGGATATCAGGATGGCTACACCCGCTTGTTTCTTAAGACCATTTGATTGGAAAGTCTTTTCCCAGCCTTTTATTTGTAGGTAGTGTCTATCTTTGATTTTGAGATGTGTTTCTTGTATGCAGCAGAAAGATGGGTCCTGCTTTCCGTATCTGTTCTGTAAGCCTATGTATTTTTATAGGTGAATTAAGTCCATTGATATTGAAGGATATTAATGACCAGTGATTGTTCAACCCTGTTATTTTTTGGTGGTTGTGTGTGTACTTCTCTTAGATGAGGTTTACTGCTGTGGCTTTATCTATTGCCTGTGTTTTCGAGGGTGTATTTGACTTCTTTAGGTTGGAATTTTCCTTCTAGTGCTTTCTGTAGGGCTGGGTTTGTGGATTAAGTATTGTTTAAATATGGCTTTGTCATGGAATGTCTTGTTCACTCCATCTATGATGATTGAAAGTTTTGCTGGGTATATTACTCTAGGCTGGCATCCATGGTCTCTTAGTGTCTGCATTACATCTGTCCAGGTCCTTCTGGCTTTCAAAGTCTCCATTGAGAAATCGGATGTTATTCTGATGGGTTTGCCTTTATACGTCACTTGGCCTTTTTTCTTTGCTGCTCTTAATATTCTTTCCTTATTCTGTATGTTTAGTTGTTTAATTATTATGTGGCGAGGGGATTTTTTGGGGGGTCTAGTCTGTTTGGTGTTCTATAGGCTTCTTGTATCTTCATAGGCATTTCCTTCTTTAAGTTGCGAAAGTTTTCTTCTATGATCTTGTTGAATATATTTTCTGTGCCCTTGAGTTGGTATTCTTCTCCTTCTTCTACCCCTATTATTCGTAGGTTTGATCTTTTCATGGTGTCCCAAATTTCTTGGACATATTGAGTCATGACTTTGTTTGGTTTAGTGTTTTCTTTGACTAATGAATCTATTTATTTTACTGTATCTTCAACGCCAGAGATCCTCTCTTCCATCACTTGCATTCTGTTGATTATACTTGCATCTGAAGTTCCCAATCGTTTACTCAGATTTTCTATTTCCAGCATTCCCTCTGTTTGTGTCTTCTTCATTTTTTCTATTTCCCTTTTCAGGTCTTGGACTGTTTCCTTCATTTGTTTCATTGATTCTTCTTGATTTTCTTTCAGTACTTTATTGTTCTTTTCCAGGACTTTATTGATTTCTTCTAATTTGTTTGCTTTTTGCTCTAGTTGTTTACAGTGTTCCTCACATTTTTTTGTCTTTTCCTCTGCACAAGCCTCTAGCTTCTTCATGATGTCATTCATAAGGCTGTTTTCTTCTGCTTCTTCCAATTTCTGATGTTCAGGTCTAGGTGTTGGAGGAGGGCTAGGGCTTGGTGATGCTGTATTGCTATTCATTTTGTTGTATGTGTTTTTGCCTTGACATCTGCCCATCTCCTTGTGGTTCGTTCTTGGTCTTATCCACACACTTGGTTCAGACAGGGCTGACAGATTCAGGAAGTCTCTCTCTCTTGTCTAGATGGGAGCTCTCTTGTCCAAATTGGACGTCCAGGGAAGGATGGGAGCTGTTGTCCAGAAGGGAAGTCTGGAGCAGGATGGGAGCTATTGTCCAGAAGGGAAGTCTAGGGCAGGATGGGAGCTCTTCTCTCTCTCTCTCTCTCTCTCTCTCTCTCTCTCTCTCTCTCTCTCTCTCTCTGTGTGTGTGTGTGTGTGTGTGTGTGCTCTGTGCTCCAGAAGGGAAGTGTAGGGCAGGATGGGAGCTGGGGGCTGGCCTCTAAATCTCAGAAAGTGGCTGGGGTCTGTGCTCCAGAAGGGAAGTCCGGGGCAAGATGGGAGCTGGAGGCCGGCCTCTAAGTCTCAAGTAGAGGCTGGGGGCTTGGGCAGCTGGGCGTGGGGGCAGGGTGTGGAGATTGCAGGGTCTGCTGGGGGTCTTGGAGAAGGGGATCCTTCCCGGTGGGGCTAGAAGGGAACCTGCCAAGTGGCCAGAACCTGGGGCCAAGTTGGGCAGGTCTTCTCCGGAGTGTCTGGTGCCTAGGGATGGGGTCTGGGCCCAGCTAGGGCACTCACCTGTGCTCCAGAAGGGAAGTCCAGGGCAGGATGGGCTATTTTGTACATTCTATTTAGAGTCATGTGTTCATATTTTTTTGTGTGTAATGGCATAGACCTTGTTAAGTATGAATACTCTAGCTACTTAATACCCAAAATTCAAATGCTAAATGAATCTGGCCTTTTAAAATATACTTTATTCACTTTTAAAATTAACATACAAATTCATGGATTTCACATATGTACATGTCATTATACTTATTTATTTTCTTTTTCATCTCCTTATCATTGTTTTCTCCCATCCATTTTGTACTCCACTCAATTGCCTAATGAAAAGGGTGGTTTTCAAGAATCTAAACAGTGAAAATGCTTTAAACATGGATATTTCAGATATTAACAAGGCACAAATATTAGATGTACAATCAATCCACAATTATAGGTGCAAATATTAACTAATGTAGCATTTCCAAATTTTTGTAATTATAAACACATAGTTTATATAACTTAAAATATCCCTGACAATAATTTTCCCTTTGATAGCTCAAACTATTATCACTTAATCATTTTAGTTCCATTCAAAAGATCTCTGAAATACATCAATTCTTTTTCTCTGTTTCTCATGGTTCATCACTGCAACACATGTATTAAGCATTAATTACTCAGTACTGCCATAACAATGTGTATCTTTAAAGGGGTTTGAGACATGCACCCTCCCAACACGGTACATTTGAGGAAATAGCAGAAGTGGTAAGTTGTCTCTCATGATTTTTCATATCTTCCCCTATAAGACATCATGTGATTGAGAATGGTCATTGTTGACCTTTCCTCTCATTAGTTTCTTACAGGATTTCTTGATGCCATAAATAGAGATGTGCTTCCCTGAAGCCAGAGCAAAAGATCATTCTTATCTTTAAAGACACCTCAGCCAATTGACCTTACTAAGTAGTCTTTAGATATTACATCTGATTTTTTTTATCTTATCAAACTTCAACAAGACAATGTAATTTTCTATTAAATCTGGAAAAATATACACAGTTATATGATTCTTTCTGCCCTTAATTTTGAAGAATTTATGAAATAAAAATATGTTAAATGAAACAACTGACTACACAATGAACATTTGCAAGTAATACTGCTTGGGCAGCTCTCAGTACTACTAAGATGAGTGAAAAGGTGATAAAGAGGCAAGAAAGATGGAGGAACAAAGTGTTTTTCTTTTTTAAAATTATTGTTTATTTTTGTTGTATTTATTATTCATTTTTAGCTTTCCTTTGGGGATTAACACCACAAGAGTGAGGGGAGGATACAATGGGACTAGGAGATAAGTGGGAGTGGAGTGCATGATATAAAATTCACAAAAAATCAATTAAAAATAGAAAAAAAAATTAAATGTATTTGTATTATTTTCTCTTTAGCAATTAGGAGTATTATTGTTTGGTATTAGTATTGTTTGTATGTGAGTATGTGGTATGTGTGTTATAATGTACAGCAATGCACATCCATATATATATATATATATGGAGATTAGTGGACCACTTTGTTGAGTTGATTCTCTCTTTCTGCCTGTATGTTGGTTCTAGGAATTGAACTCAGATTTTCAGGTTTGCACTGCACATGTTGTTATCCTCTGAACCATCTCACTGAACCATCATCATCTATTTCTTTTCAATATCTGTGCTTGTTATAGGGGGATAGCCATGAACCTAAAAATGAATGAAAATAACCTTTTTTTGAGACAAGGTTTCTCTGTGTAGCCTTGACTGTCCTGGAAATCTCTTTGTAGACTAGGCTGGCGTTGAACTCACAGAGATTCACCTGCCTCTGCATCCCAAGTGTTCAGATTAAAGGCATGAACTACCATACCCAGTGAAAAGCAAATGTTTAATTTATTTTCAAAATATTGGGTAAAAATTGGTGAAATGCAGCAAATATTCATTTATATGAATGCCATATCACAAAGAAGAAATAATAAATAGTCATCAAAAATGGTTGTATTTGCTGACTTTTAGTGTTTCTTCCCAGTAGTGACCTTTACTTCTTTCACTTGTCTTAGAATTCAACAGCTCTAGGTAATCTAACTTCTCAATATTTGCATTTCTTCTTCTGTATGGTGATCTAAAAGCTTTTTCATCAACTGTTTAAGGATCTTAAATTAACATTTTGGCAATTTCATAAATTAAAACAGTATGATTAATTACATAATTAATATATACATTACAACATATCAAAATCTTGTGTTCACTCTGCAACTTATCCCAGACCATTACTTCTCTCAATTCCATCATATGTTCTTCTTCTTCATTTCTCCTACTCCTTCTTATTCTTCTTTACATTTTTCTTTCTCTTTATAACACACTGAATGTGGTAAGTCCAATTAATGTTAACCACATGCTCATGGTATATAGCGCCAGTCTCTAAAGATAGGGTGAAATAAAATGGTCCATAAAATTCAAGAAAATCAAGCCTCTCATCCTCTAGCAACCAGAAACTACCAATATCTCCAGGATAAGGTCTCATGGATTAGGGATTTACATGCCATATTGCTACATTTTTTTGCTAAAGGAATATAATATAAAAATTTCTTTAAATACTTATTCTTAAACCTAGTCCAACACTCATCCTTTACCTGAGAAAATTCTGTATACGGGGACTTTAACTGGCCTGATTTCAGAGAATAAGTGAGTGTGGAATGCTCACAGATTAGTAATATTGTTCTTCATGTAGTTAAAAAGACATGTTGGTGACTAAACTCAATTGTACTCATCTTTCAGGACTGTATTTATAATTTCAATGATCTTGATGTAAAACCACCTAACTGATATTTTTCTTTTTTAATGCTCTCATTGACTGCATTGAATTAAAGAGAATCAAAAATTGTCAAATGAGCATTACCTATCAATTTGACAAGATACAGTACATGAATCTACCACATACACATTCCTCCCATATCATGCCAAACAAGAAAAAAAAATATTGTTTCTTTTCAGCTACGTCCTTTCAGTAAAGGTAGTCCTCCTTTACCCAGTGTATTTGAGAAAACTGTCTGATAATTTTGTTACTAACAATATATTTTGCAGAAGGAGATACGTATAAATCTAAATTAGAAATAGTAATGAGAGTAAATGTATTTCAAACATAAATTGTATTTATTACTATTTTCATTTTTTGTTCACTTTCAAAAATTTTGATTTGGATTCATAAATGTCTTTTCAAGAATTTTGTTCTCTAGGTCTCATCTTTTCCTGCAGGCACAGGCAATGTGACAGTTTTCATGATAGCAACTCATTTTCCATTACAATGAACCAATATGGTGGTAATGTCCAAGAAAACCAAGAAGGGGTAGTCATAAAATGCAGAGGAGAATGCTTGCTTGCCTAGAAGTTCCCAGTGAAACTTGGTAAATGACAAAAATGTTAGAATTTCAAAAATGTTTTTTTTTATAATTTTAATAGTTTGATCTGAAAAATAACTAAATTATCATGTAGGGAAATCTGTAAAGATATGCATTGCATTACAATATCTCTCATTAATGATTTGGTGAAGATATTTACACATTAGATTTCCCCTATGCTATAACCAAAAATACTCCCTTTGGAACAATTGTAGATATTGCCTGGAGTGTCTGTTATTACTTAGAATAAAACTTCAGATTAAAGTTTGCTATTTTTGCTATTTATCATTATTCAAGTATATTTTTGAGGAGATACTTGTAAGAGAGTAAAATTTGTTCCTCATTAGAGGATTATAAAAACTAACACCAAGAATAAATGTTGTTGGCAATCATGCTATCCCATACTAAAATTGTGCTAGTGAAGTATTTGGTGAACTTTTTTTTCTTCTTAATGTGCCTTCAACTCCTGCTGCATCAATGGTCCTTTGGTGATCGTTATTCTTTTTACAAAACTTCATATCTGATAAAATATTCTGAACAATCAGACTTCTTGGTTTTAAACAAACTCTGATGAAATTAAAAATTAAGTTTACCATAGGGAAATATGGTTGCCCTTCAACATTGACTGGAAAACAGGGAATTAGGCAAAAGCACTGAGAAGGAAAATACTTCATACAGTCAGGAAATGCATTCCTCAATGACTCACAATTATTCTTCAATTATATGATATTCCTATGGTGACATTCAATTAGGTCCTTGTATCACTTTACCCAAAGATATCCACATTGTAATAATCATTCTAATTTGAAAGATTTCCATATCTCTATTTGTTAATCTTTTCATGGGATTAATAAACTTAGCATAAAAGTAAAAATGAGAGGAAATAAAATGAAGAAAATTTGACCACTTTAAAGATGTGACTCACTTAAACATTTTAAATATTTTATTATAAAAAACACAAAGAAACTTCTTTGAAAATTATTTAAAGTAAAAAAAAATTAAACTACAAGCACATGTAAAAATCTTCACATATTTTTTTCATATCATTTACTTTGGAAATAGAGTGCAAGATGATATGCTACTGCAAATACCTTTTAATTCTCTAAGTGCTTAGAGGAAAGTTCCAATGAGAGTGTATTTAACATAGCATGATTTTCAATATTTCACTAGAATCACCTAAACTCCAGAGAAATTGTATACTTTATTGGCCCCATAAATGGTGTCATTTTTAAGAGCACAATTTCAAAATCATATATGATGACATAGTGATATAACAAAACCTGTCTAGGATATTCAAAGAGACACCTAAATCTCCAAGGGGCTGGATAGAGGTCAACATTTATACAATAGTTATAATGAAAAGACCAAGCAACATCTTTTCACTATTACATTTCATATACATCACTACATTATCAACCATGAAACTGACACTTTTATTTGCTGAGGTATTACTGCTTTAGCATCAAACTTTGAATCAGAGGTTCTTTTTTGTTTTTTCTGCAGAACATGGGATGTGTGGGCTAAAGCAGAATACTATGAAAAGACTACAAAACATATTTTCAAGCATATTTAAATTTTGTGTATTTTTCCTTGAAATAATTCAATCTTCAGTAAGTGGATTTTCTGGAAAAATATCACTGGAAACTAGCAGTTAATACATATATGAATTGAAGAGATGTACAATTTGTCCCTTAAAATTAAGTTAAAATACCATTGTTTGGTGAATCAATATTCATTACTTTGTGGCAGATACAGACCATTCTACTGATATGATCCAAGATATAGCTATCAAGAGTGGAAAATTTTTTGATTTATCATGATCTACTTTAAAGAGATTAACTCCACTTAAACCAGAAGACTCATAGCATTTTCATTTCTTATGTAGACAAGAAGGTTCTCTGTAAAGCTTGGGGTGTTCATTTTTTTCGTGTGTTCAGAGTGGCTGGAGTGTATGCATTTGTGAACCTATATTTGAATTAAAGCTTTAGTTTTTGTTCAAGAATCAGAAGGTGTGTTTTAAAATTAACTTTCATCAAGTTCATCTCCCACCCACCTGATGAATAATTTTAACTATATGTACATTTATATTATCTTTTTTCTGTAATGTGAAAATTAGTGAATATAGTTTGAAACTGGTGTCATATTGAATTTATAGTAAAGGAGTAAGTTTGCTATAATTGGGTTGTAAATGAGATTTTTGTTTTGTTTTTTTTTTTTTCGAGACAAGGTTTCTTTATGTAGCTTTGTACCTTTCCTTGAACTTGCTTTGTAGACCAAGCTGGTCTCAAACTCACAGAGATCCGCCTGCCTCTGCCTCCCAAGTGCTGGGATTAAAGGTGTGCACCACCACCAACATGCGAGATTAATTTTTAACATTTAAAAATCTAAACACAAAATAAGTATATTTACATGTCAATTAAGAAAGAAATAATTAAATTCACTCAATTAACTTACTGTGCTATCAGAATACAGGTGGAAAAAGTATGTAAAATCAGTAACAACTGCAGACAAATTGGCATAGAAATGGCCACATTCTTTCTGAATCTGGAATGTCTTGAAAAGTCTCATTAAGGCTGACATGTGGGTAATTTTGATGTGAGATCTAAAGCCAATTATAATCATCTAGCAATTATTGAGAATCAATAAGTGTTCATAATTGATCTCTCCTGATTTTTACTTTCTGTGGTTGAATTTTTTGTAACCTCTCATATCCTCGGTAATTAAAAGTATATACTCTGTATTTTTCAGGAGCAATTTGTAGTCCCCAACAAGGCAAAATTTTCTTTACTTCTTCAAACATTATCTCTAAGCCATCAGGTAGTAAACTATGGTCCATATTTGAATTTGAATCAGGTAGTAAACTATGGTCCATATAATGGTAAATTATACATTGAGGAAACTGTTTATAGATTATTTCCAATGGCTGTTGTACAAAATATTGGCACAGTGTAGAGCTGCTTAACATCCCTTGTGGGAGAACTTTCCACTGATAAATTTTAATGGGCTGAGAATTAGTATAAGTAGTGATGGCAAATTTTTCTCTAACATGTTCTTGTAAAAGTATACTTAAGAAATTGTATTTTAAATCAATTAATATAAAAGACAATGATTTAGGTAATTAAGAAGGCAGGGGAAGTCCAAGCTTTAGTGATCTAATCAGCTGAATTACTTGGCTCTCAAATATGTTATCCTTCTCCATTCTAAAGATCTCTTTTTAACACCAAATAGAGGAGAATTCCAAGGACTGTTTGATTCTTCAATACGTTGATCATTTAGCTGTTCCTGTACCAGCTGTTCTAAGGCCTGAATGTTTTTATGATGGCCAAAGCCATTCTTCTATGTGTATATGTTTGTCAGTTAACCATTTTCAGGGTAGGGCTGTTGGTACCTTTGAAAAATCAGCAGCTGTTTTGCTCTGTTTATGTATAACCTGAATGGTCATTGACTGTTCTTTATAATGCCTTTTAGTATTTTTCTCAGAAATATATGTTACTTTATCGTTTCTTTCTGAGATTAGAGGAATGTTAATCTGGGTATTCCATTGCTCTATCAAATCACATCCCCCAAAACTCATTGATATGTTATCCACATATGGTTTTCATTTTCCTTTCTGTTCTTCTGGCCCTATACATTCAGCCAGCCTTCACTTTGTTTTACCTGAGATAAAGTTCCAATTCTTAAAAGCTGAACACTTACTTCTTGAAGAGGCCAACTTGCATGCCATAATTCTGACACAATTATTATTACATCTGCCCCTACGTCTACTAACTCCTCAATTGCAGTGTCATTTATTTCTATTTTTAACTTTTGTATTTGATGCTTTACAGTTTGACAATATATTTGCATCATGGTTTCTACTGAAATTTTTATTTTGTAAAACTGTTTTATCATCCAGAGCAGTATTTTTTTTCTTTTTTTACATTTGTCATTTGGTCATTTAATTGCTCTGTAGAGGAGTTTCCCCCATTGGTTACAGGGAATGACTGAATAGTATTTTACATGGAGGGGCCTCTTGTAGGCATTTCCAGATGGCAAATGGTTACATTGTCTGTCCCTTGTTGGTCTGCATTCATTGGTTCAATGTCAGGCTTTTCCATACCTTCTGTATACTTCAGAAGACAGAGGCCTTCTGTTTTGATTATTCCTAGAACTATTATTTCTAGGAATATCCTCACAATAATCCCTTTGTAGTTTACCTTGTTTACTACAATTAAAACATCTGCCTTTTTTGATTTTCTTTAAGCCTTTAGAAATTACCTCTCCTATCTAATTTTCATCATGGTTATGATACTTAATTTTGACTATATCTCAGATTTATTTCTGTATGGGTTCTGATTTTGCCCTTAAGGGCCTGATTACACTATTGCTTCTGAGTTACACTTTCAAAAGCCAAAGATTCACTTATTATTTGTCTAGCTTGATTTAGTATCGTTCTATTTACAACTCAAGTCAATCTTTGTAAAAATTCTCTGAAGGTTAATTTTGGAGTTGCATAACTTTCATAAATGACTCAGTTCTCTTTCTGACTTCTTCAACTTGGTTGCAAGCATTTGAAGCTGCTGTTTGGTACTGAGATAATGTGTGTTAGTCAAATATAGACTATCGAATGTATTGTATGTCAGCCTAATAGCCCTCTCCAAGAAGTTTGTCTTGGAAAATGTCAATACCTCTAGCCCTGCTTCAATGGTCCTAGCCTCATCCTTCCACCAGTTTTTCCTCTGTAATTGAGGACCAGGTTCCAATATTGATGTAACCATCTCTTCCCAGTCTTGTTCATGAATTTGACATCTCCCTCACAAAATGTGAATGCATACCACATGAGACTATTCAAATCTCACATTTCCACAGGTATCTAGTGAGCTCTTCCATAGCCTTGGGGATATCTGCCATTTGGTAGTTTTTCCTGTATGGTGACTAGACAAATTAAGTTTTGTTTTGTTTTTTGGTTATTTTTTTATAACCTTGAGCTGTTCTTTAATTTTATAATGTAATGGTGAGATTGATTCTCCTTTAAATTTCTCTGTATGTATATGAATATCTCCACTATTTGTTTTAATAAATTTTTCTAAGACTTGTAACTTATCAGTCAAAATTGCATTATTTTCTCTAGTAAACATTTCTAAGGTTGAATGTTCTCAGTCAATTTCTCATATTTGGCACTGATATCAACCAACTTTTTAGAGATAAAACAAGAATTAACGAAGACCACATAAGAATAGGAAGAAGCAAAGTGCTAGAGAGGCCCACAGAAATCCACAAAGATACCCCCACAACAGACTGATGGCAATGGTCAAGAGACAGCCCGAACTGACCTACTCTGGTGATGGGATGGCCAAACACCCTAATTGTCATGCTAGAAACCTCATCCAACTACTGAGGGATCTGGATGCAGAGATCCATGACTAGGTCCCGGGTGGATCTCTGGGAGCCCAATTAGCGAGAATGAGGAGGGTTTATATGAGTGAGAATTGTTGAGACCAAGGTTGGATAAAGCACAGGGACAAATAGCCAAACAAATGGAAACACATGAAATATGAACCAATGGCTGGGGGGTCACCAACTGGATCAGGCCCTCTGAGTGGGTGAGACAGTTGATTGGCCTGATCTGTTTGGGAGGCATCCAGGCAGTGGAACTGGGTCCTGTGCTCATTGCATGAGTCAGCTGTTTGAAACCTGGGGCCTATGCAGGGTCCCTTGGCTCGGCCTGGGAGGAGGGGACTGGACCTACCTGGACTGAGTTTACCAGGTTGATCTCAGTCTGCGGGAAAAGCTTTGCCCTGGAGGAGATGGGAATGGGGGGTGGGCTGGGGGGAAGGTGAGGGGGTCAGGAGGGGGGAGAACAAGGGAATCCGTGGCTGATATGTAGAACTGAATTGTATTGCAAAATAAAAATTCAAAAAAAAAACAACAAGAATTAACAAACTGATAATGATTTTAATTGGCCTTACATAAATTCCAGTTAATATAATTATCCCTTTATTTAATTGTTCCATTTTCATACAATCCATTGTGGAATCATACAGAGCCCTAACTCCCTCCACCAAAATATTGTTTCACTTTTTTAATATGGGAAAAAACTCTCTATTTTTCTTTTATAAAACCAATTTCCCTCTGTAAGAATTCCAAGTTGTCTCACCAAATTTGCTGAAGATGACAGTGAAGTGTGAGGCTGGCTCTCATGTGTAGCACATCTGACCAGTGAACACAGGTGGTGCACAACCTGGCTGTGGACAGCTGCCTCTAATTGTGCATAGTTGTGAGCTGAGAGTATGTGGCAGATGCCCAAGTGGATGTCAAGGTGGCTCTCCTAGTGTGGCAGCAGCCTGAAATGGGGTCCAGGGGAAGCCCACAGCCCACGGGAAAAATAGGCCAAACAGCCAGCTTTCTGAAAGCTGGACAAAGGGGAATGTGCAATAAGCAGCAGGTGTGCTGGTCAGGAACTGAGATCCTAGAACTGCCAAAACAAGGCAGGGCTGGCTAGCAGTGAAGTGATAACTCCAGGGGCATTTGGAGCCCAAGCATCTGCCAAGTTTGGTGTTTGTGGGAACTGCTGTAGAAAGGCAACAAAAGAAAAATCCCAAACTTTCTGAGAGAGCTTGTGGAAGGAAATGAAAAGCCACCTAGCAGTATAATGACTGAAGTGCTTGCAAGTCACATGTGTAGCTCCAGTGGATGCTGGTACCTGCAAAGCCACAGCAAGACAGTATCTTGTGGATTCATGCCTCATAAGTTGGATGCCAAATGAAATGTTAATCTAATTAATCTTTATCAATAAAAAATCACAAGTTATATATCTGGGTAAGAACTTGAAACATCAAAGAAGTAGGGAGCAGCCATCATTCTCCTCCTACCTCTTCCATTCCTCTGTCCAAAAAGGAAGAAAGCCTCTCTCTGCCCCATTACTATTTCTGGTGTCCTTTCTGTATACAGTCCTCCAAATTTCTATGGTTAATTTTGGTCAGCTATTGTATGGTTCTATCCTATTACTCCAAGCAAGTTTTATTTGCCAGAGTACAATCAAAATATCACACAACATATTTATTGTTATTTCAAGAAATTGTTGAATATTTCAATCCTTATTGATAAAGTCCCTTTTTTCACTCCAGTAAATGATGATTAACTTAGAAATCTACAGCTGGCCAAGATATGTGTAGCTGGAGATTTCTCCAGTCCCTCCGGGCCCACAGTCACGCAGACCCAAGTAAACACATAGAAACTTATATTACTTATAAACTGTATGGCCATGGAAGGCTTCTTGTTATCTAGTTCTTATATCTTAAATAACCCCATTTCTGTTATTTTATAAGTTGCCACATGGCTGTGGCTTACCAGTACTTTACATCTTCTCATGGCAGCAGTGACTGGCAGTGTCTCCTGACTCAGCCTTCCACTTCCCAGAATTCTTCTCTCTTCTTATCCTGCCTACATTATACTTCCTGCCTGGCTACTGGCCAATCAGCATTTTATTTATCTATCAATAAATGAGAGCAACACCTTCACAGCATACAGAAAGACATCCCACAGCACTTGCCCCTTTCTTTTTTTTCAAAAAGGAAGGTTTTAACTTTAACATAGTAAAATTACATATAACAAAACAATTATCAAGCAAGAATTGCAGTTATAATATCTAGTCTATTTGTATTTGGCAAAGTTAAAGAAGATATGAAAAAGAGAGACAGTGGATTGCTAAGCCCCAAGCAGTATATCTGTATTATATTCTGTACTAGCTAGTTTTATTTTTCCAACTTGTCACAACCTGGAGTCATCAGAGGAGAGAACTACGGTTAACAAAATGTGTCCAAAAGATTGGGATATAAGCAAGCCACTAAAGCATCTTTTTAATTAGTGCTTGATTTTTGAGGGGACAGTCCATTGAGTGAAGGTGGGACCATCCCTGGGCTATTAGCCCCCTGAGTTCTATAAGAAAGCAGTCTACGCTCTTGGCAGTACCCTTACCTTCCTACTGGATTGCCTTATCCAGCCTTCATCTGAGGGTTTTTTGCCTATTCTTATTTTAACTTGTAATGTTGTGTTTGATTGATATACATGAGATGCCTGCTCCTTTTATGAAAGGAAATGGTAGAAAAATGGATCTAGGGAAGTGGGGAGGTGGCGAGGGGGCTGGGAGGAGTAGCATTAGAGGGAAATGCAGTTGAGATATAATGTATGAATAAAGAGTCAGTCAGTCAATCAATCAATCAGTTTGTATGGGAAAGCAAGCTGGGCAAGTCAGTAGAAGCAACCAATAAGCACAAACCCTCTATGCCCTTTGCATTAGTTCCTGTCACCAGGTTCCTTACCTATGTGAATTTCTGTCTTCACTGCTTTTGATGATGAGATACTATATGGAATTTTGAGCAAAATAAACTTTTTATTAACCAAGTTGCTTTTAGACATGGTCTTTCATCACAACAATAGTAGCCCTAATGAAGACATATTCCATTATTCTTTGGATCTGGGATCACTGGAGAAGAAATGGGTGAACTTCTAAAATTAGAGGTGGTGAATGCCTACAAGTTTTCCCACAAGGGCAGTTTCCCATTTAAATTCAAAGCAGGTGATATAGCACTAATGATACATATGCAAGGTCAAGTGAGGTAAAATCACAGAAGAAAGGTGAGATGGGCCTGGGATCCCATGGCATTTGATAGATACTGGAGAAAGAATAGTCAGTTTCTATTTAGGTTACAGCCTCTAATGATTTGACCATGCTTCAATGAAAGGTCACACATTCAAGACCATATGGACATAGCCAGCTTTACTTGATTGATTTGAGTAAAATAATGAATAAATTTGGGTGAGTAAGATAGGTTGCTGGATCTTGGAGAAGTTGGGGTCAGGTGAATATGATCAAAATACATTGTATAAAATTATCATAAAATAATACAAATAAAAATTTCAAAAAGAGAAAAATGTATCAACAGAATCTGCTGTCATACAAAATGATGCCAAAGAAACTTGGGACATAGAACCTGAGGTTATAGAAATTGAGTTGGTAGAATCTGATCTCATAGATACAACATAAAGTACAAAGCTGAGGCCACAATAACTGATGTGAAAGAAAATTTAAAACTGATGTCTTAGCAACTGAGGTCACAGAACCAGCTCTAGGCACTACTGAGCATTAAAAACTGAGAATGAAGAACATGAGATCTTACAAAATGAGGTCATAGAAACTGAACATGTACAAAATGGGGCTATAGGAAATGATGCAATGAAATCTTAGGTAATATGAATTTATGCCCTAGAACCCAAACCCATACATATTGTTGAAGTAGAAACTGAGGCAGTAGAAATGAAAGTCATAAAACATGAGGTGACAGAAATGTGATTAGAAAAACTGAGAATCCACAGCCTGAGATCATTTAAAATGTAGTAGTAGGACTGGGGGGGGGGCAGATTGGCTGGTAAAGTACTTGCCAGGTTAGCATAATACCGTGCTCAGTTTTGCCAAACCCAAATTTAAAAGACAGATGCAATTGTGCATACTATATTTGTAGCACTGTGGAAACAGAGACAAGAGGGTTTCTGGAGCTTTTTTGCCAGTTTGTTTAACAAAATCAGGAATCCTCTGATTTGGTGAGAGACCTGTATCAAAACAAAAGGTAGAGAGTTATTGAAGTAGTTGCTTAAAGAAACAGAATCCACAACAACCAAGGTCATAAACTTTCAGGTTACAAATACTGAGACCAGAAACCCTGAGATTATAAATACTAAAAATTAAAAGTTATCCAGAGAAACTGGGCTTTTACAACAGCCTAAATGACTTCTATGTTATCTTAGGACCAGGCCAATTGTAACATCCCACAGATGTTATGTTTACCTCAGATAAACTGCCTAGGTTCTAAACCTTGGGCAATATCTCTGAGTCACCAGTACCTACCTGTTCCTGTGAAAGAAGCCAGATGTACCTTGTAAAGAATCACAATGTAAACATGTCTTAAATTGCTGTACATTTGCAACTGTGTTATTATCTGAAAGCATTTTTGCGAAAATTGTGCTGTACTTAAATATGGCTAAAGCAAAACTATCTGGGTCAGACTAGATGTCCTGGTCCAGCACCAGTTAAAATAAAATTGGGCTAAGCTGAGTTTCTTTCTTGTCTTTTACTGAATCATGTTTGTTCTTCTTGCCGTAAAGCATGCCTGGGAACCACCACAGAAATTTAGGTAGTAAAAACAGGAAGATGCAACTGTGTTGACAGCAATGCAGCCATAAAAAATAGGCCACAATCCTGAGGTAAAAGGAATTGAGATCACTGAGCATGAAGACAGAAGACGAGCCCATGAAACCATAGATTGTAGAATCTGAGTTCATAGAAAAATAAGCCACAGAATCTGTAAGTCACAGAAACTATGCAAGAGAAACTGAAATAGTAGGAACTCACAGACACATAAGGAGCAGAAACTCCATTCATGAAAAGTAAAGGTGAGAGTTAAGATTTTCTCAGACCCCAATGCACAAGTTTTCATCATTATCTTCACAATGATCTGATGCCTTTTTCTGTCATAATACTAAAATTGAATGAAAAGTATTTAAAAGAAACATGTAATTACTTGAATAAGTCTTGACAGTAATTTAATTCATATGTATTTCAATGTTTCTTCTTAAGCAGATATTATTCACTATTGTCAAAATCTTTACATATTTTAGCCCTCTCCATATGTGCACCTGTCTTAGGGTTTCTATTGCAGTGAAGAGATGCATTGACCATGGCAACTACTATAAAGGGAAAATATTTAATTTTTGGGTGTCTTACATCTTCTGAGGTTTAGTCCATTATCATCATGTTGTAATATTGTGGCATGCAGACAGACATGGTGATAGAGAAGGAGCTGAGAATTCTATAACTACAGGCAACAGGAAATGAACTGAAATGCTGGCCATATCTTGAGCATGCCTGACCTCAAAGATCACCCACACACCTCCTCCAACAAGGTACTACCTACTCCAGCAAAGCCACACCTACTAATAGTGCCACTCTCAATGAGTTTAAGGAGACAATTATATTCAAACAACCACAGTATTCTATACCCTTGTATTGATTTATACATGTATTGAAAGAAAATTCATGCCATCTGCAACTCTACCTAGCCTAAAATAGCTACTGTGTTGAGGTTTTCCCTGCTTATATTTTAACTCTTTGCCTATGTACAGTGTTTAAGGCCTGTACCATCAAGTCCTTGTTAAATTACTGTGTTTTTATTCTCTTCAAATCAACATTATTAGAGTTCATCAAAATTACATGTAGTATTTCTTACATCTCTTCTTCAGCCATTTCATTCAGAAAAATAGCATCATACTGCTTTCCTTGTTGCTTCAAGTTCCACTTATTCTCTTGGCTTATATATAATTCATAACACACTACTAGCCTATTTTCTGTACCTGAATATGATATTAACTTTTTCTTGGTGCTTTCTATATAAATAGACTGTGGATGCTTGAGGTCAGAACTCTTTCAGATAACTGCATTTAACAAAAAAAAAACATGATTAATAATCTCTTCTTCCTTGAAATATTAATTTGTTTTATGTTATTTAAAGTCTGCTTTATTTTTATCATTAAAATATTTATTATCTTTCACTTCTATTTTTTGAATGCTTCAAGTTTCTTTCCTGGATTCCTTCCATGATGAACTGTTATCTAAACCAATAAAATGACATCAAACCTTTTCTCCCCTAGTTGCTTTTGGTCATGGTGTTTATTTTGTAGTAGTAGAGAAGCATGCTAACATGAAATAGGTACTGAGTGTCACTTGTTGCTTGATAGCCCTGACCTTTTTATTTCTAGGAAGATTTAAAATAAATGCAATATTTTCAAGTATTTATGTTATAATTATAATTATGACGGTGAGAAGTAAACAAAGACATATATTTTCTAATATAAATGGTTCTGACACAGTTATATGATAAATCTATGCTCTATATCAGTATTAAAAAGACAAGAGTATATTATTTGCAACAGTTTTCTACAGCTATTCTATATAATTTTCCCTTTAAAATAATATGAATACATTCAATGGAGCTTTACCATATTTATCTCCACTTTTCCCTATAACTCCACTGGGTTTTATATCTGTGACATCTGTTCCAACTTTATATCCTCTTATTGTGGGGATTTGCTCATTTCAGCCAGTGGATTCTGGCTAACAAGCCCTAGGTTGTGGTCCTGTCTGCATATGTGACCACTTAAGACCTGAGGGAGAGGGGTCCTGCACTCACTTGGGTGGTTGGAGAGAAGCAAGCCATGGAGAGCATGGCTTGTGGTTGGTCTTCATCATTCCTAGGTAGAATGTCAGAACAAATGCAGCTGGATAAGCAGCAGAGTCTTGTTCTGTATTCATGGGTCTGTATTTCCACTGAACCCATTAATAAATTATTAAATAGACTTTTGTGAATCTCAGCTCATCCTCTTGTCTTTTATAACCTTCTAAATCCATTGTTTGTTTCCCATATAATTAATGGTGTGCAGCCATCGTTGGTGCTCAGTTGATTTGCCAAAATCACAAACTTTGGATGAATTGACTTTGCACTCCTCAGAAGCCACTAGCTGTCAATAGCTTCTCAGCTAGCATGGGAGCTTCTGAACTGCTCCTTCCTCTATAATGGAATAGTGAATAGCTTGATATTCTGCAGAATTTGCAGATAATAAACGTTGCTGTGGCTATATGTTTTTGTTAGGGTTATACCAATGTCATAAATAAGTATCATATAGCAAGTTTAAAAACAAACAAAAATAAATCTTCAGTTCCAGACAATCAAAATCAAATTAAATCTGTCAAAGTATCAATTTATAAACATGCAGAGGAATGCAAAAATAATACTCAGAAATTTAAAAATGGGATTTTATGACTTGCATATTTAAATTTTTCTTATGATTTTTATAATGCATGTAGTTCTTTAAAATAAGAATGGAGCTACATGTACATTTGTATTAATTGTGACTGAAAATTTGTAATGTGTCTCAAAATTGCAAGTTACTTTATATTTCATAAGTAAAGCATATTTTAATTTCATTGGTGAATTATTATTTCCTATTTTGAATTGACTGGATTCCTGCTTGCTTAACAGAAAAGGAATGATCAAATAGGAGCAGCCTGATAAGGCAAATACTTGCTTGGTTTGCTGTTTTGTTTCTGCTATACTCACAGCAGCCTTGGTTTTTGATTGATGGCTGACACAACTTCCATTTTTTTTTAACTTTTCTCTCTGTTTACTGTATATCTGATTTAGGCTCATCTTGATGTGTTGTCAGGAAATTTCCATTCTACCTGATCAAGAATTTTTTTGGTTTTATACTTCCCACTGCATTTCTATTTCTGATCTTACTTTTAGGAGACATGCCACTTATGCATTAGGTATTCCTTTTTTAAATAGAAAATGCATCTCCTGTAACGAAATCAAAATCATATCTTATCATGTGCATAATTGATATACTTTCTCAATGCATTTTACACAAAGAAAAATGTATCTTATATGGCTATTACCTTAATATTTTAATCCAACTGCTATTACTTATCAAAATACAATTGCTTTCTTTTGATATTCATATTATTTGAAAACTTATTTTCTTATTGAATATTGTATTGAATTAATATATGTACAATATAAATCATGGTACTAGTTATCTTTTATTTTGGTCACTTCCATTTATTATTTTTTTGTACCATATTATGTAACTACTGAACATCTTAAAATAATAAACTTGACAACAGCCTATAGGTATTTGTATATTTGATCAATGGTAGTTACAGCTAAAGTAGTTTTAATATATATGTATATGTGACTAATCATGTTATTCTGTGATTAGAAAGTTTATAAATAGATATTTATGAAATCATTTTTAAAAATCAAAACATTAATATTGCTATATCATTTATTTAATTAATTGACAATTCAAAATTTACCATGTAATTCAATTGAGTTTTGAAATAATCTGCCACTAACTTATCTCATTGCATTGGAATCTATTTAACTTTTAAATTTATTTCATATAATAACTTTATTCATAGATCATCAAACTTTGAATTTTTGTAAAATTTTCCCAACTCATATACTATGTATTAATTATACTTCTTAATTATAATAATACTAATATATATGTGTGTGTGTATTTCTACTCTTGTTTAAGGTATTATGTTTAATTAACTCATTTAAATGGTAATGGATAATCAAGAAATTCAGATTAATAATTTTCCTTAGTTATGATAAAAGATAAGTTAAGACATGAAACCTTAGACTCACAAATATAGGATAGATAGGATATATTCTTTAATTTTGCCAAATTCAAATACACTAGATATTATAACTATAATACTTGCTTGATAATTATTTTGATATATGTAATTTTGCTATGTTAAAGTTAAAACCTTCCTTTTTGAAAAAAAGAAAAGGGGAAGTGCTATGGATATCACTCTCTATGCTGTGAAGGTTTTGCTCTAATTGGTTGATAAATAAAGTGCTGATTTGTCAGTAGCCAGGTAGGAAGTATAGAAATGATAAGCAAATAAGAAGAATTGTGGGAAGGCTGGAAGGCTGAGTCAGGAGACACCAGCCCGCCATCTAGGGAGCAGCATGTAGCATGTAATGGCACACAGTTAAAGCCATGGAACACATGGCAACATAAAGATTAACAGAAATGGGCTTAGTTTAAATGTAAGAGCTAGTCAGTGGTAGGCCTGAACTAATGGCTGAGCAGTTTTAATTAATATAAGCTTCTGAGTGATTGTTTTTATAAACAGCTGTGGACCACGGGGCCGGGTGGGAATGGAGGAAAACTTGAACTTGGGATCCTCCTGCTTCTGCCTCCTTAAGCAAATCATACCAACATGAACCACCACATCCAGCCACATGCACCTTGGGCTTGAACTAGGGAATGCAAGGCCACAGGTGAGTAGATTTTTAATAAGTTCATGCCACAAATGTTAGGCAACAAATGTAACATGAATCTTATAAGGTCTTATTAATTAAAAAAAAAAAACCTGGAGCCAGATATTGGGGTGAAAGCTGAAAGTTCAGAGAAACAGAACAAGCCACAGCCAACCTCACCTCTCCAACTCCTCAGCCTATCCTGTTTCCACAAGTCCTCAGACTGAACACCTCTGAGTCCTCACCCCTGAGGGTCTCAGTTGAACTGCTTTAGCCACTAGCTTACCTCTATGAAATCTCAGTCCAAGGAGAGAGACTTCCTGTTTACTCATACCTGTATACCTTTCTGTGCCCTGCCATCTTCCTTCCTCCCTAGTGTTGGGATTAAAGGCTTGTGCCACCATGCCTGGCTCTGTTTCCAGTGTGGCCTTGAACTCACAGAGATCTTGATGAATCTCTGCCTCCTGAATGCTAGGATTAAAGACGTGTGCTACCACTGCTTGACTTCTGTGTCTAATATAGTGGCTGGCTTTGTCCTCTGATTCCCAAGCAAGCTTTATTGAGGTACACAATATATTACCACAGATCAAAAGAGCTTTGAATTACTATAGTATCTTTGACAATGTTATTTTATGTCTAACTATAGGATAAGGCACTTGCTCAGAAGCTGAAGGACGCAAATTCAATCCCCAGGACCTATATAGTGGAAGGAACAAAACAACTCTAATGTGTGTTATCCTCTGACTTTCATCACACACACACACACACACACACACACACACACACACACACACATACACACACAAAGAAAGAGAGAGAGAGAGAGAGAGAGAGAGAGCAGTAAATAAGTAGAAAAATTTAAAATATGTTCTTTTAATGTAGTCAAAGGCAGTAATAAGTTAAAACTTTTAGGAAATGAAAATTGAGACAGATTAATTAAAAACAATAGACACTGCAGAAATGAAAATTGATATAGGTGTATATAAATTACTGTACTATAGGTAATAATTGGCTATCATCCATAGGGTATCTACTTATAATCAGTAGGCCAATGAACATAACCCTAAAGCAATTTGTATGCCATTTCTTTATTAGATAAAAGTTGTCATGCAATTAGTTACTATGAATGTAATTAAAATCTTTTTGCCCTCAAAAAGCTTGAAGGAGTTTAAATTTGGAAAAGGTATGGTGTCTGAATGTATATAACAGTGTCTATCATTTTATTTGCAGTTATAGTGGTATCTATTAATATCTTATAATTTTTCAGGTAACTTCACACTAAATTTAAAATTTTAGTTTGGAGCCTTGCAATAAAAATCTTAAAAGACAGAGAAAGAAATTAATTATATTTACAATCAAAATTACCAATGTTTTATATGTGCTGACATTTAGGTTAGAATCTAATTTAAACACATTAGTGAATGTTGTGGTTGAGAAATTAAAAAATATATGTCAAAGAAGCAGAAAAGCCATCAAAGACACCTGGACACACCTACCACATAAATGAAAAATAAGACTAGAACATAAGCATAGAAGATCTTTTGGAGAAGCAAACTGCTGTTCCTTTAAAGATGTGTCATACAGCTGAGGAAATACAGGCACTCTTAAAGTTACTTGAGATTTCTGTGCACACTCTCTATCTGAAATTTCCACCATAAAGAATGTCAGCAAATGTAGAAGAATGGGAAGTAGGTGATGGAGGAATGTATGAGTTGTTTATAAGACTTTGAATATTAGATAGAAAGAAGATTATTAAGGACAAAATGTTTGCATCAGAGTGATGAATGTTCCATGATTCTACATGCATGAAGTAGTCAATTAGCTTCATAAGAATTGAAAGCAGAATGGCTACCAGAATTAAGGCAGATACTGCTGAGGAAGTGTTGATCAGCTGGTAGCTATAAATTCATTTATACAGAGAATGATTGCTATAGAGACATTAGGGCAAAAGTAAATTTGATTAATAATGCATGAAATTGTGTTTAAATCTGTGAAGGAGATTTGAGAGATGGTGATGTGGTTAACTGAATGCACTGTTCCTGCAAAGAACCTGAGTTTGGTTCCCAGCACCCAGATTAAGTTACATAAAACTGTCACTCAATGTTTCTGGTCTCTGTTTGCATCTGTACTTATATTCACATACCCATATATAGACACACACACACACACACATACACACACACACACACACACACACACACACACACACACATACACACACACACACACACACACACACCTATAAATAAAAGTAAAAGGAATATTTACAAACAATAAGAAGTGATAATTCATGTTGAGAGCAATTTATGCAACAATAAAAATTAAAAACACATGTAAGCATGTTATTTTAAATTGTCACTCAAAACACACAGGGCAAATTATTCTTCTGAATACGGAATGTGGATTAAACAAGTAATCTCTAAAAAGTTTTAGATTCTTTTTTTCCAGTTTTCTTCATTAGGCCTTTCAGAAAGGAGTTTTTGCATTTTCTATATATCATCTTTGAACTTATAAGAAGTGTATATCTGTACTGATGTACAGATGCATATCTGAACATCAGGTGTCATGCAGCTACAGCTTCTGAGTTTCTCTTGAGGAGCTCTGTAGACTGTGGATTAAGAAAAACCACTATGTCCCAGAAGATAAGCTAGCTCAAGTTCTTTTAACCTTAAGGTTGAGAAATGGGTTTATGGGTTTTGTTGTGCACCATATCTAAAACAAAGCTTTAAATAATAGGTTGATTCTTCGTTAGGCTACTTTTGTTGATAGCTTTGAGGGGAAAAAGCTTGGGGAAAAATGTAAAGTTTACAAAAGCACATAGTTGAGTGAGGGACTTATTGAGGTCAGAAAACAAGAATAAAGGAGCCCAGTTATTATTTGCTAATGTGACTTTCTTTTATGATGGGTTGGAGATAAAAAATGATGATTAATACCTTGTACCGATTTCTGCCCTTAGCTTCTGAAAAGACAAGAGGCTGCTCAGTCTTCTCTAAGAGACCAGGCCTCAATTTTAGTTTCCTGAAACCTGAGCAGTTTTTGGGAGGGCCACGAACAAAAGGCATATTCCTTGCAGTTGCTCCCTTTCTGCACATGCTCTGACCACTCATGGTTCAGTCAATTGTTTACTGTCTGGGACAACTCAACAACTTAGAGCTAAGTGCATTAGTCAAGGACAGAGTCTGGGTCACTGAGTCAGCCCCCACAGCCAGTACATGCTAGGCCAGCCAGCCCCAAAAGCATCTCTGAGACAAAGCCTGAGACTTGTCCAGGCCTGCATAAAAATGGATAACAGTAATCCCCAACTAACCCTAGCCAATTAAAAGTTACTATCATGATTGCTACTTGTATAAACCAATCCTAAGTCTGTTTCTATGTAGTCTGTAGATCACAAGCCCACTTGCTTTAAAAACCCTGCCCTATTGCTATTTAGAATCTCTCCTGCTCTGCTGCTGTGTCAGATCAACAGAGAATCTCCAGTAGTTAACTTGTAGTAAAAAAGACTCTGTTTTTGCATCAGATTCAGTCTCTTGGTGGTCTTTGAGGAACAAAAAAAAATAGTTGAAGAATGGGTATGCACTCTGAGGTACAAATGATTGATTGTTTTTCACATAAAAGCTTAGATTTGTGATTCTTTTAAGATTTTTATAAGATTACCTTTTAAGATAAATTATAAAGTGTTTGATCCTTTCTTTGTAATCACAAAATGCAGGTTTCCAGTAAAAGAATTGGCTGAGGAAAAAACCTTGCTTGCTTGCACTCTGTTAATCTATAACAAGATGCTTGGATATGAATGTAGGTAGTTTCTTGTGAAGATTTACTTTCAACCTATAATACATGGAATGGTTAATCATGAAAGGGAAGTGGAAAACATGTTTTTAACCTGTATACATTATAGTCATTCACTTGAAATAAAAAATATAACCACATTGTAAATTTTATACTGGCTGAAAGATTTTACTGGGAAATATAAGCTGTAAACAAAAAATAAAAGATTATTAAGACATCTTAAAAATGTGAGTGTGTGTGTGTGTGTGTGTATGTGTGTGTGATTTACTTTTTTGCTAGCTACAAAGATATGTTTTCTACCCTTACTGACCCCAGAGAATTAATTTTCACTTCCTCAGATAGAAAAGTGAAGTGATTAGATGGCTGACTCCATAAAACCCCCTCTGTCCCTGAAGGCTGGTCCTCATGGCAACAATAGTTGACTCGAAAGATCTTTGAAATGGATAATGTAAATTCTTATTTAAAAAAGGGGGGGCGGAGGAAAGAATATACCAAGAGAGAGAATTCTAGAGAATTAGACATTCAGACACCATGCCTGTTTCAAACTTAAACTCCTTCAAGCTTTTTGAGGACAAAAAGAGTTTAATTACATTCATAGTAACTAATTGCTTTCAGACATGGAAACTGAGAAAAATTCTTGTTTTCTGAAAGAAAATTAAGTACTCTTAACCACTGAACCTTATCTTCAGCCTGTATGTTATTTTTATATGAAAAAAAGTCATTGCCAAGTCTCACCTTACATATTGTATTACTTCTGTAATAAACTCAATCTTCTGTGCTGTATGTATATCATTAGGATTCACCTAAGAGGGAATGCTACAGTCCCTAAGTCAAAGCAGGTCAGAGAAAGTTGTGGATAATGTGTCTTGCTTCATTCTTTTGTTACTTCTCCTCATGCAATCCAAGGGTTTCTGAGGCAGATTCTCTTTCTGTTGTTCAGCTGCCACAAATATATTTCTTAAGTACACACAATCTTTTTAAGATTCAATAGTACATATTTTAAACTCATGGCAACATGTTGTAAGCATACGATGACAGAAACAAAAACTAGCTACAATTTCATGTTTCCACTGTTTCAGAATTTATTAATTAACATTAAACACACAATGTACATTTCATTTAAAGGAAATAATTTGATGGATGTTTCTACTTTGCCTAATAACCCTGGCATATATGGATACATTTTTCTTTATTCATATAGTACTTACTATTATTAATTTTACACCACACATTAAATCTACATTAACTATGTTTATGTATCTTTCTATATAAATTATATATACACACACACACATATATATATATATATATATAAAACATCTAATTGTCTTCTTATTTTTAATTACAGAGTTACAAGTATTTTAATAGGAAATAAGTTTTAGAGGCCTGAGAAGACAAAGGTGGGAATCCCATATGTATGTAACAGTTTTTGTCCTGATAAGATAATGAACCTTAATGAGCCTCCTAAACTACTGCTCTAAGGTTGCTGTGGTGAGACACAGGTGTGAGAGAGAGGGTGCAGAGTTGAATTCACCTACAAAGGTGAAGGGTCAAGACCAAGTTCAGAGGGAAAAAAATAAGCAAGTGGATAAACTGAAGGTCTATATGGGTTACAGGAGAATGCACGAGTAACAGTTTAAGTAGGCCACATCAACACCAGGAGTATTAATTGCTACAACAAGGTTAGGACTTTCTAACTTTATGGAGTCCAGGTTAAAGAGTGGTCATTCATGTCTAATAACTGAATATACCTGTATGTGCTTGCAGAACAAATTGTTGCAGAACCAGTAAGTGTTGTGTGGGCGGGGGGGGGGGGGGGGGGCTTTTTCAACTACTGGAATATCATTTGTCAATCTGAAGTGAATATTTAGAGCCATGTAAAAGGTCCAGAGTCATTCGCCATCTTAAAAAAATGTTGTCAAAAACTGCTTATAATATGGAATCTCTCAAAACAAAAAAGTCTGAAACGCATGTGTACACACACACACACTCACTTTACAAAACTTGGCATAACCTACAACAGGATGTAATTTTGTTGCCACATATGGATTATCTCTGGTTTTTTGTTTGTTTGTTTGTTTATTTGTTGTTGATGTAGTTTTTAGGAATATGGAATACTTTGCAACTGTGTACTTGAAAAACAGTTGACTTCTTTAAGTAGACTTAATGACCTATTCCAGTAGGAGCTTGTATGATAGGGCAGAGAGAATTGTGGATGGCAGAAGCTCAGTTTAAGAGATTTCATAGGAAACAATATAAGAAATTGGATTAGAGACCATTTATATGATATTTTGGCAAAGACTTTGACTTTCTTCTGCTTTTATCAAAAGAATTGGCTGAGATTAATTTTAAGAGATCTGGGTTATTATCTTTGCCGTGGGAGATAGATACTGCAAGAGATTTTAAGACAGCATAATATTGACTCTGGCATATGGTTATTAGTAATCACTCTTATGAGATCTACATAGTAAAAGAGAAAATATGTCAGAAAAAAAACCCCAAAATGTGTAATTTGGTGAGAAAAAAGAGCATCAGAAAACATAGCATTGCTGGTAAAGTCTTTTCTAAAAGGGACAGAGAGATTAAGGAGAGGCACTTAATAATCAGTACAACAGAAGGAAGGGAACCGTCAAGGCAAGATTCCACCAAGCTAAGCTTCTTACTAGTGACAGGAAAAATATAAAGAATTTTATTCACCCTGAAAGGAACAAAAACTACTACAAAAATAATTCCAGGGGCCAGGGTATTATAGTTTGAATAAGAATGCCACACATAGGTTCATATATTTGGATGCTTAGTCATCAGGCAGTGACAATATTTGAAAAGAATTCAGAGGTATGGCCTTGATAGAGAAAGTATATCACTGAGAAAGGGGTTTGTGGTTTCAAAAGACCACATCAGGCCCAGTCTCTCTCTGTTTCTTTCTACTTGCTAATCATGAAGTAGCTCTTTATGAGGTCACCTGTATCATGCCTGCCTTGCCAGCCACTATGCCTCACAGCATGATGATAATGGAATAAACCTCTAAAACTGTAGTCAAGCTCCCAATTAAATATTTTCTTTTGTGAGTTGCCATAGTCATGTTGTCTCTTCATAGCAATATCTCAACCAGCTGCATTTCAAACTTGTGAAAAGGAATTAAAAGAATGCTTAAGCAGTATAGGAAATCACCAAAAACAAAAAGCAGATGAAAATGTATTTAAATGAGGTGCCTGATTTCCAACCCCATAAAGCAGCATAATTTAGTAGCTTTGGCCATTTTGGTCTGGTTTAAAATCAAGCATACAAGAATGAGGTTGTGGATCCTCTCTTCTTCCTTAATGAAAGCTACTGGGTCCAGGTAAGGTATCCCAGAGCAAACATCATAAAACAGTTCTACACATGCCCCTATCTCTTAATGGTTGTATGACTTCTTTGCTAAGAATAAAGCCCACATTCAATGGGCATTTAAGAGTATCACCAGATTCAAGTTATAGAATACATATATTTTTCTATTATTGTAATTTGTCTTCATGTGGCAGGCTTAACTATTCTAAAGGGACATAGAATGTTGTGTAAAATTCTACAAAATTAAGATTGATCTATTCCATTAAAGTCATGGTAAATGTAGACATTTAGTCAAACACACATAGAATAATGAAGCTCAAGAGATTATGGCAATAATAATAAAATAGATAGCTACTGTATATCACACTAAATAAATATTTTATAGTCTAAGGAATGTTACAAATTGTTTAAGTATATCAATGATTAGTTGAGATATGATATATTGAATATATTTCTGAAAGTATTTTTAATCTTTTAAATAATGTTGTCATTAACTCCTTTGGGGGAGCCCACAACTGACTCAGTTTCCCAGTTTGAATCTGGTCTATTCTGAGTCAATAGAGTTCAAGATTGTTTGCTCCAGGGCTGTGAGAATGTCCTGATTAGCCCACAGGAAGGAACACACTATATAGGTAGACCTAGGCTGCTGATGTCAGCCAGAGGTACATGGAGATAGAAAATGAAACTGCCTGCTCCTTGACGCAAGGCATGATAGATAGTGGTTGAATGCCTGCGCTGTGCATTGTTCTACCTCTGTCCTTCAAAGCTGTGTATAAGCTGGCTGTGAAATAAACTCGGTGTTCTCTTGCATTGACCGGCAGACCTTTGGACTCTTTTCACACTTCATTGTCTCTACAATCTGCGTGCCTCTATTCAGCTACCCAGCTGACTGTCCACAGGTTCTGACACTCTTTGAAAATTTTATTCAATCTGTTTTGATTATATTTATTCCCCTTGCCTGAATTCCTCCTACATCTTCTCTGACCTCCTTTCCCACCTAAATTCATGAACTCTCTTTCTATCCCTCTCTCTGTTTTTGTCTCTGTTTCTCTCTAAACTAAACCAAACAAATCCAGTTTGTGCTGTCTAACTTCCCTTGACTTTGGGATTGTCTTGGTGTATGGTTGATATACCATGGTGTCATGAAATTAAGAAAAAAATTACTCATCTTCTCCTAGCACCAAACAAATGGCAGTAGCTTCTCAGCTACAAGTGGAACTTTATAGGAAACTCTCTTTCTCTATGCTGAGATGTTTGTCTAGTTGACCTTGCGCAGGTCTTGTGAATCCTGGCACAGTCACTGATTTCATAAGTGCATCTGCATGTTCTGTATGGAAAACACTCTTTCCTTGATGTCATCTACCACCTCTGGGTCTTACAGTTTTTTTTAACACCTCTTCTGCATAGGTCCCCAAATGTTAAGAGGAGGAGTGAAATGTAAACATGTCATTTAGAGATGAGCACTCTGGAGTATGAAATTCTTAGCACACTGACCAATTGTGTTTCTCTAAATTAATTGTCATCTACTGTAAGAAGAAGCTTCTGTGATGAGCGTTGAGAGGCACACAATGTACAGGAATATAAATAAATAATTAATAATCATTATTTTATTATGTCCAAGTGGCAGAATATAAATAGTAGGTTCACCCCTAGAGCCCATGAACTGTCTAGCCACAGGTTTGTTGTCAAGTATGGATTCTATTTAATAGAGTGGGCCTTAAATCCAATTTTAAAAGTCTTTTGTTATTCCCATAACATTCATGACACTATTGTGCCAGTGGGTATATGTTGCCATTCAGATTGTTATTGTAGCTTATGAGGTTTATTGCTAATTGAAATAGGTGATTACTTTTCTCCTCTAGTAAAATGCATAGCACCTTCTAGAACTATGCAAGTTGGCTGTAGAGAAAGAGCTCTCATTTGAGTATCAGCCAGAGTTTTTCGTTGTTCTAAGTTTAGAACGTCTAACATTAGCATGCAGTGTCATTAGAAATATGAGGTTAACTATCAATTTCTAAATAGTAACCAATAACATTTTCAATAATCTGTAATAATTGATGGTCTATGGGACATATTAGTCTAACTAAAAATGAGTAAATTTGATGTTTGAGGGCTAATTTGGATCTAGTTAATGTATTGTTTCATGTTGTAGGGTAACACATTTAAATCATTTTTAAATCCGTATACATTTGCATTTTAGAAGGCTTCTAAAATAATTGGTTTCCATATGATATTTTCAAAATATTGTTAACGTTAGTGTTCCACCATAGCTCCTCCTCTTTCCTGTCCTTTCACCCCACCACAGTTAATTCTTCTTGTTCTGTTTTATCCTTTTTCCCTTTATGACACTATTTATATTCCCTTCCTTAAAACACCCCCTATTCCTTTGTTGCCTATTCCATAGTTACCCAATCTCTGTTCCTATCCAAAATGAGATACATAGATCTAAAGCTTAAGAGATAACAGACATACATGTTGCTAAGTCAGTGTTCTATGAAGAGACACCATGACCCTGTTGTATCTCCTATAAAACAAAACATTATTTTTAATTCTTTTTATTAATAATTAATCAGTACATGAAATTTTCTAACACAATCACCATTTCCCCTCCCTCCTGTCCTCGTAGTCACTGTCCCAACTACCCACCAACCTCCATTAACTCCCTCTCCCTTACTTTCAGAAAGGTGTAGGACTTCCATGTATATCAGTCAGCCATGGCATATGAAGTTGAAGCAAGACTAGGTACTTCTTCTGTTAAGGCTGCATAAAGCAACACAGCAGGAGGGAAAATGTCCAAAGAGTGGGCAACTGAGTCAAAGACAGCTACTGATCCCTATGTTGGTATTTTACTTGTACTGAAATGTGATTTTAATTGTATATTAATAATAAAGTTGCCCGGGGGTCAGAGCTATTAGAGCCATAGCAAGAGCGTGGCGGTGGTGGCGCAAGCCTTTAATCCCAGCACTTGGTAGACAGAGCTAGGTAGATCTCTGTGTGTAAAAGGATACAGCCAGCATTGGAGACACACGCCTTTAATCTCAATCCCAACCATAAAAGACCTGGAAGTCTTTACAGACAGGCAGTGACGAGGCATGGGTTTACAACCAATGAGAAGGCAGAACCGAAAGTCTTTATAAAGACTTACACACAGGAAGTAGCCCCTTTCGAAGAGCTCTCTTGGCTGAAGTAGGAAGGGTAAGGCTCTTAGTTCTGACCTCTTGGCTTTCTTCTCTGAATCGGCTCTGTGTTTCTTATTTAATAAGACGGTTGGTTACATCTACTGATCCCACTGTTAGGAGTCCCACAGGAAGACTAAGATGCACAAATGTGACACATGTGCAGAGGTCCAGGGTCAGTACCATGTAAGTTCTCCAGTTGGCAGTTCAGTCTCCATGAGCTTTCATGAGCCCTGGTCAGTTGTCTCTTTTTGTTTTCCTTTGGTTTCCTTGGCCCCTCAGGTTCTGGCTCACAGAATCCTTCCTTCCATTCTTTCACATGATTTTTTCAAAGTCCACTAAAAGCTTGGCTGTTGGTCTCTGTGTCTCTTTCCATCAATTGCTGAGTCAAGCTTCTCTGATGACAATAGGGATAGGCAACAATCTATGCATAAGAAAACAACATTGGAAATAATTTCACTTGCTCTTTTTGCCAGTCATATTTAATTCTATCCTAGATTCTAGGACTCCGGGCTGTCCAGACTTGATGTCCTGGCTCTCCAGGCATTGTCTGGGGTGGACTCTCTCATGTAGTATGGATCTCAAGTTAGAGCAGTCAGTGGATGGCCACTCCTGTAATTTTTGTGGCATAATAGTTCCAGCACATTTTGTAGGCAGGGCTAATTGTAGTTCAGAAGTTATGTGGCTGGGTTGGATCCCCAATCAATCCTCTAGAATTTTTACATGGTTATAGAAAATGAATGGGTCAGTCTCCATATCTCCCATTGCAAAGTGTTAGCTGTGGTTACCCTCCTAGATTCCTAGGAGTTTCTATTGCATTCGGTTTCTAGCTTGTCCCAGAGATTACCTTGATTTCCGTTTTCTTTCCCAGCACTCTCTCCCTCCATTCTCCCCCAACCAGATCCCTCCCGTTTCCATGCCCACACCTTCATCTAGACATCTTCCCCATCCACTTGTGAAGTCTTTTTGGCATCTTCTTCACAGTGAGATTCATATGACCCCATTGAGCTTTTATTGTAATTCAGTTTCTTCGGGTATCTGGATTATATCATGGTTCCATTTTACTATAGGGCTAATATCCACCTGTTAGTGAGTACATACAATGTTCTGTGTCTGAGTCACCTCACTTGATATGATTTTGTCTAGATCCATAAATTTGCTGATAAATTTCATGATGTCATTTTTTTAACACCTGAGTAATTCTCCATTGTGTAAACATGCCACATTTTCTTTATCATTCTTTGGTTGATTGACATCTAGGTGTTTTCCAATTTTTGACTATTGGGAATAAAGCAGTTATGAACATAGTAGAGCAAGTGTCCTTTTGGTAGGGTGTAAACCTGGGTATGGTATAGCTGGGTCTTGAGGTATATCCATTCACAATTTCCTGAGAAACTGCCATATTGATTTTCAGAATGGCTGTGAAAGTTAGCACTACTATTAGCAATGAAAGAGTATTTCCCTTGTTCCACATTCTCACTAGCATGAGCTGTCACTTATGTGTTTGATGTTAGCAATTTCACAGTTATAAGATGGAATCTCTGAGTCATTTTGATTCACATTCCTCTGATGGCTAGGGATGCTCAACATTACTTTAGCTGTTTCTTTGCCATTTGCAATTCTTCTGTTGAGAATTCTCCGTTTAGATCTGTATCCAATTTTTTAATTGGATTATTTGTTTTGTTTTGTTTTTGTTTGTTTGTTTTCTTTTCGATGCCCCACTTCTTGAGTTCTTTATATATTCTGGAAATCAGTCCTTTGTCAGATGTGGGATTGCTAAAGATATTTTCCAATTATCTGGGCTTCCATTTTTTCCTTTGCCTTACAGAAGCTTTTCATTTTCATGAGTTCCCATTTATTAACTGTTGGCCTTAAAGCCTGTGTGACTTGTGACAATGCACTCAAAGTTATTCCCCACTTTCTCTTTTATTAGGTTCAGTGTACCTGGCTTTGTGTTGAGGTCTTTGATCCACTTAGATATGAGTTTTGTGCAGGGTGATAGATATAGACATTATTTGCGTTCTTCTATATGAAGATATCCAGTTAGACAAGCACCATTTTTTGAAGATGCTTTTGTTGTTCCATTGTATATTTCTGGCTTCTTTATCAAAAAATTAAGTGTCCAAAGGTATGTGGATTTATGTATGGGTCTTAATTTTCATTCCATTGGTCAGCTTGTCTCTTTTTATGCCAATACCATGCTGTTTTTATTACTATAAATCTGTAATTGTACTAATATTACAGCTTGAAATCAGGAATGGTGATACCTCCAAAGTTATTTTATTGTACAGGATTTTTCTTATCTATTCTGTAGTTTTTGTTTTTCCATATGAAGTCAAGTTTTTTTTTTTTTTTTTTTTTTTGGTTTTTCGAGACAGGGTTTCTCTGTGTAGCTTTGCGCCTTTCCTGGAACTTACTTGGTAGCCCAGGCTGGCCTTGAACTCACAGAGATCCGCCTGGCTCTGCCTCCCGAGTGCTGGGATTAAAGGCGTGCGCCACTACCGCCCGGCGTCAAGTATTATTTTTAAGGGTCTATAAAGAATTGTGTTAGAATTATGGTGGAAATTGCTTTGAATCTGTAGATTGTTTTTGGTAAAATGGTCATTTTTTTCTATCTTAATCCTACCAATCCATGAGCATGGAAGATCTTTCCATCTTCTGCAAATACCTTTCTTCAAAGACTTGAAGTTCTTGTCATACAGGTCTCTCACTTTTTTGGTTAGAGTGACACCAAGATATTTTGTTTAATTTGTGTCTATTGTGAAGGATGTGCTTTCCCCAATTGAATTCTAAGCCCATTTATCATTTATGTATAGGATGGCTACTGATTTTTTTCTTTAGTTTATTTTGTATCCAGGCACTTCAGTGAAGGCACAGGAGTTCCTTGGTAGGATTTTTTGGATTACATATGTATAGTGTCATATCATTTGCAAAGAGTGATATTTAATTTCTTTTGTTCTAATTTATATCCTCTTGATTTTTTTGTTGTTGTTGTCTTATTGCTCTAGCTAAAACTTTAAGTGGTATATTGATTAGATACATAGAAATTTGATAGCCTTGTCTTATATCTGGATTTAGTGGAATTGTTTTAAATTTTTCAGCATTTAATTTGATGTTGGCTTGCTGTGTATTGCCTTTCTTATGTTTAAGTATGTTCCTTGTGTCCCTGATCTCTCCAAGACTATTCTCTTGAAGGGGTACTGGATTTTCAAAGGCTTTTTTTTAGCATTTAATGAGATGATCATGTGTTTTTTTCTTTTAATTTGTTTATGGGGTGGATTATATTGACATTTTTTTTTATTTGAACCATCCATGCATCTCTGGGAATCAACTTACTTGATCATGGTGAATGATCTTTTTGATGTGTTTTTTTATTCGGTTTTTGAATATTTTATTGAGGATTTTTGCATCAACGTTCATGAGGGAAATTGGTCTATAATTCTCCTTTTTTGAATCTTTGTGTAGCTTGGGTGTAGTTGGAAGATTCTTTGTGTCCTTCCTGGCCTGCAGTTGGGACAAATCTCTCACCTACAGTCCCACAGTCTTTCATAAAATAATCACACAGAGGCCTAATATTATTTATAATGGCTTGACCATTTGCTCATGCTTATTACTAGCTCTTACATTTAAATTAACCCATAATTCTTATCTGTGTTTAGAAATGAGGGTTGGTACTTTTCTCAGTTCTGCCTTGTCATCTTGCTTCCTCTGTGTCTGGCTGGCGACTCCTGACTCTGCTCTTTCTCTTCCCAGCATTCTTTTAGTCTGCTAGTCCTGCCTGTACTTCCTGCCTGGCTACTGGCCAATCAGCATTTTATTAAACCAGTGAACAAAAGCATTATCCCACAGCTTTTCCCCTCTTCTGTCTAAACAAAAAGGAAGATTTTAACATTAACTTAGTAAAATTATATAATAGAATAGTTATCAAGCAGGAATTACAGTTATAATATCTAGTCTATTTGTATTTGGCAAAATTAAAGAAAATATTCTATCCATCCTATATTTGTGAGTCTAAAGTTTCAGATCCAATTTATCTTTTATCATGACCAAGGAAAAATGTAGCTATCTAGTCTTCAACTACATCAAAGACCCCAGAAGGATATAATATTATCTAAGTAAACAAGAAATGCATTGTAAACAACTTTCAAAACTCTGGAAATGACAGAGACAGCTGCCTGCCTGAACAGACATCCAAAGTTCCTCTGTAACACTGGGGCATCCATCTTCAGCCTATAGGCCTAGAGTCTGTCAGTCACTTCTCTTGGTGTCCTGTATAATATCTGGCAGTCTCTTCTGTCAAGCAGGAACCTGAAAGATCATCTTGCCTTGCAAATTTAAGTGGTCACCTTCCTATGGTTCTTGCATGTCCAGTTTATACAACATATTGTCAATCAATTGATGTAAGAGCATTCCCCCACCCCACCCCCAGTGGCTAACATTTGGCACAAAGAAAGCAAACTCTATAATGAATTTATTCAATGTCCATCATTCTCCTTGAAGTAATTGGTGCTGCCAGGAGCAGACATGTCTCATTGTCCAGAAGAGTCTAAGTTTTTAGAACATTTTAAATGTCATATTCTGTAAGTCTGTGAAATGTTTGAAGATTACCTACCTAATTGAAATATATCTATGTATACCTAGAAAACACTAACATTACTATAAGTTTGATTATCATAGATGACTAATTATTAAACTGTATTTCTCAACTATATACTACAATTTCAAATGAGTTGTACAAACAAAATAATTTAAACAAGAGTAGAAATATACATACAGTATAACAAAATTAAGTTTAAATCTGTATCAATAAACTAAAATCCATAGCAATGTAAACCATTTTTAATCAAGTTGTTACTCTTTAAAAGTAGGTTCAATAATCTATTATTTCATCCTATCATATCTATGCTATCCCGTTTTCTTCTTTAGAGTTTACACATATAATCAACCCCCTTTAGATAAAAATAAACATTCACAAACAATGTTTTTGGGAATTTTGGCAGAGCTTCTCATACTACTTCCTGCTGGCTAGGAGTGCTGGCAATCTTACGGGGATCCTAAGAAAATTAAGCATTATAGTCAAGTTCTGACTGGAGTAGTCCATGAGGCTGTATTGTCTGAGCCATTTTCTTTGAAGCTGATCTGGATGTTGGAACATCTGGGCCATGGTGTCATTGGAGACCTTTCAGGGGGTCTTGGCTGATCAAACCATATAAGCCTGGAAGCAATCCATAGGATCTCATCTTCTGTGGAACAAAAGCAGAACCTCTTTTCCAAAGGAACATATCCTTAGACATAAATTTTGAAATTAAGATACCTTTAAAATATACATATTGGTTTAACTCAGTAGCTTTTACAATCAAATGTTTCTCTGAAGTTAAAAATCCCAAAGACAATATAATCCAGACTCTCTGTGTGATTTCCATCTTTAAGTGGCTTATTTTTTATATTACCTTTATTTTCTCTTTAAAGACTTTATTTTTTTTTAAACTTTCTACTTCTTTATATAACTATCTATATTCCTTTTGCTCTCTCTTCCAAGCCTACATATATTTTTACGCACATTGTAAACTACTTAAGGTTTATCCCATCTGAATCTGTTTTATTGTGAATCTATTTCTTTAAACTGCAGCATTTCTAGGACTGATATGTTAGTTTTGGCTGCTGGCTCCACCCACCTCAACTTTCCAACATGGTAGAACTATGTTTACCACCAACTCTGGAGGAACCATGCCCATCACTGACTCTGTGAAGCAGTGTGTCTATACCCCACCTATACTTCCTACCTGACTATTGGCCAATCAACATTTTATTAATCCACTGTACAAAAGCATCCCACAGCACTTGGGTATCAAGGTAAATGTGGCTTCCTAAAATGAATTTGACAATTTTCCTTTTGTTTCTGTTTTTTTGGAATAATTTAAGGAATTTCAATATTACTCTTCTTTGAAATTCTGGTAAAATTCTGTGTTAAAACCCTCTGTACCAGGGTGTTTTTTTTTTTTTTTTTTTTTTTAAGTTGGGAGTCTTTTATTGACTGATTCAATTTACTTAGGGGTTTTAGGTCTATTTAAGTTGTTTATCTTGTCTTGCATTAATTTTGGCAACTGGTATATACTGAGAAATTTGTCCATTTCTTTTAGATTTTTCAGTTCTGCTGAGTACAGGTTTTTGAAGTATAACCTATTAAATGGATTTCCTCAATTCTGTTGCTAAACACTCATGACTTTGTTAATTTGAATATTCTCTCTTTTCCTTTTACTTAGTTTGGATAAGAGTTTGTCTATTGTTTTATTTTTAATTTCTCAAGGACCAACTCCTTTTTCAAATGATTCTTTGTATTTTTCTCTTTTTTGATGTTTTATTGATTTCAGCACTCAGTTTGATCATCTATTTCTCTTTGGTATATTTCCTTCTTTTCATGCTATAGGTTTCAGATGTGCTGTTAGGTCACTTTTATGAGATTTCTTTATGAAGTCACTTAGTGCTAAGAATTTCAAATTGGTACCTTTTAAATGAGTCTTATGAACTTTGGTATGTTGCACAGTCATTTACATTTAATTCTAGGAAGTCTCTAATTTTGTCATTTGTTCCTTGACTCAGTAATAATTCAGTAGAGACTTGTACAGTTTACATTAGTTTTTAGGCTTTCTGTGGTTTCTGTTTTTGGTGAAGTCTATCTTTAATCTATGGTTGTCTGATAAGGTACAGGATATTATTTAATTTTTTTATCTTCTAAGACATGCTTTTTGACTGAGTATATGTTCTATCATAGAGTAAATTCCATGAGGTTCTGAGGAAATAAAAATTATTTTGTGTTTGATGAAATGTTTTATAGGTATCTGTTATGTCCACTTGAATCATAATGTCTGTTAGTTCCCACTATTTCACAGTTATTTTTGTATGGATAGTCTCTCCATTTGTGAGAGTGGAGTGATGAAATCCCACAGAAGTAAAAAGTAAAGTTCAATATGTGATTTATGTTTTAGCAATGTTTCTCTTAAAAAATGTGGGTGCCCTTTCATTTGGGATCTAGATATTAAGAATTACTATGCCTTCTTGGTGCATTTTTACTTTGATGAATATAAAACGTCCGTCTCCATCTCTTTTTTAAATTTTGGTTTGAAATCTCTTTGATAGATATTGGAATGGTTACAGCAGCTTGCTTTTTAAGTCCATTTGTTTGGTAAATCTTTCTTAAACAATTTACTCTAAGGTAATATCTATCTTTGGTGTTGAGGTATGTTTCTTGTAGGCAAAAGAAGTATGGTTCTTATTTCATATTCATTTTGGATGACTTTGTATTTTCATTGGGTAATTGAGCCCATTGATATTGGGAGATAATAGTGACCAATGATTATTAATTCCTGTTAATTTTTTGTTGTTATTCTTGGCGGAAGTGTGTGTGTGTGTGTGTGTGTGTGTGTGTGTGTGTGTGTTTGTGTGTGTGTGTGTGTTTCACTTCTTTGAGTTTTGCTGGTAGGAAATTATTGCCTGTGTTTTTCTAAGTGTAATTAACCCTATTGGGTTGGAGCTTTCCTTATTGTACCTGCTGGATTTACAGATAGATGTTATATAAATTTAAAGTTGTCACGCAATATCTTGCTTTCTACAACTATGAAGATTGAAAGTTTTCCTGGGTATAGAAGTCTGAGATGGCATTTACAGTTTCTTACAGTCTGTAGGACATCATTCCTGGCCCTTCTGGCTTTTAGAATCTCCATTGTGTAAGAAAGTATAATTCGACATCATTCCTGGCCCTTCTGGCTTTTAGAATCTCCATTGTGTAAGAAAGTATAATTCTAATAGGTTTGCCTTTATGTATTACTTGGGCTACTTCCTTCATAGCTTTTTAATATTCTTTTTTGTTCTTTATTTTTTAATGTTTTGATTATTATATGGTAAGGAGACTTCATTTTTGATCCAATCTATTTGATATTCTGTAAGCTTATTCTTAATTTAGGGAAATTGTTTTCTATGATTTTGTTAAACACCTTTTCTGGGTTTTTGAGCTGAGTTTCTTCTCCTTCTATTCCTTTTATTCTGAGGTTTGGTGGATTCATGGTTTTTGATATTCCTGAATAGTTTAGAGAAGTATTTGGATTCAACATTTTCTTTGACTGATGAATTTATTTCTTCTATTTTATCTTCAATACCTGAGATTCTCTCTTCCTTCTCTTGTATTCTGTTGGTGAGTCTTTCACCTGTATTTCTTTTATTTGCCCAGATTATCTATTTCGATAATTTCCTGTGTGTGTGTGTGTGTGTGTGTGTGTGTGTGTGTGTGTGTGTGTGTGTATGTGTTTAATTGCTTCTCTTTCTATGTTCAGGTCTTGAAGTTTCCTTCACCTCTTTGTTTTTTCTTGGATTTCTTGGAATTTTTTAAGGAATTTATTACTTTCCTACAAATTCATTGTCTTTCTTCAATTTTTAAAATTTTTTTCATTTCCTGTTTAAGGACCTCTATTACCTTAGTTTTTTTGTTGTTTGTTTTTTGTTTTGTTTGTTTGTTTTAAGATTTACTTTATTTATTATATACAGAGGCCAGAAGAGGGTGCCAGAGCCCTGTGAAATTGGTTTTAAAGTCTTTGTGTGTGTGTGTGTGTGTGTGTGTGTGTGTGTGTGTGTGTGTGTGTGCTTTAGACTTTGAATTGTTCAGCCATTGCTGCTGTGGGATAGCTGGGCTCTGGTGGTGTCATATTGTCCTTTCTGGTTTTGATTGTGTTCTCACCCTGACAGTTAGGCATCTGGGTTTGTGATGATTATAGATATAGGTGTTGATTCCTGTATTTGTCTTTGTTTGGTGAGTGTTTTTCCTTTAGTTTCTGTTTCCTCTCTAGTCTTCTGCCACAGTGACCAATGGTTGTAGTGACTAGGAGTCTTCTGGTCCAGTCAGATGTCTCTGCTAGGGTTTTGCTACCTGCAAAACCTTTACAGGTTTGGGTGCCAACATTGTCTCTGTGGTTCTGAGTATCACTGGGACTCTGGCATTCTTGGTACCTGGTTGGTCTCTGATATTCCTAGTAAAGTGTGGCCTCCCATACAGCAGTTTTCCACAAAGATTTTGGACTTTGATATGGAGTTTATGAAGGGGTACCGTTGGAGGTTATTGGGTTAGTGTTAGGGAGTGTTAGCTTTCTGTTGATAGTGTTTTACTTTGGGTTCCTAGTACTGGCCTGGCCTATCGTAAAGTATAATTCTTCTGCTGATGTTGTGGATTGGAATATCAAGCCCAGGGGAGGGGCTGCTTTTGGAGGTTGTTGGAGACTATGGGGGAGTATTGGTGAGTGGTGGCCAGTGTCTTTCCTTGAGCTAATGGATCCAGCCTGGCCTCAGGTAAAGAACCTGGAGGTGTAGACAGAGATATGGAGACCAAGGGAGAGGGAAGGTCAAGAGAAAATATTAATTGATCCTTTCTACAATTTTCAAAGGTTTATTTCACTATTATCATGTCAAGGAACATGTAGTCACTCAGAAAAACATGTCACTGGAGGAGTAGATGAGACTTCTACATTCCTATCCTCAGGCAACAGGAAGAGAGAGAGAAAGACTGTGACTGGTTTGAGCTTTTGAAAACCCCAAAGACTACCTCCAGTGACACAAGTCCTCCAACAAGGACACATCTTTTAAAATTTTCAAATAGTGGTGCTCCCTGGTGAACCAGCATTGTGAGTTTATGGGGGCCACTCTCTTTCAAGCTGTCACACATATGATGTTTGCCTTTCTGGGTCTATGTAACTTCACTTGGATGACTGTTTTTAACTCCATTCAAATATCTGCAAATTTTATAATTCTGTTTTTATTAATATTTGGTGAATTGTTGATTGGGTAAATATACCACATTTGCATTAACTGTTAATTAGATTATGTATATGTAAGCAAATGCCATTTTCTAGATATTGAGAATAGAACAGATCTGAACATAGATGAGTATGTTCTAGAATATGCAAGAAATAGAGTTATTTGGATAGATATCCAAAGGTGATAAAGCTGGATCATACTGTGGATCCATTTTCAGCTTTTTATAGAACTTCAATACTTATTTCAATAATATCTGAATTCATTCATATTCCAAAAAGCATATGATAAATATTTACCTTAGGTAAGAATAATCAAACAAATGTGGTCACACATCTTTAAATCATGATTATTTGTAAATAATTTAGATATAAGTCATCTATTTCTCACTTTATGAGTAAATAACCATATCTGAAGATAAATGAAAAGTAATAGTGTTAAATATATATTATGTATATACATATATATTTCAAAACCTATTTTATTCATTTTTAGACAAACATTTGCAAAAATTAACTTCAAAGCATATACTTTAATTTCAAAAGCAATCATATTAATGCATTTGAGATATTGATACAAGGTGAAGGAAATAAAATGCCATACTTAAGTCTAAATACTACTAAGTATTTAGCAACAAAATCTGAAGAAAATGAAAATTCTCACTGGGCCTATACTTTACCTCTAAATTATTAGCTATTAGCAATCATATTAATACATTTAAGATATTGATACAATGTGAAGGAAAATAAAATGCCATCTTTAAGTCAAAATACCACTATTGTAGTTATTAACTCACAACAAGTAATTACCTTTACATGGTCTGCTGAATGCTTACTTAGCAACAAAATCTGACGAAAATGTAAGTTCTCACAGGGCCTGTATTTTACTTCTGAATTATTAGCTATTGAGAGACTATGGGAGACCAGCAGTGCTTTCCTTTAGTATCATGATTATTGTAAAGGATACAAGTTTCTAAAAGTTTCAAAACCATGGATCACATAGACAGCCCTGTTAAATCTCAGTAGTTTACAAAACAAGTGCATAATCATTACTCTGAAAGAGAAATTTGTTGGATGCAGAAATAATTTACAAGTGTGATAAGGAACTAACAGAGTTTAAGAGTGGTGAATTTACACTGTATACATTTCTGAAAATTTCTCAAATTAACTTAATGAAAAATTCATAATGAATTATTGTGGACTATCCCACATTGTGTTTCAAAAAATAATATTTATATTATTTTCAAATGACTCAGGAAAAATTATTTGATGATCTACTCCTTATTATGGAAAAGATTAATTTGAAACTTATAATCTTGCCATACAAAAAGAAAAAAAAACAATTAACAATATGTAAAATACATTATTTGTCTATGAAAATAAAGAAGCTACTATGAATTAAACTTCATTGTGGTACAAACCTTTTTTACAGACTCGTAATAATTGCTAATTTCTCCCTGTGGGAAATCAGATAGTACACATGATTAGGCAAAGAGATAATATGACAAAAACTCAAGACTTTGCTAGTTTCCCAAGAAATTAATCAATTCATGATAGCATTTTGTTTGACATGAATATCGGAATCTGAAAAGAGGAAAAAGTCACAAGAGAAGCCTTATTTTTCTCCTAAAAGAATTTGGCTCATTGACTACATCCTATAGGATTTTATGAATAAGGAGTTATAGTAATCTGGGAAGTTGAGAGAAAATAGAATTTTATACTATTTTTAATAACTCACAAAAAATAATTTTAGAAGAAGAAAATATTTCCCCAACACTTTTTAAAAATTTTAAATAGCATTTTTTCTTTATTTTATATACTAACTCTAGTTTAACCTCCACCCTCTCCTTCTGATTCCCCCATCACTCCCAATCTACCCTTCTCCCCTTCCACTCTTAATCCATTTTCATTTAGAAAGGGGCAACACTCTCATGGGCTTGAATATATCATGGCACATCAAGGTGCAGGAGGACCAAGCTCTTCCCCTTGCATCAAAGCTGGGCAAGGTATTCCAACCTGGGGAACATGTTCCTAAAAAACAACTAAGTGCCAGGGACAGGTCCTGATCTCACTGCTAGGAGGCTTACCAAGAGACCAGGCTGCACAACTGTCACACACATGCAGAAGGCCTAGGTTGGTCCCAGGGAGGCTCCCTAAATGTTGGTCCAGAGACCATGAGCTCCCACAAGCTCAGGTCATTTGAATTTGTTGCTTCCCCATCATGACATCCTTTGCTTCTTTATTCAGGAAGACTCCTGGAGCTCAGCCCAGTGCTTGGCAATGGATCTTTGCATCTTCTTCCATCAGTGACTGTATATAGTATCTCTGAGAACAATTAATGTAATCACCAATCTGATTACAGTAGGTGACCAGTTCAGGCAACTTCTCTACTAGTACTAGGAGTCTTAGCTAGGGTTATCCTTATGGATTCTCAGGGATTTCCCTCGCACTAGGTTTCTCCTTAACCCCAAAATACACCCCTATCAAGTTATCTTTTTTGTTACTCTCCCCCTCCATCCTATCCCCAACTTGCCTCCAGTAACCAACCCCCAGCCGACAAAACCAGCTCCCTCAAGTTCCTATCCTTCCATCTCCCCTCCCACACCCCTAATTTACCCAGGAGATCTCTTCTATTGCCCCTTCTCAGGGAAATTAATTCATCCCCTCTTGTGCCCTCCTTGTTTTCCCCAACTGCCTAATGGTTCCCTCTACCAAGTTATTTCTTTCATTGCTCTCCCTCTCCATCACTCTATCCACTCAGGCAATCGTAGTCCCTCTTGTCCCTTCTACCTCCTCCCAGGAGATCTTAATTGTTTTCCCATCCTGGAGCCCTCCATGTATGTCCCTCTTAGGGTCATCCTTTTTATCTAGCTCCTTTGAGGTTGTGGATTGTAGCCTGGTTATCCTTTGCTTTGTGTCTAATATCCATTTAAGAGTGAGTACATACCATGTTTGTATTTCTGGGTCTGAGTTACCTCACTCAGGATGATACTTTCTAATTCCATCCATTTGCCTACAAATTTCATGATGTCCTTTTTTTTTTTTTTTACCACTAAATAATGCTCCATTCTGTAAATGTACCATATTTTCCTTATCCATTATTCAGTTGAGGAGCATCTAAATTATTTCCAGTTTCTGGCTATTGCAAATAATGCTGCTATGCACATGGGTGAGCAAGTGACCTTGTGATATGATTGAGCACCTTTTGGGTATATGCCCAATAGTGTTATTGCTGGGCCTTGAGGTAGGTTGATTCCCAATTTTCTGATAAACTGACATACTGATTTCCAGAGTGTCCTTACAAGTTTGCACTCCCACCAGCAGTGGAGGAGTGTTTCCCTTACTACACATCCTGTCCAACATAAGCTATTGATCATGGCCATTCTGACAGGTGTAAGATGGTATCTCACAGTCATTTTTGATTTGCATTTCCCTGATGGTTAAGAATGTTGAGCAATTCCTTAAATGTCTTTCAGACACTTGAGATTTTTCTTTTGAGAATTCTCTGTTTAGTTGCATACTCCATTTTAATAGGATTGTTTGTTATTTTGATAACTAGTTTTTTGAACCCTTTATATATTTTGGAGATCATCCCTCTGTAGATTTTCCCCATTCTGTAGGTTGCCATTTTGTTTTGATGACCTCTTCTGCATGAGGATCAATATGGATCTTTTTGTATTCTTCTACATGTTGGTATCCATTTATGCCAGCACCATTTGTTGAAGATGCTTCCTTTATTTCATTGTATAATTTTAGCTTATTTGTCAAAAATTAGGTGTTCATAGGTTTTTGATTAATGTCAGGATCTTTGATTTGATTCCATTGATGTACATGTCTATTTTTATGCTAAGACCAAGGTGTTTTAATTGTAATTGCTCTACAGTAGAGATTGAGGTCAGGGATGCTGATTCCTCTGGAAGTTGCTTTAATGTACAGGCCAGTTTTGGCTATCCTTGTTTTTTTGTTGTTGTTGTTGTTGTTTTTTCATATAAAGTTAAGTATTATTATTTTAAGTTCTGTTAAGCATTTTGTTGGAATTTTGATGGGGATTGCATTGAATCTGTATATTGCTTTTGGTAAGATTGCCATTTTTACTATGTTGATCCTACCTATCAAAAACATGGGAGATCTTTCCATTTTCTGATATCTTTTTCAATTTCTTTCTTTAAAGACTTAAAGATCTAATCATATAGGCCTTTCACTTGTGTGGTTAGAGTTACCCCAAGATGTTTTATGTTATCTGTGGCTAATGTAAAGGGTAATGTTTCTCTGATTTCTTTCTCAGCCTGTTTATCCTTTGTATATAGAAAAGCTACTGATTTTTTTTAGTTGATCTTGTATCCTTCCACATTACTGAATATGTTTATTAGCTGTAAGAGTTCTCTTATAGAATTATTAGGGACGCTTATGTAAGCTATCATATCAGCAGCAAATAGCAAATGCTTGATTTCTTCTTTCCTAATTTGTATTTCCTTAATTCTTTTTCCAGGTTATTAATGATAAGAATGTGTACTTGTCTTTGGGGCAAGTTTAAAATAGGACCCTTTGGGCTATCCTGACTGACATTTTCATTCCCACTAGACCATACCTAGCTTCCTATACCTCACAGTAATTGCTATCTAAAGGTTTGTGAGAGCTTACAATTTTATGCATGCTACTCTAGGGCTACTAATTTCAGATGTGTTTCAACATGTGTTAATTGAGCTAGAATCCAGAGAAGCATTTTCCCTAGAAATATTTTTAACATGGATTCAAGGAATTAATTGCTCAGATTATCTCAAATTTCTGATACAATAGAGGTAGCAGTGGTTTCTAAGCTCTTTATAAGTCAGAAGTGAGCACACAAGTCCCAATATTAGAAGTTTATTATTATAATTTGTACTGCTTTTGTTTTGTTGGCTTTTATGTTTTTTGGTTACATGTGTTATGGTTTCTTTAGATAGTTTAGGCTGATGTTGAAATGATCATTCACGTGTCTTAGATTTCCATGTTCTGGAAATGTAGGACTCTTTCACCATGCTTGGCTTATTGTTGCTACAAATCAACATATACACGTGTAATGACTCAATAGGCAAACCACAAGAAATGTGAATTTACCCAGATACTAGACACTTTGCACCCTTTTCTTCCTTCATTTGTCCAAGCATTTTTGGGGGGGAGAGATGACTTCTGAAATTCTTCCATCTGTCAAGAATTCTTCTCATCTTCAGATTTTAATACTTTAGGGATAAAATGTCTAGGTTTGGTTGACAAGCAAGTAATCCTTACTCTGAACTGCATAACTTTCTTTCTTCTATATTAGAAAAGTTTATTCATTTTTCTTCAAATACTTTTTTTCATTAGTCCTTCTGTGACTCTAAATATACTTTTCAATCTTAGACATGTTGGTTTCATGATTTTCCCCTTTTTTCATTATTGACTTCATAGTAATACATAATCATTAATATTGAGTATTTCTAATTTCTGAAAATTTATATTGTTTCTATTCTGCTTCTAGTCCAACTATTAACATTTTAATCAGGCACTGAATTTCTCAGTTCTTTGATTTTTGTTTTTATTTTGTGTTTTAAGATCCACTAACTTCACATTTATTTCAATTTCAACTATATATTTACCTTTGTCTCAAAGATCATGTTTGTAAGGTCTTGTTCTGATATCTTTGTGTGATAACTATGATATCTAAATCACTTAAGATGAACAATTTTTTTTTAAATTTTTTCCTTCACAAGAGAAAAGATATGGCTTTTTTTTTTCAATTTAAAATTAATTTATTTTGTTCCAGGGCCTCTGGATGTCTCTAGCCATCCTCCTATAAAAGTGTTCTACATTTGACACTGGGGTTTAATTAGTCAGTGCTATCATTTTTTATGAAAATTTACTCTATATTTCATTTCATGCTGTTGGCAATTGTGACAACTTTGGCTCAACATTATCCTCATATTTAACCTGTACATTATTACTCACTATACTTTATTAACAGAATATCGTTGTATTACTTAGAGTCAGATCAGTTGTTTTAGCTTTTTTTTCTCACAAATTCTTCATACGTACAAAAAAAACACACAAAAAGTTAAAAATAAAAGCTAGATTTTGAAACTTTTTAACTGAACTATATGAAAAGATTGTTCATTTGATTTCAACTCCTGGATAAGGTTATTATTAAAATAACTTAAATATGCACTAATATATCAACTCAAGAAGGATCAAAACTTATTGAAATGAAATAAGTAAATTTGTTAAGTGAACTAGGAAATTATACATTTTTAGCATCTGTATGGGTGAGATTAAAAACTCGTCTCTCATCACCTAACTAGTTATATTTTGTCTGCTGTGCATTTCAATTAATTTCCTTTTTCTGTAAGAGTGACAATTTGTCTTATATTTTAAGACTGTTTCTTTCATTCTCATCATTTTAGCCAAAGCTATTTTAACCCTGCAGGGTTTCTTTCAGCTTTTCAGATTACACTATTAACATATGACCCATTGCACTTCTATTCTGGGACAGGATCTATTTAGGGGCTTTCTGCTGAGAGAGTTTAAGTACTTATGATAAGGCCAGCACCAAAAGAATTTATTCAGAAAGTGTTTATAGACGTGAAAAACGTTGCCTAATGGAATCTTAGCCTGCCAAGACAGAAAAGCATATCTTAATATGAGCTTGGCATACAATTACAGAAACCATGCCAAACAAGCTTAATTTTGTGTGAACCTCAAGATTTTCTCTGTGAAGCAGCATTTTTTCCACTGCTCACTATAAAATGAAATCTGTCTCAAGTTCAGAGGATATGATTCACTCTGCTTTGCCTTTTGCATCTGAAGGAGCTTAAACTATTTCAGATACTAGCTGTTGAAATAACTTTCCTGAACTCTGTAATATTTACTTGAGGATGCAGACAGCATTTTTCATGTTCTGCTGATTTGAGGGTAGTTGACTGCACATATTGGATATTTTTTATTAAGCAGTCTGCTTAATGCATGCTGTGTTAAATGAAGTAGGACGATGCTGTTCAACTTAGCCAATTAGTGGTCAAACTCCTTTTAGAAAACACTAAAGATCCCAAATACCCTTGTTAAATTTTATAACAATGTCAGTGGAGAGAAAGGTCATGAAATATCCAACTCCATAAACCCTGAACATTCAAAATACATTAAATTTCATGATAAATTGATCATTCTTACAGAGCTGCAGTGGATTTTAATCATTGTAAAATGATACACATATGAAATTGACACAATATTTAGGTATACAAATTACTTGTAGCTTTTAAATTCTGAGACTAATTAGTATATGTTGCCAAATATGACAGTTCATACATCACTGAATGATTAATATTAAGTCACAAAAAGTATCATTCTTTTAATACATTCATTTGGTGTTCAAATATTAACAATAAAATGTATAATATTTTATACTATGTAAATTTTAAGACAGTAAACATGGGTGACACATCATTCAGGACTCCTACATAAGCTAAAATTCTAGAGAGATTAAAGCTGAAATTACAAATTCAGAAATTTGTGAAGGATAAAGACTCCAATTTAGATTGTAACACAAAACTAAGTTTGAATAAAACATTTTAGGAAGTTTCTGGATTGTGGACAGAAATATAGGGAGTAATTCAACCTTAATTTTGAAGGAGCATACAGCTTACCCTAGGTCTAAGGTAAATGCATCTGCTTTAGATAGATACATATAAGTGTAGGTGCCTGCAGACAACAGAACAGGGTATTATTTGCCCTGGAGCTGGAGTCATGGGTGGTTGTGAGGCTCTCAATATGGGTGCTAGGAACTTGAACTTGACTCCTCTACAAGAACATAAATTGGGCTTATGTACTAAGACAACTCTCCAGTCTCTATAAATACAAATTTGATGAGAAATAAAATGAAAGAGTAACAAATATAACACTAAAATCTTATTAAATAAAATATTGTATCAACCAGTTCACAAGCTGTATCACAGTATTTTTTCTCCAGCCAGAGTGTGGATATATAGCTTACCTACTTAATAAAAAACACTGTGTATCCTCAAACCATCAATGAAAGTTTATAATTGAAGATGAGCTAAAACAAAATAACAGAAATTTGAAATAGATTTAGTAAATTTATTTAATGAATATTTAACAAACATACTATATTCTATGTTATTTAATATATATTACAAAGCTTAATGGAGTTAAGCAGGAGACAACCCTAGACTTTCCCTGCACAGTGGATAGTGAGAAACACAACAACAAAAGTTAAAACATGCATATAGACAAGACCTCCAATTATTTAAGGATGGCATATGTACATTTAAGTATCTTTAAAAACTGTTAAATTAATAATAAATTAAACATTTTGAGCAGCAGAGGGAAGCTGATAATAAAGGTGCAATAAAAATACTTATTATTATTTTTTATTCTGAAATGAAGTAAGTCTCTGAGTTATATTAAAGAGAAGTGTTTGAGACATGGAAACCTGGAAGATGTTTAATTTTAAATTCTCTCCTACTCTATCCTCCTGAACCCTCTCCTACCTCTTTTCTGTTCAGAAACTGTCAGACTTCCCATGGACATCAACCAGACATGGTCAAGTTGCAGTAGGAATAATTGCATTAGCGCAGGGCATAACAACCCAGTGTGAGGAATTGGTTCCCAAATGCCAGCCATAGCAGCTGTGACTGCTATGAGTACTGCAAGTAGACCAAGTTACAAAACTGTCACATGTAGGGAGATGGCCCAGGTCAGTCCCATGTAGACTCCCTGGTTGTCTGTTCAGGTTTTATTAGCTCCTATGTGCTCAAGTTAGTTGATTCTGTGGGTTTTCTTGTGCTATCCTTGAACACACTGGTTCCTAATATCCTTCCTCCCTCCCTTTAGCAAGATTCCCTAAGCACATTCTAATGTTTATCTGTGGGTCTCTGCATCTTTTTCAATCAGTTGCTGGGTGAGGCATCTCTGATGACAATTGGGTAGGCATCAAACTAAGAGTATCTTAGAATATTATTAGGCTATTTTTTTATCCAATTATATTTGGTTGTATTTAGGTCTCTGGACCATTCAGCCAATGAGTCCTGGCATTCCAGGCAGTGTCAGGGGTGGAATAACTCTTGTGGTGTAGATCTCGGGCTGAACTAGTCATTGGGTAGCCTCTCTCACAATCACTGTGCCACATTACCCCAGCACATCTCATGGGCAGGACTGACTATAGGTTAAGGGTTATGTGCATAGGCTGGTGCCTAAATCTCTCCACTGGAAGTCTTGCCTAGTCACAGGAGACTGTCAGTTTAGGCTACATATTCAATATTGCTAGAAGCCTTATCTGGGGCTGTCCATGGAAATTCCTGGGAGTTTCCCTTGTACCAGGTTTCTACCTCACCCTGACATGTCCCCCTTTCCTGTCACCTATTTCAACACTCTCTCAACAACACCATCCCAACCTTATTACTCAGGTTCTCATCACCAATGACCCCCAGGCCAACCATGAGATCTCATCTCTTTCCCCTACTCAGGGGGATCTGAATGTCCCTCCATTTGAACCCTCCTTGTTACATAGCCTCTCTGATTCTGTGCATTGTAGCATGGTTATCCTTTCTTTATGTTATATATCACTTACAAATGACTACATACCATGTTTGTCTTACTGGTTCTGGGTTACCTCACTCAGGGTAATTCTTTTCTAGTTCCATTCCACTCGAAGTTTCAGGATGTCATTATTTTTAATAGCTGAGTAATATTCCATTGAGTAAACATGCCACATTTTCTTTATGTACTCTTCAGTTGAGGGACATCTAGGTTGTTTCCAGTTTTTGACTATGTGGAATAAAGCTGCTATGTCCTTGTGATATGGTTGAGCAACTTTAGGTATATGCTCAAGAGTGGTATAGCTGGGTCTTGAGGTAGATTGATTACCAGTTTTCTGAGAAACTGCTATGATGATTTCCAAAGAGACCCTGCACGTTTGCACTCCCATCATCAACAGAGGAGTGATCCCCTTGCTCCACATCCTCTCCAGCATGAGAAGTCACAAATGTTTTTGATCTTAGCCATTCTCACAAATGTAAGATGGAATCTCACAGTCATTTTGATTTGCATGTCATTAATGCCTAAGGATATTGGACATTTCTATAATGGTTTCTTAATCATTAGAAATTCTTCTGTTGAGAATTTTGAGAATTCCCTGTTTAGATCTTTATACCATATTATTTGGATTTTGTTTTTGATGTCTAGTTTCTGGGTTTCTTTATAAATTTTGGAAATCAGACCTTGTCTGATGTGATACTGGTGAAGATATTTTCCATTGTTGTAGGTAGCCATTTTTTTTCATATTGACAGTGTCCTTTGACTTACAGATGTTTTCTCAGTTTCACACCAGGTTCCATTTATTAATTGTTAGTCTTAGATTCTATGACACTCATATTTTACTCAGGAAATTGTCTCCTGTGCCAAGGCATTCTCACTTTCTCTTCTATCAGTTTCACTTGGAATTGAGTTTTGTGCAGTTTGATAGGTATGGACTTATTTGTATCATTCTATGTGTCAACATCCAGTGACGCCAGAAGCATTGTTGAAGATGTTTTCCTTTTTCCATTGTATAATTTTGGATCCTCTGTCCAAAAAATAACAGGTGTACATAGGTGTGTGGATTTACATCTTGGTCTTTGATTCAATTCCATGATCCACCTGTCTGTTTTATGCCAATACCATGGGGTTTTTATTGCAATAGCTCTGTAATAAACCTTGAAATCAAGGATATTGATATCTCCAAATATTCTTTTAGTGGTCAGGGTTGTTTAGAGATCCTGAGATTTTTGCTTTTTCATATGAAATTAAGTATTTTTCTCTCAAGGGCTGTTAAGAACTGAGTTTGGATTTTGATGGGGATTGCATTAAATCTGTAGATTGTTTTTTGTAAGACGGCCATTTTTACTATGTTAATCCTACCAATCTATGAGCATGGAAGATCATTCCATCTTCTGAAATCTTCCATTTTTCTTCAAAGACTTGAAGTTTTTGTCATAAAAGTCTTTCACTTGCTTAGTTACAGTTACCCCAATGTATTTTATATTATTTGTGGCTAGAGTGAAGGGTGTTATTTTTTTTTATTTCATTCTCATTCAATTTATCATTTGTATCTAAGGGATTTACTGACTTTTTTGAGTTAATCTTGAATCTAGCCATTTTCCCAAAGGTGATTATCAGCTGTTCATGTTCTGTAGAAGAATTTTTGAAGTATCTTGTGCATACTATCTTATCATCTGCAAACAGTGATACTTTTACTTCTTCCTTTCCAAATTATATCTCCTTGATCTTTTTAATTGTCTTATTACTCTAGCTAGAACATCAAGTACTATATTGAATAAATATGGAGAGAATGGACAGCCTTTTCTTGTTCCTGATTGAATTAGATTTTTTTTTATTTCCTCTCTATTAAATTTGATGTTGGCTGTTGTCTTGTTGTATATTGCCATTATTATTTTAAGGTATATTCCATGTAACACTGATTTCTTCAACCTTTTATCATGAAAAGGTTTTGGATTTTGTCAAACTTTTTTTCAACATCTAATGAGGTGATCTTTTTGTTTTCTTTCAATTTGTTTATATGGCGGATTACATTGATAAATGTTCACATGTTGAACCATTCCTGAATCACTGGGATGAAGACTAGAAGATTATGGTGGATGATCTTTTTGAAATGTTCTCAGATTCCATATACAAGTATTTTATTGAGAATTTTTGCAACATCTTTATGAGGGAAATTGGTATTTAATTCTCTTTCTTAGTTGAGTCTCTGTGTGGTTTGGGTATTAGGGTGACTATGGCCTCATAAAATAAATTTGACAATGTTCTTTCTGTTTTGTGGAATAATTTGAGGAGTACTTGTATTACTTCTTTGAAAGTCTGGTAAAATTCTGTTTCTTTGTGTTCTTACACAGGAGTTTAGGCATCTGACTTTGGGATGGTTATAGGTTTAGGTGTTGATTCTGGCCATTGTCTTTGTTGGATGGGTGTTTTGTTCCCCTGTTTCTGTTTCCTCACTGGTTTTCTGACCTAAGTGGCCAAGAATACTGGTTTCTAGTGATTATTCAGGTCCAGTAGCATGTATCAACTGAAGTGTTTGGGTCCTTCGGTCCCTAGTTTTACCATGGACTCTGATGAAGCCTAAGTATTCTTCTGAAGTTTTAGCCCAGAATATGCAAGTACTTTTCTTATTCTACCAAATTGACATGTACTTCACATCTTGTGGTTTTTTTTTTTTTTCTAGTACTGGACATTTGCCTTAGTGTCTGTTATATGGAAAACACCACTACCATAGATCTATATTTCCATGAACATCTTGGAAACTCATTTAAGTAGGGACAGACTATTACAGCATGGCATTCTAGTGTTTTTGCATTTAATATTGCTGAAGTAATATATGATGACATGTGCAGAATGTTTTCATATTGTCCCACCACATCATAGAGGAAGCACTTGCTAGCAAGTAAAAATCAGAAAAAAAAGATCTAAAACAAGGAGAAATAAAGACAGTAACTCGCCGGGCAGTGGTGGCACACGCCTTTAATCCCAGCACTCGGGAGGCAGAGCCAGGTGGATCTCTGTGAGTTCGAGGCCAGCCTGGGCTACCAAGTGAGTTCCAGGAAAGGCGCAAAGCTACACAGAGAAACCCTGTCTCGAAAAACCAAAAAAAAAAAAAAAAAAAAAAAAGACAGTAACTCTTTCCTATAATCAACTTTTACAAAATAAATATATAAAATCTGCTTGAAATTTTGCTGACATATTAGAATTAATATATCTTACATTAATTTTAGAATTTAAACTAATATTGAATTAAGAATATATAAAAATTCAATCTATCTTTGACTGAGAGAGTCACCCCAACACAATGTGTTACCTTCTATCATTTTCTTTAAAAGAAATGACTTAAGATTTTTCATGAGAACTTTAATTGCCAAGCATTTTTAAAAATATAAGCAAATTGAAATTAAACGTTTAAGTTGGGTGTGGTGACACATACTTATCTACTTTCCTTCTTTGTTGCCATAATAAACATTGCTAATAAAAATCTCTTAGGAGAGGAAAGAATCTACTTCATATTCTATTTCTAACTAACTGTCCATCATTAAGGGAAATCAGAACAGGAATAGTGACAAAATTCATGGAGGACAGCTCTTATTGGCTTGCTATTTATGGCTTGTAAAACTTATTTTCTCATATAACTCAGTACTGTTTTCTGAAGGGTGGCATCTCCCACAGTGTGGTGGGCATTCTTACATCAACTATAAATCAAGTTAAGGCCTCACAAACATGACCACTATTTAAGTTGATGGAAGCGCATCTCTTGGTTGATGTTCTCTCTCTTTATTATGTCTCTATGTCTCTAGTTCCTGTCAAGCACACTAGCCAGAACACTTGCCTAGAGTCCATCCACTCAGAGACAGTAGCTTGAGAATAACTATGGCCACATGGTGGGGCCCTCTATCACAAAGAAACAAAAATCATTAGGAAAGAAATTCACATAAGTAATAATGAAACTCAATAAACCAATTTAAAAAATCGGTTCAATAGCTTCCATTTTTACTTTTTAAATAAAGTTTTATTTTTAAATATTTTATACAGTATATTTTTATTATATTCTTTCCCTACCTCAATTCCTGATTCTCTATATCTATCTACCTGCACAATTTCACTTTCTTTCTCTTGTTTCTTAAAATAAAACAAAGACAAAACCAAAAACACAAACAAACACAAAACAACAACAACAAAAACACAAGAAGTTCATTTAGTGTTAGTCAATTACACCTGAACACAAGGCCTGTCTTGGAGTGTTGTTTATATACCCATTGTCACCCCCCTATAGAAAACTAACTTTAGCTTCTCCAGGGCGTATCAATTTCAAACTGCTTCTTGATTTAAGGTGGAACGCTGACATCAATTTCCCTTTTCCATGCTCAGATTTTGTCTGACTTGAATTTGTGCGTGTCTTGTACATGTTTTCACAGTTTCTGTGAATTCCTGTTAACATCAGCCCTGATGTGCCTGAAAGATACAATTTCCTTGGAGTCATTCTCCAGCCTGACTCTTTTTTTTTTTTTTTTTTTTTTTTGGTTTTTCGAGACAGGGTTTCTCTGTGCAGCTTTGCGCCTTTTCCTGGAACTCACTTGGTAGACCAGGCTGGCCTCGAACTCACAGAGATCCACCTGGCTCTGCCTCCCGAGTGCTGGGATTAAAGGCGTGCGCCACCACCGCCCGGCCAGCCTGACTCTTATAATCTTTCTGCCTCCTCATCCATATAGATTCCTGACTATTGAAGGCAAAGTTTTGATGTAAACATCACACTTAGGGTTGAGTGGTTCATGGTCACTTACTCTCCATAGATTGTTTATTTGTGTGTCTATATTTTTATTACCATCCATTTTCAGAAACTTCTCTGATGAGGCTTGATTGATACATGAATAAATGAGTACAACAGTATGTCCTTAGGAGTCCTTTTATTGCTATGTTCATTTACTATAATAGCATGTGATTTGTAGTAGGGACATTGATTTTCACTTGTATGTTAATGGTAATTCCATTTAAATTACATTTTTAACATGTATATATTTAAGGAAACTTCAAGATAGGTTTCCATGTGGCTTTTCAACAGCCTCCAAATGTTAGTTTTCCCTCTTCATATTCCCTCCTTTACCCTGCCTTTAAATGACCCTCCCCACTAATCTTCTTAATCTAGTTTCCACTGTATTCTATTTTATTTTTTAGAGGGCTATTTTCTCCCCCCCCCCCAACACCTACTGTCTACCTAAAGTCTGTGAATATTTTGAATGAAGCACCCATTTTTAAAGCCTAAGAGATACATACACAGAAAACATGCAGCGTTCTTCATTCAGGATGATGGTCACTAGTTACATCCATTTACCTGCAAATTTTCTATCAACATAACATTTTTATTGACTATATGTAATTTCACATCATACACCCTAATTAAAATCATTTCCCAGTCCTCCCCAGTCCAAAGCCCCACTCTTTTGTTTGTTTGTTTGTTTGTTTTTCGAGACAGAATTTCTCTGTGTAGCTTTGCGCCTTTCCTGGGACTCATTTGGTAGCCTAGACTGGCCTAGAACTCACAGAGATCTGCCTGGCTCTGCCTCCCAAGTGCTGGGATTAAAAGATGTGCGCCACCACCGCCCGGCCCAAACCCCACTCTTGTGATCTACCCCCTGGAAAAAAGAAAAAGAAAAGAAGAAAGACAAAAAGAAAAAATCATAGTAACTCAGTATGTTTTGGCTATATTATCACTAACATACGGTCAAACTCCCAGTGACAAGTCCCTACAGAAGACCGAGTTCTCCATGTGCACTCACCCCAGAAGCTATCAACTGTGGAGCGCTGTACTTCAGCATTCTTATCACAATTTTTAAGAGTTCTCTTCAAAGACTTTCTGTTTAAGCTTTTAATTTTGTTTTGGTGGGATTGAGGTGGGGGTAGGGATCCCAACTGTGAGTATACAATCATCAATGCCACTGAAAAAGTATCCAACTGTGTAAATGCATTATATTTCAATATCCATTCATCAGTTGATGGGCACCCTGTTGTTGGTTGTTTTTGCTCTTTTCGGGAGCTAACCACCCAGCTCCCAAATAAATCACACATGAAGGCTTATTCTTATAAATGCCAGGCCTTGGCTTGGCTCATTTCTTGCCAGCTTTTCTTAATTTAAACTAGCCAATCTACCTTTTGCCTCTGGGCTTTTTCCTTTTCTTATTTCTGTATATATTTTCTTCTTTATTTATATTATTACTATATTTTACATACCAACAAAAGATCCCCCACTTATCTCTTCTCCCACTCCCCGCATACCCCCGTGACTTATCCCCCATCTCTTTCTCCAAAATGGTAAGACCTTCCATGGGGAGTCAGCAAAGCCTGTTGCATTTAGTTGAGGTAGGATCAAGACTCTTCCCCCCTGCAGCAAGCATGAACAATGCAATCAACCATAGGTAATGGATTCCAGAAAGCCAGCTTATTCAATAGGGTTAGATCCCGATCACACTGCCAGGGGCCCCTCAAAGAGAGAAAGCTACATAACTATCTCCCATATGCAGAGGGTCTAGTCTGGTCCTAAGCAGGTGCCACAGCTGTTGGTCTTATGTCTGTGAGTTCCTATAAGGTTGTTTCAGTTTTCTGTAGATTTCCCAATCATGATATTGACCCCACTTGCTCATATAATCCTTCTTTTCTCCCTTTGACTGGACTCCTGGAGCTTGGCCTGGTGCTTGGTTGTGGATCTCTGCATCTGTTTCCCACAGTTACTGGAGAAAGGCTTTATGATGACATTTAAGGTATTCACCTATCCAATTACCTGTGTAGGCCAGTTCAGGGATCCTCTTTACTATTGCTAGTAGTCTAGTCTGGGGTCATCCTTGTGGATTACCAGGAATTTCCTTTGCACCAGGTTTCTCCTTCTCCCCAGAATAAATATAGGGGATGTCCAGGCACAAAATATTCAGTAAATATAGGATGCTATGAAAAGACTAAACCTACAAAAATGTGTCTATAATAAGTAAAGGTAATTCAAGTCAAAAGTAAAAAAAAATAATTTTAATGAAATAATAGAAGAAAGTTGCAAATATCTAAAGAAAGAGATACCTATCAAAGTATAAGGGTATACAAAATACCAAATATTCAAGAATAGAAAAGAAATTCCCCCATGATAACAAATATCTACATAATAAATGTTCATAACAAGGACAGGATATTAAAATATGCAAGGGTAAAAGACCAAATCACATATAAAGGTGAACCTACTAGAATAACATCTGACTTTTCTCTGCAGAAGTTAACTATATCTATGGGAAGACAAGAATCAAATAATCCCAGAAGAGCTAAACAAAAGAAGGCAAATATATTTGGAACTAGAAATGAAATATTTTTTAAATACCTTCATCAATACAATACTATAGCAATATTTTATTTGTACTGAAAGGTGATTTTATTTGTATGTTAATAAATAAAGTTGCCTGGGGGTCAGAGCTAATAGCAAGCCATAGCAGAAGTCTGGCAGTGGTAGCACATGTCCTTAATCCTGATCACATGACAGGCGGATCTCTGTGTGTTCAAGGATACCACCAGCATGGAGACACACGCCTTTAATCTCAATACCAACCATAGAAGACTTGGAGGTCTGTATAGATGGGCAGTGATAAGGAGGTCATGTGGTTGGGTTAACAACCAATGAGAAGGCAAAATAGAAAGTCAATAAAAAGGACAAACACACAGGAAGTAGGTCTCTTGCGGAGGCAAGGACAGGAACGGCAGTGAAGGGTAGGGTTTTTAGCACTTAGCTATTACTCTGACCTCTTGGGCTTTCATCTCTGCATTGGCTCTGTGTTTCTTATTTAACAAGATGGTTACATCTACACCTCACAAAAAAAAAAATCACATTTTTTTTCTGCTTGATGACTACATCTAGCGTCTAACTACAGTATTCAAGTTTGGGAAAATATATGTATACCATGGCTACTGGTACATTTTAAGGATTGGTAATTGTACCCTTTATGAATAATAATAGTAACTCACAAAGACAGCTTGTTTCAGGGTGATACAATGAAAATTACACCTTTGCTGTCTAAATTCATGATTTCCCAATGCTTGAACTTGTACATAACTTTGTGGGGACTTTGATTACCTGCTCCTTCCAAAGACACTTTACAAGCTCTATGTCAGATAAATTGAAAACCAGAAAGTAAGCACTATTCCATTTACTGTAGCAAGACATTTCACTTCAACAGGAGTATAATAAAATCTAACAAAACTTCAGGGAGCATTCATTTCTATGGTTCCAGTTATATGTGGCTTGTTTCTCCAAAGGTTAAGAATAGGTATAATCAACAAATCACTATTGGATGGCTTTTCCCAGAGAAACAAAACCAAATGTCTATGTATCCCAAATAACATACTTACTATAGACCAAAGAAACAGTTTTACTCAAGTCTAGCTTGGTGAATCAATTAGTTTATTAGTGTTTCTTGCAGTAATGTTAGTAATATAAAGCCAAGTGTGTCCCTGAAAGCCCATGTCATCATGATTGTTGTTCACATACCTCATTATTGGAGTTTTCTGTACAATTTTCATATTTCTGCACTGAAATTTCATTACGTGGCCCAGCAATTGCTTACAAATGATAGAAGATAGCAGAGGGCTTTTTTTCCCTGTAGTATTTCAAAATGGAGGAAACATTTATGTGACAGCCGTCAAAATCACTTTAATATATTCACATACCTTTTAGATTTTAAAATCTATGTAGACCTTTTTTATTCTGCTACTCAGACACATATTTTGAATATAACATATTTACAAGTTTTGAATGATGCTCAAAGTTAGGGGATGCTTTGGTACATGTTAAGGATGTTGTGGAATTTTTCTTATCATTAAATGAATTTTTTAACAAATTTACTCTCTGTGACATTATAAAATGTTATCTAATTTCACAGTGCCCATATAGCAAAATTTATATGTAGGAGCCTGTGGGAGACCAGCTCCTACTTTTTCCCAAGAGAAAAGGATAAGAGAATTAGATAGAAATATAGAGGGGAGAGAGACAGAAACATAGGAAAGCCTTGAGAGGCCCTGGACCCTTGTCCACCAGCCCTTTTTGTCTCTACCAAAAGGCTTTTTTATAGGAATGCCAAGGTGTGGAGCAAAGACCTCCCCCTAGCCCAGCCAAGTGCAAACTCTTCCAAGCACTTAGTAATATTAACCAAGCACATAGTCAAGCAATCCTCTAATGCAGCTCTGCTGGGTAAAGCAAGCTCAGATCTCACTATGAATCTTTGTGGGCCTCCACAGGGACCTCAATTCATAATAAAAGTGGTAAGCCAATGGACTGATTCTCAAATGAGTTTTGGTCTGATGTTGTCACTAATCTTACAGCATTCAACTAAAAGGCCTAAAAGCAAAGATGATAGAAAGATGATAGATGTCTGAAAAAAAGAAAAAAAGAATTTTGACTCTAGAAACAAGTGCCTTTGCTTGGTTCATTGTTTTAATTATTTCACACATGGGTAGGAAGTCTGTAGAACATGCAAGCAGATAATGTACATCTTATATTAATCTATTCTCTGAATGTGGCATTACCAACTGGTCCTAGAAATTATTATATTCAGGGGGATTTTGATCTTACAATTTTTATTTTTACTTATAAGTAAAGGAATATTCAAATAATTTCATACTGAATAAAATATAGTAGTCTGGGTTTTAATAACTAGACCCACTTTATGTTCATATATAATTTATATACTTAAGGCTATAAAATGATGAGATGTGTGAAGTGATTCCTGTTCAAATACGAGGGTTTGATTTGGATCCCCAGAATTTGGAAATGAAAGAGTACAATCACTGATGTAGTAAACTGGAATGTATCTGTGTGTTTCTGATTTTACTCAAAGTTTTATGTGAGGAATCTCTCAACCCTCTCTATGTATATTTAAAGTGTAAAAAATTGAATCAGTTTACCAAGATGATTGTATTTTCATTAATAATTTAAAAGGATGTTCATTTAGATTTGGTAAATTTTTCCCCACTATCACTTTTATATCCCTTTGTACCACTTTTAATTATACTGTTTTTTAGTGTAAAAGTGCTGGCTTAGGGACACAATCCACTAGCTCAGCCTCTGATAAAAAGTTTTCCTTGCTTATTTCCTGAAAATTTTGAGTGAATGTCAGTACATCTCTACCTGCCCTGAATGAGCACTCTTGCTCTTCTACAAAAACCAGCTTAGTTCAGTAGACATGCTTTTCAGATATCCAACATGTTGTTCTTCAAAAGAGATAATTCTAGGTACTGCTAGTTAACAAGCCACTGCTTTATTTTCCATTTCTAGTTTTTATTTATAGAATCCAATTCCTTTCTCACTTACAGATTATTTTTATAGTAACTCACTGTGAAGAAACTCTCAGTGTCTCCTTTGTTGGACAGGAATATTATATGGAAAACAAAATGTATGAGTAGCTCATTAATTGATTAAAGTGCCAGGACTTTGTCACATAGATAACAGGATATGCGTAAGTCACCTGAGATAGCAGAAGGGGAAAGTGCCACTTTAAAGAGCTAGAGTACAAGTCAAGACTTCGGAAGACCACTAAGGAAATAGAAACAGAGAACGACAGTTAAAATAAGAAAATGTAGACAATTATGAATGAATATAAGAGACAGTGAACTGGCTGTGCTGAGAATAATATTCAGTATTTCATATGATGCATTGTCAAATCAGCTCTGAGGAAAGATATATGAACAGACAATCAAAAAACTGGTTGACACTGCAATAAATAATATTAAATATTCCTCGTGATTTATTCTGGAAATAATTGTTGCACATAATTAAATTACTTTAGGTCATAATGAAATGGCTTCAAAGTTACATATTAGCTAAGAACTCATTAAGGAATTTTGGTTTGACTATAAGCTGGAAATGTTGAAATATATTAAACATACTCCTATAAATTTGTTTTAGGTTAGAACAAATCAGTAAATGTGAGGAAAAAAAGAATCATATACAAAACAGCTTATTAATTTTTAGACTAGACATCCTAATACACATAGATCTAACAGATGTAGTAAAAGAATCACATGTTTTAGGATCCTTGGAAAAGAAAAAAAAGGAAAATCAACGTGTGCTAGATTGTGTGTGTGTTGGATTTTATTCAGTTAGTTGTATAAACTGTCCCAATTATCCACTTCTTTTGTTTTTCTTTCTTTCCTTTTCTTCTTTCTTTGTTTTTCATTATTTTCTTTATTGTTTATTTCATTTAAAAATGTTTATAATAATTCTTGGAGAATTTTATACATATATACCGTACTTTGATCACATTTTTCTACAACTCTCAAATCTACCCCTAATGCCACACCATCTAAACATCATGAAGTCGAATGTTTATATTTAAAAAAAATAAACCACTGAGTCCAATTTGTGCCTCCCATGTGCTCATGGGTGTGTGGCCATATTTGATCTACTTGAGGCTTTATTCTCTAAGAAAACTGAATTTCCCATTCCTCCAAAGCCATTACTGTTAACAGTTATTTTTCTAGAGACTAGGATATTGTGTGAACCTCTCCTAATTCCAGAGTACAGTGTTGATTAGCTGACTTATGTAGGTGACACATTTGTTTGAGTGTTCATGAGTTTAGAGGTCCTGTACCACACAGAAAATACTGTGTAGCCATGATCTTGTGTGACCTCTGATCATTATAATCTATCTTCTTTATTTTTAAAATGAAGTGTTAGACTAGAACAAAATAAGCAAAGAGATGAAATGTAAATTTTCTACATAATGGAGTGGTGAGGTATGGAGTGTTGACAAAATATTTCTTTCATAGTCATGAGGTCCTTTACAAAAGCATGTTGCTCTTCAGAACATTGTGAACCAATGCAGTTAGTGAAATTTAGAACCAAAACACACACTTTGGTGACAAACTACGAAAGATATGGTACAATTCTGGGAACAGACATAAAATACATAAGAAACAGATAAAGGAAACTAACACAATCTAATAAAGCAAATACAAGTAGAATTCTTTGTTCAGTAACTACATCATTGGTAACTTTTTCTCTGTGCCAAATGAATATTAATGAAAAGAATTCAGAGTTCTATTTAAAAATTTATTGTTTTTTTTAAATGGACACAAAATGTGCATATTTAAGGGTTAAAATTATATATATATTATATATATATATTAAACATTCTTTGTTACTTATTCAAATCTGATTCTAGCATGAACACATTTATCTGTTTAATCTTTTTAAATTGAAGTGGGATGAAATGAGTAAAGTAATTTCTTGTAAAGTTTTAAATTTGAGATTTTTCTTATCAGCAGTAATCAAACACCATCCTTCTTATTGTTAGTTATTACTAAGTATTCATCAATCAACATCTCTACATTGTTTCTGTTACTCTTTCCTACTCAGCATTGGGAAGCTCTTATTTTAAGCTTTTGTCATTCTGTGTCTAACTATAAGCTTAATCTAATGATGTCTTCGAGTTCTACTGATCTCCTACAAATAACATTTTTTTCAAAGCTGATAGTAACCCTGCTGTGTATATGAATCACATTTTTACGGTTATATTCATCAGTTCATGAGCACATATGTTGTTTAATTTTCTAAACTATTTTGAATAGTGCTGAAACAAGGATGGTAGAACACATGAATGTTCTACAGTATGATGTAATTTCCACCAAATATTCATTTAGTCAGAGAACTGCTAGTTTACAAGATCATTCTAGATAATTTTTTATTTTCTTAATTTAAAATTTTATGCTAGTTTGTATTTTGCACATTTTTTATAATTTATTAATATAATTATGAGTATTTTTACCTGTGTTGCTTTCCATTCTAAAAATTATATATATATATATATATATATATGTATATGTATGTATGTTATTGACAAACTTTTCTATTAATATGGACAAAAAAATTACAAAACTATGTATCAAGTTAACAGTACAAATATCTTTAATGAGGAATTATTAGAAATTATGTAAGTTCACAACAGTAAAATGAACTAGTATATGTTTACTGCTAAAGTAAATGTTTATTAATTATGTAATTTATGGTATTTCTGATTTTCTTGACCACATTGTGTCTTTCTGGCTTTATTTTTATTTTTTGTTTTTTTAATTAAGAATTTTTTTAATTCATTTTACATATCAATAACAGATCCTCCTCTTCTTTTCTCCTGCCCCTCCAGATTTTCCTCCTCAAACCATTCCATTACCTCCTACAAGAAGGTAAGGCCACCCATGGGGAGTCAGTAGAGCCTGGTACATTCAGCAGAGCCAAGTCCAAGCCCCTCCCCCTGCCTCAAGGCTGTGAGAGGTGTTCTACCATAGGCAGTGCACTCCAAAAAGCTGGCTCATGTGGTGATATTTTATTTGTGTCCTCAAATAAAGTTTATCTGAGGATCAGAGGAAAAAGCTAACCACTATAGTAAACATAGAAATCAGGCAATGGTAGCACATGTCTTTAATACTATCACTCGGGAAGCAGGGATCTCTCTGAGTCTCTGTGAGTTCAAGACCACACTGGGAACAAATCCAGGTGTGGTTGCACATGACTTAAATCCTAACACTAGTTAACTATAAAGGTCTGGAGATATCTACAGACAGACAGGATGTGACAGAGATGCGTAGGAAGAAGAAGTGATGTAGCTGGGCAGAGAGAGAAAATGAGTTGGCAGAAGAAAAAGGCATATAAGCGTGGGGATACAGAAAGTAGGTTTCTTTGGATGAGTATCTCCGAATGGTGAGAACATGGGTGGCTACTTTATGCTTTTCTGATCTCTCAGTTTTAACCCCAATATCTGGCTCTGAGTTTTTATTAATAAGACTTTTTAGCAATTCATCTACAATTAGTGCCCAACATGGGGCATGAATCCACGACCCTGATATTAAGAGTTCCATGCTCTATTGACTGATCTAGCCAGGGATGGGTCTTGATCCTACTTCCAGAGGACCTCTTAAGCAGATCAAGCTACATAAATGTCTTGCTATGCAGAGCACCTAGACCAGTCCCATGCAGGCTCTGCAGGTGTTGGTCTAAATTTCTTGAGTTTCAATTACTCTGGTTTTGTTGTCTTATCACTTCTCAGCATTTCGGCTCAGATCAAGTGTAGTATCTGTTCTTATCAGTTATTTTCTATTTTTATTGAAAACAATTTCTTCTCTCATACAATACATTCTTATCACAGTTTCTTCTCCTTCCACACTTCCAGCCCCCTGGCCTATCCTAACCCCTAGATCCACTCCTGTTCTGTTTCCTCTTCATAAAAAAGCAGACCTCAAAGAGACAACATCCAAACAGGACAAAAAGTATACAATAAGACAAGGCAAAGCCTCATATCAAGCCTTGACAAGTCTACTGAAGAGGAGGAAAGGAGTCTCACAAGCAGGTTAAGGAGTCAGAGATACACTGGCTCCCACTGTTAGGAGCTCAAAAAAAAAAAAAACAAAAAAAAACAAAACTAAGCTAACAGTCTTACAGGCAGGACCTAGTGCAGGCAGGCCCAGTGCTTGCCAGTTATATGACTGTGAGTCTATCTGAGCCATGTTTAGTTGATTCTGTGGGCTATGTTCTCCTGGTGTTCTCCATCCCTTCTGATTCCTATATTTTTTTCCTCCCACTCATCTTTGGGGTTCCCCAGTCTCTAAGGGGAGGACCTAAAAGAGTCCACCAATTTAGACTCTTTCTCAGAAAAATGTGTGGCTGTGTGTCTCTGCATCTATTTCCATCTGCTGCAGGAGGAAACCTTTCTGATGATTACTGGGCAAAGTACTAATCTATGAATATTGCAGAATATTATTAGGAATCATTCCATTGATTTCTTTATGCCAGTTTTGTTTGGTTCTACCATAGGTCTCTGGGCTATCCAATCTTTGCTTTATCCTGAGTGAGGTAACCCAAAAGTGAAAAAAGAAACAGGGTATGCACTTACCTACAACTGGATATTGGCTGTTAAGTAAATGATAACCAAGCTACACCCTACAGTCCCAAAGATGTTAGGTACTGAAATAATTTTTGGGAAGGGAAATAGAATAAATATTCTAATTAGAATGCAGGCCAATGGGGACATAAACCATGGTGAGCAGCGGGTAGCATGGTGGAGACTGGATGGGATGGAGGCAAAGAGTGTGAGGAAGGACTACTGGAATTGTGGGTGTGGAAAACTAGTGCAGTGCTAACTTCCTGAAATCTATGAGGAAGACTTTATTTTGGATTCCTGGTAATGGAGTATGAACAACATAACTAAAAATGACCATGAATTTAAAGGAGAGCTATGGTGATATTTTATTTGTACTGAAATGTGATTTTATTCGTATGTTAGTAAATAAAGTTGCCTAGGGGTCAGAGCTAATAGCAAGCCATAGCAGAAGGCTGGGCGGTGGTGGTGGCACATGCCTTTAATCCCAGGATTAAATAAGCCAGGCAGATCTCTGTGAGTTTGAGGCCAGCCTGGTCTACAGAGCGAGATCAGATCCAGGAAGGCACAAAGCTACACAGAGAATCCTTGTCTAAAAAAAAAAAAGCATCTTCTGAGGCCAGGACAATATGACACCATCCCTTAAGTGGTCTTTGAAAGCTGGAAAAGGTACCATGCCCTTTTCTTCGAAGGCAGCTGAACAGGCAGTGGGCCCATGGCTTCTGATGTGCAGTGGAATGGCAGCTGAAACAGTTATTCTTGAAGAGTAACTAAGATCACACCTCTCAATAGTAGACTGGCGTTTAATAGAGGGATGTGGAGAAGAATGGGATGCCAAGATAAAGCCACAACCACACTTGTTTTGGCAAGAATCAGTAGTCCTTTGTTTCTTACACTAAAGAAGTTTAAGTGTATAAATTTGAAAGACGTTATAAGATAGTTCTGTTAGTGATATGTTAGAATAGAAAGTGAATCAGGTACATTTTGGACTTACCAAAATAGGATAGATAATGGAATTATTTTCTCTGAATTTGTCAAATACAAATGGACTAGACATTTTTAGGTACTTATTGCTTGAATATATGGTATATAGTTATTGTATTTTTTGTATATTGTTTTTCTTATATTAGTTATAACCTTTTTCCTTTTTCTTTTATTTAAATAGAAAAGGGAAAATATGGTGATATTTTATTTGTACTGAAATGTGATTTTATTAGTGTGTTAATAAATAAAGTTGCCTGAGGGTCAGAGCTAATAGCAAGCCATAGCAGAAGTCTGGCAGTGGTAGCACATGCCCTTAATCCCAATCTCATGACAGGCAGATCTCTGTATGTTCAAGGACACCACCAGCATGGAGACACAAGCCTTTAATCGCAATATCAACCATAGAAGACCTGGAGGTCTGTAAAGATGGACAGTGACAAGGAGGTCATGTGGTTGGGTTTACAACCAATGAGAAGGCAGAACAGAAAGTCTATATAAAGACAGATACACAGGAAGTAGTGTACTTGCTGAGGAGGACAGCAGCGGCAGTGGAGGGTAAAGTTTTTAGTGCTTAACTCTGACCTCTTTGGCTTTCATCTATGCATTGGCTCTGTGTTTCTTATTTAATAAGACTGTTCATCTACAGAGAGCAAGGAGAGGCACATGAGAGGTTTGGGTGAAAAAAGGAAATGGGTGGGAAACATGTTGTACTATATCATAAATAAGTAACAATAAAATGATTTAAAAATAAAGTTGAGAACAATTTAAGGAAAACAGCTGAAATCATCTGGCTGAAACACAGTCTCACACATACACACATACATACATACACACACACACACACACACACACACATCTGTATGTGTATGGATGTACACATGAACTCTCTACATACACATTCACATAGATGCCTGTACATAGATACACACAAGCACACACACCTATGTGCATGCACCATATACACACACACACACACACATACAAACCTCACACACAAAAACACAAAAGCACACAAACAAATAAAAGAGAATATAAATAAAAGAATTCTCTAGCTTTTTTCTTTACTTCAAATTATTTGTTTGGTATGTTTCTTTTCTTAATATGTTCTTTTATGTTTTATTATTTTTACTTAAACAAAAACTTTGCTTTAAAATAAATTTAAAATTCACATTAAATTTTTACTACACCAGCACACTTAGAAAATTCTTTTTGTACAGCAAAAGAATACATATTCCTCCCTAGAACATGAAACATTTAAAGATTAATTTTTATAACACAAAAAGCATTTAAACTTTAAAGAAAGCTAAAATCATAAGTATTGTTTTTTTATATAATACAAAAATAGAAATGAACAGCCTGGAGAATTTCTGAAAATTCACAAATTTAGGAACTTTACATGATACTGAATGGTGTATCAAAGAAGAAAATTTAAATAATTAGTTTCTTGACAAACAGTAAATTGAATGTACAATATTACAAAAACTTTTTTAAGTTGAAAAGTTATTGCAATAAATATCCATGTCAAAATATGAAGGAACTTATGAAAATAATTTGATATTTTATATATCAAATTTATAAAAAAGAAGGAAAGAAATAAGGAAGCATAAACCCAGTTACAACAATAAACAAGACTTGAGATCAGAAAACAATGAAATGCAAACTATAAAAATAATTTGAAAGAGAAAAGCGAAACTATGAATTGTCTTTAAAAATATAAGAAAAATGGAGAAAGATTTTGCTAGGGTGACTAAGAGAAATATGAGGTCTCAAATAACAGTTTAATATAAGACAGGAGAAAATATTACTAATAGCACCAAAAAAAATTACAATGACATCAAATTACATGAATAAAAAAAAATAAATTTGTTCACACTTACCACTTACTAATAAGGAAGTATTAATGAATACTTTATTTGAATAGATAAATCATGAGTAAGGGAACTGTGTCAACAATAAGTCTCATAAGAAGGAAAAGGCTAGATTCCAGTGGACCCACCAATGATTTCTACCTATTAAAATAGTTAACATGAATCAACTCAAATTTGTCCAAGAAAATAAACAAATAGCATACCCATAAACAAATTTTAGAATCACAGCCATTGTTCTGATAACAAAAGCTCAAATTTTATTCTAGTAATTATTCTAAGACTGGATAAATATAACAGATGAATAAAAAATTCCACCAAGATTATGACAAACTAAAATCAATGTCACAGCAAATGACCATTCATCATAAACAAGTTACATTTTTCCCTGAATGAATGAAAGACATGCCATATATAATTATTTAAAAAGCTGCAGAAAATGTGCTTGCAAAATTTTATACACTTCAATGATCAAAACTCTCAGAACATCAGCAATACATTGAATGTACTTCAAAACAGTAAAGAGCAATATGACAAAGGCATAACTAGCATTATACTCAACAGTGGAGATGCTAATGTGTTCTTCTAAAATCAGAGATGAGAGTGTCCTTCTTTACTATGATCTGCTCAAGATAGTAGTAAAATTTATAACCAAAGACTAAAGCAGGATTAAAAAGACATTTTAAAGATAAATATACATAAATGAAGTGACCTTGTGGAATTGATCTTATAAAATGATACAATCAAAATTTATGAAATAAATAAAAATTTAATGTAGTTAGAGGATCAAATCTGAGGTTTATTACTGGGCATATTACTGTGTATACATTCTCACAATAGTGTTCTTTATACTTACAATACATACTTTAAACCAAATTAAGAAAATAAAATATTTTTATAATGGTTACCAAACTTATTAAAAAAATGTAACAAATAAAATCAACTTTACAATTAATTGTGTAGAATTGTCAATATAAAAACCACATATCTCTTCTCAAATGGAAAAATAGATAGTCAATTGTGGAGCCATTTTGAGTGACAGTTGTCTGGGAAACACACCTTTAGGGAACCACAAATTCCATCTTCCAATGTGAAATCAGTTTCATAATTTTTTTTTTTTTTTAGTTTTACAGAACAAAGAAAGCCATTCACAAGTTGAAAAGTATGTTGGTGGAAAAGAAATAAAGTAGGAAGTGGTGATATACACCTTTATTACCAGCATATATTTAAGCCTAGGTGGGTAAATCTCTGTTGAATCTTAGGCTAGCATGATCTACATTGTGAATTCCAGAATGACTAGCTCTATATAGAGAATTCCTATCCAAAAAAGAAAAAAGAAAAGAAAAGAAGAATAAGAGAAAAGAAAAAGAATAAAAAAGAGGCAAGATGGGAGCAGCTTTTCTGTAGGTCCAAGATACTATCTGATTGTAATCTTAGCTTTTAGGTTGGGAGGAGCAAGTTGTCTAAGTTAATGTATTCCAAAAGAATATTTCTATTTTTTACAAGTGTAGTCGGTTTCCATTCACTCTTTGGGGGTCCACCATGCAGCTCCCAAATAAATACACAGAGATTTATTACTTATGAGTGCCCGGCCTCATCTTGGCTTACTTCTAGCCAGCTTTTCTTAACTTAAATTATTCCATTTCTTTTTATCTACATTTTGCCTTTTTAACTTTTCATATATCTTTTCTTCTTACTCCATGGCTGGGTGGCTGGCCCCTGATGTCCTCTCTTCCTCTTCTCAATTCTCTTTCCCCTTGAGCCTAAATTTCTCCTTCTATTTATTCTCTCTGCCTAACATTCCCAGATATTCTTTTTCTTCTCCCTACCTATTGGTTGTTCAGTTCTTTAACAGACAAATCAGTCTTTAGACAGGCAAAGTAAAACAGTTTCACAGAATTATGGTGATATTTTATTTGTACTGAAATGTGATTTTATTTGTATGCTAATAAATATAGTTGCCTGGGGGTCAGAGCTATTAGCAAGCCATAGCGAAAGTTGGGTGGTGGTAGTGCACACCGTTAATCCCAGCACTTGGTAGGCAGAGCTAGGTAGATCTCTGTGTGTTCAAGGATACATCCAGCATTGAAGACACATGCCTTTAATCTCAATCCCAACCATAGAAGACCTGGAGGTCTGTACAGACAGGCAGTGACAAGGTGGTCATGTGGTTGGGTTTACAACCAATGAGAAGGCAGAACAGAAAGGCTTTATAAAGACAGAAACATAGGAAGTAGGTCTCTTTCGGAGAGGTAGGACCACCACGATAGTAAAGGGTGAGGTTTTTAGTTTTTAGCTATTGCTCTGACCTCTTGGCTTTTATCTCTATATTGGCTCTGTGTTTCTTATTTAATAAGATGGTTGGTTACCTCTACACAGAATTAAACAAATGCAACATAAAAGAATACAGTACATCCTTACATCATTAAACAAATATCCCACAGCATAAACAAATGTAATACATCTTCAACTCTTATTCTACAACATACAAGATGTTAGTTCAGAAAAAGAGGTGGACAAGAAATGGCTGTTCAAGTCAACAACGAGCTTGGGATAAATTAATTAGTCTCCACAATATCCCAGTCTCATCAGTGCACTGAAATTCTATGAATCAGTCTCTACAGACATAGGTTCTTTGCAGGAGTTCTCATTGACAGAACCTCAGTGAAATTTGAGATATTAATTCGTGGACTAGAATAATCAAATTTCTTAAAATTCATACAGCAACTAAAGTATATAAATCTTTGGCATTTTCCAGGGAAATAAGGGGAAAAAAGCCCAAATTATTATCCAATGTCTTTCTCTGCGGCTGTTGTTCCTTTTTCATAAGCACTGAAAAAATTCAAAGTTAATAGAGCATTATGTAATTTATTTCTGTGGGGTTTTGTTATCCCTTTCTGTTTATTTAGCATATCCTTTAGAGTTTGATTTGAACTTTCTATGACTGCTTGGCTTGCAGGATTCTGTGGTATACATGTAATATGCTTTACATTGTAATAAGCAAAAAAACTATTTCACTTTACATGAGACATATGCTGGAGCATTGTCAGTTTTAATTTATGAATGTATACCCATTATGGTCTGTAGATGTAACCAACCATCTTATTAAATAAGAAACACAGAGCTGATTCAGAGAAGAAAGCCAAGAAGTGAGAACTAAGAGCCTTACCCTGCCTGCTTCAGTCAAGAGAGCTCTCCAAAAGGGAAAAGGAGCTATTTCCTGTGTATTTGTCTTTATGGTCTCTCTGTTATGCCTTCTCATTGGTTGTAAACCCAAACACATGACAGCCTCTCGTCACTGCCTGTCTGTAGAGACTTCCAGGTCTTCTATGGTTGGGATTGAGATTAAAGGTGTGTGCTGTGGGATGGTCTGTATGTCAAGTATGTTGCTGATTGGTCAGTAAATAAATCACTGATTGGCCATTGGCTAGGCAGGAAGTATAGGCGGGACAAGGAAAAGAATTCTGGGAAGTGGAAGGCTGAGAGAGAGACACGGCCAGCTGCCATCAGGACAAGGAAGATGTAAAGTACCGATAAGCCACAAGCCACGTGGCAAAGTAAAGATTAATAGAAATGGGCTAAATATAAGAGTAAGAGCTAGACAATGACAGGCCTGAGCTAATGGCCAAGCAGTTTAAATAATGTAAGAGTCTGTGTGTTTATTTTATAAGTGGGCTCTGGGACTGGCGGGACTTGGTGGCGGGAGCTGGAGAAAAATTCTCCAGCTACAAATGGCGCCCAACGTGGGGCAAGAGTTTTCACCTAAAAACTTAGAAAAAAGATTCTAAAACGGACCTAAAAACAGCTTCCTAATTGTCTCTCTCAAATGAGCGGCAGCTGCTGGTTTGAGCTACTGACGGGTTCCTAGCGTGCGCTCTCGACCTGCAGTATGGTGGGAATGAGGCCTCTGCAAGTAGCACATTAAACTGTGTGGTGAATTTAGCCTTTGCTAGTACAAAACAAAAAAAGAGGTTTCTGGGCTACACGCTACTTTGGTAAAAATGTAGACCCACTATTTCTGAGAGTTATGGCTCCCAGAGCTGGCGGAAAGCGGACTGCCGCCATGTTGGGAAGCTGAAGTGGGTGGAGCCAGCAGCCACTGCCCCATTTCAGGCTTAGAAGGCTGCAGTTTAAAAGGAATAGGCTCACGCTAATATAAAAAAATAAGCCACGTAAAGATGGCTACCACACAAAGAATCTGGATTATGTTCTCTTTGATATTCGTAACTACAGAAAAACATTTGATTGTAAAAGCTGTTGAGTTATGCCAAAATGTATATTTTAAAGGTACCTTGACTTCAAAATTTGGATATAAGGATATGTTGCTTTGGAAAAGAGTCTCTGCTTTTGTTTCCACAGAAAGCCAGAGACTATGGATTTGTTCCAGATTAAGATACATCAGGTTTGACCAGCCAAGACCCCCTGAAAGGTCTCCAATGACACCATGGCCCAGATGACTCAACATCCAGAATGGTTCCAAGGCAACTGGCTCAGACGATACAGCCTCATGGACTACTCCATGATCCTAAAATTTTCTTTCTGTCTCCAGAAGATACAGCGCCCCCCTCCAGCAGGAAGTAGTAAGAGAAGCTACGCCCAAATTCCCAAATATACCAAGCTGGCTTTAGAGATGGAATTGGCTCACTCCCCCTCTAAACCCAGACATATTGCTCAAAAAAAAAAAAAAAATGGTTAAGAGATTCTTATGTCCCAAATCAGAAGAGCCCTCTGGTGTGGGACAGACAAAAACCAATATTTTTATTTAAAGCAGGTTGATTATAAATACAATCTCTTTCTAAAGAAAAAAAGGGGATAGTTTAGATATGATAGGATGAAAGGGTAGATTAATGAACCTACTTTTAAAGAGTAACAACTTGTTTAAAATGTTTTATATCGCTATAGATTTTAGTTTATTGATACAAGTTTAAACTTAATTTTGTTATACTGTATATATATTTCTATTCTTGTTTGAGGTATTATGTTTATGTAACTCATTTAAAATTATAATGGATAATTAAAAAACAGATTAATAATTAGTCATCTATGATAATATTTGTAGCCATGTTAGTTAAGTCTTCTAGGTATACATAGTTATATTTCAGATAGATAGGTAGTCTTCAAACACTTCAAAGACCTACAGAATATGGCATTTAAAATGTTTTAAAAATTTAGACTTTCTGGACAGTGAGACATGTCTGCTCCTGACAGCACCGATTTACTTCAGAGAGGAGGATGGGCATCGAAGACACTCCATACGGAGTTTATCTTCACCTTGACAAAAATAGCCATTTGGGCAAGAAACTGTTCTTGCCTGGACTGCCTGATCAACTGGACATGCAGGACCCATAGAAAGGTGACCACTGAACTTTGCTTGACAAAATGGTCCTTCAGGTTCCTGCTTTGCAGAGAAAACTGCCAGACATTCTACAGGACACAGAGAAAAATGAATAAGAGACTCTAGGCCTGTGGGCTGAAGACAGATGCCCCAATTTTACAAGAGAACTTTGGATGACTGTCCAGGCTCAGCTGTCTCTGTCTACCCTACAAGACTCCCAAAAGTTGCTTGTGTCCTTCTCTCATTTCTCAGGCAGTATTATATCCTTCTGAGGTCTTTGATGTGGTTAAAGACTAGATACTTACAATTTTCCTTAGTTATAATAAAAGATAAGTTAGATATAAAACCTTAAACTCACAAATATAAGATAGATAGGATCTCTTCTTTAATATTGTAACTATAATTCTTGCTTGATAATTGTTTTGTTATATGTAATTTTACTATGTTAAAGTTAAAACCTTCCTTTTTAAGAAAAGAAAAGGGGAAGTGCTGTGGGATGGTCTGTATGTCAAGTATGTTGCTGATTGGTCAGTAAATAAATCACTGATTGGCCATTGGCTAGGCAGGAAGTATAGGCGGGACAAGGAAAAGAATTCTGGGAAGTGGAAGGCTGAGAGAGAGACACGGCCAGCCGCCATCAGGACAAGGAAGATGTAAAGTACCGATAAGCCACAAGCCACGTGGCAAAGTAAAGATTAATAGAAATGGGCTAAATATAAGAGTAAGAGCTAGACAATGACAGGCCTGAGCTAATGGCCAAGCAGTTTAAATAATGTAAGAGTCTGTGTGTTTATTTTATAAGTGGGCTCTGGGACTGGCGGGACTTGGTGGCGGGAGCTGGAGAAAAATTCTCCAGCTACAGGTGTGTGTCCAATGCTGGCTGTATCCTTGAACACACAGAGATCTACCTAGCTCTGTCTACCAAGTGCTGGAATTAAAGGCGTGTGCCATCACTGCCAATCTCTTGCTATGGCTCTAATAGCTCTGACACTTGGGCAACTTTATTTATTAACATACAATTAAAAATCACATTTCAGTACAAATAAAATACCACCATAATGGTCATAACTTATAGCAAATGCTTGATTACAGAATCAGCCTTTTCAGAACTCAGAGCAGGTGCTCATTAAAATCCTGAATAGGTATCAATGGTTTGGTGTACATATTTCAATTTTCCAAATTCTGCAAAATGAACCACATCCATCTGCCAGATTTTATTCCTCTGAGTACCCTTTGGGTTACATCCTGCTGGTAGTGGAGTTTAGTTGTAAAAAGAACAAGTAAGATATTTCTTTATAATTTTTTTGGCTTGTTGTCAGATTATGAAAAAAAATCCTTTTTTAAACCTTTACTATTGACATTATATTTAGTATGGAATTCTGAGTTCTCCAGACATTTTCTATCAATAATTTATCAATTTCATCATTATCTTGTGCTAGAGGTCCTGGCAGACCTGTATGTGATTGGTCATGAGTTATGTAATGGGACGATTCCTATTCCTAATCATATCTTGCACTTGAATAAATAGTGAGGTTAATTCTGGCTCATCAGGGATAAATTCTGCAGTCTCAATATATAAGACCACTTTTTCAGCATACTGAGAGTCAGTAACTATGTTGAGAGATTCCGAAAACTCCATTAATACCATCAGAATAGCATATAATTCTGATTTTTGAACTTAATTATAAGGACTTTAAACCACTTTATTTAAATTTTCTGATTTGAAACCTGTGTTTGTTTGTTTTTTCCATGTATATAAAAATGTAGGGGTTCCAAACATTGGTGTTTCCCATATAATGTGAGGCATGATCCAATCAGCTCCCTTATAAGTTGAATTCTGTTACTTTTGGGATATTTGCTGTTAATCTCTCCCAAAAAATTACTGTAAGCTCTTTGCCAAGGTTCACTTTCTGCCCATAACTTATCAATTTTATCCTTAGTTAAAGGTACTACAATTTCTGATAAGTTGATTCCTTCTAATTGACGAAGTCTCAATTTTCCTTTTAAAATCAACTCAGAGATCTTTTCCACATAAGATTTTAATTTTTTACCCTGTTTTTTTGTTAGAAATATCTATTATAATATAATATCTTCCCTCTGCAATAAAATTACTGTAGGAGAATGCTTAGTATAAAATAACCAAAAGGAAATCAAGCTTTGGATCTACACTATCCACATGTGCATCTGTATTTTCTTTTCCACCAAAGCCAATTCTCTCTTAGCTTCAGCTGATAATTCTTTTTTACTATTTAAATCCTTGTCACCCTCTAAAATTTTGAACCAATTATTCAGTTCATCATTTTTTTACCCCAGCAGCAGTCCCTAGATAGGAAATGTCTGCAAATAGTCTTTGAAACTCATTAAGAGTTTGTAATTAATCTCTCCTATTTTGCAACTTTTGGGGTCTAATTTTTTGTAGACTTATTTTATACCCTAAATAAATAATAGAATCTCCTCTTTATATCTTTTCAGGAGCAATTTGTAATCCCTAACAAGGCACAATTTTCTTTACTTCTTCAAACATTCTTTCTAAAGTATCTGCATTTGAATCAGCTAGTAAAATATTGTCCATGTAATGATAAGTTACAGATTTAGGAAATTGTTTACATATTACTTCCAATGGCTGTCATACAAAATATTGGCACAGAATTTGGGCTATTTGACTTTCCATGTGGGAGAACCCTCCATTGATATCTCTTAAGTGGCAGAGAATTATTATAAGTAGGCACCATGAAGGCAAATTATTCTCTCTCTTTTTCTTCTAAGGGTATTGAGAAGAAACAGTCTTTTAAATAAATAACTATAAGAGACCATCCTGTAGTTAACAGAGTAGACAAAGAATTCCAGATTTTAGAGAGCCCATTGGCTGAATTGCCTTGTTAGTTGTTCTTTGGTCTGTTACCATTCTCCGTTTACCAGATTTCTTTTTAATAACAAATGCAGGAGAATTCTAAGTGCTGGTTGATTCTTCAATATGCTGAGTTTTAACTGCTCTTGTATCAGCTCTTCCAAGGCCTGCAGTCCCTCTGTTGTTAAATGCCATTGCTGAACCCATACAGGCTTGTCTGTTAACCATTTTAAAGGGAAAGGTATTGGTGACTTTGAAAGATCAGCAACTGTTGTGTTCTTGTACAACCTAGATGGCCAGTGACTGTTCTGTATAATACTTTCTAATATTTATTTTTTAGAAACATGTTTTTGGTTTGTTTCTAAGGTTAGAGAACTGTTAATCTGAGTATTACATTGTTGTAAGAAATCATGGACCCGCTTCTGAAGCACAGGTGAGTGCCCTAGCTTGCCCCCGACCCCATCCCTGGGCACCAGCCACTCCGGGGAAGACCTGCCCAACTTGGGCCCAGGTTCTGGTCCCCGGGCAGGTGCCCTTCTACCACAACCTGGAAGGATCCCCTTCTCCAAGACCCCTGGCAGACCCTGCAGTCTCCACGCCCTGCCCCCACGCCCATCTGCCTGAGCCCCAAGCCTCTTCCTGAGACTTAGAGGCCGGCCCCCAGCTCCCATCTTGCCCAGGACTTCCCTTCTGAAGCACAGGTGAGTGCCCTAGCTTGCCCCCGACCCCATCCCTGGGCACCAGCCACTCTGGGAAGACCTGCCCAACTTGGGCCCAGGTTCTGGTCCCCGGGCAGGTGCCCTTCTACCACAACCTGGAAGGATCCCCTTCTCCAAGACCCCTGGCAGACCCTGCAGTCTCCACGCCCTGCCCCCACGCCCATCCGCCTGAGCCCCAAGCCTCTTCCTGAGACTTAGAGGCCAGGCCCCCCAGCTCCCATCTTGCCCAGGACTTCCCTTCTGAAGCACAGGTGAGTGCCCTAGCTTGCCCCAGACCCCATCCCTGGGCACCAGCCACTCCGGGGAAGACCTGCCCAACTTGGGCCCAGGTTCTGGTCCCCAGGCAGGTGCCCTTCTACCCCAACCGGGAAAGATCCCCTTCTCCAAGACCCCTGGCAGACCCTGCAGTCTCCACGCCCTGCCCCCACGCCCATCTGCCTGAGCCCCAAGCCTCTTCCTGAGACTTAGAGGCCGGCCCCCAGCTCCCATCTTGCCCAGGACTTCCCTTCTGAAGCACAGGTGAGTGCCCTAGCTTGCCCCCGACCCCATCCCTGGGCACCAGCCACTCCGGGGAAGACCTGCCCAACTTGGGCCCAGGTTCTGGTCCCCGGGCAGGTGCCCTTCTACCACAACCTGGAAGGATCCCCTTCTCCAAGACCCCTGGCAGACCCTGCAGTCTCCACGCCCTGCCCCCACGCCCATCCACCTGAGCCCCAAGCCTCTTCCTGAGACTTAGAGGCCAGGCCCCCCAGCTCCCATCTTGCCCAGGACTTCCCTTCTGAAGCACAGGTGAGTGCCCTAGCTTGCCCCAGACCCCATCCCTGGGCACCAGCCACTCCGGGGAAGACCTGCCCAACTTGGGCCCAGGTTCTGGTCCCCGGGCAGGTGCCCTTCTACCCCAACCGGGAAAGATCCCCTTCTCCAAGACCCCTGGCAGACCCTGCAGTCTCCACGCCCTGCCCCCACGCCCATCTGCCTGAGCCCCAAGCCTCTTCCTGAGACTTAGAGGCCGGCCCCCAGCTCCCATCTTGCCCAGGACTTCCCTTCTGAAGCACAGGTGAGTGCCCTAGCTTGCCCCCGACCCCATCCCTGGGCACCAGCCACTCCGGGGAAGACCTGCCCAACTTGGCCCCAGGTTCTGGTCCCCGGGCAGGTGCCCTTCTACCACAACCGGGAAGGATCCCCTTCTCCAAGACCATTGGCAGACCCTGCAGTCTCCACGCCCTGCCCCCACGCCCATCTGCCTGAGCCCCAAGCCTCTTCCTGAGACTTAGAGGCCGGCCCCCAGCTCCCATCTTGCCCAGGACTTCCCTTCTGAAGCACAGGTGAGTGCCCTAGCTTGCCCCCGACCCCATCCCTGGGCACCAGCCACTCTGGGGAAGACCTGCCCAACTTGGGCCCAGGTTCTGCTCCCCGGGCAGGTGCCCTTCTAGCCCCTCTGGGAAGGATCCCCTTCTCCAAGACCCCTGGCAGACCCTGCAGTCTCCACGCCCTGCCCCCACGCCCATCCGCCTGAGCCCCAAGCCTCTTCCTGAGACTTAGAGGCCAGGCCCCCCAGCTCCCATCTTGCCCAGGACTTCCCTTCTGAAGCACAGGTGAGTGCCCTAGCTTGCCCCGGACCCCATCCCTGGGCACCAGCAACTCCAGGGAAGACCTGCCCAACTTGGCCCCAGGTTCTAGTCCCTGGGCAGGTGCCCTTCTAGCCCCACCGGGAAGGATCTCCTTCTCCAAGACCCCTGGCAGACCCTGCAGTCTCCACGCCCTGCCCCCATGCCCATCCGCCTGAGCCCCAAGCCTCTTCTTGAGACTTAGAGGCTGGCCCCCAGCTCCCATCTTGCCGTGGATTTCCCATCTGGAGGAGAGAGAGAGAGAGAGAGAGAGAGAGAGAGAGAGAGAGAGGAGAGCACCCATCCTCCCCCGGACTTCCCTTCTGAACAAGAGCTTCCATCCTGTCCCGGACTTCCAATTTGGACAAGAGAGCTCCCATCTGGACAAGAGAGAGAGACTTCCTGAATCTGTCAGCTCTGAACCAAGTGTGCGAATAAGGCCAGGAACGAACCACAAGGAGATGGGCAGACGTCAAGGCAGAAACACATACAACAAAATGAATAGTAATACACCATCACCAGGCCCTAGCCCTCCTCCAACACCTAGACCTGAACATCAGAAATTGGAAGAAGCAGAAGAAAATAGCCTTATGAATGTCATCATGAAGAAGCTAGAGGCTCGTGTAGAGGAAAAGACAAAAAAATGTGAAGAACGCTGTAAACAACTAGAGGAAAGGGCAAACAAATTAGAAGAAATCAATAAAGTCCGGGAAGAGAACAATAAAATACTGAAAGAAAATCAAGAAAAATCAATGAAACAAATGAAGGAAACAGTCCAAGACCTGAAAAGGGAAATAGAAAAAATGAAGAAGACACAAACAGAGGGAATGCTGGAAATAGAAAATCTGAGAAAACGATTGGGAACTTCAGATGCAAGTATAATCAACAGAATGCAAGAGATGGAAGAGAGGATCTCTAGCGTTGAAGATACAATAGAAGAAATGGATTCATCAGTCAAAGAAAACACTAAAGTCAACAAAGTCATGAACCAAAATGTCCAAGAAATTTGGGACACCATGAAAAGACCAAACCTACGAATAATAGGGGTAGAAGAAGGAGAAGAATACCAACTCAAGGGCACAGAAAATATATTCAACAAGATCATAGAAGAAAACTTTCCCAACTTAAAGAAGGAAATGCCTATGAAGATACAGGAAGCCTATAGAACACCAAACAGACTAGACCCCCAAAAAAAGTCCCCTCGCCACATAATAATTAAACAATTAAACGTACAGAATAAAGAAAGAATATTAAGAGCAGCAAAGGAAAAAGGCCAAGTGACATATAAAGGCAAACCTATCAGAATAACACCCGATTTCTCAATGGAGACTTTGAAAGCCAGAAGGTCCTGGACAGATGTAATGCAGACATTAAGAGACCATGGATGTCAGCCTAGACTAATATACCCAGCAAAACTTTCAATCCTCATAGATGGAGTGAACAAGACATTCCATGACAAAGCCAGATTTAAACAATATTTATCCACAAACCCAGCCCTACAGAAAGCACTAGAAGGAAAATTCCAACCTAAGGAAGTCAGATACAACCTCGAAAACACAGGCAATAGATAAAGCCACAGCAGTAGACCCCAACGAAGAAAAGTACACACACATCACCACCAAAAAATAACAGGAATGAACAATCACTGGACATTAATATCCCTCAATATCAATGGACTTAATTCACCTATAAAAAGACATAGGCTTACAGAATGGATACGAAAGCAGGACCCATCTTTCTGCTGCATACAAGAAACACATCTCAAATTCAAAGATAGACACTACCTAAAAATAAAAGGCTGGGAAAAGACTTTCCAATCAAACGGTCTTAAGAAACAAGCGGGTGTAGCCATCCTGATATCCAGCAAAATAGACTTCAAACTAAAATCAATCAAAAGAGATCAAGAAGGGCATTACATACTCATCACAGGAAAGATCCACCAAGATGAAGTCTCAATTCTGAACATTTATGCCCCAAACACAAGGGCACCCACATATGTAAAAGAAACATTATTAAAGCTTAAATCACATATAAAACCCCACACATTAATAGTGGGAGACCTCAACACCCCACTTTCACCACTGGACAGATCCCCCAAATCGAAACTTAACAGAGAAATAAAGGACTTAATTGATGTCATGACTCAAATGGACTTAATCGACATCTACAGAACATTCCATCCTAACAAAAAAGAATATACCTTCTTCTCAGCACCCCATGGAACCTTCTCTAAAATCGACCACATACTTGGTCACAAAGCAAATCTAAACAGATACAAAACAATTAGAATAACCTCCTGTGTTCTATCAGACCACCATGGTCTAAAGTTGGATTTCAACAACAACAAAAACTACAGAAAACCTACAATCTCATGGAAACTGAACAATACCCACCTGAATCACCAATGGGTTAAGGAAGAAATAAAGAAAGAAATTAAAGACTTCCTAGAGATCAACGAAAATGAAGACACCACATATCCAAACCTATGGGACACTATGAAAGCAGTACTAAGAGGGAAATTCATAGCACTAAACGCCCACATAAATAAGCTGGAGAAATCTCACACTAGTGACTTAACAGCACACCTGAAAGTTCTAGAACAGGAAGAAGCAAAGTCTCCCAGGAAAAATAGATGCCAGGAAATTATCAAAGTGAGAGCTGAAATCAATAAAATAGAAACAAAGAGAACAATACAAAAAATTAATGAAACAAAGAGTTGGTTCTTTGAGAAAATCAACAAGATAGACAAGCCCTTATCCAAACTAACCAAAAGACAGAGAGAGAGCATCCAAATCAACAAAATCAGAAATGAAAAGGGGGACATAACAACAGACATTGAGGAAATCCAGAGAATCATCAGGTCATACTTCAAAAACCTCTATTCCACAAAACTGGAAAACCTAAAAGAAATGGATAATTTTCTGGATAGGTACCACATACCTAAATTAAATCAAGACCAGATAAACTATTTAAATAGTCCAATAACCCCTAACGAAATAGAAACAGTCATTAAAAGTCTCCCAACCAAAAAAAGCCCAGGACCAGATGGTTTCAGTGCAGAATTCTACCAGATCTTCAAAGAAGAGTTAATACCAATACTCTCTAAATTGATCCATACAATAGAAACAGAAGGAACATTACCAAACTCCTTCTATGAGGCTACAATTACCCTGATTCCCAAACCAAACAAGGATACAACAAAGAAAGAGAACTACAGACCGATCTCCCTCATGAACATTGATGCAAAAATACTCAATAAAATACTGGCAAACAGACTCCAAGACCACATCAAAACAATTATCCACCATGATCAAGTAGGATTCATTCCAGGGATGCAAGGATGGTTCAACATACGAAAGTCTGTCAATGTGATACACCATATAAACAAACTCAAAGAAAAAAACCACATGATCATCTCACTAGATGCTGAAAAGGCATTTGACAAAATCCAACACCCCTTCATGATAAAGGTCTTGGAGCGATCAGGAATACAGGGAACATACCTAAACATAATAAAGGCAATTTACAGCAAGCCAACAGCCAACATCAAATTAAATGGAGAGAAACTCAAAGCAATTCCACTAAAATCAGGAACGAGGCAAGGCTGTCCGCTCTCCCCATACTTATTCAATATAGTACTTGAAGTTCTAGCCAGAGCAATAAGACAACATAAGGAGATTAAGGGGATACAAATTGGAAAGGAAGAAGTCAAGCTTTCCCTATTTGCAGATGACATGATAGTATACTTGAGCAACCCCAAAGATTCCACCAAGGAACTGATACAGCTTATAAACACCTTCAGCAACATAGCAGGATACAAGATCAACTCCAAAAAATCAGTAGCCCTCCTATATACAATGGACAAAAAAGCGGAGAAGGAAATCAGAGATACATCACCCTTTACTATAGCCACAAATGACATAAAATACCTTGGGGTAATACTAACCAAGCAAGTGAAGGACCTATATGACAAGAACTTTAAGTCCCTGAAAAAAGAAATTGAAGAAGATGTCAGAAAATGGAAAGATCTCCCATGCTCATGGATAGGCAGAACTAACATAGTAAAAATGGCAATCTTACCAAAAGCAATCTACAGATTCAATGCAATCCCCATCAAAATACCAACACAATTCTTCACAGACCTGGAAAGAATAATACTCAACTTCATATGGAAAAACAAAAAACCCAGGATAGCCAAAAGAATCCTGTACAATAAAACAACCTCTGGAGGCATCACGATCCCTGACTTCAAGCTGTACTATAGAGCTACAGTAATAAAAACAGCTTGGTACTGGCATAAAAACCGACATGTGGACCAATGGAATCGAATTGAAGACCCTGATATTAATCCGCACACCTATGAACAAATAATTTTTGACAAAGAAGCCAAAAGTGCACAATGGAAAAAAGAAAGCATCTTCAACAAATGGTGCTGGCAAAACTGGATATCAACATGTAGAAGGCTGCAAATAGATCCATATCTATCACCGTGCACAAAACTTAAGTCCAAGTGGATCAAGGACCTCAACATAAATCCAGCTACTCTGAACCTGCTAGAAGAGAAAGTAGGAAGTAGTCTTGAACACATTGGCATAGGAGACCACTTTCTAAATAGAACACCAGTAGCACAGACACTGAGAGAAACAATCAATCAATGGGACCTCTTGAAACTGAGAAGCTTTTGTAGGGCAAAGGATACGGTCAACAAAGCAAAGCGACAGCCTACAGAATGGGAAAAGATCTTCACCAATCCCACATCTGACAGAGGACTGATATCCAGAATATATAAGGAACTCAAGAAATTCGACATCAAAATGCCCAACAGTCCAATTAAGAAATGGGCTATAGAACTAAACAGAGAATTCTCAACAGAGGAAACTCAAATGGCTGAAAGACATTTAAGGAATTGCTCAACATCCCTAATCATCAGGGAAATGCAAATCAAAACAACTCTGAGATACCACCTTATGCCTGTCAGAATGGCTAAGATCAAAAACACTGAAGACACCTTATGCTGGAGAGGATGTGGAGCTAGGGGAACTCTCCTCCACTGCTGGTGGGAATGCAAGCTTGTACAACCACTTTGGAAATCAATATGGCGATTTCTTAGAAAATTGGGAATCCATCTCCCCCAAGATCCAGCTATACCACTCTTGGGCATATACCCAAGGAATGCTCAACCACACCACAAGAGCACTTGTTCAGCTATGTTCATATCAGCGTTGTTTGTAATAGCCAGAACATGGAAACAACCTAGATGCCCTTCAACTAAAGAATGGATAAACAAAATGTGGTACATATACACAATGGAATACTACTCAGCAGAGAAAAACAATGACATCATGAGGTTTGCAGACAAATGGATGGATCTAGAAAAAATCATCCTGAGTGAGGTATCCCAGACTCAGAAAGACAAACATGGTATGTACTCACTCATAACAGGACGCTAGATGTGGAACAAGGATGACTGGACTGCTACTCACATCACCAGGCAGGCTACCTGGAAAACAGGACCCCAAGAAAGACACAGGGATCACCCAACGACAGAGAAATGGAATGAGATCTACATGAACAGCCTGGACAGGAGTGGGGGTAGTGAAGGGCGAGGGTCGAGGGAAAGAGAGCTTGGGTGAGTGGGAGATCCCAGCTGGATCAAAAACAGAGAGGGAGAACAAGGAATAGGAGACCATGGTAAATGAAGACCACATGAGAATAGGAAGAAACAAAGTGCTAGAGAGGCCCACAGAAATCCACAAAGATACCCCCACAACAGACTGCTGGCAATGGTCGAGAGACAATCCGAACTGACCTACTCTGTTGATGGGATGGCCAAACACCCTAATTGTCGTGCTAGAAACCTCATCCAACTACTGATGGATCTGGAGGCAGAGATCCATGACTAGGCCCCAGGTGGATCTCTGGGAGTCCAATTAGCGAGAATGAGGAGGGTTTATACGAGAGAGAATTGTTGAGACCAAGGTCGGATAAAGCACAGAGACAAATAGCCAAACAAACGGAAACACATGAAATATGAACCAATGGCTGAGGGGTCACCAACTGGATCAGGCCCTCTGAGTGGGTGAGACAGCTGATTGGCCTGATCTGTTTGGGAGGCATCCAGGCAGTGGGACCGGGTCCTGTGCTCATTGCATGAGTTGGCTGTTTGAAACCTGGGGCCTATGCAGGGTCCCTTGGCTCAGCATGGGAGGAGGGGACTGGACCTACCTGGACTGAGTCCACCAGGTTGATCTCAGTCTGTGGGGAAGGCTTTGCCCTGGAGGAGATTGGAATGGGGGGCGGGCTGGGGGGAAGGTGAGGGGGGCGGGAGGGGGGAGAACAAGGGAATCTGTGGCTGATATGTAGAACTGAATTGTGTTGCAAAATAAAAATTAAAAAAAAAAAAAGAAATCATGGACCCATAAATTCATAGCTATATTAGCCACGTATGGCTTTAATTTTCCTCTCTGTCCTTCAGGCTCTATACATTTGACCCATCTTTCATTCTGTTTCACTTGAGATAATGTTCCAGTTTCTTTTTCTTTTTTTTTTTTTTTTTTTGGTTTTTCAAGACAGGGTTCCTCTGTGTAGCTTTGTGCCTTTCCTGGGACTCACTTGGTAGTCCAGGCTGGCCTCAAACTCACAGAGATCTGCCTGGCTCTGCCTCCCGAGTGCTGGGATTAAAGGCGTGCACCACCACCGCCCGGCTAATGTTCCAGTTTCTAACAGCTGAACATTTCCCTCCTGAAGAGGCCAATTTGGATGCCAAGATTCTGGTGCAATTATTATGACATCCACACCTGTGTCTACAAGAACCTCTAAAAGAACATCTTTTGTTTGTATTTTCAATTTTGGTGTTTGTTCATTTATAGAAGTTTATAAAAAAAATTGCTTTATGGTTTCTCCTGAATTGTTTGTTCCCTTTGCTTTAGCTGTCTTACCACCCCAAGCAGTAGGTTTCTTTACAATAGGCTTTTGGTTATTTAATTGCTCTGTGAAGGGATTTCTTCTTCAATGTCTGCAAAGGACTGAACTGCAAGAGGCCCCTCAAGGAGTTTCCTGATGGTAAAGGCAAAGGATTACCTTGTCTGTCTATTGTTGACCTACATTTTTTATTCCAGTGCTTACCTTTACCACACCTTCTGCATAATCCAGAAGGGAGTGGCATTCTGTTGGCATTGTTCCATGAAGAAATATTGTTTCTAGCAACACCCAGTTAACAGTATCCTTTTGGTGGCTGTGTTTGCAGCAATTAAAGCATCTGACACTATTTTTTTTTTCAAACCTATTGAGGTAACCTTTCCTATCCATGTATCATCATGATCATGAGATTCAATATTAATTGTATGCTGAATCCAGTCCTCCAAGGGTGCTGATTGTGCCCTTTAACATCCTAATTATCCTTTTGCATGCTGCATTAGCATTCTCAGAAGCCAAAGATTCAATTATTATCTATCTAGCTTCTTAATTTGTTATCATTCTATTTACTGCTAAAGACAGCATTTGGAAGAAATTTGTGTTGGTTTCTTTTGGGCCCTGTATAACTTTTATAAATGTCTCAATTTTCTTCCCTACTTCATTAATTCTTTCCCATGCATTGATGGCTGCCATGTGGCATAGAATTAGAGTTTGGTTATCATATGTATGTTTTCTTTGTATATCGGTATAATCACCTTCTCCAAGAAGTTGATTTTGGGAAATGTCCACACCTCTAGCCCTACATTATTGTTCTACAGTTTTAGCCTCCTTTTTTTTTTTTTAACCAGGTTCTCCATTATAACTGTGGCCCAGTCTCTAGGTCTGGTGTAACCAAATCTTTCCAATCCTGAGGGATAATTCTACTACAAGTTGACCATGAGTTCAACATTGTCTTTACAAATTGAGTATGTATATCATATGATACTATAGCTTCTTTAAATCTTCTCAAATCCAACATTTCCAATGGAGTCCAATTAGCTCGTGTGTACCCTTGGGCATTTGGCAGTTCTATTAAGGTTATCAGGTGGATTAATATTTGCTGTCTAGTAACTTTAGACTGTTTCTCTGTAACCATATAATTCAATGCTGAGATAGGTTTACCTTTAAATTCTTCTGTCTGGGTCTGAATTCCTCTATAATTCATTTTAACAAATTTTTTCTAAAATTTTTATCTTGACACTCAAATTAACAAACCTTTCAAATGCTAAAATAAAAATGATCAAATAATAAGATTCATAATTTATGTTATGTATATCTCATCAACATTAATTATCCTTTCATTTAATGTTTCCAGTTTCAGACAGCCTAATGTGTTATCAAAGAGACCAAATTCCCTCCATTTTAAAAATGTTTCCCATTTTGTAATGTTTGAAAAAAATCTCTTTTAACTAATTTCCCTCTTTAACATATCTTAATTAGTTCACCAATTCTGACCATGTAGAACAGTAGAAATCCAAGGGAATTTCAAAGCAGCTACCTACTATGGTAGCAGTCTGAGATGTGAATTCAGAGAGAGCTCACCATCCACCAGGAGAGAAAAAGCCAAAGAGACTCCTGCCCATGTGGTTTGAGATTCTGGCCACATGTAGCTTGTGCCTGAGCCATGCAGCTTGGGCCTGAGAGGGGGCCTATAGAGCCACATGTGTCCTTTTAGTGAATTCTTGTTACAGACACTAGAGTGCCAGATGTAAGACAAATTGCTTAACTGTCTTATTAATAAAAATCCAGAGCTAAATATTGGGGTGAAAAACTGAGATAGCAGAGAAACAGGACAAGTCACAGACAACCTCACCACTCTGACACCTCAGTCTTCAAAGAGACCTACTTCTTGTATAATCATGCCTATATGCTTTTTTGTTCTGTAATCTCATTTCTTGTCTTCACCCAACTACAGTACTTCCTCTTCCTTCCCAGCTCTGTCACTTCCTGTCTGTCCGTACAAGCCTCCAGACCTTTATGGTTAGTGCTGGGATTAAAGGTATGTACTACCACTCTTGGCTCTGTTCCCATTGTGGCCTTGAATCTGGATCTCTGCCTCTCAAGAATTAGGATTAAAGGCATGTGCTACCATTGCCTGACTGTTATGTTTACTAGTAGCTGGCTTTTTCCTCTGATCCTCAGATAAACTGCATTAGGGTATGCAATATATTGGGGACACTATATATCACAACAGGTCTGTATAAACTACTTTTAAATTGGGTCATTTACTTATTTTATTGTTTAGTTCCTTTAATATTCTGGATATAATTCCTCTATTTCCTATGTATGTATAGCGGGCAAAGATTCACTCCCATTCTATGGGCTTCTTCTTCACTTGACTGAAAGTTTTCTTTGAAGAACAAAGACTTTTAGCTATCCTGAGATCACATTAGTCAAATGTTGGCTTTATTTCCTGAGCAAACAGTTTCATATTTAGAAGGTCCAATCTACAGCAATATCTTAACAGTGATTTTTTTGTTCTTTCTTTAAGTGTTCCTACATTTCAGCTTCTCACTGAGGTAACTGATTTATTGGCATTGAATTTTGTAAAGAATGATATATATCTGGCTAATTTCATTCTTCTACAGGTGGACATAAAGTTTTTCCAATACCATTCATTGAAGATGCTATTGTTTCCTTCAGTGTATCTTTTGGATTTTTTGTCAAATATTAGATAACTATAACTATGTATACTCATCATTGGTTCTTCTGGTTTGTTCCACTGATGTACATTTCTGTTTTTATGCCAAATCCATTCTGTTTTATCATTATGCCCCTATAATAAATCTTGAGATTTGGAGTGGCTATCCCTTCAGCATTCTTCCTTTTGCTCAGTGTCAAATTGTCTACCTGGGACTTTTTATGGAATTCACATGGAGTTTGAAATTTTTTTTTCTATTTCTGTGAAGTATGTTATCAGGATTTTGTTGGGGTTGCATTGAATGTGTAAATTACTTTTTGTGGAATAGTCCTATCTATACCCTTAGTTCTTTTCATCCTTTACTGTTATTTTTTTATATTTTTATATTTTCTTCACTGATATAAATTTTTTACTCTAGATATCCTTCAATTGCTTGGTTTGGTGAGTTGCTGGATTTTTTATATCTATTCTGACACAGGGTGAGTTAATCCATTATTGCCTTAGAGCTTTCGCTGTTGGTGTAAAGAATGTCAACAGAGTTTTGTAATTTTTTTATTACTATTTGTATTACTACTCAGGTGATCTCATTGATCATTTTTTAGTTTTCTTGTGAAAATTTTGTGAGCTTTCATGTACAATGTCATATCATTGGTTTATATGGGTAATTTGTCTTCATTTCCTATTTATATTATTTTAATTCCTCTTTTGTCTTATTGTTCTAGCTAATACTTCTAGCAGTACATTGAAATGAAGCAAAGAGTAGTAGAAAGTCTGATTATATGCCTAATTTTAATTACATTGGTTAATGTTTTCTCCATTTACGATGGCATTGGTTTGATGTTAGTCATATATAGACTTTATTATGTTGAAGCATGTACATTCCAGTACTACTTGCTCTAGGATTTTTATCATGAAATCATGTTTAATTTTGTCAAGAACATTTTTTCAATACATTGATATGATCTTTTCATTATTTACCTATGTTGAATCATCCTTCCATCTCGACAATTATATTAATTTCAATATAATATGTTATTTTGATATAGCTATTGTTCAACATACAAATACTTAATTGAAGATTTTTATTTTTGCTAATATGGGTATTAGTCTCCAATTTTTTTTGCTTATGGTGTTCTTACCTATTTTTTTTTGTATTAGGGTAATACAGGCTTTGTAAAGTGAGTTTATAAAAATTCTTTCTGTTATAATTTTTTTTTAATTTTTGAATAATTTTAGAATCACTAATTGTTTATCTTCTTTGAAAGTCTAGTAGAACTATAGGTGAGATCATCTTGAGGACTTTTCATAGTCAGAAGATTGTTTTATTACTGTTTCAATTTCTTTATTTTTATATGATAATGTTTATGTTGTTTATTTTTAGTTTAACTTTGGTAGCTTGAATGAATCTATGTATTTGTTTATTTTATTTTTTTTTTACATTTTCTAACTTACTAGAATACACTTTTCTTATAGTATTTCCTAAAAAATTGTGAACTTCTTTGCAGTTGGCAGTAAATTTCCAGTTTAGTTATGATTCTTTTAATGTATGTCCTTGCTTTCTTTCTTTCAATTAGTTGGGCCAAAGATATATCAATCATATTTATCACTTCAACAAACCTTTTCTTAGACTATTGATCATTTGTCATCTTTTCTTTGTTTCTATGTCATTACCTTCTTTTTTGATTTATATTGTCACATATAATCTACTGGATTTAGTGATTATATTCATGTATGAGGTATAATGACATAAAATTCCCTTAGTCATACTTTAGATTTTGGTAAGATGCACTATAATCTTAGATCTACTAATATTCTATACCAGAATATGAAAAATTGTTCATTTGTATTAAATGATAGGAGCATGTGCTTTTCAGATGTCATATACTATAAAAATTTTGTAGAAAGAAAAGTAACAAACTCATTGTTGAGCAATAATTAAGACAGAGCTTAAATTTATGAATAAATGAACAAGTCAACAGACAAATAGATGAATGACAGTGTTTTTCAGAAAAGTTCACATCAAATGGTAAAAGAGACAGATTATAGTGGAATAGTATATGTACTAATGGTAGAATATTATTTTCCTAACTCTCTCCATATTATCAAAGTATTTGCTCATATTTTTGGTGGAATTCATTCTCATGTTTCACTTGTTTGAAGGGTACTGAAGCTAAATGTTGACAGTATTTAGTAAATAGATCAGTACATTGCAATATATACCAAGCAATAAAAATAAAGTTAGAAAATATTCATTTTATTCCTCAGTAGCCACATAACGTAAAACTTCAAACTGAACTTTATGAATTCTATCTTCAGAAAACAAGGAAGATTTATGATCACCACTATGCTACATGTAAAACAGAGAGTCAAACACAAGGTTTGAATTTGCTATGAGGAGATTTGTGTCAATACTGTGAGTAAACACATTGTTAATAGCTTACAAGAAACACTAATCACTGTGTTGAGAAAAAACATAAAAGGAGGGAAATAGGCATACTAGAAAGATGAAGTACCAAAGATGGTATGGCATGTAATGACATTTCCATATCTGGCAGGAAAGTTCTAGGGATAGCACAAGGCAAAATTTTAATTGTCACCCTGAGAGGCAAGGGAGCTGCAAGATTTAAACTTCTGCCCATCAATAAGTTATTGAAGAGCATCATTTCAGAATGAAGGTAAATCCCCATGTGATCTCGTAGTCTGTGAGTAACATTGATCAGGCTCCTTTAGCCTGAAGAATTTTTCTTGAAAGTAAAAACAGAGTTGGGTATTGGAATGAGAACAATGTATTAAAAATACAAACAAACCCCAGAGGGTATAAACCAAGTACTGACAGCCCTTTGCTAGTTAGTTCAGTTAAAAAAAATCATGAAATCACTTCAATTTTACTGCCTATCACATCTTATCATCAATAACTCAAATGTTATTTAATATGTTTTTCCAGTTCCAATCCTGGTTAGTTTTTATTGTTAACTTGGCACAAGCTAGAGTCACTCTGGAAGAGTAGCCCTTAACTGAAAAATGTTGTCCATTAGATTGGCCTGTAGCCATATCTGTGAGAGATTGCCAGATTGATGGTTGATGTAGGAGTGACAGCCCACTGCAGGCAGCACCATCACTGGGTTGGTGAGCCTGTGCTATATATAAAAGCTAGTTGAAGATAAGCTAATGAGAAAGAAATTAAGGAATATTCCTAAATTATTTCTGCTTTGTTCCTGCTTGAGTTCCTATACTGGCTTCCCTTAGTGATGGACTATAACCTAGAAATATAAGCTACAATAATCCTTTCCTCTCTAAAGTTTCATCAGATTGTGGTTTTCATCATAGTAAATGAAAGCAAAGTAGAGCACGCTCACATGCACCTTTCCCCCTCCATCCTTTTTACCTACATGCTATGATGTTACAACTTTGCCTACCATCTGTTTCTGTCCAATACATTCCCCACTAAATTTCATGTTTATGAACCCCAAATCTCATCTAAAAGCATACTCATAAAAAATAACTTTCTCATTACCAAAACACCTCTGTTTACCAAGTTTTCTAGAAAGGAATCCACATCATTTGTAATTCAGCTTATACATAATTACCAGGTTCTTTGCCAAACCTCCCAAAACAACTGTGTAGAACCATGAACCTGAGGTCCCTGTTTGTCTTCCTGTCTTTGTGCCTGCCATTGTTATCTACAGTGAAGTCATCACCCCACTCTAGCATACCTATGCACTGCCCTAGAGCTTATTTTGTGGACCACATAAAGAAAGTTTATTAAGTTGGCTTACATTATTTCTTACTTCTACCTGTCATGTTTACAAGTATAAACCATAATAATTAAGTTTTTTCTTTTTTTTATTACTTGCATTTGACATACTAACGCAATGATTTTTCACTGAGGTTATTTGAATTAGGGGCCCTTTCCTTATGTCTAGATAAAATATTTTTGCCATAATAGACTGTGGTGATATTTGATTTGTGATGAAATGTGATATTTTATTTGTATGTTAATAAATAAAGTTGTCTGGAGATCAGAGGTCAAATAGCCATTAAACAGAAGTCCAGCGTTGGTAACACATGCCCTTAATCTGATTACTTGGCAGGCAGAGTCTCTGTGTTGTCAAGGACACAGCCAAGCATGGTGACATGAACCTTTAATCCCAGTACCAACTATAGAGACCTGGAGGTCTGTATAGACAGGCAGTGATGAGGAAGTTGTGTGGCTGGGCTTAGAGCCAATGAGAAGGCAGAACAGAAATGTAATAAAAAGACAAGTCAGGCAGGAAGAAACTCTCTCTGGGGAAACTACTGCTGGTGGTAAGCTAAAGCTAATTGTGGCTATTGTTCTGATCTCTTTGGCTATTTCCTCTATATTTGGCTCTGTGTTTCTTGTTTACTAAGACTGTTTAGAAATTTGTCTACAATAGATTGGCATGTATATATAAATATTATCATCTGATGGGTAGATGGTAGGAATGCTACTACACATTTCAAGGTGCATAGAATAAATCAAGTTGCAAAACATTATTTGGCTTAAGCTCCTAGTAATTCCACAGTTGAGGCCCCCTAATGTGATATGGTATTATTTGTGCATACATATCCTTATTTCTGTGTATATTTCATTAGGAAAGACATTATTGTTCAATTTTTTATGAAATCTTAATATCTAATATACTTTTTGGAATGTGTTTCAAAATCAATAATTTATACAAATTTAAAACCTTTATTAAAATTCTAAAGTTTCTTTAAAAGAATTCTTTATTATAAGATAATTCTTCCTTTTTTTTTTTTTTTTTTTTTTTTTGTTTTGGTTTTTCGAGACAGGGTTTCTCTGTGTAGCTTTGCGCCTTTCCTGGAACTCACTTGGTAGCCCAGGCTGGCCTCGAACTCACAGAGATCCGCCTGGCTCTGCCTCCCGAGTGCTGGGATTAAAGGCGTGCGCCACCACCGCCCGGCCTAATTCTTCCTTGTACCAATGGAAAATATTGGTACAAATTTATGCTTGTTCATATGCATGTTAAAACATGTTCAATATGTTTTGTCTTTCATGTAAGTGGAATTAAGGAGATCAAAATTGTTTGTTTATCATTTTACAAACACTGAGCTCAACTGACACTGACATCATATTTTCTCTTCTTGAAGAAGAGGCCTTAACAATTGGAGACTTAAGCATGTTTGATTATCATCTATTGCCTGTATTATTTTTATCTTAATCTACATGAACTATCTTAACCAAATGTCATTGATTACACTGCAAATAAGTATATTTGTTTGTACAGGACTATAACAGTTTAAATATGAGATCAAGGCTCTGTAGAATCTGTTTTCAGACTCCTAGGTGTATTTTCCTGTGGTAGAAGGAGCAGAACAGTTTTCAAGGGACTCTGTTATGAGGGTACTAATGATATTTTTAAAGATTATACTTGATAATTAAGTAGAAATTGAAAGGACTTACTGTACTCCATTGTCATATTTTGGGGTTAGGTTTAAAAATTTGAAGCCCACTTAAAAAAAAAAAAAAAGGTTATAGCACTGTCTTTCATATATAAATGAAAAAAAAAATACTCCAAAATGCATTCTGTACACAAACAATTCTTACTCAAAGAAAAGGAAATAGCACCTTCAAAAATGTATGTAGTGATGAGTTATGTAATTCCTTTATGTTATTTGTTCTTTCCTGAAGTAGTTAAGATGTCTCCAGGAATCAGGATGTGACAGAATTGACCATGTAAAACCTAACATAAGATATGGAAAAATAGAAATATTCGAGTGAGAAAATGAGAAAACAAATATTATTAACATAGAGTAATTCAAGATCAGAAACTAGAGAGAGAGAGAGAGAGAGAGAGAGAGAGAGAGAGAGAGAGAGAGAGAGAAGCTATTTTATATGAACATACATTTGGTCGAATAATTATTCTAAATAATGAATTGCATATTAGAGAAATCAATGATCACAATGTAAACGTACTTATGGCTTTTTAAAGAATCAATTTACCTAATAGCTTTGACTTCCAAATTTAGCTTCAAAAGAGAAAGGAATACAACAAATGAGTCTTAATTATGTTGCTTCCTAGTTGTCACAGCTACAAGTCTAATTGTGCTGTTATTATTCTATATTCAAATTTTGGACTCTGTTTCAAGATTTAACATGTTTCTACCATAGTTAAAAGTCTCTTTTTTTCCATAATGATGCAGCTCTGTTCCAGTGGATGGCAGCAAGCAAATTATTAAGAATATTTTAATAATATGTTTAATCCCTAATTAGTTAATAAAACCCTCAGTTTTATGGAAATCACAGTCAGTGAAATCAAAATTTATATTAAAATAGGAAATTGAATAATTGAACTTTTTAAAGTAATAGGCATTACTTATTTTCCATGCTTACTTCGATACAAATCATAAAAATAGAGATATTTTTTCTTAAGAAAAGGACTATGTCATTTATTGAAAATAAGGTTAATCGTTTCTCCTACACTTCTCTTACTTTTGAATCACTGTGTACTTAAAAAAAAATGATAACCTCTTTCAGTGTAAATAACTAGTTGGAATAAGATTAGTATTATGATTTTAACATAAAATATAATATAATGCCGGGTGGTGGTGGCGCACGCCTTTAATCCCAGCACTCGGGAGGCAGAGCCAGGCAGATCTCTGTGAGTTCGAGGCCAGCCTGGGCTACCAAGTGAGTCCCAGGAAAGGCACAAAGCTACACAGAGAAATCCTGTCTCGAAAAAGCCAAAAAATATATATATATATATATATATATATATATATATATATATATATATATAATCAGGAAAGTATTTAAAGCTATGGTATATTCACACATTAATAAAATTCATTTTAAATAATTTTTCTGTGTTTTCACATACCAGTTTATATGTAATGTGCTTGAAATTTTCTTTCATGAAAAGAGAGCATAAGTTTTCTTGTTCATAATAATTCTCAAACTAGGCCCTATTTAAAACAAATTTCTATCTTTCAGGTAATAATTGTTAAAATAATGTCACAATATTGCATTCATATAAGTGGGCTCCAGGCTTTATTTCCAAGAATCTATATGTAGCACTGAAAATGAGAAAACATAATTACCAAGTTGTAGGCACAGTGCATGGTCGGTCTCTTCCTCAGAGAAGACATTGACACGTCTGTAACATTTTTAAAATACCTGACAGTCCGTGGCAACTAGTGCTGGGTTCTTTCCACCCTCTCATTGCATCTTGGTGTCATTGGTGTCTGTTGCACACACTGGAGTGTGAAACCTTCCTTGGAAAGGAATCTGGTTCCAATGCTGACCCAATATATTATTCTTTTTGATTAACTGTCACATGCAAACAGAAAAATCTCTCAGAGTCTTCGTCTATCACATATCAATAATGTATAAAACATTGAAAGTAGTAATGAAAGGAACAAGATCAGAAAGCCAACACCTATATTTTTTCCTGTTAAAAGTTATTTTAAGTATTGTCATTCTTTTTTATAAAGTTGTGTTCCCACTGAGGATGACATGAAAATTAAAGAGAATTGCTTTCCTCCCCTCTGCTAGGAATTTTAGGAACTCTTTGAAACAATTATCTTACAAAATTAAATCTGACAAAGTAGTGGAATTGTATAAGTGGATTGTAAATAAACTAACCCAAATACTCTGTGCTAAAATTTTAATAAGGAAAATGCACTCCTGTAACAGTTCTGTTTTATACAGAACATTGTGTACATGTTATCTACCTAGGAAAACACCGAGGTTTTGCTAATTTGCAACTATTCATTTTCCATCAAATGAAGAGTCTTCTTAATGATGTTTGGGGTTTTAAGAAGGTTTCTTGTACAGATTTTTAAAGAACTTTTTTTCTGTTTAGATACTCACATATTTTCTTTTTTTTATCTTTTTTTTAATATTTTATAAACAAGGTCTTCTTATGTAGCACACATTCAATCTTACATCACAGTCTAGAATTTCTTTCAATTCACCTCTCTTCTGCCTGTGCCCATAAAGGACTGGGATTACAAGTGTTCTTAGCTTCTTCTAATGTCTTACAACACTTTTTTTTTTAACCTCTAGAAACTGGTACATGACCTTTTAATACTAATATTTTATTAGTATTCCATCTAAGACTTTATTACTGAGAATAGTCATTAAATTAAAATTTATGAAATAAAGTAATTCAGATTGATATCATACTTACCTAGTTTACCTCTTCATAGATGTTTAAATACCAGTAGTTTTAAATTTCTGCATGGAAACAGTTAGAATGGGTGAAACAATAGTTCTTGCAATGAAATGGGATGCTTTAATACAGTGCATTTCTTTTTGGGGGAGAAAGCCAAGAAAGTAAAATTCACTTTCAGATGGTCACAGTGGTTCACAAGCAACATCCTATATATCCTAGAAGTAAACATAAGACTTTCTCTGCAAATTCAGGCCAGAACTACATGTGGCAGTGCTGCCCCATAACCAGCAAGAGCACAAAGCAAGAAGAGAGGTTCATTTTTATCAATTAATTTATTGTTTAAAAAGTTTTGTCCAACATGTCTCATTCTGGCCTTGAAGTTTTGTGGCGAGCCACAAGAATATGTTATAAAGAATCCAGCTTTGTATTAAAGCTATACCTTGACCAGGCCAAGGGTCAGTCAAGTGGGAAGCCATCTAGCATGGACTATTTGGTGTTTCACAGCTTAATGTTCATCTGTGCCTTGTTATGAAATTCTTGTGCTCACAATTCCCAAAGAATGTGTGTGTGAACTTCCTCCTTGCGCCAGTACTTAGATAAGGTCATGTAGGCAAAGCCAAGCAGGCAGTAGATGCATAGCTTTGTTTCTTGTGCAAATGAAGCTCAGACCATCACCTTGCCTTGAGGCCTAGTGGCTCTCCAGAGCAATTGACTGAGAACAAAAGAGGTTTTACATATCAAGGTGGAAGGTAGGGTAGAGCAACATTCCTGAGGAGGCAGAGAACTGCATGGCCTGGGGAAGAAGAGGCAGGCATTTTCTGTAGAGGCAGACAGAATGGCATGAGCAGGGAGAAGGAAAGAACACAGAGGTTTTGTAGATGGTAAGGCAGGACTCTTGTAGAGTTCATCAGAGCCAGAAGTAGAGAGCAAGTAGAGATGGAGGGTGAAGAAACAGAGGACAAAGATGAGGCTGGAAGCATAAGAGCTTAGTTGTTAGCAGGACTATCAGAGGACAGTAAATGAGGGGACAAAGAGGAACTGAGTGTCAGGATGGAACTGAAGCTGTGTACATAGGATTTCATCCCAGAGAAATAAAGTAGACAGACAAAGAGCTTGGTGTATCTAGATTTATTCCTAACCTGAATTCCTGATGGAGATGTAGCTGTGTAGATAGAATTTTGTCTTAGAGGAATAAAGTGAATGAACTAAAGAGCTCAGTGTATCTAGATTCATTCCCATGACACTGGTAGTGTCCCCTCTGGGCCCCTTGGGATAGTATAATATTAAGGCTGGTCCTATAATATTATACAAAAACATTTCACTCTTTCTACATCTGCTTCCCAAGTGCTAGATTATAGATGTAAGCTACAATGTCAGGTTAAAATTATATTATTAAAGTGGTTATTAAAAAAGTGTTTATATGATTAAAATGGTCTCATCACAAAATCATTCTTTCATCTTTCTATGAATGAAACAGGCACTAACAAGTGCTCAGGGAGCATTATGAGATTGCTAATTATACCTACTCCCTCCTCTCCTCCTTTTTTACCTTTCTTTTCTTTCCTCCATTGCTCCCTTATTTCATTCATTCTTTCCTTATTGTAATTCTGTTTTTGATTCATATTATACCTTACTATTATTACTGAAAATTGTTTGGTTGTCAACTCATTTTAAATTATTAGAAAGATATTGAAAAAAATTATTTATAAATTAATAATATACCTTTTAACCTATTTCTGATTGCTTGGTGGGAACAAAGAGGTCTGTGTGGAATAATTACTTTTCATTATTTGAAACTCAGTAATTAAAGTAGTTCAATATTTAGAAACAATGAAACAACACACCAAAAAGCCAAAGTTGATACTATTTTAGCCAGTAACAAAGAAAGAAAGGAAAGAGGAAGAGTTTTAAATTGTCAAAGCCAGTCCCAGAGCCCACTTATAAAATAAACACACAGACTCTTACATTATTTAAACTGCTTGGCCATTAGCTCAGGCCTGTCACTGTCTAGCTCTTACTCTTATATTTAGCCCATTTCTATTAATCTTTACTTTGCCACATGGCTCATGGCTTACTGGTACCTTACATCTTCCTTCTCCTGGGGGCGGCTCCAGCCAGTCTCTCTCTTCCCTTCCTGTTTCCTCAATTCTCTTCTCTGTTAGTCCCGCCTATACTTCCTGTCTGGCTATTGGCCAATCAGAGTTTATTTACATATAGCGATATCCACAGCACTTCCCCTTTTCTTTTTTTTTTTAAAAAAGGAAGGTTTTAACTTTAACATAGTAAAATTACATATAACAAAACAATTATCAAGCAAGAATTACAGATACAATATTAAAGAAGAGATCCTATCTATCTTATATTTGTGAGTTTAAGGTTTTATATCTAACTTATCTTTTATTATAACTAAGGAAAATTGTAAGTATCTAGTCTTTAACCACATCAAAGACCTCAGAAGGATATAACACTGCCTGAGAAATGGGAGAAGGATGCGAGCAACTTTTGGGAGTCTTGCAGGGTAGACAGAGACAGCTGAGCCTGGACAGTCATGCAAAGTTTTCTTGTAAAGTTGGGGCATCTGTCTTCAGCCCACAGGCCTAGAGTCTCTTATTCACTTTTTTCTGTGTCTTGTAGAATGTCTGGAAGTTTTCTCTGCAAAGCAGGAACCTGAAGGACCGTTTTGTCAAGCAAAGTTCAGTGGTCACCTTTCTATGGGTCCTGCATGTCCAGTTGATCAAGCAGTCCAGGCAAGAACAGTTTCTTGCCCAAATGGCTATTTTTGTCAAGGTGAAGATAAACTCCATATGGAGTGTCTTCAATGCCCATCCTCCTCTCTGAAGTAAATCGGTGCTGTCAGGAGCAGACATGTCTCACTGTCCAAAAAGTCTAAACTTTTAAAACATTTTAAATGCCATATTCTGTAGGTCTTTGAAGTGTTTGAAGACTACCTATCTATCTGAAATATATCTATGTATACCTAGAAGACTTAACTAACATGGCTACAAATATTATCATAGATGACTAACTATTAATCTATTTTTTAATTATCCATTACAATTTTAAATGAGTTACATAAACATAATACCTCAAACAAGAATAGAAATATATATACAGTATAACAAAATTAAGTTTAAATTTGTATCAATAAACTAAAATCTATAGCAATGTAAAACATTTTAAACAAGTTGTTACTCTTTAAAAGTAGGTTCATTAATCTACCCTTTCATCCCATCATATCTAAACTATCCCCTTTTTTTCTTTAGAAAGAGATTGTATTTATAATCAACCTGCTTTAAATAAAAATATTGGTTTTTGTCTGTCCCACACCAGAGGGCTCTTCTGATTTGGGACATAAGAATCTCTTAACCATTTTTTTTTTTTTGAGCAATATGTCTGGGTTTAGAGGGGGAGTGAGCCAATTCCATCTCTAAAGCCAGCTTGGTATATTTGGGAATTTGGGCGTAGCTTCTCTTACTACTTCCTGCTGGAGGGGGGCGCTGTATCTTATGGGGACACGAAGAAAATTTTAGGATCATGGAGTAGTCCATGAGGCTGTATCGTCTGAGCCAGTTGCCTTGGAACCATTCTGGATGTTGAGTCATCTGGGCCATGGTGTCATTGGAGACCTTTCAGGGGGTCTTGGCTGGTCAAACCTGATGTATCTTAATCTGGAACAAATCCATAGTCTCTGGCTTTCTGTGGAAACAAAAGCAGAGACTCTTTTCCAAAGCAACATATCCTTATATCCAAATTTTGAAGTCAAGGTACCTTTAAAATATACATTTTGGCATAACTCAACAGCTTTTACAATCAAATGTTTTTCTGCAGTTACGAATATCAAAGAGAACATAATCCAGATTCTTTGTGTGGTAGCCATCTTTACGTGGCTTATTTTTTTATATTAGCGTGAGCCTATTGCTTTAAACTGCAGCCTTCTAAGCCTGAAATGGGGCAGTGGCTGCTGGCTCCACCCACTTCAGCTTCCCAACATGGCGGTGGTCTGCTTTCCGCCAGCTCTGGGAGCCATAACTCTCAGAAATAGTGGGTCTACACTTTTACCAAAGTAGCGTGTAGCCCAGAAACTTCTTTTTTTTTTTGTACTAGCAAAGGCTAAATCCACCACATAGCTTAATGTGTTACTTGCAGAGGCCTCATTCCTACCATACTGCAGGTCGAGAGTGCACACTAGGAACCCGCCAGTAGCTCAAACCGGCAGCTGCCGCTCATTTGAGAGAGACAATTAGGAAGCTGTTTTTAGTTCCGTTTTAGAATCTTTTTTCTAAGTTTTTAGGTGGAAACTCTTGCCACCACGTTGGACGCCATTTGTAGCTGGAGATTTTCTCTCCAGCTCCCACCACCAAGTCCCGCCAGTCCCAGAGCCCACTTATAAAATAAACACACAGACTCTTACATTATTTAAACTGCTTGGCCATTAGCTCAGGCCTGTCACTGTCTAGCTCTTACTCTTATATTTAGCCCATTTCTATTAATCTTTACTTTGCCACATGGCTCATGGCTTACTGGTACCTTACATCTTCCTTCTCCTGGCGGCGGCTCCAGCCAGTCTCTCTCTTCCCTTCCTGTTTCCTCAATTCTCTTCTCTGTTAGTCCCGCCTATACTTCCTGTCTGGCTATTGGCCAATCAGAGTTTATTTACATATAGCGATATCCACAGCACAAAGCTATAAAATTATGTGTGCACATTTTGAAGATAGTATCCTTTTCCCTGACTTACAAAATATTTTACCTTCTTTGTACTAGAAGAATATAATGACTATATCTGAACTGTGAATTTATCCCTTTAGCAGAAAGAGATCCCTTATAATCAGAAGAAACCCAGGTATTATCATATACTGGTAGGTAGGCAAATGAGTTAATTAGTTCCTCTTTCAGAAATCATATTGTTACTTTAAATTTCATCTTCAACATACATAATGGAATCAATACATTGGTGATTTCTTTTATTTTTCTTTCTATATAGCTTGTATAGAAATGAGTAAGTAAAATTTAATCAATTGTACCAAAAATCAGTAGTTTCATGAAAAAAATGTACTTTTAAAGTATAAGTCAACAAATATCTTAGTTTGACAGACAACAACATTTAAGATAAATCAACTTAAATGTACATTCCAGTTCTTGAGTATATTCATAAGAGATTCATATATAATTTGAAAATACTTTCTGCAATCTGGCAACATTATCCTGAATATGCCCAATGTCATTTGAAAATATTTTGTATAATTTTGCTTCTTTTCTACTTCTCTGAATAACCTGCCAACTGCAACTTTAAGACAGTCTGCCATGTTATGAGGCAGAAAAGAATTCAGGCAATCATTAATTCATATGAGGGCTCAGTAATTTAAAGAAATTATTTTCCTGCCCAGCTGAATGTAGGCTTAAAGATATATCTGAGTTCTGAGTTGATGCACAGTTATATCTCTGGATCCTGATGTTGGTTGGAGCCAGTGCCCTTGGCCAAACATTCTGCTTTGTAGTTGACAGAATCTGAGCTTCCACAAGCTTCTGAATGTGTGTAATTGTATTTCATAACAGCAAGAAAAAATTATATGAGACACAGGCATTTATAAAGATTTCTCTGCAGACACACATTTGGTGTGTCTGTAGGTAAGCATATATTGACAGACAGAAGCCTGGTCTCTCTCTAGTAGTGAAAATGGGTATGGTTGCAAATAAAACAAATTTATCAGTGATGAAACTCATCTTTGCTTTTTCACCCATGCTAATATATGTAGTTCTAGATTATTGAGTAGAAACTATCATGTTACAAAAATAAAATTTTATTTTATATGTGGTGTGTCCTGTGACTGGCATCCCAAGAAAAAAAGGATTGCCTTAAGTTCTCAAGGTAGAGACAAGACTTAGTTTTTGTGTGTGTGTATGCATGCATATGTGTGTGTGCTGTGGGATGTATGGCAAATGTGTTGCTAATTAATCAATAAAACACTGATTGGCCCTTGGCTAGGCAGGAAGTATAGGCGGGGCAAGGAGGAGAATAAAGCTGGGAAGTGGAAGGCTGAGTCAGAGAGACACTGCCAGCCGCCACGATGAGAAACAGCATGTGAAGATGCCGGTAAGCCACGAGCCATGTGGCAAGGTATAGATTTATGGAAATGGATTAATTTAAGCTGTAAGAACAGTTAGCAAGAAGCCTGCCACGGCCATACAGTTTGTAACCAATATAAGTCTCTGTGTATACTTGGTCAGGTCTGAGGCTGTGGGACTGGCAGGTGATAGAGATTTGTCCTGACTGTGGGCCAGGCAGGAAAACTTAAGCTACATGTGTGTGTCTGTGTGTGTGTGTGTGTGTGTGTGTGTGTATTTGTGGTGTATGGGTGTGTGCGTGTATGGGTGTGTGTATGTATATGCACACATGGCACATGTACATATGTTTACATATACATATATGTATTAGTTAAATTTTCTTTCTTAAATAATTTTATTAGTTCTATGAGATTTAACACAAAGCAGTTTTAAAATAGTTTTTTTTTACAATAATACAATTACATCATTTTTCTATCTTTTTTCCTCATCAAATCCTCCTATGAGCCCAACCCCCTTTTCTCTTTTCAGTTTGCTTATATGGTAGAGTACGTTGACAGATTTTCATATGTTGAACCATCCCTGCATCTCTGGGATGAAGCCTACTTGATCATAGTGGATCATACTTTTGATGTGTTCTTGAATTCTGTTTGTCAGTATTTTGTTGAGTATTCTTGCATCAATGTTCACAAGGGAGGTTGGTCTGTAATAAAATAGTTTAGTAATGTTCCTTCTATTTCTATTGTTCAGAGCAATTTCAAGAGTATTGATAATAGCTCTTTTTTGAAATTCTGGAAGAATTCTGTGCTGAAGCTATATGACCCTGGGCTTTTTTTGATTGGGAGACTTTTGATGACTACTTCTATTTTCTTATTGGTTCTAGGTCTATTTAAATTGTTTATCTGGTCTTGAGTTAATTTACGTATTTGGTACCTCTCCAGAAAATTGTCCATTTCTTTTAGATTTTCCAATTTTGTGGAGTACAGGTTTTTGAAGTATGACCTAATGATTCTCTGGGTTTACTAAGTGTCTGTTATTATGTCCCCCTTTTCATTTCTGATTTTGTAAATTTGGATATTCTCTCTCTGCATTTTGGTTAGTTTGGATAAGGGTTTGTCTATCTTTTTTATTTTCTCAAAGAACTAACTTTTCATTTCATGGATTCTTTTTTTTGTTCTCTTTGTTTCTATTTAATCAATTTCAGCCCTCAATTTGATTATTTCATGCAATGTACTCCTCCCGCATGAGTTTGCTTCTTTTTGTTCTAGAGCTTTCAGATGTTCTGTTAAGTTGCTAGTGTGAGATTTCTTCAACTTACTTATGTAGATATTTAATGATATAAACTTTCTTCTTAGCACTGCTTTCATAGTATGCCATATGTTTGGGTATGTTGTGCATTTATTTTTGTTGAATTCTAGGAAGTTTTTAATTTATTTATTTCTTCTTTGACTCAGTAATGATTTAGTTGAGCATTGTTCAGTTTCCATGAGTTTGTAGGATTTCTGCAATTTGTGTTGTTGTTGAATTCTAGCTTGAAGCAATCTTGGCTGATATGATAAATGGGGTTATTCCATTTTTTTTTTTTTTGTCTGTTGAGTTTTGTTTTCTTAGTGAGTATGTGGTCAGTTTTAGAGAAGGTTCCATGAAGTGCTAAAAAGAATGAATATTCTTTTTTTTTGTTGGGGTGAAATATTCTATAGATGTCTGTTGGGTCCATTTGAGTCCAAACATCTGTTATTTCCCTTTTAAGTTTTTATCTGACAGACCTGTTCTGTGGTGAGAGTGTGTGTTGAAGTATCCCACTGTTAGTGTATGGGATTTGATGTATGATTTAAGCTTTAGTAATCTTTCTTCTACAAATGTATGTATCCTTATATTTGGGGCATAAATGTTCAGAATTGAGATTTCATCTTGATGGATTTTTCCTGTCATGAATATGAAATATCCATCTCCATCTCTTTTGATTAAATTTTGTTTGAAGTCTATTTTGTTAAATATTAGGATAGTTACACCAGCTTGTATCTTAAGTCCATTTGATTGGAAAATATTTACCTAAACCTTTACTCTCAGATAATGCTTGTCTTTGAGGTTAAGGTATGTTTCTCATATGCAACAGTAGGATGGATCCTGTTTTCATATCCTTTCTGTTAGCCTGTGTCTTTTTATAGACAAATTGATATTAAGAAATTTTAATGACCAGTGACTGTTAATTCTTGTTATTTTTGGTTTTGTTTTTAGTGGTGATCGTATGTGTCTATATTTTTCTTCTTTGGGATTTGCTGGTATAAGGTTATCTTTTGCCTGTGTTTTGATGGTTGCAGATTACTTCCTTGGGTTGGAGTTTTTCTTTTAGTACTTTCTGTAGGACTGGATTTATAGATATGTAATGTTTAAATTTGGTTTATCTTGATTTCTTCATCTTTTGTGATTGAAATCTTTGCTGGGTATAATAGTCTGGGCTGGCATCCATGGTCTCAGTATCTGTATAACATCTGTTCAGGACCTTCTGTCTTTCAGAGTTTCCATTGAGAATTCAGGTGTGATTCTGATAGGTCTGCCTTTATATGTTACTTGACCTTTTTCCTTTGCTACTCTTAATATTCTTTCTTTATTCTGTACGTTTAGTATTTTGACTATTATGTGGTAAGGGGACTTTTTGTGGTTCAATCTATTTGGTGTTCTCTACACTTCTTGTGTCTTCATAGGCATATCTTTCTTTAGGTTGGAAAAGTTTTCTTCTATGATTTTGTTGAATATATTTTCTGTACCTTTGAGTTGCGATTCTTCTGCTTCTTCTATCCCTATTATTCTTATGTTTGATCTTTCATAGTGACCCAGATTTCCTGGATATTTTGTGTTAAAAAAATGCTGGATTTAGCATTTTCCTTGACAGATGAATCCATTTTTATCTATCATATCCTCAACACCTGAGATTCTTTTATCCATCTCTTGTATTCTGTTGGTTTTGCTTGCCTCTGTAGTTCCCATTTATTCACTCAGATTTTCCTTTTCCTGAATTCCCTCAGTTTATTTTCTTTATCACCTCTATTTCAATTTTCATATCTTGATTTCTTCACCTGTTTGATTGTTTTTTCTTCAGTTTCTTGGTTTTCTTTAAGAGATTTGATTTCCTCCGTATTTTTTTTTTTTTTGTCTTTTCCTCCATTTCTTTAAGGAAATTTTTCATGTCCTCTTTTAGGGCCTCTATCATCTTTATAAAGTTGTTTTAAGCTTGCTTACTTCTGGAACATCTGCATTTGGTTTTTCAGACCTTGCTCTTGTAGGATCACTAGGATCTGGTGGTGTCATATTGCTCTTTATTTTGTTGAATGTGTTCTTACACTGCCATCTATGCATTTCTTCCTTTAATCCTAAATATGGAGCTCCAGGTTATTCTTCTTCCAATCAGTGCAGGAGGTGCAGGAGGGGCATATGGCTACAATGGTTTTGTGCCACAGGGGATGGTTAGCAAGGGAGTGGGGGAGGAGGTTGCTGCCTGGTCACTGGGACTGCAATGACTAGGGGAGGGCACTGAATATGCCCCCAGGGGTGTCTAAAGAATTGGGCTGTCCAGTCTGGAGATCAGGGCCTTACCTCTTCTCAGTCAGTGCAGGGGCGCATATGGCTTAGGTGGTTGCTGGTGCTGTAAGCAATGGTTGGCAAGGGGCCACTTTTCTCTTTTAAATTCATGGTCTGGTTTTCTTTAATTGTTGCTATGTTTATGTTCCTGGGTTTATAAATATAACCTAATTAGTACATATAATGTTACTTTTATGTATATGATTTTAGGGTTTACCATGTTATTGGATAACCAATTGGTGGACTCCTGCCTGGAAAGACTATTTATCCTATTCTTAAAATTCCTTAGTTGTTTATATTTCTTTGTCTAGAGCTGAGTCTTCATGAATTTTTCCTGTTTATACTGTGTAGAATTGGGAGTACTCAGTCATATAAAGGTAACTTTCTATCCATCTATTTTACACAATTTCTCCATGATGATAGATCATGTCTAGTCATTATGGTAACAGTACACAGAGAAAAAAAATTTTTCTGTACAAACACATATCCATGCTTCACAAATGCCTTGACTGAAATCTTCTAAGCTAAATTTTTCCAGATGCTACCTTAGTAAATTCTCAGTTACTTGCCCAGGATCCATATATGTCTTGACCACAAACATCCACATCTCTTTTTTCTTTTGTTTTTATTAATTTTTTTCATTTATTTTACTTACCAGCCACAGTTTCCCCTCTCTTCCCACTCCCACCGTCCCCTCCCATTAACTCCTGCATCAACTCCTCCTCCATTCTGAAATGGGCAGGCCTCCCATGGGAGTCAACAAAGCATGGCATATCAAGCTGAGGCAGGACCACGTTCCCCTCACTGCATCAAGGCTGGGAGGGTCATTCCAGCATGGGGAATAGGTTCAAAAAAACCAGCTCATGAGCTAGGGACAGATCTTGATCTCACTGCTAGGGGCACCACAAACAGATCAAGCTACACAGATATCACCTCCATGCAGAGGGCCTCAAAGAACCCAAAATTATATAATGGAACAAAGAAATCATCCTAAACAAATGGTGCTGGCATAACTGGAATATTTTCATAAAGAAGAATGCAAATAGATCCATATCTATTGTCCTGCACAAAACTCAAGTACAAATAGATGAAAAATCTCAAGATAAATCCAGTTACACTGAACCTGATAGAAGAGCAAGTGAGTAGTCTTGAATGCATTAGCACAGTAGACACTTTCTGAATATAAGACCAGTAGCACAGACACTGAGAAAAATTAATAAATGGAACCCACCGACACTGAAAAGCTTCTGTAAGGCAAAGGACACTGTCAGTAAGACAAAGCAGAAGCCTACAGAATTGGAAAGATCTTCACCAGCCCCACAGCTGAGAGAGGGCTAATCTCCAATATATATAATGAACTCGAGACACTTGACATGAAAATACCAAATAAACCAATTTTAAAATGGAGTTCAGATTAAACAAAGTTCTCAACAGAAGAATCTCAAACATCTGAGAAACACTTAAAGAAATGTTAAACATCTTTAGCTATCTGAGATATCATCGTACACCTATAAGAATGGCTACAATCAAAAATACTAATAATAGGCTATGTTGGAAAAGATGTGAAGTTAGGTAACACTCCTCCCCTGCTGGTGAGGGTGTAAACTCATCCAGGCACTTTGGAAATCAGTATGGCAGTTTCTCATGAAAATAAGAATAAATCTACATCAAGACCCAGTTATACCAATCTTTGGCATATACTCAAAATATACTCAATGATACCACAAGGACACTTGCTCAGTTGTGTTCATATGAGCAATATTCATAATCGCCAGAACCTAGAAACAACCTAGATGTCCTTCAACCAAAGAATGGATAAATAAAATGTGGTACATTTACACAGTGGAGTTTTACTTAGTGGTAAAACAAAACAAAACATTGACATCATGAAATTTCCAGGCAAGTAGATAGAACTAGAACAATTCGTCCTGAGTGAGGTAACCCAGACACAGAGAGACAAAATTGGTATGTACTCACTCATAAGTAGATAATAGATATAAAGCAAAGGATAAGCAGGCTACACTCCACAGCCCCGGAGAAACTAGGTAACAAGGAGGCTCCGGGAAAACTCCCAGGAATCCACAAGGATGACACTAGGATTCCCAGCAATAGTGGAGAGGATGCCTGAACTGGCCTCCTGTAATCAGATTGGTAACTACCCTAACTGTTATCATAGAACCTTCATCCATTAATTGATGGAAGCAGATGCAGAGATCCACAGCCAAGCACTGGGCTGAGCTCTGGCATTGCAGTGGAAGAGAGAGGAGGGATTGTTCAAGCAAACTGGGGCAAGATCATGGCAGGGCAACCAACACACATAGCTGATCTCAGCTAGTGGGAGCTCAGAGACTTTGTACATCTCTATAATTTTTCAGATTAACTACTTGCTGTTCTGCTAGGTAAGAAAATTCCCTGTGATTTTTGCCTTCAAAGTTGCCATCAATAGTTCTGTAATGTAATAGAATACATATAGTACGCAATTATTGTAGTTTCAGATGTAAATCTAACAAACTTTTAAACAAGTCTGTTCTTTATGAGGTTATTGGGATGTCCCTTCAAATGAACATGTACAAGCTAAGTAAGAAGTATTGAATGGAAAGAAATAAGGACAAAAGAATATTAGGAACTTTACTTAGCATATTTTTTCCTTTTAAACCTTCTTAGGCCTGATTCCTAAGGCATTATTTCTTATGCAAATGGACTGTTGCAGAAAATTCCTCAGGCACAGGGCAGTGGTGGCACACACCTTTAATCCCATCACTCAGGAGGCAGAGGCAGGCAGATCTTTGTGAGTTCGAGGCCAGTCTGGTTTACAGAGCAAGATCCAGGACAGGCACCAAAACTACACAGAGAACCCTTGTCTCAAAAACAACAAAAAAAAAAAAAAAAAAAAAAGAAAAAGAAAAATGCCTCAGCCTTCTTTGTAGACCTTCAAAAAATCCAGCAGGATTTATTGATCTTGTTGCAGTCACCTTTTGAGCAACAGTCGGTCACAATATCCCAGAGCAGAATTAGAACAATAACAATATCAATTCTGAATTTATGTGTAGTTCAAAAATTTCTTCCAGAAAAGTCATAGCCTAGACATAATTTTTTTGTAGAAAAATACAAATAGGTCCATATCTATCACCATGCACAAATCTCACATATAAGTGGATCAAAGACCTCAACATAAAACCAAATTAACTGAACCTGGTAGAAGAGAAACTGGAGAATAGCCTTGAATGATTAGCCCAGGAGACAACTTCCTGAACAGGACAGCAACAGTGCACACACTAAGTTCAACACTTCATAAGTGGAACCTCATAAAACTGAGAAGGACTCTTTCAACAGGACATGATGGCAAACCTACAGAACAGGAAAATATTTTAGCCAATCTCACATCTATTGGAGGGTCAATATTTAAAATATATACAGAACTCAAGAAATGGGACATCCAACACCCACATAGTCCAATTAAAGAATTGGGTAGAGATTTAAATAGAAAATTCTCTACAGATCAATTTCAAGTGAACAAAAATCACCTAAAGAAGTATACAGCATCCTTATCCACCAGAGAAGTGCAAGTGAAAACAATACTGATAATCCATTTCACACGTGTTAGAATTACTAAAATAAAAAACACATGTCAGCTCATGTTGGAGAGGATGTGGAACACTCTTCCATTGCTGGTGGGAGTGCTAACTTGTACAGCCACTTTGGAAATCAACATGGTGGTTTCTCAGAAAATTGGGAATCAATCTACTTCAAGACCAAGCTGTACCACTCCTGGACATATATCCAAAAGATGATCCACATTACTACAAGGACACTTACTCAGATATGTTCATAGCTGCCTTACTTAGTAATAGCCAGCAACTGGACATTGCTTAGATGGCCCTCAAACAAAGAATGGATAAAGAAAATATAGTACATTTACACAATTATTACTCAGCTGCTACAAGCCACAAAAAAATACAAAGTAGGATTTCAGCTGATTATGACAAAGCTAATACCGGGAAGTAGCCAAGGGCCTTCCAGAGGTCAAGCTGAGGCTCAAGGAGCCTTGGTGATATTTGGCTTTTGATTATCAGCCGTTTTCTGCTATGAGTTTCTTGTGTGCTATTGTAGCTTTTCCATCATTTACTAGGCACCATTTCCCCTCTACTAAAGGAATATTTAGATAACCTGCGCTGACAGCTATGCACAGCCAGAACCTCAGTTCAGGCCTCCCTGTAATTATTGTCATTGGCAGCATCCGGCCAGGACCATCGCCAGATGGAGGAGAGTACCTTATCAGAGTTACCTCTGTACTCTCTAAGAACAGACTTAAGCATCCAGACTACCTGTTTGAGAAGGCCTGGCAGATGTGCCAATTAAGCTTAACTTCCTCCTTTCCCAAATCTTACCTCTAGTTCCAGAACTCCCTTCAACTATCACCAGAGGCATCTAGCTGTACACAGGTTGCCTAGAGACTGAACACACCTTCCCCCCACCCTACAGAAAAACTGCAGATAGCTTGAACAGATAGGAGCCACAGGAAAAAAGAAGACAATTTTATTTTCTTCCATTGACCTAGCAATTTATAGATTTTTAACATTTTCTACCAATCACGTTTAAGATTATAGTTGAGCACATAAGATCCCTCTTCTTAGATATTACCCAAATTTAGCCTTTAGTTAATTCATTAGTCCCTTCCCTATTGGATTGCAAATGATAATGAACAATTACTGCCCCTCTATGTGATTCTTATCACCCGTCTATTTGGTCCATTTGACCCTGAAAGCCTGACAATCACTGCCTGAGGAAACTCTTACTTGCCTTTATGACCACACAAGAATTCAAGCCTGGTAACCTTGCTCAACCAGTGGACTGCTATTGCTTGGGTTTATAAATGGACTCTGGAGAGACTTGGGGGGATGGAGAGATGGAGAACAGAGAGGGACAAGGAGGATTTTGACCAGAGAGAATGTGTGAATGAGATGGAAGATGAGGAAGAGTCAGATGGGGAAGTACTAGTTGGGTAAGAATGAGATGAGAAGGATCTAGATGAGGCAGAATGAAGACAAGAGAATTAAGATAGAACTTAGAGGGAGTAGTAAATAAACAGAGAGAAATCAGGCAAGAAAGGAGCTAAGCATGAGAGCAGAATAGAAGCTTGTAGAGACAGAACTCACACAGAATAATAAAGTATATGGACTATGGAGTTTTGTGTACATAAATTCATTTCTTTTCATAAAAAGATTAATTATCAGCTGGTTGTAGATTCTTCCTGGACCCTGGGAGGGAACTATTGAGGGCCTGGACCCCCATAGTCCCCGATACTCAGCTGTTAAAAAAATGACATCATGAAATTTGATGGCAAAGGGATGGAACTAGAAAAGATCTTGAGCGAGATAATGAAATCCCAGAAAGACAAACATGGTATGTACTCATTTATAAATTGATATTAGCTGTAAAGGTAACTGTGCTACAATTCGCAAACCCAGAAAAGCTAAATAACAAGGAAGGCTCAAGGAGGGACACATGGATCTCATTGTGAAGGTGTTTAATAGAACAGTCATTGCTGTTGAATGAGGGCAGGGGTTTGGAACAGTGGGTAAGATAAGAACAGGAGGGATCAGGTGCGGAATGATGGGGGAAATAGAACTTGAATAGACAACTGGAATCAGACAGCATCCCTGGAACAACCTAGTGCAACAGAAACTCCTAGAAAACTGTGAGGGTGACCCTAGCTAAGACTTCTAGCAATGGGGATATGTAGCATGAAAAGCCATCTCCTATAACAAACAAGTGCTCCAGTAGAGGGATTGGGACACCTACCAAGCCACAAAACTTTTGACATATAATTTGTCCTGTTTACAAGATATGCTGGGGTAAAGATGGTTCAGAAATTTTGAGAGTGATCAACTAATGGCTACTTCAGCTTGAGATCCATGCCATGAGAGGGAGCACACCCTGAGGACAAGGTGCCAGTTTTGGAAAAGCCCAGAGACCTAAAAGAGAACCAAAAACAACTGGCAAAAAAAGTCAATATTCATAATGATGTTCTGCTACACTCATAGATTAGTGCCTAGCCAATTATGATCAGAGAGTCTTAACCAAGTACCTAACAGCAACAGTTGCAGAGACCCATAACCAAATATTAGGTGGAGCTCAGGGAATCCTGCAGAAGATGGGAAGGAAGAATTGTAGGAGCCATAGCAATCAAGGGCACCACAAGAAAACCCACAGAATCAACTAACCTGGGCTCCTAGTGGCTCAGATGAACAGAACTGACAAGCAGGAAACCTGTAGGGGTCTGATGTAGGCCCTCTACATATATTGGACAGTTGTGTAGCTTGGTCTTCTTGTGGAACCTCTACAGTGGGAACAATGTTGTCTTTGACTCTGAAGCCTGCTTTTGGGACTCATTACTCCTACCAAGTTGCCTCGTTGAGTTTTAATAGAAGATGTGGTGCCTAGTTTCACTGCACCTTGATATACCACGGCTGGCTGATATCCTTGAGATGTCTGCCCCTTTCTTCGAAGAAAAACAGGAGTGGATTGTGGTGGGGTGTGTGAGAGGAGAGACTAAAAGCAGAGAAGGGAGGGGCAACTTTGGTTGACATGTAAACAATAAATAAATAAATAAATAAATAAATAAATAAATAAATAAATAAATAAAAAAAAGATTTTAATCATACTTACTGAAATGAACAATAATAAATTTAAACAAACTTTAGTGTATTTTAGATATCTTATTTACTCAAAAACCTATCTAAACAGATTTTACTTTTTTTAAATTGATTTGCCTGAAATTTTATGGATATATATTATGAATATATTTTACTTGAATATGAATAACTTATTTGTATAACAACTGTATATATGAGACTTGACTTTTAAAATACACCACTGATAACTTTTTATGACAGGTCTTAATTTTGATTAATAGTCACAAACCCAGTACCAGAGGATACATTAAATTGTTTGTGCATCAATACCATATGTGACATACTAGCAGTGTTGAGGTAGCATTTGTTTCAGTTTATGCAACTCTGTAATTATCTAGGACAATTTATTGGTTTTATTGTGGACAGACTGAAACTAAATGTGGAATTTTAGGGTTCTCCACAGCAACATCATTAAATCCTTTAATGACAGCATTAATCTCTTACAATCATATTGGTACAAATTTGTGTTTATAGTACAGGAGAAGGTTTTCCCTATCTCAGTGGCTCTAAATTCACATGTGGAAAAATTTTGATAAGGGTTCTTTCAATTACAATTTAATCATTTCTATTCTACAACCAATGAAACAATTACAGCATACATACTTTGATATTTTTGGATGACTGTTTTATGTGTAGTAGGTCTCTGTTAATCATCTAGATCCATAAGCTCTCATGTTTGCATGGCACATCAATCCACATAGTATCAGAATAAATCCAGACCTAATATTCAATAGATTTTTCAGTCACTTCAGTTCTGAGATATATCTATATCTATATCTATATCTATATCTATATCTATATCTATCTATATATCTTCTATGTATTTGTGTGTTTGTGTGCGCTTGTGTCCATATATGTGTAGAATGTTACTGGATAGTCTTAAAATGAGGAATTTCTTATAGCAATCAGACTTCATTTAAATTGGAGATCAAGTGACTTTCAATACAGTTAGGCTAAAATTCAGGGAAGATGAACTGAATGGAAAGGGAAGAATATAAATAGCAATTGGCTTCCCTTCAACAAATGAGGAACAAATGAAAACCATTAGTGTCTTTGATCATCTTGTCTGATACATGGGAAAGGAGGTAACTTCAGTCAGAAAGACTCAGAAATGTTGGAGGCCAGTTCCCACCTTTTAAGGGGTTCCTATGAGGAGGATAAGAAACTTTTAGATAGAAAGATAGGGGAGAGGAGACAGATAGAAACATAGAAGTACCTGGATCAAAAACCACCAGCCCCTTATGTCTCTTCAAAAGGGCTTTTTATAACAATGCCAAGAGGTAAGGCAAAAGACCACTCCCTTGCTAGATCAAAGCATACCGCACAGCCAAGTGTAGACATTTCCAAACACCTGGTAACTATGCCTGTGGTCCAATCATTCGCCTCTGCAGCTCTGTTGGGTAAAGCAAACTCAGATCTCACTAGGAAACCTTTGAAACCTCTATGGGTCTCCCAGAGAAAGAACTCTGTCCCAATGTGAACTTCATGCCAGTAACAAAATAGCCTACTGATGACCATGGAAATAAGCTGTACCCAATTCTAAAATTTAAAGTATAGACAGTACCCTTTCCTCCATTGCATTCTTCAAACATCAGCTGCATTTGCTTTTATCGAGTTCCAGTGTAATCACAGAAGACCAGTAACTCATGGAGCGAAGTCAGCAACTCTACTTCTTGAGAACTTCATTTCTTTACATCCCACTTCTGAAACAGATTAACCTCTGAACACAGTTTATAACAAAAGTGTGCTTGCACCTAATAAGGTGTGACTGTTTAATGTATGTGTGATGAAAAGAAAATTTATTCTCCCCCTAAAGAGGCAAAACAACTGCACTCATGTTTGACAGATGAACATCATTTTTTGTTTTTCCAAGTCATGATTGTCCTTTGATTTTTTTTTTTTTTTTTTTTTTTTTTTTTTTTTTTTTTTTTTTGGTACAGAAAAGTAGAAAACCTTCTGTTATCATATCTGTTGCACTCAAGGAATTATTCTTACTGGTGATAAGTGGTAGCAATTCTACTATTCTATTGGTGAAATTATTAAGGCCACTCCACCTAGTTAAAAGGAGATTTATTTAATGGTGTAACTTACAAATGAAAGGATAGGTAGGTTGAGGGTTCTGGGAAAGACACAGCAGTAGTCTGGCGATGTTCTCTGGAGAACTCTCCTCTGTCCACCTCTAGCTTCCAGGCTCCCAGCAGCAAGAGAGCAGGGCCCTCCCTTGGCCCCGCCTTGTGGGCGTGATAGTTACCAAAGCCTCAACGCAAGTTGGAACTTCCAGACCAAAGCTGGAATGGCTACCCACTACACTACTCTTTATAAATACAATGGCCTGTTTGTCTACCATATTGATAGCCTTCTTCACCAGTTGGTTACAGTATGCCTATGGCAGTTGTTAAATCCCACTTTCTTTTCTATGTGTCTTAACAGAAACTCCCTTCTAGGAAATCAGGACAACTAAACCAGTAAAGCCAGAAGTCATGGAAATAGGAAGGCATCTTTTTTGGGTGGACAATAAATTTCTAGTAGCAACAATTTGAGTTTATTTCCAGTTCACTCCATTGGTTTTAAGATATTAGAATACTGCTTATGGGAGAAATAATAACAAATATGAGATTAAACAAATAAGCTATATTTAGGAAGACATTCACACTAACTTCCGGGATGTTGACACATATTTGAAGTAAAGCTGACTTTGAATATTTGTGTGTACTATTATGCTAGCTGCTTCACAGGTGTGGGTAAAATAATGGGAAATTCCATTTTTTCATTCTTGCTGAATTATTTCTTTGTCTAGGCAAATGCTTAATGGAAGACTATTATGATAAAGGAAGCACATTGTAGTTCCACGGATGGAGATTTAATTGGGAGCATTGTGGACAGAGTAGACAATCGACCCCTAGAGTAAGAACAAATCACAAAGGAATATTGCTTTCCCCACAGTGGAATTTCAGTCCTCCCACTATGTTTCTGGCAGAAACACAGTAACACCAAAGCAGGGTAAAATATGGGACTTAGTGTTGATTTTTACTGTGGCCAATATGAGGTAACAGCAGTGTGTCCCATTCTCAGTAGCTTGAGTGACATCTCTTCTGATCCTGGGACTTTGTTTACTTAACCTTTAAGCAAGAACACAGGTGTCTGGGAGAAATATTCTGCCAGATACAGAATGAGTCATTTTGCTCACTTGATTAAAATCCCCAGGCCTGAGATTTTTCTTTGCTAAGCATTTCCATGACTCACAGTATTTCGACATTATGTGCCCTCTCCAAGAGATCTAGCAACACAGTTCTTTTGATTCTTCATCTTAGAGAATAAAAACATAATCATGTCTCATTCATTGTGTGTGTCTGTACTTCTTGACTTTTACCTTTTCTGTATAAAATAAATATCTAGACACTAGTGCCTTGCAGCTTCAATAATTTTTTAACATGTCTCTCAGCGCTATGATCAAGGATGGATGTAATGTCAGAGTAATTAACTTTTCATAAAGCAAAGATATTTACATGGTGCTTTGGCCGTTTTATAACAACCAGAACTCTTTATGACTCAGTCTTTTCATTATAAATGGATATACCCATGAAGCCATACTTATATTTGCACATGGAAAATACAATGTAAAAAGAGAAAGGGCTAATGTCACCACATGTCACTAGCTCACAGTTTGTGCACTTGGAACTTTGGGGCCCAACTTTCTGCACAGTACTTATATTTAATAACGAAATATGCTATGCATGTTAAAATGTGAGTCTTGATAAGCTCAATTCTTGGTAGGAGGCAGAGGTGTAATATAAACTTGATTAGTGATAGTTCACCCACAAGCAAAAATATATTGTCAGAGCCTTTTTCCAGAGGAATTATTTACCTATAATAGTTTACATTGCTAGTTTAGAAAAGCAAGAAGGCCAAATTCTTAATGTCAATATTCATTAGGGTTAAAAAATGGCATGTCTGAGAAATATTAAATAAAGAATTGAACTGCATGAATTTTTTTTATTTCTGCTAAAAAATCTGCACAAGAATGTCACCTGATTAATAAACCTAAAGACCAAATAGTTAAAGAGACTACCTCAAGGACCCATTTCGAGAAGAAGTCCCTCAGGGCCTAGAACTGTGTTAGGTATCAACCAAACTAGTTAAGATCACAATCTCATTACAGGTATAACTCCTTAAATACTGATTTACAGTGTTTATTTGAAACTTTGTACTGTAAAATAAAAACTTGTTTATATTAACCAATCACGTTGTATGTGGATATCTATAGTATTCTGTCATTTCTGGTAATTGTTGTAATAACTAGTAGTCCATCTGGTAGGTTTGAAAAATAGTTTTCTTATGCTCCTTGTGAGTCAGTTAGGGCTAAAATAATTAGGTGAGGTTACATTAAATTTATAAGATCCAAAAGACATAATTATTGCCTTCATTTTTTGGCTCTTAAAGACCACATGAATTCCTTAACATATAGCCACTACTACATCTGGGAAGCAAAAACATCATTCAAACCATTTTTTTCTATGATTTATTCTGCCTTCCTGACTCTTTTACCATCCCTTCCATATTTAAAGAACCATTAGTGTTACAGGAATCCCCTCTGAGGAGATGTATTGAGGAATGTTTAACTAAGCAGAGATGTGCTGCTGTTTTACCTTGTCTGGCTATGGCATCTGATTGGTCTAGTAAAATCTAAATGGACAATAGTGAGGAAGGAGGTATAGGCAGGATGTCTGGGCATGGGGAGAGTAAGTAGGAGGAGGGATGTACGCTCAAACAAAAAAGAAAAAGAGATTCCAGGGAGATGCCAGGGGCCAGCAAGCCAGATACAGAGGAAACAAGAAAATACAGAATGAAAGGTAAAAATCTACAAGGCAAAATGTAGAAGAATAGAAACAGGTTAAATTAAGTTATAAGAGTTAGTGGGAAAAGCCTAAGCTGAGGCCAAGCACTAAGAATCAAAAATAAATCTCCATATCTTTATTTTGGAATTGGCTGGTGGCCAAAAGAAAATTCCAACCACAAAGATGTCTTAATTAGGATCTCTCTCTCTCTCTCTCTCTCTCTCTCTCTCTCTCTCTCTCTCTCTCTCTCTCTCTTTCTCTCTCTCTCTCTCTCTCTTTCTTTTTTGAGTCAGAGTTTCTCTGAGTATCTCTTGCTGTTCTGGAACTCACTCTGTACATGAGGCTGTTCTTGAACTCACTGAGATCCGCCTGCCTCTGCCTCCTGAGTGCTGGGATTAAAGACATGCACCACCACACCCAACCTAATTAGGGTTTCTATTGTTTTAGTAAAGTTACATAATAAAGAGAAAATGGAGAAGGACAGAGTTTATTTCATTTTAAAGCTTGTAGCCCATCTTCCAAAGAAGTCTGGGCATGAACACAAAGAAGACAGGATGCTGCAGGAAACTGATGCTGTTTACTGCCTTGCTCACTTTTCTTATACCAGGGCTAGCTGGCCAGGAAGACAACTCTCACAATGGGCTGGGTCCTTCCAAATGAATCAGTAATTAACAAAATGTTCCTTAGGCTTATAAACAGGATAATCTGGTAGGGATATTTTCTCAAATGAGATTCATCCTTCCAAAATGACTCTAGCTTCTATCAAGTTGACATAAAACTACCCATCATGAGAGTTTATTCTTATATCAAAGTTCTTAACTTTATGAAACAAACAGCATACATTTTTGCCATGAAAAATAAGAAATAGACATAGGATGTACATGTCAAAGCACAAACAATTTTGAGAAAATTTTTCTAACTATTGTCTTAACTGAAACTACAAAAAAACCCCACAAGGTATACTTTAATTTAAAATAATTTGAATAGGAAAAAAGGGATTACATGAAATTTTATTTACTGGACTCTACCAAGATTTATATGGCATATCAAAAAAGCAAACCAACCCTTATGTACTCCCTCACAAACACTTTTATAAATCAGAAAGCCACAATATTTTAAAAGTTATTTACTCTCAATTTCAATATATGTTTGTAAGAAAAAATTTAATTGTTTATCTCCAATAAGAGGTGTTATATGTTTATAATACATATCATATCAAATATGTACCATATCACAGCTGAAAAGGGAAAATGTAAATCACATAAACATATATGTACATGCATATATGCAAACTTTTAAAACAAATTATAGATATATTCTATATACCTTAAGTGTCAAAAATAAAAGTTTCCATAAAAGACATTTTATTGGTTGTGGAGCTGGTTAATTGGGAAAGAACATATGAAAGAACATATACCTGAAAGCATCAGCACTTTATTCTAATCTTTAGAAACTTTGAAAGAATTAGCCAGGCATGGTTCTGCATGCCTGGAACTCCAAAATTTGGGAGGCAGGACGAGGTAGGTGAATTTCCCAGAGATAACTGGAATGCCATTCTATTCTGGCTTCACATGTGAACCCTTGGTTCAGTGACTTACCCACTCTCAAGATAGTTGAGGTCCCGCAATGGTCTGCATGTGCAGGCACGAATGCGTGCACCTGGACACTCATAAACAGGTAACACACACACACACACACACACACACACACACACACACACACACACACTCCACCTACATCTATTCTTATTCATATACACCGTTCATTCCTTCTTGTTTCACTCTTGATTTATTTTTCCTTAGGAATGAAGCATAACTCTCTTCTCACATAATTGTTATCTCTTGATTAATTGGAATTTTTGTCAGCTTTGCTCTGAGTTATGACAAACAGAAGGAAACCAAGCCTTGATTTCTCTTGTGAGTGCAAAGATAAAGGTCTGGATTAAACTATGGATTAGACAAGTAGTATTAATGAAGGATAAAGGGTTTGACTTTATTCATTTGTGTATACTGATAAAAAAATCTACATATGAAAAATTTGTCTCCTGCTAGACATTGGTAAAGGTACTATATTAGGAAGAGATGTCATTATTTCTTGCTCTGTGATAAGTATTTAATTTAAACAAACCTTCTATATTATCATTCAAAGTAGATCTTCCTGAATGTTTTTTTAGAGTGATGCCAATTTGTGGGATAACATCTTAGAATCCTTGGAAGCAATGTTCTTTCCTCAGTTTAGAATTAGTATAAATACAGTAATCAGCACTAATTCAGTAAGTCCAAAATACCGGGAGCTTGCTGTAGTTCATCAAAACAATTACCAATACATGCACCTTTACCTTAGTAAACCCTCCATTTTTTTTTTTTTATTTTCCGTGCCACAGCAATGAATGAGTGATACAGGGAAGGTGTAGAGGTCAGTAGGCAGAGAAAGCACAGAGAGAGGAGGCAGGAGGTTATGGCCATTCCCTATTTTCTGTAGGTGAATTAAATGAAGCAAGTGATGCCTATGACTACTGTTACTAATTACTTATTGCTTCACAATAAAATCATATTTATAAACAATAGGGTCAAATTTAAAAGACTTGCCAAATCTGGATCAGGTTCTGTCCTGGGGCTTTCTTGTTCTGAGCCCTTGTATAGAACATTGTAGCGGTTTTGTGCTAACAGGAAGGATTTTCCACTTGTATTGAGACCAGTTCCTCTTAAAACCCCAGCAATGGCTCCCGTGTGCCATATGAATCAAAATTAACTTCTCACTTTGATTTTCATGACCTTCAACCATCTGGATTGCAGCATTTTTATACTATGTCTTAGTACACTCTTAAAACTCAACAATCAAGACAAACTGAATTTTCTCTAATTTTTTCTAAATTTTCATATGTATTACCTTTGGATAAGATATTTTATCACTGATTCAGTATTAATACAAACCTTGTGTAATATTTAAAGTCTGCTTTTAATGCTGATCCCTCTTCCTTATGATTCCTGAAGATTCATAGTGGATACATACTACTAAATCTAAAACGTGTATTATCCATGTTCTCTGTCTGCCACTTGTTCTCTTTATTTGTCAATTCCTCACCTTTCTCTCTCAAATTTCCTTCTGTTCCTCCATGTCTTCTTTATACTTCATGGTGATAAATGGCATTTAGCTATATGTAAATTCTGTGCAAATAACTAATATAAATGTGTGATTTTATGAATGCATTTTACCAGTAACTACCAGAGTCAGTTAAATTGCCTAGGCTGAATAATTAAAAAATAAAATTCTAGACTAGACACATTTATCATCTCCAAGCCTCAGGGAATATCATAGAATAGAGTACAGAAAGAATGTAAAAGCAAGAACATGGTGAAATAGTCATCTAGACATGACATGGTCATTGAAGTAATGTTAGGGCAGCTGTGATTATCTTCACAAGGCATACACAATACTATTTTCATCAGCATTCCATTATGGATAGGAATCGGCTTCATGAGTCACATTCTCCCTGAAGATCCATGGTTGCTGAAGAAAGGAAACTCGTTTTCTTCATTGGTAGAACCACTGGTAAGTTTCCCATGCTCATCTTAGCCATGCCACTTAAACACAGTAGGTCAGAAAACTACATATACACACATACATATACGTATGTGCATTTTCATATACATACATATATATATATATATATATATATATATATATATATATATATGAGGGGGACTTTTTGGAAACAAGATTTAAGTAGGAGTATGAGAATGCTAATAGGATTAATAGGAGTTGAAAATTATTGGAATACATTATATGCATGTTAAAGAATGAAACAAAAAATTCAAATAAACATTAAAAAAAATCTAATCCTAGAGACATAGCATACCATGCTCATAGATAAGCATGGCACAGTTAAATTGTAACTCACTTTTTTATTGAGTGAAACATGAAAGAAATTTTTAAAAAATGGGTACAATATCATATAGATTGTTTGGTCTTGAAAGGTCATAAAAATTCATAAAATCAGTTGGAATTTATATTGATTCTACGGAAATAGGAAAAACAGCTTTTCATGGTTGCTCAAGCTTGTAACTCCAGTATTCAAGAATGGCAAGGCACAAACACTGGTATTTCAAGATCATCCTGGACTATGTAATGAGTTCATGGGTGGGTTGGGCTACACTGTCTCATGAATACCACACACAGACACACACACACACACACACACACATACACACACACACACACACACACACACACACAGAGGTGGGGGAAAAACACAAAAGAACACATTAAAAAAGAGGTACAGACCAAGAAAAATTATAATAGATGTTGAAAGGTATGAGAGAAAGAAAGATTATTTCATTACAAAAGAAAGAAAAAAATTCCAGCCTTTTATTTCAGGATTTGGTACACACATACACATACACACACACACACACACACATACACACGCACACACACACACACACATACACACACACACACACATACACACACACACACATATATATATATATATATATGCATATATATATATAATGTATTAATAACAATTGTAACCAAAAAGAAGAATCTTTTGTCCACAGAATAACTTTTTCTGTGTATGAACTGTCATGGATCACACATAAAAATGAGATAAAAAAAGTCCAGAAGAACTAAATCAATCTGGTAATTTGTTTTTATTTGGATCCTGGGTAAGACTTCACTGTGTTGTTATGTTTTTAAAGTAATTGCTTAACTAGCTTTACATCATTAATTTAGGTACAAATTGATTTTTATTGTTGAATTATTTCTGAAGTTCACAATAAAATAACTAATTTCTCTCTCTCTCTCTCTCTCTCTCTCTCTCTCTCTCTCTCTCTCTCTCTCTCTTTGATTAGGAGGAGGAAGAAGGGTTTATTTGGCTTACACTTTCATATTAGTGTTCATTATTGAAAGAAGTAAGGACAGGAACACAAACGGACAAAACCTGGAGGCAGGAGCTGATGCAGCATCTGTGGAGAGGTGCTACTTACTGGCTTGCTCCTCATGGCTTGCTCAGCCTGCTTTCTTTTAGAAGCCAGGGTCACCAGCCCAAGGATGGCAATACTCACAATGAGCTAGGCCGTCTCCCATCAATCATGTATTAAAAAAATGCTCTACAAATTTGTCTACAGCCTGATGTTATGGAGGTATTTTCCTAATTTAGTTTCTTTCCTCTCAAATGACTTCAGCTTGTATCAAGCTGACTTAAAATTGAAGCTGAGAGTTTTTTTGTGTCCTGGTATGCTGGCAGTCAGGAAAAACCTCTCCCATTTGCCTCCCCCAAGTAAACACACAGAGACTTATATTAATTACAACTGAATGGCCATGGCTCAAGCTTTTTGCTAGCTAGTTCTTATATCTTAAATTAGCCCATAACTATTAATCTATATATCACCACACGTTCCATGACTTTACCTGTGTCTCATTACATGTTGCTCTTTGGGCGGCTCTCTGGCATCTCTCCTCTCCTTCCTGTTTCTCTCTTTGAATTTCCCATCAGCCTCTAAGCTGCCTTGCCATCGGCCAAATGGCTTTACTTATCAACCAATTAGAGCACCACATATTCACAGCACTTCCCCTTTTCTTTTTTTTTCTAAAAGGAAGATTTTAACTTTAACATAGTATAATTACATATAATAAAACAGTTATCAAGCAAGAATTATAGCTACAATATCTAGTCTATTTTTATTTAGCAAAATTAAAGAAGACATTCTATCTATCCTATATTTGTGAGTCAAGAGTTTCATATCTACTTTATCTCTTATCATAACCAAGGAAAACCATAATTATAATTATCTAGTCTTCAACTACATCAAAGACCTCAGAAGGATATAATATTACCTAAGTAAACAGGAAGAGCATTGTAAGCAACTTCCAAAAATCTAGAATGACCGAGACAGCTGGCTACCTGGACAGTTACCTAACACTGCTCTGCAATGTTGGGCATCCATCTTTAGCCCATAGGCCTAGTCTCTCAGTCATTTTTCTCTGTGTCCTGTAGGATGTCTGGCAGTCTCCTCTGTGAAGCAGGAACCTGAAGGACCATTTTGCCTTGCAAAGTTTAGTGGTCACCTTCCTATGGGTCCTGCATGTCCAGTCGATATAACATTTTGTCAAGCAGTCCAGGCAAGAACAGTTTCTTGCCCAAATGACTATTTTTCCAAGAATATAAACTCCATATGAAGTGTCTATTATGCTGATCTTTCTCTTTGAAGTAAATCGGTGTTGCCAGGAGCCGACCTGTCTCACTGTCCAGAAAGTCTAAGTTTTTAAAACATTTTAAGTGGCATATTCTGTAGGTCTTTGAAGTGTTTGAAGGTTTCCTATCTATCTGAAATATATCTATGTATACTTAGAAAACTAACATGACTATAAGTTTGACTATCATAGAAGACTAATTATTAATCCGTATTTCTTAATTATCTATTACACTTTAAATGAGTTATATAAACATAATACCTTAAACAAGAATAGAAATATACATACAGTATAACAAAATCAACTTTAAATTTGTATCATTAAACCAAAATCTATACCACTGTAAAACATTTTAAACAGGTTGCTCTTTAAAAGTAGGTTCAGCAATCCATCCTTTCATCTTATCATATTTATATCCTATATTTCCACATCATACTCCTATAAAACAAAAATAAATTAATACATCTTTACTTCAACAAGGAAGAACCAGGGCACATTTACAAGCTGAAGAAAGCAAAACAAAACTCCAACAGTGTAAATAATTGAATATCCAACATCTGAAGCTCACTCAGGATCTTCTGGACTCCTTCAGGGGTCATGGACCAATCTCCAGCTCTGTTCTCTGCAACACACTAGCTTGTCTTCTAAGATTGTATTATATGTTGTGATATTCATATTAGTGTGTTCTCTTGTGAATGAAGCAAAAAGGAAAGGCTTTAGCTTAATAGTAGTTTTTTTGTATGTCAGCTTGACAAGGGGTCAATTGTGATGGATAATTTTGTGCTATGAATATGTATTATTCTAATTGGCTGATAAATAAAGCCATTTGGCCTATGGCAAGGCAGCTTAGAGGCAGGTGGGAAATTCAAAGAGAGAGGCAGGAAGAAGGAGAGGAGAGATGTCAGAGAGCCGCCCAAGGAGCAACATGTAATGAGACACAGGTAAAGCCATGGAATATGTGGTGATACATAGATTAATAGTTATGGGCTAATTTAAGACATAAGAACTAGCTAGCAAAAAGCTTGAGCCATGGCCATGCAGTTGTAATTAATATAAGCCTCTGTGTGTTTACTTGGGGGACACGAGTGGGAGAGATTTGTCCTGACTGCCAGCAGGCCTTGACACAAAAAACTATCAGCGGCAAATGGTGCCCAATGGCTTGAGTTTCCACCTAAAACCTAAAAAACACCATTGAGAAACTGAATTTTTAAAGAGATTTTATGTTTTAAAAGAGAATGTAAATTTTTAAAGAAGCCTAAATTTTAAAGTGTTTGAATTTGTAAGATGTCTCTTTAGATTATATTTATAATTTCTTTATGGAAATTTATTTAAAAAATAATCCCAGCCGGGCGGTGGTGGCGCACGCCTTTAATCCCAGCACTCGGGAGGCAGAGCCAGGAGGATCTCTGTGAGTTCGAGGCCAGCCTTGTCTACCAAGTGAGTTCCAGGAAAGGCGCAAAGCTACACAGAGAAACCCTGTCTCGAAAAAAAAAAAACCAAAAAAAAAAAAAAAAAAAAAAAAAATCCCAAGGACTTTAAGATAATTGAGTTTATTGTGAATCAAGTAAATAAAGCAATTTAAATAAATATGTAAGAAAGACTGGTAATCTTTTGACTAATCTTAATTATGGGAGCATAAATCATTATATGTTAATGATAAAATATTCATTTCCCTATGAAGATTATTAAGAAATACCTTTGTAACACTTATATATTAATTGTCAAAAAAATTCTAAAAAAAAACCTAGGTATTTAGCAAAGACACTCCAATAAAAGAACCCAAAACTAAAGTGTCTATCTTTTTTTCTTTTTTTTAAATTTATGTAATTGAAATAGAACATCATCCCTCACAACTCCTGCCAATACCTGCCAGCAGCCCCTCATATGTTCCATCCCTTAGAACCCTCCCATATCCCTTACTCTGTCTAGTATTTTTTGATGTAGTATAAAACAAGTTATGGATTCAATTGCATGAGTACATGACACATGTACTCGAGAAAACTTAATTTAAAAATTGCATCAAAAATGAAACTCTACTTGTTTTGGAAATGATTTATAACAAAATTGTCCTTTTTACCTAGGATTAGAAATGGTAATTTAGTCACTGAAAATGTAAAAGATTAACATTTTTTATGAAGTTCATTATTTGTCATGGATATGAATGCACATGAATACAAATAAAGTATTGAAAGATTAAGAGATGAGAATTGTATTTCATTTTATCTCAATACCATTAAAAACCATATACATATTAGTGACAGGAATGAAAGATTATGGAAATGCCACTTTTAGAGCTAATGAGGATATTCTGAGTCTATATATGAGTCAAATACTGCTTCAGTATAAAATATGTAGAAAAATGTGCATCCAGTACTTTAGGGGAGTGATGAATGTCCCTGATTTTCAAACTCAAGTTACTGTTAAAAATGAACATTTCTCATGTTTGCATTTCTATGCACTTCTGAGATGCAGCCAATGTCATAAGCAGAAATGCTAATATTCCAAGAGAACAGCTGTTGTCATGGTATTTCTGGACTAACTGCTTGTTGGAAGATTAAATCTTGCTATAAAGATTGAATTTTCTCTGAGAATTCTCTGTTCAATTCCAGAAACTCAGCAAGTTTGAGTAGGTGAGAATAATTTGTGACAAGCAACCTCAGCTTGGTTATTTCTTTGAACTTAAGCAACCCTTTAAATTTTCTTGGCTATTATGTACCTCTGTTAATAGCAAATTAATAGTGTATCCTTTAGAGGAAGTGATAAATATATCTAATTTACAGAAAATGGAAAATTCCAAAATTGAAAAAAGGAAATTTGGAGTAGGGGGAAAAATCCAAGCTTACTGCTACTATTGAAAATCTGACATATTTTTGAATGTGTATATGTTTTTCAAACATATCTGATGTCCAATGAAAACCAAATTTGCTTAAATTTACCAAAAATTGATTAAAAAACACAGAAGCAACCATCAAATAACAATAGAAGTAAAGCACAAGTAAATGCAGTGCTATCTCCAGCAATGCCCACAATGTCTTATGTCACTGTTATATAACTTTTTGTTGATCAGTGGGTGCACGACTTTGCTATTGTTGCTAAAATTGTTTCTTTTTTTTCAATAAAGTCTCTATTTATTTAGAGACATTAGCTCATAAAATATTAACCGAGTTCCTACCATGTTCTTGGTTCTTTGCAAGGTGTCTTGAGTATTCTAGCAGAAGAGAAGACATAAAACTTACTGTGCTTCTTGAATATGTCTTTTAATAAGAAGGGAGACTTCATTAAAAGAAGTAATTATCTCTACAATGACAACTGACTCCACAATACAGGGAAAGCACTGTTTGAAACACATTAATACCATTAGAGTCCCCACAACAACCCTATAAAGAACAGGTGATTTCTGTTTTGTGTCAACACAGTCCAGTGTCACAGGTTTCCTCTGAGTAGGAGCCAAGCTTCAGCTTCAAGTGTTCCCTCAGAGCACAGAGTTCCCAGGGAGCTTGCTATCAAATATAATTTTAATATTTTTGTGGTTTGAGAAGATATAAAGCTTGACAATTTTTTATTAGTATGCAACATAATGGAGTCCGTAGTACATTTTCAGACCTGTTTTGTATTTGTTCAGTTTCCTTCCTTATCACCCTCTTATGTCTCTACCTCCTTCTGAATATTCCGTCTTAAAACAATTATTCAGTAATTTTTGTATTGCTGTGACCAAGTACTTTACAGAACTTGTTCAAGGATTAACCTGCAGAGCAAGCAAAGCATGATAGTGCAGCTCCATTAATGATAACAAGAGAGTGAGGCAGACTTGTTCATAAGGGAGTGGACAACGAAGCAGGTGCAGTTATTGAAGGGCTGGACTTGAACATTCAAAGGCCCACACTTAGTGACCTCTGTACTCCAACTGGGCCTTACCTAAAGGTACAATCACCTCCCCAGATAATGCCATAAGGCTGAATATAAGCTCTCAAAGACTGAACATGTGGGAAAACATTCCAGGTTCAGAGTATAACAGTTATTAATTAAAGACATGTTTTCTAAACATCTATATCCAGTTGAAGGTATCACCTTAAATCATATTTTACAAGAATTATCTCATTTAAATGTATAAATATACTATTAAAGAAATAATGTGGCTGGGTGGCAGTGGCACACACCTTTAATCCCAGCACTTGGGAGGCAGAACCAGGCGGATCTTTATGATTTGAGGTAAGCCTGGTCTACAGAGCAAGATCCAGGACAGGGACCAAAACTCCATGGAGAAACCTTGTCTCTAAAAACAAAACAAAACAAAAAATATTAATGCATCACACGACTTAACAAAAGTATATAAATATTTAATAATTTTAATGATTTTATTTAAAAATGGCATTGATTACTATTATCAGTTGTAGTGGGTAGCCATTCCAGCTTTGATCTGGAAGTTCCAACCCCCACTGAGGCTTCGGTAAAGGTCACACCTACAAGGCGGGGCCGAGAAAGGACCCTGAAGAACCAAGATCCAGATGGGCCGGCTCTCTTGGTTCCTGGACCCAGGATGCTGAAGGTAGACCGAGCAGAGTTCTCCAGAGAACACCAACGAACTGCGCTACACCTTTCCCAGACCCTGCAACCTATCCCTTCACTTGTAAGTAACCCCACAAAATAAACTTCCCTTTTAACTATGTGGAGTGGCCTTAAAAATTTCACCAATATCATCAGGTTTGACCAGCCAAGACCCCCTGAAAGGTCTCTGATGACACCATGGCCCAGATGATCCAACATTCAGAATGGTTTCAAGACAACTGGCTCAGATGATATACCCTCATGGACTACTCCATAATCCTAAAAATTTCTTTGTGTCCTCATAAGATACAGCACCCCCCTCCAGCAGGAAGTAGTAAGAAAAGCTACACCCAAATTCCCAAATATGTCAAGCTGGCTTTGGAAATGGAAATTGTCTCACTCCTTTGTCCCATATCAGAAGAGCCCTCTGGTGTGGGACAGAGAAAAACCAATATTTTTTATTTAAAATAGGTTGATTATAAATGTAATCTCCTTCTAAAAAAAAAAGGGGGGAGAGTATAAATATGATAGGATAAAAAGATAGATTAATGAACCTACTTTTAAAGAGCAACTTGTTTAAAATGTTTTACATTGCTACGAATTTTAGTTTTTTGATACAAATTTAAACTTAATTTTGTTATATTGTGTGTCTACTTCTACTCTTGTTTAAGTTATTATGTTTGTACAGCTCATTTAAAATTGTAATAGATAATTAAAAAATAGATTAATTAGTCATCTATGATAATCATACTTGTAGCCATTTTAGTTAAGTTTTCTAGGTATACATAGATATATTTCAGATAGATAGGTAATCTTCAAAGACTTACAAAATATGGCAGTTAAAGTGTTTTAAAAATTTAGACTTTCTGGACAGTGAGACCTGTCTACTCCTGGCAGCACTGATTTACTTCAGAGAGGAGGATGGACATAGAAGACACTCCATATGGAGTTCATCTTCACCTTGGCAAAAATAGCCATTTGGACAAGAAACTGTTCTTGCCTGGACTGCTTCATCAACTGGACATGCAGGACCCATAGGAAGGTGACCACCGAACTTTGCTCGACGAAATGGTCCTTCAGGTTCCTGCTTTGTGGAGGAAACTGCCAGATATTCTACAGGACACAGAGAAAAATGACTGAGAGACTCTAAGCCTATTGGCTAAAGACAGATGACTCAACTTTACAAAGGAACACTACATGACTGTCCAGGCTGCCAGATGTCTCTGTCTACCCTGCAAGACTCCCAAAAGTTGCTTACATCCTTCTCCCATTTCTCAGGTAACAGTATGTCCTCCTGAGGTCTTTGATGTAGTTAAAGACTAGAGTTATAATTTCCTCAGTTATGATAAAAGATAAGTTAGATATAAAACCTTAGACTCACAAATATAAGATAGATAAGATATCTTCTTTAATATTGTAACTGTAATTCTTGCTTGATAATTGTTTTGTTATATGTAATTTTACTATGTTAAAGTTAAAACCTTCCTTTTTGAAAAAAAAAGAAAAAGGGGAAGTGCTGTGGATGATTGATTGATAAATAAAACACTGATTGGCCAGTAGCCAGGCAGGAAGTATAGGCGGAACTAACAGAGAGGAGAATTCGGGGAACAGGAAGGCTGGGGGGAGGAGACACTGCCAGCTGCTGCCATGAGAAGATGTTAAGATACTGGTAAGCCATGAGCCACATGGCAACTTATAGATTTATAGAAATGGGTTAATTTAAGACATAAGAACAGTTAGCAAGAAGTCTGCCACAGACATACAGTTTGTAAGCAATATAAGTCTCTGTGTGTTTACTTGGTTGGGTCTGAGCGGCCATGGGACTGGCAGGTGAGAGAGATTTGTCCTGACTGTGGGCCAGCCAGGAAAACTCTAGCTACAATCAGTCAATTAAATAAACCACATAAGTACTGAGAATATTTTTTAAAGAATGAACTAACTTTGTAGTTTGGGTATTTAGATTGTTTCTATAAGATAATAATTTCTTCAGGAAAGCAGCCTCCTATAAATTGCCCGTGTTCAGACAAATGAGCTCATCCCAAACTGCTCAAATTGTTGTAAAAAAGGGAAATGAGATTGGACAGAAGATTCTAGGAAAAATTTGGTCAGGGATTGAGCATGAGTATAATAAAAATATATTGTATTCATGTAAGAAATTCTAAAGGAACATTTTTTTTAATTTTTTATTTTAAATTGTAGTCACTTCTAAAGAAAATGTTTTAGAAGCCACAATTACTAAGCATAGTAAATCTTTCAGTACTGTACATTTCCTATAAATAAAATTATAAACTAAAAGAAAGGAATGTCCATTATAATTTATAATTACTCATAAATATGTTGTGAATAGGAAAAAACAGCATTACCTAAAAGGATTTCAGTAATGTGAATGAATTCATGTGGACACAAATGCATAATTATGGGTGCAGCTGAATAGTTATGCATGAAAGAAGAGAACTGTTTGACCAAAGAGCAATATTGGAAAGTAGACATATCTGTACAAGCATACACAATAACTGCTTAACTATAGTATGTGAAAATCATCTAATATGATTATAACTGTCAATGTATACATGGAGAAATTATTAAAAGAAGGATAAGTGGGTTATGATCCAACAATGACCAATCATCATTAGGTACAATGGTACTCACCAGTGGTAATAAGGAGAGAAAATCTTGCTAATGTTTTTGACAGTATTGTGTTCCTTAGTTTATCACATAATGGATGACTCTTAAGTATTCAGTAACAATAATCCAACATATTAGATACAAAGAGTTTACAAATCTACACATTCTTAAATTAAGTGTTCATATAAACATGCTCAAGTTAACAATGGGATAGATTTATTTATATCATGGTTTCTTTCTTTACTGGGATAACCTTCTTGTACACTGTATGAAGTTTTGCCTATTTCCTTCCTCATTTGCCTAAGGCACCTTCTGATTGATTTAATAATGAGCTGAACATACAGCAGCTATGCAGGAGAGCAGAGGCGAGACTTCTGGGTAGAGATACAGACTCTGTGAAAGAATCTGGAATGGGAGATTTGCCAGTCTGATAGGGAGAAAGTTAGACATATGGTTCTGAAGAGAAGTAATGAGCCATGTGACAGAACATAGATTAACATATATGGGTTAATTTTAGTTTTAAGAGCTGGTTGAGAACAAGCTTAAGGTAAAGCAAAGATTTATAATTAATAAAAAGTCTCTGTTTCATTATTCAAGAGAGTGAGATAAAGACAGACCTGCTAAATTTATTAATTCTTTTCTCATTCAGTACATCCTGGAAACAGTTTTCCTCCTTGCATGGCTCCCAGTACCCATCCACATTTCCCTTTTTCCAAAGATGTCTCCTTCTCTGTTTTCTGTCAAAAACACCAGGCCTCCCAAGGATATCAAATGAACAATGCATAAAAAGTTATAATAACAGTAGGGATGCCAGGTATATGCTTTTAATTCCAGCACTCAGAAGGCAGAAGCAGGCAGATCACTATGAGTTTGAGGCCAGCCTGGTCTGTAAAGGGAGTTTCAGAACAGCCAGAGCTGTTACAGGAAGAAACCCTGTCTCAAAAAAAATAACACAATGCAAAACAAAAAACAAATCTAGCCACACAACTGTCACCCACATTCAGAGACTCTAGTTAGGTCCCATGCATATCCCCCCCCCTGACAAGCCAGAGTCCTCCAGCTTGGGTCAACTGTCTCTGTGGTTTTTCCTATCACGATCTTGACCTCACTTGCTCCTATGATCACTCATTCTTCTCTTCAACTGAATTCTAAGAACTCAGCCCAGTGCTTGGTTGTGGATCACTGCATCTGTTTCCATCAGTTACTAGATGTAGCTTCTATGATGACAATTAGGGTAGTCACTAATCTGACTACATGGAAAGGTAAATTCAGGCACCCTCTCCATTGTTGCTAGGAGTCTTAGCTGGTGGCATCTTTGTGGATTCCTGGGGATTTCCCTAGCACCAGGTTTTTCCCTAACCCCATAATGGTTCCCTCTATCAAGATATTTGTTTCATTGCTCTCCCTCTCCATCGTTCCATCCACTGGGCCATCTCAGTCCCTCCTGTTTCTGTGCCCCAACCCATCGCTTCCATCCCTCTCCCTGTTTACCCAGGAGATCTTAACTATTTTCCTTTCCTGTGGCCCTCCATATATGTCCCTCTTAGGGTCCTCCCTTTTACCTAGCTTCTCTGGGGATCTAGATATGTTTGGAGATCTGTTTGGCAGTGGGACCAGGACTTATCCAGGGTACAGTAAATGGATTTTTGGAACACATTCTCTAGGGTGGAATATTTTGCTCAGCTTTGACACACAGGGGGGAGGGGGGTGTTTGGTTCTGTCTCAACTTAGTATGCAGACTTTTATGACTTCCCAAGGCAGGCCTTAGACTCTCTGAGGTGATGGGTGGTGGGATGGGGCAGAGTGGGGGGGGGCAGGAAAAGGAGAGAGAAGGGGAACTGAGATTGGTATGTAAACTTTAAAAAAATAGTAAGTTGGGTACAAACGCTGACATCAGAGCTGGGCAAAGCAAGAAGACCTACCACAGACCCATGCTGCCTCTGTAGTTGTCACAGTTTCTAATGAGCCTCTATGAGCTCTGCTTGTTGATTATGTGAGTCAATTTCTCTCATTGTCCTTGACCCCTCTGGCTCCTATAATCCTTCCTCCCCAGACATTAAAGTCTTAGTTCACAACCAAAAAGATAAGAGTTGGAATAGAAAGTTCTTTATATAAAAAAGCAGAGCAGTAATTTATAAGTAAGAATTTGAGAAGGATAGTCATTTATTCTTACAGCAGTGATGCCACAGTTAAGGAATTGCCTAGATAATATATTAATTATACTTTACTAATGTTTTAATTCACTTTTACAGTAAATCACATTTCTTATTAAGGGGACTTTCAGGCCATTGACAGTGGTGCACACATTTAATCCATGTGCTCCGGCAGCAGGCGGATCTCTGTGAGTAAAAGTCCAGACTGGTCTACATAGGCAGGCCCAGGAAAGCTAAGGCTACATAGTGAGACCTTGTTTCAAAGATGGGAAAGATAACGTCATTAAAATTATGGAAGTTTAGCACTAAAAACACTATGAGTACATTTGTCATGTGAAGACAATTCTGAAGATAAATTGTACTTTATTTACATGTGCAGATGCTCTACTAAAAAGAAAATAAATGTAATTCTTGATAGAAATCCAGCATATCTCAAATCTATCACATATCTTTCATAGCTTAATTTTTATTTTGGTGGAGCCAAATATACTGCCTTTTCAATAAACTATTTAACTTTCCAATTATAGGAATGTCCTTCAGTGTTTGTGGGAAGAGATGCTATATATGACACATCATCCTCACATTGAAGTATGCTGACGAGAGATGTTGTCAAGATCTGTTAGAGAGATCTTTGGTTCTTTAATAGATTTCATGAGTCTAGGGAGAAAAAAATTGGTGAATTTACCACAGAGTTATGAAAAATATTGACTATATTTTCCTATGGAAAATAGACTGTCTTAATATTGACTGTTCAAACTGGCTCATAACACTGTGTTCAATGTCCCTATTTCACCAGGAACTTAATTTTGGAGAAATTGAAGATGCAGAATTTTATGTTTGAAGGTAGGATAAAGCATATAAAATGAAGTCAAATTTTCTCTCTTCTTAAAGCAGATTTAAAGTTGGATGTGCTTATGGAACTAAGGTCAAGAAAATAGATTTTATTTTTAACTTGATAAGAGGTTTACAGAATTCCTATTTTCAACAACTTGGTGTGCTATTAATGTATTTAAGTTTATGCACCTCTATTTTCACAATGGGAGCATCAAAACATTAGGATTTTTTAAAAATATAAATGTAAAGGGGATAGTTTATTTGAATGTGGGGGAAATATGTGCTCAAGTGGATGAACATGTTATCAGAGGTTAAGTTTTGAAAAACAATCAGTACCAAATTACAAAATTGTAAGGGTTGCATTTATAAAATTGATAATGTGATGATGATCGTGGAGATGATAAACACATATATGATATGCAAGTATACACAAATGTACATATATATACACACACACACACACACACACACACACACACACACACACATATATATATGGCCTTGTTTCAGCTGTCAACTCCAAGAGATAATCTCTGACAACCCACCTGCTACACTCTTCATGGAATCAAGTGTGCTAACTTCACTCTCTATCCTGTCCTCCAATTTCAACTACTTAGACTTATCCATAGATTTGTAGCAAAGTACTTAATATGCTTTTACTTATGCCCCCATTCCCAGCACCCACATATTTACCTGGCCACACCTAGCAGGATCACAGAAGCATTATCTACCAGAAAACCCACAGTCACCACACTCTACTAAGAACCACAGAAGTTAAGAAACAAAATACCCAAATAACAATGACAAGTCCAAGTGTCAATACTTATATTTATGGTCATCCTCTACCCCGATGCATGGATTCTGGAGAGAAAACAAAGCCAATAACAGGAAAAATAATGAATCTTAAGAAGAGCTCAACAATCAAACTATAGTAGACCCAAGGAAATGAAATACATCTGATGCACAAAAGAAGGACTTTAAAATAGCTACTATGAATTTTTCCAAAAATCTTGAAGAGGATATAAAGGAAGCTACTAATAAAATCTATAAAAATAGAAACAAACAGTGGAATACAATGAAGAAAATTGTTTTGAACATGAAAGTAGAGATGGAAGGACTGAAGAAAATCCAACCTGAGAGAAAACTGAAAACAAAAAATCTAGAAATTTGCAGAGGAAATACAGAGGCAAGTCTCACCAACAGAATATAGATGGAAAAGAGAACCTCAAGTATTGAAGACAAGATAGAAGAAATGAATAACTCCATTAAAGAAAATATTAACTCTTTAAAGATTCAGGCACAAAACATCCTGGAAATTTGAAACACTATGAAAAGACTGAAAATATGAATAATAGAAATAGAGGAAGAAAAAGAAACCCAGACAAAAGCCCAAAATTTATTTTCAACATAATTAGAAAATAAAAATCTCATAACCTAAGAAGAACTTGCCATGCAGAAAAGGAAATAGACTGGGTCATAAAAGAAATTCTCCATGTCACACAATACTGAAAATATTAAATCTACAGAAAAACAACAACAAAAAGGAATATTGAATTCTTTAAGATAATGGCACCAAATAACATGTAAAGTCAGACATATTAGAATAGCATCTGATTTTTGAATGGAGACTCTAAAAGCCAGAAAATCCTAGAAGGGGTTTCTATAAACCCTAGGAAAACATAAATACTAGCCCAGACATTTATATTCAAAAAAACTTTCAACAATTTCAACATTTATATTCAAAAAAACTTTCTACAATAAAACCAAATTTAGAATTGTCCATCTACCAATCCAGCTCTGTAGAAAGAACAAGAAGAAAAACTTCCAATTGAAGAGGGTGACAACACTGAAGAAAATAAGTGGAATAAATAATCTCAAACCAGCAAATTAAGACAGGAGGGGGAAATAATACACACCACAAGAACAAAATAATAGGATGCAAAAAATTCTGTTCATTGATATCACTCAACATCAATGGTCTCAAACCCTGCCCCCTGAAAAAAGACAGACTAACAGATTGGATACACAACCAGAATCTATCTTTCAGCAACACCCAAGAAATACACCTTCATATCAAGGATAGACATAACCTTTAAGTAAATTGATGGAAAAAGACATTCCAAGTGAATGGTCCTACGAAGCCAATTCAGTAGCCAATTTAATTCCTGACAAAATAGATTTCAAACCAAACCAATCAGAAAAGATAAGAAAGGACACCATACACTCATTAAAGAAAAAAATATCTATGCACCAAACACAAGTCAGCAAAGTTTATAAATAAATACTATTACAGATTAAAGCACACATTGACCCACATATAGTGATAGTGGTTGACTCCAGTCCCTCATAAGTCAATTGATAGACCATCTAGACAAATCTAAACAGAAAAATCTTGGTATCTTAAATCAAAGGGACCAATCAGACATTCACAGCATATTTCATTAAAAAACAAAAGAATGATAAACCTTCTGTGTAGCTCCTGAATTTTTATACAAAAATTTGAACATATAGTTACATGAAAAGCAAGCTTCAACAGATTCTGAAAATTGAAAAGACATTCTGAATCCTATCTGACCACCAGGACCTAAAGCTGGATATCAACAACAGAGACAACAGAAATCTTACAAACTCAATGAAATTGAACAATTCAATTCTCATTTACAAAAGAGTCAGTACAGAAATTAACAGAAACACAACATGCAAAATGTTATATGGGACACAATAAATGCAGTTCTATGAGCAAATTCATTGCACTTAATGATTACATTAAAGCCTAAGAAAGAAATTAGAGAGATATTATATTAGTAACTTGATGGCACACCTGAAAGCTCCAGAATAAAATGATGGAATTACAGCCAGAAAGAGTACATGGCAACAAATAATAAAATTTAAAGATGAAAACAATACAGTTAAAAAATAAAACCACAAAGAATCGATGAAACACAGTTGGATCTTTGAGAGAATTATTAATATTAAAAAAAAACTCTTGGCCATATTAACAAAAATGACCTGCAGAGAAGAAGCAAGTTAGGAAATTTTGAAACCAAATGTGTGAAATAAAAGCAGCAACCAAAGAAATTAATAGAATCATGAGACACATATTAAAAAAAATGTACCCCAACAAATTGGAAAAATCAAAAAATGTGTACTTTGTATATATATATATATATATATATATATATATATATATATATATATATATATATATATATGTCACTTACCTGCTGTGGATATCGCTCTATATAAATAAAGCACTGATTGGCCAGTGACCAGGCAGGAAGTATAGGCGGGACAAGGAGAGAGGAAAATTGAGGAAGGTGGAAGGAAAGAGAGACCTGCTGGAGCCACTGCCAAGACAAGGAAGACGAAAAGTACCGGTAAGCCACAAGCCGCGTGGCAAAGTAAAGATTAATAGAAATGGGCTGAATATAAGAGTGAGAGCTAGACAATGATAGGCCTGAGCTAATGGCCAAGCAGTTTAAATAATGTAAGAGTCTGTGTGTTTATTTTATAAGTGGGCTCTGGGACTGGCGGGACTTGGCGATGGGAGCTGGAGAAGAATTCTCCAGCTACACTTACCAAAGTTAAATCCAGTTCAGAGAATTACCTTAAACTGATTTATAACCCCTAGCAAAATAAAAGCAGTAATTAATAGTTTACAGAAAATAAGAAAACAAAATAAAAATAGAACAAAAACAGAGTAGATGATTTTAGTGCAGAATTCTAGAAGATTTTCAAAAAAGAATTAGTACCAATATTTCTCAAATTATTTCACAAATTTCAAAATGAAGATAATTGCCCAATTCATTTTAAAAGACCAAAATTAACTTGACATATAAACCACATAAAGACTCAACAAACAAAGAGAATTGCAGTTTGATTTTCCTTATGAATACAGATGCATAAAATCTACAATAAAATATATGAAGCAAATATATGAACACTTCAAATGATCATCATCAGGTTCAAGTAGGATTTATCCCAGAGAATAGGTATGGTTCAAAATTCTTAAATTTATAAGTACAATAAATATAATCTGTCATATAAACAGAATGAAAGACAAAAAGCACATGAATCTTTCCTTTGATGTAAAAAAGGCCTTTGACAAAATCCAATACCCCTTCATGATAGAAGTCATGAAGAGATTAGGGTTACAAGAGTCATATCTCAACATATTAGAGGGAATTTATAGGAAAACCACAGACAGCACCAATGTAAAGAGAGAAATTCAAGGCATTTTTACTGAAATCAGGAACAAGACAAAATTCTTGTTTCCATACCTATTCAACATACTACTTACATCTTAGCCAGAACAGTAAGACAACTATATGAAAACAATAGATGCAAATAGGTAGAGATAAATTCAATGTGTCTCTCCTTGCAGATGATAAGGTGGTATACATAAGTCACCCTAAAGTTCCCACCAGTAAACTCTTATAGCTGATAAACACTTTCAGCAAAATAGCCAGATTTATAATTAATAAAAAGAAAATTAGTAGCCTTTCAATATTGGATTGAAATTTTGAATTTGAAAGAAGTCAGTGAATCAGTAATTTCACAGTAGACTCAAAAATATCTTGGGGTAACTCTAATCAAGCAAGTAAAAGACCTGTATAGTAAAAAAAATTAAGAAATTATAGAAAGAAATTGAAGATATCAAAAGAGTGAAAGATCTTCTATGCCCAGTTATCAGTGGGATTAATATAGTAAAGATGAACACACTACAAAAAACTAATCTAAAGTTTCAATTCAATCCTCATCAAAATTTCAAAAAGTTCTTTCAAAAATTTGAAAGAATAATTTTCAGTTTCATAAGGAAACAAATACAAGAAAACCCGAAATAGCTAAGACAAATTAGAATAATAAAAGGACTCCCAAAGGTCTCACCATCCTTGGTATCAAATTGTGCAACAGAGCTATAGTAATAAAAATATTATAATATTAAAACAAACACATTGATAAAAATGTTTAAGATGAAATCAGAAGCTCACATACCAGTGGACAACTTATTTTTCTAAAAAGTCTGTAAATACACATTGGAAAAAAAGAGATTATCTTCAACAAATAGTGGTGTCCAAATTGGTAGTTGAATATAGAGGAATGCAAATAGATCCATACTTACCATTCTGCATAAAACTCAACTCAGAATGGATGAAATATCCGGACATAAAACCAGATACATTGAAGCTTATACAATCAAATGTTGAAAATAGTGTGAACTCTTGGCATAGGAAAAGACTATCTAAGACTTAACACAGGTACTAAGAACAACATTTAATCAATGTGACCTCATGAAACTGAAAAACATCATCATTTGGACAAAGGGGAAGGCTACAAAACGTGAAAATGTTTTTGGCAACTATGTATCCATTAGAGGGCTAATATTTAAAAATATATAAATAGTTTAAAAACCTGGACATGAAGAAAACAGCAACCCAATTAAAAATGGGATGCAGACATAAACAGAAAATTCTCTAAAGTGAGTGGAGATTTAAATGCCTGAGAAGTATTAAAAAAATTGCTCAATATCCTTAATTATCAGAGAAATGCAAATCAAAATTACTTTGAGATAAAACAAAGGACAGCTTGTGCTGGTGTGAAAGCAAAGTAAGGAGAACACTCAACCAATGTCTGTGGAAGTGCAAACTTGTACATTCATTGTAGAAGTCAATTTGGTGGTTCCTCAGAATGTTAGGAATCAATCTTCCTCAGGTTGCAGCTATGTCATACTTCTGTGTATATTCCAAATGGCACGTCATCCTTACTGCAGAGACACTTGCTCAACCATGTTCATTGCTGATCTGTTCATAATAGACAGAAATTGAAAATAGTCTAGATGTCTGTCAATGTATGAATGGAAAAAGAAAATGTGGTACATTTAAATAATGAAGTATTGCTCAGCCACTATAAAATTAAATTAGCAAGTAAATAGATGGAATTATAAAAACCATCTTGACCGAGGTAACCAATCACAGACAGACATAATGTGTATTCACTTACATGTGGATATCAGTTTCTAAATCTTTGATAAAAATACTAAAATTCATATAACCACAGAGGTCAGCTAGAGAGTAAGATACAAGGGTGACAATGATTTATCTCCCCAGAAAGTATAAATTAAATAGATTATTTATTATAGATGGTCTGGATAGGGTGAAGGAATGAGGAATCATGTGGGGAAGTGGAGAGAAGATTGGGCACAAGGCAGGAAAATACAGGGATGACATGCTAAAACTAAGGGTCATTTGAGGAATCTCATAGAAAACTAATAAAGTAGAAACTTCCATCCAGGAATATATATGTATAGACAGAGCTTCATCTAGATATCTCTTCTAATCACAGAAGTTTCAAGTACTACAAATGAATTACATACGGTCAAGTTATTGGCCAAAGGAGTACCTTGGGAACACCCATGGATATTGAATAAGCTACTGTTACACTCAAGACAACACCTACACAACTCTTATAACATGGAGAAGACATGTTATATATAGGTACCTACCTAGAGTCTTCACCCTTCAGGACTAGTGCTTATGGTACTGAAAATTACTCTGTACACTATCAAAGTAGAAAGTAAACACCAACCTTGCTACAAAATGCTCATTCTATAATGATAAGCTGCCTCCAAGATGCCCTTGTGCAATAATGGCACAATACTTGCAGGAGTAACCAATCAAAGTCTGACTGGATTTAAGGCCCAATTCATGAGATGAAATCTATTCCTGGTATTGCTCTAGCAGTCAATAACATGCAACCAGATAGGCTGTAGGCCTTGGGGAAAACCAAATACTGCTGTTCAGCTAAAAGAACACAGCCATAAAATTACTCCTAATGGTATTCTGCTATACTCATAGATCAGCACCTTATTCAGCCATTATCAAAGAAATGTCTTCCTCCTGCAAATGGGAACAGATACAAGGAACCATAACTAGACAATGTTCATAGAATGACAGACCTTGGAAGACTCAATTCTAAATGTAATGTTTCCAATAAATCCCTCCCATCAGGTCTCAGGGAAACCTGGGGAAAAGGTAGCAGGAAGATCACAGGAATCAGAGGGGACATATGGCATCAAGGCCTTCTAAGCATGGTGAGACCTACAGATATATAAACTCATAGAGACTGTGGCAGCATCGCAGGTTCTGCATATGTCTGCATCAGTTGAGGTCCTAGCACTGAGAGATATAATGGACACAAGCCCCATCCCTAAACCTGAAGCTATCATCAATTGATAATCACTTTCAAATGAAAAATTACATTTCTCCAATAGAGTACAAGTTAGTATACTAACCCCTACAGTAGATGACCAAAACAAAAGGAAATGGCACCTTTGGATGTTTTTCATCTCATCTCATCAAACTTTATGACAGCTTTATTTATTTGTTTATTTTACCTTAGAGTTTCTTTGTGCATATGTAATGGTATATGTGTGTGTGTATGTGTGTGTGTGTGTGTGTGTGTGTGTGTGTGTGTGTGTGTGTGTGTATAATGGTTTCATGGGAATCCTGCACATATTAACATGCATGTCTCTGAGCTATATTTTTTCTTGTGGTTTTTCATTGGCTCTTATTCTTCAGTTTGTTTTTTCTTATTCCAGTTTGGTTGGGGTTATTTGTTTTGTTTTATCTTATTTTATTTTATGACTATTTAGATGCTTATTTGTTTTCTAAGGAAAAACAGAAAAGGAGTAGATTTGGATAAAAAGGAGAAGAGAGGATCTAAGTGTAATTGAGGGAGGAGAAATTGTAATGAGAACATAACATAAAAAACTAATTTCTATAAAATAATGAAAATAATAAATTTTATATAATATTTCTATATTTTATAATTTATAGGATATTTCAGTTAAACATAGAAAGATATTAAATATTTCTTTTATTATTGGATTTGTTTTTTTTATGAGAAGGTTTACAAGTGGCACATGGTGAATATAATAGATGTTACATTTCATTTGTATTTACCAGCCTTGATGTCAATGTTTTCCAAAAGACTGTTCACTCCCATCTTCTGCTAATCACCAGTTGTCTTACCTTTCTCCTTCATCTTATTATACATGTGAGACTTCAGTACACATACATTCACTTAATTATTCTAGTCTTCAGCTGACATTTGTATTCAGTACTGAAAGAGACCCCCATACTGTGTGGGCTCCATCCCAGACCCTGGATTAGGCACAAACTGCATCCACATACCTGTTTTCACAGAGAGATCCTTTATTAAGTGACAAAGGAAAGTTAAAGTGGCTGCATTCTGACTGGAGCAGTGAAACAGCAGCAAATGTCCTTACAGGTGTAATAGGTAAGAAGAGAAAAAGGGGAGGTCTGTGTTAGAATGAAGTAGGATGCAATGGTGTGTTTTGATTGGCCTTTTTAATAAGGTGAACCAAAGGGGGCTTTTGATTACTGGACTTTAATACTTTGATTGCTGGACTTTTGTAGTCAGCTGCAAGAGGAAGAAATGGCAAAATAAGGCAATGGACCTTGGAAGCTAGCTTTAGGGATGTAATTTAAAGGGTTTTAGCAAGGCAGAGGGAATGGGGGAGGAGGGAAAGGGCTGTCAGAGCTGAGCTACATGTGAGCAGGCTAATGTTCCTTCAAGTACATATAAAGCTTTTGTTTTAATAGGTCCCATTTTATCATCTGTTGTGGAATATTTGTACAGTCTGTGAAGATGTATTGCTGTGACCGGTGTAATAAAAAGATGAATGACCAACAGCTAGCAGGGAGGTAATAGAAGGGACATCCATGCAGAGAGAGAACACTGGGTAGAAGAAAGGGGATTTCACCAGCAAACTCAGAGCAAGTAGAATGTGCCATACAAAGAAAAGGTAACCAAGCCACGTGGCATAAAGTAGATTTAAAAATATGAGTTAGTTAAGATCAAAGAACTCTGTGGGAAAAATCCTAAATAAAGGCCAAGCTTTCAAAATTAATAATAAGTCTCTGGGTCATTAGTTGCAGATTGGTGGTGAAAAGATAATCTAGCAAGAAAGCTTGCTACAGTCATCTGACATTTATAGTTAATATATTTGTTTCACTTTTATGTAAAATGGCATATTGTAGCTGGAGAGTTTTCGCTCTGGATCCCACCAAATCCCAGCAGTCCGACAGCCCACTTATAAAATAAACACACAGACACTTATATTATTTGAACTGTTTGGCCTAATGGCTTAGGCTTTTAGCTATCTAGTTCTTACATCTTAAATTAATCCATTTCTATAAATCTATACCTTGCCACATGGCTCATGGCTTACCTGTGTCTTCACATGCTACTTGTCATGGCGGCGGCTGGCAGTGTCTTCTCCCACCTTCCTGTTCTCTCAGTTCTCCTCTCTGTTAGTCCTGCCTATACTTCCTGCCTGGCCACTGGCCAATCAGTGTTTTATTTATTGACCAATTAGAGCATTTGACATACAGACCATCCCACAGCACTGCATATTATCATATTTTGTGGGTTTTTTCTAAAATTTTGTTAAAACTTACAAAGTTATTCTTTGTATATTGAAAATTAAAGTTCTATGGCCTTTCTGTAACATTTTTCTATTAATATCCAGTTGGCTTTTCATGAACACAAAGATGGATATTTTGGGCACTGAATTCTAAAGATTATTACTTCATTTTCTGCCTATAAACATACTGGACTTGTGTCTTTATTCTGTCTTATTGATTTATTTATTTAAACTAGTACTAGAAACAGTTTGTATTAGTTACAGAAAATAATATAACATATTAGTATTACATAGTATAAAGTACTAGTTCTCAACCTTCCAAGTTCTACAACCCCTCAATACATTTCCTCATGTTGTGGTGACTCCCCACACTAAGGTTATTTTCATTGCCATTTCAAAACTGTAATTTTGCTACTGTTATAAATTGTAATGTAAGTATCAGATGTGCAGGATACCTGATACATGTCTCTCAAAGGGGTCATGACCCAGCGGTTGAGTTCCAGTGGTATAAAGCATGTGTCTTTGACTCTTTCAGATATCTAAGGCTAATCCAGACTTTTATTTCTTCAAATTTTAGGAACTATGCTAATTTATATACAAATACACTCATCCTGTAATTTTCTGTTGGAGTTTTAAGGAATGGATAAGAAGTTTTGCTTACTGCCCATTAACAAAGCCTTGCAGCATTGAGGCAAGGGTCTTCAGTATCATTTCTGACACATTACATAATTGTATCGGTGTTAAAGTAAGGGAGACCAGATCCCTCTTTTTTCCCCCAGGGTACTCTTGAGCAGGGAGAAATAAGAAATATGCAGATAGAAATATAGAGGAGAGAGAAACAGTTAGAAACACAGGACATCCTCAGGAGGGCCAAAACCCACCAGCACCTTCAGTCTCTACTAAAGAAAGAGCTGTTAAGGAATGCCAAGGAATGGAACAAAGACCTTCCCCCAGCACAGCCTAGTGCAGACCATTCCAGGCACCTGGTGATCTTGCACATGGTCAGACATCCCCTAATATAGTCTTGCTGTGTAAAGAAAGCTCAGATCTCACTAGACAGATTTTGTGGGCTCCCACGGGTCTCTCCTCTTAATTTTTTAAAGAGCCCCTCGGACCTCTCAGATAAACTGGGTCTATCTTAGGTCATCCCCTTCTGCCAGACAACCCTTACCCTTCTTCAAAGTACACTTTCCATCAAGTGCCCTCTGGGTTAGGTTGGGAAACTGGCAAGAGAAAGTTGCCTATCCTTGACTCTCAACCTCTGATAGGAGGGGTTACTGAGCTTAACTCAGCTCTGGCCCAGGTTCATATTCAGCTTACAACCTCCACTGCAATCTCCATGGCTGTCACACCTCCCAGTACAGGAGTACACGATGATAAAGATGGCATTTCTTTTCTGGGATGAATCTTAAGATGCCTATAGCAGCCTTAGCTGTGCCAAGCACTTTTTAAATCAATAAACTCTTGATGTAAGCTGCATCAGATAAATTGCATCAAACTTAAAATTTCCCTTAGCTTTTACCAAACTCTAGTTCATTAATATCAACATAATTCTAGTACAAATCTTACTATACATATTTACAATTCTCTTAACTGAACTATTATCCTTACACATATTTACACTTTTTGCAAGCTTACATTAAACATTTGGACTTACATTCAACATTTACACTTTTCACAAACTCACATTCAACATATACTTTATACTTCTTATAAGCCTACATCACTATACATATTTAAACTTACATTCTATAAGACTATAAACTTTAATGTCTAGAAGAGATCTCTGAACTATTACATTATCTTCCAACAAAAAAGAGTAATTTTCTTTGGACTTCATTTAGAAAGTAGAAATAATGCTACTGCTAAACAGTACTTTATACATTCCAGATCTTTTATAAAAACTGTAAGAGCTATCTCAGCTTACAGCAAGCCTAAAAAGGAAGAAAGAGAATGAGGGGAAAAGAAACTACCTAAGGAAAACACTGTTTCTGAATTGCTCAGCTGGCAATTCCACAACAGTCAGTTTCCCATCAGGAGAAGATAATTGTCTAACTTGGAGTAGGTTCCAGATCTGCAGCCTTCAACAGGTTCCCCTGTGTACCAGAAACATTGCTGAAACTTCATCCCAAACTCCTCAGCAGTCTGGAGGCCTCCTCATGCTCCTGTTCTCCCCAGACTGCAAGATGAAACTTCAATAGCAGGAAAATTGGTTTAGCTGCTTTTCACTTCAGGTCCTCTAGAGGAGTGTCATTGGAGCTGACACTCCTCTGTTCTACACTCATCAAACTCTCAGACAATTTTCCCCCTTCTTAATTTTTTTAAAGCTGTATTTGTCATGAGTTCTTTTTAACAATGTTGATGTTTCTGATAGATTTTTTATTAGGCCAGTATTTCTGGTAAGCTTATTTGTTCACCAAAACTGCTACTGTTCAAAGAAGTCAATAACATAGATGTTGTTTCATAAAACATGTTCTTCATTAGCTTACTCTGAGGAAGAACATTTTCATGATTTAATATTTCCACTTTATTAGGTTCTCAACTCCTGATGCCAATTTTACTAGTAGTTGTGATATAGTCTGACAATGAGTTATTTTTAGCATTGACTTTTTTAGTAGGGAGCTTTCAAGTGAAGTAACTCTATTTTGTAATAAAGCTAGATTTTCTGGAGTTTGATCCCCATCTACAATGCAGTCATTGCTTTTAAAGCACCTGCTTCCTTGTCCCCTATTAGATTTGCAACAGAATCACTCACAGCAGAACTTCTGATTATTCTCATTTGTCATCTCTAGTATCTCAAAACAAAGCCCAAGTTTTTTTTTTTTTTTTATTTTCACTTGCCCATAAATTTTTCCCATGTCTGAAGTAATTTCCCAGTGTAGGAATCACTTTCGTTTGCTTTAAGGGTTTCAAAGTGACTTGCTGAGAAATGGTATTAGTATTGTAAATGTCTCTTGAGTGGTAAATTTTTGATCACCAGTTTGTTTTTCAGGAAGTAAAGTCAAGCAGCGCTTTTTAGCAGCACTTGGAAAAACGCAATCTTTTAAGCTGAGTGAAAGTTTTTGTCCCAGTTTGTCTGCCTTTTCTCTGTACCAGCTTGCCTGTGCTGTCTTGTTTCTATGCCCTAAAATTCCCAAGATGCCTTTCTCTATAGCATCACTGTGTTTCAGACTTCGTTTCCCAAGCTGCCTTTCTCTATATTGGAATGCTACTACAAACTACCTTCCCCATAATGCCTCTCATGTCCCAGCAAACTTCCAGTTTCCTTTACAGGTTATATTTTCCTGCTTTTGCTTTTTGAAAGGGGAGATTTGATTCAAGCTTTTTTGCTTTTTTACCATCGGAGATCAGAGATTTCTGTTCTCCTTAAGCTGGCGTTGATAAATTTATTATTATTTTTTTTTACTTGACTGTTCCCCAATAGTCACACCTGCCTGCATGTTCTCAAACTGGCATTTTAGTACCAGAAACAAAATCCTCTCAGGGCTCTCTGCATCCAGATCCCTCAGTAGTTGGATGAGGTTTCTAGCACGACAATTAGGGTGTTTGGTGGATCTCTGGGAGTCCAATTAGCGAGAATGAGGAGGGTTTATATGAGCGAGAATTGTTGAGACCAAGATTGGATAAAGCACAGAGACAAATAGCCAAACTAACGGAAACACATGAACTATGAACCAATGGCTGAGGGGTCACCAACTGGATCAGGCCCTCTGAGTGGATGAGACAGTTGATTGGCCTGATCTGTTTGGGAGGCATCCAGGCAGTGGGACCAGGTCCTGTGCTCAGGGCATGAGTTGGCTGTTTGAAACCTGGGGCCTATGCAGGGTCGCTTGGCTCGGCCTGGAGGGGACTGGACCTACCTGGACTGAGTCTACCAGGTTGATCTCAGTCTGAGGGGAAGGCTTTGCCCTGGAGGAGATGGGAATGGGGGGCAGGCTGGGGGGAAGATGAGGGGGGCGGGAGGGGGGAGAACAAGGGAATCCATGGCTGATATGTAGAAGACCATGGTAAATGAAGACCACATGAGAATAGGAAGAAACAAAGTGCTAGAGAGGCCCACAGAAATCCACAAAGATACCCCCACAACAGACTGCTGGCAATGGTCGAGCGACAATCCGAACTGACCTACTCTGGTGATGGGATGGCCAAACACCCTAATTGTCGTGCTAGAAACCTCATCCAACTACTGATGGACCTGGAGGCAGAGATCCATGACTAGGCCCCAGGTGGATCTCTGGGAGTCCAATTAGCGAGAATGAGGAGGGTTTATATGAGAGAGAATTGTTGAGACCAAGGTCGGATAAAGCACAGAGACAAATAGCCAAACAAACGGAAACACATGAAATATGAACCAATGGCTGAGGGGTCACCAACTGGATCAGGCCCTCTGAGTGGGTGAGACAGTTGATTGGCCTGATCTGTTTGGGAGGCATCCAGGCAGTGGGACCGGGTCCTGTGCTCATTGCATGAGTTGGCTGTTTGAAACCTGGGGCCTATGCAGGGTCCCTTGGCTCAGCATGGGAGGAGGGGACTGGACCTACCTGGACTGAGTCCACCAGCTTGATCTCAGTCTGTGGGGAAGGCTTTGCCCTGGAGGAGATTGGAGTGGGGGGCGGGCTGGGGGGAAGGTGAGGGGGGCGGGAGGGGGGAGAACAGGGGAATCTGTGGCTGATATGTAGAACTGAATTGTATTGCAAAATAAAAATTTAAAAAAAAAAATAAAAAAAAAAATAAAAAAAAAGAAAAAAAAAAAAAAAAAAAAAAAAATAAAAATTAAAAAAAAAAAATCCTCTCAGGGCTTACTCACTCCTCCACCTTATTGTGTCAGTGAGGGAATGAAAGTACTTAATATAAGGCTTTTTCACAGCCCTTTCAGAGAGACTTTGTCCCTAATAGATCTTTATCTCATCTCTGCTTGTCTCCTCCCCACATACATGCAGATGCCACAGCAGCTGCAGCCAAGGCTCAGCTTTACTGCTTCCTCTTTGCCAGTAGCTGTTCCCCAGTTCCCACACCACCTCTGTTTGTGTTCCACCTTGGGGAAGCTGTCCCAGCTTTGGCTTTCTGCCTTCACTTTCTCACTAGGCTCTAACCACAGGGAACTTCTGGGTGCTGTTTTTACTAACAGAGATTTGCCATATTCTAAGAAGTATGTTGTTTCTAAAGCCATTACAAGCGATTTTCCCATTCTGATATCTTCAGGTGAATCTAATTATTCCCTTATAGAAAGAGAAACCTCTGAGAAGCAAAGATCTAAAAACTTTTCAGTTTTTTAGAAAGAGATTAAGTTTTTTCCAAGAAAGCTTTCATTTTTTTGAGAAAGACCACCAAGTTTTCCCAAAACTTCTGTTCTCTAAACTTTGGTTCAATGGCAAAAAGGAAACTAATTCTGATGGTATGGTATTTCCATACAGTGGCAGCATGTGTAGAGTGGAAAGTTTTATTTCATCCACATTTGCCTCAGGAAAAATTCTTTCCCTGCTGCTTGGAGCCAAAAGCTTCCCACAGTTATCTCTTTCTCCCTGTTTCTCCTCTTTGATAGATTTTTTTTTTCCTGATTTTTCCCCATTTACATTCATACTCCCATAGTTAGAAAATTAAGGACGTATTTCCTACATTTTGTTGCTTATCTTATTGTAAGTTTTCTTTATGCTCTATTCCTACATTCTACTTTACTCTAAATTTTTTCTGCATTATATTACTACACTATCTTACATTTTTTCCTTAATTTTCATATATAGAATTTTTAGATAGAGGAAAAAAGAAATAAACCTTGATAGAGAGATATATCTATGTTTGCATCTTCACTCAGATGTCTTTCAGACCCTCATTCTTCCTCCTGAGAATAAACCCCCTACCTTCACTTTCACTACAAAACTGGACCAGGCCAACTGCTTCTCATGAGGCTTTCTCTCCCCTTTTGCCTCCTTGGTCCCTGTTCCTGATGCCATTTTAGGGAGACCAGCTCCCTGTTTTTCCCCCAGGGTACTCTTGAGCAAGGAGAAATAAGAAACATGTAGATAGAAATATAGAGGATAGAGAGAGACAGTAAGAAACACAGGATAGCCTCAGGAAAGCCTGGGTCAAAACCCACCAGCCCCTTCTGTCTCTACTAAAGGGCTTTTAAAGGAATAGCAAGGAGTAGAGCAAAAGACCTCTCCCCAGCACAGCCATGTCCAGACCATCCCAGGTACCTGGTGACCTTGCACATGGTCAAGACATCCCCTAAAGCACCCCTGCTATGTAAAGCAAGCTCAGATCTCACTATGAAGGTTTTGTGGGCTCCCACATGAAAGTATCTTGCCTTGTACTGTATTTTGTTTATTAATACATGTATTTACTAATATTTGAAAGTCCTTTATCTAAATTGTGAAAATTTTATAAATGAGCAAAAAGCATTTGATTATCTTTGGATCTCCCTACCACTTCAACTCCTCCTTTGCACCTCTATATACTTCTCAAAATCATAGTATACCCTAGTGTATAATGTACATATGTATATGCACATGCATGTACAAATATATATTTATACACAAACACACATGTGTGTGTGTTCTTCTGTGTCCATTTATTGTTGTCCATATGTACACAGTTATAGGGCTAACCACTGCTGGGCCATGAGAATGTATCCATGCCCCTGTCCTTGAAGTAATTGGTTTTCCTCATCAGGCTGGCACTGCCTATGGATCCTCAAATAGAGGTAGGGTTTTTAAGCCCTTTCCAAATCAATACTAGAATATTGACTGGTGTGTGCATGTACATGTCTTGGACAGGGAACTACCACTATTGAGAGTTCATGGGTGGAATATATTTGTCATGTCCAGAAGGCACATATTCTTGCAGTAATCCTCATAGTTCTCTGTCTTTTACAATCTTCCTCATCATATTCCATAAGAGTTACTAAGCTTTGTGTGCTCAGATTGTATTATGGATGTCCTTTTTGGAGATGAGCACTTTTCCTCTTCATCTTGACCAATTGTGGCTTTCTATAATAACCTTGCTCATTAAACGAAGAAGATTCTGATGAGAGTTGAATCTGGTATTTATCTATTGATATAAAAATAATTATTTAGAACATAGTGAGATACTGTAAGAGGTTAGCAAAATGGTAATAGTATATTCTTTTGTGGTCTATGACATGCAAATATCAGTGCCTAGCTTGTTTACAGCATCGTATAGGAGTTCAAAAGAAGGTGACATTAGAACACAGGCATCATAAAGGATGAAAGGAAAAAAACGCAGAGTAAGACAAAGAGGGGAATAGGAGAATTCACATATGGGTGTTTAGGATAATGAACACTACAGATGTTTAAATAGCCACACACACACACACACACACACACACACACACACACACACACACACACACTCACTCACTCCCATATATATTTGGAAGATTATGGAATAATGAAACGTATAATTTATAATATACCTTTATTAGATTACCTCATATAAAGGGATAATCTTTCTTCCAGAATCTCTTGACTATCAAAGATAAAGTCATTGTTTAGCATGAAAGTCTCCCCAAAATTGAAGGCTATCGTTACTAATCATGATTGACTGAAAACGCTTACTTTGAATCCATTAATTTTCCTAGATTTTTATTGTAGTGACAGTTCATAAATAATTCTGGATATAGAGTAACACAATTATTCCACTTGATAAAGCCATTTCCTATACATCCCATGACTAGAAAATAGCAAAGCTTTTGCCATCAGGCTAACTATGAGAGTTTTAAACAAATTGGTAAGTGTGTGCAAAGAATAGCAACTGCAGCTTTCTCTTCCCAGATGTTTACAGCCAGAGGCAGACTGCCTACAGTATCCTCCTATAATTGGAGTGTGGTTGGTAATTCTCACAATTTTTGTGAAATTTTTGCCTGAACATATTTTGCAGGCAGATCATCTATGCAAGTTTCATATTTTATAGCTAGATTGATGGATACCTTTTTTTCTTTCATGGTGTGCAGAGGACTTCCAATGCTATGAGCACTAGTGAATAGGGATAAATGCTCTACTTAGGCATCAGCTCTACTTCTCTAAGTTCAACAAGAAGTGTAAATGTTGTCTACAGGAGGATGAGCTTACCATGAGTTTGTAGAGAACAAACAATAGCCTTGGCAATAACCTGAGATATTTGAGGGTTTCCATTGGTCCCCTCAGGCCAATTACTCAATTATATTCAACTCATCCCAGGAAGTAGATGTTTTACTTGGTGGCAAAGACATCTATTTGGGGACATTGTCCCCCTCCTGGTTTTGGTGACTCCATTTATATTTCACACACACACACACACACACACACACACACACACACACACATATATATATATACATATGTATATATATGTGTGTGTGTATATAAAACATGCATAAAATTATAAATTTCATGTATATTTCATGTATATTAAATATATTATTATATACATATATATAATATTTAGGAACCTTCACAGTATTAGGTTTCCAAATGACTACTCAAATAGACCTTAGTGTTAGCTTTTCTCCCTAATATCCCCTGACCACTCTCATCCCGTTCCTTCCTCATTTAATCCTCCACAATCATTCTTCCCATATCTCTATAACTATATATTCTATTTCCCATTCAACAGGAGAGCTTCCCTTCCTCATTATTCCATTACTTGATACCTAACATTTGTGTTTAATAGTTGTGGCATGCCTATAACTTAACTCTTAACTTAAAATCTAACATCAAAATATAAAATAAAAATGTACAATATTTATCATTTGGGTTATGGGTTACTCTACTTACAATATTTTTTCTAACTCTATCCACTTACCAGAAAACTGTATTTTTAACAACTTGGTAATAGTCTACCATGTTAATAAATCACATTTTATTTATCAATTTATCAGTTTATGGACATTCAAACTCTTTCTAATTACTAGTTATAATGATTGAATTAACAATAAACACATGATCAAGTTTCTGTAGTAGAATATAGCCCAAGAGTTTAGTTAGATATTGAGAAAGATCTAGTCCTGACTTCCTGAGGAACCACCAAACTAATTTCCATTGTGACTATACAAGTTTTCATTCCCACCAACAATGAATAAGTGCTCCTGCTACTCCACATCCTCCACAGCATGAGCTGTCACTTGTTTTATTGATCTTAACCATTCTGACTCTTGTGAGATAAAATCTCAAAGTAGTTTTGATTTGCATTTCCCTGATGACTAATGATGTTGAAGATTTCTTTAAGTGCATTTCATTAATTTATGTTTTCTCTATTGAAAATTCTGTTTAAAACTGCACCTCATTTTTTTTCTTTGTTTCAAACTGAAAATTCATACAATTCCTTCTGATCATGACTTCACCTCACCCTTCTCCTATATACTTTTTTGTTTTCTATCCACCCACCTCCACATCTTAATATTCTCTTTCTTTAGAAAACAGACAAATAAAAAAGCAAACAAACTTGATAATTTAAAAACATAAAAGTGAGCTGGGCAGTGGTGATGCAGGCCTTTAATCCCAGTGCTCCAGAGGCAGAGACAAGCAGATCTCTGTGAGTTCGAGGCCATCCTTGGCTACAGAGTGAGTTCCCGGGAAATGCTCCAAAGCTATGCAGGGGAACCCTGTCTCAGAAAAACAACAACCCCCCCCAAAAAAAAACCAAAATAACAACAACAACAACAACAACAACAAAAACAAAAACAAGGTTGGATAAAGCACAGGGACAAATAGCCAAATGAATGGAAACACATGAACTATGAACCAATGGCTGAGTGGCCCCCAACTGGATCAGGCCCTCGGAATGGGTGAGACAGTTGATTGGCTTGGTCTGTTTGGGAGGCACTCAAGCAGTGGGACTGGGTCCTGTGCTCATTGCATGAGTTGGCTGTTTGAAACCTGGGGCCTATGCAGGGTCTCTTGGCTCGGCCTGGGAGGAGGGGACTGGACCTGCATGGACTGAGTCTACCAGGTTGATCTCAGTCCTCAGGGGAGGCTTTGCCCTGGAGGAGGTGGGAATGGGGGGTGGGCTGGGGGAAAGGCGGAGGGTGGGGGGAGAACAAGGGAATCTGTGGCTGATATGTAGAACTGAATTGTATTGTAAAATAAAATATAATAATAATAATAATAATAATAATAATAATAATAATAATGGTAATAATAATAAATTTGAAAGCTATAAAAAAAACCAAAAAAAAACAACAAAAAGACCCACAAACATAACAATGAAAAAGCAACACATACACACAAACACAAACAAAAAGTAAAACTTATACAACCACAATCTCATACAACCAAAAGACTAGTGAGATTAAAAAAAAAAAAGTCCAAACAAAGCAATATGAGAAAAAAAGTACAAAAACCTCATTGTGTTATCTTGATGTCCAGTTTCTTTTAGTTGTTCATATATTTTAGTTAATAAACATCTATCAGATATATAATCAAACAATCATGTCCTTTGCCATACAAAGACTTTTTAATTTCCTATGCTCACATTTATTAATTGTTAGTCTTACTGCTTAGTGTCCTGTTCAGAGAGTCCTTTCCAGTGACAATGAGTTCAAGATTATTCTCTACTTTCTTTTCACACAGATTCAGAAAATGTGACTTTATATTGAAGTTGTTGACTAATTAGGAGTTGAGTTTAGTGCAGGGTAATGTACATGAAAATATTTGCATTCTATATGCAGACATTAAGTTTGACCAGCACCATTTATTGAAGATGCTATTTTTCCCCAATGTAATATGTACAGCTTATTTGCAATAAAATTAGTTGTCTGTGTCTGTCGACTTTTTCTGGAACTTTAGTTTAGTTCCATTGATCAGTGTGTCTGTTTTTATGCAAAGACCATGCAATTTTTATTACTATAACTCTGTAGTGGAACTTGAAACCTGGGATGGTGATACATCTAACAATTCTTTTATCATTATGGGTTGTTTCGCTATCCTTGGTTTTTTTTGTTTGTTTGTTTGTTTGGTTGGTTTTTGGTTTTTGGTTTTTTGGCTTTTTTTTTTTTTTGGTTTCTTTCTAGATTTTCTGGATTTCATGCCTGTCTTTTCACTTGCTTGTTCAGACCTTCTCCAGGATATTTTATTTTTTCAAAGCTATTGCAAAAGGTGTTGTTTCTCCAAATCTTAGGCTGTCATTTATATATAGGGAGTCTACTGTTTTGTTTGCTAATTTTGTATCCTGATACTTTGCTGAAAGAGTTTATCAGACCAGATATTTTCTGGGGGAGGTTTTAAGGCTACTTATCTATAAAATCATATCATCTGCAAATAAGGATAATTTCATTTCTTTCATTCTTGTTTATATACACTTGATCTTCTTTAGTTATCTTATTGTTCTAGTTAAGGCTCCAAGTTCTATATTGAATAGATAAGGAGAGAGTAGAAACCTTGTCTTATTCCTAATTTTAGTGGAAATATTTTGAGTTTCCTCTCCACTTAGGTTGATGTTGACTATAGACATCCTGTAAACAGGCTTTACTGTGCTAAGGAATATCTCTTGTATCCCTAATCTCTCCAGAACTTTTATTATGAAATGATAATGGAAGTTGTCAAAAGGCTTTTTCTGTATTTAATGAGATGATCACATTCTTTGTCTTTCAGTTCATTTATGTGGTAGATTATGTTTATGGATTTACCTGTATTGAACCCTTCCTATATCTCTAAGATGAATTCTATTGGATTATGGTAGATAATTTCTGGTGAGTTTTTGAATTCAGTTCATAAGTTTTGTGTTAATATTTTTCATCTACATGCATAAGGGAAATTGGTCTGTAATTATCTTTCTTTGTTGAGTCTTTATATAGTATAGGTATCAAGGTAATTGTGGCCTTGTAAAAAGAATTGGGAAATATCCCTTCAGTTTCTATTTCTCCAAATAATTTTTTGAGTATTGGTATTTATTCTTCTCTGACAGTCTGGTGGAATCCTGCATCATTCCATCAGGCACTGGGCTTGTTTTTTTGGGACTCCTAATTACTTCTTGTGTTTCAGGTAGGTGTCATTGGTCTGTTTAAATTGTTTATCTAGTCTTGGTTTAATTTTCATTGGATACACACACACATACACACACACACACACACATACACACACACACACACACATATGTGAATTGATCCATCTCTTTCATCTGTTAAATTTGGTGGAATACAGATTTATAAACTATGTCCTTATAATTTTCTGGATTTTCAGTGTGTATTTTGTGATGTCCCCTTTTTCATCTCAAATTTTATTAATTTGAAACAACAATTAGAACTCTTTATATACTGAATCATTTCTTTAGGCCTCCCCATTTTATGACATTTAAAATATTATTTTAATACTTTAAAGTACTTATTTATCATATTGTACATTAAAAAGTGATGCATTTGACAATTTGTTTCAGTTTTTAATTCCTTAATATTAGAACATATATTTTAATATATTAAGCTATATCAATTGTCATAAATTTTATAATTTATTTCTGTGTTAAATGGTTGAGTGACTTTTTTGTATGTCTTAAAGAGCATTATTTTGCAATTGCTTCTACAATTGTTGTTATACTGTAAGATAATGCAAATTGTTTTACAATCAAGAGAAATATAATAAAAATTTTATTACACTTTACCTGGCATAACTTTCAATTTATATCAATGATTAATAAGCCCAGAAAATGGTGAAACTATAGTTTGCTGAATCTCATTAATAACATTAGAGAAAACAAATACAAGAAAAAGGGCCTGCATATCTACAGTGTAGAAAATAAATACTAATGTATAATAAAAATATTAATTGTTGTGCAATAAATTTTGACCAGTCTAATTCATTCCTTTGTGGTAATTTCCTGTATTGCAATTCTTCCAAATAACCACAAAGTTACAATCAGGTTATGAGTGCTGGGGGCAGACAGGCAGGAGAATGGGGTACTGTTAGTGTTTGTATTTATAGACACTCTAACTTTCTTTTGTCTTTCCTTAAATACTAGATTTTTTTTCACAATATTTCTTCTAAATACAGATTAGGTGAAGGGTTTCTCAATCCTGTGTCTTCACCATGTAAAAAAAAATATTGTATTCATTACTTTTAGACGTGTACAATGTATTCACAGAATCATTTAACAAAACATCAGAGTACTATTACAGGATAATATCTTAATCTCTGAAAACATGCTATTTATACTAATTTAAATGAAATTAAAATTTTGTATTTCTTCAGTGTTATGTAAGTAGAGTTTGTAGAAATACAGTAAGTTCTTATTATGATGACAATGAATAAGAATTCACAAGGACTAATTGGTACACAGTGTCATCTACCAAACACAATAAAAAATAAAAATGAATCAGATTAAATTCATCCCCAACAGAAACTAATGCTTTTAAATGTGTGGTACCAACCATTCACCTTGGCCATATTTTTTTCTTTCTAAAAGAAGAAAGGTTGTCACTAAAGATCACTTTGAAGTGGGAAACATCTTGAAGCAATATATTTTTTCTTTGTCCTCCTGTCAGTCTGAAGTCCCATTTGGAAAGTTAGATTGTCTGAAAAAAAAAGCAATTTGAGGGAGAGCATTAGGGATAGAGGATGAGTGATGTAAGGCATGAAGTGCAAAGGGAGCAGGGTCTCACAAGTATGCATTGTTACTAAGTGCTAGAAGAAAACGGAAACCTTGGAGATTCCAAGGAACTCTGGACTTTGAAAAATGAATAAAACATTGCCTTTGAAATCCCTTTGTGCACTACAACAAAGAGATAAAAGTTTCATCATAAAGAAAAGATTTAAAGATTTGACAACTTCTGCAAAATCACTCAAGGAAAGAGACTTTACGAAGAATCATAAATAAAATTAAGAATAAAAAAATCTGTAGAGTGTTTGTTTGTCATGCATGCTTAATCATTGCTGGAATATTCCTTGCTGATAATGATATTTTAAGTTAATGATTTTATAGAGTTCTATTAAGAATTTATGAAAAACTTATTCTATGCAAATTGAAATTATATGCTTTGTTTAAAGCCTCAGTTTGATCTTGGAACATTTGTAAGAAAATGAACATTCAGGGACTGGGCTAGAGTTCAAATCCCCCAGTCACAGCTTCTCAATACCCATCTTCTCATAATTCCAGATCAGATTCATATATCAATATTTGAAAACCCAAGAAATCTAGAAATGAAAAACTAAATTATATCTTAAAAAGTGAAAGCCATGCTCAAGTTTATATGAATCTGTCAGATTACCAAAATCCTGCCAGGAATCTTCAAAACTAGTGTAGCTATTCTAGCCATAATTAGAATAATGAGAACCATAAAGCAAGAACAAGGGGATGGATAATAGGAGAGGAAGAAAAGAAAAACAAAATATTAGAGGAGGATAACAGAAAGGAGAGAAATAGAATGGAAAGGATGAGAAGAGAGAGGAGGGGAAATGGAATATGGTGATGCAGGAATAACCATGTGCCATAGCAATTTTTATGAATACTATTTTATTGAAACAACCATTACTTTGGAACAAAGATATTGCTTTTCACATTCCAGTGGCTTTCTAACAGGTATTGGCTAACGGATGCTATTTTACTTCCCCAAACCTGCTATATTTATACACCACACTGTGCATAGTTTAAAATAACAAATGGGATTCTCTCACTTTCTTGGATGATAGAAGCCTGTCTCAGATTACGTATGGGGTTCACTTTTTCTTGGAGACTTGAATGGAGCATCTCGTTCATGCCATTCTTCAATTGTACAGCGATGTTGATGATCTTTTAACCGTAGATCAGTTTTTTAATTATGACACCTCACTGAATCTTCTTTTTTGTATCCTCTTTCCTCCTGTTCATGAAGCCATCAGTACTGTTGAATACAGCTTCATTATACCCCAACACAATGCACCTTTTAAGTAATTACATTTGATTCAACTCTAAATCTCTAAACAAGGTTTAGAGGTTCTACAATGGTAAAGATTCTGGAAGATCCTCTCTAACTCAGTACACTTTTCAGGACAAGTTAATGACTCACATCATTGTACAAAACAAAGAAACTAGTTTTTTAGAGTTTCACTATTTCCCCATCAACAGTTATGTCACTTTCTAAGTGCCTAACAGGTACTCAACCACACATCAATTATTTTCTTGACAATATTGAAATAATTAATTAAAAAGCCAAAAGACAGACATTTTTTACTATGGAAAATAGATTCACATTTTATGTTAAGATATTTTTAATCTATGTGATTAACATGGAAATAAATACTGCAACATCCAATAAATAATGCAAACAATTAGATCCAAATTATGTATCATTTAATTGGGCACATGTTGTAGAATATTATTTTAAGGTGGGTTAACATTTGCTTATATCGCATGTGTTTAACTTTGTGAAGCTGCTACTGTGTCTGTCTAAAACACCTGATGGTCTAAGAAAGAACTGAGCAGCCAACAGCAAGGCAGGAGAAAGGATAGGCGGGGCTGGCAGGCAGACAGCATTAACAGGAAGAGAAATCTAGTAGGAGCAATAGAAAAAAGAAGTAGCCAGAGAAGGAAGAGGATTCTAGGAGGCCAACCAAACAGCTACACAGCAGGACAAAGATTAAGACTAAAATTTAAAGAAGAGAATGGGGAAAGCTCAGAGGCAAAAGGTTAATGGGATAATTTTAAGTTAAGAAAAGCTGGCTAGCAACAAGTCAAGCTAAGGCCAACACTTATAATTAAGGATAACCCCCCCCCCCCGTGTGTTATTTATTTGGGAGCTGGGTAGCAGGCCTCCAAAAGAGCAAACACAACCCAAAACAGGAGAACACACCTGGTTTCTTTTTACACTCAACTCCATTTATGGGCAAATAATGTAATATAAAATATAAAATGTGGGATCTGCTGTCAATTTAAGCATTAAGTCCCTAATTATTATTTAGAATATAAGTTGAATTTTCCAGTTCACACAAGACATTTCATACAGAGAATTCACTGTTTATGCAAATATTTAATATTTTGAGGAGATGACTCATTGGGCAAAACACTTCCCATTCAAGCATGAGGACCTGTGTTCAAATTACCAGGCCCTTCATAAAATGTGGAATGACAGCTTACATTTCTATCCCAGTGTTCCCTGTGGTGGAATTGCATGAGAAGACAGAAATGAAAGCCCTGAAGCTCACTGGCCAGCTAGCCCAGGCAGGAGCACAAAACAATGAAACCCTTGTTCTAACAAGGTAGAAAGTGATTACTGCCATAAGAGGCTGTCTTCTGACCACCACACCTGTGTACCCACACCACACTAACACACATCTCTCTCTGTCTCTTTCTCTGTCTCTTGCTCTATCTCACACACACACACACACACACACACACACACACACACACACACACACCACATCGCTCATACACACGACAGAAAAGAAGGAGTGGAAAATCACACAAAATTCTTCCTTTCCCTGCCTCATAAACTACATAGCCTAGGCTTGGAAGTATTACTTTATACAGCTTTATTAAAATATAAATAAGAAAATAATGAAGACAAATAACTTTAGCACAAGTATGCTACCTTAAATATTGCTGAACAAATACATTGATTCTAATTTTTATTAGTTTACCACAAGAAATTGAAATACAAGAGATTTAAAATTCCATGGGCAAGCTATGACTCCAAAAACATTATTTAAAAAGATAATTAGTAATATAATATTATATCAAATTATAGTTAAGAGTTTAGAGTAACCAAATAATCTTTCTTTACAGAATGATTTATCTTCTTAAAAGATAATATTTTATTTTATAAGGGTTTTATTTTTCTTTACTAATTAGTTTTTAAATTTATTTTGTTTCTTACATAATATAATTATACTATTTTCCTGTTACTTTTCCTCACTCTAACTCCTTCTATATTATGTACCTCTTTGTCTTTCAAATTCATTAGCTGAATATGGACAACAACAACAGAGAAATATAAAGTGACTGGAGAAAGTCCAGGAGCCCTCAACCCTGCAAAAGACCTAAATGCAACTAAGGAATTGTGAGAACAGGTGAAATTGTCTTCCCTAGGGAAGAGCCCACCATTGGTTATCCAATTCCGAATGATCAACCTGAAAACATATATACAAGTAACATTATACACATTTTCATTATATCGTACTTTCCTGGTAATTCCAAACGTATGTTAATATATTATGTTAATACATTCATTTGTATTTTAATCATCACAACATATGAGTTCTTGTGCTTTGCCTTCTAATAACCTGGTTATATCATGCACTACTGCTTTGTGTAGTGTATGCATTTTTTTCTTTCCATGTATAACTTCTTAGGTTTTATTTGTTGTTTCTGATATTGTTCTATTATCTTAACAAATAATGAATTAAATGAAAGACCACTAATTATCTTTTTTAGTTGTTATTCTTTATTTATATGTTAGTTTCTTACTGAGACCTTATTTTAGTATATTACTCAGGCTTATATTTTTGTCCTGACCTCCTATGTAACTATGACCAAAGGCCCACGCCACCATTGGCTTCTGAAGTAAAATGAAAGTGCATGGTAAAATCAAAAAACAGTTGATGACTTCAAGAAAACTGTGTCTTCCAGACACATATATGAATTTACAGAGGCTGCAAGAGCATGCCCAAAGCATGCATGGGTACATGTCAAACAAAATCCTAGCATTAAAAAGTGAAAGTGGACACAAAGTTTTACCCTTAACCATGAAGCTTTTTCCCAATGGCATGTGTTAGAAGAGGGAAAAATCAATTTTCTCTGAGGAACGTCACTGTGCAACATGCACCTGCGTCAACAAACAACCTAACCCTCCATTTTGGGTGTGTTTTTCATTTAATTTATGGCAGTTTTGTAATATTGGATTTTTTTCATAATAATTTTCTTTTTTTTGCTTTGTTTCAGAGAAAGAAGGAAAATATAAAATGTGGTGAGTAAGGAGGTGTGGAGGATCTGAGAGATGATGAGGAAAGAAAAACTTGAAAAATATATGTGAAAAAATGAAATAAAAGAAGAAAATGATAAGACATGGTTTGTTGATAATTTCCATCTATTTATTTTCTTCAATGATCAGATATAAAAAAGCTATGAAGTCCTAGTTTTGCATATTTTTTTATGATCTCATTAATGATCTCAGATTTAAATTTTTTGTTATTCCTTATTTCCTTCATGGCTAGTGAGTACGTGTGTGTTTGTGTGTGTGTGTGTGTGTGTGTATGTATGTGTGTGTATATGTGTGTGTGTGTGTGTGTGTGTGTGTATGTGTGTGTGTTTATGTAAGTTTGTGTGAATTTGTGTATGCCCACCATGGAACCCATGAGTGTGAAGAAAAATTGCAGCGACAGGCTTCTTCCATCATGTGGGTCCAAGGTGACTAATTCAGCTCACCTAGTTTGGGCCAGATGCCTTTACCAACTGAGACAACACACTGGTCCATTTCTCAGTTATGTGTTCAAGAACCTTTACACAAATCAGAACAAAACTTAACTTATTGTAGCCGTTAGCTTCAAATATAGCTTTGCATATATTTTGATAACTTTGGTTTTCATGACAATACTTGTCAGAGCCTGCCATTTTATTATGGAATTCAGAAATTATAAGCCATGTTTAATTTTTTTTCTCTATCAGTTTTCCTTGGGCCTTGCATACTAGCTATTTGATAAATAACCTTTAATAAATCTCTCTAGACTTTTCTCTTTGGCCATATTGAATACTAAATGTGTATATTAAAGAAGATATTTTAATTCTTCTACCATTGTAATTATTTTATTATTGTTACAGGAATTTGTCTCATATTTCTTTACATCTGTTCTGTCATGCTTATTTTAGAATCTGTCACAGGACTATTATGTTTGTCTTATTTTCTCCCTCTTTTAATCTTTTATTTTTTTCTGCTTCTGCTGTTTCTTTTCTGTTTGCCTGTCTCTCTTTCATCTCTGAATTTGGCTTTTCTGTCTCATGAATGATAGAACAGTATTTGAAGCCGAATCACAAAGGGTTTAGGCTCATATTTATTGACATTCAAGTTTTAAGCATCACATCTTTATTCTCCATAAGCTATCTCTGAATCTAGATTTTAGAATGTCATTGGGTTTCATAGTAGAGTCTTTGTCACCTAATATCATAACCTGGCAATGGCAACTTCCAGATTGTCCTGTCAGTCATCTGTATCTCCTTGAGATTGAGATCAAATATACAACAGCACCTTTTTTCTTTTAGCTGCACTTCCTTTGTGATGTACAGTTGACCCTCACTCTATTCTTTCTCAATCTGAAGAACTAAGTCATCATCATCAAGACAAAATGTATTACTATCATTAATATAAGCTTTTGAAATTAGCATGCAAAGCAGCATGTTTTATTATATGTTCATAACGTTTGGTTCATATTCATCACTGCATATAAGCTTTTCTTTTCTCTTCTACCATCTTCTTACTGGAGGGACACTGAAGCTAATCATTATAAGTAATCTTAATGTGTCTTGATACCCCTTTGAGAATTGTAACAGCCACCTTTAGGAACAAAGTTTGTCGATGGTCCTAAGGTCTCAAGGGATTTTCATACTGACAATACACTTCAGTGTCAGCTTCCCCCAAACTCTTCACAACTGTGGGTTTATGTTTGAAATTTTAGGGACTTTTTTTTTATCTTGATTGACAACTCTGGTTATTTGGATCATATTTCCTAATCTATCTTGTTTCAGAAATGCCATTGAGATGCAGCTCATTTAACTCTCACAACTAAAGCTGATTGAGTTTTTTGATTTTTTTTTTTTTTTTAGGATTGGAAATTTTAACTGTGACTGAAGATATATTATATTTTCTTTTAAAATGTCACTATTGTAGTCTCTTAATATCTTGTCATTAGACCTGATTATTTAAATGAGTCAAGAGCTCCCTAAGAATTCTGAGTTATTGAGAGAAATTTAAGAGTAAGTAGGATGAGTCTAGAACTGACGATCTTGGAGAAATGTGAAAAACCCACATTCCAAAGAGAGGTCCAATATTCATTTACAGTCAATGTTTAGAAACAGTTTTTACTTTCTTGTATAATTTATTGATTTCAAGCACATTATGCAAGCATAGGAATTAAACCAATAAGGATAAAGACATTTTATGATCTTGAAAACTTAAAATTTACCAGTTCTGCCATGGCAAAAATTCTGAACATTGCTTCAAATTAAATAACTATATAAAACTAGCATAACAAAACTCAGAAAAACTATCTGAGGCAGTACTTTCACCTCCACACCCACTGTAGTTTCTCACAGGAAAAATAAAGTTTTAATTTTCAATACCTAGAACTATGAAGCAACATAAATTTTTGCATATAATTGGCACTGCATGATACATGTTTACTCTACTGTGTTAAGGCTTTGGAATATAAGCTCTGTACGTAGCTGAATAACCTGATCATAAACAACAAACTTATTTTAAGATGTCTCATCACTGATTTTCCCAGCAATAGATCTTAACTGGTGTGTGCTTAATGGCTTAGCATTACAGACGAAATGATCCAGTTTGCAGAAATGTATCCCAGGGGAGTACTGTGTCTTGCAATAGTATATTGGTCTAGTAGATGCCTCTCTTCTTTGGTGCCAAGATAGTCTAAAATAATTTATACTTTTCCCAAATGATATATGAAAAGCATTTGGGGAAAAAGCTTGTGCATTCATGGTATCCAGCAATTTACTTGATTTGTTAAAAATATTCAAGCAGGAAAGGTTGCCAGAGTAAGAAAACGGAATGTCAGCAATTGTAATCTTCCTTGCTCTCTTCCTGTGTCTGTTGTTCTGTGTATATCCCTTCGTTTGTAAGTTATGCCATTAAATAAATCTCCCTTTTAACTACGTGGAGTGGTCTTAATAATTTCACCGATACACTTTCACACTGATTGAGCATCCAAAACTCCACCATGAAATTTGACTTCCTGCTTGTGATTTGGCAATTTCTTCTGCATAGTAGCATCATTTCAATAATTACTGTGATAATACTCAAATTCCACAGGATTTAAAGATTTTCTGGTGGCTGAAGAGATGGCTCAGTGCTTAACAAATTTTCCAGCACAAAGATAAGAGTTTATATCTCAGCTTCAATATAGCAAACAAGGCAGTCCACATACAATGTATACCCAGTTCCAAGGGATCTGGTGGCTTTCAATTTTCTGCTCAATAGCTGTGCCCCCATTACATGTGTACACACTCTCACAATTGCACATACACAAGCAAATATCAATAAACAATAAATAAATATAGAATTCATTCTTCTTCATTTGACTGTCACATCACCTCACCTGTGAATGGTCAAATCTGGGATTTCAAAGTTCCACTCTCTCCAGCCCCTCCCTTTTGGCACCCCTCTCCTCTCCTCTCCTCTGCTCTCCTCTCCTCTGCTCTCCTCTCCTCTGCATTCCTCTCCTCTCCTCTCCTCTCCTCTCCTCTCCTCTCTTCTCCTCTCCTCTCCTCTCTTCTCCTCTCCTCTCCTCTCCTCTCCTCTCCTCTCCTCTCCTCTCCTCTCCTCTCCTCTCCTCTCTTCTCCTCTCTCTCCTCTCCTCTCCTCTCTTCTCCCCATTTCTCTCCCTTGCTATTTATTCTCTTGCCCTTCCACTTTCTCTTGTTTCCAGGTCCCCCTACACATTTTTTTTATACTGTAAGGGAATCATAAGAAGCCACATGTTTAACTACCTATTTTGTTAATTATTATATCCACTAACTGGAATTTTCTGCAGAGGCACAAGAAATAATAGGTTTGAACCTCCTAGTTCATCAGTTTCCTATTACAGTACAATGATTCATTCTCATCTAGTATATAACTTGTTTTATAAAATTGGATTGATGAAGTAAAGCTTTATTTTATATTTATCCTATTTATAATAAACTATCAAGATATCAGCGATCATCTACTGATTAAATATCCATAGTTTTGCAGTATCAATTAATTGAGCCCAGTGGTAGGGGGTGCCTTGGTTATTAATAATGGACATGTGTCAGTTTTGATGGAGATCAATTTCAGTGTCAACATTTTGTTATACCGCAAGGTTCAAAGTTATTAAATTTTAATGTGAACAAAGTTAGCTGTGCTGATGCCCCTTCTTCACAGAGTACTATAGCTAACATTTTCACGTGACCAAGGATTTTTTACTTTGTGTATAGCTTCTAGAAAAGTCTATAGACAGAAGGCAGTGAAAGTAGTCTTGTGTACACAAGTCATATAAACCTAAGAACTGCTATTCTAGAGGATTTATAAAAGGATGTTTTCAGGATAGTTTCACATAAGTGATTATAATGATAAATTTGTAAGACTAGGATTCTTATACAAGTCTCACAGAAACTGTAGACTCAATGTAAGGATAGAAGTAGCAAGTGTTGAGGGTGTCTTAAATGTTTTCTTAAGATACTCTGTGCGTGTTGTTAAACATGTTTTTGTTTTACCTTATTTAAAAATACAAACTGAAGTGTAACTAGATTTATCTACATTTCCAAAGTTCATTTGGAAAAATATGAGGTGGATTTGAGATTCCTTCCCTAATGTTCATAAGCAATGTACATACCAAAACACTTATCTTGAATGAATATCAGAGTCATTACAATACTGATGGACTCTGGTTTAAAAACAAGATGATTGAGATGTCACTTTATTGAGATGTCACGTTAATCATAAGTATTTTTGAAACTTAACATTACTCCAACTTCTTCAATCTGTTTAATTCTTGTAAGTTGTTCTGGGTAAGTTTATTTTCATCTTTCTTCATACCTTTGCCACACTTCATCATATCAGGACAAACTAATATTTCTGTCCACCATAGCATCATGAACTAAATATTTTAATTTTAAACTAATTATTTTTTGTAGTTCTGTGTGTATGTTTGTTCTTGTGTATTGTATACATACATCTCTGTGGGGTTGGACTAAACTATATTTGAGCATATGGAAGCCAAAGCTCTTAACCACACTTTTGGAGAGAGTGACTTTGACTGAATCTTCTCAAGTCGTGACTAGACTGTAAGGCCAATGAATTCCTGGATTCATCTTGTCCCTTTGCCCCTGTTCCACAACACTGGACTTACAAACAGGCATGTATTTTCCTGTCCATCTCTCTATAATGAAGCCGAGAATATGAACATAGTTTAGCAAGTTCATTCGTACTTTACTAAACCATCTCTCCAGTACAAAATATTTATTTCTTTTCACATTATTACTTTTCAATCTTCTTTAATTACATAAATTATTAGATGAAAAATTCTCAAATTTATCCAAATTCTTTTTTAACTAGACCTTTAAGAATTCACTACAATGTGAATTGAACATATTCACCTCTTTTCCCCAACTCTTTCCAGATCCTATCCTTCTTCCCACCCACAAAATTTGTAATGCTGACGTTTAATCCTTCAAGACAAATTGTGTTGTTCAAATATGATTCATTTTCCACAAAGTTGATTAAATAAAGGATACAGAGTTGGAGAAAACTCTCTCTCTCTCTCTCTCTCTCTCTCTCTCTCTCTCTCTCTCTCTCTCTCTTAGCAGCTAGTAATTGTTATTCTCTCCAAAGGTAGAAGTAGAATTGTGTGCCCATCTCACATTCCTATGCCAAGTTTTTTTCTGGCTTGGGCTTGCACTGTGGGTTCTTATGTTCAGCTACCTGCTGTGTACAGATATTTCCTTGTAGTTGTGCACAGCCCCTTACCCTTACATGTTTTATTCGTTTCTTCTACAGTAACCCTTCGGCCTTGTGTGAGAGGATGTAGTAGTATATATGCTCTTTTTTTTAAACATTTGTCTCCTCTCTGCAATTTAGCCTATGGTTTTTTAATACATCTCATCTACCACTTCTCTTCTCTTTTGATGTTTTAGTTTGTAATTTCCTTAGAAATACAAAATTGTGCATGAGTTAAACTAAAAGTAGCTATTTTACAGATTTTTATACATTTTTTTATTTCTGGTAAATTATCTATTTGTTTTCCTTTAAGTGAACACCAATCATATACTAAAATATGTAGTAATAGTTAATCAAACAGTGTCAAAACTCATGATTAAAATATCATGAATAGAAAGAAGTCATATGCAAATGAATCAATAAAGTAAGCAAGAGTAAACATCAAACACTGGAGTGACAAAGAGGATTTTAGCTATATACACTAATATTTCTCAAGGAAAAAATTGTCTGGAAAAACAATGTAAGAAAATTACGTTTGTTAATATCAATCTGTCCAATTTTTGAATAAATGATGGACACTAATGGGAAGAATATAAACAAAATAATAAAGACAAAATCATAATTTTCAAAAAGTGACAAAACAGGGAGGGGGGAGAACAAGGGAATCCGTGGCTGATATGTAGAACTGAATTGTATTGCAAAATAAAAATTAAAAAAAAAAGTGACAAAACAAGTAAGGCAATTCATAGAAAATGCAAACATACAATGAAATCACAAAAGAAGTTAAATGCATTAAAATGAAAATAAAATATTAAAAATGAAATCAAATCTTAAAAAGTAGGATACCTAGAAGTATCAGTGGTCTCAATAGAGGAAGAATTATTTCAGCCCTAAGATGACTTGAACATAGGTTCATCAATTTTCAAGGTTTTAAAGCCAAGAAATATATGATTGAATTCAGTGATCTGATTATTCATGTGTTCGACGTAAAGCCTATACATGAAAAAGAGAACGTTCTAAAAGTATGAACAGAATCATTACTTATGACAGAAGAAAAGAAACAAATTTAACATTAAGGGAATGATGAATAGTAAAGATGTAAAGAGGAACTCTCACTCACTGTTTTTGGAAATGCAAAGTGATGCAACCAATTTGATAGTGAGTAAGGAGAATCGTCCAAAAACTAAAATTGAATCTCCTGTATAAACCAGCTATTCCACTCTTTGGTATCTGCACAAAAGACTGTACAATCACCCCAAAGACACTTGCTCTGTAATATTTAGAACTAGACTATTTACTGTAGCCAAGCATGGAAATAACCTAAATGTCCGTCAACAAGTAAATGGATGATGGAAATGGATTGTGTACACAAACGTGCTGTGGGAGGATCCTTCTGTATGCTTTGAATGTGTGTTGCTCTCATTAGTTGATAATAAAGTTCATTTGGCTTTTGACCTGGCAGAATAAGGCTGGGTGGGAAAGCCAATGGGAGATTCAGGGAGAAGCAAAGGCAGAGTGGAGAGACATCAGCCAGCCTCTGTGCAAGCAGGGTGTGTAGAAAATGAGGTAACAAGCTACGAACCATGTGGCTAAATATAGATTAGAATTATAGATTAATTTAAGTGTAAGAGTTAGTAGCAAGCCTAAGCTAATGACCAAACATTTATAATTAATATAAGCCTCTGAGTAATAATTTGGGAAGCAACTGTGAAATGAGGTGGGACAGAGACCCTCCCTTTACATATGGTGCCCAGCATTTAGCAACTTCATATACATAAAACCTGAAAGAGGTTTTAAAAACGTTTCTAAATAAAGAGGCAAGAGCAGCTTCCTAGTCTCTAACCTCTCATACAGGCTGTAGAACAGAGATACATCTCAAGGACGCCATCTGCATGTTTGAGTGGCCAGCATGCTTGGGCCACCAGTGTTAGCTTAGCCAAAGTGCTGTGTGGCAGGCTTTGGGTTTTGCTCATACGGACAAAAAAAGCGTCAGAGATACACAGTAACAACAGATTCAGAAAAAAGGCATCTAAACAGGTTATAGTATGCCTTAAAAAATGTGTAGGCTTGGGAGAGAGAAGAAGGAGGGTATATTAAATAATAAGCTGCTCAAAAAGGTATAGAGTAATAAAAATTGTAATAGCCATGTAAAAGTGAAAAATGCATAGAGTCTGAATTCTATATTACAATGTGTTGTATTTATAATTTTTGACTGTTAATGAACAAATATTAAGTACTAAGAGACCTTGGATTATGGGAACTGCTATATTAAACCAACATATACTTTAAAAAGATCTTGATTCCAAAATTTAAGATATGCCTTTTTGGGGGAGAAGGTATGTTTTTTTTCCACAGGAAATAAGAGAATATGGATTCATTCTAGGTTAAGGAAAATTAGGTTTGATAGAGGAAGACCCCCTGAAATCTTAACTACAGACATGAAGAAGTAAACATAAAGTAACTACAAGATATTTAACATATATTTTACCTGCTCAGACATAAAACAAAAATTATCTTTGGCTGGCTTATGTGCAATGTAGAGTTTATATTGGTATTAACACAGAGATGTATGTTACCTCTGAAAGTTTCTGTATTTTCAGAGCCAGGAGACCAGACACCAATAAAAATGATGGCCCAAATGATCAGCATCCAGGACAGCTTCAGGGCTACTACTGAGATGATCCAGCCTCACAAACTCTACAGCCAAGACTTAACAATTATCCTTAATTTTCTCGGGGTCCTAAAAGGATGGCCAGTGGCCCCCATAAAGCAGGAAATAGTTTAGAAAACTATGCCCACATTCCCAAAAAATTTGATTATAAATGCTTGTCTTCATTTAGGGGATTGATTATAAATTGTTATTGGTTATAGACAATTTCTTTCTAAAAGAAGAAAGGGGGATATGGTATAAAAATGATAAGATAAAAGGGTAGATATTGAATATACTTTAACAAAAAAACAACTATTAATCTTATATATTTTTCATTAGTATGTGTTTTTGTTTATTGATACATTTTTTTTGTTTGTTTGTTTTTCGAGACAGGGCTTCTCTGTGTAGCTTTGGAGCCTGTTCTGGAACTCTCTCTGTAGACCAGGTTGGCCTTGAACCCACAGAGATCTGCCTTTCTCTGCCTCCTAAGTGCTGGGATTAAAAGTATGTACCACCATTGCCCAGCTATTGATACAAATTTTAAGTTAATTTTGTTATACTGTATGCATATTTCTGTGGTTGTTTAGGATACTATGTTTATGCAGCTCATTTAAAAACAAAATATACAATTAAGAAACACAGGTTAATAACAATCTATAATAACAAACTTATAGTCATGCTAGTTAGGTTTTAAGGTTATACAGAGATATTTTTCAAATAGACAGGCAATCTCCAAAAACTTCAAAGACCAATAGAATATGGCATTTAAAATGTTTTAATAACCTAGAATTTTTTTGACATGAGACACATCTGCTCCTGGCAGCACTGGTCTACTCCCAAGAGAATGATGGGCACCAAAGACACTCCATATGGGATTTGTTTTCCTTTTGGCAAAACTCACCTATTGGGCAAGAAACTGTCCTTGCTTTGACTGATGAAAGTAATTTTCCAATCTGGAAAAGCAGGATACAAAGAAAAGAGACTGCCAAACTTTGCCAAGGGTAGGACACTTGAAATTTTTCTGTTTCTGAAAAGTGCCTGTGAGATATTCTAGGCCTATCAGCCAAATTTGAATGCCCCAACATTGCAGAGAAAACTTGGGTGAATGCCCAGGCAGCCAGCTGTTTCTGTCATTTCTTACACTTTTTTGTCAGTCACTTGCTTGCACTTCCTACTTACTCAGGTATTATTATTTCGTTCTTATGTCTTTGATGGAGTTGAAGACTAGAGAGTTATAATTATAGTTTCTTTAATTATGATAAAAGATAAATTAGATATAAAACTTTAGGCTCACCATGATAGGATAGGTAATTAAATGTTTTGTCTGATTTTGTCAAATACAGATAGACAAGATATTGTAACTGTAATTCTTACTTGATAACTATTTTGTTAATTGTAATTTTATTATGTTAAAGTTAAAACCTTCATTTTTTGATTAGGCAGAAAGGGGAAAATATTGTGGGAGGATCTTTATATATGCTGTGAATGTTTGTTGTTCATGTCATTGGTTGATAATAAAAGCTGATTTTGTCTATGGCCAGTCAGACTAAGACTGGGCAGGAAAGCCAAATGGAGATATAGGGAGAAGGAAGTGTAGAACAAGGAGGTGCCAGCCAGCTACCTAGCATGCAGAGTGTGTAGAAAATGAGGTAACAAGCCATGAGCCATGTTGCTAAACATATATAAGAATTACACATTAATTTAAGTGTAAAAGTTAGGTAGTAACAAGCCTGAGCTAATGACCAAACATTTATAATTAATATAAGCCTCTGAATGATAATTTGAGAAGTGACTGTGAAATGAGGCAGCATAGAGAAGAGCCTCTGCTTACACATATATTTATACACATACACACACACACACACACACACACACACACACACACACACACACGAATACAATGCAGCTATAAAGAAAAATAAAATATGAAAATTACAGTAAAAGGAGGAACCTAAAAAATACTGTATTGATAAGGAAACAGACTCAGAAAGATAAACACTCCAAATTCTTTCTCATCTGTGGTTCTTAGTTCTAATATTGGTATATGAATGTATAATTGAGTAACCACACAAACCAGGGGAGTGTAAAGGATCCATGGTGGAGGTTTGAGGATGTTATAGGGTTGGTAGGATACAGTTGATACAAAGTGGGAAACAGAATGATGGGAGGTCTCCAACTGTTAAGGATGGAGACAAGACAATATAGAAGTGTAAGGATTGACATAAAATACCAAAGTTGTTTAATAAAGCTTCAAGGAATTTTATTCTGTCATATTTACCTAGAATTATAAAACTATTATATATAATTTAAGGAAGTTAAGACATTAGTTAAGGTATCTGGGCTAACAATGCTCCCCACAAGAACTATATACCCAATAACATACATGAGAAACCCCCTTATAATAGGTTGATCATGGTAGCCAAAGTGACCCCCAAAACAATATAGATTATTAATGTACCCTTTTGTTGCTTCTTTGCCTCTCAGGGGTTGAGGATAGGCCATCATTGCTGAAGACAATAAAATTAGAACATATAAGATGACTCAAGCTGTATCTGACCTGGAAGCCTCTTTCCTGTTATCTAGTTTCCATGATCCCAGAAAATCCTATGTAAGCTGCCAAGGCAGTAAAGAATTTTAACATCCCTTTGTACAGTACCACCTGTGAACCACAACAATCAGTAGGAGAGAAGCATAAAGAAATGGCACTCACATTTTGATGACAAGCAACAGATGTCTGATTTGACTTAAGATCCACTCAACATGAAGGAAATCGTGCCTGGTACTGAAACCTAGCCAGCTTCCAGTGTAGAGGTCATGGTCCTTAGAAAGGAATCTACTACTTCCACTTTGGATAGACCAGCATAATTTCTTACCACATTATAAATCTTAATGTTATATCCAAGAAAAATATAGCTATCATACCTCAACAAACAAGCTTTTTCTTTGTAGCAAATAGGGGTCATCAAGAAATGAACAACTGGGCACAATGCAAAGATTATGGGGAGCTCAGCCACAAAAGATACATCTATATCACAGATCCTGTATCTGTGTTTCAGGAAACATCATGCAAGAGAAGGTAGATATATTTTAAGAGACAAACTACCAGGAATTTTTTTCTGTGTAACCGTCTATGTAAGAAATTGATACATCAACCGGACCATAACATTATCATTATCAATGGGCATGTTAAAGTGAAAGGAGAAATATTTGTAGGGTCCTACCCTTAGATAAAGATCATCTAGAAACTATTGATTGCTGGTAAAAGGAGAATGGTTGTCCAATGTAGAATAGTCAATTTTCAAATCAAACACACACACACACACACACACACACACACACACACACACACACACATATAAAACCAGACTCAATAGCATATATGTGTGTGTGTGCACGCACGTGCATTAGTGTAAACAAATATAAACATATTTAAGTGACAATTATAATAAAAATTAAAAATGTAATCAACTTGAAAGTGGAGGAGTTAGGGAAGGCTTTGAGGGATGGTATCTGAGAGGGTCTGGAGGGAGAAAAGTTAGAAGTGATGTAGTTCTATTTCAATTATCAACATTAAGAAAGAGTGCAAATATTAGGTGAAAATCATGGTGGGAGGAAATAAGATTGTTGAAAATATGGAAGCACCAATAATTTAAAAACTTTAAAAAAAGAAAAGAAGTATAACTTTAATTTATGCAAACAATTACATGACTAATAAAAACTGAAAAGTTTTAGGTTCCTATTTCAAGCATTCAAATTACTTAAATCATTATTTTATTTTCTAATTAATGTATTACATAAAAACATATAGTTTAAAAACTTTAAGATGTTGTTTGGCTATGTATGCCTCACTGGAAAATGCCTTTTAACCACTAAGAATGAAATGTATCTTTATATTATAATAGAGAAAAAAAGTCACAAAAATATTGTTAGCAATATATATACATTAGTTCATATATATATGAAATTAAACAGTAACCATAGCTGGATAGACCTGAGTATAGACAAACGTACTTAAATGAGAAGATTAGACACATAAATGGTGTGGTGTGGTATGGTAGGCTTGAAGAGAGAATACGGGAAGGAATAATTAACATCAAAACTTTCTGGAAGCCGGGCGGTGGTGGCGCACGCCTTTAATCCCAGCACTCGGGAGGCAGAGCCAGGCGGATCTCTGTGAGTTCGAGGCCAGCCTGGGCTACCAAGTGAGTTCCAGGAAAGGCGCAAGGCTACACAGAGAAACCCTGTCTCGAAAATCCAAAAAAAAAAAAAAAAAAAAAAAAAAAACCTTTCTGGAAAAATTCATATGAAAAACTGTCACTGCAGAAGCTCACTAAAATACAAGCATACATATTTAAAAAGGTACTACCCTATATTTGAGTAACAATATTCCTACCAGACACCACAGGCTAACAAATAAAAGGTCAATTTGTTACAAATGTGCTTTGTCTATTGAAGTAATTGGCCAATGAAGTCCCATAGATCCAGAAAGATCACAGGCTATTGTCAGTGCTCTTGATTATTTTCCAGAAATTGGTGGCAAGACCCCATTTTTGAAGACAGTACATAGTTGAGTCAAAAAACATGGAGAAATCAATCTGGTATTGACCTTGAAGCTTCCTGTCTACTCTCTACTTTTCATAGTCTGAAAGGTGCTGTGCATACTATCATAGGAAGAAAGCAACCAACCATCTTAACCTTCAGTGAAGTAAGTGGTCTACAATTATAAGAACTTTCTGATTAGCTTTAAGGCCTGCTCAAAGAGAAAGATCTTATAACTGTCATGTTTACCTGGGACAAGAATAGAGACCCAAGGAATTATGGAGTGATAGGCCCTAAATGGGATTTCTTTATTAGAGCCTTCTTCTCCTAATGCTCAAGAATTATTGTAGAGGAAGAAATAATTGCCTAATGCAATAGATGACTACCAAGAAACAATGCTTTCTATATAAAATAGGGCAATTTCACATTTGAACTCTCTGTAGTTAGAACATTATAGACAAGACCCATGAAATCTCAAGGTAAACAAAATTCCAGCAAGAAAATGTGCATAGGAAGTGAGTTCCACACCTAGCTGAGGACATTATGATCATTGAAAGCTGCTGGGAAATAAAGAGTTGGTTTTCATTGAGGTGTGACTCCAATGATGTCCTTACACCTGATGGTACATAGACAGCACTAACTGGACTCAATGGGTTGAAAAAAAGGGAGGACACCATATTGGATTGGGACATGGTCCTAGAAAAAGACATAGGAAGAGAATAAAATTGCTAAAAATACATTGTATGAAATACTCAAAAAATTACTAAGATGCATAAAAACATTAATATTGTGCGAACAATTATTCAGAGAAAAGTTAAAATTAACTACTTAAATTTAGCATAGTTACAGTTTTTAACCTCTTTAATTTCTGTATCATTTTACATTGCAAGAATGAATTTCATTATCTATGAAATGTAATTTTAAAAATAGATTTTAAACAAAATCACACAAGTTTCTGAAGGAAAATATAATAGAAGTTATTTAAAAGATTATTTTCTTTTAAGGTTAGAAAACACAACACAAAAACATTTTTAGATATTCAGTATATGAAAAATCTATTGTGATTCATATGATCTTCTTAAACTATGGAAATTATTTCCATTTAAGTGAATAGAACTTGCATGTTTTATTTTTACACTTTATATCAGATTGCACAGCACTTTCAAAGAAGCAGCTGTCATGAATCCTGAAAGTTATGCTGTCCTCGCTCCATATCTATGCAAAAGATGTTTAAACGAATCTCAGAAGTCACTGTGATAATCAAAGGAGAATGATTCATATCAGGAAATACTACTGAATCACAATTATGTGTCAATGGAGGTGAAATCAATTAATAATACGCTCTTCTCCAGAGAAAATCATATTAATCAAGACTGTGGAAAGTACAAACAATTTCCATCTGAGATTCTTAGAATGTGCAGCAGCAAGAAATTTTAAACAGATATTGAAAAATAAATTATCAATACTAAAATAAAAAAAGGTCAATATTCTTAGTGGTCAATATATTTCCAGGTTTTATATATTACATTCTGTACTTCCTAGTAATACTCCCAAATGATGAAATTGCTATTTGGCAAAAAAAAAAAAAAAATTAGTTCCCCGAAAAATTCATAAGAAATTTGTAGACACAAAGTTAGTATATAAATGCCCTTTTCCTCCTTTTAATACTTCTTTTGCTTTTGTGCTTTGTTTTCTGTTGTTACTGTTTTTGCTTTGTTTTGTTTTTGAAACAGGGTTTGATATAGAGTCCACAAATCCCTGGAATTTAAAAATTCCTGTCTTAGCTTCACAAGTACTGAGATATATGTCACCACATCCAGCTAAGATATCTCTTAATTAGATGTGGAACAAGGATGACTGGACTGCTACTAACACAAAGATTAAAATAGCAACAAAAAACCTCTTAGGTTTGTGCTTCTTTTGTTTTCATAGGGCAACATAAAGCTTTTCAATAGTTGTTGATAAAATTGCACAGTATCTAGAAGAGCGATCATGACTGGATTATATATAAATAACTCTGACAGTTATAAGTTCTTGGACTGGTTGAAACCTTCCTTGCTAAGTCCCTCCAAAGGAAAGCACATGTTGAATCTGTTGTCATAAGTACATCCTCTACTACTTATGCTCTAAAGTTCCCTACCTGTGTCCACCACCACAGAAGTTACACTGTTCTGGTTGTGAGGGCAACCTTCATCATCAGCCCATCCACATTTTTGTACGTTGTAGTTTTCCACATCACACAATGGTGAATCTATTGGGTGTAATAGAAGAAAGGAGAAATATTAAGGACTATGAATTGTATCAAGCTCTACTTCTTGTGCTCATCCATTTTCTCCCTTTCCTTCCACAGCTACAGATCTCAGATGCTTGCTGTATTATTACCTCTCTTACTGAAAATACAGGTTCTAGGCATTAAAACTCTCTGGGCAAAACTTCAATTTACCCTAGATTCATGTTTTTTTCTGACATGTTTATCTCACCAAATTATTAGAACATACTATTAATAAAACCAGGTATGTTTGAATAGTCTCGATCGCCTGATGATAAAGGTTCTTCTTACAAGGGAGTAAGAGAGGATGAATATGCTAATCTATGTAGCAGACTATATTCTTTTATTTCTTCTGAGACATAGGCAAATGTTCATCATGAGGTTGTCATTTGCTCAAGTATTTTGAACCCATTCTTAAATCTTTACAATACATTAACAGTGTAAAAATCCCTAAGAATTCTGGCTGAAAGTTGATTTAAAGATTTTGTTGTTGTTGTTTTGGATAAAAATTTCCATCATCATTATGGAAATTATGTCATGGATTTCAGCATGCTGTATAAGGTGGTTGCTTTCAGGAAAAATGAAAAGTGCAGTCACAATTCTTCATTTTTAATAAGTATGTTTGGACATAACAACAAAAACTGCAAAAATTTCAACAATATTGGAAAGCTACTATAATTCTTACTCACTCTCTGAAAATGTATGGCTTCTTCCTCTTGTCAAACAGTGACAATCTAAAACTAGTTAAAGTCTCTGAAACACTATGTTTTAAACTGCTAAAAGACATTGAATAACACATTTTTGTTTTGAAAATAAATGTAGAGTTATGACTTTTATGGAACACAGATGTACACATCTATTTCTATCATATATTAGTCAGCTGCAATTACAGTTCTTTTTTAAACCATATAGTTTAAAACACACTTCAATGCCTCAAATTGTTACACTTTATGTTAAAATTAAAAAAGGCATATTTCAAATGCAAAGCAAAAACTAAAAAGGCACTTTTAAATTCATGAATATCTGAAGTGAAAAAACTCTACTTACAAAATACTTCAAAAGTATTCTTTAGTGTTAATATGTCAATATGTGAATAAAATGTAAGATTAAATGTCAGTTTATAAAATGTAAAATATTCCTAAAAAATCCATTGATATGCAGCTCATGTTTTTCTCCTATCATTTTTCAGGATGGAAGAAGTATCTATTTATTTTTAAGTATAATAATATGTTGCTAAAATTTCTTCTCTTTCACAGATATGAACAATTTCTTGCCCTCCTCCTATAGTGCCAACTACAAACTATGGTGTGATGGGACCAGAGTTCACTCTTAGAAAGCAACACACTTATTACACTGATTCACAGAGAAGTGGATGAAGATTTACGGACAGCAGCATGGATGACTTTAAAGAAGTCACACTGGAAGGTCTGCACCCAACATGAATGATGACTCCCCCAGGTTGTGTAGTATCCATTCCCCAATGCTCCCTACCTATCAGAAGACACATTCAAATGGCAGAATTGAAAATAATTGGTTGGGAGGGATGGCTGGATGCTCAGGTGAGGGTCCCTGGACCCCTTTTCCAAGAGTGGATATCAACAGTCAATATTGCTTCATTTTGATGAGCTTTGGTAAGGAGATTCATTCAAATGCCTGGAGATGGTGACAGTTTTGTTCTAAGGATAATTCTGTAATAGAGTTCATTACTATCATGGGTTGGGAAAATGGTAGAACAGGTAAACACCACTTTCTCTACAAGCCTGCAAGTTCCACCTATACTTTCTATGCATAGTTACTGGCCATTCAACTCTTTATTAGATCAATCAGGTGCAAAAGGCAGGCAAGGCAAAATAGCAATGTATCTTTTCATAATTAAACAAAGTCAACATAAACAAATATAACACATCTTTACATAATTAAACTAATATTGTATAGCATAAACAAATGTAACACATCTTTACATGATCAATATTTCTCAACAAAGCATACATCAACAAAGTAGAATAAGTAAGTAGGTCACAGGATTTCACAAAGTATAAAATATATGTGAAAGAATACCATGCTAATATTATAATGGTTTTTGTCATCATTTGAATTCAATAATCACTCCACAACTAGAAATTTCCATTAAAGGGACTGTTAATGCTAATGTTTTACACTAAAGTCAAATACAGGCAAGAACTGCTTTAATGGCAAATGAAGACAAGTTAAATGAAGTGAAATTTAATGAATTAACTATAGAATTGATGACAAATTTCAAACATAAAAATTAATTTAGGAGGAAGGAACTACAAGTAGAAACAAAAAATACAGAATTAAATTTGATAGAAAAGTGATGAACATTAAACCAAAAGTTCAAAATAATGATTATATTAAAGTCATTAATATTTTAATTGATGTTAGGAAAATCATTGTTGAAAAAACAAGCAAATATGATAAGGTGAAAATGATTAGGTAGGAAAAGGATTAACTGACCAAAGCTCATGTTATAGAATATCAACCCAGAGCAAGAGGAAATTTGAGGTAGAATATATTTACATTGGTTTGACTTGGTTTCTTTGATCTCGTTAAAATGACAATTGATTGTAATTCAGTCTAGTTTAGTACCTTACTCTCACATTTTAAATGCCTTCAAATCATAAACTAATGACTTCAATTATTCTTTAAGAATTTTACTCCTTGTCTTTTGTTGGGATTATATAAGTTGGTAATTGGTTTGACTCAACAATTTTCAGTATTTCAATATGGTCATGTTTCAATCTAATATATGTCATTTTAGTAAAGTATTTTCCAGGTGATTTTGTCTGATTTTTCTTTAAATACATAGGTATACTTTAGTAGAATGATAAAATGAAGGAATAATATGAGCCAAATTAAACAGGTTTAAAACAAAAATAAAATCAAGGAATAGTATGTTCCAAAATAAACAGGTTAAAACAACAAATTTCTCTTTGGTAGAATATATGAGTTTTTAGTTTCCTAATTTATTTATTTATATTGTAATGATTAAATACAAATTTTATTACACTATCCCCAAAACTTCATGCAATATCAAAGCATTGCCCAGGAGACTCTGAATCATGCACTATAATATCAGGTAGTCCAGTTCCTAAGACTCTGATATGCTGGACTTTTGGGATTCGGCATCCCATCTCTGTCTTAGTTAGGGTTATTATTGCTGTGAAGAAACACTGTCAACAAAAGGATCTGGGAAAGGAAAGGGTTTATTTGCCTTATATTCCATATCATTGTTTATCATCAATGGCAGTCATGACAGGAACTCAGGAGAAAACAGTGCAGAAACTTGGAGACAAATTCAAATGCACAGGCTATGGAGGAGTGAAGCTTGCTCCCCAGGGCTTGTTTGGTCTGTTTTCTTACAGATCCCAAGACCACCAGCCCAGAGATGGCATCACCCATAATTGTCTGGCCCCTTCCCCATCAATCATTAATTGAAAAAAATGCCCAACTGGCTTACCTACAGACCCTGTTATGGAGGCACTTTCTTAATTTAGGTTCTTTCCTCTCATGAAATATCTTTAGCATGTGTTAAGTTGACATAAAACTACACAGTGTAGTATTTGTTTCCATGACACTTAGAATTGCTAAGCCATACTATCATCATAACCATGGAGTTGCTCAGTAGGTTCACTCATCAAGTTTCAGCATCCTTATGAGAGAGTGGAAAACATACAGGACAGTGTTTAACACAGTGGAGCTTCTGTAGCCATTTATCTTTAGGAAAACATTCAGAGAGATGAGAAACAAAATTAACAAATATCTGAAAACATAACTTGTCAAATTAGATAACCTTCTGTCCAGTTATTCCAGGAACATAATGTTAATGGTAGAACAGAATTCCATGACTAATGCAATCTTTCCCATTTGTCCAGTATTTAGGTCAGAAGAAAGCTATTTGAAACATTTTTGGTAGTTTGAAAGAAAATTTCCCCCAAAGGGAGTAGCCCTATTATGAGGTGTAGCATTGTTGGAGTAGATGTGGTCTTACTGGAGGAAGTATGGTACTCTGGAGGCAGTATTTGAGGTCTCATATAAGCTCATGCCAAGCCCAGTGTCACGGAAAATTTCTTGTTCCCTACTAATAAGGATGTAGGGCTCTCAGTTCCTGCACCATGTCAGTCTACATATCTCTATGTCCCACCATGATTATTCAGGTGTAACTCTGAGCTGTAATTGAGACACCCCATTAAATGTTTTGCTTTATATGAATTGCTGTGGTCATGGTGTCTCTTCAACAGCAAGAGAAACCCTAACTATGACAAACACCTAGTCAATTTTTTCCTCTTTAATGTGTGCTTGCTTAAATAAATGTTTATATTAATGGGAGGAAGAGAGACTGATAGTGAAGAACAATTGGTAATCTGTCCCACTCATCATCATATACCAACAATTACCTTTCTTGTTGTGTGCATAGAACATTTACTTTAAAGGCATTGATGCCAAAATCCTATTCACAAAATAATCAGAACCTTAAAAGTCATCTAAGTTCTGATAGCCACCCATCAAATCTCATGACTAAAAAGAGCACATGTTAAATTCCTCAAGTTAAAATCATTATCTTAACTAGAGACAAAGAGGAAATGCAGTTACTCAAATTTCACCACATCTTAAAAATACTGTTAATCCCAACATTGTTGATACAAAGATATCCTATTCAATTATTACAAAAAAGTCATGCAGCAAAATTTACTTTTTCTGTTCTCCAGCTCTCTAAAGCATCTCATTGCTTCTCTAAAACAGCTCTCTAAAATATCTCATCAATGTTTGTTAGGTGATATTCACCTTAGTTCCAGAGTTGAGGTCAGTATTACATTATGCACATATTGGTTTAGAAACAATTCCTTCATTTTTATACTCTTTGTTATTTCTGAGATTAAGATAGCTGAGTTTATTTTTCCTTAAAAAAATATTTTTAACATAAGAACTTAGCATGAGGCATTGCATCTCAAAAACATCCACTTAACAGTATTGAAAAGACAAGTATTTGTTCAACAAATATTGTTGATGCTAAATAATTTCTTATTATATGTGCAGTTATTTCTGGAAAAGTGAGTGGTTCCATCTGACACTCTGAAATGAAATTATTTGAGTCCTTTGTAAACCAAAACACCAATAGAAGCAAGTATATAAGTGCGTGTAAAAACACAGAAACACAGCATATACAGTTATGCAGGTCTCTCTTCCTCTTTACAGGTTTCTGAGGAGTCATCTAGAAATATCAGATGAAGAAATTCAGGGTATTATTGATGACTATGTGACTGACTAAGTGGTGACTGACTTGTATATAAATGTTAGAAAAATATCACCATTGTTTAAGCTCCTGTAGCTTGTATGATCAGTACCCCCGTTTTGATTATACATTTTGTTATTTGTATTTTTATTTTTGAGACAGGCTCTCACTATGTAGAACTGGCTCTCCTGGAACTCACTATTTAGAACAGGCTAGAATCAAACTCACAGAGATCCACCTGCCTCTGCCTCCACAGTGCTAGGATTAAAAATGTGCCACTAAACTCTAACTTACCCATTTTGATTAACACTAATTCAAATAATTTTTAAGACCAGAGATAGTGTATGTAATAGAAACATGGGATTGTATAAAAGTTTGCTTTTTGAGAAAGGTTTCATATACATGGTCTCATACTCCAGCTTGGACCAGGAATTCTACTGATAAGAACATAAAAATTTAAAGAATTAATAAAAATATTAATCATTCAGACATAAACCAAGATTAAAAACAAGCACAGGAACTAGCAAATGTAGAAAGAAAATGTCAGCTAGGCCAAAGAAAATACAAGAAACAAAGTTTTGTCACCTCTTCACGTCTTTCTAAGGACAGAATTAGCTTTCTCTGCAGCGTGCCTCCAGTACAAGCTTTTGTGTAGAGTGGGTCTCCTTAATGATCTGAGCGTGACACAGAGTCTGCACCGAAGCCTGCCTGCTATCAACTGATTATGGACAGTTATCTCATACTTTAAAAACACATTATATGGACTCTAGGTGATTTGGAAGAGAAATGTCCTCCATAGGCTCAAGAATTTGAATACTTGATGATCTCTGTTGGTGTTTCTATGTAGAAAGGTTACATCACACTTCTGGGGGCGAGAGCCTTGTTGGAGGAAGTATGTCACTGGGTCACTGGAGGTAGCCTGGGAAAGCATGTAGCTCCATCTCACTTCCTATTTTCTCTCCCTTTTCCTGTGTTGAATGGAATGTGATCTCTGCTTCTTAACCCTGTTTCCATACCTCTCACTATTATGAAAACCATAAGGAAACTGTTTACTTTACCTTATGGTTCATTGATTATTGTTTCTTATTTATATTTCATTAATTATAGCCCTAATTTTGATTATGTCTTCCCAGGTATTATTTTGGAGTACTGTTATTATTTTTCTTTTCTTTTTTTCTCCATAGGAGCATGAGTGCTTTATTGCGATAGCATCAGATGCTGGGTTCTCTGACATCTTCTTCTAGCTCTTTGATTCTTTGGTTTGTTTGTTTGTTTGTTTATCAAGAAATTTTCTATTAATTTACATACCAACCACAGATCACCCCTCCTCCCTCTTATCGCCTCCCAGCCTTTCCCCCCTAACCCACCCCCCATTCCCACCTTCTCCAAGTCAAGGTCTCCCATGGGGAGTCAGCAGAGCCTGGTACATTCATTTGAGGCAGTTCCAAGGCCCTCCCCTCTGCACCAAGGCTGCGCAATGTATCACACCTTAGGCACTGGGCTCTAAGAAGCTCACTCATGCACCAGGGATGGATCCCAATCCCCGTGCTTGGGGGCCTCCCAAACAGTTCAAGTTAAACAACTGTCTGCATACCAGAGGGCCTAGTCCAGTGCCATGGGGGCTCCACAGCTCATGGGTTTCCACTAGTTTGGTTTGTCTCTGTACATTTTCCTATCATGATCTCGATGTCCTTTGCTTATAGAATTTCTCCTCTCTCTCATTGATTGGACTCCTGGAGCTCGGCATGGTTCCTAGCCATGGATCTAGGCAGCTGCTTCCACCAGTCACTGGATGAAGGCTCTATGATGACAGTTAGGGTATTTACTAATCTGGTTACCAGAGTAGACCAGTTCAATCATCCTCTCGACTATTGCTAGTAGTCTAAGGTGAGGTCATCCTTGTGGATTCCTGGGAACATCCTTAGCATTCTGTTTCTCCCTATTCCCATGATGTCTTCATTTATCATGGTATGGTATCTCTTTCCTTGCTCTCCCACTCTGTCCCTGTTCCAGTTTGAACCTCCCACTTCCCTATGTTCTCATGTCCCATTCCTTGCCCTTCATTACCTGCCACCCCCCCACACCAGTTTGTTCATACAGATCTTGTGTCCCTTCTAGGGTCCTCCTTGTTAGCGAGCTTCTCTGGAGCTGTGGGTTGTAGTCTGATTATCCTTTGCTTTGCATCTAGTATCCACTTACAAGTGAGTACAAACCATTTGTCCTTCTGAGTCTGGGTTACCTCACTCAGGATGATATTTCCTAGTTCCATCCATTTGCCTGCAAATTTCATATCATTGGAGTACTCCATTGTGTATATGTACCACATTTTCTTAATCCATTCTTCAGTTGAGGGGCATATAGGTTGTTTCTGGGTTCTGGCTATTATGAATAATGCTGCTATGAACATAGCTGAGCATGGTTCCTTGTGGCATGATTGAGCATTCCTTGGGTATATGCCCAAGACTGGTTGGTATAGTTGGGTCTTGAGGTAAATTGATTCCAAATTTTCTGAGAAAGTACCATACTGATTTCCAAAGTGGCTGTGATTTGAGTTACATCATTAAGTTACTCATTTGAGTTTTCTCAATTTATCTTTCTGATGCAGGTACATTATTGTATAAATTTTTTTGTATAAAATCCCAGAGATTTGGGGGTGCTGTGTTTTCATTTTTACTCAATTCTAGACTGTTTTAAATTTCCTTCTTGATTTTTTTCTTGACCCAAATATCATCTATTAGTATGTTCTTTAGAGTCTATAATGTGCATGCTTTCTGGTATGGATATCTACTATATTACATTGTACTTTCTAGAATTCAATATGTCAATAGAATTTACCTATTTTTTGACTTTCTTTGTGTTCTTTGCCATCAGTTTTGGAGAGAGTTCTAGGTATAGATGAGGAGAAAAGGGTATTGTTTAGTTATTGGATAGACTGGTAGATTAATGTCATTAGGTCCACTTGATTCATGGTATCATTGAATTCTGGCTTTTGTCTGTTTAATTTTGTTTAAATGACAGTCTATTAATGAGAGTGGGGTATTAAGTTAAATGACTTGAGTTAACCCATTTCTAACAATCTATATCCTACCATGTGGCTTTTGTCTCTCTTCCATTCTGTATGTCCTACTTCCTCAGTGTCTCTTTGGTATCTCCTGCATTCCTAGATTCTCACCCTGACTTTCACTCTCTGCCAAGAAATCTTGCCTATTCCTGCCTGCCTAGCTATTGACCATTCATTTCTCTATTAACCATCAGGTTACTTAGGCAGGTGAGACAAAGCATAGACACATCTTTATGCCCAGTTTAAACAAATATTCCATAGCAAGGAAGGTCACATTAGCTTATTTAAGAAAGGCCACAATGATTTATTATGACTACAGAAAGTAACTAAAACATCCATTAGCACTAAATTGGGGAAATCTGTGGTTGCACACCTACAATATTTTTTTTCTTTTGTAATGAAATTAAGTGCACACATGTGTGGTATGCATATCTTTTGATTTGTAATGTCTTCTGATGTATTGTTACGTTGGTGAGGGTAAAGTGATCTTCCTTGTCTTTTCTGATTTTTGGGGGGTTGAATTCTATTATGTCAAATGTTAGAATAGCTGGGCCTGCTTGTTTTTATATTTGTATATAATATTATTTTCTACCTTTTGCCCTAAGGTTGTATCTATCATTGAAGGCAAGATGACTATTTTGGAGCCATCAAAATGATAGATTCTGTTTTCCAATCCAATCTGCCAGGCTTTGCGATTTTGTCACGGAATTGAAACCTTTAATATTCAGAGGTATTACTTTAAGATGCCTGCTAATTTCTATCATTTTATTGATTTTATGATATTTTCTTAAATTTTTTTTGATAACTGCCCTGGTATAATCTATTCCGTTTGACCTCTTGACTATTTTAATCCTTCTCTTCAGACAGAACTAGTCCATCTAGTATGCTTTGTAGTGCTAGGTTAATGACCACAAATTCTTTTAATGTAATTTTACCATGGAATATTTGTATTTCTCCTTCAATTTAAATTGATAGTTTTGCATGGTATCATACTTTGGATTGACCATTATGACTTTTCAGAATTTGGAAGACACTTTTCAACATCCTCCTGGCTTTAAATGTTTCTGGTGAATAATAATGTGTCATTCTAGCAGGCCTGTCTTTATGGGTAACTTGTCAATTCTCTCTCAAATCTTTCAATATATGTTTTATTGTGTTTTAATACTTTAATATGCTATGTTATTGAGAGTTAATTTTCTGATCCTTTGTATTTGGAGAACTGTAGGCCTCTTATGCTTGGATAGGCAATTCTTTCTCCAGATGCAACAAATTTTCTTCTATCATTTACCAAATATACATACATATGTAATATACTAATATATAATAATATTACTAATATATATATAATATACATTTTGTATGTTATATTTCTTCTTATAGGTCCATATTCCAAACATTAGGATATGTATGTTTACCCAAAGCTCTCTCATATTCCATTCATAGATTAAATTAGTACTTCCTCTATATTTTTGAGATTATAGTAAGATTGCATAATTTTCACCTTCCTGTTCTTTGCTCCAAATTCTCCCATATGTCCCTGCTTGCTTTCTCTCAAATCCATTAACTCCTTGTTCATTAATTGTGTTACAGTTATATATACATAGGTATATACATGTATATTCCTATATACAACCTCTCAGTCTATATAGTGTAATATGTATGTTTGTTTTCAGGATTGACCCTTTGTTATTTGTAAACCAGCTGGTGTGTTGTTCCTTTGAAAAGACAGTTCATACTCTTAGCATTCTTTATTTGCCTGTGGTTTCTGTGTATGATTGAGTCCTCATCCATTTCCTTACTACTAGACCATTAATGACAACCCCAAACAAATCAAAATACACAGTTATGGAGTCCATTCCCAGTAGATACATTTACAAAACAACATCAGCACAAAAGGATCAGGAAACAATGGGGAAGATTGTAAGAGCCAGAGGTTTAGGGAGCTTGCTGTCAGACAATGTCAGAAGCCACATCTATAAAGTCCATGGATTTTTATATATTTATCGATATCTTCTTGGATTATAACTTTTAAATTTTAGGCATATGGGTATTTCTCATGAATGTGTGTCTGTGCAGCATGTGCTTGAGTAATACATACAGAGATAAGAAGAGCTGGAGTTACAGATGGCCAACTACTGAGTAGGCTCTGGGAATTGACTTAGGATGTTCTGTAAGATCAGCTATTGCTCTTAACTGCTGAACATGCTCTCTAGTTCCTAGAATTATAATTGGCTTGTATTAAGTAATTCCTCTATTGTATCTTTCAGCACTTATCCATTTTCACATGATCCATTCTGTCAGAGAGGTTTGACAGATTTTTATTAGGCTTACTCAAATTTTTATTTTGGGATTATTTTGATTTTTCTTTTCCTGAAATTATATTTCATTATTGAATTCTATTTTCAAATCATATATTGACTTCCTCATTTAATTAATGTATTTTTTCTTTAAACATACTTATATTTATACTTCTAAATTCGTTGTAAGTTCTTCAAGGTCATTCTCATTGTAGTCCACTAATATAGGATTAGCACATTTTTGTTTTGTTTTATTTTATTTTATTTTTTCGTAAGGAGATTTGTTGTCTTGGAAGTTCATTTTGTTTCAGTTTTTTTTTCACTGAGATTTGCAGCTTTGGGGTTAGTTGGTTGAGTGGAAGTGTGAGCTTGGGGTTGATGGTCTGGGAGTTGCTTGCCTCTTAGAAGGAGGAATTAAGGGAAGTAAAAAGATGAGAGCAGGTGCTCATAGTCATGACTGTAGCTGGAGCTTTTCTGGTCCTGCCTGACCCAGGGTCAGGACAAATCTCTCTCACCTGCCAGTCCCACAGCTGCTCAGACCCAACCGAGTAAACACTAAGACGCTTATATTGATTACAAACTGTATGGCCACAGCAGGTTTCTTGTTATCTAGTTCTTATATCTTAAATTAACCCATTTCTATTAGTCTATATCTTGCCACGTGGCCCGTGGTTTACTGGTATCTTACATCTTGCTTGTCATGGCGGTGGCTGGCAGAGTCTCTCTGCCTTAGCCTTCCACTTCCCAGAATTCTCTTCTCTGCTTGTCCCGCCTATACTTCCTGCCTGGCTACTGGCCAATCAGTATTTTATTTATCAATCAATCATCCATAGCACATGATCATTTATTTTTCTGAAACAGGAGTTAAGCAAACCCAAAGCATGGTCTAGGATAATACTGTGCTTTATACACACATACCTGATGTATTTAGGGACATATGTATCTACATTATTATATTACATTATACTCCAATGGGGATATTACACATAACTATGGCATATATAGTATAATATTTAGTTAACATTTGTATCCGGCATTGTAAAATTGTTGCATAAACAAAGCAATATCAAAAGGCTGACAGAGCACTTAGATTGAACTCATGACTTTAGATAAGCAATAAATCTAATGTATTCATTTGATAGTTTGTGGCCTATTCTGTTCTATTCTTGGTCAAAAATTTTTTATATACATTTTGTATATATAAAACATATGTTAAAAATGTCTACTAGATAATAAAACACAACATAACATAATGTTTCTAAATTACTCTCTCTCCACATACATACACAAATATACACACATAATGCTTCTGTTCTCTTCAGATTCTTGTTACTTATGTTTGAGCTAAATCCCTTGAATTTGTACAAATAATATAACATAGTTATATATCTTCTCTGACTCATTTTAATGTGGAACTCTTAATATAGGAATGCCCATAAGTGACAATGTATTGCCAAAATTAATGCACCATAGATAAAAATATAGAGAAACTGAGAAAAAATTCAGATTCTGAAGCAAAGCACTTTAAAATATCACTGTGCTTTTATCATAAGAAATTTATACATCTAGAAAGAAAGATATTTTTGACTTAGTGTAAGCCCAAGATAATGTCTGTGAAGGAGCTCTGAAAACTGTTTAGGAAAATAAGTTGTATGACACAAGGTAGAGATTTTTGTTCAGCTCCAAGGTGAAGGGCAGTGATGTAAATGTTAGCATGATAGAAAACTGATTTATTATGGGTGATTCTTCACAGAAATATCAACTTTTTTCTGAGTTTCAAACATATTCCATGGCTCCCTATAACTGAGCTATTTTTATAATCAAGCTATCCCTTTTTCAAACACATATGACGTATGTGAATATTATTAGAAAAATATTATATAATGGAAACAAAGCAGAAGTTTGTATAAAGTGAGAAAATAGGACAACTGAAATGAGAAAGAAAATAGATGGAAGATTGGCCTGGTGGTGGTGGCACACGCCTTTAATCCCAGCACTTGGGAGGCAGAGCCAGGCGGATCTCTATGAGTACAATGCCAGCCTGGGCTACAGAGTGAGTTCAGGAAAAGCCAAAGCTACACAGAGAAACCCTGTCTCGAAAAACCAAAAATAAAAATAAATAAATATTAAAATTTTTTTAAAAAAGAAAATAGATGGAAGAAATATTTATATAAAGTTTTTCTTGTTTGTGAATTTTCTTGGCAGATATAAACAGAACATTATTTACCCCAGGTAAGGAAATGAACAGAGGCCAAATAAAAATGTCTAGGCAAATACAACTTAACAAATTAATAGGTTTATGAGATTACTTGTAGGAAAATAGACAAGAAGTAGTCCCTTACAGGAATATGAATTCCTCAGAGTCAGCTGTATCACCAAATTTTTATCTCCAGCAAGAGTGCCAGTTCATGAAACCTAAAACATTTACCTCCCTCCCTTAACTGGTTGACATCTCCATCAAGAAAGGATTTTTCTTTCTTAATAACTGCTTCCTGCTTATATAACCTTGAAGAGAAACTTTAGGCATCTTCTCCTTTTTTGTGCCCTGTGAGTTATGTAAGTTCATGAGCTCCTTGTCTTGTGAGCCTCTGTCCTCCACTTGGAGGAGTAAAAAGCTATGTAGCACCTTTAGTGAATGCTATATTTTATGGTTAATCATTGAAATTTAAGAGACTAGGAAATGTCAATAGTTTAACAAATATTTTGTGAAAAGTAAATGATACATATCAAGATATACAGACTTAGATGAATATGTTATCTACTTTATCTGTTACCATAGCCCACTACTTATAATTACTTTCGGTGTGATTTGAGTCCATGAGTGAGAAAGCCCATTCTAGAAAAATCAGCTTCATGCAAGCTCAATAGTCTAAGCCAATTGACAGCAATTAGAAATTGAAAAGATCACAAGAGTCACATATTTCCTTACTCACTAGGGATAACTGATTACATACAGTCAAAAGAGTACATGGTACATTTTCATGCTGAGTCACCTCAACAGATGTACCATAAATAGCACGAGAAGTTAGACTCAGAAGACCTGTTAGAAGATACAAAAGTCATGATTTTTTCATATTTAAATTACTTTTCATTTAAATATGAAATGGTACATTGACTTATACAATTATGTAAATATCTTGTATCATTAATTTGTTCTAAAACATTCTCTGTTTCCATATTTGTCTTCTGCTGTGTGTGTATGGGGGAGGGCACACTCTCACATTCTGTCCATGGAGTCTATTGAGGTCAGAGAACTAATGGAGAGAGCTGGTTTTCTTCCATATGAGGGCTCTGCAGCTTGAAGTTGGTTTTTCAGGTTTGGAAGCAACACTCTTTACTGGCTGGGCCTACTGTTTACTTGCCATGTATACTCATCAAGTTAAAATAAGTGATACAGACTGAAGTTTCTCAGTCCTGGCTGGCCCTGCATGGGTAGCAGCCATTTTCATAAAACAATCACCCAGAGGCTCAAGTTTATTGCTGGCTAACTATTACATCTTATATTAACCCATTTCTATTATTCTATGTGTCACCACATGTCTTGTGGCTTTACCTATTACACCTTGCTTCCCTGGCAGCTCGCAACATTTCCCCAACTCCAACTTTTCCTCCCTGTATCTATCTTGGATTTCCCTCCTGGCTATATATTGTGTTACCATGGACCAAAATAGCTACTTTATTAACCAATAGAAGCAACATATATCACAACATACAAAAAGACTATCCCAGAGCAAAGTGATTTAAAATTCATTGCAGAATATATGCCAATTTGGCCTTACTTCTTTCTATATTTTACATTTATGTAATAAAATGTAATGCTTTCTTCCAAATTTTCTGATGTGTATGTGGAAAACTTTGAGAAGATTTCTTTACAGATGTCAGTTTTCACAAAAGTGGAGTGGATGATATTTGTGGGTGTCTTAAAGGTACCCTATGCTGTTGTGGAACCCTGCTCATTCCAAGTGATCAAAAAAGATGCATCTGTGCAGGAAAGGCTTTCAAGAGCTACTGTAGTCAGAGCACTGCATCATCTGATCTGCTGATATCTTGTTTCTCTTCTTGCTGAGTCTTGACTCTGGATCTTCTGAGGAAGTGTAGAGTGCTCAGTTTAGGTCATTGTCTTTGGATACTGAGGCTTAGTTAAGAATGAAATAGTCACAGAAGTCACAATTTTTAAATAAAAGGTGTTATTTTATATGTATTTGTATAGTGACAAATGAAAATATCAGGAAATTTGTGAAGTTTGGGAAGAGATTACCTGTGGACAGATGTCATGGAACTGATGAAACACAGTAGAAATGCACTGTAACTGGAACCCTAGAGTTAACAGTGATGTTGAATCATATGGTTTAATGTAATGCTAATTAATAAAAACTTTTATGAAAATATGTATATTGGCTTGTGCTCATAATATAAAAATAGAATACTTAGGGGAAATTGTGCCATATTAAACAAAATGATCCATATTCTTGGGCATATTTATTTGCAAGCAACAAAGTAGAAGAAAATATTGTTTTTAATACTAATACTGCAAGACAAAGTAGAATATGCCTTTAATTTCTGCAGGCATAGCCTCACATATCTCTGTTACTTCTAGGGTAGCCTGATCTACATAGTGAGTCTCAGGCTAGTCAAGGCTACATAGTGAGACCCTGTCTCAAAGCAAAATTAAAAGAGAAAAGAAGAGAAAAAAGAAAAGTGAGAATTCTCATAGTCATTGATTGAATATACTAGCATAACTTGTCTTTCAGAAAACCTAAATTCTTTATCATATTGTAGTAATTAGAGGGATCAAATTTTTTGTCCTTTTCTTGACTTATACTTTGATGCCCTTCCAAGTTTTTTATTAGTAAATTTTGCTTGTTCACAGATTTATAGTATTTATTCTTGTTCTTTTCTTCTCTACCCCACTACTCCTGCTATCCTCCCCCAAACATATGTGGCAGTCTGTCAGAGTCCAGTTGAACCTAATGAATGGTTCTTGAGAGAGGAGGGAGGAATGAGGAAATATTAATAGAAAGGTAGAAGGAAACAATAAGAAAGACAGAAACACAGGATAGCTTCGAGAGGGCACTGGATCAATACCCTGCCAACTTGAGGTTTATTCCAAGGGATATTTATGCAATGCCAAGGGATGACGCAAAAGACCTCCCCCTTTCAAGATCAAAGCACAATGTTCAGCCAAGTGTAGACCCTTCAAAACACACATGGCTAACCACAACCATGGCTAAATCGTCACATTATGCAGATCTTCTGCATAAAGCAAGCCCAGATTCTCTGACCCTGAGAAAGGTCTCACTAGAGAGCCTCTGTGGGCCCCCACAGATTCACCATTCTTAGTAATATAAAGGGTTTCTCAGACCCCTCAGATGAACTGTGACTGTCTTAAGTTGCCTTCTTCAACCAGAGAGTCTTGTCTGTCTTCAAAACCCACTTTCTGCCAAGTTTGCTCTTCCTTAGTTTGACAACTAGCAAAAAAGACTTACCCATCTCTGACTACCAATGTCTGGCAGCAGAAGGTACAGAGCCTAACTCCGTGCAACTCTAAAGCAGCTTTTCCATGAAGAGCTTGCAAACAGATGGAATAATTATAACAATACTCCTGCTCCTTGTGGCTGCTATACATCCTAGTAACAGAGTAGAGAATGATCAAGATGGCTTTTAAAAATGAGTCTAAGATGACTACATCAGTTTTAGCTGCATCAAGCCTTTTTAAAATCAATAAACCCCCAATGCAACCACATCAAATAAATTAGTAAACTCCTAATTCAACAGCATTAAATCTAAGGACTCCTTAGCATCACCATCAGCATTAACAGGTTAACATCATAATTCTAGCATGAATATTGCTATATACAATTACATTTCTCACAAACTTATATCTAAAAGCAAACTCGTAACAGACCTATTTACATTTAATAAACTTTAGCAAACATATACTAAACAGTTTTATAAACATTTCAATTTCTACACAAAACAGTCCATGAATCAACTCAGTTGATAGAGTCTATATGGGTAGGTGAAATCAAAACTGTCCCATTTCTGGTCTAGAAAGTTAAAAAAAAAAAAAAAAAAGAAAAAAAAAAGCCTGTTCTCATACCAGTCTTAATGTTCCACTAAAAGCTGAAGATCAGGGCCTGGTCTGACAGCTGCCCTGAAATTTGGTATAGCTGTCCAAGTCATAAAGAATCTGAAGTGAAAAGCTCCAAATATAAAGAGTCCCACAACCAAAACTTCGTTGCAGTTCTTTTGCATGCAACAACCCAGTTCAAACAAGAGTCTGTGAAACTTTGCTCTCAGCACAGAGGCATTTGAAAGCCAGCAGTTTTCCTCTAGGCAACCTGAACCTGAGTCACTGCAGAGTCCTCTGGAAAGAACTCTCCTTGCAGTCAGCATGAACCACGAAGCCATCTCTTAATGGAGCCGTTCATTTGTTCACCACCAGTGAACAGAAGCTGTGTGGCTTTCGCTTCCAGCTCCAACCCATTTCAGCATTTTACAGTCCTAGTCTGTCTGCACTTTCTGTCTCCAGCCACCTGCCTGGAGACCCCTGTATGCTAAGGCTCAAGGGCTCTCAATAGCCTCAAGTCACAAGGGCTCAAGGTACTGCCTCTCTGTTACAAGCACCCCGGGTCCTGGAGGAAAGCCAGCCACAGCCAGTTGGGACTGCTGCACCCCAGCTCAGTTACCTGCTCTGCTGGTGGCCTTGCATCTTCTCTGTGCTGCCTTACAGAAGCCCGACTTCAGCCTGGCACTTGGCTCTGCCTCACTCAGTAGTTCCAATGCTGCTGCTATTGCTGCTAGGAACTCAGTTCCTGTGTACCAAACCTCTGCTGCACTCTCCACACCTGGGCACATCTCTCCTGGGTATCCTGTCAGCTAGCAGTCTCCCTAGGACCTGAAGCACTGTCTCTCCCATGGTGACTCTGCTCAGCTCCTCAAGGTTGCAGAGCATAGCCACCAACCACATTAGTCTCATTTTCACAAACATCCTGGCTGACTGTGATCTCCTCACTGAGGCTCCTTCATGGCAGGAAACTCAGATCCTTGCTGCTAAAGCTGGCCCTCTTCGCACCTGCTGCCTGTGACTCCATGATACCCCTCAGGTCTCAGCAATGTCAATACTGGGTCAGCCACTGCTCCTGCTGCTGCTGCTTGTGATGGGGGCTTCAGAAGCCACTGTTCATTCTCAGACAGCTAAATCCACAGTGGTTGCTCAGTCTCAGATGCAACTTTCTGTGTCCAAGGTCAAGCATTGGGGAAAACCTGCTATACCCTAATTTTCTATTAAACCTTCACAATAACCCTATACCTAAAGCTTATATTTCTCAAAGCTAACTTAGGAGAGAGATAGAGAGAATGATAGATAGGGAGATACTTGCTACAGCCTAACCTTAGTTCCCCTAGCTTTCAAGCAATCTACAAGTGAATGTACAAACAACTGTTTACCATTTCCCTGCTCTATATTTACAATTTTACTCCCCCAAAATGAAATTCACCACATCCCAATTAATTATTGAGCATGCCCACTTAACCTGCGGTGTTACTTCTCTTTTACCTTCTATTACTCAAGTTCCATATGTGGGATCATGTCAGCTCAAACATGTCGAATTGTTCTTGAGGGAGGAGAGAGGAATGAGGAAATATTAAATAGAAAGATAGACAATAAGAAAGAGAGACACAATTTAGCTTCAGGAGGGTCCTGGGTCAATACCTAGCTGTCTTGAGGTTTATTCCAAAGAGTTTTTTATACAATGCCAATGGGTGAGGCAAAAGACCTTCCTGTGTCAAGATCAAAGCACAAGGTACAGTCAAGTGTAGACCCTTCAAAACACCTAGTAACTACAACCATGGCCAAATTATCCCTGATGGGCAAAGCAAGCCCAGATTCTCTGACACTGGGTAAGGTCTCAATAGGGAACCTCTGTGGGCCCCCACATCCATCCATCCCTATTATTCCCCTTCTGTAGACAAATTTCTAAATGGTCTTAATAAATAAAAAACACTGAGCCAGAAATTTGGGTTAAAGTCTGAGAGAAAGATCAATGGAATAGAACAAACCATGAGTTAATCTCACCTCACTAACTCTGCAACTTCCAAAGAGAGCTTCTTCCTGTATACTCATGTTTATATGCCTTTTCTGTTTTGTTCTCTCATTGGTTCTCTTAGCCAAGCTACATCACTTCTTCTTCCTACACAGCTGTCACTTTCTCTCTGTCTGTATAGACCTCCAAACTTCTATGGTTGGTACTGGGATTAAAGGCATGTGTTACCATGCTTGACTTTGTTCCCTAGTGTGGCCTTGATCACACAGAGATCTTGCCTGCTAAGTGATAGGATTAAGGGTATGTGCTACTGCTGTCTGACTTTTTGTTTACTTATAATGGCTTGCTATTTCCTCATATCTCCAGGCAAGCTTTATTTATTAAAGCACAAATAAAATATCACCACATTTCAGCACAAATAAAATATCACCACACCCTTCCTTGATTTTTAGTTTTCATTTTCTTTGGCATCCCACAGTGGTTATCCCCTAATCCTGTGTTACCTGTAGTCAGATTTCCTGTGTCCCGGACTGCCGAGGTTCCGGTGGTTGGAACAAATCTCTCCCATTTGTGTCCCCCAAGTAAATACATAGAGGCTTATATTAATTATAACTGCATGGTCATGGCTCAAGCCTTTTGTTAGCTAGCTCTTATATCTTAAATTAGCCCATAACTGTTAATCTATATGTTGTCATGTTTTCCATGGCTTTATCTATGTGCCATTACATACTGCTCCCTGGACAGCAGGCTGGCATCTCCTGACTTATCCTTCCTCTTCCCAGAAATTTCCTTGTCTGTTTATCCCATCTATACTTTCTGCCTGGCTACTGGCCAATTTTTAAAATTTAATAAAAAGCATTTTATTAAACCAGTGTAAAAATGCATTATCCCACAGCAGATTCCCTATGGTGGGATGCCTGAGTCAGGCTGGATTCAGGGGAAAGGAGCTTTGTAGATTGAAGTTTGTTGGACTTGTCCAGGCAGAAGCCACTTTTATAAAATAATCATTCAGAGGTTAATATTAACTACAAACTGTTTGGTCTATGGCTCAGAGTTATTGCTAGCTAGCTATTACATCTTTAACCCATTTCTATGAATTTTATATTGCCATGTGGCCTTTGTATTACTGGTCTGCTGGCATCTTCCTTCTTGGGCAGCTGGATGGTGTGTGCCTGACTCCTCCTTTCTACATACTGTATCTCTCTTGGATTTCTTGCCTGGCTATAAACTGTGTTGCCATAGGCAAAACCAGCTTCTTTATTAACAATAGTATCAACACATATTCACAGTGTACAGACAGATCATCCCATAGCACTTCCCCTTTCCTGTCTAAACCTTCTGTCAAAAAGGAAGGTTTTAATGTTAACTTAGTAAAATTACAAATAACAAAAATAGTTATCAAGCCAGAATTGCAGTTACAATATCTAGTCTATTTGTATGTGGCAAAATTAAAGAAAATAGCCTGTTCTGTATCCTGTATTTGTGAGTCTAAAGTTTTATATCTAATTTACCGTTTATCATAACCAAGGAAAATTATAACTATCTAGTCTTCAACTCCATCAAAGACCCCAGAAGGATAAAATATTACCTGGGTAAACAAGAAGTACATTGCTAGAAAGCTTCAAAATTCTAGAAATGACAGAGACATCTGGCTGCCTGGACAGTCATCCAAACTTCCTCTGTAATGTTGGGGCATCTATCTTCAGCCTATAGGCCTAGAGTCTCTGGCATACTTTTTAGCAAAGCAGGAAATTTGAAGGCAAAGATCATCAATTGTTTTTGTCTGTGACCTGCAGAATATCTGGCAGTTTCTTCTGTGAAGCAGGAACCATCTTGCCTTGTTTTGGCAAAGTTCAGTGGTCACCTTCCTAAGGGTCCTACATGTCCGGTTTATCAAGATGTCCAGACAAAAGCAGTTTCTTGACCAGATGGCTAGCCTTTTCCTCATAGTAAGCAAGCTCCATAATGAATTTCTTTGATGTTCACCATCTTCTTTGAAGTAATTGGTGCTACCAGGGGCAGACATGTCTCACTGTCCAGAAAAGTCTAAGTTCTTCTTAATACATTTTATATGCCATATTCTATAGGTCTTTGAAGTGTTTGAAGATTATCTTTCTATCTGAAATGTTTCTCTGCATATCTAGAAAACCTAACTAGGATGACTATAATTTTAACTATTATAGCTCACTATTAATTTGTATTGCTTAACTATATATTTCATTTTTAAATGAGTGGTATAAATATAATATCTTGAACTAGAGTAGAAATATGCATGTAGTATAACAAAATTGACCTTAAAATTGTATCAATAAACTAAAATCCATATCAATGTAAAGTATTTTGAGATTGACATTTGTTTTTTGGATCAAAGTAGATTTAATAATCTACCTTTTTTTAATCATTTCTATATCATATCTCCCTTTTTTCTTAAGAGATTGGCTGTGACCATTAATCATTTCTTATCAACCCTCTTTAAATGAAAACAAGCATTTATAAACAATATTTTGGGAATTTGGGCATACTTTTCTATACTACTCTCTGTTGACTAGGGGCTTTACTAATCTTATGGGAATCCAGAGAAAATTTAGAATTATAGCTAAATCCTGTCTATAGTAGTCGGTGAGGTTGCATAGTCTCATCCAGTTGCCTTGAAGCTGTTTTGGATATTGGATCATCTGGGACACCACTCTCATCAGAGAGACCTCTCAGTAGGTCTTGATCAATCAAGCCATATTAACCTGGAAGCAATCTATAGGTTCACATCATCTGTGGAAACAAAAGCAGAACCTCTTTTCCAAAGCAATATATCCATAGATCCAAACTTTGAAGTCAAAATACCTTTAAAATGTATATGTTGGTTTAACTTAGCAGTCCCCACAATCAAATGTCTCTCTTCAGTTAAAAATCCCAAAGACAACACAATAATATACAGTATCTAGAAGCTCTGTGCATTTTCCATCTTTACATGGCTTATTTTTTTATTACTCTATTTCTTTTTAAAGACTTTCTTTATCCTTTCTTCCCCCCAAGACTACATGTATTCTTAAACACATGATAACCCATTTTGAGGTATTTTCTCATCTGAATCTTTTTTTATTTTATTTTACAATACAATTCAGTTCTACATATCAGCCACGGATTCCTTTGTTCTCCCCCTTCCCGCTCCCCTCCCCTTCCCCCAGCCTACCCCCTATTCCCACGTCATCCAGGGCAAAGCCTCCCCCAAGGACTGAGATCAACCTGGTAGACTCAGTCCAGGCAGGTCCAGTCCCCTCCTCCCAGGCCGAGCCAAGTGACCCTGTATAAGCCCCAGGTTTCAAACAGCCAACTCATGCAATGAGCACAGGACCAAGTCCCACTGCCTGGATGCCTCTCAAACAGATCAAGCCAATCAACTATCTCACCCATTCAGAGGGCCTGATCCAGTTGGAGGCCCCTCAGCCACTGGTTCATAGTTCATGTGTTTCCATTTGTTTGGCTATTTGTCCCTGTGCTTTATCCAACCTTGATCTCAACAATTCTTGCTCATATAAACCCTCCTCTTTTTTGCTAATTGAACTCCCAGAGCTCCACCCAGGGCCTAGCTGTGGATCTCTGCATCCAGTTCCCTCAGTCATTGGATGAGGTTTCGAGCATGACAAATAGGGTGTTTGGCCATCCCATCACCGGAGTAGGTCAGTTTGGGCTGTATCTTGACCATTGTCAGCAGTCTATTGTGGGGGTATCTTTGTGGATTTCTGCGGGCCTCTCTAGCACTTTGTTTCTTCCTATTCTCATGTGGTCTTCATTTACCATGGTCTCCTATTCCTTGTTCTCCCTTTCTGTTCTTGATCCAGCTGAGATCTCCCGCTCCCCCAAGCTCTCTTTCCCTCGACCCTCGCCCTTCATTTCCCCCACTCACGTCCAGGCTGTTCATGTAGATCTCATCCATTTCTCTATAATTGGGCGATCCCCGTGTCTTTCTTGGGGTCCTGTTTTCCAGGTAGCCTCCCTGGTGATGTGAGTAGCAGTCCAGTCATCCTTGTTCCACGTCTAGTATCCTCCTGTGAGTGAGTACATACCATGTTTGTCTTTCTGAGTCTGGGTTACCTCACTCAGGATGATTTTTTTCTAGATCCATTCATTTGTCTGCAAACCTCATGATGTCATTGATTTTCTCTGCTGAGTAGTATTCCATTGTGTATATGTACCACATTTTATTTATCCATTCTTCAGTTGAAGGGCATCTAGGTTGTTTCCAGGTTCTGGCTATTTACAAACAATGCTGAATCTTTTTTATTGTATATTTTATTGTGTGGATGTCTTGATAAACTGGACATGTAGGACCCATAGGGAGGTGACCACTGAACTTTGCGAAAACAAGGCAAGATGTTTCCTGCCTCACAGAAGAAACTGCCAGATATTCTGCATCATTTTCTGACCAGGAGAATTTTTAAGCTGTTAAACTTCAAGGCCAGGATGAAAGCCCAGCTTTGGTTGCTGGCTCCACTGCACTCAGACTTTCCATCATGGTGCAGGTACCAAGGAGATACACTTACCTCCCCAATTCTGGGAAGCAGTATTAAATATCATGGAGCTGTGTTTTTTAGCCTGTGACTGTGTTTACAATTCTGAAATCAGTGGCTGGGAGAATCTACTTTGTACCTCAGACTGCAGAAGTCCACCACACCATTTAGCTCTGGCAGCTAGTAGCTAGAGGCCAGCTCCATATAGTAGGCAGCTGTCAGGAGATGCATCTCTGCATTGTTGTTGGCATGAGACTATGAGATTAGGAAGCTCAGTTTTGCTCTATTTCTGTGCATTTAGAATCTTTTAGAAGCTTTTTCAGGTCTCTATGGATCAATGACTGATAATGGGTGCCAAATGTAGCTGTCCAGTTTTATCTGTGCTCTCCCAGTCCACAGTCCCTCAGTCATTTTTAAAATAATCACTCAGAGGCTTAATATTAATTACATACTGTTTAGTCTATGGCTCAGGCTTTTGCTAGCTAACTATTACATCTTAAATGAACCAATTTCTATTCATCTATATTTTTGTCATGTGGCTGTGGTGTTACTGATCTACTGGCATCTTGTACCTTGGGTGGCAACCTGACATCTGTCCTGACTCTGCCCTCTTCTCCCTGTATCTCTCTTGGATTTCCTGCCTTACCCTAGGCCAAAACAGCTTCTTTATTAACCAATACTAGCAACACATATTCACATAGTACAGAAAGACCATCTCACAGCACTTCCCTGTTTCTGAATTGGGCAGAACAGAAACTTCTACCTAAAGAGATTGGTCCTGCCTCAACTTGATATGCAATGCTTTGTGGACTCCCATGGGAGGCCTTATCCTTTCTGAGGAGTGGAAGGTGTAGAAAGGAAGTGAGGGAAGGAAATGAAAGGAGGGGAAACTGTTGTTGGTATATAAAATAAATTTAAAAATTTAGTAAAAATATTGTCTCAATAGCTTATTTGAGATATTTTCTTTTACCAACGATATTTTAACAAAGTCTTGTGGGCCATGGAAGCAAAATTTAATTAGCTTACTTCAAATAAAATAAAAAGTGTTAAGAACAAACACCATATTCTTCCATCATATTTGGCAATAGTTCTTATACCTGATATTAGTAGTCATTCTGTCAGTCATTAAAATCTGCTCAGCTCATTCATGTCCCTAAGACTTTTATCAAAACTAACCATCTCATCCCCAGAACAGTCTTGTTCTTGTAACAATTCTCCTTACTGTTGAGTTGGCTGCTACCTGTTTTTTACATGTCTGGGAATCACAAGGAAGTGAGAAATAACTATTCCAGTGTTGGTATTCCTGTTCCCTTAAGTTACAAAAGCCTCAGAGCAGTGATGGCAGACTCAGAGGTGGTTAATTCTAAGCACTGAGAACCTGATATGTGGCTCAGGCTTCAAAGATAGACTCAAGCATCTGTATTTGATTGTCAGTAGCCTATCATACCACCATAGTTGAACTTGTGTTCCTCAGTAGCACTCAGCAATGCATAGAGTTGAAGCAGTTTTTCATATGTGGGAATATTTGGCCTTCGCACCAGATAGCATGACAGCTTGAAGACTGGAGCATTGGTTTCCCAGTCTTTGGAGAATCCAGGGCCTGCAATCTTTCTTCCTTGGTGTCTTAATTAGGGTTTCTATTGCTGTGAAGAGATACCATGACCATGGAAACTTTTGAAAAAGAAAACATTTAATTGTGGTGGTTTGCTTGCAGTTCAGAGTATTATATTATAGTATTTATACACATGGCAGGAAGCATGGCCATGTGCATTCAAACACGTTGCTGAGAAAGGAGTTTAGGGTTCTTACATCCTGACTCAAAGATAACACATGGTGTTCTGATTCACTAGGCATAGCTTGAGTATATTTGAGACCTCAAAGCCAGCCTCCTCAGTGACACACTTCCACCAACAAGGCCACACCTATTCCAACAAGGTCACACCTGCTAATAGTGCCACTCCCTTTGGAAGCCATTTACTTTCAAACCACCACACTTGGTTTGTCACAATCTTACTACTCCTTCAGTACTGGCTCTCTGATTTCCCTCCATTCTCATTCACCACTGTCCTTTCCACTTTTTTTCTCATATTGTTCCCTGTTGATTCTTCTGTTGACATCTTTCTGGGACCCATCATCCATTCTGTCATCAATACCATTTTTTCTCCTCCTCTGACACTGAGATAGGGGCTACTACTACCACTTCTACTGACATTATCAGCTCAGCTCACTCTACTTCCTATAAAAGTAACTGACAAACAAAGAAAGCATAACAAAAGAGGAGGTGGAACAAGCAATAGATGCCATAATAAGTTGTAGTAGTAGATGCAAAAAAGAGAGTACCATCCAGTTTACTTCAAAGGGTGAACTAAGCATCTAGTACTCGAGCTGAGAGGGGAAAAATGACAAAGGTTTGTCGTGCACACCGAGGACTATACTGAATACCAGTCCTATTGCATCCTCAAGAGCAGCCAGTAGTGTTTCATCTCTGTTCCCTTGTCCTAGAGAAGTTGACTCATTCCTCTGCCTTCTATTAGTTACTGTCCTGCAATATTTGTTCAAGATGTTTGGCAACACAAATGTACACACACACACACACACACACACACACACACACACACACACATACACACACTTTACATTGCATCTAATCCAAGGATAAAAGGTTAGACAGACTCACCTGTGTTTTAATGTGATAGGAGTAGCTACTTTTGCAAACTTGGTCTCTTAAAACCAGATTCTGTCATTGCTATACTCATAATAAATACACTTATTGTAGAAGAAAAAATCATTTATCAAAGCTACTACTCTACATATAATGTAGCCTTTGCCAAATACTGTTTTCATTAACACTTGATCCTGACTAACAGAATTTCCAGTAGCACCAGAATTAAAACATGGACAAACTACTGAATTTGATTAAGAGATACTATATAAAGTGATAATTTTCAAGATGAAATAATCCTAATTCTTATAGAATTCCTAATATTTTTATGAAAAGCTATAGAACATTGTCAAATAAGACAATGGAGTGAAACTAAAATGACCAGAATATTTAAGGGAATACACTAGAAACTTTAAACTCAGAAAAAAAATAACCTGGAAGTTGAATAACATTATTCATGTTATATATATATATATGCATTTTGCATGTAATATATGTGTATAATATATATAATATATAATAAACAAGTATTTAAGGTGTCAAGCAATTGGGTAATATATATATATATATATATATATATATATATAATATGTATTTAAACTATACTTAAAGAATCTTATACCACACAAATAAGATAGTAATTAAGAAGCACGTTTATTTTTTGTTTCTTAAAGAATTATCAAAACATTTCATTTATAATCTATATTTGAGTACAACAGCATGTCAATGTTTTCAGAAATTTTATTAAGCCCCAACAAATTACATTCTTACATGCCTGATTAAAATACTGCTTGATTGTCAGGCTATATATATTAGACACTTCAAATGTCTCAGTATTAAGGCCCAACATCATCACTCTGTGTTTTGTCATTTTGTCAGACAGGAGCCAAGTAGGCAGCATATTTTTTGTGTTTACTGTTAATTTTGAGAAGTGTCATTTAAATGACAAATTGAGTCAAACCTCAAAGTTTAAATCTGTTTTGGAATAGCAATATTTTGGCTTAAACAACACATCACCATAAATACAATCTACAAAGATATGTGCATTGCATCTAGACCTTTTCATCTTCCATTGTTACTGTAAAAACAAAGGAAAGCCTTCAACCAGATTCCCCATTGTAAGGTCTCTTCTCATTTGTGAGTATATTTTAAATAACATTAGGTTTTACTTGTCTTTTTAAAAAATAGAACAAACTATAAACATAGGACACAATATAGCAACCGAAATTTTAGTTGAGGTGGATCTTATTTAGTGTACTTTAGTGCCTCCATAGCAGATGATTCAGTACTTCATTGAGGAGAATGTGTCAATACTGATATCTATCTCCTCAGGTGCTTCAGTAGCTTTGGAGATCAAAGATTGTTTGGTTATTTTGGAAAATGAAATCAGCATAAATTTACTACCTTGCCAGCACTTATGACCAAAGGGTTAATGTGTAGCAATGGTTAGTTAGCTCACTTTTCATGGATTTTGTTAACATTATGTCATTTTGAAACAAATATGTCAAAGATAAATATGTGAGATACAGATTGAATATTCTAAATGCTTGTTGCAGTTATGTTTACAATGTCAGTTATTATATTGTTATGTAAAATCACCAAATATTATCTCAATAACTATATAACTTTAACTATAAGCTTGGTATTACTCAAAGTAGGCAGCTTTCAATAAAGCAGCAAATCCAGACTGAGCCAAATTCCCATAAATTCATAACTGCATGATTTCTTAAAATTTTTGGCAAAAATTCAGGCTTGCACTATAAAGTCAGAATTTGCTTTTTACCTACATGGTGCTATCTTATTTATAATATTTTAATATTTTTACTTCTTTTGAAAAAAAGAAGAGACAAGAGAAAAAAATCCAAAAAAATTGGGAGGCAGAAAACAAAATTGTCTCATTAAAGAAAATATATAATACAATATATATAAAATGAAAAGCTATAAATAGAGAAGTGTAATAGCATTATTGTATGCCCACATATAAGATAACAAACAAGAGAAAGAAAAATAATTTAATGGGGAAATGTTTATTTAACTTCACGTGCTTTGAGGTAATTGATTTCTTCCCAAAGCAGTCAATGTTCACAATTGGTAATAATTAGAAACAAATATATGGAAAAATGTCATAAAGGAATTCTATTTGTCATTACCCTGCCAGTGTTTCTTTTTGTGAAGTTATTTCTTTCTATTTTTTTGTCTTTCATTTCTGTTACTTTGAGTTGAAAACATGTGTAACACTTCCTCACTTCCTGCACATAAACAATACAACCCAAGGAAAGAACATGTTTTACTCATCAATCCACTTCCAAAAATAAAATAATATTCTCAAAATTATATGCTTCCCTGGGGAAGCACGAAGATAATGTAAAATCGAATAAACAATAGCACAGAGAAAAATAGAAACACCTCACCAGATGAGCAAGCAACATATGCTGAATTTCAAGCCCAAATTTAAAAATTCAGAATAGACATTCCCAGAAATCATGCTATATATATGCAAATGCCCTTCTTCACATAGGGAGATCAGCACTGACTGGTTATCAGCAGGGCTTATGCTTCAATCATTTTACAAAGAGATTATTGTTTTCTTTTTTCTCCATTTTCTCTTTTACTTTGTAAGAAGAAATGAGATTGTTCAAGAAAATTTCAGAATTATGACAAGCATTTTAGAAACAGAATAGTCTGTATGTCTATTCAATAAGTTAAGGCCCGGAAGCCCTGTCTCATATTCTGGGAAAAGTCTAATTCTAACTAACTTTACTGATGTTTATTTGTATTTCCTGAAGATTTTAATTTGTAGATAGTTAACTAGAATGAAAAAAAACCAGCATACAGTGAAATACATGTAACAAGGTATAGTCAACACCTATCTAAGTATTTGTCTTTATTCCTTATTAGGTTGCTATTATTATGATCATGATATTTAATTTAAAATATGTGAATATTTTAGATATGTATTCAAAGAAATATTATTATATTCACTTTGCACTTCTCTAGTGTAACTCCTCTCGAGTGTTTTCCAACAGATCCACCTCCAACCTTCATGTCTTCTTAAGAAAGAACTCACTAAGACTAATTAGCAGTACTTTTGTACATGGATATGAAGTGATTTACTTGAGTATGAGCAACCTAGTATGGACCACCCCATCAAAAACAAAAATGACTTTCCCTCCCTGAGCAGCTATCAAGTGTCATTATCTCCTCATGAATATATTCAGTTGAAGGAATTAGAGCCCAAAGTTTATTCAGCTAAATCACAAAACAAACACCAGGCACAGAAAACATAATATTAAATATCCCATAGAATTCCTTCTCTATTGATAGTGTTGGCTCAAATTCATTAAACATTACTGAAAAACAAGACAAATAAATTGCATGAGTACATTAAAGAACTTCAAAAGATGAAACTTATTTAAATGTGCTTGCTGGAGGACTTTACATAGTTTGGTTGTCCAGTAAACATCTAGTTACACTGATCTCTTTGCTATTCTTTCTATCTTTAAGGAAGTGATTTATGAGATACTTATTTACAAAATCTATCTAAGAATTATAGAATGGGAAATGATACACATTAATTTAGTGATTTCCAAGTTTATCAGTAAGGCAGATACCATGTGCATTACCAATACTTTTTTTTTTTTTGCATCAGAATTCTTATGAAAGAATAAAATGTCTTTGATTTGACAAATCTCTTTTGTTGAGTTTAGGTTGGTTATCACCAATAACACTATAAAATAATTAATAGCTGACTTTAAGAGAAAGGAGATACAAAATAGAATAGATACATGGTAGCAACAATTTAATTATATTTTACTTTACTGTGTTTTATAAATGACTTTTAAAATAATCACTTATTAGTAGAGTATTAAAAGTCAGCTAAAGAAGTGTTGTTATAATGAAGCATTGCCATGAAGGTAGTAAGAAATTGTACACAATGAGCCATAAATAGCCAAACACACAGAGGCCTAAGTTAGTAAATGCAAAAGACATGATATCATCAGAAAATATTTGCCTTATGTGTGGTATGACTCATTGTTAATTGTTTAGTAATCTGAAATTGTAGAAAAAGACACATACATGAGGAGTGGAGAAACAGTTCAAATGCCTCTGTTTATCAAGAAAAGAAGGAACCTAGAGGGCAAAGTCTCTGGGGAATAATATTCATTGTACTATATGGTGGTATTTTATTTGTACTGAAATGTGATTTTAATTGTATGTTAATAAATAAAGTTGCCCGGGTGTTGGGGACCGACTCCGGACAGCTATGTCTTGAACTTTGTGTGACCTTCCTTGCTTTATCAAGCTTTACAAAAGCAGGAAGTTCCTGGCCTAACCTGCGGGCTGTACAACTTCCTGGAGTACGTACTAATCAGCCAGCTGCTGGGGCCTGGGACCAAAGGGACCTCACCCTCCCTTAGGAATTTTCCATTCTTCTCTCCGTGCTTCCCCTGCTCCCCCTCCCTGCCTGAAGCCCTGCTTATAAGCCTCAACACCCAGTCAATAAACGAGACCTCGACGCAACTCAGACTGACTTTGTCTTCCTTTACGCGCCTGGTCTCCTTTCTCTCTCGCCCCCATTGATCTTTCAGGAGGTGCCTCCTCGGGTCTCATCAAATAACCTGACCCGCCGTGGGTCAGAGCTATTAGAGCCATAGCAAGAGCGTGGTGGTGGTGGCGCACGCCTTCAATCCCAGCACTTGGTAGACAGAGCTAGGTTGATCTCTGTGTGTTCAAGGATACAGCCAGCATTGGAGACACACACCTTTAATCTCAATCCCAACCATAGAAGACCTGGAAGTCTTTATATACAGGCAGTGACGAGGCATGGGTTTACAACCAATGAGAAGGCAGAACCAAAAGACTATAAAGACAAACACACAGGAAGTAGCTCCCCTTTTTGGAGAACTCTCTTGGCTGAAGCAGGAAGGGTAAGGCTTTTAGTTCTGATCTCTTGGCTTTCTTCTCTGAATTAGCTCTGTGTTTCTTATTTAATAAGATGGTTGGTTATATCTACAGTACTATGAATTTCACACCCTCAAAAGTGTCAATGACTATAAATGTGTGGTATGGGCCCCAGAAATTCATAAATTAAAGCACTTGTTACTTGTGATAACCTGCTAATCTGACAATTTCTTTTGCTGTTTTGTTTATTTGAGATAATCAACTTTTTTACATTTTGACTATCAAACACATCCTGGGGCAGGTCTCATGCTCCAAGTAGTTGACCAGATTGGCCAACACAAAACAGACTACATTTAGTGTGTGTGTGTGTGTGTTTGTGTGTGTGTGTGTGTGTGTTTTGGTGTTGTTGGTGGTGTAGTTGTTTATGGTTTTGTAGTTTGGTCTTTTATGGTATTTTTGTTTTCTTGGTTTTTTGTTTTTGTTTTTGTTTTTCATTTTTTGAGACCAAACATGAATCTGGGCTGACAGAGTGTTTGGGAGGAGTCAGCAGTAGGTGATTGGGAAGAAAGAGTACAATTAAAATATATCATATAACAATTAAAAAATAAAAATGTAACAAAGAATCACATTTTTTGAGAATTGCATTCTTTTTAAAATTTTATTTATTTATCTATTTTTAATTATCTTTTTATTCATTTTACATACCAACCACAGACCCCCTCTTATCCCTCTCCCCTCTCCCTCTCCCCTGCTTCCCACTCCCCCACACTTCATCCCCTCCTCCAAAAGGGTAAGTTCTCCCATCGGTGGAAAGCTAAGCCAGGTACATTCAGTTGAGGCAGGGATATCTTGGTAGAGGGAGACATCATGCAGATAGGGAGAAACCTGATGCTAGGGAATTTCCCAGGAATCCACAAGGACGACCACAGATTAGACTGCTAGCAATAGTGGTAAGGGTGCTTGAACTGGCCTACCCTGGTGATCAGATTGGTGAATACCCTAACTGCCATCATAGAGCCTTCTTCCAGTAACTGATGGAAGCAGATGCAGAGATCCACAACCAAATACCAGGTCAAACTCTGGGAGTCCAGCTGAAGAGAAGGAAGAGGGATTATATGAGCAAGGAGGGATCAAGATCATGAAGGGGAAATCTACAGAGATAACTGAACCAAGCTCATAGGAATTCACAAACATTAGAACAACAGCTATGGAACCTGCATGGGACTGGACTAGACCCTCTGCATGTGGAAGAGAGAAGTGTAGCTGGGTCTGTTTGAGGGGCCCTTGGCAGTGTGATCCGGATCTATCCCCAGTGCATGAGCAGGCTTTCTGGATGCCATTACCTATGGTCAGACACTTTGCTTACTCTTGGTGCAGAAGGGAGGGGCTGAGTCCTGCCTCAACTGAATGTACCAGGCTTAGCAATGAAGGAGAATTAATTTCATGAGAACAGTATTTACATAATTTCTACTCTTTCTTATTTCCTCCAATTAACCAGATGTCACCTTATCAATCTAGGACATCTTCAATAAGTATTTTTACACACCCCTACATCACATATTTATATAAATACAGTCTGCTGAGTCAATATAGTGTTGTTCACATGTTTATGTGTTTGGAGCTGACCATTTGGGATTGAATAATCTATCAGTCAATTTATTTTTTGTCTGAGTGGGAAGGAGGATGAATTTACAAGAGATGCCTGCATGTTAATGGCATCAATATCACAACTGTATTAAAAACACAATGATAATCATTGCTACTGCATTCCTACATACAACTAACATTAGGTGTGTTCACTGTACTAAATTACTTTTCTCTTAGGCAATCATGGTTTAAAACTGACTACTTTCTGACAAATTTTCCTAGAAGTTGGTTGTATAGTTACTTCATTGAATAATCTCATCTGGAGGGAGGGAATGACTCATTAGACTTAGGAAGCAAGTGAAACATTAAAAAGTAGAAAGACTAATAAGACTTCTTCCCAAGGTTATGAAAATACTAACATTGCCAGGGAGGGGGACTGAGATTTCTACACCTATATGAAATCTGGGCAAGGGGCTCAAGGGTAACAGTTTTGTGAGTACCTCCTACTGTGTGGGGGCTTTTCAATTATGCGGCTGCCTTTGAGACACTTCTGCTCCTGTGCTCATACATGTAACCCTCTCCCATGCTCCTGTAAGCAGATCCAGTGAACTCAAAGTTCACTAAACTAGGCCTAACTGTAATTGTTTCTGTTACAGTGACCTATCTTGGGTGAGTACATAGACTTTTTTAATATCTAAAGAAAAGTCATTCAACAAAATAATAGTGTTCTATAGTCTGTGTCTACTATGATTCACTACCTGTGAAGGGAATATGGTATAATGCTCATTTGGGTTATATATTTAATTATTAACAAAGAGTTTTTTGAATGTACTTCATTATAATAAGCCATTATTACTAAGCTTCATAAAATATTTAAAATATAGTGGATGTTCTCAGAAATAATAGTTCTTATGCAGACAACACATGATGATGTGATTACATGCCTGTGTGTGGGTAAATGCACATACTTGTAGCAGTGATGGTCAGAGGCAATCTCCTGATGGATCCCATGGAAATGGAGTTTCAAGTAGGTAAGAACTGCCAGAGGTGGACACTGGGAACCAAACACAAACACTCTGCAATGGTGTTCCCTGCTCTTGAGCCATGAGCCACTTTTCCACCTCCTGAAATATGTTTATATAAACTGTATTTTATTTATGTAAAATGTATTCATACTTTTTCCTACAGTACATTTGATCATATTTCCCCCCCTGCCAATTCCTTTAAGATCTTCCCTTCCCCCTTAATCACTCTACTTCATGTTTTCTCTCTCAAAACAAAAGTAAAAGAAACAAGCAAAAAATAAGAATAGTTTGAAAACAAAACAAGACAAAAAGCCAACACACAAAACAAACAAACAAAATCCACAGAGTTGGTTTTGTGTTGGTCAACTACTTCTGGCATAAGCCCTGTCCTGGAGTCTGTGTGACATACCCAATTTTTAAAAGTTGACAGAAAAAGCTACATGATAGGAAAATGAATCTTATTGTATTCAGATTTTATTTTGCTCAAATGCATTATTATATTAATAAGCTGGCTATTCTTTTTTTTTAGCTTTTTGTTTGTTTAGTTTTGTTTGTTTGCTTGTTTTTCAAGACAGGCTTTCTCTGTGTAGCCCTAGTTGTCCTGGAACTCACTCTTTAGGCCAGGCTGGCCTTGAATTCAAAGAGCTCTACCTGTTTCTGCCTCCAGAGTCCTGGTATTAAAGGTGTATGGAACCACCGTTTGGCCCATTTCTATTATCTATGGATTTACCTACTTATATTTCTCTTGTACTCATAGTGTATCTCACATATTTATATGTACTTAGCAGATTTTCTAAAATACTTATTACACAGACATCACATATCATTAGAGTGTATATCACTAAATTCAGAATGGTTTTCTTAGGTAACCACAGTATCATCTAATCAGAATATTTTTGAAATTGATATAGTAATATATAATTCACTAATCACTAACCAAAACATAAGGAATTACAGTAATATAGTTTGATATTTTTTCTTATTGGCAGCCTAACAGTACTATGATAAGATTTCATTGTTGAAAGCTGACTTCTCCTAAATTATATTTATAGTATGTTCTCATAGACATATATATTTTTTACTGGTCAAATAAAATATCTAGTAGGTATATTTAAAATATACAAAAGTGATGCATGCACTCTCAAAGGCACAGACACAAATAGTATATGTGTGGAAGTCAGAAGAAATAGTCTATGACTCAGCTCTTTATTTCCTCTGTGAAATGTGGCTAACTTACTCAGAATATCAGGTCTGCCTGCTTTGCAAGCATTTTTATCCACTGAGCCATCTCACTGCTCTCTGATTCTTAATAAAATGACACTTATAGTTATTTATAATCTATCAACACTGGATAAAGTTAGTACGTTCCTATACCTGTTATAAATACGTGCTGTTGGATTTAACAGCATGAACACTCTGACTTTCACATCAATATTTCCTTTTGGTGACAAGTAGTTCACCTCTGATATAATAGAAAACATAAGAATGTGTGAAAATCCTAAAATCTATAACTTCATCCTTTGGTTGTCAACTCAGTTTCACCTTGTAACCCAGTAACCTTACCAGTGGCCTGTTGTATCCTCCATTGTCTCCCATTAAATCCATAACCACATCTAAGAAACACTGAAAGATGAGCCATCATTTAGTTTTCTAGATTCTAAATATCATTGGGGATCTTGTTCTTATGGTGATAAAATTGTATTTTGTAATTCTATAATGTTTTGTTATTCTTTAGCATTTATGCATGCAATTTAATCAGAAGAAATACACCCACACAACTCAATTTTATAGAGAAAGTCTTTTCTCTTTTTAAATACTCTAATCTCTGTTTACATTTAGTACATTCTTAGCAAAGCCTTGGGTAGAATAAGTCTTAATCCCAGTTAGTACCCCATTTCAGCCAGCCCCCTGCAGTTTCTGCTAAAGCTGAAATATAATCTATGTGTCAGCTGTGCATTAGTAAAAGTCCTCAGGGAATTGGATCTAAAGTAATTTTTGCATGATTCCTTCTGATCCACAGAGATTTTATAATGTCTTAGTACTTGAACCAGGTGTACTAGAATTTGTATTAGGGCTTAGATAAGTGATACATTCCTTACACACTTGTTGCCTTACATCAGGCATGAAGTTCTTAATATATGAGAGGTCTCTTTTTGAATATTAAACTTCCTCTGATTCAAAACTTTACTTTATTTGGCATAGTATGTCTCACTTTTATGTTCCACTGTCTGACAGAAATTTCAATAATTGTTTGTATTCATTAGAGTGGGTTATTGTCATGTCATCTCATCATCAACATACTAATTCAGTTTCTAGTCCTCTTCTGCATATCTTATTAGCTTCAGCAGTAAATAGAATGATACTAAATTCTGAAGCTACACAGATAATAATTGAATCTCTGGCTTTTGAATATGCTAATGCACAATACAAAAGGGTAATTAGCCTGTTAAAGGCAAGATCAACACCCTTGGAGGAAAGGATCTGAAATATGATTAATATTGAATCTCATGGCTATGATGATACTTGGATAGGAGAGGTGATTTACAGATTTTGAAGAAAAATAATAATGTCAGATACTTTAATTACAGTAAATAATGTTGCCTAAAAAGGGACTGTTAACAAAGCATTCCTAGAAACAATGTTTTTTCAAGAAACAATGGCAACAGAATGCCCCTCCCTTCTGGATTATGCAGAAGGTGTAGTAAGTGTGTGGTCATCATACAAAGATTATCTTTTTATATCAGCATAATAGCCTTCTCCAAGAAGTAGATCTTAGGAGATCTCTATACCTCTAGCCTTACATAATTGTTCTACAGTCTTAGCCTCTTCTTTCCACCAGGCCTTCCATTGTAATTGGGTTCCAGCCTCTAAGATAGCTTTAACCAAATAGTTTCAGTCTTGAAGTATAATTCTATTAAAAGTTGACCACAAGTTTAACATCTGCTTTACAAATGGAGAATGTATACCATATAAGACTATAGCTTACTTCAATCTCCTCAAATATAACATTTGCACAGGTGTCCAATCAGCTCATATACAGCCTTGAGCATTTGGCAGTTTCTGTAAGGTTACCAGATAGACTAATGTTGGCTGTTTGAAAGCTTTAAGCTGTTTTTCTGTAACCATATAATCCAATGCTGAGATAGGTTCACCTTTAAATTCTTCTATCTGGGTCCGAATATCTCTATGATCTATTTTAACAAGTTTTTTTTTTTAAACTTTTATCTTAGCATTCAAATTAACCAACCTTTTTAATGATAAAAATGATCAAACAAATAATATTTATCATTGATATAATATATGTCCCATCAACATTAACTATCCTATCATTTAATTTTTCAATTTTCAGACCACCTACTGTGTTACCAAACAGAAATCAAATCCCTTTAATTGTAAGAATGTTTCCCAATTTTTAATGTGTGAAAAATATTCTCTTTTAACTAATGTTGCGCTTTAAGATATCTTAATTGACTCACCAACTCTGCTGACAGTGTAGAACAGTAGAAGCCTGAGGGAGTTTCAAGGCAGCTATCTAATGTGGTAGCAATTTGAGATGGGGTACAGAGAGAGCCCACAACCCACCAGGAGAGAAGTCAGAGACTCCCAGAAAAAGCCAAGGATACTCTGGCCCACATGGGGTGGAGACTTTGGAAATGTGCAGCTTGGGCCTGAGCCCCAGGGAAGTGGCTCTTTTTGTCCAGCTGCATGCAACTCAGGCCTGAGCCCCAGGCAAATGGCTTTTTCCTGAATTTGTGCCACAAACATTGGGTCTCCAAATGTAGCCTAAATTGCTAAATGGTCTTATTAATAGATAACCAGGAGCCAAATATTGGGGTGAAAGCTGAAATATCAGAGGAATTGCTGTGGGATGTCCTGTATGCTGTAAATACATGTTGCTATGATTGATTGATAAATAAACCAGTAGCCAGGCAGGAAGGATAGTGTAGGTGGGACAAGGAGAGGAGAATGCTGGGTAGATAAAGCCTGAGTGAGGAGTCACCAGCTGCCAACATGTAAGATACTGGTTAGCCAAGAGCCACGTGGTGTAGCTAGAGTTTTTCTGCCTGGCCCACAGTCAGGACAAATCTCTCTCACCTGCCAGCCCCACAGCCGCTCAGACCTGACCAAGTAAACACAGAGACTTATATTAGTTACAAACTGTATGGCCGTGGCAGGCTTCTTGCTAACTGTTCTTATATCTTAAATTAATCCATTTCTATAAATCTATACCTTGCCACATGGCTCGTGGCTTACCGGGATCTTCCCATGCGGCTTGTCATGGTGGCGGCTGGCAGTGTCTCTCTGACTCAGCCTGCCACTTCCCAGAATTCTCTTCTCTGCTTGTCCCGCCTATACTTCCTGCCTGGCTGCTGGCCAATCAGTGTTTTATTTACTAACCAATCAGAGCAACACATTTGACATACAGAACATCCCACAGCACTTCCCCTTTTCTTTTCTTAAAAAGGAAGGTTTTAACCTTTATACATCTCCAAAGTCAGCTTGGTATATTTGGGAACTTGGGCGTAGCTTCTCTTACTACTTCCTGCTGGAGGGGGGCGCTGTATCTTATGGGGATACAAAGAAAATTTTAGAATTATGGAATAGTCCATGAGGGTATGTCGTCTGAGCCAGTTGCCTTGAAACCATTCTGGATGTTGGATCAACAGGGCCATGGTGTCATTGGAGACCTTTCAGGGGGTCTTGGCTGGTCAAACCTGATGTATCTTAATCTTGAACAAATCCATAGCCTCTGGCTTTCTGTGGAAACAAAATCAGAGCCTCCTTTCCAAAGCAACATATTCTTACATCCAAATTTTGAAGTCAAGGTACCTTTAAAATATACATTTTGGCATAACTCAACAGCTTTTGTAATCAAATGTTTTTCTTCAATTACGAATATCAAAGAGAACATAATCCAGATTCTCTGTGTGGTAGCCATCTTTATGTGGCTTATTTTTTTATATTAGCTTGAGCCTATTGCTTTAAACTTCTAAGCCTGAAATGGCACTGGTGCTTTGGCTGCTGGCTCTGCCCACTTCAGCTTCCCAACATGGCAGTGATACGTTTTCCGCCAGCTCTGGGAGCCATCAACTCTCAGAAATAGTGGGTCTATGCTTCTATCAAAGCAGTGTGTAGCCCAGAAACCTCTTTTTTTTTTTGTACTAGCAAAGGCTAAATCCACCACACAGCTTAATGTGCCACTTGCAGAGGCCTCATTCCCGCCATACTGCAGATCAAGCACGCATGCCAGGAACCCGCCATAGTAGCTCAAACACGCAGGCTGCCACTAGCTTGAAAGAGACAACTAGGAGCTGTTTTTAGCTCCGCTTTAGAATCTTTTTTCTCAGTTTTTAGGTGGAAACTCTTGCCACCACGTTGGACGCCATTTGTAGCTAGAGTTTTCCTGCCTGGCCCACAGTCAGGACAAATCTCTCTCACCTGCCAGCCCCACAGCCGCTCAGACCTGACCAAGTAAACACAGAGACTTATATTAGTTACAAACTGTATGGCCGTGGCAGGCTTCTTGCTAACTGTTCTTATATCTTAAATTAATCCATTTTTATAAATCTATACCTTGCCACATGGCTCGTGGCTTACCAGGATCTTCCCATGCGGCTTGTCATGGTGGCGGCTGGCAGTGTCTCTCTGACTCAGCCTTCCACTTCCCAGAATTCTCTTCTCTGCTTGTCCCGCCTATATTTCCTGCCTGGCTGCTGGCCAATCAGTGTTTTATTTACTAACCAATCAGAGCAACACATTTGACATACAGAACATTCCACAGCAATGTGGCAAGGTATAGATTTATGGAAATGGGTTAATTTAAGATATAAGAACTAGATAGCAAGAAGCCTGCCACAGCCATACAGTTTATAAGTAATATAAGTCTCTGTGTGTTTGGTTGGGTCTGAGCAGCTGTGGAAATGGCGGGTAAGAAAGATTTGTCCTTACGATGGGCCAGGCAGGACAAAGAAAACTTCAGCTACAAGGAATAGGGCAGAACAGCTGCTGATTCTTCAAAGAAACCAACAGCTCTGACTTTAAAATTATTAACAAACAAGTCTATGTGAGTTCAACAATGGCCTTTTACAACAGAGAAACAGGTTTTAGAACAGCTGGTACAAGAGCAATTAAATGCTCAGCATATTGAAAAATCAACCAACACTTAGAATTCTCCTGTATTTGTTATTAAAAAAAATCTGGTAAGTAGAGAATGGTAACAGATATATGAGGAATTAACAAGGTAATTCCACCAATGTGTTTTCTATAATCTGTAATTCCTTTGCCTACTCTGTTACCTAAAGAATGGCCTCTTATAGTTATCAATTTAAAAGACTGTTTCTTCTCAATACCCTTACAATAAAAAGACAGGGAAAAATTTGCCTTCATGGTACCTACTTATAATAATTCTCAGCCAGTTAAGAGATAGCAATGGAAAGTTCTCCCACGGGAAATGTTAAATAGCCCAACACTGTGCCAACATTTTCTATGACAGCCAATGGAAATAATACATAAACAATTTCCTAAATCCATAATTTATCATTACATGGAAAATATTTTATTAGTTGATTCAAATGTAGATACTTTAGAAAGAATGTTTGAAGAAGTAAAGAAAAATTTGCCTGATTGGGGATTAAAAATTGCTCCTGAAATTATACAAAGAGGAGATTCTATTAAATATTTAGGATATAAAACAGGTCTACAAAAAATTACGCCCCAAAAGGTGTAAATTAGGAGAGATCGATTATGGACTCTTAATGAATTTGTAAGATTTTCTTATCTATGGACATCTGTTGGGGTAAAAAAAAAACGATGAACTGAGTAATTTATTCAAAATTTAGAGGATGATAAGGACTTAAATAGTCCAAAGAATTATCAGCTGAAGTTGACAGAGAATTGGCTTCTGTGGAAATGAAAATAAAGGATGTACATTTCGATGGTGTGGATTCAAAGCCTGATTGAATTCTGGTTATTTTACCCTCTAAGAATTCTCCTACAGGAATTTAAATGCAGAGGGAAGATATTATATTGGAATGGATATTTCTACCAAACAAACAGTAAAAAATTTAAAACTTATGTGGAAAAAATATCTGAGTTGATTTTAAAAGGAAAATTGAGACTTTATCAATTAACAGGAACAGATCCAGCATAAATTTTAGCACCTTTAACTAATGATGAAACTGACAAATTATAAGCAGAAAGTGAATCTTGGCAAAGAGCTTACAGTAATTTTGGGGCACAGATTAACAACAAATATCCCAAAAGCGATAGAATTAAACTTATAAAGAGAGCTAACCGGATCCAGCCTTGCATTATATAGGAAATACCAATACCTGGAGCCCCTACAATTTATACAGATGTAAACAAGGAAATGCAGGTTACAAATCAGAAAATTCAAGTGAAGTTGTACAAAATCCTTATAATTTGGTTCAAAAATTGGAATTATATGGTATTAATGGATTTTTTGGAATTCCTCAAAATAATTACTGACATAATTTCAGTATGCTGAAAGAGTGGGTCTTACATTTTGAAACAGCAGAATTTATCCCTGATGAGTCAGAATTAACTTCATTATTTATTCAGTTACAAGATATAATCAGGAATAGGAACCATCCTTATATATAACTCACATCTGAAACCATACGTGTTTGCCAGGCTCTACCGCAAGAAAATGATGAGATTGATCAACTATCAATAGAAAATGTGCTGGAGGCCTCAGAGTTTCATAAAAAAAATCATGCCAATAGTAAGGGTTTAAAAAAGGATTTTTCCATAACCTGGCAATAAGCCAAATATAGTATAAGGAAATGTCCTAGTTGTTCTTTTTACAATCAAACTCCATTACCAGTAGGATATAACCCAAAGAGTACTCAGAAGAATGAAATCTGGAAGATGAATATGTTTCATTTTGTAGAATTTGGAAAACTGAAATATGTACATCACACCATTGATACCTATTCAGGATTTCCATGGGCAACTGCTCTAAGTTCTGAAAAGGCTGATTCTGTAATCATGCATTTGCTAGAAGTTAGAGCCATCATGGGTATACCTGTACAAATTAAAACTGACATGATCAGGTGGTGGTGATGCACACCTTTAATCCCAGCACTAAGGAGGCAGAGCCAGGTGGATGTCTGGGAGTTCGAGACCAGCGTGTTCTACAGAGTGAGATCCAGCACAGGCACCAAAACCACACAGAGAAACTCTGTATCAATAAAAAAAAAAAGCAAGCAAGCAAACAAACAAACAACAAACAAACAAAAACTGACAAAGCTCCAGCATATGTCTCTGGTAAAATGAAACAGTTTTTTGCTTATTACAGTATAAAGTGTATTACAGGTATACCACACAATCCTACAGGCCATGTAGTCAGAGAAAGATCAAATTAAATTCTAAAGGATATGCTAAATCAACAGAAAGGGGTAACAAAACCCTACAGAAATAGATTACATAATGCTCTATTAATTTTGAATTTCACAATGCTAATGAGAAAGGAACAAAAGCTGTGGAGAGATATTGGATAATAGAAAAAAAAAGCAAGTTAGAGAATTAATTCAATCTGTATACTTTAAAGATGTGCTGACCTCAGAATGGAAACTAGGATATGTATTAAGTTGGGGACAATGTTTTGCTTTTGTTTCTATAGGAGAAGAAAAGCTATGGATACCATCAAAATTGATAAAAGTTCGATCTGAACAAGAGAGACCTCTTAATTAGAAGGGATTGATCAGCATGACCATTCTATTTATACTAATTTATATGACTAACAAATGCTTTTTATTTAATTTGATATAACTTGCCAAAAGGGAACCTACCCAAAGTTAGGGCTGAGGAAGGGCTTATGTTTTTGTCTTTCAGGAGAATGAAGGCTAAGGAATCTGAATAACACTGGACAAATGAGACATCTGCAAAAAAAGACAAATCATCCAGAAAAAAATGTCCCAAGAAAAAGAGTAATGAACCTATTGGTTTATCACATATATATGAGGATAAAATTTTATACGTCTTCCTAAATGTTTGTTTCTGCTGTTCTCTACAGACAAATAACACAAATGGTTTTTATGTAGTCCCAGTTTGTAGCTGGAGTTTTTTCTCTCCAGGTCCCGCCAAGCCCCGGCAGTCCGACAGCCCACTTATAAAATAAACACACAGACGCTTATATTATTTAAACTGTTTGGCCTAATGGCTCAGGCTTTTTTTTTTTTTTATTTTGTTTGACAATACAATTCTGTTCTACATATCAGCCACGGATTCCCTTGTTTTCCCCCCTCCTGCCCCTCTCCCCTTCAGGCTTCTTTTTAACTGTTCTTATATCTTAAATTAACCCATTTCCATTAATATATAAGTTGCCATGTGGCTCATGGCTTACCAGTACCTTACATCTCGCTTGTCATGGTGGTGGCTGGCAGTGTCTCCCTTCCTCAGCCTTCCATTTCCCAGAATTCTCTTCTCTGTTTGTCCCACCTATACTTCCTGCCTGGCTACTGGCCAATCAGCATTTTATTTATACAAAGCAATATCCACAGCACTTCCCCTTTTTTTTTTAAAGGAAGGTTTTAACTTTTACATAGTAAAATTACAGATAACAAAACAATTATCAAACAAGAATTACAGTTATAATATCTAGTCTATTTATAATAAGTAGTTTATTTGGCAAAATTAAAGAAGATATTCTATCTATCTTATATTTGTGAGTCTAAGATTTTATGTCTAACTTATCTTTTATCATAACTAAGGAAAATTGTAACTATTTAGCTTCAACTACATCAAAGACCTCTGAGGGATATAATACTACCTGAGAAATGGAAGAAGGATGCAAACAACTTTCAGGAGTCTTTCAGGGTAGACAGAGACAGCTGGCAGCCTGGACAGTCACCTAATGTTCCTTTGTAAAGTTGGGGCATCCGTCTTCTGCCCACAGACCTAGAGTCTCTCAGTCACTTCTCTCTGTGTCCTGTAGAATGACTGGCAGTTTCCTCTGCGAAGCAGGAACCTGAAGGACCATTTTACCAAGCAAAGTCCAGTGGTTACCTTTTTATGCCAAACAGTTTAAATAATATAAATGTCTGTGTATTTATTTTCTAAGTGGGCTGTCAGACTGCCGAGGCTTGGCAGGACCTGGAGAGAAAATACTCCAGCTACACCAGTTAAATTAAAAATTAAAGCTGGCTTTGGAGTTAGAGCATGGCTCTCTCCTTCTCTAAACCCAAGAATGTTTGTTAAAAAGAAAATCCAAAATCTCTGTATCATGTCAGAAGAGCTATGCTATATGGGACAAAAGAAAACCAAAATTAAGGGACTATTCAATTGCCACTAATCCCATAATTCTTTGGTTCCATTTTCACTCTTTGAAACTTTTCTTAAGATATGAATTTTATATAAAAATTTATAATATATATATATATGTGGAGATATATAGATATAACTTTTGTCATATTAATGGTCATATGAGCACTAACTAATCCTAGAAAAAAAGGCTTCATCTAGTTTCCTGTACATGATTTTGGGTTTGAGTTTCTATTAGTTTTCTGCAGGGAACCATGACCTTGCATAACAGTGACTCTAAAGTCTCCAAAATGATGATGGGACCCCACAATGACAATTCCATCAGGAAGATGATATACCACTAAGCTGACAAATACCACCCAAAGATTGGCTTTGTATAGATGTAACCAACCTTCTTATTAAATAAGAAACACAGAACCAATGTAAAGAAGAAAGCCAAGAGGTCAGAGCTAAGAGCTAAAATCTTACCCTTCCTCCTGCAGTGGTCCTACCTCTCCGAACCAGAGCTACCCCTGTGTTAAAGTCTTTATATAGAGTTCCTGTTCTGCCTTCTCATTGGTTGTAAACCCAACCACATGACTGCTTCGTCACAGCCTGTCTGTATAGACCTCCAGGTTTTCCATGATTGGTATTGAGATTAAAGGCATGTGCATCCAATAATGGCTGTATCCCTGAACACACAGAGACTTACCTAGCTCTGCCTACCAAGTGCTGGGATTACCAGCGTATGCCACCACTGCCCTGCTTTCCTATGGCTTGCTAAAAGCTCTGACCCCCGGGCAACTTTATTTATTAACTTACAAATAACATTTTAATACAAATAAAATATCACCATATTTCCCCTTTTCTATTAAAATAAAAAAGGAAAGAAAAAGTTTATAACTAACATAAGAAAAACTATATACAAAAGTATAATAACTATATACAATACATACAAGTAATAAATACCTAAACAATGTCTAGTTCATTTGTATTTGACAAATTCAGAGAAAATAATTCCATTATCTATTCTATTGTATCCAATTCACTTTCTATCCTAATTAATCCTCAACTATAACTAACTAATCTTCAACTCCCTCAGAGATCCAAGAAGGAAATAATATTAGCTAACAAAAAAATAAAAACAGGAAGTATATGCAAACAACTTCCAAAAAATTGTGAGTTGACAGAAACAGCCAGCTGCCTGGACAATCATCTGAGGTTTCTCCGCAGTGTTGGGGCATAATCTTCAGCCTATAGGCTTAGCGTATCTGACAGACTCATTTGTGAAGTAGAATGTACACAAGGTCAACAGTTCAACCTCATATTGGGTGAAAGCAGTCTATATACCAGAAACACCTGAATTCTACTAGTATCATATCATGATTCAGGATTTTAAATTCTGGAAATTGTTGATGTTTTTTGAATTCAGCTGTCCATTCTTCTTGGCTACGTGTGTATGTGGCTTCATTTCAGCATCCCGTTCTTCTCCACATCCCTCTATTAAATGCCATTCTTCTGTTGAGAGGTGTGAGCTTAATTACTCTTCAAGAATAACTGTTTCAGCTACGTTCCCATTGCACATCAGAAGCCATCAGCCCACTGCCTGTTCAGATGCCTTCGAAGAAAAGGGCACTGTACCTTTCCTGGATTGCAAAGGCCACTTCAGGGATATTGTCCTGGCCTCAGAAGATGCCTTTTGATAAAGCCATAACCATACTTGTTTTGACAAGAATCAGTAGTCCTTTGTTTCATGTCCTGTCTGTCCTGTTTGTCAGCAGTTGATTTGAGGATACTTTGTTGTCCAGTGGCTAACTTTTGCCACAATGAAAGTTAACTCCAATTGCAGTTTTTTCAATGCCCATATTTTCTCTGAAGTAGATTGGTACTGCCAGGAGTTGACATGTCTCATAGTCATAACAAAAAAGAAAAATTTTCTAAGTTATTAAAACATTTTAAATGCCATATTCTGTAGATCTCTGAAGGGTTTGAAGATAACCTGTCTATCTAAAATATATCTACTCAATCTTGAAAACATACCTAATATAACTACAAGTTCTATTATAATGTCTAACTACTAACTTTCATTTCTTTATATCCTTATAGTTGGTAATAACAACATTCAAGGATCAGAAAATTGCATTACATTGTTAAATGAATGGTACAATTAGAAATATACATATAGCATTTTCTAACAATATCAATTTCAATATATATAATTTGTATACAATATAAAACAATCTAATCCAATGTAAAGTATTTACATTTTTCTTTTCTTTACTTTTTTTTTAAATAAGAACCTTAAATCTAATCTCCTTTGCTTAGCCCTTTTCCTATCCCTTGACAACAACTTGTAACCAACCCCCATAATCAATGAAAATTATTCCAGACCCAAAACCCATTAAAAGACCAAAAAAAAAAAAAAAAAAAAACTCACCTGCCCCACACCACCTCTTTGGGAATGTGGGCATCCTATTCTTGAAATTGCTTCCTGCTGGGTATGGGCGAAGGTATCTTTATCCTGAAAGAAAAATTTTTAGTTAATTGTCAAATTCTAGGAAAGGTAACTGTATCCTTCATTATCCAGTCTGTGTATAATGCTAAAGTTCAGGATTTATCTCAAATCCTTATTCAAGTAGTCTTTGAGACGGGATCATCTCAGCTAGCTCTCTCAAAATTGCTCTGAGCACTTTGTAGTTCAAAGCTGATCTGTAGATGATGCTTGTCAGCTTAGTGATGTTATTATTGTCCACGTGGAATTGTTGTTGTTGTGGGGCCCCATCTTCTTCCTGGAGACTTCAGTTGATGTTAGGCCTGACCGTGATTTCCTGCAAAAAACTGATAAGAGACTCGAACACAAAGACTATATATGTGGCTTTATAGAATTAGTTAGTACTCTATATGACCATTTATAGCTTAACAAAGTTTTTAAAATGTATATATATATATATATATGTATATATATTAATCTTGTAAATTTTGATATAAAATTCATACTTTAAGAAAATTTTAAAGAATCAGAACAGAATCAAAGAGTTGAGATTAGTAATAGAATAGTCCCTTAATTAATTTGGCCTTTCTCCTGTCCCATAGCAGAAGATGGCTCTTTTCTTCTGGCATGATACAGGGAGTTTGCATTTTCCTTTTAACAACCTGCTTGAGTTTAAAGAAGGAGAGAGCCATTCTCCAACTCCAAAGTCAGCTTTAAATTTGAATTGAACTGGGACTATTAGAAGACCAATAGTGTTAAATCTTTAAGGAAAAGCAGAAACAAACATTTAAGAAGACATAAAATTTTTTAGATAACATACCAATACGCCATTTCACTCTGTTTCTTAGGATAGATGATTTGTCCCTTTTCTTCAGTTGTCTCATTTGTCCAGTGTTCTTCAAATTACTTAACCTTCATTCTCCTAAAAGACAAAAAACAAAAACCTTTCCCCAAGGTTTTTTGAGATGTTCCTTTTTGGCAAGTTATTATCTGATTAGATGAAAAGGCATGTGTTACTGGTGTAAGTTAGTTTAAATTGGATGTTCATGATAGTTGATGAACTATCACCTCCTCTAATTAAGAGGTTTCTTTTGTTCAAATCGAACCTTTATCAATTTTGATGGTACCCACAGCTTATTTTCTCCTGTAGAAATAAAAGCAAAACCTCGTCCCCAATGTAACACATATCCTGGTTTCCATTCTGAGGTCAGCACATCCTTAAAGTATATAGGTTGATTTAATTCTGTAGTTTTTTTCTATTATCCAATGTCTCTCTGCAGCTGTTGTTCCTTTCCCATTGGCATTGAGAAAATTCAAAGTTAATAGAGCATTATGTAGTCTATTTCTGGGGTTTTTGTTACTCCTTTTTGTTTATTTAGCATATCCTTTAGAGTTCTGTTTGATCTTTCTATAACTGCTTGACCTGTAGGATTATGTGGTATACCTGTAATATGGTTCATATTATAATAAGCAAAAAACTGTTTTATTTTAACAGAGACATATGATGGAGCATTATCAGTTTTGATTTGTGCAGGTATACCCATAATAGCCATAACTACTAGCAATTGAGTGATTACTGAATCAGCTTTTTCAGAACTCAAAGCAGTTGCCCATTGAAATCCTGAATAAGTATCGATAGTGTGGTGTACATATTTCAATTTTCCAAATTCTGCAAAGTGAAAAACGTCCATCTGCCAGATTTCATTCCTCTGAGTACCCTTTGGGTTACATCCTTCTGGTAATGGTGTTTGATTGTAGAAGGAACAAGTAGGACATTTCTTTACTATTTCTTTGGCTTGTTGCCAGGTTATAGAAAAATCCTTTTTTAAACCTTTACTATTGACATGATGTTTTTTATGAAATTCTGAGGCCTCCAGCACATTTCCTATCAATAATTTATCAATCTCATCATTGCCTTGTGCTAGAGGGCCTAGCAGACCAGTATGGGATCGAATGTGAGTTATATATAAAGGATGACTTCTTTTTCTGATTGTATCTTGTAATTGAATAAATAGTGAACTTAATTCTGAAGCATCGTGGATAAATTCTGCAGTCTCAATATGTAATACTACTCTTTCAGCATACTGAGAGTCAGTTACTACATTGAGAAGTTCTGAAAAATCCATTAATACCAACAGAATAGCATACAATTCTGATTTTTGAACAGAATTATAAGGAATTTGAACCACTTTACTTAAATTTTCTGATTTGTAACCTGCCTTTCCTTGTTTGTTGGCATCTGTATAAAATGTACAAACTTTAGATATGGGTTTTTTCCTCACAATTCGAGGCAAAATCCAATCAGCTCTCTTTATAAGATCAATTCTATTGCTTTTGGGATATTTGCTGTTAATTTCTCCCAAAAAATTACTACAAGCTTTTTGCCAAGCTTCATTTTCTATTCATAATTTTTCAATGTCCTCCTTAGTTAAAGGTACAAAAATTTCTGCTAGGTCTATTCCTGCTAATTGACGAAGTCTCAATTTTCCTTTCCAAATCAAGTCAGAGATTTTTTCCACATAAGTTTTTAATTTTTTATTTGGTTTATTTGGTAAAAATATCCATTCTAATATAATATCTTCCCTTTGCATTAATATTGCTGTTGGGGAATGCCTAGAAGGTAAAATAACCAAAATGCAATCCAGCTTTGGATCAATACGATCTATGTGCCCTTCATGTACTTTCTTTTCTACCAAGGCCAATTCTTTCTCAGCTTCAGGTGATAATTATCTTGGACTATTTAAGTCCTTGTCACCTTCTAAGGTTTTAAACAAATTATTCAGTTCATCATTTTTTTACCCCAACAATAGTTCTTAGATGAGAAATGTCTCCAAATAATCTTTGAAAGTCATTAAGAGTCTGTAGTCTATCTCTCCTAATTTGCACCTTTTGAAGTCTAATTTTTTCAAGTTCTATTTTATATCCTAAATAATTAATAGAATCTCCTCTTTGTATCTTTTCAGGAGCAATTTGTAATCCCCAGCAAGGCAAAAGTTTCTTTACTTCTTCAAACATTCTTTCTAAAGTATCTGCATTTGAGTCAGCTAATAAAATATCATCCATGTAATGATAAATTACAGATTTAGGAAATTTTTTACGTACTACTTCTAATGGCTGTTGTACAAAATATTGGCACTAAGTTGGGCTATTCAACATTCCCTGTGGGAGAACCCTCCATTGAAATCTCTTAACCGGTTGAGAATTATTATAAGTAGGCACTGTGAAAGCAAATCTTTCTCTGTCTTTTTCTTGTAAGGGTATTGAAAAGAAACAGTCTTTTAAATCAATAACTATGAGAGGCCATCCTTTTGGTAACAGAGTAGGCAAAGGAATTCCAGATTGTAGAGAGCCCATTGGCTGAATTACTTTGTTAATTGCTCTAAGGTCTGTTACCATTCTCCATTTACCAGATTTCTTTTTAATAACAAATACAGGAGAATTCCAAGGGCTGGCTGATTCTTCAATATGATGAGCATTTAACTGTTATTGTACCAGCTCTTCTAAAGCCTGTAGTTTCTCTGTTGTTAAAGGCCATTGCTGAACCCATACAGGCTTGTCTGTTGACCATTTTAAAGGTAGAGCTGTTGGTGTTTTTGGAAAATTATTAGTTGTTGTGCCCTGTTCTTGTATGACATGGATGGCTGGTGAGCACTCATTAGAATAATATCTTTTAATATTTCTCTCAGAAACATGTACTAATTTATGATTTGTTTCTGAGATTGGAGGGATATTAATCTGAGTATTCCATTGTTGTAACAAGTCTCGACTCCATGTGTTCATAGCTATGTTAGCCATATATGGTTTTAATTGTCCTTTCTGTCCTTTGGACCTATACATTCAAGCCATCTTGCACTTTGTTTCACTCGAGATAATGTCCCTATTCCTAACAGTTGTACCTTTACCTCTTGAAGAGGCCAAGTTGGATGCCAAAATTCTGGTGCAATTATGGTAATGTCAGCACCTGTGTCTACCAGACCAGACAACAGAACACCATTTATCTTTATTGTTAGTTTTGGTCTTTGTTCATTAATAGAAGTTTGCCAAAAAATTTTCTTTATGTTTTTCCTGAATTTCCTATTTTCTCTGTTTCATCATCTCGACCAACATGATTTATTCCAATAGACATTTGGTTATTTAGTTGCTTTGAGTAGGGGTTTCCTCTACAACTGCAGGAAAGGTTTGAACTGGATTTACTGTGGGGGCCTGCCTGAGGCCCCTCTGGGAGTTTCCCGAAGCTTGAGGCTGAGGATTACCCTGTCTGTCCCTTGTTGATCTACATTCGTTGGTCCAGTGTTTTCCCTTACCACACCTTCTGCATACTCCAGAAGGAAGGGGCATACTGTTGCCAGTGTTCCTTGAAGAAACATTATTTCTAGGAATGACCTCTTTACAATCCCTTTTCAAATGTCCTTGCTTTCCACATCCAAAACATCTAACATTTCTCAAACTATTTGAAATTGCTTTTCCTACCCACATATCATCATGGTCATAAGCCTCAATATTAACTGTATCTCTAATCCAATCTTCCAAAGTTGCAGATCTTGCCTTTAACAGCCTGATTATTCTTTTGCATGCTGCATTTGCATTCTCAAAGGCCAAAGATTCAATTATTATCTGACTAGCTTCTGAATTCGGGACCATTTTTTGTACTGCTAAAGTCAATCTTTGTAAGAAATCTGTGAAAGATTCTTTTGGGCCCTGTATATCCTTTGTAAATGACTCAGTTTTTTTTTCCTGGTTCTTCAACTCTGTCTCATGCATTCAAAGCTGCCATTCAACATAGAACTAGGGTTTGGACATCATATGAATATTGTGTTTGTACTGAAGTATATTGGCCTTCTCCAATAAGCTGATCCTGGCAGATTTGTATTCTGCTATCCCTCCATTTTTTTTCTATATTTTTAGCCTCACTATTGAACCACATTTTCCACTGGAAATTTTGTCCAGATTCAAGAACAGCCTGTGCCAAATCCTGCCAGTCCTTTGGTAGAATTCTATTACAAGTTGACCAGGTGTTTAACATTTGCTTTACATATGGGGAGTGCATGCCATAAGATGCTATTGCCTCCTTAAATCTTTGTAAGTCTAACATTTTAACTGAAACCCAAGTATTTTGTTCATTCTCTTCATCAGGTATCTGCTGTACAGCTACTGGATAAATTAAGGGTGATTGTGTGAAAACTGGCTTTCTTTCTGTAACCTTATGATCCAATTTTGAAACAATTTCACTATTTATTTCTTCTGTCTGAATTTGAATTTCCCTAGAATTCATTTTTACCATTTTAACAGGTTTTTCTAAGACTGTTATCATGGCACTTAAATTGACTATCTTTTTAAATAGTAAAATGAGGATAAGAAAAGTAATAAACTGAATAATTCGATCAATATTAATCTTTTCATATAGTTGTTCCATTGTCAGAGTGCCTAAAATTTCAAACAAAGCCCAATTTTCTTCCAATGTACACATAAAGCCCATTTTTTTTAATGTAGAAAAAAATTCTTTTAAATAGATATGTTAATTGACTTACCAAGTCTGGGTAGAACAGTAGAATCCCAGGGAATTTCAAAACAGCCACCTGGTGTTCAAGGTGTGAATCCAGAGAGAGAGAGAGAGAAAGCGTAGCCGCTTGAGCCAAGTCAAGCTTTGGCTTTACAGGCAGGGGCCTTGTTCAGCAGGGCAGGCCTGAGTTGTTTGTAGCAGTTGCAAGTAGCTCCAGCTGCGGGTCAGTCAGGCCTGGGCCCGAGATAGGCAGCTAGGCTACCCAGGCCGGAAACTGGACCTGCTGCCAAGCCAAGCCAATCAGTTTTTAATGGATTCTTGTCACGTTCGGTGCCAAATGTAGATGTAACAAACATTCTTATTAAATAAGAAACACAGAACCAATGCAAAGAAGAAAGCCAAGAGGTCAGAGCTAAGAGCTAAAACCTTACCCTTCCTCCTGCAGTGGTCCTACCTCTCCAAACCAGAGCTACCCCTGTGTTAAAGTCTTTCCATAGAGTTCCTGTTCTGCCTTCTCATTAGTTGTAAACCCAACCACATGACCGCCTCACCACAGCCTGTCTGTATAGGCCTCCAGGTTTTCCATGATTGGTATTGAGATTAAAGGCATGTGTATCCAATAATGGCTGTATCCCTGAACACACAGAGACTTACCCAGCTCTGCTTACTGAGTGCTGGGATTACCAGCGTATGCCACCACTGCCCTGCTTTCCTATGGCTTGCTAATAGCTCTGACCCCAGCAACTTTATTTATTAACATACAAATAACATTTTAATACAAATAAAATATTACCATAGCTTTGCACTACAAATTGCTCAGGACAATATCAAGATGGCCAGCTGAGATGAACCAGCCTCACAGACAACTCAAACAAGGACTTGAGACAATCCCTACATTTTTTCATTATGTAGAGACTAGACAAGAAATGATACAGCTACTTCTCCCAGGACTTGACAATTAACCCAAAGTGTTTCTTTTCAGGATCCCCTAAAGATGCCTTCACCCCCAGACAGTGGGAAGTAATTTTAAGAACACAACACCCAGGCCAGGTGGCAGTGGTGCATGCCTTTAATTCCAATACTCGGGAGGCAAAGCCAGGTGGATCTCTGTGAGTTTAAGGCCAGCCTGTTCTACAGAGCAAGAGCCAGGACAGGAACCAAAACTCCAAAACTACACAGAGAAACCCTGTCTTGAAAAACCAAAACCAAAAACAACAAAAAAGAACAGTACACCCACATTCCCAAGAGGTGGGGTGGGTGATTTTTTTGGTCATTCAGTGGGTTACGGATAATTGTCATTGTTTATGATGGTTGGTTACAAGTTGTTAAGTGATAATGGTCAGAAAAAAAGGTTAAACAATGATTAGATTTAGGGTTCTGTTTGAGAAAAAAAAAGAGGATATAGATATGATAAAATGAAAGGTATATTATTGAATCTACTCTGAAAATAAAGACACAGAAATGATGGGTAAAGGTTAGATTAGTGAATTTACTCTGAAAACAAAAAGGAGAGAATATGGATGTGATAAGATAAAAAGGTAGATTCCTGAATCTACTTTTAAAAGGCAACTACTAATTTTAAATATTTTACATTGGATTGGATTTTTGTATAGTATATAAAATTATGTATATTGATACAAATTTGAGATTGATTTTGTTAGAAAATACTGTACATATATTTCTAATCTTGTTCAAGGTATTGTACCTATACAGTTTATTTAACAATGTAACGCAATTTTCTAATCTTTGAAAGTTATTACCAACTATTTAGGATAATAAAGAAATGCAGGTTAGTAGTATTTAGTCAGGACAATCAAACTTGTAGTCATATTAAGGACGTTTTCAAGGTCAAGCAGAAATATATTTTACATATACAGGTCATCTTCTAACACTTCAGAGATCTACAAAATATGGCATTAAAGATGTTTTAATAACATAATTTTTTATGACAATGAGACATGTTTGCTCTTGGCAGCACCAATCTATTTCAGAGAGGATGATAGGCATTAAAGAAACTCCTTATGGAGTTTATATTCTTTGTGGCAAAAGTTAGCCACTGGGCAAAAAATGGCCTTGCCTCTACTACTGATAGTATGTTGTCCAAAATGGACAAGCAGGACACAAAAGAAAGGACTGCTGATCCTTGCCAAGACAAGGTAGGACGGCTCTGTAGAAAATCCTGCTTCACAGAGGAGTCTGTCAGATATGGTAGGCCACTAGGCCAAAGATGGATGCTCCAAAGTTGCAGAGAAATCTTGAGTGACTCTCCAGGCAGTCAAATGTTTCTGTCATTCCTCACATTTTTTGAAGGTTTCTTGTTTGTACTTCCTGTTTAACTAGGTAGCATTATTTCCTTCTTGTGTCTGAGAGTGTTGAAGATTAGATAGTTATAGTTATAGTTTTCCTTATTAACAAATTCAGAAAAGAAATTCACTAAAGTGATATAATGTGTATAAGTTTGAAAAATATCGAAAGATAGTTTTTGGTTCGTAATGCAAATTAGGATAGAAGGTGAATTAGATACAGTCCTTTGGATTCACAAAGATAGGATAGATAATGAAGTATTTTTGCCAAATTTGTCAAATGCAAATGAACTAGACGTTGTTGTATTTATTGCCTGTATATATTGTATGTAGTTGTACTTGTTATATATAGTTTTTCTTATATTAGTTATAACTTTTTTATTTTAGACAGAAAAAGAGAAATGTGATGATATTTTATTCGTGCTCTAACAAATAAAGTTTATCTGGGGATGAGAGGACAGAGCCAGACACTAGATTAGACATAAAGACCAGACAGTGGTGGCACACACCTTTAATCCCCTTGGGAGGCAGAGATCCATCTTCATCTCTGTTAAGTTCAAGGCCACATTGGAAACACAGCCAGACAGTGGTGGCACACACTTTTAATCCCAGCACTTGATATTTCATGCCTTTGCTTGGAAAGCACACACACCTTTAACCCCAGGAAGTGACATGGAGAAGGGTATATAAAGCATGAGGAGACAGGAACTAAGCAGCAGTTCAACTGAGACTCTCAGGGGTGAGGACTCAGAGGCTTCCATTCTGAGGATCCATGGAAACTGAATTGGCTGAGGAGCTGGTGAGGTGAGGTTGGCTGTGACTCATTCTGTTTCTCTGATTTTTCAAGCTTTCACCCCAATATCTGGCTCTGGGCTTTCTATTAATAAGACTTTTTAGCAATTTGTGTTACACAATACAACATGCAAGAACACAAACAAAAAAACACAAAGAAAAAGATAGGGCAATCTCCATACCTGTTTATTTTGTGTATTTTACTGGGATGTTTTTTTCCTCCTATAGTTTCCATTATTTCACAGACATAATCAATATTTCTACTCTTGAGATTTTCTAATGTAGGAGTCAGAGTATCAACAGCCCCTCAGAGAGCATTTCGTAATTGTCTTCCACATGAGCTGCTCTAAGGAGTACATTATGCAGATTCTGAGCATAAACCCCAAGAGTGCTCTGCTGGCAACTTTGTCCGATTTCTGTGTGATGCTATTCTGTGTGCACTCTCTTCACATATGCTGCTAATATTATAGGCTAAGATCAGCTCATGAGAAACTAGTAGGACTGAGACAAAGAATTTTGTAAAACTTTCCATGCTATTTCTGATTACTCACTGTTCAAACAGATAACTTTTCATCCTCTATAAATTAACATCCAGAGATCTCCTAAACAAATATTTGGGTTTTTTTTCTTTCTTTTCTTCAAAAAACTGACCAGCCTTCATGTGTTTGAAATCCCTGCATAGCAGCAAGATCAGTGGAAGATAACTTACTTAACAAATTTTGAAGTATATGCATAGTTGCTGAAGATAAAGCATTTAAACTGTGTTGAAAATCTTATCACACAGGTGACACATTTGCAGTGTAGATTTCTCTGAAGTGTCAGCAATGATGTCATCACTGGTTTTGCTCTAATGAATTATAGCTGAAAGTTTTTCTGTGTCCAGCCTGACCTGTGATCAGGACAAATGTCTCTCACCTGCCCATCCTGCACTCAGACCCAAACAAACACACACACAGCCTAATATTATTTTTAAACTATGGCCATGGCAGGCTACTTGTTATCTAGCTCTTATATCTTAAATCAACCCATTTCTATAAATCTATACTTTGCCATGTAACTCGTGGCTTACCCATACTTTTACATGTTACTTCTCATGGCGGGGGCTGGTAGTGTCTCTCTCGCCTCTCCTTTCTCTTCCTGTCTATCTGTTTGGATTTTCTACCTGCCTCTAAGCTGCCTTGCCATAGGCCAAATGGCTTTATTTATCAACCAATCAGAGGAACATATTTTCACAGCATACAAAAAGGCATCCACAGCAATGAACTACTTTGAAAATTGTTAAGCCCGTGTTTCACCTTGTTCTATTATGGAAATTTGCAACAAATTCTTTGAAATGCATATTTCAATGGTGTTCTAGTAAGTACCTGCCATAATCCAAACCAGTAAGACTCAAATTTTCCAACTGAACTCAAAAATTGCTACGAATTCAGTGATATAATGGAAATGTCTAATAACTTGTCATCTACCTATGACTGATGGTGTTGTTGATGGTCATTTGCATGTCAGATAGAACTTGAAGTAACCTGAGAAGTGACCTTGCTTGATGTTTTTTGGTTTATTATCAACCTTCATGGGCACTAAGTTTTCAGCTAGACAAAATAGATGATTAAAAAATATTTATTATGAAAGCAGCTTCTTCATACTTATAATAAAATGATCTTATATTTGTTTGTCAGGAATTCTATATACTTAAGAAATGATTGAAATTGACTCATTTTAGAGGTTTCCACTTATACTTTCCTTAAATGACTCAATCATTTCCATCACAACATTGTGTAATCATAGACCCCACCCTTCATCTCTGTACCCATAACCCTTGTCTTATTTAGGTTTTCTATTACTGCGATAAAACATCATGATCAAAAGCAACTTGGAGAGGAAAGGGTTTATTTCACCCTACAGATTATAATTCCTTCATTGAGGGAAGGCAGGGCAGGGACCAAAATCAAGATCCTGGAAGTAGAAACTGAAACAGATGTCATGTAAAAATGCTTATTGCTCACCCTGCCTTCTTGTAGCATCCAGGACCAACAGTGCAGGGGTGGCACCACACACATCAAACATCAATCATAAAAATGCCCCATGGACTTGCCCATTGGCCAATTTGTTGTGGTGTTTTCTCACTTGTGGTGTACTTTTACTAACAAATTTTATCTTTTCTCCAGTTTACATACAAACAGCCAGTATGCCTCTTATATTCCATCTGTCTCAATTTTGGGAATTCCCATGGATCACTGAGAAAAATAGCTGGGAATGATAAAGATCTCCTGACATTGGTATAAGACTGTATATCTTTTGTCTCTATTTCAAGTTCACTCAGGAGACAATATGAAATGAAGTCCTATATTTTGTATTGGTATTTAAAAATATCTTCTGTCCCAAATCTACCATGATGGATTTGAATTTTTGATATAAACTAATGATATATGTTTACATGACATGAAAGCAGAATCAAAACTGTCCAAGTAAACAAATGGAACTAATAGGAGATCAAAAGGAAAAAATATGCTTCATGTACAATATATGTGTATGAAAACATCCCTGTGTTACACAATACTAAACACATATTTATAAACACATAATTAATGTGATTTACTTCAATGGGTGGTAATATGCTTTTTGAGCTCTGGAGTAGTGACCAAAAGGCTATTTTACAATACTTTTACAACAGTAAGAAATCTTTCACTTTTAATATCCAGAACAATTTTTGTGTTTTCCACACAAGAAATGAAAATTTGTATTACTGGAGATATCATATACAAATGCTCCTTAACTTGAATGATGTTATGCCCCAATAAACCCATTGTTACTAGATTTTAAAAAGTCAATAAATTGAAGATTCATGCACTACTAATATCAGACCTGTCTATCATTCTGTTTGCTTGGCTGTTGGAGTTTTGATTTACTAATTTACTATTACTGCTCAGCATCATGAAGCATTGTCTTGCCACATACCACTAACTTAGGAGAAGGTCAAAATCTAAAATCTGTGATTGATTTTCATTGAAACTTGATTTCTTTATATATTCTTAGAATAAAAATTACTATAAGTCAAACATCCCATATTAGTTGAATTTGCATATGCACATGATATGGATTTATTTGTTATTTGATACTTTTGCTGGACATTTGGGTTATTTGCTTATTTTAATTGCTATCACACTTACGAGATGGGTGTGTATATATGTGTGCACTTGTTCATGTGAACTTGTATATGTGTGCAAGCACATTTACCAAGGCACACATGTGTAGGTTATAGAATAGCTTCTCCATTCTCTCCTTCCACCATATGTGTACAGCAGAGCAAACTCACATCAGGCTTAACAGCAAGTTCCTATTGAATGATCTTGCCAGCTCTTGTCGGTTTGTTCATTTGTTTAAGACAAGGTCTCATACACTATACCTGTCATGGAACTCGTAGCAATTCTTCTGCCTCACCCTGTAGATTTTTAGGATTATGGGCATGCCAACACCAATAGCAGCATTATGTTTTGATATCATCAAGTTGTATTATACTCTTCTTTATAACTATTTTCCACATAACTGTATTTCACTTACTTATTCATTTAACATTTGATAATACTCATGTTGTTTCTTCTTTGCAGTCACTATAAATACTGACCTGTGCTCACTCACATTAAAGTTTCTGTGTTGACATATGTTTTCATACTTCTTGGATAAACATTAAGAAGAATATTTTGAGTCACTATCAGATCCCCTCACAAGTAGTTTCATGTTTTACACACCTATCAGCAGCATTTGGGAATTTCAATTCTTCTACACCCTCAGTTTTACTCTTTATCATCACTTTGAGCATTACCATCCTCTTATGACACTTTTTATTTGAATTTATCAGTTGAATAATGATATTGAGATATTTTAATTACTTCATCATCAGGGTAATATCTATTTTGTTGAATTTTTTTGTTCCAAATGTTTATTCTATGATTTTCATGTGAGATTTTTATACTAGAGAACTTAACATTGATAAACATGAGCCATTTGAATTAATTTTTGTGTGGAGTATGAAACACAATTTCCACTTAATTTTTTTCCATATGAAGATATGCAGTTTTCCATGGTACAACTGCTACAAAAACTATTTTTATCCCAATGGGTATTCTTAAATCCTTGTCTACATCCAATTGACTACAAATAAAGGTGTCCTTGGAATTCTCAATATACTTAATTAATATACGTATTTATCCCATGCTGTGACAAACAGCCTTGGTTAATTATAACTTTCACAAATGTACCCCCGCAAAATTATTTTGGTTTTCTCTTTGCATTTTCACATGCAGTTCTGAATCACCTTGTTAATTTTTAATTAAAAACTGACTGTTATTAACTTGGTAATGAACTGAATCAAACATCAGTTTGTAGAGTTGCCCAGATTAATAACATAACTTTTCTAATCCTTACTAATTCATTTAGTTACTCATTAATAATTTTCAACTCAGTTAAATTCTCAGTGTACATTCTCTGCATTTATTTGGGTAGAATTCTTAGTTTTTAAATTAAAAAAAAAAAGTATGTTAAATGTATATGTGTTAGTACGTATATGTAGCTCAGGATGTGAGTGGAGGTCAGAGGACAACCTGGAGGAGTCATTTTTCTCCCTTTAAGGTTTGGGTCCCAGGAGTTAAGCTCAGGTCATCAAGCCTTCTTCCTTCCCCACCCACCCTGAGACAGGGTTTCTCTATGTAGTTTTTTGTTGCCTGTCCTGGATCTTGCTCTGTAGACCAGGCTGAGAGATCTGCCTGGCTTAGCCTTCCAAGTGCTGGGATTAAAGGCATGCACCACCACCGCCTGGCTCAGATTATCAAGCCTTCTAACAATGACTTTGTCCTGAATCATTTCACTGGGCTAACAAATCTATTTTTAAGAATTAATAGTTTATTGTTGAAGCAAATTTACTTTAATGAAAATTTTCATTTTAGATTGTTCATTTTTGATAAATAAAGCAAATTCTGTATAATGCATATTAGTTTGGGACATTATATATTTTTTCATTAGCTTTAAAAACTTTTAAGGGGATTTCCTTGAATTTTATATACTTTCACATGCCTCATTCAATAAATATAGTTTACTTCTTTCCCATCCAAAACAGTTTGACTTTCTTGTATTATTCTGACTTTAACTTCCAGAATAATGTTCAATAACAAAAACCTAGTTCTAAACATCCTTGTCTTTTCATAATACTGCTCTTAAAGTTTTATTTAATTATGATTAAATATAATATGTAGCAGATGTTTTTCATGTTCACAATTTGAGATCATTCTATTATGACTTGTTTGCTGAGTGTCTTTATCATGAGAAGTGTAACATCTTCTTTATACTTTTAAGTCTTTAGGGATGATTTTGTTCAATTTACTTTCCATAAGCACTTAAATTTTTTGAAATAAACAATAACATTTATTTTATTATAGTTTTTTAATATAATCCATTTATTCCTATTATTTGAAAAAGCGTATTATTTTTTGATGGATATAATGTGTCCACAGGTATTTGAAATAATTTATACTTTACAAATTTCTTCTTCATGATTATGTTTTAACATTAGGCCAAATAACAGTGCAGCTGATGTGATGTTTGTTTTAATTGACAGCCTTTGAAAATAATTCATTTTGTGTACAAGTTTATATTTAGGAAACATCTTATAATTTGGATATAATTTATGAATCTTTAAGTTTTTAGAGTTCTGTGGTCTTATAATTTTATGAATTTTTGTTTTTATTCACATTCAAAATTTTTTTAATAAATTCTAATTACATCAGTCATCTCTTCCTTTTTCTTACTCCAAGCCCTCCCATGCCTATCCTGTCCCTCTCCATAAAGCATGGAGTGCCTGGTATTAAATAACAAAATCACACTAATCAAATATACTTTAAAACTAATTTTAAAAGTTGTTGACTTTTGTAAAATATTTTAATTTATCTCCAATTCACAATGAACTCTAGTTAAAAAGGTTTCTGTTACACAGTCAATGCTCTAAAAGATACTGCAGTCTACTTACACCACCACAAATTTTCGATGTGTTTATTTGACTTGGATTGTTACATGTTCTAAGCACAGATTTTCATTTGAGTGTTAGAAGACCTTAAAGTACTTCCACACTCCAAGGTAAAAGAACAGAGCACTGGAGGTCCAGACATAGTTCAAGGGGCTTGATTGAATGTGCCATTAAGCTATTCCTCCAAGCATCTCAGCAAAAAATTGTTGAAGAGGTAGTGGGGATACCACCCATTTGCAAAAATGCAGAATTTGTGAGTAGATTCCATTTTCTCCTTCTTTGCCCAAGAAAATTTCAGTTACAATGCCAATACTCGACCCTTTTAACTGAGTCAAGTACTGACACACAGACTTTGATCACTGTCAGCATTCTGTGGGCTGGTAGCAAATGGGAGGTTGCTGGAACATAAATATGCTGCAAAACTTGAAAATACCTACAGGAAATGACCCATTTGCCAAGGCTAGGATAAACATTTTCTTATCTTAAATAGAACATGTTTATTGTAATTTAGAATTAAGTTGTCATGACCATTTGAAGACTTCATCTGAAGTACATCTGTGACCCATACAGAAGAAAACAGAGTACTTCCCCTTTGTCATTAATTAGAGAAACTGTCTCTTTCTCCGCTCCTTACACTTCCCTGTGGAAAGAAGCTCTGAAACAACAGGCAATAGATAATGCTCAGCTCCCTGCCTCCAATCCACCAGTATAGTACTTTCCTTCATCAAGAAAAAAATGGTTTTAAATTAGCTTGGAGAAAATTCTTTTGGAGATAAAGCTTAGGTTCAACAATAAAGAGCACTTGCTGTTTCTGTATAGAGACCTGGTTAGGATCCAGCACACTCCACGGGGTGGTTCACAACCATCTGTAACTCCAGTTCCAGGGCATCCAACATCTTCTTTTGGCCTGTACGGGCAGACCACACAGTTGGGTCACTTACATACATGCAAGCAAAATCCTTGTGTACATAAGACTTTATAAAAAATTAAATTGATTGTGTCTGGGTCAGAAAATGTTAAGAATTAATGAAATTAAAATAAAAGAATTGTGGAAAGCATCAGAGCTTAAGGATGTAGCAATTCTTCAAGACATGATGGTGCTAAATAACCGTAAACAGCAATGTCAGAATAAGACAGGGCATGAATGGTACTCCCATCTGCATATCACAAAGGCTTTTCCTTATTTCTATCATTTGGGTACAATGAGGAGCACAATAACCTAAAATGTTTTTTAGGCAAAATAAAATATTTTCATATAAAAGTAAAATTATTTTTAATTATTATACCTAAGTTCTGTATATAGAGAAATAACTGGATGAATGAGTACAAATGCAAAGCAAATAGATATCTTTTTCAAGTGCTCAGTCTTTTATATTTGTAAATTGTTTTGGTTCTGCTTGATTTCAAGTGAACTTTAAAATGTTAAATTCATTCTAGAATTAGAAAACCTCAATGAAGTGAAAAATATACATTATTTCTTTCTCCCTGTTGACTCTTATTCATCTTCTTCTGCCTTTTTTTGTCTTCATTGCATATTGCAGTTGTGAGAGAGAAGTTAATGAGTTCCTGTTGGGAGGAAGCTTTTTAATAACAGAAAAACTAGGCAGAGTCATGGAAATGAATAAAATCTTGTAATTTGGGTCTTATAATAGGTGTCTTTTTATTATCTGTAAAATGATAAGTTTACATGATATATATCTGTTTCTGTGTATAATATAACAAGTAAATAATCTGGGAATTAAGCTGTATTCTAGTGGAAAGGTTTCATGTGTCATATTTCATTAATATGTTGTACAACATGGTTTTTAGTATAATGACCTGTGATATTAGTTATATTTTTCTTTACAGTCAAAGGGGATGGAGGGCACCAAGAGAGAGCATGGCCCACCTAATTGACTAGGTAGGGCTCAAATGGGCTCACAGACACTAAAGCAGCAAGCACAGGGCCTGCATGGATTGACACTAGCTCCTCTGTATGTATGTTATGATGTTATGGCCTTTATCTTGGTGTTTTGTGGGACTCCTAACAGTGGGGGTAGATGTGTCTCTGAGTCTCTTGCCTTCTCTTGAGACCCTTTTCCTTCTGCTGGTTTGCCTGTCCAGCCTCGACATGAGGGCTTTTGCTTTTGCGGTTGTAACTAGATTTTTTTCCTGTTTGGCTGCTGTCTCTTGAAGGCCTGCACTTTTCTGAAGAAAAAGTGGAGGACGAGTAGATCTGGAGGAGAGTGCAGGCATGGGAGGGGCTTAGTAGAGCTGAGGGAGGGGAGTTGTGATTACGATATTTTGTATAAGAGAAAAAAATACCAAAAAAAAAATTCAGAATTAAATGCCTTATTCTATGTGACCTATTCAGTATGTAAATTTATAATGCCATGATAAGCTCCAAAATTACTTATGTAACCCAAGAAACAATTTCCTATAAGTTCATGACTCTAGGTGTTCAAATCATAGCATTTTTAGAAACATCTTCTGATTGTTCTAAAACATATACTGGGGTTATTTGCTTTTAAAATATGTGGGGAATATTCCATGAATGCATCTCCAGTAGCCAAACTGAAACTGAATTTACTTAGAGCCACATTATATATGAAAATTTTAAATTTCAATATGTATATAAATAGGCCAGTATTGACCAAGATTAATTATATATAATCAGGAATATATGAAATAATTTAGGGGTTATGCATCAAATTTTTTCCTAAAAGATGTGTGCTCTAGTTTGCTATTCTATTATTGTGATAAAACAACAACCAAAATTAACTTGAGGAAGTACTCGATTGGGTCATGTTATAATATCCATTTCTCAATGCATCACTGAATGAAATCAGAGCAGGAACTCAAGATAGGAACATGGAAGCAGAAATTGACCTTGGGAGAACTGAAGAAAAGCTGCTGACTGGTGTGCTTGCCATGCCTTGCTCAGCTTGCTTTCTTGTATAATCCAGGACCACCTGCCTAGGGAAGGCAATGATGACAGTTGATTGACCCCTCTTTCATCAGTTGTAATCAAGAAATGAAAACATAAGTACAGAGATATATAATGTCATGAGACTTCAAATTAAAATTTAATGGAGCAAAGATTAAATTAAAATTTGAAACCTAAACAAATTCTAGACAAAATATTGGCATGTGATTAATTTATTTTAAATATTAAGAACAGCTTATTACAATGAATTAATAGTGACTTAATAGTATACAAATTAGTCAGTGTAGAGAAAATGCATAAAAAAATTACAATTCCAATCTCAAGAACTTTGTATACAGGAGTTTTTAAATTATAAATTTCAACTTTAAGTCCATTTTAAACTTGTCTTTAATAGAGAAAGAATGAATTGTATAAAAGCGATTGTTTTGTAGAGATGATTAATACCTAAGTTTGGATAATTTTAAGAATTAAATGATCTTGAAATATACAAGTAGTATCAGGCAATGCTTGGAGAATATGCTTATGTTTCAGCATTAAATTACAAGCTTATTGTTAAGGAAAGAAAACTAAAACATTTTCTGCTTTTCTGATTCTACTTTATACATTCCCTTTGTAAGTAAATATTTCCAACAGCTGCAAATTATATGCATTCAAAAATCACCTTTCAAATAAGGAAAGTCACCCAGAAAAGAAATCATATTATCCTAACCCAATTTCAGTTACTAATTCATCTTAACATAAATCAATACATGAAGATGGTGGATAGCACAATAATCATGTTGAAAAACATAACTTGTGTACAATGTTGAGATGTCATATCTCTCCAGAAGTCTATAATTTTTGTAGAGATTTTGTGCATGCTACTGGGTGCTGGATAATGCCCTAAATAGAATAATAATAGACTGCCAGTGCTGAATAAAGTCAAGGCCAATGAAAAAGAAATATCAGGATTAGCTTATAGTGGTTTCATTGTCTTTAATTGGTGAACAATAAATAAACAAATAATAATAATAATGCCTAATTATTCTATGTCTAAAATGGGTATGTTTTTCATGTTGACAGAATTCATAGATTCTTCACTTCAGTTTTAAATCTGATGGGAAATATTTTGTAAGTTTTTAAGAGGAAAGAATATTATTTAGTTTTAACCTAAAAAGTAAAGACAGGTTAAAATAAAAACATTTTAAAAAATATTTGGCAATCAACCTAACAAAGAAGTTAGTGTTTTTTGTACACATATCTTAGTGCTGTAAGAGTTACATGACTAACATTATAAGGAAAACTCATTCCTCTAGTGAAATTATACATTATTAAAAATGTAATATTCTTCTACTTCAATAAAGAACACATGTCTAATGATGGATTCTTTTGTGACAGTTTCTTTGTTTGATAACTGTTTGTCTTTGTCAAAAATTCAATCTCAGTTTTCCCAAAATTTCATTGTCTACATGAGCCATCTGTTCTCTAAATGCTGGTGAAGTTAGGATGTGGCCTAAGGGAATACTGACATATGTAACATTCTCTTCAAAATTTTCACTCTTCTACATGAATTTCAGAGTTATATTATATTATGCTTGTATTTCAAATGTATTAAATGTTTTAAACTTGATGAATGCCTGGGTGGTAAACATAGATAAATGATGTATGATCTTGAATAGATGATAAACACTTAGATACAATGGTAAATTGCAGGGAGATAGATGATAGATTAAGTAGACACATATTGATGATAAATAGGAAGAGAGAAAGAAAGAAAGGAAGAAAGAAAGAAAGGAAGGAAGGAAGGAAGAGAGGATAAAAGAAGGAAGGAAGGAAGAAAACAGATGCAAAACATTGGTTATTAAAACACAAATATGATATTTATGTTAACTTCTAAAATTTGGAATATTAAAAATATTTTGTACATTTGTTTAAGAAATTAAGAATGCATAACTAAAGTTTATATAATTAACTTATATAACTTATAACAAATACTTTCATTTTTATTATTCTACATATTCAATTACATGATAACCATATATTGATCAAAAGTTACCTAGATACTTAAAGTTTCTCATGATCTAGAAAGATTCATATGGAAAAATTCTCTTCACTTTAAGACCATGCTTATGGAAAATTTAACTGAAAAGGCATTGTAGAGGCGATTCCTTACATACTGACCTGGGTTAGAGAATAAATAATAGTACACAAAAAGTGCCAAACAGATGAAGCTGAAGATTAAGAGAGAAAACTTCACATTATAGACATTTTATACATTATATAAATTTGTTGTGAGCATGACTAGTGGAATGGAAATTATGGTCCAAATCTTTGAGCAAGAAATTCTTCACTCCCACACTTATAAGTCCTTACATAAAAACTGACACGAGAAGGCGTATGTTTTGTAGTAAACACACTAACAGCAATTTTTTAAAGAGTCCAAAACTGAATAATTTGTTACTATTAAATTTCTAAATAAAAAACTAAACTAATGAGTAAGTAAATGTTCTTTTTTTTTTTTTTTCTCTGTGAGTTCGAGGCCAGCCTGGGCTACCAAGTGAGTTCCAGGAGAGGTGCAAAGCTACACAGAGAAACCCTGTCTCGAAAAACCAAAAAAAAAAATAAATAAATAAATAAAATAAAATAAAAAATAAAATAATAAAATAAAAACATTAATTCCACTTTATTATAATTATAATGTTAGAAATTGTTTTTTAACGTTTTAAGAAAGCATGGAATGTTGCTTTTGTGACATAATTACAGTAATTCACTAATATTAGAGAAGCCTAAGGGCAAATACATTTAGGATATAAGAATAATCAAATAGTCACCCTAAAATAATTTTAAAATAATTTACAAATCAACACTTTTCCTTTGCATAAAAACTTCAGTTAAAATTTATATCATGAAATTTACTTGTATATGCATAATGTTGATTAAATTACTGAATCATAAGACTTTTAAAAACTAACAAGTGTTTAATCATTATTCAGTCATATTACAAAGGTAATTTCTTCTAAAATCATTTATCATAACATCTATAATTTATTTTGTGAATTTGACAGTCCATGTTAAGATATGTTTATCCTAGAGGATGATTAAATTAAGTTGCAATCAGTTTCAATTTATGTAAGCCAACTCCAGTATATACATTGAGGAATTACTAGTGCTGGATGTCAGTAGATTGGAAAAACAAAAATGTGTTGCAAGAGAAAGAAGCTGTATAAATAAGATAAAGAAAATGAATAGTTGATCAAGCAATTGTTAGGAACAGGTAAGAGGATACAGGCAAAAGCAGCATTAAAGAACAAAGGTATTTGAATATTTAAATAAATATCACATGGTAAAGCATGTCTCCAGCAGATCACAGATTGTGAGATCCAAAAAGATGGTTCACAATTAAGCTGTCCCTTTCAATTAATGTCCTGTTGGTAGACATACCCTTATTCTCATTTTCATTTTCATCCTCTTTTTCCCATCATTTCTTCTTCCCTTTTTCATTCTTTCCTGGAGATTGCATATATATTTTTTATTTATATTTTATATTTCTCACTTTATTTTTTATTTTAAGATCTAGTTTATTTATAAAAATAATTAAAGCTTATAACACATACATGTATGATTGAACTTTGAAAATATTTTTATTGTTTAAAACAATTTCCACATTAATATATATACTGATCATATTCTTCCCCTTCCAAAAGTCTGCACAAATTCTCTCTTCCTGTCTACAAACCCAGTTTAAATTCCCTCTCAAAAAACAGAACACAAATTCAGTTAAACAATAAACACTCAAAACCTAGGAGAAACCAAAAAAAAAAAAAAATCACTCCAAAACAGAAAATAAAAAAAATGAAGAACAAAAAAACAAACAACCAAAACACCAAACTGTAACCAAATAAAAATCTCACACACAAAACACTGTGGAGTCCATTATTTTTTGGGCAAGTACTCCTGGATCTGCCTTTGAGAGGTTGATAGTGTTATTCCACTGGAGAAAAGAGATATTCTCTCTCCGAGCAAGTATATGACAGTTTCATTGTTAACCTTTAACGTAGTGGCTAAGTTTACATTTTTTCATTAATTCATTCATTTTAATTATAACAAAATAAAATATAATAAGATTAAACGAAAATTATCACATTGAAATCAAATGAGACAAATCAATGGTAAAGTGTCAGAGCCTCACTTATTGACATGTTCAGAAATCCTATGAAAACACTAAACCGGCAGCCATAATTGAAGAGCAGAGGACCTGGAGAAGACTTCTGCAGGCTCTGTGTATGATACTTCAGTCTCTATGAGCTTGCTCAGTTTATTTAGAGGGCCTTGTTCTCTGGCACTCTACCACCCTCTCTGGCTCCCACTATCCTTTTGCCTCCTCTTCCACAAAGTTCCCTGGGCTTTGAAAGGAGGGATTTCAAGGAGACATGCTATTCAGCACTGGGTGTTACAAGGTATCTCACTCTCTGCATGTTATCTGACTATTTGTTGCCAGCTGTAGCAAGAGGAAGCATCTTTGATAATGGTTGAACAAGGCACTGATCTATGACTATAGAAGAACGTCATTAGGAAGAATTTTATTACTACATTTTTTCTTTCTTTCTTTCTTTCTTTCTTTTTTTTTTTTTTTTTTTTTATAAAAGTATTATTTGGTTTTGCTATAGGATCCTAGGCTATCTAGTCTTAGGTTTTTGGTCACCCAAAAAAATGTCAGGTAGTGATTCCATCTGATGGTGCAGGTCTTATGCTCAATCAGTTATTGGTTGGTTATTCCCAAAGCTTTGTGCCACCATTGCCTTAGCATAGCATACAGATACTAGGTCATTGTAGATAAAGGATTTGTGGCTGGCTTAGTGTTTATGTTTCTTGTTTGATTTGATGATTAAGTTTTGGAAGTAAGAAAATGGATGTAACACAGTCAATTAAGAGTTGAGTGTGTAAAATGGGAAGTCGATAAAAAAACCAGAGCCAAACAAACGAGAGAGAGAGAGAGAGAGAGAGAGAGAGAGAGAGAATTACAGATGGCAGATACTCATGCCCTGAGCAGTGATCTCAGGAGGCAATGAACATGAGAAAACTGCTCAGAGTAAGGGGAAAACAGTGAAGAACAGAGGAGTAGTTTCCCAGTTTTCATAGAAGACATGGATTAGATTCTGCTCCCAGCAATGAAAATAAAAAGCCTTCCTCTAAATATACCAATTTTTTTTCCATTCATCAGTTGATTAACATCTATCTTATTTCAATTTCTGACCATTGTAAATGGAACAATTATGAAAATGGAAAAGCTCTTATCTCCATAGTTGTATGTCAATTCCCTTGGGAATATATTTGAGAAAAGTACAGCTAGATCTTGAGATATACCTGTTCGTAGCTTCCTAAAGAGTCATCACACTGATTTCCATAGTGGAGTCACAAGTTTAAATTACCAACAGCAATCACTGAGTGTTTCCCTTACCCCATATCCTCACCAGCATAAGCTGTCTTTTGTTTCATTGGTCTTGCCCTTCTGAATGGTTAAGATGAAGCCCCAAAGTAATTATAATTAACATTTCCTTATTGGCTAAAGATGTTGAACATTACTTTAAGTGTTTCTCAACCATTTGTGTTTCATCTTTGGAGAACACTCTCTTTAGTTCTGTACCTCATTTTCAGAAATTAGGTTACCTGAGCAAGGTAATCCAGTTCCAAAATAGAAAACATTTTATGTTTTTGCATACATATGTTAGATTTTCAGCATTTCATATGTTATAAAATCCATATGAGCACAGATTTTAGGTGCTTAGTAAAGGACTGGGAGGGAAGAGAAAAATCTCTCCAGGAAGGAGAAATAAAATGCAGTAAGAGATGGGAGGAAACTGGAGTGAGACGATTAAACTGGTATGGAAAAGGATAGAGGGGTACCAGTGAATACAGGAAAGGACAACTGGTATTAAGATACATTTGAGAGGCCATATGAAAACTTATTACTGTAGAATTCCTAAAGTATATACATGTATGAAAGAAATGTGCATTGAAGCACAAAACAACAAGGAGATAATGCCCGAACAAATACATGTTATATAACCAAATGGTACCTCTGTTCACAAGAAAATGTAACATTTAGTTGAGTTATTGTCCAAAGGACCACCAAGGACACCACCAAACATCTCAATCTATTGCCAAATCTATTAGTTGCTCTCTACATATTGATGGCAAGACAGCATTTACGTATTTCATTGAATATAAAGAAGTCAAGTTGATGCCTAAGTTGAACCTTCTACTACTACTACCCCTACTAACTAGTGTTCACTGTACTCTGAAAATTACCAAATAAGAAAAGCATCCATCAACCCAGCTCCGAGCTGTGTGATCGATATTGTTGACCTGACTGTGAGACAGGCTGGTACAATAGTGACATAAACATTGGTGGAGTAAACTACTCTTTGGTTAGAATTAAGCCCTCCTCCTATGAGATGCAAACCATGCCTGACACTGTTAGTGACCAAGAATCTGAGACTACATAGGCCATGGGTTTATCACACAAATACTATTGTTCTACTAAAGGAGCATAGCAATAAAATGACTCATAATGACATTTTGCTTGCTCAACCATCATCAGAGAAACTGCTTTTAGCAGAAGATGGGTACTAACAAAGAGACTCACAATTGAATAATGGGCAAAGGCTGAGATATTTTTGGAACATTCAGTTCTAAATGGAGTGTCTTCCTCAAACACTTTCACTCAGGATTCAAAGAGCTATGTTGAAGACAAGTCAGAAACATTGTAAGAGCCAGAGTGGATGAATGATTCCAAAGAAAGAGTGTCTTTCTGACACAATAGGACCTATGCACATATGAATTCTCAGAAACTTTAACAGCAAACAAATGGCTGCACACATTGAAACCAGAAAAGATGCCAGCACTGAGATGGGGAAGAATATAAGGGCTGCACCCCTACCAAGAAGTTACCTGCAACTGATATCTGCTTGAAAAGGGAAAATTGGATTTCTTCAATAGAGTCTCATGGAGTATATCAGTCACACTTTGGAATATGATCCATGCCAAGCAATAGATGTTCGACACAAAATAAATTCAATTGTATTTTTGTAGACTTTCAATCTCAAATTTTTTTGTTTCAACGTTTTTTATCTTATTAATTTTGTGAATGTGTGATTTTCTTGTTTTTGTTTATTCTTTATGAGTTTTTTTGTTCTTTTTTGTTTAAAGAGAAAAAGAGAGAAAGAAAGAGGGTGGAGTTGAGTGAGTCAGGGGGGGATATTCTAGGATTAGTTGAGGAAGGGAAATCATGATTGGAATATATTGCATGAAAATATTTTTTCAACTAAAAAAGTAAAAGAATATGGAAGACCTTTTTCTCACAAAATGTTAAGTGCAACACATAAATGTGACTTCACTCAGTCCCAGGTATAATTAGGACTGGGATAACTAGTCTGCCTTAACTCATTGAGTTTTCTGAGAAAATTAATAAGAAAAATTAATATATTGGACATATCAGAGGGAGTTCATCATTATTTGCCCACTTAAGAAATCAACCTGTATCAAAGAATGAATATTTTACAAGGTTCGTCATTCATGTATCCCATAATCCAGAAAAACTAAGTACTAAAATCAATACAGAATTCTCACAGATTACAGAATTAGCTTATATGAACACTGAAACAAAATTACTACATTATTCCATACATTCATAATGAAAATTTGTAAGAATCACACTTAATTACACTTCCAAAGAAGAAATTGGCAGAGTTTAAGATAAAAATATGCTGTATGAATTACTGGGAGATTAAATTTTCAGCAAAACAGAAGGTGAGCATGATGATCCAGCAATAGTCACCAAAAAATGCATTAGAAGTAAGTAATGAAAAAATATCAGTGAAGTGAAGGACCATTTCCAGTGGCATATATGTCTGTACATGTCAATGGTGCCTTGGATGAGGCCATAAACTATGAAAAAATATAAACTTGGAAACTGAGAGATAGTTTGGTCAAGGAAGTGTCTGTCTTATAGGTATAAAGAACTAAACTTAATCTCCAGAAAACATTTAAAGGAAAGCAGATATAGTGGCACACACTTGTAATACTATTGTTAAAAGAAGAGGCAGGTCCCTTGTGCTAGCAGGACAGCCAGTCTAGCTATGTAGAGCATTCTAGCAAGATACCTTGTATCAAAACAAAAAGAGGCTCATACCTAAGAGTAGTACACCAGAGACTGTCTGTTCATTTAAATTAATAATATTCATAAAATAGTGCTTAATAACTAAGAAAAAAACTGATTATTGGGAGAGACTGTGGTAAAGACTATATTTTCCCAATTTGAGGACCATCCTTAAATAACAATAAGAAGCAGCTATAACTTATCAGTTAGAAAGGCTAAAACTAAAAATATGCTTGGTGAGCTGGTAGATATGTAAGGATCCTCTGTGATTTCAGATTGACATAGAATTGCTTATCCACTGTGAAAGACAGATTTTCAGTTTCTTCCACCATTCAGAATTACACACTTCCATAAGATAGCAATAAATGGAGTCATTCCACTAAGTACTCTCTTAGGGGAATTAAATCGTGTAGCCCTATGAATAACATGAAGACATTCCTTTTTCTTTTAACAGTGCATGGATGCCTCTGCCACAGAACAAGAACATGAAGTGAAGTACTATTTTTTTGATAAAATGAACATTGATACATAAACAGTTTGGGTAATCTTAAAATGATTCGATTATCTGTAAAGAAGTTTCAGAATCAAAGACAGTCTAATGTATAATTCACATATATATGTAGTATTATATATATATATGTATTTTATATATATATACATGAACATAAAACGTTAGGAAAATAAATCTATAGAGACAAAACACAGATAATAATTTGATAGAGAACATAGGAGGGATTTAGAAAAAGAGCAAAGGAAATCATTGAGATTGGAATGATAGGTCAGCGGCTCTGTCTAAATTTTAAATGAGTGCAATTTACTACATGTCAATCATGTCTCACTAAAATTATCTTAAAATATGGCAAAGTTCAAAAGGTCCAGCTAGCAACATTACATATAATTATAAAACATGCACTGAAGATAAATAAAAAAGTTAAGCCGGGCGGTGATGGCACACACCTTTAATCCCAGCACTCGGGAGGCAGAGGCAGGCAGATCTCTGTGATTTCAAAGCCAGCATGGTCTACAAAGCAAGTTCCAGGAAAGGTGCAAAGCTACACAGAGAAACCCTGTCTCAAAAAACAAAAACAAACAAACAAAAATTATTATTATTCTTCATAAGAAAAAAAGTTACTGGAAGAAATTAAATGATCAAAAATGAAGAACAGAGATAAAAACTAAACTAAATTAAATTTTGAAGTACTTTGGAAATAATAGTATTAAACCGTGTGCCAGTATAAGTACCTAATCTAATTTTTCACCACAGAAATCAGCTCTATTTCTCTACTAATCACAAACATGCAAGATCTCTGTATTTCCTCTGGAACCTCGTGTCTTTGCAGGAAGGTCTCTCTTCCTTTCTCTGCTTATTAATTCCAAGACATTTGTTTAAACTTTTCTTCATCAGTAAAGTATCTGCTAATTTTCTGCATAATGGCCATTAGTGTTCCAAAGATTCTTATTGGTACATCCAATTCAAAAGCATTCAGTGGCATTATATTTATTTCTCTACTGACCTGTAATATCTTCAGAGAAGGGTAAGTTTACTGTTGCTTTCCTTTACAGAATCAGAATTACTTTTGAAAAAATACTTGAAGTAACAATATGTATTCAGGAATAGCTATTTGTATTAAATTTAATCTATATGTAAACAATGTCTTAGTATCAGAATATAATTTACAAAGAAAAATCCAGTGATTTTAAATCATTACTTATGAAAGTTTACAAAATGGTTGTCCAAGATGTCATGTATTTACAGATGGAAGCATATCTTCTTTTCTGATACTTGGATATATATTTGAAATTTAAGCCTCTTTTTGACAATGAAGATAACATAAATTATGACATGAATTGGAAAGAATCACTCATATAAATATGTTGATCAGAAACATACATACTCAGCTAAGTAAGCAATCCCTGAAGTTATCAGTTATGATATTAAGTTAAGTACAAGCCTTACAATATTTCATTTGACAGGAAAATCATATATTTATTTATAGATAAATAAATATAAGGAAAATATAAAATACTTTAAATGCCGTATATACATAATTTCTCCACTTCATTTCTGTTTTAAAGAGGAAAGAGTAAAGAGAGGAAGAAGAAAATACAGAAGGGATACTAAACATGACAGGTTATGGTAAAATTCCAAATAAATTCAAAATAAAACAGGCCAGGATTTTTTTCTGATTAGTGCCACAAATGTTAATATACATGCAAGAAAAGAAATAAACTAAATTCCCATTGAAACATAATTAAGGATATTTTTAGTGATTGAGTTGAGGAAATGGAAAATTGGAGGTCATTGGAGGATGTTATGCACAGGTTCCACAGTACAATGGGGTTGCCTGTGTTTGCTAAATGTCATTGTGCAAAATTCTCTCTCTCTCTCTCTCTCTCTCTCTCTCTCTCTCTCTCTCTCTCTCTCTCTCTCTTGTGTGTGTGGAGGCAGATGTGGGTGTGTCTGTGTGTGTCTATGTGTTTACTGCTACTGTATATGTCAGTCAAGGATCAAACTCAGGTCCCATGCATGCTTGCACTAAAGCACTTCCCATGATTGAGCCATTTTCTCAGTCTGATTCTCCTTTTCTTGGTGATGACAATTTTCAAAGATGAAGTCTATAAAGTCTATGTTGAGAAGAGAGACATTTTGGAGTTTCAGTATTTGCCAAATGTCTTTCATACATGAAGAGGACAGAGAAAGAATCAATGGAGAGGGCTTTTTTAAAGCATGTGTTCCAAAGAAAAGGAGGGAAAGGAATAAAGTCAGGAAAAAAAGAATGCTTAAAAAGTGTTTCTTCACAGACAAGGAAGAGATATTTTATTCAAAAAGAACTGAAAAAAATGATTATTCCTATCTACTCCTTAAACAATATACAGAAAATTCTTGTCTCTGAAAAAGTTGTAGAACTTCTAAATCCATCAAAGAACATAAAGTGAGCTCAACAGTTCGCCTTAATGATGTGGAAAATTAATTTGACTGACCAAATGTTTTCAATAGCTTTTTGTTATAAAAATGACTGAAAAAAGGAGACAGAGAAACTACAGTAAATATTTCAGAAAATATGTTTAAAAACCCATTTTGACAGGTGCCATTTACTTTCCATTATTTCTGATGCTTGGAGGAATATTGCTAGAAGTATTTAACTATGTTTAATGCACAGCTAGTTTCTGCTATCAAATATTTGCTAGATGTAGGCTGAGTCTTTGAGAACAGGTGACAGTAGTCCAGCTATCAGGCTAATGACCTGGAAGTCAATCATCATGGCACAAGTGTTCACATATTGTACTTTGAGTCTTTCATTAAAAAATGTCACCAGGTAAGATAATTCTTCCCAATTTAGTACAAAAATATTCTTTCAATCTTTTTTTTTTTTTTGAGATTGGATATTTGGATGGTCTCTGTGTAAATGCTACACAATGAGAAAATGAGGAAATAAAAACAAAACAAAACTGGCAACAAACTAAGTTTAGTCTGTGTTTCAGGAGTTATTTATAATGCAAGAAGAGTATTTCAAATTGATCTGTAACAACGTAAAAGGAATGATAAGAGAGACTTTTTTTTTTTTTATAAAACAGACTCCAATTACTGTGTGCTGTGCTTAAAATATGAAGTCAGCATAATATGGCGAACAGTCCCCCAGGCAGTGTGTTGACACCTGCCCAGGGGAAAACCCCATTAGTCTGTTGTTCCATCACCCTAGGCTTAATCAAAACTTCCCTAAATTGTCACTTAAAAGATTAGTACAGGGGATTTAAAAAATCGTAGCCAAATGGACTGCCCAGATTGCATGAAAACAAATACAAAAATTGTCTAAAACATAGAATTAAGATGAGACTCCTTAACAAAACTTTAGAGAATTATCTTGGGTCTCTTCTAGTGAATTGGAAAAGTAGCTTAAAATCCAGATTTGAGAGACGTATTCAATTTTTTTCTTTGAAGGTAAAATAGAATGTATATATATATATATAATACAAGGTCATTTATTCACTTGTAAATTTTTATCAGTTATTTTCATACAATCATTCCAACCCTTCCAGCAACATGCTTGCAATTAAATGTACTTGGCTACCTTTTCTAATGTGTCTGTTGAGAAGGGAAGCAAGCTCATAGCTTTGAAAGAAGTCAAGGAGTCAGACCAGAGCAACTGGAACATTAAAAACAAAAACAAAAACAAAAACAAAAAACAGACAACTTGCAAAATCACTTTGATTCTCTGGATTTCCTCAGTGTTAGTTGCTATGTCTCCCTTTTCATTTCTGATTTTGCTAATTTGGATGCTCGCTCTCTGCCTTTTGGTTAGTTTGGATAAGGGCTTGTCTATCTTGTTGATTTTCTCAAAGAACCAACTCTTTGTTTCATTAATTTTTGTATTGTTCTCTTTGTTTCTATTTTACTGATTTAAGCTCTCAATTTGATTATTTCCTGGCCTCTATTCTTCCTGGGAGACTTTACTTCTTCTTGTTCTAGAGCTTTCAGGTGTGCTGTTAAGTCACTAGTGTGAGATTTCTCCAACTTCTTTATGTGGACATTTAGTGCTATGAATTTCCCTCTTAGCACTGCTTTCATAGTGTCCCATAAGTTTGGGTTTGTGGTATATTCATTTTCATTGATCTCTAGGAAGTCTTTAATTTCTTTCTTTATTTCTTCCTTGATCCATTGGTGATACAGTTGAGCATTATTCAGTTTCCATGAGATTGTAGGCTTTCTGTAGTTTTTGTTGTTGAAATATAACTTTAAACCATGGTGGTCTGATAGAACACAGGAGGTTATTCCAAGTTTTTTTGTATCTGTTGAGATTTGCTTTGTGGTCAAATATGTGGTTGATTTTAGAGAAGGTTCCATGAGGTGCTGAGAAGAAGATACATTCTTTTTTGTTAGGATGGAATGTTCTGTAGATATCAATTAAGTCCATTTGAGTCATACCATCAGTTAAGTCCTGTATTTCTCTGTTAAGTTTTCATTCGGTAGATCTGTCCAGTGGTGAGAGTGGGGTGAAATCCAGAGAATTATCAGGTCGTACTTCAAAAACCTCTACTCCACGAAACTGGAGAATCTAAAAGAAATGGATAAATTTTCTGGATAGGTACCACATACCTAAGTTAAATCAAGACCAGATAAACTATTTAAATAGTACAATAACTCATAATCAGTCATTAAAAGCCTCCCAACCAAAAAAAGCCCAGGACCAGATAGTTTCAGCACAGAATCCTACCAGATCTTCAAAGAAGAGTTAATACCAATACTCTTTAAATTGTATCACACAATAGAAACAGAAGGAACATTACCAAACTCCTTCTATGAGGCTACAATTACCCCGATTCCCAAGCCAAACAAAGATGCAACAAAGAAAGAGAACTACAGACCAATCTCTTTCATGAACATTGATGCAAAAATACTCAAAAAAATACTGGAAAACAGACTCCAAGAATACATCAAAACAATTATCCACCATGATCAAGTAGGCTTCATCCCAGGGATACAAGGGTAGTTCAATATATGAAAGTCTGTCAATGTAATACACCATATAAACAAACTGAAAGAAAAAAAAATAAAACACATAATCATCTCACTGAATGTTGAAAAGGACTTTGACAAAATCCAACACCCCTTCATGATAAAGGTCTTGCAGAGATCAGGAATACAGGGAACATACCTAAACATAATAAAGGCAATTTACAGCAAGCCAATAGACAACATCAAAGTAAATGGAGAGAAACTCAAAGCAATTCCACTAAAATCAGGAACAAGGCGAGGCTGTCCGCTCTCCCAATACTTATTCAATATAGTACTTGAAGTTCTAGCCAGGGCAGTAAGACAACATAAGGAGATCAAGGGGATACAATTTGGAAAAGAAGAAGTCAAGCTGTCACTATTTGCAGATGACATGACAGTATACATAAGTGACCTGAAAAATTTGACTAAGGAACTCATACAGCTTATAAACACCTTCAGCAATGTAGCAGGATATAAGATTAACTCAAAAAAAATCATTAGCCATCCTATATACATTTGACAAATAGGCTGAGAAGGAAATCAGAGATACATCACTCTTTACAATAGCCACAAATGATATAAAATACCTTGGGGTAACTCTAACTAAGCAAGCAAAGGACCTGTATAACAAGAACTTTAAGTCCCTGAAAAAGAAATTGAAGAAGATGTCAGAAAACAGAAATATCTCCCATGCTCACGGATAGGTAGGATTAACATAGTGAAAATGGCAATCTTACCAAAAGCAATCTACAGATTCAATGCAATCCCCATCAAAACACCAACACAATTCTTCAAAGACCTGGAAAGAACAAAACTCAACTTCATATGGAAAAACAAAAAACCCAGGATAGCCAAAAGAATCCTGTACGATAAAACAACCACTACAGACATCACGATCCTGGACTTCAAGCTTTACTATAGAGCTACAGTAATAAAAACGGAGGGGTACTGGCTAAAAACTGGCATGTGGACCAATGGAATCGAATTGAAGACCCTGACATTAATCCGCACACTTATGAACATATCATTTTTGATAAAGAAGCCAAAACTGTACAATGAACAAAAGAAAGCATCTTCAACAAATGGTGTTAGCATAACTGGATTTCAACATATAGAAGGCTGTAAATAGATCTATATCTGTCACCATGCACACAACTTAAGTCCAAGTGGATCAAAGACCTCAACATAAATCCAGTTACTCTGAACCTGATAGAAGAGAAAGTAGTCTTGAACACCTTGGCACAGGAGATCACTTCCTAAATATAACACCAGTAGCACAGACACTGAGAGAAACAATTAATAAATGGGACCTGTTGAAACTGAGAAGCTTTTGTAGAGCAAAGGACACGGTCAACAAGACAAAGCAACAGCCTACAGAATGGGAAAAGGTCTTCACCAACCCCTCATCTGACAGAGGGCTGATATCTAGAATATATAAAGAACTCAAGAAACTAGACATCAAAATGCCCAACAGTCCAATTAAGAAATGGGTTATAGAGCTAAACAGAGAATTCTCAACAGAGGAAGCTCAAATGGCTGAAAGGCATTTAAGAAATTGCTCAACATCACTAATCATCAGGGAAATGCAAATCAAAATGTCTCTGAGAATCCACCTTACACTAAGATCAAAAACACTGAAAACAGCTTATGATGGAGAGGATGTGGAGCAAGGGGAACTCTCCTCCACTGTTGGTGGGAATGCAAGCTTGTACAGCCACTTTGGAAATCAATATGGCACTTTCTTAGAAAATTGGGAATCAATCTCCCCCAAGACCCAGCTATACCACTCTTGGGCATATACCCAAGGAATGCTCAATCAAAGCATAAGGGCACATACTCAGCTATGTTCATAGCTGCATTGTTTGTAAGAGACAGAACCTGGAAATAACCTAGATGTCCTTCAACTGAAGAATGGATAAATAAAATGTGATTCATATACTCAGTGGAGTACTACTCAGCAGAGAAAAACAATGATATCACGAGGTTTGCAGGTAAATGGATGGATCTAGAAAAAATCATTCTGAGTGAGGTAACCCAGACTCAGAAAGACAAACATGGTACGTACTCACTCATAGATGGATACTAGATGTAAAGCAAAGGATGACTAGACTGCTACTCACAACTCCAGGGAGGCTACCTAGTAAAGAGTACCCTAAGAAAGACACAGGGATCACCCGATGATAGAGAAATGGATGAGATCTACATGAACAACCTGGTTGTGAGTGGGGGTAATGAAGGGCAAGGGTCAGGGGAAAGAGAGCTTAGGCGAGCAGGAGATCCTAGCTGGATCAAGAACAGAGAGGGAAAACAAGGAAAGAGATACCATGATAAATCAAGACCCCATAGGAATAGGAAGAAGCAAAGTCCAAAGTGGTCCCCAGAAATCCACAGACATACCCCCACAATAGACTACTGGCAATGGTCGAGAGAAATCCCGAGCTAACCTACTCTGGTGATCGGGTGGCAGAACACCCTAACTGTCGAGATAGAACTCTCATCCAATGACTGATGGAAGCAGATGCAGAGATCCACAGCCAGGCCCCAGGTGGAGCTCCAGGAGTCCAATTGGTGAGAGAAAGGAGGGATTATATGAGCAAGAGATATTGAGACCATGATTGGAAAAAGCACAGGGACAAATAGCCAAACTAGTGGAAACACATGAGCTACGAACCAATAGCTGAGGAGCCCCCATGGAACTGGATCAGGCCCTCTGGATAAGTGAGATAGTCGATTTTCTTGAACTATTTAGGAGGCCCACAGGTAGTAGGACCATGACATGTTCTTAGTGCATGAGCTGGCTTTTTGGAACCTAGACCCTATGCTGGGACACTTTGTTCAGCCTAGGTTAAGGGAGGAGGTGATTGGACCTGCCTCAACTGAATCTACCAGGTTGAGCTGAATCCTCAGGGGAGTCCTTGTCTTGGAGGAGGTGGACTGGAGGCAGGGGGGTGGTGGGAGGAGGGAGGACAGGAGAATCCATGGCTGATAAGTAAAATTAAATTTAAAAAAATTTTAAAAAATAATTTTGAGAGATATTAGGAATGAAGTATTTACCACTAGGACATTTCAAAATATGGAATGTAAAGTATTTAACAGAGCAGTCAGATTTCACTCTTAAAGGATTAAAAGTGAAGCATCAAGAAGAGGAATTACAATTAGAATTAGTTAACTTGATTTTTTTTAAATAAGCATCTGTATTACATTTCATTCCTGATAAATACTGTTTTGTAGTGCTGTACTGAAAACATCAATGAAAAATAAAACTTGCATTGATAATTCATTTATAATTTAACAGACCAACTCCAGTGAAATCCATGAACTTTGCAAATACCCAAGAAAGGACTAAAATGTCATTACCATCTCATATTTACATAGAACTCAATAGTAATGCAATTATACTTATCATACTTTTTATGAGATAACTAGTATATTATAAAATCTAGTTCACACTGATGAAAACATTGTGAGTGATTCATTATAAATGATACGGTATGTGTATTTATATTTTGAGTGTAGGAAAATTAATCTAAAGACTATAATTTCAAGAAAATACCCTAGCACCTTAAGTTATATGTATATAATTTCTTTCATTATATGTGTATATGTGTGTATATACATACATGTACATATATGTGTTTATATGTGGATGTGCACATAAGTCAGAGCAGCCTTGGATGTCATTCCTCAGAAGCTGTCCATCTTATATTTTGTGAGACATGGTCTCTTTGTGTTATGGAGATCACAAGGTAATATATGCTAGCAGGGCAGCGAATCCTGTTTCCACTTATCACTGCCACCCTAGTTCTGGAATATAAGCATGTGTCACTATGCCCAGATGTTTTTTAACACCTTTGTGGAATGTATGTGTGTGTGTATGTGTGTGTGTGTGTGTGTGTGTGTGTGTGTGTGTGTGTGTACAGATGTATATAACAAAATTTCATTCATCTAACACTCGTCAGAATGGCTGAAAGATCAAAAACAAGTGACAGCTCATGCTGGAGAGGATGTGGAGCAAAGAGAACAATTCTCCATTGCTAATAGGCAAGCAAACTTATACAGCCACTTTGGAAATCAATATGGCAGTTTCTCAGAAAATTGGAAAGCAACCTGCTTTAAGACATAGTTATACCACTCTTGGGCATATATCCAAAGGATGCTACATCCTACTAGAAGGACACTTATTTAACTGTGTTCATAGTACTTTTCTTCATAATAGCCAGAAACTGGAAATAACCTAGATATTCCTCAACTAGAGAATGGATAAAGAAAATGTGGTACATTTACACAATTGAGTTTACTCAGCTGTTAAAAAAATTAACATCACCAAATTTTCAGGAAAATAATGGAACTAGAAAAAATTATCCTGAATGAGAAAGGACCCTAACGTAATCATCATCAGAGAGGCTTCATCCAGCAACTGATGAAAAGAGATGCAGAGACCCACAGTCAATGCAGAGACCCACAATCAAACACTAAGCAGAGCTTGGAGAATTCTGTGGAAGGGGGGAGGAAAGAGGCAGGCCGGTCAAGGATACCACAGAATCAAGTAACCTAGGCTCATAGAGGTTGTGGTGATTTGAAAGAAATTGGACTGCAAAGAAAGTGGCAATATTAGAAGATATGGTCTTGTTGAAAAAGGTGTGTCACTGTGGGGTGTGGCTTTGAGGTCTCCTTTGCTTAATCTACACCCACTGTCTCAGTTCACTTCCTGTTGCCTTTGCCTGAAAATGTAGAATCTTCCAGTACCGTGTCTTTTGCGCTCGCCGTACTCCTAGACTCCATGCTCCCTGCCATGATGATAATGCACTAAATCTTTGAAAGTGTAAGCATCAATCTCAATTAAATGTTTTCCCTCATAAGAGTTACCATGGTTATGATATCTTTTCACAGCAATAGAAATCCTAGCTAAGACAGCGACTCACAAAGGCTAAACTGACAATCAGGTAGCCTGCATGGCTTTGACCTAGGCCCTCTGTAAATATGTTATAGTTGTGTAGCTTGGTCTTCTTGTGAGACTTCTATAAGTAGAAGCTGGGGCTGTCTCTGAGTCCTTTGCCTGCTTTTGGGACCGTATTATTCATACTGGTTCCCTCATCCAGCCCAAATACAAGGTGAGATGCCTAATCTTACTGCAACTTGATATGTGTGTTTGGTTGATATCATTGAGATGCCTGCCCTTTTCTGAAAAGAAAAGAGAAAGAGTGAATGAGGTGGGATGGAAGGATTAATGGGGGAGAGGGAGCGAAAACTGCAGTCAGGGTGTAATATATGAGAGAAGAATTTTTAAAATGCTGTAAATTTTAAAGAACACAGTGAGGGATATATGAGAAGATTTGGAGGGAGGAAAAGGAAGTTTGGAAATGATGTCATTATATTATGATCTCAAAAAATAAAAGAAACAACAAAAATACAGAACAGAAAGTAAATCTCAAAATAAAAGGAAACAAAAATCATGTATTATACTTGCCTGTTGAGGTAAAAATTAAAGATGATTTTTGTATGTCCAAGCTATACAGCATTGGGACAAATGTGTTGAGGTGCAAATCTTCCTGAGTTTGAAGCTAGCCAGGTCTACATAATGAGTTCTACTACAAGGAAGACTAAGAATCTCAATCAATCAATCAATACATAGATTAATTAATTTATTGTTATATTCAATGTTTACTATAAAATGTTAACTCTGGCATGTTAAGGTTTTATAATCAGATTAAATTAAATTATTCATTCTAGGAAATCCAGCAGTTTATTTACTTTAGACATCAATTTTCATAAATTTAGTATTCCATTCATGTAGTTAAATGTATTCTGTTTTATGGCTAAAGCCTGTTCCCCTGATCATTTCCAGAATTTGGAAAGGATATATAACAAAGTTATAGAAATAGACCAATGAGCCAACACAGAGCACAGGATCCTAATACATATATGCTTCTCAAGAACCACTAGTAGCTTTCAACAAGTACTTTAGAATCTTAGAATTAATGCCAGATGTGGTGGCACATGCCTTTATGTGCCTTTAATCCTATCACTCAGGAGGCAGAGGCAGGAGAATTTCTGTGAGGCTAGCCTTGTCTGCAGATAAGAGTTCCAGGACAACCAGGGTTACACACAGAGAAATCTTGTCTTGGAAAAAAATACTTAGAACTAAAAAATTATGTGTCCAAGAAAAGTAAGTGGCAGAGCTAGAAATGAAAATTTTGATAGTTCTAAGCATAACCTTCACTGACTGAAATGAATGTAACATTACGTGGCCAACTCCCCTTCTAGGGCAAATGTGAGTTTTAAAATAAAACAATACATGACTGAGGAGTTAGCTAGGGAGATAAGAGTACTTGCTTAAGTACCACATTCTCAGCACCTAGCAAAAAGCCAGGTACTGCATGTACCTGTAATGTTAGTAGTGTGTAGAGATCAGTGGTGAAGACAGAGGAAGGAGGATGACTGGCACCTGTTTATCAGTCACTCTAGCCAAAATAACAGAGAGCTCCAGGGTCAATGAGAGAGCCTGACTCCAGCAAACAGGACAGAGTGGGACAGAGCAGCATACCAGACATCCTCTGGTCTCGGCATACTGGAGTATTGGTGCAAACAACTGCAAACACATGAGTACAGTATACACATACATTCACTATGTACACGAACATTTTTAGAAATGAAGAATATGTCAAAATTCAAATAAGGTGATATAGATAAATGTGCCATTTTAAAATTGTTTAAATATCAAAATAAGTGGAAGACAGTATTATTTGAAAAGTAATATTTTATTTTGTAAAAAAGGGACAAAAAAATTTCAAACTAAAGTGTTAGTTTATAGGATGCTTTGTTTAAGTTGTGCAACATCTTATCCTGAGCTTCTTTATCTTTAAAAACAGATAAGAATGTTGCAGTGGTGGCACACGCCTTTAATCCCAGCCCTTGAGAGACAGAGGCAGGCAGATCTCTGTGGGTTCAAGGTCAGCCTGGTCTAGAGTTCCAGGACAGCCAGAGATACACAAAAGACCCTGTCTCAGAAAAACAAAAATAAAATAAAATAAAGATTAAAAACCGATGAGAAGGCACTGTTTTGCCATCACTGCATAGTTGAGAGTGTGCAGTGAGGACAGTACCCAGCGAAAGTGACAGGAAACACTGAAGTGCTGTGACCTTGGAAGGCAGAGGGAGCTCTTTTTTTTTTTTTTAAATTTGTTAAATTCTTTTTTTTTCTTTTGTATTAAGAAATTTTCTATTCATTTTACATACCAACCACAGATTTCCTCCCCTCCCTCCTCCCATCCCGCAGCTTTTCCCTCACATCCCAACCCCCATTCCCACTTCCTCCAAGGCAAGGCCTCCCATGGGGAGTCAGCAGAGTCTGATACACTCAGTTGAGGCAGGTCAAAGCCCCTCCCTCTGGACCAAGGCTGTGCAAGGTGTCCCACAATAGGTAGTGAGCTCCAAAAAGTCAGCTTATGCCCTAGTGATGATGGATCCTGATCCCACTGCTAGGGGGTCCCTTAAGCAGATCAAGCTACATAACTCAGCTATGCAGAGGGCCTAGTCCGGTCCCATGGAGGCTCTTCAGGTATTGGTCCACAGTTCATGAGTTCCTTCTAGTTTGGTTTGATTGTGTCTGTACATTTCCCTGTCATGATCTTGATCCCCTTGCTCATAGAATCCCTCTTCTCTCTCTGGACCGGACTCCTGGAGCTCGGCCTGGTGCTTGACTGTGAATCTCTGCATCTGCTTCCATCAGTTACTGGGTGAAGGCTCATGTATGTCTTTCTGAGTCTGGGTTATCTCACTCAGGATGATATTTTCTAGTTTCATCAATTTACCTGCAAATTTCATGTGGGAACTCCTGTGATTAACCTTTCCTCATGTCTGTGGGGCACTTACTTGATTGCTAATTTATGTAAGCAGAACCAGACTACTGTCATGGTGCTATCCTCGGCAGGTAATCTGATCTTTATATAATAAAGGCAGCTGAGCATGCCACAGGAAACAGACCAGTAAAAAACGTTTATCCCGGGCTCTGTGTCAGTGCCTCCCTTAGGTTTCTGCCTCAGCTTCCTTGGAAGGATGGACTGTGGCAGGCAAATCGTATAATCCCTTCCTTCCCCGTGTTTTTTCCTGTGTTTCACCACAGCAGTAGAATATATGTATTCTAGAAATCATAAGAAACTCAAATATCTTATTTTGTTTGTATGTTTGTTTGTTTGTGTCTCCATAAAGAAATGTGGGTTAATTTAAGCATACTGAATACATTTAAAAGTGTACTCTTCATTGAGTTAGGCATTTCTGATTCAATTTGAATTTAGCTTAAATTTCTCAGTCAGTCATATGTTTTTCAAATATATCAAACAATGATTAAGGTTGCTTGGAGACCATGACCTTTAAAATCTAACAATAAATACTAAGATTAAAAATCCCCTTACTGGTATAAACACTGGAGGATTGAGAAAGGTCAAACAAGACAAATATTACTGCCATGGTTATATATGTATACACACAAAAACATAAATTCTTATTGGATCATTGAAAATACCGTCTGTTCCTAGCACTATGGTAGGGGCATTAACATTTGTTCCCTCATTAAATTCTCACATTCTGTTACTTGAAGAAGAGGAAATTATGGCCCTAAGAATTTAAATGAATTTCCTTCTGTAGCACATTCAGTAAATTGCTGAACTGAGATTTGGCGTTTGTCATACCTTGCCATAAGAATCAATGTCTTTCTCATCAAACAGGCTGCCTGTAGCACATTCTTCTAACAATAGTTTTTTCTGCATAAATTGTTAATTCTAAAGCCACCACTTCTGTATGTCTGGCCCCAGTGAGCTTTCCTTCTCTGCATACTATTTTCTGAAACTTTCAAAATGATATCTGTATGGAAAAGCAAAACTAAAAAGGGTGACTTTATTATTTTTCATTTTATTGATTTAAAGGTCATTACAAATTCAGGCTATTTCCCCTGTAGCTTTCCCTAATTTTATATAACTTCCCAGTCATTCCTGACCTTTGGAACACTTATAAAGTTTTACCATACTTTTTGTTTGACTTTACATATTGATACATCACTGTATTCATTTCATATGTAGAACTGTTTTGCTAATTTGAAGCAAATATTTTCATACTTGAAACACGGGAAATAAACATAGAAGAATTGTTCTATATATGAATTTATTACATTTTCTGTCTCTGCTTCTCTGTCTGTCTGTCTGTCTCTGCTTCTGTCCTCTGTCTCTGTCCTCTGTCTCTCTCTCTGTCTCTGTCTCTGTCTCTGTCTCTGTCTCTGTCTCTGTCTCTCTCTCTCTCTCTCTTCTTGTGTGTGTGTGTTTATGTGGTGTGTGTGTGTGTGTGTGTGTGTGTGTGTATGTGTGGTGGATGATATAGGATCATATAACACTCAATTATTCCAGTTTTATGTGTGTCTATTGACTTGATGCTGAAATTATCAATAGTCTGTTAAGATACAGCAATAAAGACAGAGACAGGTATTCTGTGTTTTTAGGCAGCAACACCCAAGTATGTTCTTTCTAACTTCGAATTATTATATTAAATTTACAGTTTGTGTTTTCCTATTTCTACTGCTCAAATGACTGCTGTCAACATTGTCAGTAGCCTAGCAGATAAGTTTATCCCTTCTTTAGTAAAGAGTGCTTTATTTGATAACTGTAACCATATTGTTTTTGTTTTCAAAGATTTATTTTAATTATGTGTACATGTATGTCTTTCTGTGTGTGAGTATGTGTATATATGTGCCAATACCAAAAGAGGTCAGAGACATTGAGTCTCCCTGGAGCTAGAGTTATAGGAAGTTATGAGCTATCCAACATGTGCGTTATGAACTGAACTCTGGACCTATGCAAAAACAATAACAGTTCTTCCTCCACTGAGCCACCTCCTCCACCCAGTACTGGCTTGAAGAAACCAGGATTAGTCAACTTATTTACCATAATACATTCTCTGATAATCAGTGATTTGAGGATAGCAATAACATATAGCTTTGGTATAGCCTAGGACTCATGAAAAGTTCTAGGAAAATTTACTACTGAGATATTTAATTATAAAGCCTTAAATATTCTTAGGTTAAGAATAACTAGTGGTTTAAGAAATAACTATCTTTTTCTTGATCCAGTGGTAGGTGAATTTAAAGGGCAACCAGAAACCATATTTTCAAAGGCCCTTGAACAACTGCCAAAGAGAATGATTGATGAGACAATTTAGATCCATCTTTCCGTTTCTTTTTCTAATTCATTTTATACATTGATGCAACATATTATATTCTAAAATATTGGATAAGGAAAGGTTTCAGTTTTGTGTATAGCCCTACTACTCACTTGGTAGGAAAAGAAATACTATAGTCAGAGAAGTACACCTGAAATTTTCAATTATATAGCTCATTACTTGTTAAAAAACAAAAAAGAAAAAATGATGAAAATGCCCCACATAGGCTCATAATGGTTGGCATTATTTGAAAAGATTAGGACATGTGGCCTTGTAAGGGTAGGTGTGACCTTGTTGGAGAAAGTTTATAATTGGGGGTGGACTTTTAGGTTTCAGAGGCTCAAGTCAGGCCAGTTTGCTTACTTTCTTTCTGCTGCCTGAAGATTCAGATGTAAAACTCTTGGTTAGTTCTCCAGCACCTTGTCTGCCTACATATTGCCATGCTTCCCACCATGATAATAATGCACGAAATTCCTGAACAATAAGCTATCCCAACTTAAATGTTTTCTTTTATAGAGTTTCTATGGTTCATGGTGTCTCTTCACAGCAATAGAAACCCTAAGACAAATCACTTTTGTGTCCTGTAATTTACATTATATATTTGTAAAGCAAGAAATTAAAAATTGGTGATCAATGATGCAATAATGCCTCCTGAGAGGAAAATTCTAATTGGCATGCTAAATAAATTACATTTATTTTAGATAACTTCTACAGAACCCAAACAGTAAATAAATCATATGTTTACATATGCAAGCAACAATAATAAACAAAGTACCTCCTTGAAAAATTATCAGAATTCAAATTTTAAGTGGAATAGTAAACAAAAAAATAAATGATGATTATTTATTTTAAAGTATAACTCTTATTATATTGAAGATTTATTAATAACTATAGTAGCAACCACCAGAGAACATTCATTTTGTGAATAGCACTGTTCAAAGTGTTTGCTGTCAATTAACTAATCTGCATCTCAGAATACACATCTGTTTAACGAATGTCTCCCTTTTATTACAAAGTCTCAGTTAGTTCTTTGTTTTTAATGTGTTAAGATATTGGAATCTATCAGATCTTCAACCAGCTTGACTTGATATTTCTATTCTCTATCCAGTTTCCCTTTTTAAATAACTGTGAATTTTTGGGAAGAGTTATATAGGTTCCTTCAGTATGTGTATTACCTTGCCTTACTTTAGAATCTGATAGTATGTCATACCATTGTTCTCCATTTCTTAAAACATTTGTCCTCTTTCCTTTCTTTGTTGGAAATGTGGCCATTCCTTTTGAGAGATCTTACCTCACTATTTACTTCATTTCACAATTTTTAATATACTATTTTTACTTCCTAACATAAATATTGTATATTAAATATTGCAAAACTCATAGGCCAGATCCTTAAAACCCTTCCTTTAGCTCATATATACAACCAAGCACCTATGCCTGTGAATAACTAAATTTTTCTATCATTGATCTAAAGGCTGGGAAATTTGTGTCAAGGAATGGTATCTAGTGCCTCTTTACTGTACCTTCACATTGTTGAACACAAGAAGAGAAGCAGGTAAGAATTGTTTCTGATAGGCTTAACCCCAATAATATGAGCTCCTAAGAAGGCTACTATCCTAGCAGTGAGGGAGATCCCTCGTGGCTTATTTACATCTTAAAGGTCTGATCTGCACATAGTATCATCTTAGAAACACTTTACCTTTAGGAAGACACCCTTAAACCCTTAAACCACAGCAACTTTATTTCTTTTGCTCTCATGTGATTTCACTGAATTACTAAAACTTGAAGGTACCTACATCCTGAATAAAAGCTTATGTACAATTTGTACAATATACACTCAATTTTCTCCACACACCTTTACATTGAATTTCTCAAGAGCAGTTAATATTGTTCAGTTATTCACTAAAATATTGAGAATATCTTTTCATTCCCTCTCTTAGAGTCTTGTTCAAACCAAGGATAAGCAAATCTTGTCAACTTTGAATCTAAAAATTAGCCTAGATCTCCTATTGCTGATCATATGTATGTACTTAATGCAAATAAAAAAAACATTCCATGTACATCTTGACAGTTAATGGATTAGACTCTTATCATATCTGTAATCATTCTCTGAGTTTGTGCCTTACTGTAACATTTCAGAAAATTAGATATAAAGAAATCATTAATACCTATATAGACAAAAAGCACATGTAAAGGTATATTTGAAGAAGCATTTTCCAGTATTGCTTAATACTGAATTCCTACTGAAATGTAGGAAAATATTGAGTATAATAACTTTAAAAAAAATTTCCTATGTTGAAAATTTCTAAGTTTTTACCTTATATCTTTGACCTTGTTGAAAAATAATTCAGTTTTGCTATAATTACATTACAAAATATAAATAAGAAAGAAGAAAAAGAAAATCAGTAGAGAAATAAACAAAGAAACTCAGAGGAGAACATCTTCTCAAGGTGTCCACAGAGCTCAACGAGCCAGCAGAGTCTTTGGGAGTATCTGGGATGGTTTTTATTTCTCACATCCAAAAGTTACAGAATATAGATTTGATGGCATGACAAGAGCCACATTAGGGATAAAGTGACCATAGAAACTGGAAAGGATGGCAAGCCACTTCCATATCACTCAAGACTCCAATTACTACAAGCTCTTAGCCATATATATTGAACAATATACCTAAACTAATTGCATGGAGGAAAATCTGGGAGGCAAAATATAACAACAGTACATGATTCTTACAGGCAGGCTGTCTAAGTCTACTAACATTGCTATAGCAACTTGTTGTAGAATGGGTAACAGAAATTTAAGTCATCAAGTTCAGGAGGCTGGAGGTCTAAGGTCAGACAAGGGCAGTGTCTGCTGAAGCCATTTTCAGACTTCCTCAAGCGTCCTCTTGTGTAGGACAAATCAAATTCCAATGGGCTTCTTTTTTATGGAATCCTTATTGATGAGGGCTCTGCCTTCTCAGTGTCATCTCTCAAAGGCCTTTTCAACAGATAAATTTTGGAAAAGAGTAAGCATTTAGGTCACAATATGCAAGTATAAAAATTCTTAGAAGGATTTTGTAGTAGAATGTAAGTCTCAATAAAATGAACCTTTGATTTTTGTAGCAAATACTGATAATTATGTAAATGCTTATATATTTACATAATTAGAAGCTTATAGACAAAGATATTCTTTGCGGAAGGGAAACTTACACACAGCTTACAGATAAATCAAGAAGCCAAACTACAGTTAGAGTAAAAGGAAGCATTTCAAGTTTGGGGACTGTAAGTGGAAACATACAAAAGATATTTGCTTCCAATTTTGAGAATTAGAGACTGAAGCACAGGTAAGCTTCTAAAGTGTGGAAGCAAAGTCTATATTGGAATCATGAATAAAAATAAAAATTCCCTCTATGGGGTGAAGGTAAAGGATGATGGTGAGCTTGAGCTTCAGCAAGTTTAAAAAGAAAAATTTACAGTGAAAATACTAAGTTTCTAAGCATTATACAAATATGTTATTTAAATATACGATGTACCCTGACTTCTCAGGTGAGAATAATTAGGATGGTTTCTGGCATCATAAGATGTGAACGGCTAGGACAGTCAAATGGGCTTCCAACTACTACTCCTGTGCTGACATGCACTGATGTCAATTTAAAGTGTTGAAAATATTGCTAAATAAAACCTGAACACTTATTTGCCGCTTACCTCTGTACCTAACGTTGGGAAAAGAATAGATAATAACACAAAGAAAAGAGATTTATTCTTTTTTTCATCATTTTGTTTGTAAAATAACTTCATAATGAGTGAAGTGCTTTGCCATCTCACCTCTCTCTCTCTCTCTCTCTCTCTCTCTCTCTCTCTCTCTCTCTCTCTCTCTCTCTCTCTCTCTCTCTCTCCTCTCAGCCTGTGTTCTCTTCTTTTTTTTTTCTTCTTAAGACAAGGTTTCTCTGTATGACCTTGGCTGTCTTAGAACTTGTTCTATAGACCAGATAGGCCTCAAACTCAGAGATCAGACTGCCTTTGTCCCCTGAATGCTTGAATAAAGGTGTGTGCCACCACCTCCCAGCTACATTTTTGCTTTTTCAACCATGAATTGGTAATGCTTATTAACTTGCTTGAAGGTAAAATGTTCACATGTAGCAGACATAGCATTAGGATGTTAATAACTCAACATATAAACATATTTTATTCAAAAATAGTGCTACCTTTCATTTATATATGTTTTTTATTTACTTATTTTACATCCTGGCCCCAGTTTCCCCTCCCCTCATTCCTCCCAGTCTAACTCCCCACCCACCGCTCTTCCCAACTTCAACCCACTCTTCCTCCTTTTCTGTTTAGGAAATGGCAGGTCTTCCATGAATATCAACAAAACATGGCATATCAAGTTGCATTAAGACTAAAACATCTCCTCATGTACTAAGGCTGGGCAAGATGAACAGGAGGAGAGTCCCAAAAGACAGTATAAGAGTAGAAGGCAGCCCCTGTTCCCACTGTTAGGAGTCCCACAAGAGGACCATGTACAAAACTGTAACATATATGAAGAGCACCTAGGTCAGACCTATTCAGGCTCCCAGGTTGTCCTTTCAGTCTCTGTGAGTGCCTATGAGCCCAGGTTAGTTGATTCTGTGAGGTTTCTTATGGTGTCCTTAAGCTCCCTGTCTCTTCTGCAGGATTCTCAAAACTCAACCTAACATGTGGCTGTGAGTCTGTATCTGTTTCCATCGGATGCTGGATGAAGCCTCCCTAATGACAACTGGGCTAGGCACCAATCTGGTCAGAGGAGATGGCCAGTTCAGGCTATGTATCCACTATTTCTAGGAGTCTTAGCTGGGGTCATCCTTGTGGATTCCTGGGAGATTCCCTTGCATTAGGTTTTTGTCTGACCCCAAAATGCCCCCTCTTTCCAGGAATCTCTTTCAGTATTCTCCCTCTCCACACCTAGCCCCAACCTGATCATTCATGTTCCATCCCCACCCATCCTCAGGCCACTCACAAAATCTCTTCTATTTCTCCTTCCCAGAGAGATTCAGCATTCCCCCATGAGCCCTCCTTGTTACCCAGTCTATCTAGGTCTGGATGGTAGCATAATTATCCTTTACATTAGAGCTATTATCAACTTATGAGTGTGTACATATAATGGTTGCTTTCTCAGTCAGGGTTACCTCACTCAGAATGATTTTTTTGGTTTTGGGGTTTTTTTGTAATTCTGTCCATGTGCCTTCAAATATCCCGGTGTCCTTGTTTTTAACAGATAAGTAATACTCTCTTCTGTAAATATACTACTTTTTCTTTATCTATTTCTCACTTGAAGAATATATAGTTGTTTCCAGGTTCTGGCTATTACAAACAAAGCTGCTATGAACATAGTTGAGCTGTTGTCCTTGTGGTATGATTAGGCAAACCTTGGGCATATGCTCAAGAGTGGTATAGCTGGGTCATGTGGTAGATTGATCCCTGTTTAACCTGAGAAACTGCTATATCAATTTCCAAAGTGGCTGTACAAGTTTGCACTCCCACCAGCAGTGGAGGAGTCCTCTGCTTGCTACACATCCTCTCCAGGATGAGCAGTTGATAGATAGTGTTTTTGAACTTAGCCATTCTGAGAAGTGTAAGACAGAATCTCAGAGTCATTTTGACTATCATTTCCCTCGTGGCTAAGGATGTTTTATATCTCCTAAAGTGTTTCTCAGCCATTTGAGATTCATCTGTTGAGAATTCTCTGTTTATATCTGTACTCCATTTTTAAATTGAATTATTTGGTTTCTAGAGTTCATTTTATGTTTTGGAAATAAACCCTCTATTGGATCTGGAATTGGTGAAGATCTTTTCCCATTCTGTGGGTGGCTGTTTTATCCTAAAGACAATGTCCTTTGCCTTACAGAAACTTTTCAATTTCATGAGGCTCCAGTTACTAATTTTTGTTCTTAGTGCCTGTGCTATTGGTGTTTTGTTCAGGAAGTTTTCTCCTGTGCCAATGCACTTGAAATTATTTCCCACTTTCTCTTCTATCAGGTTCAGTTTACCTGGATTTATGTTGTCATTGATACACCTGGAGTTGAGTTTTGTGCAGGGTGATAGGTATGAACCTATTTGCATTCTTCTATATGCTGACATCCAAATGGACCAGCACCAGTTGTAGAAGATGCTTTCTTTTTTCCAGTGTATAATTTTGGCTTCTTGTTAAAAATCAGGTGTCCATAGGTGTGTGGATTTACATCTAGGTCTGTGATTCATTTCCATTGATCCACTTGCTTGTTTTTATGCCAATGTCATGCTGTTTTTCTTACTATAGCTCTGTAGTAGAGCTTGAAATCAGGGATGGTGATACCTCTGGAATTTCTTTTACTGTACAGGATTGCTTTACCTGTTCTTTGCTTTTTTTTTTTTTTTATGAAGTTGAGTATTGTTATTTCAAGGTCTGTAAAGAATTGTGTTAAGATTTTAATGAGCTTTCATTGAATCAGTACATTTCTTTTGGTAAGATGTCCATGTTTACTATGTTAATCCTACTAATCCATGAGCATGGGAGATCTTTCCATCTTCTGATATTTTCTTCATTTTTTTCTTCAAAGACTTGAAGTTCTTGTCACACAGGACTTTCACTTGCTTGGTTAGAGTAACAAGTATTTTATATTATTTTAGGCTATTGTAAAGAGTGTTGATTCTCTAATTTCTTACCCAGCCCATTTATCATTTATATATAGGAGGGCTATTAATTTTTTTCACTTAATTTTGTATCCAGCCACTTGATGAAAGATGTTTATCATCCGTAGGAGTTCCTTGGTCAGGTTTTTGTATACTATCATATCATCTGCAAATAATGATACTTTGACTTCTTCCTTTCCAATTTGTATACTTTGATTTCCTTTAGTTGTTCTCCCTTGGTCTGGCTAGAATTTCAAGTACTATATGGAACAGGTATGGAGAGAGTGGACAACCTTGGCTTGTTCCTGATTTTAGTGAGAGTGCTTAAAGTTTCTCTCCATTTAATTTGATGTTGGCTATTCTCTTGCAGTATATTTCTATTGTTATGCATAGGCATATTCCTTTTTTCCCTGATCTCTCCAACACTTTTATCATAAAGGGGTGTTACATTTTGACAAAGGCTATTTCAGCTTCTAATGAAGTGAGCATGTGGCTTTTTTTCCTTTCAGTTTGTCTATATGGTGGATTACATTGACAGATTTTCATATGTTGAACCATCCCTACATTTTAGCATAAAGCCTACTTGATCATGTTGGTTATCTTTTTGATGTGTTCTTGGATTCAGTTTGCTAGTATATTATTGAGTATTTTTCATCAATGTTGATGAATGAAATTGATCTGTAATTATTTTTCTTTGTTGATTATTTGTGTGGTTTGGGTATCAGGGTGACTGTGGCCTCATAGAAAGAATTTGGCAATGTTCCTTTTGTTTCTATTTTCTGGGATAATTTGAAGAGTATTGATATTAGCTCTTCTTTGAAAGTCTGATAGAAATCTGGCCTTGTGTTTTTTCTTTTCTTTTTTTCTTTTTTTTCTTTTTTTTTGTTTGGAGACTTTTAATGCCTGCTTTGATTTCCTTGGGTGTTATCAGTCCATTTAAATTGTATATTTGATCCTGATATAACTTTGGTAAGTAGTGTTGATCAATAAATTTGTCCATTTCTTTTAGAATTTCCTGTTTTTGTGAAGTATAAGTATTTGAAGTATGACCTAATGATTATTTGGATTTCCTCAGAGCCTGTCTTTATGTTCCACTTTTAATTTCTGATTTCTTTGATTTGGATATTCTCTCTGCCTTTTAATTAATTTGGATAAGGGTTTATCTATTATGTAGATTTTCTCAAACAACCGACTCTTTGTTTCATTGATTCTTTGTTTTGTTCCATTTCTATTTATTGATTTCCGCCCTCAATTTATTTCCTGCCATCCACTCATTTTAGCTGTGTCTGCTTCTTTTTGTTTTGGAGTTTTCAGGTGTGCTGATAAGTTGCTAGTATGAAATCGCTCCAAATTCTTCATGATGGTATTTAGTGCTAAGATGGTATTTAGTGCTAGTGCTTAGAACCACTTTCATTGTGTCCCACAAGTTTAGATATATTGTGCATTAATTTTCATTGAATTCTAGGAATTCTTTAACTTCTTTGTTTTTTTTTATTTCTTCCTTGACCCAGTTTAACTCAATGTAGAGTTTTTCAGTTTCCTTGAGTTTTTCAGTTTTCTGTTGTTTCTGTTGTTTTTGAAATCCAGCTTTAATCCATGGTGGTCTAAGAAGATACAGGGGCTTATTTTAGTCATTTTGTATATGTTGTGACTTGCTTTGTGGCCAAGTATATGTTCAATTTTGGAGAATGTTGCATGCAATGCTGAGAAGGTACATTATTTTATGTTTGTGTGAAACGTTCTGCAGATATTTGTTAGGTCCATTTGAGTCATAAAGTCTGTTAGTTCTGTTATTTCTATGTTTAGTTTCTGTCTGTGTGACCTGCACATTGATAAAAGAGGGGTGTTAAAGTCTCCCACTATTATTGTTTAGGATTCTATGTGTGATTTAAGCTTTAGTAATGTTTCTTTTACAAGTGTGGGTACCCTTGCATTTGGAACATAGATGTTCAGAATTGAGACATCTTGGTAGATTTTTCCTTTGATGAATATGAAATGTTCTTCTCCTTCTCTTTGATTAATTTGGTTCAGAAGTCTATTTTTTAAATATTTGGATAGCTACACCAACTTGCTTCTTAGGTACATTTGATTGAGAAATCTTTTCCTAACCCTTGTCTGTCTTTGATGATGAGGTGTGTTTCTGGAATGCAGCAGAATGTTTGATCCTGTTTTTGTGTCCATTATGTTAGTTTGTGTTGTTTTACTGGCAAATTGAGGCCATTGATATTGAGGGACATTAGTGACCAATGATTGTTAAATATTTTTGTTATTTTGATGTTGGTTTTGGTACTGTGTGTGTGTGTTTCTTCTTTGAGTTTAGCTGTTCTGAGATTATCTATTGCTTGTGTTTTTGTAGATGTAGTTAACTTCCTGGGGTGGGAATATTCCTTCTAGTACCTTGTATAGGGCTATATTTATGGATAGATATTGTTTAAGTTCGACTTTGTCATGAAATACCTTTTTTTTTTTCCATCTATGGTGATTGAGAGTTTTCTTGTATAGTAATCTTGAATGAAATCCCTGGTCTCTTGATTTCTGTAACAAATCTGTGTAGGCCCTTCTGGATTTTAGGCTTGCCATTGAGAAGTTGGGTGTGATTCTAATAGGTCTGCTTTTATTTGTTACTTGGCATTTTTCTCTTGTGAGTTTTAATATTTTTCACTGTTCTGTATATTTAGTGTTTTGATTATGATGTGGTGAGCATTTTCTTTTCTGATCCTCTATACCATGTTCTTTAAGTTTCTATACCTTTATAGGCATCTACTTCTTTAGATTGGAAAATTTTTCTTCTATGATTTTGTTACATATATTCTCTGTGGTTTTGAGCTGAGTTTCTTCTCCTTCTTCTATTCCTATTTTTCTTAGTTTTGGTCTTTTCATAGTGTCCTAGAGTTCCTGAGTGGTTTTTGCTAGGAAATTTTTAGATTTAAAATTTCTTTGACTGATGAATCTATTACCTCTATGGTATCATAATGCCTGAGATTCTCTCTTCCATCTCCTGTATTCAGTTCATGATGTTTACATCTGTAGTTTCTGTTCACTTGACCAGATTTTCCATTTTCAGGATTTCCTATGTTTTTCTTTTTACTGCTTCCATTTCCATTTTCAGATCTCAGTTTCCTTGATGTCTTTGTTTGTTTTTTCTTGGACTTCCTTTAGGGATTTATTGATTTCTTCCATTTCTTGTTTATCTTTCCCTCAAAATTTTAAGGGTTTGTTCATATCCTCTTTAAGGATTACTATCATATTCATAAAATCATTTTAAGATCATTTTCTTAGGCTTCAGCTGTGTTGGATTGTTCAGGTCTTTTTGTTGTAGGATAGCTGGGCTCTGGTGATGCCATATTGCCTCTCTGTTATTGATTATGTTCTTACACTGGTGTTTAAGCATCTGGATTTGGGATCTAGATCTAGGCATTGATCCCTGCATTTGTCTTTGTTGGATGGGTGTTTTACTCCTTGGTTTCTCTTTCTTTCTGGCCTGGGGTTCCTACATCATTACTGACCTTTGGAAATATAGAAGTCTTGGGTTCCTAGGTCCTGCCTAGCTTCTGGTAAAGCTGAACACTTCTTTCAAGTATTAGGTTAGGATTTGGAGCCCAGGGATGGTGATGTAGTCTGGGGGTTTCTGGAAGCTTTAAAGGGCTGTTGCAGGCAGTATCCAGTGTCTTCCCTGGGGTCCCTTGAACTACCCTTGCCTCTAGTAAATCTGATAGGCCTGTGTGCCCTAGTGTAGAGCCCCAGAGAGCGGGTGCCCATTTCACAGTTTAATCACCATATAAAACTGTTAGTTCAGTCTTTGGTTTGGTAGATTAATTATACTTGGTGACAACCTGAGTTCTAAACTATTATAAAATATATTGTTGTGTGGGATGTGGTGTTCAATGAGTTTAAATCATCCTGTTTGTGGTGCTAAATCTCATTGGAAAAACTGGGACAGCACTTAAGTCTTTGAACTTTTGTATATGAAAATGGAATAAATTGCTGGGCGGTGGTGGCGCACGCCTTTAATCCCAGCACTCGGGAGGCAGAGACAGGCGGATCTCTGTGAGTTCGAGGCCAGCCTGGGCTACCAAGTGAGTCCCAGGAGAGGCGCAAAGCTACACAGAGAAACCCTGTCTCGAAAAACCAAAAAAAAAAAGAAAATGGAATAAATTACTTTAGTACTGTTTAAGTAATTTACTATGTGACGTTTTTATTATGGCTATCTGAGAATACAACATAAGCAATAAAAGTAGGGTAAAAGTTATAAATTTTTACCTGAAGTACTAAATAAGTTAATGTTCCAACTTTTGTTATATTTAGAAGAAATTATAAAAAAAATATAGTTTTTTCTGTGGAAGGTAATAATAAGTATTTTTGATTCTTGAATGGTTTCTGATTTTCATTTAGAAGTACACAATTCATGTGTAAATATGATCAGAGTTACTATTTTGTACTTTTTAGTTACCATTTTTCAGTTACCTTTTGGCAGATTTAAAGCAGTGAACAGATAACACTTTTACTTGGAAAAAATAATAATAGATAGATTCTTGAGAAAATAAACATTTTTTCCAATTAAAAGATTTAATTTGTGCCACCGAATCTGAAAAGAGAGAAAATAGAACAATATATATGTGTAAGAAAGAAATTCTAAGAATTTTCAATGATAAATTTTTAAAAATAATTAATAAAAACATTTAAGTCTGAAAATAATGAAAGAGCAAAGATTTTTACATTATAAACTCGAAATTAATTCCAATTTTATGTGCTAAAAACATACTTACACAACTTTTTATATAAGATCTAGTATGTTGCAATGAATACTCAAATCATATTACAAATCTTATAAGCATTTATATTTGGGAAGTCAGGGGATTAGCTGTGTGAAACTAGAATTTCAATCTTCTTCTGCTGCTACATAAGGGAATATAAGCTACCTACTGTTTATGTTACTTCTACTTATAAGGAAAAGAAATAATCAGTTTTCAGTGCATTTTCTTGCTAAGCTCCTGTCAGTTACATCAAGTCCAAATATGCTGAAAACTATGACAAATGTCTCAGTATTGGAAAGGTTGGTGATAGCCTACATTACAAAGATGGAAAGAATTAATGATGCTAAACTGCCATTAAGTAGCATTTTTAATTTTTTACATTGAAAGGCACATAATAATATGTACACTATACATTCTTATTGGAATATGGAAGATTAATATCTCAACAGTCCTCCAGAGGTTTTCTTATTACCTTTAGCAGATGGTCTTCACTTGTTAGGAATTTAGGAAGATGGATCTTTAAGTACTACTGTGGTTTAGATCTTGGCCACAAACTTTATGGGTGGGGTCCAGCAGTTTGTGTTTATTGAAGCTCTCTAGATGATTTTGGTATGTTACATTTTAAAAATTATGCATGTTACATAAATTGTGGCCAGAGTGGTTTTCATGGATATTACATCAAATTGGAAAAGTATTGGATCATGAAAACAGAAAAAGGATTGGTTGGAAATAAGAAGGGTTCAGCAAGTGAGGAAAATATTAGACAATAATCAAGAACTAATCTGGTAAAGATACATTATATTCATGTATGATGTTGAATTTTTCCATATTTTATACATATCAGAAATTTTTGAAAATGTAGAAAAGAGATAGGACATTTGCTCATTTATGTTCATAGCAGCTTTATTCATAATACCCAGAAACTAGAAACAGCCTAGATGCCCATCAACTAAAGAATGGATAAAGACAATCTGGTATGTTTACACAATGGACTATTACTCAGCTGTTAAGAACAATGACATCATGAAATTTGCAGGCAGCTGGATGGAACTAGAAAAGTTCATTCTGAGTAAGGTATCCCAAACCCAGAAATACAAACATGGTATGTATTCACTTATAAGTGGGTAGTAGCCATAAAGTAAAGGATAACCATGCTACTACAATCTAAAGACCGAAAGAAGCTAGGTAACAAGCAGGGCTCAAGGGGGATGCATGAGTCTCACTGTGAAGGTGAACTAGAATAGATATTACAGATAGGCTGGGGGAAGAATTAGAAGGGGAAGTGAACAGAAGGGATCAGGTGCGGGGAGGAATCAGGGGGCATCTCTAGGATGAGCTAGAAACCTAGTGCAATGGAAAATCCCAGAAATTTATGAGGGTGACCCCAGGTAGACTCCTAGCAATGAAGGCTATCAAGGCTTAACTGACTATCTCCCATATTCAAGCAAGACTTCACTGGAGGAATTATGTCCCAGCACAGCCAAATAACCTTTGACCTACAATTTGCCCTGCCTACAAGATATGCTAGGGTAAAGGTGGCACTGAAATTACAGGAGTAGCCAATCAATGATTGGTCCAGCTTGAGACCCATAAAAAGAGAGGGAGCCCACCTCTGATACTGCCTGGAGGACCAGGACCCAGATACTGAGCAGCCAGAGAGCTAGGATAGAACCAAACACGACTGGCAAAAAAAAAAAAAAAAAAAAGAGAAATAACTTCTAATGTATTCTGCTATACTCATATACTCTTGTCTAGCCCAATTGTTATCAGAGAGGCTTCATCCAGCCTCTGATAGAAACAGATACAGAGACCCACAGCTAAACATTAGGCAAAGCTTGAGAAATCCTTCAGAAGAGGGGAATGAAGGATTTTTGGAACCAGGCAGGTCAAGGATACCACAAGAAAACCCACAGAATCAACTAAGCAGGGCTCAAAGGGACTCACAGAAACTAAAGTACCAACCAGAGAGCTTGCATGGGACAGACTTAGGCCCTCTGAATATATGTAACAGTTGGTCCTCTTGTGTGACTACTAACAGTGGGAACAGGGGCAGTATAAAACTTTTTTATTGGCTTTTGGGACCCTTTCCATCCTGCTGGTTGCCTCTTCCAAACTTAATAGGAGAGGAGGTGCCTAGTCTTACAACAAATTGATATGCCAAGGCTGACTGATGTACTTGGGAGTCCTGCCCTTTTCTAAATAGAAAGGAGGAGGACTGGATGGGGGTTAGCAGAGGTTGGGGAGGGAGGAAAGGAGGGAAATCTAACCACTGGGATGGAAAACACAAATTGATTAATTTAATAAGAAAAAGAAAATTTAGAAAATAGGTATGTTAGACTAAAAAAGAACAATAGTTTCACTGGATGTTCATTCTTTTAGGAATAAAAGAGCTTAAATAGTCCTGCTCATAGCTTTACATCTTATAAAACAAAAATATATTAATGCAAGTGAATCAAATAAAAGTGTTATAGTAATTGTATATGTATGAGTTTAAAATGACTGTCAACTGTGAAAGAAACAGCATTGTTCTTCAGTTCTTCCAAGCATATTGGGGTAACGAACACAACTTGAAGATCTTTAAACTGATTTTCCTTTTATCTTATTTTTAAAGAGGGAGAAAAATATGTTGAGTTAAAATAAATTCCTCAAATAAAATCTGATATTTTGTTAATGATATATGACATTAAAATAATTACAGACAGCATTTTAAAATATGGCATCTTGTAATTAATTCATCTACCCATCCTAATTGAGCAACACGTACTTCGTTTTTATTCTATAACATCCTCTTGCAAGATCTACTTCTGCATTCAAACTAAATGTCTTATCATAAATTAGGCTTAGAAAACTATATTTCTTCACAATAATCAGCACTTAAAAACACTTATTTGAAAAAAATGAATTCTGTCATAACATCTTTTCATAATGTATCTGGCTTGGTTCGTTTTGTTTTTAAAAATTACTTTTAATTTTTTATATTGAGCTCTAATTATGGACAAGAAATATACATTCACAAAAACCTAAAAGCATGAAAGGAATATGTGGGAATTATTTGAAAGATAGCTAAATCAGATTGAAAACATGGATGAATTTGTCCTTGAGTTACAGTCCTTTCATGAAAAATCAATCAAAGGCAAAATTCTGAATAAAGGGCTTTAAGTGTAGTTTTGATTGTGGGTGAAAAAAAATAACTATTTTTAAGTGGTCATTTTATGTGAAAGTTGGTCTTGTGAATTAACTTTCAGAGGAGTGAATTTACAACAGCATAAACTTTGCTGTTTAACAGAGAGTTCAAAGAAAGCATGAACTGATCAGTTTGAGTTTTTCCCTAGTCCTTTTCCAAATTCAGTGGAGAGAAGATGAGTACCTAACAACATTCTACAAAGATGCCTCTCCCACAGCAATCAAAGCTGGTGTGTCAAACATTAAGATGGCTTATGACATTGTGGATAAAAGGGAGTTATTTACCTCTACATATGAGTCAAATGTAATTCCACTATAGGATTCATTTAGTCTTGTGTCCTTTTATGACACCAGCATAAAACAATTGACTCTCTAGATTTTGGACCTTGTACAGTCTGAACAGTCAGAATAGCTAATAAACTGAAGGATGCAAACTAACAGTATTTCTACAGGAAATGTAATGGCAAACAGATTATGCACAGTACTCTGAAGCAAATCTAGCAGCACAAAAGGACTTGGATATTAAAACAATCCTAGCTAAGGAGCTAAGCAAGAATATTACTCCCAAACAAGAAATCTCAGCACTATAGCTGTAAGTATTAGATAAGAAATAATAAATAATAGCTAAAATAGAGGACAATATTGAAAGACATATTAATATAATATATATTATAAAAAATAAGAAGAATGATGTGTTTAGCCCCCTCACTTCTTGTCAAAGGGAACTCTAAGATACTGAATTCATTAGCTATTTCCTTTTATATATTTCTGTATTTACATTAATCAGCCTTTTACCTTCTTCTATTCTCTATCACAGCAAGGGTATTCACCTCCCTAAGTTTTTCTATTACTCTTGACATGCTCAAAGTTATAGTTTATAGGTCATACATGTTCCATATATGACTTCTCCTTCTGAGGATTGTGTCAGTTGAGGATAAATGTCAGATTGGCTTACAGATATGTCTGTGAATATTGTCAGGATTGCCTTAATTGAAGTAAGAAAATCCACTCCAAATATTACAGCATCTTCTAGCAAACACCCAGACGCTGAAGGACATGGGGGCTAGATACAGTCACCCTTTGCTCTCCTTTGGAAGACAAGTTAATTTACCCTGTTTGCTGTTGTTGATAATTACTTCACTACTGTGGTCTTTCAACAAGAACTGTGGACCACTGTCTCTCCATGTACCCTCCACATCTTCAGTGCAACATTAGAACAGTTGAAACATTTCCTAGACTGAGGAAAATCAAAGTTTTGACCTCTCAGGTGTAAAGCAGCTGTCATTGGCCCACTTTGACCCAATTATGCATATGTGTGTGTCCTATTAGCTTAATTTTGTTGTCAAAAATAAATTGACCTATAAAGAATTCTTATTAATAATACAAGTATTTTAATTTTATTGTATAAATACATACATAATTTTGCTTTTAATTTTCTTAGAACACACTACTAAGATTTCTTTGAGTAGGATATGTTATAGTACTTTTAGATCAAGTATATTAATATCCCAATCTGTACATTTTTAATGTATTTAGATATATTTAAAATATATTTTTATAGTTTGAATATAGATTTCAGATATATTTTAGAAGGTGAGCAGACTGCCTAATAAGTATAAGGAGAAAAGTCTTCTGGATATAAGCAAAAAAGGAAAACAAAGAAAAGAACGAAAAAGAATGAGAGAGAGAACTGAGATCTGGTAGCAGGATGTTAACACATTTTAAAGTAGCTGTAACTGAAAGGTTGTTTAAAGAATAAAAAAGAGGTTGAAAAAATAAGAGGAATGAAAACGAAGAGAGAGAGTTATTGGTGGACTTTGGGAGAGACTGCTCCAAGATCACACCCAGGTTATGCAAAAAATCCATAAATGTAGTGAGGGCTAGTCTTTTCTATCTGAGGGGTAAATAACAAAACACACACTTTCTGGTGGTTATTTTCTCTTTTACTTCATTGAGAAAAATCTCTCTCTGAAAATCTCTCTGTCTCCACGCAGCTACATTATTCATCAGCTTCATTTTCACACACCTCTTCTACACAGCTATACATCTTATCTACACATCTATACATCTCTTTCTTTTATTCACACCTCTCCCTCTCACAGATCTCTCACTCTACCCTTCTCTCCCCCTACACATCTTTCTACATATATCTTCTACATCACTCACTCTTCACTTCTACATACATCTTTCTTCTACACACATTTCTTCTGTCTGCTATATTCCTTCACACACTACTGCCTCATTCACTCACTCTTCCACTCACTTGCTCTCTCACTCTCCTCTACACACACATTTCTGCCCTATATAGATATCTCTGTCTCCTCTACACAGCTCTCTCTGCACCCATACCACACTACCTTCAACAGCAAAAATCTGGACATATAAGTTCCATTTTCAGGGTCCAACACATTCTAATGACACATGATAAGTCACATAGTTTTTCTCCGGCTAAGGAGATCATGTTGACTAGGCATGGTGAGTAAAACAGGCACGTAGTTCTGAGTAGCTAGCATTCCCAGACAGAGAATGACACTGAACTTCAGGACTTAAACAATAAACAATTGGTGGGCTGAACCTTGAGGGTTATGTCTTAATGTTATCATCTGACTTTGGGTCAATAAACAGACACCTGGGAATTTGTCTTGTACAACTTCTCTCCAGAGGCAACTAGTCTACTTTGAATCTGTTTTGAGGTCTTAAATCAGCCAAATGTGTAAAAAGCTGCCTTTGTAGCTGAGAACATGGCTATGTTCCTATGTCAGTCTGAGCCATGAAAAACATCCCAGTATTATTTCTATTCATCAAAATTATACAACTTAAGCAGAAAATACCTTCCTGATCATCCATAGCTATATGTGTGTCCATTACATGGAATATATTCAAGAGATAAACACACAAGCCGTGGGGAAAATACTAATAGCTGTTTTTAGGGAAGAAATGTAATGGTATATGAGAAAATTCCAGACAGAAGCAACCAGAGTTTGTGGTCCCATGAGCCCCACTGAAATGGGGTTTCTCTATCAGAGCATTATTCTTCTGGTGGGTTGACACCTGAATCATCAATTGCCATTTGCTGTATGTTCTTGTGGCCTCTGGTAAAGGCATTGCTGCCCTCAGCTCTCAGGAGAGAGCAAATAAATTAACATTGGTGTGAAAGACACAAAAAGCACTTGTCACAAACTTGTATAGGATATTGGAAGAATTTTTTCATATTCATAAAGCTATGGTAACTGTACATATCATTGAACAAATAGAGAATGATAAAAATTCTCACATACCACACTGATAAGATTGTAAACTTGTATATCTACATTTAGGAAAATGCTTAGAAATATCCTCTATAGGACAACACATGAATGAGTTATAATTCAGGATTTTATTCCTTTACATGCACACACATGCACATGCATCCACACATATGTATGTGTGTTACATGGAACTATAAAAGTTCTACTATAACAGTAATATGTTTATATGTTTTCTATGTGTTCATGCATACATTACTTCTCTCCATCCCCTTCTGACTGTGGATGTGAATAGCTGCTTCAAGCACTAGCTGCCTTGGTTTGTTTCTGTAATGGACTATAACCTAGAATTACATCTTAAAATAAGGTAATTGAGAACATTTCTTATATGTTTCTTAAGCAAAAAATATTTGAAAAAGTCTTTAAACATTTATAATGTTGATGAATAATAAATACAATAATTCTGAAATTAGTAACAAGTATGAATATAATTTTATTTTTTAGAATATAAGACAAAACTACTGTGACTCTAAAGCATGTAGAAAACATTTCTGTATTTGACTATACAGCAAAAGAGAAAACACAAAGAATCATTTGACAATAGAAATAAATATTCCTTAAAAACAAACCTGTCTTAAAGTGGAAGTGAAAATAACGTTCGATCCTGAAAATACCTTTTCTTTTCCAATAAACTTCTGAAACAATAGCATGTGCCCAGAGTTTGAATTTCCTCATGCCTGATTAATTAATACTTTATTTATTAAAAGATGAATGACTTTTTAGTTACTAGTAACCTATTAAAAGACCAATTTATTTGTCTATGTATTTATAGTCGAGGCTAATAAATTGTAAACTTGAACCATTTTTTAATTTTAAAATTTTTTTCATTTTACATACCAACCACAGTTCTCCTTCCCTCCCCTTCTCATGCTCCCCCCTAATTCTCCCCACCTCTCCCTCAATCCACTCCGCAGAGGGAGTAAGGCCTCCCTTGGAGAGTCAGCAAAGTCTGGCCTACCAAATTGAGGCAGGAACAAGCCCCTTGCCCCTGCATCCTGGCTGAACCACTTTTACATTTAAAGTCAGATCTGTCATTTGGCCAGGGTTTCTTTCTTTATTTTTATTCTGATTGCCTTTTGGCAGTTTCTGCTTTTCCTTCAACACCAAACTTGCCTTAAAATTTAAATGTCTATTAACCTATAGATATGTACTTTTTAACAAAATAAGCAGTGTTCATACCTGTAATTTTGTGTGACTAGGACTATTTTAATGAGTTTACAACCAAGACACAGTCAATAGCTAAACTTTGAAAATTTAAATAAGGTTAAACAAATGGAATTATGAAAGGTACATAGTAATAGGATATATTCATGTTACCTGTATGAAGTAAAATACTTCCTTTAGTATTTGAAGTTAATTCAAAGGACAGATAAAGAAAGAGGATTCAGTAGAAAACTGGATGAGTTACTTGAACAGGGTGTTTTTCTTCTTTTTTAATAGCCCAAGTTTAGCCAATTTCATTAGTCATTTTGGGAAAATGGTGCAACTGAACCATTGATGCTATCACCTGTCTATCTTATGAGTGGCTGAGGCAAAGGGGATGCATGAGTAAAAGGCTGAAGAAGAGGAAGAAGAAGAACAACAAGGCCCTCTACTTGTTAGTTGTCTTTTCATGATATTTTATCACAAAAATATAGGGAACATTAAGACAGAAATTGGGTCCAGGGGTGAGGTCATTGTTGTGATAAATTGTGCTTGTGGCTGTTAAGCCACTTGGAAGGTTTTGTGTCTAGAATGTAGAAGAATTTGGAACACTTATAAGTTATAAAACCACTTGAATACTGGAGGCAAAGCTTAATGGACATTCAGATGAAAACTTGGAACACAAGAATGCTGAGAGAAATAACAAAACCAGTTCATGACTTTTCAGAGGGAAATAAGTTCTTTAGCAGAAACTGGGCAAGAATATTATCTGACTGGATATTGACGCTACTCTGAGAGTTTCAGTTGGTTTGAAGGTAATGGAATTTTAGGATAAAATGATATTCAAGCTAGTGCTAAAGTAACTATAATTTTGGAGTTCAGCAGTGTTGTAGAGAGACTTCCTGCTTTGCACAGGTAGCAAAAAAAAATTATATTATGGGCAAAATCAAACATTGTAGAACAGGCTCATATTGTGAAAATCTAAGTTGTTTGATTTTTATTTGTTTGCTTATTTATTTCTGGTTAACTCTCCAAATTGTATTTTTGAGTACAATTTTGTATTTTTTTTTTGAGACAGGGTTTTTCTGTGTAGCTTTGTGCCTGTCCTGGATCTCGCTCTGTAGACCAGGCTGGCCTCAAACTCATAGAGATCTGCCTGGCTCTGCCTCCCGAGTGCTGGGATTAAAGGCGTGTGCACCACCGCCCTGCGAGTACAAATTTTTGTTGTACTTTCAAATGAGTTTATTTCCATTTACTTTACTTTCCTTACTTGGAAAGTAACCTCCATGAAAAGAACTTTCTAAAATTATATTTTTTAACAAATCCTTAAATTATGTTATTATTTTTTGAGTGTAGAAGACGACTTAGGCCTTGAACCAGACCAATCAATCACTCATTACAACTAACACTGAGAAGGAAAGTGGTATGGAATATGTGACTCACTGGGCCACACTACACCTTCTATGCTGAGATTTTTATTTGTTTTTGTTGTTGTTGTTGTTGTTTTGTTTTTTAATTTTGCTTTTGTACTTTGTTTTGGGGGAGACATTGCAAGGTCAAAGGACTGAAGTGAGGGGACAGAAGATGAGTGGGATCAGGAGAAATGATATGAAATTCACAAAGAATCAATAAAAAGTTTTTTTAAAAAGAAAAAATCCAAGTTTTTTTAAAAGAAATAACTTATACTAATGTGACCCCCAGATCCACAAAAGGTATCGGTTTATAAGAAGCAAACTGCTACCTCAGGGTCAGTACACAGGAACTGATACAATTGTAGATCAAGGATATGAGACTACATCTGTGGCTGACAGAAGAAATTAACAGTGCCATAATAATCAGGTATGTTACTAATTTTGAAGGCACAAAATATTCATTATTGAGGATTTATGGAGAGAAGTTGATGTCAGGCACTATATGGCAGGGTTAGATTCCCTGCAATGATGTCATGAGATGCCATTGAGTGGATACATGAAAGTGAAGCTTAAGATACAGCTGAGATATTGGAGTTGGAAGTGTAATAAGATTTCTCCCAAGGATAAACCCTGGAGTAAAGTGAACCTGGTTTAAACCTGTGATGTAACACTACCTGGGGAGACATGAAAAAATTCTATTCATCCACAATGGAGAACTGATGAAAGACTAAATAAAGTATGAGTTCCACCCAAGTCAAATGTGGTGAGCCAGTGAGTTTTCTTCTTAGGATGATTTATGGGAATATGGGCAGCCTCCTACTTACAGAAGCAGAAATGGCACTTAAAGAGCTGTTCAACCTGCAGGCAACTCAACAGTTTCAAGAGTGATTGTTTTCAAAGTCTCGGTTTAAACCTATACCATACAGTTGGGGTGATCTTGGCTTTTTTCATGCAGATGGAAATGCCTTTGGTTTTTCAAGGCAGCTCAACCTGTCATTGCTTCTTATGAAGCTTGGCTTGTTTGAGATGTTTCAAAACAGTCCTTACTGCTTATAAATGAATGAATGGGGCAGGAGAATCCTTATGAATCGAATCAGCTGCAGAGGCTTCGTGAAGCCATTGTTTACTTTTTGAACATAATGAATTTCTCTACTGGATGGAAAGTTTCACTTCCCTGTAAACATCTCCTCTTAAAACAGCATGTTGTTTTATAGCTGTATCATAATGAACTATTTTCCCAGATAGAAGGTTCTTTTGTTGTTTTATTATTTTACTTTGGAGGTTTTACTTTGTTTGGGCTTTTTTTTTGTTTTTCTTGTGTGTTTTTTATTTACATGTATGAGTATATACCTGCACGTATACTTGAGCACCATGTGTGTATCTTATGTCCATAGAGGCCATAAGAAGACACTGGATTCCTTGTAACTAGAGTTATAGGCAGTTGTGAGCCACCATATGGGAACTGGATATGGAACTCTGGTCCTATAGAAGAGCAGCTGGTCTAAATTCTGAGCCATGTTTCAGACATGAGATAGTTTATTTTAATCTTAGAGAAAACTGCATACATCAAAGCCTGTGATTATCAATGAAAGGTTGTTTAGATTGGGTTGGACCGAGGACATGTTTGTAAGTGTTCATCTTAACAATGTTATTTGAGGTAGAAAAATCTTTCTTGACTGTGGAGGCAGAACTTAATGAACTGAGTCCTGGATTGTACAAGAGTTAAAAAAAAAAAAAGAGGCAGTGAAATTACACACACACACACACACACACACACACACACACACAAATGTATAAAGTGTGTGACTTTGTTGGATATAATGCTGATTTATATCACCTGAAAATATTATAATTGACTTTACCAATATTTATATAGCATGCAATATGCTACATGTGTATACATGCACATACGTGTGTAGGTAATAACTGAGGAAAAACGGCATGAATTTGAAAGACAACAATGAGTAGATGGGAGTGTTTGGAGAAAGAAAGGGAAAGGGGAAATGATGTAATAATTTAATCTCAAAAAATTAAAGTGAAAATATAAATTTCCAACTTCATGAGCACATTCTTTGTTCTCTAAAATGTACTGTGGTTTCGCTATCTTATTTCCAATACAACAATTACATTACAAACTCCTGTTTAAGCAAAGGTGAAAAGCTTAATTTTAGCTGCTTTGTCAATGATATTGTCAAATGGAATGTACTTAGAGAAAACATTTTATTTTGTTCTTAGTACTAGTTATTTTATAGTAATACTAGATTAAATTTCCTTAAATGCTATCTTGATTATATAAATCTATTCACTCAATTATAAAATGGATCATAGTTCTATTTAATATAAAATTTTATTTACATGGCAACAGAAATAATCAGTAGACTCTCAATTTGCCTTACTTTCATGACTCCTGTTTTATTCACAGATCCTGTAATTTCTGGGACCCCAGCCACTGGTGGGAGCTGGGTCTGGCCCATCATGCTATTCATTCTGCCTAAATTCTATATAGTTTACTCACATTTTTTCTCCTGCAAAGCTGTTACAGATGTATATTAAAGTGATATGTAACATTTTCTGATTATGCTTAATAGAAATGCAACTGATCTTTTAAATCTATTCTACTATGATCATGTCCTTTTTTATAGTTATCCATAATCCATTTGGTGTTATTATTGGCTAATACTACTTAAAACTTTTGTGTATGTCAAACATAGTTATTAATATATGGTTGTGCACGCATATGTGTATTGGTGTATTGCTCATGTGTATGTGGAGATCAAAGGTTTTCTTTTTTTTTCAGTGGCTGTCCACGTTACTCAGTGCCTCTTAGCAGATGTGAATCTCATTCTTTTGGCTAGGCCACCTGACCATTGAGCTCTAGGGGATCCATCTTCTCCTGCCACCACAATGCTGGGGATACTGTTTGCTACCATATGCAGATTTCAAATAGTTGTTTAGGATCCAAACACAGCTTTGAATGCTATGAGGAAGATGCCTTACTAACTGAATCATGTTCCCATATATAGTTTCAGAATTACATGGATATTTTAAGAAAGATATTTTTTTTTGCTAAAGCTCACAATATTTTCAGATACCCAATAAGTTAAAGGGTTTGAAAGGAAAGCCCAGTAACCCAAGTTCAGTCCCTGTAACCCACAGTGAAAGAAGATAATAGACTTTAAACCTTGTCCTCTGACCTCCACATTCACATCACACACACACACACACACACACACACACACACACACACACACACACACACACAGAGAGAAATAGAGTAAATGAAAGTCTCACTTCCTTAATGACATCTATCAAAATTTTTATAATGTAATTCTTTTTTAAAAAATGGAGAATTTGAATATATTCATGTAATGTGATTTTATCAAATGCACCCCCTTTGTCTCCCTTCAAACTCTTACCCTATCTCTCCCTTATTTTTTCTCCCCCAATTTCATGTGATTTTTCTTTTTAACCCATTGAGTTTGCAGGTGTTTGTGCACAGGGCCATCTAATGGGACACAGGGCTTCATTCCTGAAGCAAACTAACCCTCTTTCAGCTGTAATCAACAGTTGACAGTAGCTTCTAAGCTAAGAGTGGGATTTTATGAGACCGTCTCCCACTCATATTGGACTTTTACTTGCTTGGTAAGTCTTGAGTGTCCATTTACAGCCTCTGTGAATTAGCACATATAATGACCCTAGCATATACCATTTCTCCAAATATATCCACCCATTCTTCCCTAAATATCCCCTGAGCCTTGAATCAGGAGCTGTGACATTTTTATAACCATAGGTTAAAACATCTCTCAAACTAATCAGAGAACCTTCAGTTTACAGTAGATGGCAATTAATACAGAGACCCAAAGTAGACAATATGCCAAGAATATGAGATTTCTCAGCCCTAAATGTGTCATGTAAGTGATTGTTTAAAGACATGTTTAAATTTTGTCTACATTTTTAAAACACTCTCCTGAGATATTCTCATCTATACTATGTCTTCTCACCTGCCAATCATGCACAACACTTCCTTTCTTTCCATGAAGTGGAGATAAAAGAATCTGCATCTCATTTTTCCAGCATACTAAAACATACATCTTTGTTTGTATTTCATAGCATTATGGATACATTAAAGTTATTGTCTTGTTCTTTTGAGTTTTAAATCACGTTAAAGTTATCTGTGTATGAACTGAAATCATTGTGTTGGTTTATGGAAGGTGATTAGATTCCTTTTCAAACATAATTAGTATGCTAGAAATCATGGAGACAGTGCTGGATTCTCAGACACCCCAAAGTCAGTTTCCATATTATTGCTATTTATGTAAATAATATATGTTTGTCACCTACCACTGATGAAGCAAAGTTGAGACATGATTTCTAACTGAAATACACAGTTTACTTTTATTCTTTCACTTCAAACCACTTGTATTTTTCTTCACCCATGATAATACAGTGGCTCTTGTCATCTGATAGCATTAGACTCCTATTTTGATTATTCATTTCTCAGAACAGTTTTTCAAAAATAAAAATTTAATTGAGAACCACTTTTTTAATTATATAAATCAAGTTTGCAATAAAAATATATAACGTTATCTAATTTTCTATTAATGTAATAAAAGACTATAAACTAGGCAACTTACAGAAGAAGAAAGGGTTTGTTTTAGATTGTGATTCCAGAAGGATAAGTGTTCATTTCCATCATGGTGAGAAAGTCTGGCAGCAGGAAAATTGAAAACTCACGTATCAAACTTCAGAAAGCAGAGAGAGAGAACTGGGAATGGCATGTGACTTTTGAAACATCAAAGCCAAGCAACCCTCACTGACATACCCCCTCTTACACCTATTCAAACAGTACAGCTATCAGAAGTTGAATGTCTAAGTCCATGGAGGACATTTTCATCTAAAAAGTGATCCAGCTCCTCTCAGTTAATAAACATTATATGCCAAATGTTAAAACTATACCATGGCTGGGAGGTAGTGGCGCATGCCTTTAATCCCAGCACTCGGGAGGCAGAGCCAGGCGATCTCTGTGAGTTCAAGGCCAGCCTGGTCTACAGAGCAAGATCCAGGACTAGCACCAAAACTACACAGAGAAACCCTGTCTCAAAATAAATAAATAAATAAGTACATAAATACATAAAAATTAAAAAAAAACACTATACCATGAAAAAGTCAGTGTTTTAGTCACTATGAAAGTGCTAATTAAAACCACAGTTAAATGTGTAGTTGTAGAGAACAGACAGATAGGTAGATTTGAATTCCTAAGTCATGTGGTCATGACAAGGGTTGGAAAGGTGCTTTAAATAGATTATAAATAGGAATGTGAAATGATGCAAGTAGCATAAGTAAAATATCTGGGACTTTTATAAACAGTTCTACTATGAGACTTAGCCACCCACTTTCTAGAATTTGCCCAAGAATGAAACAAGCATTTGTCCATACAAAGACACCCATATGAATGTACAAAAGCCCTACTTTCAATGACTATGAATGGTAAGCCACTCAGTTGCCTATGAGTGACATATTCACATAGGAAAAGTTAACCAAAAAAAGAATTATAGCCTCATGTAAAATTAGACGAATCTTGGCTATATGAAGCCTGATTTAAAATTATATGCTATAGGATTCCCTTTGTCTTATTATAGAGCATATACAGAATCTGAAATTATAGCAGTCATAGCATGGGGATGGAAAGTAAGACAGGGAGAATCAACACTAAATTAAAAGCAGAGAACAACTTTTGGAAGTTATAAATATGTTCATAGTCGTCATAGTGATGATGATTTCATACCTATATGTATGAATATATTTATGCTTGTGTGCAATGTATATTTTTAAAATATTATACATTAAATTTTTTATTTATTTTATATCTATTACCCTTCCCTTGAGCTGTTTTTTGATAAAAATAGAATAACAACCAGATTCATCTGGTACATTTCCTCCCATAGTTCTCCAAGGATGTGTGGTTACTTTCAGTGGCAGATGTTATTAGCAACCACTATCTGGGTCCTGCATGGGAGTGTGAATGTTGCTACCATTTCTCTTATGGCTTGTAAGCTGGCATAGTGGAGAAAAACATCCATGTGAACTGAGATGCACACACTCATACTGGTAAATATTTGTTTATATAACACTGTATGTCTATATTAAGCTAGAGGTAAATTTTTATTATGCCTCTAACTCCAATGAATACCCATATTGGTTTTTCTATACTTCTCCCATTAAATCACAGATTCCCACTCCAAGGGTGAGAAAACAGTTTCTCACCATCTGGCCTCCATTTCCATATGATTTGTTTCCATTATACATGTATAGTGGTCTCAGAAATTTTAGCACATGTTTTTTATGGAACAGTTTTTATTATCAAGAACAGTTTTAATATCAAGTTTTACTATCACTTATAAATAGGTCATTTTGCATTCTATCATCCAGATTTAATCACGTACAAATTAGCTTAAGCTGATAATATGTCACCCCATCTCTTTTAGAAAGACTGGTTCTAAACAGATTTTCTGTCATTCCATGTAGCTAGATCTTTTCTGGGACTATCTCATTTCTTATGTGAATATTTTTATTTCCATATATTAAAATTCAATCTTCAGCTGTAAAGTTCTATGAATTTGAAAAATGTATGTCATGACTGATATTTATAGTATCATTCCAAGTGGTACTATCTCCCTAGACATCTCATATCCTCAAATAATCATCTCTTTATAACTCCCTCTAATATATGTCATCAGTGGTCATCTTATCTCAATACTTACTACTTTTCCAAAATGTCCTATCAACAGAACCATAAATTTTGTAGACTTTTAAGATTGGCTTTGTTCACTTGACAGTATGCATTTAGAGTTTCTATAAATTGTTGTATATCTTGATACCTCATTAATTTTTAACACTAAACAATCTATAATTACAAATGTCACAGTACTTTTTTATTAATTAGCTATTGATGACATCTTGTTTACTGGTTAGCAATTATGGATGGAACTGCTTTAAATATCTACACAAATGTTTTGTTATGGGCATAAGTTTTTCTGTTGAAAAACTGTTTAGAAAACACTTCTGGTTTTGAGGTAAGATTATTTTTTATTCAGTCTCCAAAAGACTGTGCCTTTTTAAATTTTTTACACCAAGAATACATTCTGCTCACTCCAGAGTGTTGATTTAATTCAATATTCTCCTATTTAGTATTTTCTTTTTTATGAATACTCACTGCTTAGTCTTTATAAACTCCTTTTATCTCTAAATCAAGAGTCCTATAAGTCGTTGCTGTTTCCCTCCTTCAGTTTATGTCCTCAAAACGCCATTAAGCCAATAAGCCAATATAACCATCAGATGTGAATAAGTTCTCTCTTTCCATCTAAGAAATTACAGATGACTTTTACAATGCTTTCTCCTCCAAGTTTAAATATTTCATATATTCTGTCTAGTTCTTTTGTTATTTGAGAAAAATTGAAACAGTCATTCTGATGCTATTTTTGTGTCTTTTTATTTTTATTTATTTACTTACTGTTCATTTTCATTCTTCCCTCGTACAATACATTCCAACCAGTTTCCTATACCTCCACTCCTCCCAGTCCCCCCACCTAATCTCTCCCCCAGATCCACTCGTCCTCCATTTATCTTCAGAAAACAGCAGGCATCCCAACAATATTCAACCAAGCATGGTTACAATAACATTAGGCACAAAGTCCTACAAAATACCAAGCTAACAACCAAGACACATTTAGAAATGACCTTGCTAGACCTATGCAGGCTCAGTTGCTTCAGTCTCTGTGAGCCCCTATGAGCCCTGTTTATTGATTCTTGGAGATGCCTTCTCCTGATATTCCCAATTCACCTAGCTCACTCTACTGGGAAGGTGTCCTCATCTCTCTGGCTTCCCTGGGGTTCCCCAAGCTCTGACAGGAGGGATTCAATGGAGATCACCAATTTACACTCTGTGTCTACTTAATGTTTGGCTATGCATCTCTGTATCTGCTCCCAAGGAAGCCTCTCTGATGACGATGCAGCTGAGTGATGATCAGTGAGTGTAGCAGAATATAATAAATAATTTTTTTCCTATCCTCGGTCTCTTTGCCAAACTCTAGCCTCCAGTTTCTGGTAATCCAGGCAGAGTCGGGCATGGGCTTTCTTTCTGGCTTGTACTTCAAATTAGACTAGTCATTGACTGGCCACACCCACAAGTTCTCCCCTTCTGTTACCCCAACGCACTTCTCAGGCAGGATAGACTATAGGTTGAAGTTTTGTTTGTTTGAATTGGTGTCCCAGTTCCATAACTAAAGTTGCCTGGTTACCAAAGAAGGTTAGGTCAGGTTCTCCTATATTACCAGGAGTACTTGCTAGTTCACCCTCATTACATCCTGTGGGTCTCTACTGTACTGTTTCAACATCACCCTCTAAATGCCCTGCAAGTGCAGTCATCTCTCCTTGGTCAAGGTCTATAAAGAAGTGTGTTGGAAATTAAATAAATGTATATTGTTCATCTTGATGCTATCCACTCCTTCCTCGCTCCTCTCATTCCTCTTAGGAACAATCATACATTTTCTTTCCAGATTTAAAATCTCTCATAATTAGATTTTAAACCATTGAACCCAATTACTACTGCCCATATGTGAGTGAGCATGGGATTATCCAGTAGGGTGTGGAGAACCTACAAGTAGGCACTCATAAATATTTTGCTCTAAGCAGCAAAATCTAGGATACTTTAAAAATATAAGTGCATATTAACGGACACAATGAGCCAATTAAAATCTCTTCACTGAGTAATTTGTGAGGAAATAATCTAGCTTACTTACAGTAAATATTAATTTATCATGAAATATAAACAAAATTCAAAAAATTTATAGCAAAATTTAATAATACACATAAGGATAACAATGATAAATAGATGTAAATTGAGCAAAACATCTAATTAAAAGCCTAGAATGGTTAACTAAGAATAAGTAAGGGTGATCTAACCATATATCTTGCTTTTATATATGATATATTTGAAATAGGAAACTATGATCATTAAAAAAGAACATGAAAATTTTTTAAACAAAAAATTTTATACATGAGTGAGGTCATCAAGCTCCACTGGACACTTCCAAACTCAAAGTCCTACATGTTGACTATCACATTGATTGACGAACCAGAAAATAATAATTCATTACCATTTAAATATGCTATGATTAAAATTTACACTTGTTTTCACTATGAATTTGAAATTACAAGAGTTGATCAATAAATGTAAATTCACTCTGTCACAAGTCAAAGTGAAATGATATGAAAGAGGGGCTTGTAAAAAAGCAGGAAAGGGAATGACAAGAAGGGTAAAGTGACGGGGTGGGATGTGAGAGAAAATAGAACACATTATATACTTGTACATACTATTCAAAGAACAATATTATTAAAAATAAGAAATTTAAAACTTTCTTAAATTATTAAAATAAAATGATTCAGTCAATATGATATTATCAATCTTTTATACTAAATACTTAAAGGAAACAAAAAACATACTATTTAAAATGCACATGGAACTTTAATCTGGGAACAGGAAAATAGTGTAATAACAGTGTATAAAACCTGGTATTTTATGTGTAACCACTGTAATGTTTAGTTAGAACCTGTATCGCTATAATATTTAGGGTCTCTTCTTATAACAAAATTAAACAGAATATTTCATAATGATGAATGGATTTTAGAAGAAATCACAAAATTGGAAAATATTTTAAAAAAGAATAATAAAACACATTTACTTCCCCAAAATTTATGGCATAAATCTAAGTTAAACTTTGTAAGGAAATAGATTTTGATAGTTATGTTTACTGATCAATACTTGAAATTTTTATTTAATAATGACTTCTTTATGAATAAACACAAAATGTCTTTGACTTTATTTAAAGATATTTATCTCATGGTTAAGAGCATGCAGCCAAAGAAATCTACAACACCCTGTGCTTCCCTAATAAAATCTGTCCAAGTTCGAGATGTTAAAAAAAAAATACCAGCCTTGTACAACCATAGGAAGTGTAAGTGTACATGTGATTATGTAATAAGCTTAATATTTATTTTCAATGAATAAAATATTTCATATAATTTTTCATAAATGCATAAAATTAGTTTTAAAAATAAATACACAATTCTTCAATGGGATTTTATATTCCCAGAAGCAAATTATAAACAAAGAAAATTCAATTTCTGCTGGCACTTTTACAATTTCTTTTTTAAAAAAATGAACATTTAAACACATACTTTATGTCTTTCACTTCCTCTCTCACACTCTAACTACCATGCTCTCAACTCATTCTGCTTTTCTCTTTCCCTTATTCAAAAACCCAGTAACTTCAGGCACAGGACCCAGAGACTCATGAGCTGAAAGTGATTTGAATTCCTACTCTATGAGGATTAGATCTGATGGTACAATAAAGAGCTTTGCAAGCTTCCAAAGGAGGGAAGCAACCGATAGTACCACCTAGCTTTGATACCACCTATGAAGATGTCAATAACCAGCATGGACCAATAGCCATAAGGATGCAATAGTTTCATGCACACCTTGGCAGTAACCAGGAGCTCTGTAATTGTACCTAAGACTCACTCAACAAGAAGGAAGTCATGTTGCCTGGTAATGCAAATGTAGGCACCTACACAAGGCCAGTGGAGTCCTGGATCTTGGAGGGGAATCTCCACCTAAATCAGCATAATTGTTAACTGCATTCTAATATTGGTCTTATATGCAAAGATATAGTACATAGCCTTTATCAATGAAAATTTTCTATGTGACATATGGAAATCAGTTCAGAAAACTACAACCAGTCAAAATAATGAGTTTTGGGCCCATCCCAACTGGTAACTTCAGCAATGTAGCTCCTGTATTAAGACTCAGAGGGGTCACCTTGAAGAGGGGACAGGAAGATTGTAAGAGCTAGAGGAAAAGGGAACTATAAGGTTTTGTTTCTTAGGAATATGAGTGGCTACACCAATAAATTATCACCACCATGTCTGTCTAAAGACAAACTGAAAAAAATAACAACAGCATTACACTTTCTAATGTGGACTGGAAGTAGACTGAGTGAGGGAACTCAGGATTCCTCCACACTGAACAAAGAACTATAGGCAAATAACGAATGCTTACAGAGGAAAAAGTAGTCTATGCAAGGAAGAGCTAACCAATGGGTTATACAATGTCAAGCAGTCACCTCTGAAGACATACATGCCAGTAACATTGCACAAAGTTGTATTTATGTATTTCAGAATATATATGTGTATATATGACACACATATAATATATATTATATATGTGTATATACATATATATTAATTTTAAAAGAGCCATTAAATTTAAAAGAGATCAAAACATGGAATATATGACTGTTTGTAGGAAGGAAATTGAATGAGGAAATTATATTATTATATAATAATCTCAAAAATAAAATAAAGTTCTTGTGGGTAGTCTGTATATGATGGTGTTCCACAAGAACTTTATTTTATTTTTGAGATTATTATATAATAATATAATTTATATATATATATACACATATATATGAAAGAGTAGATTATGAACCTATTTTTAAAGAGCAATAACTTGTTTAAAAATGCTTTACATTGCTTTGGATTTTAGTTTATTGATACAAATTTAGAGTTGATTTTGTTATACTATGTGTGTGTGTGTGTGTGTGTGTGTGTGTGTACATATATACATATTTCTACTCTTGTTTAAGGTATTATGTTTATGTAACTCATTTAAATTATAATGGATAATTAAGAAATACAGATTAATAATTAGTCTTCTATGATAATCAAACTTATAGTCATATTAGTTTAGTTTTCCAGGTATATATAGATATATATCAGACAAATAGGTAATCTTCAAACACTTCAAAGACCACAGAATATGGCATTAAAATGTTTTAAAAACTTAGACTTTCTGGACAGTGAAACACATCTGCTCCTGGCAGCACTGATTTACTTCAGAGAGGAGGATGATCATCAAAGACACTCTATGTGAAGTTCATCTTCCTCTTGGCAAAAATAGACATTTGGACAAGAAACTGTTCTTGCCTGGACTTCTTGGAAAAATGTTGTGTAGACTGGACATGCAGTATCCACAGGAAGGTGACCACTGAACTTTGCAAGGCAAAATGATCTTTCAGGTTCCTGCTTCACAGAAGAAAGTGCCAGACATTCTATAAGACACAGAGAGAAGTAACTGAGAGACTCTAGGTCTGTAGGCTGAACATGGATGCCCTAACTATACAGAGAAACTTTAGATGACTGTCCAGGCAGACAGCTGTCTCTGTCATCTTAGACTTTTGGAAGTTGCCTACAATGCTCTTCCTGTTTACTTAGATAATAGTATACCTTCTAAGGTCTTTGATGTAGTTGAAGACTAGATAGTTATAATTTTCCTTGGTTATGAGAGGAGATAAGGTAGATATGGAACCTTAGACTCACAAATATAGCATAGATAGTATATCTTCTTTGTTTTTTGCCAAATACAAATAGACTAAATATTATAACTATAATTCTTGCTTGATAACTGTTTTATTATATATAATTTTACCATGTTAAAGTTAAAACTTTCCTTTTAAATAGAAAGAAAAGGGGAAATGATGGGTGATTGTGCTCTGCATTCTGTGAATGTGTTGTTCCCATTGGTTGATTAAAAAAAAATGCTGATTGGCCAGTAGCCAGGCAGGAAGTATAGGCGGGATAAACAGACAAGGAGAATTCTGGGAAGAGGAAGGCTGAATCAGGAGCAGCCAACCAGACACAGAGGAAGCAAGAAGACAAGGCAGAACTGAGAAAAGGTACCAAGCCATGTAGCTAAATGTAAATGAGAATTATGGGTTAATTTAAGTGTAAGAGCTAGTCAGAGCTAAAGGCAGAGCAGTTTTAATTAGTATAAGCTTCTTAATGATTATTTTTTAAGTGGCTGTAGGGTCTGTGGGGCTAGGCAGGACCAGAGAAAACTTCAGCTACACACATACTGTGCAAATACTGACTTCAATGTATCAGTTGTTCACTGGCTCTGAAGGCTCATTGTTGTGTTTTTGAATTTGAATATACCCTGCAAATATCCCACTGCAATTATAATAAAGTATTAATTACTCCTTGGATAATGTAATGATTATCCTGAATGCCTGAAGAGCTTCACTACTAATCTACTAGATTGAATATCCAAGCAGAAAAGAATAATCCATTAGATTATAAACACACTCTGATAAATACTGAAAATTGTTTTCACTGTGGATTTTAGCTTACAATTACTTGTCAGTAGACATTAAAAAACAGTGTGATTCAATCATGCTCAAAAAGGATAATGAAAGCCATTAGCTATGGTTAATCACATGCTATTTGCTGATTCAGAAAAAATATAAATGCCTCCTTAAGATATTTGTTTTTATTATTAAATACAACTCTACTTCACAAAGTAAATATTTATTTTAAAAAAACAAGCAGACTGGAACAGGGACAGAGTGGGAGGGCAGGAGGGAGATACCATGATAGATGAGGACATCATGGGAATAGGAAGAGGCAGGGTGCTGGGGAGGCTCTCAGGAATCCACAAGGATGGCCCCACCTGGGAGTGCTGGCAGTGGTCTAGAGGGTGCCTGGACTGGTCTACTCTGGTGGCTGGTCTAGTAAATACCCTAAATGTCATCATAGAGCCTTTGTCCAGTGACTGATGGAAGCAGATGCAGAGATCCTTGACCAGGTGCCAGGCTAAGCTCCAGGAGTCCAATCTATGAGAGAGAGGAGGGATTCTGCCGTGGGGGACATTAAGATCATGATGGGAAGACGTGCAGAGATGACTGGTCACACTGGTGGATGCTCATAAACTGTAGACTAGTGGCTGTGGAGCCCCCATGGGACTGGATTAGGCCCTCTGGATATGGAAGATGGTTGTTTGGCTTGAACTGTTTAGGGGGCACCCAGACAGGGGGATCGGGATCCATCTCTGGTGCATGGGCAGGCTGTTGGGAGCCCAGTGCTGGTGTGGGGGCAGCCTCATGCAGTGGGGAGGGGCTTGGACCTGTCTAGGCTCAGTGTGCCTGGCTCTGCTGACTCCCCATGGGAGATCTTGATTTGGGGGATGTGGGGATGTGGAGTAGCTTGGGAGGGAGAGCTAGGGGGTGGGAGGAGGGAGGAGATGGGATCTGTGGGGGTATGTAGAGTGAGTAGAAAATTTCTTAATAAAGAAAAATGCAAAAAATAGCAGACATAAAATAATTAAAATAGTGCCCCAAAATCTCATTAGGCAATGTAGGTACAATTTAAACTTGACAAGTATTTATCCATGCTTATTTAGGTATAATTTATATTTTGTTGAGCAAAGATTACATATCTACTAAATTCATTATGCTATACTCAAATAATAGAAAAGGTACTCTAAGGAAGTTTTATAAACTGTGAATATTGAATAGAAAAAAATCACTTATTTCAATAAAAATGTATTTTCCATTAAGCGTACATGTACATTGACAAATGGATTTACTCTCTCCAGCACAACCCACAAAATGTAGGCCCCTATTGGTTTCATTACTCATTACCTATTTTTTTTATTTCTGTCTCAGTCAAAAACAGTTTCCTTTTAAAACTAATTATTGTGACAAAGGAGATATTTCTTTCATAACTTTCCAAAAACAAGCATGACAGCCGAAAGAAGAATTTTTTTTTAAAATCCACAGGACAATGAATAATGAATCATATCTTTGGTATTCACATATACCTCCTCTCATAAATATCTGGCTATGTAATTGGAGTTTAATCTTATGATATAAACAATGTGAACCTAATTTTCTCACAAATCCCATCCAACTCTCCTAAACTCATGAACAAGTGAATATAAACCACCAAGTAAAAGCCTGACTTCATTGAAGTCACCATACTGTCATGCTATGCACAAGTCCAAACCCCAAGGAGGAGCATAGCAGGCAGGCAGCAGCAAACTCTTCCTACCATCCTTCTAATGTACACATAAGACAAATGAGTGAAGGTGTGCCTGTACTGCCTGCATAATATGGTACAGGCTCAGCTGCCACCTGGTGAAAATATTAAAAACACCTGGCAGTAATTGCACAGACTCCAATAAAATTTAAAAATGAACATCACGGTATCATGTAAAGGGTAGCTGTTCCAGCTTTGACCTGGAAGTACTACCCCCAGTGAGGCTTCTGGTAACTGTCACACCTACCTACAGCCTGCCCAGAAGGCAGGGCTGAGATGGGTGCCCTGAAGACCCGAGATCCTGATATCCCAGCTCTCTTGGTTCCTGGTTATCCTGGACGCTGGATGTAGACCGAGCAGAGTTCTCCAGAGAACATCACTGAACTGCCTTTCACCTCTCCTGAATCCTGTAACCTATCCCTTTACTTGTTGTGGGTTAACCCAAAATAAACCTCTCTTTTAACTATGTCGAGTTGCCTTAGTAAATCTCCCAATAATATCATTCAAGCTTAATTTGTGGATTCACTTTTGTGTATCAATATATAAAATATACAATTTTAACTTTCAAGATACATTTAAAATAAGAGTGAATCTTAAAACCAGTTGTGTGCCTAATGAATATGTAAACACATTGGGCCTAATGGCCATTTCTAGTATGTGTTCCTTAGTTTTATTCTAGTTTGTGCTCCTTAGTTTTATATCAACTTGACATAAGCTAGAGTCATTTGAGACAGAGGAACTTAAGTGAGAAAATGCCCCTACTAGATTTGTCTATGGAAAAGATTGCAGTGCATTTTCTTTATTAATGTGGGAAGTTTAAAATCACTGTGGGTGATGTCAACCCTGACTGGTAATCTTTTGTGTTATAAGCTGTCCCAGCAAGCCATAAAAGAGCAAGCCAGTATGCAGCACTCCTCCATGTCCTCTGCTTCATCTCTTGTCCCCTGCCTTGAGTTTCTGCTTTGAGTCTCTTTAATGATGGGCTGTCATGTGACAGTTGTAAGCTAGGATAAACCCTTTCTTTCACAAATTGCATTTGGTCTTAGTATTTTAGCAAAGCAATAGAAATCCTCTCAAAGACACGGTATCTCTTTGCATTTCAAATCTGAAACCCAGGCCAATACAACTTTTTTATTGTCAACAAATCAAAAAAATCTAACATGTATTTTAAAGCATTTATATGTACCCTGTATGACTTTCTTTTTAGATTGGGGGTCTCCACTGTGTTCCTCTGCTCAATAATCAGGGAATTCCATCGAAAAGAAGTAAGAGTAATGGGGGATGGAGGACACTAAGAGAACATGGCTCACCCAATCAACTAAGCAGGGCTCATATGGGCTCACAGAGGCTGAAGTAGAAAGCATGGACCCTCCATGGGTCTGTATCAGGTCCTCTGAATAAATTATGGCTGTTATCTTGCAGATTTTATGGGACTCCTAAAAGTGGGATCATTTGTGTCATTGACTCTGTTGTCTCTTCTTAGGTCCCTTTTTATCCTATTGGGTTGCCTTGTCAAGCCTTGAAAGGAGAGCTTTTGCCTTGTCTTAAGGTATCTTGTTTTGTCATGTTTTGCTGTCATCTCTTGGAGGCCTGCTCTTTTCTGAATAGGAAACGGAGGGTTAGTGGATCTGGAGGAAAAGGAAACTGGTGGAAAGCTAGGAGGAACAGATGGAGGGGAAACTGTGGTCAGGATGTATTATATGAATGAAGAACCTATTTTAAATATAAAATAAAGAAAGCCGGGGCTGGAGAGATGGCTCAGAGGTTAAGAGCACTACTTGTTCTTCCAAAGGTCCTGAGTTCATTTCCCAGCAACCACATGGTGACTCACAACCATCTGTAATGAGATCTGGTGCCCTCTTCTGGCCTGCAGGGATATGTGCAGACAGAACACTGTATACATAATAAATAAATAAATTAAATAAATTAAAATAAATAAAGAAAGCCAATATATTAATCATTCAAACAAAAACAGAAGAAAATAAAGAACTGAAGAAGAGCCAATATTGCATACCATCCTAACATTAGGACAGGGAACCTCTATGTGTTAAAAGTTTGCATAATATTATTTGGGCCAGGCATTTCCTACCTGAAAGTTATAAGTAATATTTTTATTAGTATTTGTTTTTTTAAGAATATAGGCAGAAAATATACTTTTACAAATAAATTGAATTGTGGTTCTATTACACTGAACACCTTTAGTAAGCTGAGTTATAACTGACCAAACTCTGACGATTCTATCTTTCACAGGCACCACAAGTATATAGTTTACAAGAAATAAATTTGTCTTATATCTAGTGCATTTTAGGAAGAGAGCAAGGAAGATTATCACACAAACAAATGTCCACAGGTAAAGCTTCACTGCCTACAGGTTCAATCTTTAACAGAAGGAAAAATGAAATATAATTCAATACATTTTGGCTTTTAATTCTCAGTAGTCCAAATTTACTCTTTCTCAAAATCTTAAGGTAGCTATCTTCCTATAGAGTTTTTCTTTATTGTATCTTATTTATGTTAATCACTTAAATAAAAGGATATTTCACTGTTTGTGACATAAAGCTTAGGCATTTTCAAATAGGAATCAATCAAATAGGATCCCTGAGAAAAGGAACAAAATAACTGGAACATTTTAAGATATTTCAAAGACAGAAGTTGGGGCCTTGGTGTATATTAGGCTTAAAGCATTGCAGTAATGAGACTGTCTAGGGCATCATTTTGCTACACAGATGGATCTGCCAAAGAGAAGCTCTGTTACATGAAATGCATTATGAAACTGAAGAAAGTAAAAAACTCAGAAGACACATTACTATATAATAGATAAGTGATAAATAATATATATTTTATGATTTTTCTTTTTGAATAATGTTATGACAATAGACTACAATTATGCAAGAGAATTTTGAAACAACACAATATTACATTAAATATTATTTTGTTTACAGTAATAATTAATGAGAACAGAAGGTATATCTAAATCTAAAAGATTGATTTAAATAACCCTTGCAGAATTTGGTTTTAAATTTAAGAATAAATCAATATATCATGAATTATTTGCTATGTAAAAGGGATCTAGATTATCCTTCTTTTAATCTTTTTGTAACTTTATCCTTTTGTCAGAATGTTGCACTCATTCAACTGGACCATAAACTTTTACCCTGACTCAATGGGGTCAGAACTAGAATTTCTATTCTCTAATTTCAAACCCAGAGGTTAGAGTACAACAGTGAGTAAAATGTTACAAAGGTCTAAGTGTAAAAATTGAGGTCAAAGACCTCATTTTTCTTTATTAAAAATGTTTCTCTATCTCATTCAGTTGAAAGATAATCATACTTCATTAGAGATTAAACTATTAGGCCACAAACTCATTTAATACAGCTTATTAACCCCTACAGGGATTAAACCTGGAAAGAGAGGAGCAAGAAACATAGTTAATATCTCTCTGAGTGCTGATATTTGAAGCTCTAATCTTTTCTCACATAAACATGGAAGTCCATACATATCTTGCACAAAAGCAATCTTTAATTCAATCAACTGTTATATTCTATTAATATATACCTCCACAAACATGAAGAAGACACTACACTCTTGAAGTGGGAATTTCATCTCACCTTCTGAGGTCAGTTCTTTAGTTACCTCCGTTTCCTTTCTGTGTTAGTTTTATGGTCTCTGTATGCATACGTCTGATAAAAGCATCTTATGGGAGAAAAGATTCACTTTGACTAGGTGGGTAAGACATCGTATGATAGCATGAGCTTGAGACATATGCATATTATGACAGGTCCAGAAACAGAACGCTCAGGCATGTGACAGGTCAAAGCTATGACTCTCAAGGCACTCTACTATGGCTCTTCATCTGCCATTTTAGAGCCATGTCCAAAACATTTGATGATCCGCTGGCACCACCTGGGGACCAAGGACTTAAATGCATTACCCTGTGGAGTATGTTGCTCATTGTAACTTTCACACTTTCTTGTTGTGGAATATTATTTTAACTATGTAAAGATGCATTACATTTGTTTGTACTGCGGAATATTACTTTAACAGTGTAAAGGACTGTTAAATTTGTTTATGCCTCATTTGTTTAATTATGTAAGGATGAGGATTTAATTATATAAAGTTGTGTTGCATTTGTTTCCCCTTGCCTGCATTAGTCTAATAAAGAGCTGAACGTCCAATAGCTAGACAGAGAATGAATAGGTGAGGCTGGCAGAGAGAGAGAATAAACCGGAAGAGAAATCTAGGTTCAGCAAGAATGAGAGAAAAAGAAAGAGGAGAGAATGAGTGAGATACCCAGGGCCAGAAGTCAAGCAATCACCAATCAGCAAGACATGAGAAGTAGTAAAAGTAAGATATACAGAAAGAGCTGGGCGGTGGTGGCGCACGCCTTTAATCCCAGCACTCGGGAGGCAGAGCCAGGTGGATCTCTGTGAGTTCGAGGCCAGCCTGGACTACCAAGTGAGTTCCAGGAAAGGCGCAAAGCTACACAGAGAAACCTTGTCTCGAAAAACTGGAAGAAAAAAAAAAGATATACAGAAAGAAAAAAAGGTAAAAAGTACCTACGAAAAAGATACAGAGAAACAGATTGATTTAAGTTAAAAGAGCTAGCCAGAAATGAGCCTAAGCTAGGCCGAGCATTTATAACTAATAGTAAGTCTCCATTGTTGTGATTTGGGAGCTTGTTGTTTTAGTTTCCTTGTGATTTTTAAGGAATATGTTTTTATTATAATTATTTAATTTTAATAGAGATGAACTGAAAATAAAGCTTTCGGCCGGGCAGTGGGGCGCACGCCTTTAATCCCAGTACTCGGGAGGCAGAGCCAGGCGGATCTCTGTGAGTTCGAGGCCAGCCTGGGCTACCACGTGAGTTCCAGGAAAGGCGCAAAGCTACATAGAGAAACCCTGTCTCGGAAAAAAAAAAAAAAAAAGAAAAGAAAGCTTTCAAATTCATTGATTTCTGTTTAAATTGCTATGTCTTCTTTTCTAATGTTTAGCATGATATATTCTTTGCTTTTCTAGTTTCTTTGGGTGAAAGTTTAGATTATTGATTTTAGTTATTTTCTTTTTCATTATAACGTATAAATTGCATACTACATTTTCTTTCTCTGAACATGACTTTTGCTGCAACCACAGATTTATCAATTTTCTTTTCATTTAAATTTAGTTCAGAAAGTATTTTCTCTTAAGATTTCTCCTTTTACCCTCATACTATTTTGAAGTACATTGTATATTCTTATTGTGTTTTGAGAGTTCCAGATTGTTGTATATTGTTGATTTCTAATTTAAATCTATTGTAGCTTGAAAATAGATGTTATATGACATCTATTATATTGTGAAGTATATTTATGGCTCAGAATATAAGTTATATTGATAGTTATTTGAGTTTGAGAAGAATGTGAATCTTTCTTTATAAGTGATGCCAATTATATCCAGCTTCATATTTTCACACTTTCTGTTATAAACATATATTTTGGGATCTTCCTAATATTGGAGAAATTGGCCATGTCTTATTCCAGATAATTTTCTTTACTATGAAATCTGATCTGGCTAAAATTAATGCAAAGTCTGTGTGTGGCCATATACAACTTAAACTGTACTCCTCTGGAGGCAGAGGCAGTAGTTTTTTGATAGTTAAAATCACATAGTGAGTTCTAGACAGCCAATGCTACATAGAGACACACTGTCTCAAAAAAGTAATGAATTACTATTATTATACTTTATTATGTCATTACATTATATTTTTCTCTATATATTTTTCTCTTTACATTTTAAGTTTTCTGGAACTGTCATTGGGTTTCTCTATTGATCCAATCTCATAGTCTTTGCTAGTGCATTTATATAATTCATTTTCAAAATCATTATTCACATAGATTAATATCAACTTTATTTGCTATCTTTAAAAAAATTGTTAAAATGTATTGTTTTCCATATTGTTATGGTTTGTGTCTGTAATTTTCCCCACAAGCTTACATCTTGAATACTATTTTTTCTCATCTGGTTACTTTTTTTTTTTTTTAACCGGGAGTCTGTGGAAACTTTAAGCAATGTTGCCTTACTGGCAGAAGGGGTGGAACTGAGGATGACTGCTCTCTAGGAGGGTTTGACACATGGTTCCATGCCTTGCTCCTTATTACTTGGTCTATTATAGTATGAAAAGCTCTACCACAACCTCCCACTACAATTCACTGAGCTATTGCCCCACATCTTCACCACCATGGTGGAATAAAACCATCCAAAACCGCGAATGGTAAACAGTGTTTATCAACATTTAAAAAATAATATTCTCTTTCACTCTCTCCTTTTTCTTTGTTCTATTTCATTTACAAATTATTGGGCTAATTAGTCAGTTTGAAGTCAATCTAACATGTTTTGCTTTTCTTACATTGTTCCCATTCTTCTTTTTTTTAGCTTTACATTGAGTAAACAAAAATTTAATCAAATTCTTTATATTATTTCAAAATTAGATACTAATTTGAAATTTATTGATGGTTTTGTTAAAGACAATTCTGTTTATTTCAAACTTTTTTTTCTCATAATTTTCATTCTATTCTATAATTGTTTGTTTGAGCTTACATGTTGTTAATTTTTTTACTGAAAACTTTACCATATCATTTTAAATTTATCATGTGATTTATTATCAAAATTTTTCTTTTATATGAAATCATTGTTTTGATTATCTTGTTTCTTGACATTATTTTCTTTTTTCTCTGAATATTTTGCTGAGAACTGAGATTCAAGTTTTGTGCCATATGTTGAAATGTCTCTACTGCCTCAAGACATTTAATGTGAAACTATGATTTGAAACATTTAAGTGTATTTCTGAATTGGTTGTACTTTGTTTCTTTTAGTGTGTTTTGTGCTTTATCTTGCATGTAATACAAAATTGTGTTTAATGGAAAGGGTTATTTTGATATTGAGTCTCTGATCAGTTTCTATTTCACCCTCAACTTTGAGTCTTTCCTGGATTTATTTCCCAATATTTACTCAGTGTCAAAGAGGTCTGTTGAGTGATGAGGATAGGTTCTAGATTTTTCTGAATAAACAGAAACAGTGATTGTCATTCTGAATTTTTTGGGTACAGCCATCTTGGTGCTTGAGTTCAACCTGGGAAAGTTTATTTCTCCAACTTCCCAGTGTTGAAAATCTACAGGAATACAACCAAAGATAAAACATCCTGGTGTGCCTGAGCAATACTTTTACTCCACTGTTAACAATTTAACTCCATTGCACTCCTTGGACTTTAATATTGGAGTCTACTTTATGATTGATTCTGAAATTAATCTGTTTAATGATTATTATGGAAAAAACTTCAGAGAACAAACCTGGCATGACCTGTGATTACCTCCCTATCTTTTCCAGAAAAATCACAAGTTGTTTTTTTTTTTTTTTTTTTTTGGGGAGGGGTTTTCAAGAAAGGGTTTCTCGGTGTAGTTTTGGTGCCTGTCGTAGATTTTGCTCTGTGGACAAGGCTGGCCTCAAACTCACAGAGATCCTCCTGGCTCTGCCTCCCAAGTGCTGGGACTAAAGGTGTGAGCCACAGCTGCCTGGCTTCTTCTTCTTTTTTTTTTTTTTAAAGTTCTCATTTATCATGGTCTGTTATTTCTTCTTCTCCCTCTCTGTTCTTGATCCAGCTGGGATCTCTCACTCCCCTAAGCTCTCTTTCCCTCGACCCTTGCCCTTCATTACCCCCACTCACAACCAGGTTGTTCATGTAGATCTCATCCATTTCTCTGTCATTGGGCGATCCCTGTGTCTTTCTTAGGGTCCTGTTTTCTAGGTAGCCTCCCTGGAGTTGTGAGTAGCAGTCTAGTCATCTTTGTTTTACATCTAGTATCCTCCTGTGAGTGAGTACATACCATGGTTGTCTTTCTGAGTCTAGGTTACCTCACTCAGGATGATTTTTTCTAGATCCATCCATTTGCCTGCGAATCTCATGATGTCATTGTTTTTCTCTGCTGAGTAGTATTCCATTGTGTATATGTACCACATTTTATTTATCCATTCTTCAGTTGAAGGGCATCTAGAAGACCACATGAGAATAGAAAGAAGCAAAGTGCTAGAGAGTTCCACAGAAATCCACAAAGATACCTCCACAATAGACTACTGACAATGGTCAAGAGAAAGCCTGAACTGACCTACTCTGGTGATAGGATGGCCAAAAACCCTAATTGTTGTGCTAGAAACCTCATCCAATGACTGAGGGAACCGGATGCAGAGATCCATGGCCAGGCCTCGGGTGTAGCTCCAGGGGTCCAATTGGCAAGAAAGAGGAGGTTTTGTATGAGTGAGAATTGTGGAGACCAAGGTTGGATAAAGCACAGGGACAAATAGCCAACCAAATGGAAACACATGAACTATGAACCAGTAGCTGAGGAGTCCCCAACTGGATCAGGCTTCTGGATAAGTAAGACAGTTGATTAGTTTGATCTGTTTGAGAGACATCCAGGCAGTTGGACCGGGACCTGTCCTTAGTGCATGAGCTGGCTGTTTGGAACCTGGGGCTTATACAGGGACACTTGGCTCAGCCTGGGAGGAGGGTACTGGACCTGCCTGGACTGAATCTACCAGGTTGAACTCAATCCTAAGGGGTGTCTTTGCCCTGGAGGAGATGGGAATGTGGGGTGGGCTGAGGGGAAGGGGAGAACAAGGGAATCCGTGGCTGATATGTAAAATTAAATTAAATTATAAAATTTAAAAAAATAAGAGTTTTAAAAAGAAACTACAAAAGAGTGAAGTCATTCAGAAAATGCTGTCATAGAAACTAGGAAAGGGTGTTTTGAAAAAAAGACATTCTGGGGTTGATGATGGTTATTTGTGTTGGTTAAGCAGCAGAGCAAGTGGCCATGATGGAAGAGAGCAGTGGATGTTGCAGTGGTGGAAGAATCACGAGCCATGCTTACCTTTCTAGAGCTTAATTGGGGGGGGGGGAGAAAGAGAGAGAGAGAGAGAGAGAGAGAGAGAGAGAGAGAGAGAGAGAGAGACGGACAGAGAGACAGAGAGAGAAAAAGTCAGAGAGACCATGCAGAGGGGAATAGGGAAACAGTGAGTACAGAGAGGGCATGCTCGCTTTTTAGTCTGGGATGCTGTCACAGGCTGGTGATATATTGACATAATCCTTACAATTTGGTTCTCTCTTTTGAACAAAATTTGGTTGGTTCCATGTTTTCCATCTGTATCACAGCTCAGTCCTTAAAATGCTTGTTTTCATTTACTATATTTATTAATGACAGGATATTTATTATTGGCACTATAGTCAAAAACCTTTATAGATCAATATATTTACATTTAAAATGTGCAATATTAACATAAAACCTCAATCTCATTATATATATATATATTTTTTTTAGGGTAAGCCTGAAAGAGAAATGATAACTCTCAAGGGATAATCAGGCAGACCAACCTTTGAAGGCTTCAACATATAAAGATCAACTTGCAGGCAGTGGATCATTCCCATCCTCATGGTAAATATAATGAGAGTCTTAGTCTTTCTCAAATCTGTCTCTGAACACATTGTAAAGAAGAACAAATAAAATAAGAATTTAAAAAAATAAATGAGATTTTTAAAATATTAAATTGGTACATATACATAAGTGACAAACAATACTTTGTGACATGAATCAGTGGTTAAAGATGCTTGTCGTCATGTCTCATGACCTAAGTTTGGTCTCCCAAATTTGCATGTTGGGAGCAGAGGACAGATTCTGATAGACTTTCTCACTCTCCATGTATGAGCCATTGTATGATCACACACACATAAATGTATCTTTAAATTCACACATATCCAAATGCATTGAAATTCTGTAAGCACAGAAGTGTCTAAAAATAGTTAACAACATAACAAATGTAGGAAGTAGAAATAATCATATACATGTTCAAAATTGAATTTAGGAAGTATTGGCAAGATATCTTTAAAAATAATGTTCTTTCTCTAAAAAACTGATATTTGACATCTTCACACAAAATTTTATTCTTTCTTCCTTTCTATGTTTTATATGAGTATGTACATGTACATATTGGTACATATGAGTGCAGGGTCCACAGCAGCCATAAAAGGGCATTGAATTTCTTGTAACTGGAATTATAGACAGTTGTGGACCACCTGTCAGCTGTCTGTCATAGGTTCCTGCAATGAAATTTGTGTTCTCTGCAAGAACACTATAGGTGCCTAGGTGCCAAACCGTCTCTCTAGCACCATTTGATTATTTTAAAAATATACACTTGCATATAATCAACTAAAATTCTCACAAGAGAAAATGATATTTCATGTATTTCTGTGATGAAGCTTCTAGATTAGTTTGGAGTAAATGATATATATATATATATAGATAGATAGATAGATAGATAGATAGATAGATAGATAGATAGATGCAATTTATAAAACATTATATAGTTGTAAGAGAGTAGTAAGTCTATTTTGATTAATTTTGTGATAAATACTTGTATGTCTATGGTGTATAAAATGAATATTCATGGAATGGGCCTTTACTTTCTTTCAGTTTATATCAGCTTTCAGTTAGATAAGTTAGTTACAAAGATATCAAGATTCATGAGATATTCATGAACTTATACTTCTTACTTTTTTTTTTAACTCATGCTTACCACTGTATTGCATAACCCTTAAAGTTTTATGTAGCCATTTCCATGTTGGTGAGAATTTTCTTTTCAAATTGTATAATATTATGATTGTTGTCATAAGGATATATGTATTTTTCCCTCAATGTTTTTAGTTGTAGTCACAGGTCAAATCATTAAAAGAAGCTTTATTTTTATTCATTTTTAATTGGAAGAAAATCTTAATATGTAACCTTTTCTGGCCAGAAATTTGTAATGCCCCTGCCTCTACTTTCTCAATGCTGGGATTACAAGCATGTGCCCACATTAGCTCTCACATTCTTCATACAAAATACAAATACCCTTTCCAAAACATAAGAGCAACTTTTACTTTTACTCAAAGAATATGAAGTTGACAACTTAACTGTTTTTAGTAAACACATAAGTTTCCCTGAAAAATAGATATTACTTAGAAATGTAAACATTATATGGGTATATATTTAATTATCTCATGAAATTATTTGTCTCTAACTATTCTTCTATTCAATATTCATAAGATCCTGCAACTATGGTAGAAGTAGAAAAATCATCATGGTATTGGCATAGACATTAGTTAAATCAATAGTAAGTACCTAAAACAAAGCCATTTTATAGATCATATTGAGATTACAAAAACTAACGTATTTATGTGTTCATGACACATTTCATTTTATATGACTCAGTTACAGGAAATGACAAATTCTTGTGAAACACATGCTATACAGTGTATTCTTGGAGATCCTCCTTTCTTGAATTGTCTAAAAGTAGTACCTCAAAAACTCCATTAGCATAACACCAAAAAGTTAACAGAAATGAGAAAATTAAATGTTAACAGTGACACTAGGAAATAATTTGGCTGTTCCTTTGACAAGTAACAAATTTGTGCAGCAAGCAAGACATTCTGTTCCAGGCAACGGGATCTGTGATAAAGGCACCAAAAAAGACATCACAAGAGTTTACCTTTTTCTTTCTAGTTACTGTGGTACACACACATTTTCTTGATACAAGGAAATCTCAGCCATGGTCAATTCACAAATTTCCTCTCCCATTACTTTTATGTTCTCTTCAGATTCCTCAATTAGAGGACAAGATTTATTTTTTGAACAAGTTCACTAAACTGCTATGCTTGCCTCTGATCTTTGGCATTTTTAACTGCTTATAAGGCAAAGACTTACTGAGTAAAAATTCTTTTGTTATTCTCAGGTTCCTTGATAAAATGAACTACATAGTCTCACTGGCTTCTACCTCAGCTGATATCTCTGCTTAGCTTTAAATCTCATCACTTCTAGTAATTTACTGTGGCATCCTGGTGGCCACTCTGGTCTATATAGGTCAGTTCCATATGATTTGACAGTTTATATTCAAAAGCATGAACTCCACTGCAGTGCATCAAATTCTTCTGGGACTCCACTCTCTCTCTCTGAATTTCAGCCATTATATTAAACTGGGTATCTGTCATTAGCATGTCAAGCAGTAAGTCTTCCATTTTCTACTGGTTACAGTGCTTACACACTGATGGACTTCACAAAGAAATCAACAAGATAATCTAACTCCATTAACCTATGTTCTTTCAGGTAGAAGTGTCTGGTGTTTTCTTCTTCTTTTTTTTTTTTTTTTTTTTTTTTTTTTTTTTTTTTTTTGGTTTTTCAGGACAGGTTTCCTCTGTATAGTTTTGGTTCCTGTCCTGAATCTTGCTCTGTAGACCAGGCTGGTCTCTAACTCACAGAGATCTACCTGTCTCTGCCTCCCAAGTGCTGGGATTAAAGGCCTACACCACTGCCGCCCAGCCAGAAAAGCCTGGTTCTTTAAACTGTTATTCCTTGTGTGAGGACAACCTAGTCCCAGTCCTGCTACCATGAACACTTTAACAGTCAGATGCATGCTTTATCCCGTAGGCAAGGCTTGAAGTGACTTTATTGCTGTGGGATGGCATTCTGTATGCTGTGAATGTGCGTTGCTCTGATTGGTTGATAAATAAAATACTGATTGGCCAGTAGCCAGGCAGGAAATATAGGTGGGATAAGCAGACAAGGAGAATTCTGGGAAGAGAAAGACTGAGTCAGGAGTCACCAGCCAGACACAGAGGAAGAAAGATGACAAGGCAGAACTGAGTAAAGGTACCAAGCCATGTGGCTGAGCAGTTATAATTAATATAGGCCTCTGTGTGTTAATTTGGGTCTGAGCAGCTGCTGACTAGGCAGGACACAGGAAAACTTCCAGCTACACTTTATATCCTAATCAGAAATTCATCCTGTTTGTAGCTAACTTGTTCAGGGCCAAAATTTCAGCACTCGAAATTGAGAATATATTAGACATAAGAATATGTATTTTTTACTAACCTACTGTAAGATGCAGATATCAAAGTCAGGCAAAATCAGTATCCCTACTCAGTAAACATTAAAGAGATTGTGTGGAATTTAAAGAAACAAATAGAACTATCAGAAAAACAGTGTTTCCAACTGACCAAAAACATATAAGCTGACTGAGAATTCCTAAGGACTATTTCCTAAGAAGTAGGCTAGCAAGGCTCTACAATTTACCTAATTAGTAGGTACCTGATATAAATGCATTTTATCCTTGCAAAAATCATGCATCCTTGCACACCTCCTGGGTAACAATTCAGACACATGTCAATATCAAGTTTTAATCAACACCACCATTACAAAATCTTGATTCCTGAACTAATAATTATGTCTGACAACTCTTTATTGGATGGTATTCTATGACTGATGTTGTTAACAACTCTTTACATTACCATCCAATTTATGTAAAATATTGGGCCAAATATTTAGGTAAAATGACAAATCACTAAACAAGTAATGCTTCATTTTACATATTCATGTTCACTGTGCTAAGTAGAGAACACCTATTAGTAATTGATGAATTTTCCACAAAGCTGAATTTCTTGAATCTAATGCTTTATTTAAATTATTATTATCCCTATAATTTATAATTTAGAATACTATAAATTAGAATTAAAATATGAACAAAAAACTCACTTGCAAGTAGTCAATCCAAGTAAATATAAAATAATCTTATAATTTGATCACAAACATTAAGTAATTAACAGGAAAACAAAAGAAGCAATAAAATTACATATCTACTCACATACACACATATATTATATATATATGTATATATAGATGCTTCAACGAAAAATGTGTATGAATACAACTATTCACATTAGAAATAACAGAATGAATTGGCTTAAGTCTTATCTGTTGGGTTCGTAACCATTTCTTTAAGAATTCTTTGATTAGTTATTTAAATCAAATACAATCCATAGCTGAAAGTTTTCCTGTGTTCCACCTGGCCTGCAGTCAGGACAAATCTCTCTCATCCGCTGGTCATGCAGCTTCTCAGACCCAAGTAAACACACAGAGGCTTATATTATTTACAAATTATATGGCCATTGCTCAAGCTTATTACTGACTAAGTCTTACAATTAAATTAACTATAATTCTTATTTATGTTTAGCCACATGGCTTAGTATATTTTCTCAGTTCTGCCTTGTCATCTTCCTCTGTGTCTGGCTGGCAACTCCTGACTCAGCCTTCCTCTTCCCAGAATTCTCCTTGTCTGCTTATCCCACCTATACTTCTTGCCTGGCTACTGGCCAATTAAACCAGTGTATAAAAGCATTATCCCACAGCAACAATCAATGTAAATATTTATTTGAGAATTAGAGAATTATAAATTGAAATTTGTTGTTAAAATATATCACTTCTATGATGACAGGGCATTTTAGAGCACATTGTCTATGGTGGGACACCCTGCACAGCCTTGATGTAGGGGGAGGGTCTTGGACCTGACTCAGCTGAATGTACCAGGCTCTGCTGACTCCCCATGGGAGGCCTTACCTTGTTAGAGGAGGGCATAGGAGGTGGGCTTGGGGAGAAGGCAATGGGGGGAGCAGAAGGAGAGATGAGGGGGTATCTGGGGTTGGTATGTGGAATAAATAAAAATTTTTCTTATTAAAAAAAATCACCACTGTGTCTCAAGCAAAAAAACTTAGATTTTCTATTTTTCAGCTTTTAATTCATTAACAGATATTGGTTACTCATTCTTCTGTTTGTTAGGTGAAAATCAATTATATTCATCTCTATAAACTACCCAAAAATAGGTCCATGGTTAATAGTGAGACATGCTTTTGTTTAAATCAATAGATACTTAATCCAGATCACAAAGTCATTTTTTTTAAAATATTAGAAAACTGATTGTAGAAAAAAATAAAACCTAACCTCTCTGGCAGAACCTCCTGCTGGAAGGACAGTTAAGCTGAGTCACTTAACATCAAATGAGAATGCTGCTTCAGATTACTAAGACAGAAGCTTATTTTCATGCACTTTGGAATGTTATTTGGTTTATAACAGGAAAATAAAAGAAAGCAAAAAACATTACTCAAAGATGGGAGAATCTCAATATATCTGAAAAATTATTACATAATATGCAATATATCAAATCTATATGATAATAACAACACTAACTATCCAGGAATAAATAAAATAAATTGGGCTCCTTTCATATACTACATATAAAGCTCAACTCAATATGGATTAAATATGTAACATTAAAGAAAACATTCCTTGATATTGACAAGGAGAATACTGAATTAAGCAAATTCAGTTAATTTTAATAAACTAAACAAGGTATAAAAGACTCAGATAACAAAAGTATGTGAGATTCTTTCACATTAAAAGTATGTTACTCAACAAAGTATTCAATAAAATGGTAAGTCAGTCAGGATTAGTGGACTTCATCTAATCCTAACACTTTGGAGGCTGAGGCAGGAGGATTATGATTGCAATACCAGCCTGAGTTACACAATGAAATGAAGAAAAGCAAAACAGCTACAAACACGTTAAGAAAATGTAATCTAATGGTTAGGAGGAAAAATGTAAGATGGACATATGGCAAGGGATTATTTGTAGAAGAAATACAATGTTAAAAGGTGAGCAAAGAGCTGAATAGATGGCTAACAAAACTATACAAATCTCTGACAAATATGTGACAGTTTTTCAAAATCACTAATCATGAGGAAAATCAAAACCACAATGTTAGAATATCTCACTCTGTTTATGATGGTTATTGTCAAAAAAGACAATTAATAATGTTACTATGGTTATATAGGGAAATGAAACTTTATATCTATTGGTAAAGTGTGAATTAATACATGATCAATGTTCTACAATTTAAAAATTGAACTACTATCTACCACAGTAATATGCTGAGTAAACAGACAAAGCAAATGGAAGTCCTGCTTTATAGAAACTTCACACACAATGCCATGAGAATATTATTCATAACAACTACAATATAGAGATAACCTATATTTGTATTGATTATTAATAATGAGATTACTGCATATATCTGTATAAGAAACCACATTGTTATTCTTGTATAAGTGATATCTAGATATAATTCTTCAATATTAAAGAAAAAGATTTTGCTGACCATTTTTGAGAACATGAAAAAACCTAGAGAATTTTATGCTAATTAAATAGCAAGACACAGCCAGGCGGTTGTGGCACACGCCTTTAATCCCAGGAGGCAGAGCCAGGCGGATCTCTGTGAGTTCGAGGCCAGCCTGGACTACCAATGAGTCCCAGGAAAAGCGCAAAGCTACACAGAGAAACCCTGTCTCGGAAAAAAAAAATAGCAAGACACAGAAATAAAATCACTGCATATTATATATCTGTAAAATTAGAGAAGAGGTTTAAAGCATCTCATCAGCATATAGAATAGCCTCCCCAGGACTGGAAGGAGTAGGAAGAGAAAAATCTTAAAAGGCAGAAGCTTGTAGTGAAGAACAGTAAATATGCTTGAAGATCTAACACAGGGTATGAGGACAATAGCCAGCTATAATTGGGATGGTGGGGTGTCAGAAAAGTTTGGTTCCATCTTATATTTTCTGGTTAATAGTGTATCATTGAGGGAAATCAGAGCAGAAACATAAGGCAGGAGTTTGAAACAGAAATCATGGTAAATTGCTGTTTACTAACTAACTCTCAGACTCATGCTCAGATACCTGTTCTTTTTTTATCCTTCATTATAATTTTTTATGTGTATGGGTTCTATTGTCCACAAGTACTTCTATGCATTTCATATATGCAGTGCACTGAGAGTTCAAAAGGAGTCATTGGCTACCCCTGGGACTGGAATTAAAGATAGTTGTGAACTACCTTGTGGGTACTGGGAATAGAACCTGGAACCTGGGCCCTCTTGAAGCACACCCAGTACTCTTAAGCATTGAGCCATCTCTTTAATCCTCAGCTAGCTTTCTTATACAACCCAGACCCATCTACCTAAAGTGGGTGCTACACAGAATGGGCTGAATCCTCCTACACCTATCATCAATAAAAAATAATCTCTCACACACATGATCACAGGCCAGTCTGACACAGGCAATTCTGAACTGATGTTCCCTCTTCAAGGTAACTCTAAATTGTATCAAATTGACAATAAAACCTAACAAGGAGATTTTACTCCTGTCACACTTATACATAATTATACTTACTATTAAATTATAATCTTCCCTTTCTTATTAGTCCCCAAATTCTCAAGTTAATATCACAATATAAAATGAAACTTTAAGAGTCCCACCATCTCTAAAACTTTCAATGCTTTAAAATCACAAGGTCCCTCTAAAAATTCAAAATCTCTTAACTTTGGGATCCTGCAAAATCAAACACAAATCACATTTCATCTCAGTCCTCAGATTTCCTTTCCTTTGGGTTCTTGAAGTAGTGTCAGGCGTGGCACCTGGATTTGAGGACAGAGCAAAAAAGACAACTTAGACACAGTCCCTTGCCTTCATATGCTGGAAGGAAACACAACTGTAAATCTTAAAATAAGGATGCCTCTGTGTGTGTGTGTGTGTGTGTGTGTGTGTGTGTGTGTGTGTGTGTGTGTGTGTGTTTTCCTTTTTACACATGTCAAATTTGAGGACAGTAGCAAATGTTTCCTTAATCACTCTCTACAATATTTATTTATTTGGAGGGATCTCACTATGTAGTCCCTTGATGACCTGGGACTCTTTATATAGACAAGGAAAAATTTGAACTCATAGAGATCTGACTGCCTTTGTTTGCCTCTAGATTTTGAGTGCTGGGATCAAAGGTGTGTGCCACCAAAGCAAAAAAACAAAAAAAAAAAACCAACAAAACAAACAAACAACAACAATACTAACAGCTTTCCACATTTTTAACTTATTATCATTGTATAATTTGCAAGATATATTTATTCTTTGAGAAGTTTATACATGTAAACAATGTTGTTTGAGTTTTTAATAATAAAATAACATATACTAAAATGAAAAAAATACACCGTGATTGGACAAAATAAACAACAGAAGGAAAAGGCCCAAGTGAAAGCACAAGAATTGGAAACAAATTTGTTTACACACTCTGAAGTCCTATAAAAATACTAAACTTGAAGCCATAATATAGACACAGAGGACCTGGTCTAGACCCATGCAGGCACTGTGCCTGTTGCTACAATCTAGGTGAGTTCATAGGAGCTTTCACCTTGTAGGTATTGAGGGCGTTGTTTTCTTGATATCCTCCATCACCTTTGACTCTTATACTCTTTCTACCTTCTCTTCTGCTGGGTACCCTGGGCCCTTAGAGGAAGGGTTTGATGGAGACATTCAGTTTAAGACTGAGTGTTCCAAATTCTCTTATTCTCAGCATAATATCTGGCTTTGGGTTTCTATAATTTGTTCCCTTCTGCTGCAGGAAGAAGCTTCTCTGATGATAACTGAGCAAAGAACTGATGTATAAATACAGCAGAATTTGTTCGAGTCATTTTATTAACCCACCTCCCTTTTTTTGAACAGTGGTGTTTGTTTTACCCTAGGTTCCTGGGCTCTTTAGTCTCTACTTAATGGTCACTCACACAGGGTCTTGTCCAGGTTCCTTCTCCTGATTTACACCTCAGGTAAAATCAAATGTATGTTGGCTTCTCCCACAAGTTTTGTGTACCATTGCAAGAAAGACAACATTGCTTATTAATGTTTTGCTCTTGGTAGCATGAAGAAGACTTTTCTGTACTGTAGTCGCTAGCAGGGAGGAGTGAAGGTTCTATGTAGGTACCAGCTGGAACTCTCTATATTCAGTGAGTTGTGTAGGTTTTGATGAGACCTTATTGTCAGTTTATGGAGAGCAACTTATACTCTTGGTAATAGCCCTGGTTGGGGTTGGGTTTGGGGATTGCTAAAGGACTATGTGGCCAACAACTCATTTAGCTATATCCCAGTCCCAGTACAGGAAGCATCATTGGGTGACAAGAGATGTCCAGTTGTGGCTCTATCTTCCCTGTATTTGGCAATTTTATTTAGATAATCTATATATATACATATATATATATGTATATATTTTGGAAGTTTCTACTGTATTCCTTTTCCAAACTATCCTTCAGATGGCCCTAAATTTTAGCTGTTTCTATGCTATTCTCTCTTTCTTTCATCTCCCCCTCCCCACTCAATCCTTCAGTTCCAGCCCCACACATGTATAACTATTCTGTTTCCCTTAACTAACAAGATATATGTGGCACCTGAGTCCCTTTCACAATACTTAACCTCTTTGGTTGTATTGACTATCATTGACATAAGAGCTAATATCTACATATAAGTGAAGATATACCTCCAACCATTTACCTGCAAATTTCAGATTTCCATATTTTAAAAGGCTAAGTAATACTGTACTGTATAAATAGATCTCATTTTCTTTATCAATTCTTCTGTTGAGGGACATAAAGAATGTTTCTAATTTCTGGCTATTATGAATAGAGCAGCAAAGAACATGGTTGAGCAAGTGTCTCTGTAGTAGGATAAAGGAGACATTTGGGTATATGTCCTTTGAGTATAGCTGGATCTTGAGGTAGATAAATTGTTGTGTTCATGTAGAACCACCACAGTAGTTTCTATAGTGGCTGCACAATTTGTACTTTCCCATCAGTGGATGAATGCTCCTCTTACTTCACTAATTCTCCAGCATGAGCTATCATTTTTTTTGGTACATCTTAGCTATTCTGATTGGTGTAAGATGTCATCTCAAATTAGTTTTGATTGGCTAAGGGTGATTATGAATCTATGGGGGCCATTCCTATTGAATGAAACTATTAGGAGGTGTGGCCTTGTTAGAGGAAGTGTTTCATGGTGGAGGTGGGCTTTGAGGTATCACATATGTTCAAGCCATGTTCATCAGGGAAGTTCCTTCTTGTTGACTGTGGATCAAGATATAGAACTCTCAGTTCCTTCTCCATCATCACGTCTGCCTGCACACCTCCATGTCCTGCCATGGTGATAATGGACTGAACCTCTGAAACTGTAAGTGAGCCCCCTAAATTAAATATTTTCCTTATAAGAATTGCCATGATCATGGTGTCTCTTCGAAGCAATATAAACCCCAACTAAGACAGAAGTTGCTACTAGGAAGTAGGATATTGCTATGATAGACCTGACCATGCTTTTCTTTGGAGAAATGCAGACTTTGGGAGTTTGGATTAAAATAATCAGTTGAATGCTTTTAGTGGAGCTTAATAGATCATACTTATAGGATCAGAGAAGACAGTGGCGCTAAGTGCAATTTGAACTGTGGGGGCCTGGCTTAAGAGATTTCAGTGGAGAAGAATGTTAGTATGTGGCATTGAGACTGGCCTTATGATACTTTGCTGGAAAATGTGGCTGCTTCTTCCTCTTGTCTGAAAAGTCTGCCTGAGGCTAAATTGAAGAGTTTTGTATTAATTTTATTGGCAGAGGAAATCTCAAAACAGACTAACATTAACTCTGTCCTATGGTTAATAGTGTCCACTCTTAGGAAGAATTATAATGAAAAGAAGCAAGCTAAGAAAGAAAAACAAAGAATGTACAGATTGAGGAGGAAAGGGGCCCTTGGAAGTGGAATGGAGCTAAGTCTTGTGTTCATGGAAATAAACAGACTATGAAATGAAATAAAGGGAGTGGTGACCTCAGGGCAAGACCACAGCTAAGCTTCCCACTAGTGAAAAGAAATAAAAGAACAGCATATGTTAGTATATGCCTGTAATCCTAGTGCTCAGAAGGCAGAGGGTGTTAGAGGCCAGCCTGGACTACATAGAAAGTTCCAGGACAGTCAAGCTTAGGCACTAAAGCAAACCATCAAAAAACATAAAGCTGAGGAAGATATAATGGAACAAGGGTGCAAGCAGCAGAATTTGACAGCTTTGGTCACTTGGTTCTGGCTTTAGAGTCAAATATAGAAGGAAGGGGTTATGGAATTGCCTTCCACAACTAAGGAAAGACTCTGAGGCCAGGTATGTGACAGGGTGTCCCTACATAGAGGCCCACAGAGGCCACTTTGTGAAGCTTTAAAGGTGAAGCCTGCATTCCCTTAGGGACCCCAAAATTTTGGAGATGCCAGAGTCATAGGATACCTGCTAAGGGAAGCTGCTAATAGGGAGTAGAAACACCCAAAGAGAAAGAAGTGTGTTAAAGTCAACAAAGATAAAAGGAGTTAGAGATCTGAAGAGTGTTTTGGCATCACACATGAAGATGAAGAACTTGGAATTTACCCAGCTTGTTTTTGGTATTACTTTGGTCCAAAATTTTCTCACTATGTTCTCTTCCCTATGTTTTGGAACAGTGATGTATATCTTGTGGCATTATATGTTGGAAGTATGTGATATGTTTTCTATTTTTATTTTATTTTATTTTATTTTACAGTGGATTACAGTTAAGATATTACATGAATCTCAGAAGAGACTTTGAACTTTGTACTTTTAAACATTATTTGAACTGTGATAGACTATGGGGACTTTTGAAGTTGGACTAAATGCATTTTGCATTATGCTATGACTACTAACGTATGGGGCCAGGGACTAGAATATAATGGTTTTAATAGGTATGACCCGCACAGCCTCATATGTTTGAATGCTGCTCCACAGGGCATGGCACTTTAGGGAGTGAGGCCTTGTTGGAGTAGGTGTGGCCTTGTTGAAAGAAGTGTGTCACTGTGGGGATGGGCTTTGAGTTCCTATATAAGTTCAAGTTACACCCAGTGTGACACACAGTCTCCTTCTGCTGCCTGCAGATCAAGATGTAGAACTCTCAGTTCCTTCTCCAGCACCATGTCTATCGCCACACTACCATGAAGATAATGTAGTACAACTCTGAAACTGTAAAGAAGCTCCAATTAAGTGTTTTCCCTTAAAACAGTTGCCTTTGTCATGGTGTCTCTTCACAGCAGTAGAAACTCCAACTAAGATGCTGCCTTTTACTTAATTTGGGTAAGAGTTTTTCAATCTTTATTGATCTTCTCAAAGAACCAACTCTTTCTTATATTGATTCTGTTTTGTTTATTTGTTTGTTTCTATTTTATTGACTTCAGCCCTGACATTATTTCTTGGCATCTACTTCTTTTAGGTATAATTTCTTTCTTTATTTCTCTTTTTTCTTACTTTCTTTTTTCCTTTCTTTCTTTTCCTTCCTTCCTTCCTTCCTCCCTTCCTTCCTTCCTTCCTTTCTTTCTTTTACTTATGTGTATGTTCTATCTTGTATTCATTTTCATTCAATTCCAGAAAGTTTTAATTTTTATTTTGACCCGTTTTTCATTCATTATTGGGTCATTCAGTTTCCACGATTTTGGAAGCTTACTGTTGTTTCTTTTCTTCTTGATATCCAGCTTTAATTCCTGGTGGTCGTAGAGAATACAGGGTGTTGTTTCAATTTTTTGTGTCTGTTGAGGCTTACTTTATATCTGAGTAAGTGATCAGTTTTGGAGAAAGTTCCATGGTGTGCTGAGAAGTAGAGATATTATTTTGTTTAGGAATTAAGTAATCTATAAATACCTGTAGGTTGATTTCTTTTATAAAGTCAGTGAGTTCCAACATTTTTGTCTAGTTTTTGTCAAGGTGACATTTCTAGTAGTGAGAGTTGAGTATTGAAGTCTCCAACTATCAGTGTTTGAGGGGCAATGTGTGATTTAAGCTGTATTAGTGTTGCTTTTACAAACTTAAATGTCCTCATGTTTGGTGTATAGAGGTAAATAATTACAATACAGTCTTAGTTAATTTTGTGCTTTGTGGAATATTTATTTTCCTTCTCTATCTCCCTTGATTAGTTTTGGTTTGAAGTCTAGTTTGTCAAATATTAAAATGGCCAGATCAGTTTGTTTCTTAGTTTCATTTGCTTAGAATAACATTTTCTTCTATCCATTGCCCCTGAGGTGATCTCTACTCAAATCTTGGCATTAAGGTGTATTTTTTGGTTATAGTACAGTAGAAGAATGGACCCTGTTTTCACACCTACTTTCTTATTTAGTGCCTTTGTTTTGGAGAATTGAGGCCTTTGAAATTGAGAGATAACAATGAGCTGTATTTGCTGATTCCTGTTATTTTGCTGTCTTCATGTTTGTGTGTGTGTGTGTGTGTATTGTGTGTTTACGTATGTGTTTGTTTTGAGGTGTGTGTTTATGTATGTGTGCATTTTTATGTGTGTGTGTATGTGTGCACGCACGCATGTGTGTGTGCTTGCATGCATGTGTGTGTGTGTGTGTGTGTGTGTGTGTTGTGTTTCTCCTCTTTTTATTTTCTGCTCTGAGATTCCCTGTATTTTCTTGCTAGTTTTTAATCATTTTAGGTTGAGATTTTCCTTCTAGCACCTTCTGTAGCCCTGATTTTGTAGGTAGATGTTAAATACACTTGGTTTTATCATGACTATCTTATTTTCTCCATCTATTGTGATTCTAAGTTTTGCTGGATATGGTAATCTGGGCTGGCATCTGTTGTCTCTTAGAGTCTGTAGAACATTTATTCAGGCCCTACTGGATTTTAGACTCTCCCTTGTGGAGTTGAGTGTTATTTTAATGGGTCTGCCTTTTATGTTACTTGGTCATTTTTTTCTTTCAGCTTTTAATATCCTTTCTCTTGGGTAATTTTTCTTTTTTGCCCCATTCTATTCGGTGTTCAGTATGTTTCTTGTAGCTTGATAGGCATCTCTTTTCTTTAGGTTGGAGAAACTTCCTTCTGCATTTTTGTTAAAAATATTTCCTATGGCTTTGATTGGAGTTTTATCTTGTCCTATTATTCTTTGGTGTTTTCATAGTATCCCAGATATCTTGGAATGTTTGAACCAATATCTTTTTTTTTTTGTTTAACATTTTCCTTTATTAATATTATCTATTTCTTCTATTGTGTCTTCCATACCTGAAATTCTCTCTTCCAACTCTGATATTTTGTTGGTGAGTTTTACAATTGAGTTCCTAAGTTTTTCATTTCCTCAATTCCTGCAATTTGTGTTTTATTTATTGATTCTATTTTCACTTGCAAATTTTTGACTGTTTTATTCATTTCCTTACACTATTTGTTTGTGGTTTCTTGATTTCTTTATGGGATTCATTCAATTTCACTTTAAGGACCTCTATAATATTCATAATGACAATTTTCAGGGTGTTTTGTTTTTGTCCTTCAGTTATGTTGCAATACTCAAGGCCTGCTGTGGTAGGGTTGGTGGGGTCTAGAGGAGACATCTTGTCCTGGCTGTTATTGATTGTGGTTTTACTCTGGTGTTTAAGCATCTGGGTTTGTAAAGATTATAAATCTAAATTCCAATATCTTGCCAGATCTTTGTTGGGTAGGTGTTTTGTTCCTTGGTTTCTGTTCTCTCAGCTTTTAGTATAGTATATTGGCATTTTGTTGCCTGGTAGAAAATTCTCCTGGAGTTTGGATAGTTGTGGCCATTGAAGGTTACAGTTAATCTGTGTTTCTAGGCACTGGATGTTGACAGGTAGGGGTGGGGATGAACTATTTAGGGGTACTGAGGGAGTCTACAGGAAGGAGGAAAGCACTGTGTTCCATAATGATATGCTTAGTCAGCAGGGAATGTGGGCACAGAGTGAGGAGATACCTTATGAGAAGATTTGCTACAGATCTGGAGATGATAAAATGGGAAATTGTACTTGGAGAAATGGAGGGAGGGGTAAGAATTTTCAGTTATTTCCTGATTGGCTGATTGAAGTGCCATGTGGTTTCTCGTGGAATGCCTGTTAGATTTGGAGGCTTTTGATAAACCAATGAGTAGATTGAAGGAAATTTGGAGGGAAGGATCTGTGTAATCCACTGCTAATGTGGGGAAAAATAAAGGGGAGGCTGTAGCATGTGGGTTTCTGTAGAGCAGGAAAATGAGATTGGAAGAATTGCGAGAATGGAGGGAAAAATGCAGATCTACAGTTAGCCTATCTGCCTCTCTGGTCAGAATGGCCTGGGTGTCACCATGTAGTACCTGCTACAGTTGAGGTCTGGAGTACAGCACTGAGTGGGAAAGAGGGAAATTAGGAGGGGAACACCTGTGTGAACTGCCGGAGATGGGATTTGAGGGAGGAGGTCATAGCAGGTGGTATGTTTCTCAGAGCTAAAGATGAGAATCAGGGGTTGTATTTGGAAGAGCTGATGGAGTGGTGAAGATCTTTAATAGTCTACCTGCTTCCCTAGCTGGAGTGGCCCATGGGTGCTAGAGAATGCCAATAATCAGCATAATTGTATGTATATTGAAAGTTTGCTAAGAGAGTGGATTTTAGGTCTTATAAATAACTATATCTATGAAAGGTGAGGGAGATGTTAATTCACAGGAAAGTAATGATTTCACTTATATCTATTTCAAATAAGTTGTATACCTTAAGTGAATACAATATAAATAAAAACTAACCAAATTAGATGGATTATATTCATATTTAAATTTAGTATAGTCCACACCCTGTAGAGTTTGTTACCTAACCTTACAAGAGCAGTGAAGGAATAAAGAAAACAGTAGACACTAAGTAAGTGACAGACACACAGACACAGAAATACTGGAGTTAGATGGACCATGTGATGGCCTGTCACCCACATTGAAACCTCAGTGAACTTTGTTCTTGTTGTTTTATAGCATAGAGAGAGGTGTTAGCTAGTAGGAAGTCTCTGTAAGCAGCCTTTATAAGTGAACAGTCTCATGCTGTAACCATCCAGGCAGAGGAAGGTATTGTTGCTATTTTTCATATGAGTCATTCTTTTCTTTTTCTTCATAATATTTGTATTCATTATTTGGAAATTTCATATCATGAACCCAGGGCACACTCATTCCCCAGGCCTCACAGGTCTGCCTTGTGAACCCCACCCCCCCAAAAAAAAGAAGAAAATGAAAAAAAAATAAAGGAAAAATGAATTTGTGCTGCCCATATACTCACTGTAGCATGGTCAAACTCTTGGTGACCAGCCCCTTAAAGAAAGCTGAGTCCTTCCACATCTGAAGCTATCATGAGTTTTTCTCTATCCCACCATCTAGCTCACAAATAAGAACACAGAGACTTTTTACTAATTACGAAAGCTCAGTCTTAGCTTATGCTTGTTTCTAACTAGCTCTTATAACTTAAATTAACCCATTTTTATTGATCTATATGTTGTCAAGTGGCTCCTGGCTTTACTTCTCTTCCTGTATGTCCTGCATCCTCTGCATCCTGCAAGTGACTCTACCTCTCTTCTTTCAAGAGATCTTTCTGTTCAGAAGTTCCACCTATACATCCTGCTTCACTATTGGCAATTCAGCTTTTTATTAAACCAACCCAGTGACATATTTTTACACAATGTAATCAAATATCTCTCTACAGGAAGAAATTAGTTGTGGTTAGCTACAGTTTAACATCCTTATCACAGTTTTTAAGTATTCACTTAAATGGCTTTCTGTCTAGGCTGTTACATTTTTAGGGGTGGGAGTATTATCACAAAAGCCTTCTATGTCCCTCTTTCTCAAATGTGAGTCTGCAATCATCAATACCATTGCAAAAGTAGCTTTCCTGACCTTTACCATTAGTGGGAGAACAGATCATGGACTTACACATGATTTCTGGGGACAGCAAGGGCCACAGACTTCAGCATGGTCTCTGGTGGCAGCACAAACCATGGACATCAATACAGCCCTCTGCAGCTGCATTGGCCATGGACACCATCATAGCCCCTAGTAGCACATGGGCCTGGATATCACCATTGCCACAGTTGGCAGGGCAAGCTACCCATATAAATATGGCACCCAGCACTAGCATGATCCATAGACACCAATATGGTATCAGGATGAAGCACAGGCCAAAGATATCCACATGGTATTTGGTGGTGTTTTGGGCCAAGAACACCAACACAGCTCCCGGCTGCTGTAGGACCACAGACATCTATATGAATCTCAGGCTTCAACCATGGATAATAACATGGCCTCCAGGGACAACACAGACCATTGAAGTCTTTTGAGTAAGTCCAATCCAGAAAATGAACCATTCTTCATCTTGGACATCCTGTCAATGTCACCTCAGTCACGTTTCTAGTTTTGCCTCTCCACTGCTCACTCACTGCTCCTTTCTGCTATCTTTCCCACCTCCTCATTGGATATTCCTTCACCCTAGTGTTATTGGTAACTGCAGTGTATCACAGAAGATATATTGGCCAGACAGCTTTCGTGCAAATATTTATTGCAATGAGTTGTTGCTCTGGTTCAAAGTTTCTAGTGTCTGAAGTCCCATAAATACTGGACCATTGCCAAGGCTCATCTTGGATATCCTTCTGTTGCCTAGAGTAAGGGTAATGTTGCAGCTAGGCAGGGTTTCCTGGAGCAGGTTGTGTTTGAGTTCCTGGCTGATGCAAACTTCCCAGCCCTCAACCTTGGTGCTTCTAGCCTGTGGGCAATGCTGCTGACCCGAACTCTCTTGTCTCATCATTTTCTGCATGCACCTCTGTTAAGCCATCTTACCCTCCAATTTCATGAGCCCACATTTTAAAAACATATTCCCATAAGATTTTTTTATTTTATTTTTCTTATTTGTTCTGGAGTTGTTCTGGGCCCTGCAGACTCCTATTCCATGGCCATATCACCCCGTGGAGCCTCCCTGGGTCTTTCAGACTCCTCCAAACTCTGCTGAAGGTGCCAATGGCAGCCACCATTTTTGTTTTTTTTCATCACTGATCATTCTTAACCACTTTTACTCAGCTCAGATGAAGGCTTTGTCATTCCCAGCCTGACTCTTGGGAGAAGAGTTTGACAGTTTCCTATGAGGCATTTGTCCTTGACATTGGCATGTCCACATGAATATTATACATCCATTCCAGAATCCATCCTCTCTTTACACATTCCTCTAAGATCATCTTGGCTCCCCACTCTCATATATTTCAAAAACAGACTACATTTTAAAAGATATGTATAAGAAACAAAAACAAATCATTAAATGTTCAGTATTGAAAATATGAAGAAACAATATTTTTACATATTTAAATAATATCTATTTCTATGAATTTGCCATTCACAGAAAGTTAAATAAAATCAAACAAATGTGACCTTCTGAGATCGACATTTTCCCCCTCTGAGTACAATATTTTCAGAACCTTTCAATTTGTGTATATTAATTAAGATGATTGTTCCAAAGCTTTCCTAATATTCCATCTGCAATAACACATGTGGGATATGCTAATCTTTGTAAATTAAGCTGTATTAATAATCACAAAGAAAGTCTAATGCTCATAGACTCACAAACAGACAACGTGAACTTTCTCATCCCGTTGCTGACTTTAGTGGAAATGCTTTGATATTATCTCTATTTAGAATGACGATTGCTGTAAATTTCCTTCATTATATTGAGGTACGCCCCTTGTATTCTTAGTGTTTCCAGGACTTTTATAATGAGAAGACTGTATTTTGGACAAAGCGCTCTGTTTCATATAATGGTATGATCATTTGGTATCTGTCTTTTAGCCAGTTTATGTTGTTGATTATGTTTACTGATTTAGATATATTGAAGCATTCCTCTATTTCTTGTATGAAGACAATTTGATTGAGGTGGATGATCTTCCTTGATGTGTTCTTAAATAATATTTACAGGTATGTTACCAAAACTCTTTGTGTTCATGTTTAAGAGTGATAATGGTTTATCATTTTGTTTTGTGTTGTTTTGTTGAGTCTTTATGTATTTGGGATCAGAATAGTAGTAGTTTAATAAAAAGAATTTGAAATCATCCTTCAGTTTCTACTTTGATAAATAATTTGTAAAGTTTTGGTATTAGATTTTTGTTTGCTTTGTGTTTGTTTTTAAGGTCTGGTAGAATTTGACTCTGAATCCACCTGTTCAAAATAGTGTATAAAATCTTAGCTAAAGCCATACGAATCCTAAAGATTATCAAGGAAATTTAAAAAATTGAAAAGAAGGAAAGAAAAACTTGAAGTATTCTTATTTACAGATAATGATTTTATGAATAAAATATTTTGAAGACTCCACCGGTAAGCCTCAACAGCTAACAAATACTTCTAGCAAAGCATCAGGATACAAAATTATCACAAAAATAAGTATCCTCCCTATATATTTATGATAAATATATTGAGAAAGGAATCAAGGTCCAATAAATAACATCACACAGTGGTAGGAATATAGGAAAAGAGAAGCATTTATTCTTTGCTGGTAGGAGTATAAACGTACATAACCAATACATAAATAAGGGTGGGAGTTTTCCCAAAAAGATGAAAATCAATCTACTTCAAGATCCTGCTGTATTACCCTTGAGCATATACTCCCAAAGGACTCTACATATTACTACAAAGATATCTGTTCATACATGTTCACTGTTGCTCTACTCACAAGAGACAGAAATTGAAATATCCTAGAAGTCCATCAAATAATGAAAAGATAATAAAATGTGCATCATTTACACCAGCAATTTTCAACCTTAATAACACTGTAATCCATTAATATGGTTCCTCATGTTGTGGTGACCTCCAACAATATTATTCTTTGTTGCTACTTAATAACTATAATTTTGCTACTATTATGAATCATGGTGCAAATGTCTTTGTTTTCTAATGATCATACGCAACCCTTGTGAGAGGATCCACAATCCACAAAATGGATTGTGACCTAAAGATTGAGAACCAGTGATTTACATAATGAAATATTATTCATCTGATATAATATTTTTTGGACAAATGTATGGACCTAGAAATAATCATCTTAAGTGAGGTAATCCTCATGTGGGGAGACAAGCATTGAAGGTATTTTTTTTATTTTTGGTATGGAAATATTATCTTTTAATCTTTATATATCTGTGTTTCATTTAGAATGTCTACAGAGGTTAGCTAGTGCATAGAGGACCAGAAAAGAGAGGAGGGTATCTACTAAGGAAAAAGAAAATTGAATATGGTGTTATGAAGAAATAAAAGTGAAATTAGAATTAAAGGATTAAAAGAATAAAATCTCCAATATAAGAAATAGGGAATACTCTTTGAATCATTCACTAGGTTTTCATAGATACCCCAAACAATACAGGTTATTACCAATGTTATTGGTTCGTATCTACAAACTTACTGTAAGATCCTACTGCTGAAGACACATCATACTCATTTTATCAAACATGGAGAAGTTGAACTGTTGTTCCACTTCATGTTTACTGAGTAGCATTTATAGTGCTAGAAGTTTCTACACATGATACCAGAAGTAATAATCAATTTCAACAGTCTAGGAAGTCTGAGAACTATAGAAGAGAGCTGCTTGTAGCATATCCACAGATGTGCAAGAGTGGAACAAATGTTATAGGAGTAACCAACCTCCCTTTTTAATACTTCTTTTATTTTCTTGAGATTATAATATATCCATACTGTTTCTCCCTTACCATTTTTTTTATTTATCTCCATACTGTCCCCTTTACCCCTTCTTGTTTTCTTTCAAATCCATGGTCTCTTCTGTTCATAATTTTTGTTACAAATACACACACACACACACACACACACACGTATGCATATATATATATATATATATATATATATATATATATATATATATATTGTTCATTGTATCCATAATGTTAATTGAATATATGTTTTTAAGGCTGATCATTTGGTAATGTATAAAGTCATACCAACATAAACTGAACAAGGGAAAAAGGACAATAGATATAGTAAAGTAAGCAGGAAATCCCCATGGGGCCTCAATCCAACAGAAAAAAAAACTACAGCCAACTAAGGAATGATGAATGATGAGAGTGGGAGAGACTGTCTCCCCCAGGATGAGCACACCCATCCTTTTTTTTAGTTACAAACTTTATGGCCTATGGCTCAGGCTCATTATTAACTAGCTCTTATAACTTAATTCAACCCATTTCTATTTATCTACGTTTTGCCACGTGGCTTCATGGCATTACCTGTTCTCTCACATCTTGCTTCTCTGGGCAGTGGCTTGCAGCTTCTGCCTGACTCCACCCTTTTCATCTCCTTCTTCAATTTGAATGTACTGCCTAATCTTATTCTGCCTCACCATTCGCCAAACAGCTGAGAGCAACACACATTCACAGCATATACAAAGACATCCCACAGCACTTCCCCTTTTCTGTCTAGTCAAAAAGGAAGGTTTTAACTTTAACATAGTAAAATTATATATAACAAAATAGTTATCAAGTAAGAATTACAGTTATCTAGTCTATGTGCATTTGGTAAAATTAAAGAAATACTCTATCATCTACCCTATATTTATGAGTCTAAAGTTTTATATCTAATTTACCTTTTATCATAATAATGAAAACTATAATTATAACTATCTAGTCTTCAACTCCAATAAAGAACCCACAAGGATATAGTATTACCTAAGTAAACAGGAAGTGCATTGTAAGCAAATTCCAAAACTCTAGAAATGACAAGAGACATCTGGTTGCCTGAACAGTTATCCAAAGTTCCCCTGCAAATTTGGAGCATCCATCTTCAGCCTTCAGGCCTAGAGTCTCTGGCAGACATTTTAGTGAAGCAGGAAATTTGAAGGATTGTCCTGCCTACTGGCAAAGTTCATCAGTCACTTCTCCCTGGGTCCTGCAGTATGTCTGGCAGTTTCTTCTGTGAAGCAGGAAACTGAAGTACCATCTTGCACTGTTTTGTCAAAGTTCAGTGGTCATTTTCCCATGGGTTTTGAATGTCCAGGTTACACAATAAACTGTCACGCAGTCCACACAAGAACAGTTTCTTGCCCAAATGGCTAGTTTTGCCAAGAAGAAGATAAACTCCATGATGAGTTTCTCAGATGCCCATGTTTTCTTTGAAGCAATTGGTGCTGCCAGGAGCAGATGTATCTCACTGTCCAGAAAAGTATAAGTTTTTAAAACATTTTAAATATCATATTCTGTAGGTCTTTGAAGTGTTCGAAGATTGTCAACCTAATTGAAATATATCTATCTATACCTAGAAAACTTAACTAACATGACTATAAGTTTGATTATCATAGATGACTATTAATTTGTATTTCTTAATTATGTACTATAAGTTTAAATGAGTTTCATAAACAGAATACATTAAATAAGAGTAGAAATTTATACGCAGTATAACAATTAACTTTAAATTTATATCAATAAACCAAAATCCATACTAATGTAAAAGATTAATAGTTGTTTTTTGGATTAAAGTAGATTATACAATCTACCCTTTTGTCCTATCATATCTATATCATATCCCCATTTTTTTTAGAAAGAGATGACCATGACCAATAACAATTTGTAATCAACCCTCTAAACAAAGACAAACATCTGTAATCCATTTTTGGAAATGTGGGCATAGTTTTCTAGGCTACTTCCTACTGATTGAAGAGTGCTGTTAGTCTTATGGGGACCCAAAGAATATTTAGGATTATAGTCAAATCCTGACTGGAGTAGTCTGTGAGGCTAGATAATCTCAGCTAACCACCTTGAAACTGTTCTGGATACAGAACTCAGAGGAAACTAGAGGCATTTTGAGGTGTTAGATCACCTAACAAATGGGGCCATTTGTTTTCAATGGTGTCTGATCTCCTCATCCTGAAAATACATAAACTTTTAAAGGCAACATACATATCTACATTAAAACAAGTACAGACTGTGCTTTGTACACAAGTGGGCCAAAGATAATTTTTTATTATGCATTATCTATGAGCAAGTAAAATATACATCATGTATCTTACAGTTCTTTCAGGTTTATGTTTTTATGTGTGTAGTCAGGATTTCAGGGAGTCTTCCTCAATCAAATCTGATCATCTTTAATTTTGAATGAGTCCATAGCATTTAATTTCCTGTGGAAACAGAAACATAACCTCTCCTCCAAAATGATATACCTTTTGACTTAAATTTTAGAGTCAAGATATTTTTAAAATATGTAGCATTATTTAATTCAGCAGCTTTTAAAATCAAATGTCTCAAAGCAGTCAAAATTTTTAAGACAACACAATGATATGATGATATTTTATTTGTACTAAAATGTGATTTTATTTGTATGTTAATAAATAAAGTTGCCTGGGGGTCAGAATAATAGCAAGCCATAGCAGAAGTCTGGCAGTGGTAGCACATGCCCTTAATCCTGATCTCATGACAGGCAGATCTCTGTATGTTCAAGGACACCACCAGCATGGAGACACATGCCTTTAATCTCAATACCAACCATAGAAGATCTGGAGGTCTGTATAGATGGGCAGTGACAAGGAGGTCATGTGGTTGGGTTTACAACCAATGAGAAGGCAAAACAGAAAGTCAATAAATGGGACAAACACACAGGAAGTAGTTCTCTTGTGGAGAGGTAGGACAGCAGCAGCAGTGAAGGGTAAGGTTTTTAATCTCAGCTCTCAGCTATTGCTCTGACCTCTTGGCTTTCAACTCTGTATTTGGCTCTGTGTTTCTTACTTAACAAGATGGTTACATCTACAACAATAATACACATAATCCAGACTTTCTGTACATTTTCCATCATCACATGACTAATTTTCTTTATATTACTTTACTCCCCTTTCGAATTAAGACTTTATTTTACTATTTTAAAAGTATATATATAATGGATGCCTGGCCTTTACCTTGGCTTGTGTCTTGCCAGCTTTTATTTATTTAGTTAGTTATTTTAGGAATTTTTTTTATTCATTTTACATACCAATCACAGATCCCCTTCTCATCCCTCCAGTCTCTCCAGCCTTCCCCCACAATCCACTCTATATTCTTTCCTCCAAAAATGAAAGGCCTCCCATGGGGTGGGGGGTCAGTAGAGCCTGGCACATTCAGCAGAGGCAGGTCCAACCAGTTCCCCCTGCATAAAAGGCTGTGTAAAGTGTCCCACCACAGGTAGTTGGCTCCAAAAAGACAGCTCAAGCACCAGGATGGATCCTGACTGATCCTACTGCCAGGGGTCCCCTTAAGCAGATCAAACTACACAACTGTCTTGCTTATGCAGAGGGCCTAGACCAGCCTTATTGAGGCTCCAAAGCTGTTGGTCTAAAGTTCATGAGTTCCCACTAGTTTGGTTTGGTTGTCTCTGTAGGTTTCTCTATCGTGGTCTTGATGCTCCTTGCTCATAGAATCCCTTTTCTCTCTGGTCGACTGGACTCCTGGAGCTTGGCCTGGTGATCGGTTGTTGATTTCTGCATATATGCTTCTATCAGTTACTGGATAAAGGCTCTATGATAACAGTTAGGGTATTCATGGATCTGATTACTGGGGTTCAGGCACCCTCTCCACTATTATTAGTAGTCTAAGCTGGGGTCATCCTTGTAGATTCCTGGGAACTTTCCTAGCACCCAGTTTTTCCCTATCCCCATGACGTCTCCCTATCATGGTATCTCTTTCATTGCTGTCCCGATCCATCTCTGTTCCAGCTCAACCATTCCATTCCCTTATGTTCTAATCCTGCATCCCCCACCCTCCATTGCTCTCCTCATTCCCAGGTTACTCATGGAGATCTCATCTATTTCTCCATCCCAGGCTGATCCATGTATCCCTTGTTATCTATGTTCTTCCTTGTTAGCTAGCTTCTCTGGAGCTGTGGGTTGTAGTCTGGTTATCCTTTGCTTTACATCTAGTACCCACTTATAAGTGAGTACATATCATGTTTATCTTTCTGAGTCTGGGTTACCTCACTCAGGATGATATTTTCTAGTTCTATCCATTTGCTTGCAAATTTCATGATTTTGTTTTTGTTTTTGTTTTTGTTTTTTTCTGCTGGGTAGTACTCCATTGTGTAGTATGGACCACATTTTCTTTATCCATTTTTCAGTTGAGGGACATCTAGGTTGTTTCCAGGTTCTGGCTATTATGAATAATGCTGCTATGAACATAGTTGATCATGAGTCCTTGTGGTATGACTGAGCATTTTTTGTATATATGCCCAAGAATGGTATATCTGGGTCTTGAGGAAGATCAATTTCCCATTTTCTGAGAAACTGCCATACTGATTTCCAAAGTGGCTGTACAAGTTTGCACTCCTGCCAACAGTAGAGGAGTGTTCCCCTTGCTCCACATCCTTTCCACCATAAGCTGTTAACAATGTTTTTAATTTTAGCAAACCTGACAGGTGTAAGATGGTATCTCATTTTGATTTTCATGTCCCTGATGACTAAGGATGATCAGCAGTTCTTTAAATGTCTTTTGGCTATTTGAGATTCTTCTGTTGAGAATTCTCTGTTTAGCTCTGTAGCCCATTTTTTAATTGGATTATTAGGTATTTTGGTGTCTAGTTTCTTGAATTCTTTATATATTTTGGAGATCAGCCCTCTGTCAGATGTGGTTCATGAAGCTCTTTTCCCATTATATAGGCTGTCATTTTTGTCTTATTTACCATGTCCTTTGCCCTACAAAAGCTTCTCAGTTTCAAGGGGTCTTATTTACTAAATGTTGCTCTCAGTATCAGTGCTACTGGTGTTATATTTAGGAAGTGATCTTCTGTGCCAATGCATTCAAGACTACTTATTTTCTCTTCTATCAGATTTAGTGTAATTGTTTTTATCTTGAGGTCTTTGATTCACTTGGACTTGAGTTTTATGCAAGGCAATAGATATGGATCTATTTGCAATCTTCTACAGGTTGACATTAAGTTATTCCAGCACCATGTGTTGAAGATGCTTTCTTTTTTCCATTGTATAGTTTTGGCTTCTTTGCCAAAACTCAGGTGTTCAAAGGTATGTGGATAAATGTCAGGGTATGCAATTTGATTGCATTGTTTCACATGCCAGTTTTTATGCCAATACCAAGCTGGTGTTTTGTTTCGTTTTTGGTTGGTTTTGTTTGTTTGTTTGCTTGCTTTGTTTTGTTTTACAATAGCTCTATAGTGGAGGTTGAGGTCAAGGATGGTGATGCTTCCAGAGGTTGCTTTATTGTACAAGATTGTTTTAGCTATTCTGGGTTTTTTGTTTTCCACATGAAGTTGAGTATTTTTCTTTCTAAGTCTGTGAAGAATTGTGTTGGGATTTTGATGGGGATTGCACTGAATCTGTAGGTTGCCATTTTTAATATGTTAATCCTAACTATTCATGAGCATTAGAGATCTTTCCATTTTCTATTATTTTTTTCAATTTCTTTCTTAGGAGAATTAAATTTCTTGTCATACAGAACTTTCACTTGCTTAGTTAGAGTTACCTCAAGGTATTTTATATTTTGTGGCTATTATGATTTTTTTCAGCCCATTTATCATTTGTATATAGGAGGACTGCTGATTTTTTTGAGTTAATTTTTTTATCCTGCCACATTACTGAAGGTGTTTATCACCTGTAGGAGCTCCCTGGTAGAATTGTTGGGGTCACTCATACATACTGTCATATCATCAGCAAATAGTGAAAGTTTGACTTCTTCCTTTCCAAGTTGTATCTGCTTGATCTCCTTTGTTGTCTTTTTGCTCTAGCTAGAACTTCAAGTACTAGATTGAACAGATATGGGGAGAGTGTATAGCCTTGTCTTGTTTCTGATTTTAGTGGAATCGCTTTGAGTTTCTCTCCATTTAATTTTTTTGTTGGCTGTCAGCTAGCTGTAATTGCATTTAATATGTTTAGGTATGTTCCCTGTATTCCTGTTCTCTCCAAGATCTTTATCATGAAGGGGTGTTGGATTTATTGAAAGCTTTATCAGCATCTAATGAGAAGATCATGTGGGTTATTTTTTTCCTTTAAGTTTGTTTACGTAGTGTGTTACATTGAAAGATTTTCATATGTTGAACCATCCTTGCATGTCTGGGATGAAGCTTACTTGATCACGGTGAATAATTTCTTTGATGTGTTCTTAGATTCCATTTGCCAGTATTTTATTGAGTATTTTTGCTTCAATGTTCATGAGGGAAATTGGTCTGTAACTCTCTTTCTTTGTTACATCTTTATGTGGTTGTGTATCTGTGTAACTGTAGCCTCATAAAAAAGAGTTTGGTAATGTTCCTTCTGTTTCTATTGTATGGAATAATTTGAAGAATATTGGTATTCTTCATTGAAATTCTGGTAGAATTCTGCACTGGTACTGGGCTGTTTTTTGTTTGGAGAATTTTTAATGACTGTTTCTATTTTCTTAGGGGTTATGGGTCTATTTAATGGTTAATCTGGTCTTGATTTAATTTTGGTATATGGTACCTATCCAAAAAAATGCCCATTTCTTTTAAATGTCTCAATTTTGTGGAGTACAGGTTTTTTAAGTATGATCTGATAATTCTCTGGATTTCCTCACTATCTGTTATTATGTCTCCCTTTTCATTTATGATTTTGTTAATTTGAATGTTCTATCTCTGCCTGTTGGTTAGTTTGGATAAGGGCTTGTCTGTCTTCTTGATTTTCTCAAAGAACCATCTCTTGGTTTCATTAATTCTTTGTTTTATTCTCTTTGTTCCTATTTTATTGATTTTAGCCCTCAATTTGATTATTTCCTGGTGTCTGTTTTTCCTGGGTGAGTTTGTGTCTTTTTGTTCTAGAGGTATTTTTTCATTTTTTATTATTTAGAAATTTTATATTCATTTAACATATCAATCACAGATTCCACTCTCTTCCTTCCTCCCTTCCCCCAGCCTTCCCTCCCATCCCAACCTCCATTCTCACCTCCTCCAAGGCAAGGCCCCCTATGGGGAGTTAACAGAGTTTGGTACATTCAGTTGAGGCTGGTCCAAGTACCTCCCCCTGCACCAACAGTGTGTAAGGTGTTCCATCACAGGCATTGGGCTCAAAAAAAGCCCATTCATGCACCAGGGATGAATCCCAATCCCATGGACCCTGTTGTAGAGCTTTTAGGTGTGCTGTTAAGTAGCTAGTGTAAGATTTCTCCAACTTCTTTATGTGGGCATTTAGTACTATGAATTTTCATCTTAAAGCTGCTTTCATAGTGTTCCATAAGTTTGGGTATATAGTACAATTATTTTCATTGAATTCTAGGAAGGTTTTAATTTCTTTCTTTATTTCTTCCTTGACCTATTGGTGATTCAGTTGAACATTATTCAGTTTCCATGAGATTACAGGCTTTCTGTAATTTTTGTTGTTGAAATCTAACTTTAAGCCATGGTAGTCCAATAAAATACAGGAAGTTATTCCAATTTTTTTTTTATCTATTGAAATTTGCTTTATGACTGAGTATGTGGTCAGTTTCAGAGAAGGTTCCATGGGGTGCTAAGAAGAAGGTATATTTTTGTGTGTGTGTTAGGGTGGAATATTCTGTAGATATCTATTGAGTATATTTGAGTCATAACATCTGTCAGATTCCTTATTTCTCTATTAAATTTCTGTCTGGCAAATCTGTCCACTGGTAAAAGTAGGGTGCTGAAGTTTCCCACTACTAGTGTGTGGGGTTTGATATGTAATTTAAGCTTTACTAAAGTTTCTTTTACATATATGGATGCCCTTCTATTTGGGGCATAAATGTCTGGGATTGAGACTTCATCTTGGTGGATTTTCCTTGTGATAAATATGTAATGTCCTTCCCAAACTCTTTCAATAGATTTTAGTTTTAAGTCTATTTTATTAAATATTAGGATATCTACACCAACTTGCTTGTTAAATCCATTTTATTGGAAAGTATTTTCCCCATCTTTTACTCTGAGGTAGGGTCTTTCTTTGAATTTGAGGTGTGTTTCTTGTATGCAGCAGAAGGGTGGATGCTGTTTCCATATCCATTCTGTTAGCCTGTGACTTTTTATAGGCGAATTTAGTCCATTGCTATTAAGGGATATTAATGATCAGTGATTGTTAATTCCTGTTATGTTTTGGTGGTAGTGTGTAGGATAACTCATCCCTAATAGGCTTGAGGGTCAGCTGGCCCAAACCAGTAAAAAAGATACTTTCTGAGAGCCAACCTGTGTCTGCCTAAGTGCCTTAGCAACAGCACCTGAGACATGATCTGGAGATGACCTGGACCAATGAGAGGCAGCTATGTCACACCAGCAGATGCACATTCATCAGACCTTCCTCCAGGGTTGGATGGAAGGTATATAAGGCTTGCCTTTTCCTGAATAAACTGAGCTTATTGTTTTGACATCCTCCCAGAGTCTGTGTCATTGATTCTGTGCCTACTTGGCCCTTTTTCTAAAGGGAACAATAGCACAGGACCCTGCCACAGGAGTGTGTATATGTGTATTTCCCTTCTTTGGGATTTGCTGCTGTGGGGTTATTTATTGCCTGTGTTTTTGTAGGTGCATCTGGCTTCCTTAGGTTGGAATTTTCCTTCTAATACTTTCTGTAGGGCTGAATTTTTGGAAAGATATTGTTTAAATCTGGTTTTGTCTTGGAATGTCTTGTTCACTCTGTCTATGGTGAGTGAAAGTTTTGCTGGGTATAGTAGTCTAGGCTGGCATCAGTGGTCTCTTAGTGTCTGTATTACATCTGTCCAGGATCTTCTGGCTTTCAAAGTCTCCATTGAGAAGTTGGGTATTATTCTGATGGATCTGCCTTTACAAGTCACTTGGACTTTTTCTTTGTTGCTCTTAAAATTCTTTCTTTATTTTGTGTGTTTAGTGGTTTAATTATTATGTGGTGAGGGGACTTTTGGGGTGGATCTAGTCTATTTGATATCCTATAAGCTTTTTGTATCTTCATAGTTACTTTCTTCTTTATGTTGGGAAAGTTTTCTTCCATGATTTTGTTGAATATGTTTTTCTGTGCCTTTGAGTTGGTCTTCTCCTCCTTCTCCTCCTTCTCCTCCTCCTCCTCCTCCTCCTCCTCCTCCTCCTTCTTCTTCTTCTTCTTCTTCTTCGTCATCTTTTATCCCTATTATTCTTAGATTTGGCCTTTTCATGGTGTCCAAGATTTCCTGAAATTTTTGTGTTATGACTTTTTTGGCTTTAGTGTTTTCTTTGACTGATGAATCTATTTCCTCTATTGTATCCCCCATGCCAGAGATTCTCTCTTCCATCTCTTGTATTCTGTTGGTTATGTTTGCATATGTAGCTCTTGTTTATTTACTCAGATTTTCTATTTCCAGCATTCCTTTTGTTTGTGTCTTCTTCATTGCATTGCTTCTATTTCAATTTTCAGGTCTTAATTTCCTTCACCAGTTTAATTGCTTTTTCATGGTTTTCTTGGCTTTCTTTAAGGGATTTATTGATTTCTTCCAAATTCGTGTTTATCTTTTTCTCAATTTCTTTAAAGTTATTTTTCATTTCCATTTTAAAGCCCTCTATCAGCTTGATAAAGTTATTTTTAAGGTCACTTTCTTCTGTTTCTTCTATGTTGTGATGTTCAGGTCTTACTGTTGTAAAACCGCTAGGTTCTGATGATGCTATATTCTTCTGTATGTTGTTATATGTATTTTTGCACTGGCATCTACACATCTCTTCCTCCAATAGGTGCAAGAGGTGCCTGTGTCTGAGCAAGCTGCCTTGGCCCAATCTGTGCTTGCTGTGTCTGTGCCTCAATAATGGTTCTTGGTCTACCTGGAGCTGGTTGATTCTGTGTCTCAGGAAGACATTGAGGTCACAGGGCAATATGAGGGCTTGGGGTAGTGTGTGGGTCTTGCATATTTCAAGGTCCAATGGGGGTTTTCTGTTGGGGAAGTCTGCTCATAGGAGGTCTTCCCTTCTGGCTGGCCCCCAGGGCAGTGATGAGTGGTGGTTCCCAGGCATGGGTTGTATCCCAGTGACTTGGTCCTAGTGGCAGGACTCTCTGGATGGGAGAAGAGTCTCTCACCTCTTGGTCTAATCAGAGTTGGTGGATTCTGTGTCCCAGGAAGCCACTGAGATTGCAGGGGGTTTGATGTGTTTAGGGTAGGATATGGGTCTTGTAGATTACAGGGTCCAGGGGGGGTTTGTGGGGGAACCCTCCCACAGGAGTCTTCCTTGCTGGCCAGCAACTTGAGCAGTAGTGGGTGGTGGTTCTGGACATGAGTTGTGTCCCAGAGCCTAGGTCATGAAGGCAGAACTCTCTGGGTAAGAGAAGAATCACTCACCTCCCACCCATCCCTTTTTAATTAAACTTAAAGCCTTTTCTTTCCTTGAGATGGAACCGCACACATACACACACACACACACACACACACACACACACACACACACACACACAAATATATTAATGAATGAATAAACAAAGAAGAAAAATAAATTTAAGGTTACAAAAATATCTTAGAATATTTGTAGTCTACTATACTATGATTCATTGTGTGATTTGTGTGTATGTGTATTCTGACAAATAAAGCTTGCCTGAAGATCAGAGGGCAGAGTTAGTTACTTGTTAACCATAGAGGCCAGGTGGTGGTGGCACACACCCTTAATCCCAGCACTTGGGAGGAGGAAGCAGGAAGATCAGTAGTTCACAGGCCACCCTGGGCTACATGAGACTGAAGCAGTCTCAAAGAGAAACAGAATCCAGCAGTGGTGGTCCATGCCTTTAATCTCAGCACTAGGGAGGTGGAGACAGGAATATAAGACTGGTGGAGTCAGGTTCCTGCCCCCATTTGGTCTGAGGATTTGTAGAGGTAAGAACTCTTGAGAAGCTGCTGCTCTGCTTCTCTGATCTTTCAGCTTTCACCCTTGGTATCTGACTCCAGGTTTTTATTGTTAAGATTAATTAGGATCATACTTCAATGAGGATTATATTTTAAAAAGTCAGATATTTAGTGTATGTAGTTTTTGTTAAAAATTCTACACAAAATGTAGAATTTACAAGAAATTACAGTATTGATTTGTTGACAGATATTGGTACTAATTTTAGAGTCAAGGACTATGAGGAGGCAGAGTGGCAATACTCTGATATTGAAGGCAAATTATTGAGATTTGACTCTACTAAAACTTGACAAACTTGTGGTTGGTGTTTTTCATGATTTTCTCTCAAGTAAAGTACTTCATCGGAAGCTTCAATTGCTTGCCAGTTCTCTACCTAGGTACCTTCAAATTTGCCCATATATGTATCTGCCTGAAAACTTAGAGTCACCACATTTCCCCTGAAAAACAACTTCATATCTACTTTGTCAATAATAGCCTAGTCCTTAAAGCTCTTCAATGAGCTTGCAAAAATCTTTCATGTATAATTTTCAAGGAAAAATGTTTTCCAGGAACTGCATTTATATTTTCTGTCATCTGTGAATTTTCTAACTTTTCCATTAATACAGACAGGGCTAAGTTCCTACATGTTCTGGCTAGGTTTTTTTGTTTGTTTTCTTTCACCATTTATTTACAGAACTTAGCAAGGTTGCACTATCTCTTTGTAAGATCATTTCTTCTTCTTTAGTTGAGCTGAAAAAAAACAGAATCCAAGTTGTGTGCAATTCACAAGGCATCACCAAAGTTTAACACTATTCCAGAAAAATGGCAAAGATTCAGTATGAAATCATCAGTGGGAAGCTGAAAAGATAGCTCAGTGTGAAATTGTGCTTGCTAGGCAAAATGATAACCTGTTCTCAAATCCCTAGCAACCATAGGGGAACTGTTACCCTAGCATTGTGGGACAGAGTCTGGCTGATGAGAATTTATGTGTGAATATCAGGCTAGCCAAAAGAGTTCAGTGAGAGGCCCTATTTTCAAGGCTATTATAAAGAGGACAACACTGGAGACCTGCTCTCATCTCCATATTTATGTGCAGAGATACAACACTTGCAGAATCCCTTATATGTACTCCACATGTACATAACATACAAAACAGAAAGAAAATAAATTAAAAAGAAAGTGTACATGTCAAGTGAGTATAATATTTTCAGAAAATGAATCTGTTCAGGAAGTGTGCCAGTGTCTACAGTGTTTTATTTTGGTAGAAAGTCAAAATTCTTTAAGTGAGCAATAATTTTACCCTTGATAAATCACATTAGGTAGTCATGCCCTTTTTCACATACATAAGTAAAATAGGTATCATATGATTTCTAAGATTTTTTCAGAAATGTTTTCAAATTATCATGAATTATAGTTCTTTACAAATTTAAATAGTAATTATTAATATAAAAATAATCATCAAGTATTCTATAAAATCATTAACTACTTTGTGCTAACACAAATGAAAACATAAGTAAAAGTAAAAAAAGATACCACACAATATTGGGCAAAAGACATGTGATGTTTACGTTCTCTATGAATGAAGTCAAGTTGGAGAAACAGGAAAAAGGAAAGACTTATGTTGAAAGCATAATAAAAAGTAGATCACCATATGTAAAAAGAAATTTTAAAATCATGCTTTCAAGATTTTAGAATCTGTAAAATTTGGATTTCTATGCTAGACTATTATTCTTTATACATTATCTCTTAAAAAACTGTCAAAGTTTCTGGTTTTTGAAATATTAGCAGACATAGCATCCAATACAATTTTCATATATGTTGTGCATTTTGAAAACATAGTGAATTATATCATGAGCACTGCAGTAATCCATAATTTGGTAGCTTTCCAAATAGGTTAAATGAACTCAGTTTATTTTGCACCAGAGTATCAGTAAGCTACAAACATCTTACTAAGATGCATAATCCTAGAATATCACTAACCATCCAAAACAGAGTTTTACATTAGTATACATGGTCTTAGAGCAGGGCAACCTATTTTTATTTTGAAAGACAATGTGAACATACAATGTATTCTTATTAAAGTCTATGATGTTTGTGTAGATTATAATCTGGTATGTATACTCAAGAAATGCATATGCTTGTCAAGTGTGCATTTTTCAACAGTGAATATATTTTAATGTTAAGGAAGATATTTTTTCTTCTATTACTTAAAAAGTTATTTCTGTATCTGTATAATTTGTCTTTGCTCAAATTCCCACATAAGTCATCAATCCAATTCTTTCCACTTATAATACAAAATAGTTTAATTTTATTTAATTCTACTGAAGAGTAGGAAGTAAGGTAGTTATTGAACAAATAAGTATCTTCTTTGATGTTAAAACGAATTCAGTAATGGTTACAATTTTTCCACAAGTCATACCCTTTCATCAAGTATATATTTCAGCTGGGTGGCGGTGGTGCATGCCTTTAATCCCAGACTTGAGAGGCAGAGTTAGGCAGATCTCTGTGAATTCGACGCCAGCCTGGTCTACAGAGCAAGATCTAGGACAGGCACCAAAACTACACAGAGAAACCCTGTCTCAAAACAAACAAACAAAAAAAGTATACATTTCAACCTAAGAAAAACTAAGGTTTAAAAGCCGAAGCCTGGCTGAGTTGATACATCTGAAAAAATGAAAAATGTGGGATGAAACTTGTAACAGCAACTAAATGTTGTGTCCCAGTGATCTGTTTAAAGACGCAAAAGTAAAACTTTAAGTGCTATCAAATTTTAACATTCTCCAGAAGAGTAGAATCATTAAAGTGTGTGTATTCTCACACGCATAAATAAAATATAATGTGACTATAAACTAACAACCATATAAATGAACCCAGTAACAAGAGAAAAATGCACATATGAGATGATTAGGAACATGGCACATGATATCATGTGAAGAACTTATTCTCCAAATGGCTGGAAGGTTAGGGATTGTGGCTCTCTGCTATGGACCAGTATCACTAAAGGGTATTACACTGCATGTAATGTATTGAACAATGATCAAAATTCATTCTTAGTACTTTTAAACTATTAATATATTTGATACACTAAGAGTTGCAAGTATTTGTTAGTGGGGAACAATTCAGAGTAGCTGAAATTTTCTTCTGAAATTAGTTCTCTCCCACGCTCTCATATCAGAATGTCAAAAGCTATGTTTCCCTTGATTTCTTTAGTCCACTTTTTGCACATTACATTTATTCTTATATAATGCTTAGTTTTTATGATTACAAGTTTCAATTTTTCATTAGAAATGAATCATAGACAATAATCAGACCTAGCACTATAAAACATATGTTTTAAATTATATTTTCCTTTCACAATTAAAATAAATGGGGTATTTTACAATTCTCCTTTAAAAAGTAGGTGACAGGTTGAGTTCTTAGAATGTACCATGCAGAGAAATAGTACAGTAGGCTGTTTAGTAATGCTGAAAATAAAAACAAATACAAATATTTTATGGTTTCATAATGGAAAGGGTAATGCACACTGATCCTTGTGGTTAAATTGCAAACTGTGTAAATAATGGTATAAGAAGCAGATTCAGCTCCCATAAAAAATTAAATACAATTGCCATCTTAATAAGTCTTGACTTTTATTCTTAATTACCACCATCTAATATGGACACTAGAAAAATATGAAAAATTAGGAATGGAAAGTAGATAAATGAATACAATATTCCAAAATAGTTCAAGTATAGAACCTAGTAAACTAATTGTAATTTTGTTCATTCATATATTGGAAAATTACTTAAAAGTCTAAAGTGTATTTGAATGGAATTGCTGAAAAAAGTCTAGAGTGGAGAGAGTGATAGTATTCTGAACCACTTCTTGGGCACTTGTCCAGCATCCTGAAATCATCTTATCTAACATCCCCTGCAAGAAAAATCTCCTCCCCCTTCACTCTCTCTCTCTCCCCGTTTTCACCAGAGGTAGGACACAACTCTCTCTCTCTCTCTCTCTCTCTCTCTCTCTCTCTCTCTCTCTCTCTCTCTCTTTCTTCTTCTTCTTCTTCTTCTTCTTCTTCTTCTTCTTCTTCTTCTTCTTCTTCTTCTTCTCCTCCTCTCCTTTCCTCTTTCCCTTTAATAATTAACTTTCCACATGGACATGTGTCTGGACGGTGTGAGTAAATTTCCACTGCTCCATGCTGGCAGTCTGCTGCCTCTTCTACATAATGTGTCTCACTCACCCACCAAGGCACCTTGGCCCAATCCACCACGGCCTTCCGAATGCCATTTCATAACATTGGTGCTACACGACTGTAGATAAAATTCTAAATGGTCTTAGTAAGTAAGAAATACAGAGCCAAATAGACTTAAAAGCCCAAGAGATCAGAGCCTTTATCTTACCACTCGCTGCTATCCTTCCCCTCAGAGAGAGAGACCTCCTTCCTGTGTCCTGTCTTTTATTGCCTTTCTGTTCTGCCTTCTCATTGGCTCTAAACCCAATCACATGATTTCCTCATCACTGCCTGTCTACACAGACCTCCAGGTCTCTATGGTTGGTACTGGGATTAAAAGTTCAGGTCACCTTGCTTTGGATGTGTCCTTGACCACAGAGACTCTGTCTGCCATGTGATCAGATTAATGGCGTGTGCTACCACAGCCTGACTTCCGCTTATGGCTCGAGGTGACTTCTGATCTTCAGGCAACTTTATTAACATACAAATAAAATCACATTTCATCACAAATAAAACATCACCATACACGACTCCACAGAGGCCTTCCTGGTCCTTTCTCCTGCCTGTGAGGACTCTGAGATGTGCTGGGATCTCTGGAACCTTCATCAGGCACTTCATAATTGGTAAGCCCCCTATCTATTCCTTTGACTATTTTCCAAGAGTGAGGATTCATATAATCTTGATCATGGTTGTGTTTGCCTTTCAGCCTTGCTTAAAAGACCCAGTACCGGGCACCACAAGTCTTGAGCTTTCAGCCCTCTGGCCCCTGTTCCTATGCAATGGCATATGGGACAGCTTGTGCCCACTAACTTCATGGCCCCTAGATCTTTGGATGACAATCCATTAACTAGCCTGTGCTGTCATTGATTCTCATTGAGCCTCTGGGACACTGGAAGCTCAGCCAGCTTGATTTTTCTCTACTTCACTCATGAAAAATGAGCCTCCCAGCACATCTCTACCTTTATCACTTCTGCCACTAACCTCTGTCCTTTTCCTATTTGCTCTCCTACCCCTTGGATTCCTTCCTTACTGCCTGCTCCCTCATGCTTTTGTTCAAACTGTCAGTCTCCTACTCTTCTCCCTCCTCCTCCTGCCACTGTCTCTGTTCAGGGTAAACCACATGGAGCTGAGCCCCTAGCCCTGGCAGCTTGCCTTCCCTCTGCTGCCACTAGTGAGTCTTGGGAGACCCAGAATGTCTCCCTTGTCTTCTGTTCCTTTCTCACTTTCTTCCACTGTGCTGCCTTTCAGTCTACGCTTGCAGGTCTGTAAATTCTTATCTCTGGCTTTTTAAGTAGGTCAGCTGACAGTTTCCTGGGAAGTTTTGTCCATCATTCTGATAAAAATGTTTATTTCGTATGTTAGGATTGAAATGTGTGATTGATGTGACCACATGAATGTGTTTCTGATTGACTTATGAATGCCTGAGTTTATGTGTTCCATATGTCTTGAAAGAAAAAAAAAAGCCCATGTGAACACTCACAGGAGCAATCACTTGGCTAGGCAGGTGCCATCTTGACTAAAGTCAAAGATGGAAGGATCATATGACCTCACGTCATATGATATATTTACTAAGGACAACAGGAAGTCACATCCTGTCCTTGGCTCAAGCATGGGTGGGGTGCCCGGCACCTTGGCCTCAGCCTTGGTTGGTCCCTCTCTCTGGCTAGCCTCCAGCTTACCAGGGAGGGGCCCCAGCTGCAAGAGGATAGTGGTGCCAGGCTTACAAGTTTCCTGTGGATGGGGCTGGCTCAGAATTTATCCCTGAGCTATGATTACTAGATTAGGGTTAGCACAAGTTCAAATGTCTTTTTGATGTACATAATGTTAAAATTGTTTTATGCTGATCTTTATTGAAAAGCTGGCTCTAGGGTTTGACTATGGCTCTTCCTTTGCTAGCCCTAGGTAGAATTTAACAGTTTTGCCAGGTGATAACCTCCACAAACATCCAGCTTGTTTTATATATATATAAATCAAGCCTCACTTTTTCTAAAGCTTCTAGGTCTCTTGATAAAACATGTTCTAAGATATAAAAGTTCATACAAGCTTTTAGGGTCTTTAAAGATGATTCAAGATATCAACAGCAGTTACAAAGATACAAGTAGATGATTCAAATGCTTCAGATAACTTTTCTCTTCTATAATATTGTTATATTAAGATTCCAAAAGTTCAGAGTCTACATTAATAGAATTCTGATACTATTTGGGTTACAAACTTAAGATTTTAGATTTTCTTTGGTTGTCTTCTAAATATAAACTTAAATTTCTCATGAAGCCAGAGACATCTCTATCCAATCTATATCTGACTCTCTCTAAACAAAAATGTATATGCTTTTAACATAAATCTGTAATGTTGCTAGGACTCAAGGGTATGAGTCTATTCCTGCTGTTTTAAAGATACCCATTGCCTGCTTTTCTATGATATGGACTTGAATACAGATTGATAATACTAATATTTTTAAAACTTTTATGTCCTTGTGTAAAACAAAAATTCATATACGCCTCAGAGGATCAAAATAAGCCATTGGATCCACTTCACAGAGGTCAAAAGGACTCCAGATAACTACAACAGTATAGCTTGAGCTTTCAAAATCCTCATCTTCCCAATTACTAAGGCTGTAGGCCTAAAGATTCCAAATAGCTTCATAAATTTTAACTGTTGTCTCTAGTCTATCTGCTTCAGCAGGTTTCCCCTTGGCTGGCAGATGCATGGTTACTGACTACAACCTGCTCCAAATGACCACGTGCTCTGGACTTGCTGAAGGCTGATGTGGTGTGAACCAGTTCAACCAAATGTAATTGTTCACGGTCTCTACAGCTAGATCAGATGACCATACACTTCTGATAAATACCCCATTGCCTAAATTCCCTCCTTACCTTTGACTAGCCTTTCAGCATCCCTGGGCTATGACCAGCTGTGTCCTGTTTCATCTTGAGGCAATTATGGTAAAGAATATATCATCCTGTGCGCCCTGTTCCCACAATAAGCTAAGAGGCTAAATTAAAGGTAAAGCTCCTGACAAATGGGACAAAACAGCTACCTAATGCCCATTGATAAACTAGGGAACTGGACCTAAAGTTGTCAGTTGATAGATTTATTTATTAAAATGGTTCTGCAATAAGATAAGACACTTGACCTTCTTTATGCAAAAACAAAGAGGTATTACATGACCTTAAGAAATTATTATTTCTATATAAATCATTCAGGATTATAATCTGGATGTACTCAAAGATAAGCTCAAAACTACAGGGCCTTAAAATGGTAATAGATGCAGATATCATTGCCCAATGGTTTGAAAAATGTCTCTCCTTATTCAAGGTCTGTTCAGGCTTAAGAATATAAGCCTCCATGTCCTTGTTAATTTTGTTAAGCTGTAACTAATTGGGAAACCTATATGTCTAGATTTAGTTTATATATGCTCTCAAATTTAGCCCTAAATAACATTTGATTTTGTTCCCCAACCTCATCATGATGTAGACACTCATATGGCTGGCAGCCATCATTTACAGAGGTTTACTAAGGTTAAAAAAAATACATTTAGTCCTAAGAAGCTCTCTGTTCATTTTATCTCCTTCTAAATAAGGAAACAATAAGCCTCAGATATCTTAGATTGGTATGAAATTTATCTGTTCACATTAACAAAAGCTAATTTGGAGATTTACACCTATGTCTTTGCCAATTGTTCAACACCAAGCTTCTAGAGAATTTAAATAAATGACAACATATGTTTGATAAATAAGATATTTGATAAACTATATATATATGTGTGTATACACACACACACATACACACACACACACACACACACACACACACACACACACATATATTCTATACTGGAGTTTCTAGTCCCCTGAGAGGGTCCTTACCCCAGAGTTGGGCCACACCCCAACTCACAAACCCCTTTTTTCTGTTCCCATTTGACTCTGAAATCTTTCTCCTGTCACTCATCATTGCCTTCTCAGGAGACAGTAAGTACTAGTCTTATGAAAGATGCTAACATATTGAAGACTGTTAGTGAATGCAAGATGATAGTCAGTCATTCATACCTGATGGACAAGGCAGTCTTCAAATGCTCAAAGATCTACAGAATATGGCATTTAAAATATTGATCATAAATCTTATTATATCAGACAGACTCCCAGATCCCAGCAGTGACCCAAGGTCTCTGAAGAAGATTACAAGGCACCACGATGTCCACCTAGATTATGGCAACTTTGACCTCTGGTCAAGCTGTTCCAATGTGACACCAGTCCCCAGGACCCAGCCAGATTGTGGATAAACAGCAGGATATCAGAGGAGAATTGATTGCAACCCTTTTGCCTAGACAATGTAAGATCAGTCTTCCCTATGTCCCTCTTTCACAGAAAAAACTCCCACCTTATGGACCTGGCAGCCAAAGATTGATGCTGTTATGATACTTTGCCTCCAACAATATGGAGACCTGGGTGTGGCTAATTGGGTATGGATGAGTCTCTGTCATTTTAATAGATTCAGAAGCTGCTTGGTCTGCACTCAGTTACAATTTATCCTTCTCAGATATTTGATGCCATTTAATGGCCATGCTTTTTTCAGCTGCCTTTTCAATACTTTATGTAAAATTCAAAGGTCTCATTTTCTTAGAGCTAATACTAAGCCTAGACACAGTTCATACAGTTCACCTTGCTCCCAGACTAAAAAAGAGATAAGCTTGTTTTGCAATGACTTCTCTCTGTATCTTCTGGTGAATTAGATAAAAGAGGTACTTTAAGGTTTGTTTATATGAAGATGGGAAAGCTTTTTCACTTCTGTTCATTAACCTATTCATCTCAGATCTGATGATGTTTACCAGTATTAACAGATCTCTTCCCCAACTCCAAGATTTCTGTGGTCTTTACTTGTCCCAGCTTTTAGAAACAGGCTAGTATGGGAAAGGGTATGGAAGCCTCCCTCCTCCTTCTTCACTCACTCAACCACTTCCATTCAGTAAATTTCCCCTGGCTATAGATTTAAAGATGTGTTTCACTGGGCTAAAACTAGACCCTGGAAAAAATGCTCATACCTTCTAACCCAAAGCCAAACCTTTGCTATGACACCAAGATATAAATCTGTTCCAGTTGTTTTATAGACAATTGCAGGTTCCTGCACAGATACATTCCTCCTGCCCAACTTGTCCCAAGGCCAAACCCTCAAAGACCCTCCAGATATACCACCAGCTGCTACACCAACCAAGGACACCAATCCAGCAAATAATAGCAGGTTGACTTCACCCATATGTACACTCATAAAAATTCTGATATCTCCTAACTTGTTGACACTTTTGCAGGATGGTGACATTTTCCAAATCCAGAGAAGCGTCAGATGTGACAGACTTCTGTACAGTTGCCCCGGCCAGTGGGATGTCAATGGGGTGACCCACCTGCGGGAGAGAATGAAAGGGATCGGGAGACACGAAAGGAAAACAGCAAGACAGGGTTCTCTCAAGCTACAAATTTTATTCTTCTCAGCAAGGCTTATATAGCATGGGAGGAGGAGGCAGGAAGGAGGGAAAGGGTGCATGACGTGCCCTATGTGCAGGTGAAGGGAGACATGCAAGTCTTGAGGCTGCAGAGTGTTGTGCTAGGTGGTAAGGTCACTGGTCAGGGGTCATTGTTCTGTTGCTATGCTACCTGACCTACCTGACCTGTTCTTTATCTTTGGGGGCATCTGGTTTAGGGCCTGTGGCTTGTTCTCTGCCCAGCTAGTACTTTTTTATGGTTCGTGTTTGGTCCCTGACAACACGTCATCCATCAGTTTGGTGTGCCATCTTGCCAAGCTCCTAGGACTTCTCCTACTGGTACCGCCTCTCTAGGCTCAAGACAGCACCAACCCAGCAACTGGAATCTGGTTTCCCAAGATGTCTCAATGAAGGCCATATCTTCTCTCATGTCTCTCTCATTCACCCTTGCCTCTTTGGTACAATCAGGGCCCTTTTTCATTGCATTCTTTCTGACAGTTTTTGCTTTTCCATGGCTAGTCATGACAATAATCTATTTTTCTTTCCTTAGCTTGCCTTCTCAGCTCCCTTGAGGGGTCTCCAGGATGATCGCTAACTAAATGCTTCCTCACTCACACATTCTGCCATACATGACCTTGACTCCCAACTTTCTCTCACTTTGCCCCTTGTCAGCAGGAAAGAGTCTTGAGAATTTAGCACCCTCATTTCCTCCAATTTGCTATCCATATCTCACCTTTTTATAATAATCAAAAACAGAAACAGAAGAATGTTAGTATTCTGAACCTTCTCTTGGGGACCCGCCCAGCATCCTGATGTCATCTTATGTAAAGTCATCTATAGGAAAAAACTTCTTTCCCTTGGTTCTCTCTCTCTTCCCCGGGTCTCATCAGAGGTATCATGCACCTCTCTGTTTCTCTCTCTCCCTCTCTTTTTCTCTCTCTTTCTATCTCTCACTCTCACTCTCTCTCTCCCCCCCTCCTCTCCTCTTCTCTCCTCTTCTCTCCTCTCCTCTTCTCTTCTCTTCTTTCCTCTCTCCCTCTGATAATAAACTTTCCACGTGGACATGTATCAGCATGGTGTGAATAACTTTCCACTGCTCCATGCCACAGCCTGCCACTACATCTGCATGGTATGTCTCCGACACCCACTGGGGCACCTTGGCCCAACCCACCAAGACCTCCCACATAATGTTTCATAACAGAGAGTACATATTTTCTTCTCTTTGTATTATTTCTTCAAATGTATCCTTATAGATCAATTGATTATGAAATAACATCTCTAATTTTTTATGACACTCACTTTTCAGTTCTTAGTATTTCTTAAAATTATAACAAAAACATAAAAGCTTCAGAAACCATCTTGAGGTAATTTGGGTGTGTTAACATATTTTATGGTATAAGCTGGTACAAAATCTCATAAAGAGAGATCATACACTCTACTGATATCCTTCTTGGTTTTAATTCCAACATGACTACTGTTTCCCATCTGTTACATATTTGGTCAAATTATTTAATCTTTCTATGCTTTTCTTGCTTCATCAAAAATATGAAAGCAATAATTGTGCCTAGTGGGACTGTGGAGATTGCACAGTTGGTAAGTGTTTGCTGTGCAAACAAAAGGACTTGTTTCAGATACACTGCACTCAAGTATAAATCCATAGATGTTATTTTAACCTCAGTATCAGGATCCTTCAGCTTACTGGTCAGTCAGCCTAGATAAATGATTTCGGATGTTTTTCTGTATGCTATGAATATGTGTTGCTCTCATTGGTTGAAAAATAAAGCTTCTTTGGCCTATGTCAAGGTAGGATAGAGCCATGTAGGTAATCCAAGCGGAGATGTAGGAGAAGAAGTGTGTAGTCTGGGAGATACCATCCAGCCTCCCAAGAAACATGTCAGCAGATTGGTAATGCCACAACCACATGGCTATACTTAGATTCATAGAACTGGATTAATTTAAATGTAAGAGGTAGCTAGTAATAAGCATGGCCAAACATTTACAAGTAACATTAAGCCTCTGAGTGAAAACAGCCGCAAGACAGGGCAGGACAGAAAAAAGCCTCTGTTTACAGATAAATTTATAATTATCAGGGTCAATGCAAGACCCTAATGTCAAAATGTGGAAGAGTGATGGAGAAAGAAACTCAACGTTGCACTCTGGACTTCACCTGCACACAGGTGATCATATACCTGCAGGTGCACAAGAAGCACATATAAGACACACACACACACACACACACACACACACACACACACACACACACGCACAATAATAATAGTAATAATAATAATAATAATAGAGTAGTAGTAATTTTGCTATAAATAAACTTATTATATGGTCTCCTTTATGTTAATACAAGGTTGATCTGTCATCAACTCTTTAAATTTGTAGTGTGACATTTGAAATCTGAACTATAAATTATTTAGACTGGATTTTCACATTCTATCAAATCGTTATTTTAGTAATCTTTTCACATTGGTAATTTGAAAATATAGTTAATAATGCTAAAAGAGTCAATGAGGTCACTGTTTGTTTTGGAGAGGCAGAATTAAATATGATTAAAGGACACATTTGTTTTTCTGTTATATTTAATCAAATTCACACACTTTAAGAACGTAGCCTTACAGTACTTACTCATACTTCACAACTGAACAGTTGTCAATTGAATCTGTTTATCTCCTACCCTTATAAATTAAATTTATTTACCATGTCAAATAAGAAAAAAGGTAGACTTCCCTTTGAATGACATTACATGTCTGTAAAGGTCATTCTAAAATTTGAACCTATAATGTAATTTTAATAATTCAGTAGTAAAATGTAATTGGCTATTTAGTGTACATTAACTGTTTTTCGTAGAACAATTTTATATGACTCTTTGTAATGGATACATAAGAAAGATAAGACTTTTAAAACCAGTAACTATCTATTATGATGCAATTTAAAATGCTAGAAAGAATAGAACTCCAGGTACACATACCACATACACACACACACTCACACAAACACAGCCACATTTTGTTTACAATAAAGTTTCAAAGGAATCATGCCTTCATCTTTGATACTTACGTTTTCCTTAAGAAAGTTATTTTTTTTAAATAATAAATGACAGATTTCAAATATCACAACACAATTAAATAGTTGATGACAGATTAAGCTAGCATTTACATGAAATAGACCAAATAATAAGTTTATTTACAGCCAAATTACTATTTTTATTCTATTATTATTATCATTATTATTAAGTTTTTGAGTGTATATTCATGTGATATGTCTTGTTCATTGGCCAAAGTGTTAGAATAGCTGAATATTTAAAAGACATCTACAAATCATTGATGATAAATACAACCAACTAAATGTCTTGGAAAAGGACATTATGCACAATTTAGAAAAAAAACACTCAGGGCTAGACAGTGGTGGTGCATGCCTTTAATCGCAGCACTCAGAAAGCAAAAGCAGATGAATCTCTGTGAGTCTGAGGCCAGCCTGGTCTACATAGTAAGCTCCTTGACAGTCAGGACACACAGTGAAACCCTGTCTCAAAAACAGGAACAACACAATACTGATAAAGGGTAATATAGCCCCCTTTAATCTAAACAAATAAAAGCACTGGGGTAACATAACTTCATTATGACAGAAAATTAAATCAGTGTCACTACTATTAAGAATGTGGTGAAGTGAACATTCACAAATACTAGTGAGCGGGTGAAATAGTGTGAACACCTTGGAAACAAATCTGTTGTACAATGTAATTGAAATTTTCTGTTAACCTCTTCTTTTATTTTTCTGTTTGTAACAGAATTAATTTCAGCACTGATCATAAAAAATTCAAGATGGGTAATCATATACAAAGCATTTCAGTATTATGCTATATTCCCTAAGTTATAGCATTACGGGCTATTATTATACACATAATAAACTGTCAAATAAACACTACAACATTACCTGCCAAACAAGTTGCTGTGGATATCACTCTATATAAATAAAGCACTGATTGGCCAGTGACCGGGCAGGAAGTATAGGCGGGACAAGGAGAGAAGAGAATTGAGGAAGGAGGAAGGAGAGAGAGACCGGCTGGAGCCACCGCCAAGACAAGGAAGATGTAAAGTACTGGTAAGCCACAAGCCACGTGGCAAAGTAAAGATTAATAGAAATGGGCTGAATATAAGAGTGAGAGCTAGACAATGATAGGCCTGAGCTAATGGCCAAGCAGTTTAAATAATGTAAGATTCTGTGTGTTTATTTTATAAATGGGTTCCGGGACTGGCGGGACTTGGCGATGGGAGCTGGAGAAAAATTCTCCAGCTACAACAAGTGAACATCATCTGTCTCTGCCATGAGGTGCTACACAATGCAACTAAGTTAGTGTTCTCAAATATTTTTTGATTCAACAAAAGTGGAATAATTTTGAAAAGATCAATCCATACCTCAGAAGTGCAGTGAGGTTTAAGTGGCATAAATTTTATTTAAAGCATAAATTGTCTTTACTAGTAAAAGGCAAAGATATTCATGTTCAGTACCATATTGTAAAGTACAAAAGCTAGAAAAGCAAAGAGATTGGTTTTATTCAGGCTCTTGTCCTGGAGTAAATATATCCTGCCTAGATCAGAGTGCATCAGCAGATGTTTCTGTCTCAGATATTCTTAGAAAGGAATAGAGAAATTATAAATGAAATGATTTTTAACCTGAATTGTCTAGCAAGTCCAGTAAATCTCAGATAGATAGGAAATATTTTCTCTAGTTTTATCTGGTCTCAGATGAACAAACAATTCCTGACATGGCAATAGACAATGGATTAAAAACAGACAATCTGATTTTCAGAATTAGAACAGATTCTGGTAAAGGGAATCATTAGTCTCTGCTTTTGTCAGCATCAGTTGTTGGGAAAAAAAAGTAGACAAATGATGTCACATTGTGTGTATTGAGATTGTTTTATAGATATAGATATAGATATAGATATAGATATAGATATAGATATAGATATATCTGAATGTGAACTTACAAATGTAAGGTAAATATTTCCCACAAACTTTATCATAGACAGATTCTGGGAATATGAGGAAGGAAAAGATTGTTGCACTAGATGTCAAAGTATAATGTAACATTAATTCTATATTCAGTCCTTAAAATTAAAATGGGGGGAATTTAAGGCAAAACTTAAAATATACAACTGATCTTTAAAAATTAATAAAGTGATTCTTAATGATATTCTACTAGCACCAATCATTATCAGAGAGTTTTCTCCTGCAGCAGATGGAATCAGACACTGAAATCCACAGCCAGACATTCTGTAGAGAGAGAGAGAGAGTCTAAACGGGAAGTCTCCATTGGAACCCTCCCCTTGGAGAGTGGCCAACCCTGTGGAAGAGGGAGAGGAATGACTGTGGGAGTCAGAGGGGATGGAGGACACCAGAAGAATATGGCCCATGGAGTAAACTAATCAGTGATCGTATGGGCTCACAGAGACTGAAGTGGCAACCATGGAGCCTGCATGGGTCTGCATCAGGTCCTCTGCATATATGTTATGGTTGTTAGCTTGGTGTTTTTGTGGGATTTCTAACAGTGGGAGCAGATGTTTCTCTGACTCTTTTGCCTCCTCTGGAGATACTTTCCCACCTATTTGTTTGCCTTGTCTAGCCTCAGTATGATGCTTTCACCTTATCTTATTGTATCTTGTTTTGTGCTGATTGGCTATCATCTTTTGGAGGCGTGTTCTTATCTGAAGAGGAAAATGATGGGAGTGGTGGGGAGAAGAGAGGTGGGGGCAATATAGTAGGAATGGAGGGAAGGGAAACTGTGGTTGGAGTGTATTTTATGAGAGGAAATTCTATTTTCAATAAAAGTTATGTATATATTTTATGACCAATGAGAGGCTGAATTTCACCATGGAACACTTCCATTTCCCATGTATTATGATTTTATGGTATTTAAAAAAAAGATAAACCAAAATGGAAATAAAAAAGGGAAATGAAAGCAAAGAGAAGATGAAAGGGAGAAAGGAAGATGAGTTTAAGGACAAGAAAATTGTAGATGCATTTTTTCCAAGGATTTGCATGTTTCTTTTGAGGTATCTAAAGAACTCCTACATGAAAGTGAAAGTGTCAGGAGTCAGATTGGAGTCCATCAGAGGATGATATGAAAGTGAGGGATGGAGATGCAGTTGTGAGCTAGCAGAGGAAAACAGGTCAAAGGAAAGGCATAGTTTATGCAATGAATATTTAATGGGGAAATGAAAAGCTTTAAATATCCTGCTTCCTTCTTGCTTGCGTATCTGACAGCCAAACTATGATAATCGCCATTTTGGCTTCTGTGTAGAAAAGGTGTCTTAGCACCTGCCAGGTTTCATCCAAGATTTTTGGTTTGATATTCGGAAGTTTGATGTAATATGCTGAGATACGGTTTATTTTCCTTATCTCCATTCCCTAAGCTTCCAGGAACTGTGGCTTGATGCAAAACATGAAAAATTTTCAGCCACTATTTTCAATTCATTTATTTTACTTTATTTTCTTCCTTTGCATTTTGATCTCATGACTAGGTCTATTTATTTTTAACTGCTCTGTAGTTCTGGGAAGTTATTTTTATAGTTTTTGTTCTTGTGTTTTTAATTTGTCTTTCAGTTTGACTGATTTCTCTGGGCACTTCTTCACACCCACCCGGTATTTCATTATTGTGCAACACACTCTGAGCAAACCACTGAAATCATTCTTCATTTGTGACAGAGTATATCCAGGTTCTAAATATCCTTCTGGTTCTTCCACAGAGTATACAGTCCTGTGTTTGTATGCTATATCTGTTCTGGAACATCACCAACTTTTCTCTCAGGCCTTTAACGTAGCAATTGTAGTTATAATTGTTTTTATTTCTGATAATTCCAAAATATGTCCCAAGCTTTAGTTACTATCTGATATTTCTGCCTTGCATTTCAACATGAATTGTGGTACACCAATAAGTAAATAGGTCCTGAGGCCTTTTCTGTGAGCTTTAAGTTAGAATGGTTTGAGTGTGGTGAATATGTGACATGTCTATTAAGTGCCAAACTTCAATTTACTGATTATTGGTTTTCTGTTATATCTGGTGGCAATCTTCAGATTAAGAGAAATACAAAAAGCATAGAATTCTCCATTAGTTATAACACTACAGCTTCTAGAAATTCCTCAGACTTTTGGCAATGCACAGTATGCCACCAGCCACCTGTCAAAATCACTTTTAAACTGTTGTTAGCTCATAATGTCATAGTAGTTTCTGACCCTGCTAAACTTACCTTGGATGTGACTCTCTAAATTTGCATGTCTTTGCAGGTTGAGTGGGTACCCTGTGACCTCAAGTTATAGATATATCTGAGAAAATCATTGACTCTGAGTATATTCTGTTGTTGTTTTTTTCTTATAAGAACAGAATCAAAACCTTGACTCTTAATTTTTTTTCCTTAAAGAGACCCTTAGTATCTCAATGAAAAAAAAAAAAACTGATTTCATTAAGAAGAAAAATAACCTTCCACACACCCGCATACATACTTGTGGGATTTGAAGGAAATAAATTCTGCCTTACATTTCTATTGTTGTGAAGAAACACTATGACCAAGGTAACTTATAAAAGAAAGAATTTAGTTTGGAGCCTGCTGGCATTTTCAGAGAGTTTGACCATGACCATCATGGCAGGGAGCATGACATCCAGCAGTCAGGTGGACATGGTGCTGGAACAGTAGCTGTGAGCTCACAGTTGATTCACAAGCCAGAGGCAGAGAAACACACTTCCTCCAACAAGACCACACCTCCTAATCCTTCCAAAATAGCTCTACCAAATAGTGACCAAGCATTCAAATATATAAACTCACTTTTATAAATTTGGGAGGTTAACTAAAATTACAATTGTTACCTGGAATTACATTCATGAAAAAGTTCTGAAAGGAAGCATCTATCAGAAGTCTAATAAGTCCTAGTTATTAGAAAACTGCTAAATTGTACTATGAAGAAAAGTAGAGAAACACTCAGGTTGAAATCTTGTATTCATGTAATTTCTCTTAACTACAGTTTCTAAACATTAGTAAAAATGCCATGTTTCACTTCATTGTTGATGATGGTATTTTCATTCTTTTTGTAATTGTTTTGCATTATTGGGACAGTCTTGTTCTGTAGCTCAGGCTGGACCTAACTCAGAATCCTTCTGCTCCAACCTCTCAAATCTTAGAATTCCAGGCGTGTATACCCATTCCCAAGCTTTAAAGTCAAAATTTTAATGTCAATTTTAGGGCTTTATTCATTTGTCAGCAATGAATATGATGGCTGGTTGTTTACCACAAACACGGCACTGGAATAGGTATATAAGATGATGTGCTAGAAAAGACAAACCTCACCCTCATGAAACTTTCATTATCTGGAAAATGTAAGGAAATCAAAATCAGGAATAAAGTATGTGCTACGTTTGATTGTCAGTGCTCATATTTTTATAACTTTTTTATTTATTCTTTGTATCTTTTACATCATGCATTTTGATCCCATTCATTTCCCTCTCCCTTTATCTTTGCCCTTTGCCTTTGCAACTTCCTTCCATAAAGCAAAATAAAGTTTAAGAAAAAAATCAGTCACATCATGTGTGACACAGTGAGTCATGCAGTAAACCCTTTTATCCATATATTGGTACTTGCAAGTGTTCACTGCAAAGAGTCATTGGTCTGGTCCGAGGCCTCTAATTTCTGCCACACTTTGATGTTGGGCCCTCATTGGGACTCCTCCTGAATATCTCCTCATGGAGATCTTGCAACTCTGGATCTTCAGGCCTTCCACATGCTCCAGCAGATCTCAAATGGAATGGATGTTAGGGTGGGCCAACTCATAACCCTGGTTCTGGGCCTGTGTGGTTGTAGAGTTGGTCAGCTCTCCAGATCTCCCTTGTTATTTCTCCCCCCTCCTCTTTTAATAGAAAATTAAAACTCAGAAACATGGCCAGACAGGAAACAGCTTTTAAAAAGTGAGCTGTGGTTAGAAGATTAACATGTGTTTGGGCATCAAGCATACAATAACTTAAGATACCTTTCCCACAGAAAGGAGGGGCTGTGCAAAGGTTCTGTGTCTCCCAAACCCTAAAAACAGCTCCAGAAAGCCGAGACTGCTCGGGGTTTGCAAAATCTAAAAGTGAGGTCGATCTAGAAAGTCATCTGAACAGAAGATCATGCAGAATTTCTTAAGTTCTTTGACATTGCAAGTAATTTGGAATATAAATAAGATAGCAACTCAGGGGAAGGTTTTGAGATATATAATGCCATACTTAGATATTGAGAGCCACTGGTAGTAAAAGTCCATACAGCAGTGACAGCTAGTGTTCAGAAGGTCAACCTATCAGAACTAAGGGTTCTGTTAGAGAAAACCATCATGCAAGGTGTTATGGAATTACTGCCTTTTGAATGAATTGGCTGTTTCTTGTAAACTTCTTGTGCAATAACAGCTATGATTCTCCCCATTTACCATGGTATTTCCATGTTATGTGTACATGTAATCTCACGATTCTGTCTCAGTCTTGGGTACAATTTCCCCTATACATTTGCGGTAATTGAATAACTGTCCCCAGCTGTTTTTATTATTTTATTAACATAAATCTGGCCAGGACCACTCTCCAGACAAAAGTGTTTCAGCTAAGATACCTTTTTATCCAAGGACAAATGCAGATAAACATTAACTCATCTTATTTACAGTTAAAAGAAAATAACCACTAGCAATTAAACCCTCAACTCCTTACCTTCACCCAGAGTTATTTATACAAGACCCTAACTTAAGAGATTCACTGCTCACATTCCTGGGATAATGCTTCTGCTACTTGCTAGTTACTGAGTTAATGTAGTTACTTCCCACTGACCTAAGGAGATTTCTAACAAGGCCAGGTGAGTGGTAGGTGCCAAGCTTCTTTCTTGTGCAAATTAAGTTTTAATTCCTCCTCAGCCAGGTGCTATTCCTAGATTTTCTCCTCAGCAATTACTCTGAGCAAAAGCTCTTTTACTAACCAAATGCTACAGGCCCTGATGTAGGTTGCTGAGCAACCGAGCATATGTTCCCCTCCCTACCAGGAAGCAGCTGTAGCAGGGAAAAAGGGTGCAAAAGACAGATTACTTTCTAGTGACTTATTGACACCTAACATTCTACCTAGCCGTTTCTAGATTATATTTTGAGCACTTAAATTCCATAATTGATCTTAGCCTTTAGTTGACCCTACCAGAGAACTCCCCTTTAGTCACTCCCCATTTGGGGTTGTAATTGGAAGCTGACATTTATTGCTTTATGTATGGACCCTTATCACCTCTCTGAGACCCTGAAAACTTCAAGCCTTGCATTGCCAAAATATTGCTGTTTGTGTATATATACTGGCTCCCTTACAGCACTGGGGAGAATTGATTTAGAAGAACACAGATGAGGACAGAGATGGAAAGAACTAGGTAGAGATGAGAGAACAGCAGAAGGGACTGAGAAGAGCTAAGTATGAGAACAGAAAAGAAGCTGTGTAGACAGAATTGGCTTAGAAGAATAAAGTGAATAGACTAAAGAAATCAATGTGCTTAGATTCATTTGATATCCCGCAGATTAGAATCCTCAGCTAGTTGTTAGACTCTTCCACAGACCCTGGGAGAAAACAATAAAGGCTGGAAGAATTATTGTTTTGTTACTTAGACATACTTTAATAAAAATTTGAGGCAATTGTGTCTGAATGCAAAGCAAAGAACTTAGGGAGTTGGGAAAAACAGCTCATCTATTTGTTCTTGGTATGATGCCAGATATGATCAGATTAAAGATAGCTCCATTCATCCGGGGCCATCACTGCTATAGTAGGTGCTGAGACTGGTTACTTACAGATTAATAGAATTTTCATAGAATAAGATGAAGAGGAAATCAGTTAAAGTGTGAAACTGACTCAAGCATCTCACATTGTCTTTGGAAGCCAAAGAGGATCAGGAGAAAACGAAGCTGGCATAAGAGGTCAGCATAGAACATGAAGGGCCTGGGATGGATTCTGGTCCTACTGCCAAGGGGCCCCTTAAGCAGATCAAGCTACACAACTGTCTTGCTATGCAGAGGGCCTAGTCCAGTCTCATGCAGGATCCACAGCTGTTGATCTAAATTTCATGAGTTCCCACTAGTTTGATTTGGTTGTTTCTGTAGGTTTTCCTGTCATGATCTTGATGCCCCTTGCTCATAGAATCTCTCTTCCCTATCTTCGGCTGGACTCCCAGAGCATGGCCTGGTGCTTGCCTGTGGACCTCTGCATCTGCTTCCATCAGTGACTAGAGAAAGGCTCTATGATGACAGTTAGGGTATTCACCAATCTGATTACTGGAGTGAGCCAGTTGAGGCTCCCTCTCCACTATTGCTAATAGTCTAAGCTGGGGTCATCCTTGTGGATTGCTGGGAACTACATTAGCACCCAGTTTCTCCCTATCCCCATGATGTCTCCCTCTATCACAGTATCTCTTTCATTGCTCTCCCACTCCATCTCTGTTCCAGCTTGACCATCCCATTCCCTTATGTTCTCATGCCCCATCCACTACCCTTCATTGCCTACCCCTTATTCCCAGTTTACTCATGGAGATTTCATCTATTTCCCCATCCCAGGGTGATCCATTTGTCCCTCTTTGGGTCCTCCTTGTTAGCTAGCTTCTCTAGACCTATAGTTGTAGTCTGGCTATCCTTTGCTTTACTTCTAGTATACACTTATGAGTGAGTACATACCATGTTTGTCCTTCTGAGTCTGGGTTACCTCACTCAGGATGATATTTTCTAGTTCCATCCATTTGCTTGCAAATTTCATGATGTCATTGTTTTTCACTGCTGATCCATCCCTGGTGCATGAGTGGGCCTTTTGGAGCCCACCCCTATGATGAGACACTTTGCACAGCCTTGAGGCAGGGGGAGGGGCTTGGAGCTGCCTCTACTAAATGTAACTCACCATGGGAGGCCTTACCTTCTTGTAGGAGAAAATAGGGGTGGGTTGGAAGGGGGAGACTGGAGGGGCAGGAGGAAGGAAGAGGGGGATTTTTGGTATGTAAAATGAATAAAAAAAATTTTAATAAATTTCCAATTGTTGAAAAGTTAAAAAAATAAAAAAGGAAGATGAAGAACCACATAAGCAGGAGTAGATGAGTCACAATGGGAGAAGGCAACACACTTCAAGTTTTGTCAACATTACTCTGTCAACTGTTTTATTTTTAATGAAATCTAATCTTTTACAAGCTTGTTGGTGCATCTTAACAGCATTGTTCTTATCTTGTTCATCTATGATGTGAGACATGGTAATCTTGTTATTTTGTTTGAAAGCTATTAAGCATATTCATTTCACTAATATAAAATTTCTGTTATTCCACAATATCTTCTTAGAAATACACCTTTCAAGTATATTTCTGAATTATATTTTTCATGTATTCTGAATTATGTTTTTCATAAATATTAATAGCACAATCTGTTTAGTAAATCAAAGATGATCTGTTTTATTTTTACTGAAGAAAACTTTAATTATCAATGGTGATTATAAAAACAATATAAATTGCTTTAGGAAATGTGTCCTTGGATAGAAGATAGATACATACATGAAACAGGAAACTGTTGTTAAAGGATAATCCAACAAACATTTATACATTAACTTGAGAGCACTTTGTAACTCATAGCTGCATCTCACTAAATTAGGCTTTGATACAGTGAGGCTTTTGAGAAACTTCTTTGTGTATGGCCATTATTCAAGTTATTCTCACTCTATCTGATGTCTTAGGTTATTTAGAATCATCTCTCTGTCAAAGTAAGTATTAACTAATTGGTTACAGGGGAATAGAAAGTGTGAAAAACATATCAGGTATTAGAGGTAATTTATTTTTTGAAAGCAGTTGTTGACAGCTTGGCAATGCATCCAGTTAACACTTCTACTTACATAAAATGATTCTTCCTGTCAGAGAGGACAGTGACTGTACTTTCACGAGATGTATGAGCAGACATTCCTCTCTGATTTTCTTTCCATATATTTGAACTGAAAATGCAAACCAATGTTCACTATCTTTGACAGATGCTTTATCAACATTTTTTAACAGCTGCAATGTCTCTAGATACCCATTTAACATTTTTGTCTTTCAAACTGACAATTATTTTCAATATTTCAAGTTTCTCTTTGGTGAATTAAGATTGAACAGTAGAGCTGAAAATATGTCCTAAATAAATTCTGGAAGGAAAAGTTTAATCAACATTGATGTGGACTATAGTTAGTGTTATATAACAAGTTCTGCTTTCCCCAAATATTTGTGTTATCATAATTTCAACAGTTTCTATGCTAGGTGGTAGTGATTTCTCATTTTTGTAAATAAATTATGATTTCTGGTAGTTAACTCAGATAAAATTTAGTTTCTGAGGATATTTTAGAATTTTTTTGCATCTGTATGTATTTCTCCTGTGTGAGGGAACATGTGTGTGCATGTGTATGGAGGACCAAGTTTGAACTCGAATTTCTTCTTAGATCATTCTTCACCTTATTTATTGATTCTGGGTCTTTTGCTAAATATGAAGTCCATCAACTTGGCTAGGCAATTTAGCCAGGTTCCTCCCTCTGCGTCTCTAGTGCTCCTATTACAGACAGGATGTCACTCCCATCATCTCTAATGTGAATGCTAGGGATCCATCCTAACTCTAATCACATGGAAGCTTAGTGTTCTCTACCTGCTGATGCATCTGATCAGCTCCTGCAAAGTCTCAGTTAGTGACCAATATTTTACTTCATTGTTCCCACAGAAACCATAACAACCTGATGCCTAAAACCTGTAATTACTTAATAATACCTTTGTCATTTAAATTAGATTAAAATCTAAAGGCAAAATTTCTGTTTGTCTTGTTTTACAGTAACAATAGTTCTACTTTTCGAAACCAAAGGCATATATAAAATAGAAAGTAGGACTTGAGAGATAAAAATAAAAAGCATTGAAAAATTTTGGAATTGCAAAAGTGGAAATCAGAGAGAGGATATGAAATATATTGAAGAAAACAATTGTATTAAATATTAAAGGTTTTCATAGGACAATTAGTTGACTCTTGCCACTCTATTGTACCTGCTACCTTTTGTGCTTGCTGTCTGCCCTGCCCTCCCTCACCTTGTCATTTTGTATTTCATGTTGTTTGTTTAGAGTGATCTTGTTTAATGTTATATGTATGTTAAGGAGATATATGTACATAATTTTTTATTTAGAAATTAAGGCTTTTTTATTCTTTGAGAATTTCATGTAATGTATTCTGAACAGATCTTTGCCCTTCTTCAATTCCTTCCCAATCCTCCTACACTATCCCTTTCCACACAGCTTCATGTTTTCTTTCTCTCAAGCTGTGTACTAAAAGATAAAAAAATTCCATGGACTAGTTTGTGTTGGCTGAGTAAGCTGTGAGTGATGCCTGCCATAGAGTTTGATTGATATACCAAGTATCACTCCGTTGATAAAAAATGTGACTTTTCCTCCATCCAGTGTCAATCAAGTGCAGTAGTGCCTTGGATAGGGATGGGAAGTAGCACCCCACCTTTCTTCCATGCTGGGGCTTTGTCTGGCTTGAACTTGTATAGGTCTTCAGAGATCTGCCACAGACTCTGTGAGTTCGTATATGCATCTACCCTGTTGAGTCTGGAAAACAATGTTTCCTTGAAGTCATCTTCCCAAGCACTCTTTTGCGTAGATCCCTGAGCTGAGCCTTGAAGTGAAGTATGTGATACAGACATTCCACTCAGGGCTGAGTGCTCCAGCCTCTTGTTTTCTTCCAATTGTGTGGTTGTGTGTCTCCACATTAATTTCCATCTACTATAAGTAGAAGCTTCTCTTATATTTTAGCAATGCACTAGTATGTCTATATGGCAACATATTATTAGAAACAATTTATTTATGTTTTTTAGTAGAATTATACTAGTAGTTTTCCCCATGGGGATTATGACCTTTTTACCCTCAGTATTTTAACCACATTGACAGTGTCAGGCATGGGTTTCATCTTATAGAGTCATCCTTACATTCAATCTAAAAGTGGCTGGTATCCCCAAAATATTCATGCCACAATTGTACCACTGGACGTATCTTGTCAGATAAGTCTTTGTTATAGCTTATAGAGTTTATAGCAAGGTCAGATTGATGATTATTTTTCTCTTCCATTAGTGTTATGTAACCATCCACACACTGAGTGCTAGCCAATAGTGATAAAACTTCCATTTGAATACCAGTTAGATTTCTGCATGTTCTATGAAAAAAGTATGTGCTATTTTAAACACTGTCAAACTCTGGAAGGTAATCAAGGTGAGAATGAAAAGTAGCATATCTACTATTTAAATCAGGGTAAAAGTTCCTAAAAACACTAAATACCACAAGATCCAGCTCAGCAACACTTGGATATATACCTAAAGGCCTACACAGATTGTAGGCATTAATTTTGAGTTACCAAAATTTGTTGGTGATCTGTTAAGGAAAGAAATAAAAGCACTTCCCCTTGGAGTCATTTAACCAAGAGCAAGTACAGATTTGAATTTTCTTCTTCAAGCTCCATCTTCTGTTTGGTTGTTGCATGAATCTGAATCTATGCCTTCCTGAAGGCTGTCTTATGAATATGTTTGTCCTTGTGTTAGTGTCTGTACAATATTCAAGACTCAGAATTTCACAAGTTAAAGTAAAAAATTCTGACTTAACCAAGGAAGTGTGTTAAATATAAATTCAAAATATATAGAAATATATAACCAAATAAAGTTTTATGATCTTGAAAATATACCTTTATGCCAGGTGGTGGTGGTACATGCCTTTAAAGCCAGCACTCAGGAGGCAGAGGCAGGCAGATCTCTATGAGTTCGAGGCCAGCCTGGTCTACAGAGCAAGATCCAGGACAGGCATCAAAACTACACAGAGAAACACTGTCTTGAAAATTAAAACAGAAAAAAAAGGAAAAGAAAATATACCTTTACATTAAATTATATTGTAAGAATGTAGAGTAAATAGTTGTATTCTCAAGAAAAATAGTGGTCAAATATGGCTATGGCTTATGACAATATATACGCTCAGAGTAAATTGATACTTTTTTTATACGTACATTTTTATTCAAAAACAATTAGATGGTTTCCTTCTGTCTTAAATGTACACAACTACACATAGTCATCCAGAGCAAAACTGGCAGCAGAATTCTGACAGATGATTTTGAAAACTATGTTGCTTTGTCCTGTACTGCACTGGTCAGAATCCATTCTTCAGAGTCACACCCAATTGCACACACAGCTGAGTAATGTGCAAGGAAGTGTAGAACCTGTGATGGAGCCTCGCCACACCTCTCCTTGACAGAAAGTGTCTAATATCCAAAAACAAATGCAACTGTCTCCTATTAAAGGGGAAAATGGTAGTACCACTCCAGTCATCAAATTTTCCTCAGTGTTCAATATCTGAAGTTGTATGCAGTTCTAATTTCAATAAGAGAAATCAATACAGTGTTGTAATCTGCAAAGGATATAATAAAAAGCTTTCAAGTTACAGCAAAAAGAGGGCCCTTGTAATGATACATTGCTCTGTTCCTGTGTAGGTTCCCTCCTCCTTCCCTCCCTCCCTCTATCTTTTCCTTCCTTCTTCCCTCCCTCCCTCTCTTCCTTCTTCCTCCCTTCCTCTATCTTTTCCTTCCTTCCTTCCTCTTTTGTTTCTTTATTTTTTTAATGCTATGGCTTCCACTTATACAATGTACAGATTATTGCTCACCCCTAATGATTTTATATCTCAAGTGAAGTAGATATTTGGGACTGATTTTTTTGAATTAAAGTTTGGAAATTTTAATTGACACATTATATGTATTGTATATAAATAATACAGTGTGACAGGCCAAGGTGACAAGCACATCCACAACCTCAAATAATTAGCATTTTTACGTTACCTTTGTCCAATATACTCTATCAGCTATTTTGAAATATACAACTAAAGCCTGTCAAGTATGTATGTTTACCATGCTATACAAACATTAATACATTGGAAATAATATCCACTGAATTAAAATATGCATGTTTATTAATTAATTTCTTGCTAGTTAGATGCACAAGATCTTAAATGCTTTAAAAGTAGTTTCAGAGGATTATTAAAAATGTGTAAGTATTCAATATCTTCTGCAATATGATGTTCACAAAACACACTTTACATTCACTATATAAATAAAAAACCCTACATTTTAGTGTCTTTGTTACAATATCTAAACAATATTATATGATGAAATAGTATAGTAATCAAAATCTCTTCTCTCTTCTCTCTCTCTGTCTCTGTACATCTCTCTGTCTCTGTCTCTCTCTGTCTCTGTCTCTCTCTCTCTCTTTCTCACTCCCTCTCCCTCTCTTTCTCCCTCTCCTTTTCTTAATTTCTTGGTGGCTAATGCAAAGCTATGATCCTGATCTTTTGAGTTATTTGAATAGATGATTGTATAGGTTACAGCATTATGTTATAATATTATCTTTTGCTATACATTCACATTTTGTTTACTTAATTAGTTCATTAATTTGGGGTGAGATAGATAATTACTGTGTAGCCCCAGTTGGGCTGGATCTCTATAGCCTCCTGTCTGGGTGTCTCAAGTGCTGTAATTTCAGAATTTTCCCACCATTCTTAGCCTAAGTCATTTTTTTTTCAAATATGATTCTCCCCCAGTCTTAATCTTCCAAGGCATTTTTAAAAATCTTTATTTTGTTTTTGAGATTATGGTGTAATTACATCATTTCTCTCTTCCCTTCCTTCCATCCAAACCCTCTCATATACCATTCCTGGCTCTCTTTCAAATTCATGTACTCTGTTTTTCCTTAAGTGTTCTTACGCGCGCGCGCACACACACACACACACATGTACACACACACACACACACACACACACACACACACACGTACACGCGCACACACACACACACACACACACACACACACACACACACACTTCTCTGGGAAAATTTTTTTTCCCGGTTTGTGTGAACTTCAAAACTACTGTTTAAGGCATAATCAAAGTCAAGATACAGTCCAGCATTGTCTTGACGTCTGTAGGCTCCCAGTTTCAAACAGGCTGAGGTGGAAAGACACAGCTGAGAACCTAGATGACATGGGCACTTTGTGTTTGCAAGTTTAAGGAAATTTTGATTCTTTTTTGAGGAAATCCTTTCAGATGCTCTAGGTGTAGGGCCCTGGTCTCCTCCCATATTGAGTAAAGCCGTTGCCTGCTTGCCGACCTTGACCAGATGTCCTCCCTATTCTAATTCCCTGCCGGTATCCACCCTCCTGAATGCTTTAGGGAAGTTCCTTGTTTGTGTATCCTGCATATTGGGCGTTAACAGCTTAGATGCAAGAATGTAGAACATTCAGTAGCAAACTTCTGCCCTCCGGGGATCCGCCATTGTGCTGTAAGCCTGTATTTAAGGTTTCCTCCCTCTTTCAATAAACGGCATTCGGCTGGCACCCGGCTTACAGCCGTGGCGAATGACTCGCTGTTTCTTGTCTCTATTTTTTATCCGCAGCCCCTCGCTCGGACATGGTGAACAGGTGACAGTAACGCGGGCGTTACCGTTACAAATGGAGGTCCCACCGAGATTCTACCAAGACGTTACCGAGATCTGAGAAAGAAGGGACGAGCTGACGGACACCCCACAAGGCTGGCCAGCATTTTAAAGAAAAAAGGTACGGGTGAATTGTATTGAAATGGGTGCAGCTAGCTCACAGTCGCTCCTCGAGGAACAAATAATTGGACTGTTGAGGCGGCAAGGCACTATCATTAAGAGCAAGACGGCTAAAGATTTTATTCAAATGCTCCGGAATGTTAGTCCTTGGTTTCTGGTCTCCGGAGGATTTAATATACCAGATTGGGAACAGGTCAAGGTTGACTTACAAAAATATTTGCATAAAGAAGGGCCTGATTCCGTATCCTTAGCTACTTTTTCTTTGTGGCGCTTGGTTAAAGATGCATTGCTTAGTGATGATATTGAAGTCCAAGAACATTTAACTGAAGCTAAAGCTGTGTTGGAGGAGTCTCAGATAGAGGAGGCTCTCAGATCCCTTGAAACTTCTGATGTTCCTGATTCGTCAGAGTCGTCTTCTGATTCTGCAGAGTCATCTTCAGAGGGTAATGATGTAGAAGTCAGATCAGAAAAGGATGCTAGATGCCTAAGAGGGAAATCACAGAAGATTTCTCGCAAGGATAGACCTCCAACCCATAACCTTGACTTTTGCAACACGGAGGTCCTTCCTTCCTCACCCATAGAGGGGTTAACGGGGGGAGTTGCTTACCCGGTTATAGAGACTCAAAATGCTCAAGGACAGAGGCAAAGGGAACATAATCCTTTAGATTTTAAAAGCATTAAACAGCTTAAGGAAGCGGTAATGTCATATGGGCCTCATGCTCCTTTTACCACCGCTATACTTGAATCTTTCTCTGCCTTAAATTGTACCCCTAGTGATTGGATGCAGTTGTGTCGCGCTGCTCTCTCTGGGGGGGATTATTTAATTTGGAGGAGTGAGTTCCAAGAGCATTGTCAAACTACAGCTAATAGAAATGCTGCTGCAGGTTTCCCGGCTCGAAATCTTGAGATGCTCACGGGTACAGGGCAGTATGCCACTTTACAAGCACAGATTTTGTATGATCCCGCAGTTTATGCACAGATTAGTGTAGCCGCTACCAGAGCATGGAAAGGGCTGCCTAATAAAGCTGCTGGTGAACAACTATCTAAAGTCATTCAAGGGCCATCAGAACCATTTGCAGAATTTGTAGATCGCCTGCTTCAATTAGCAGGGAGAGTATTTGGGGATGTTGATCAAGCCATGCCCATAGTAAAGCAACTGGCCTTTGAAAATGCCAATAAGTATTGCAAGGAGGCCATTAGATCTCATAAAAATAAGAGCTTAAATGATTATCTTAAACTATGTAGAGATATAGATGGCCATCACATCATGGGACAGGTAATGGCTTCAGCCATAAGGGGGAATAATTCTGGAGGAACCCGCCCAAAAATCTGTTTTGGATGCGGCCAGCAAGGTCATGTTAAGAATAATTGTCCTGGAGCACAAGCTATGGCAAAAACGCCGGGACTTTGCCCGCGATGTAAAAAGGGCCATCACTGGAGTAATGGGTGCCGATCTAAGGTTGATGCTCAGGGAAAAATGTTACTGCCGTCGGGAAATGGGCAGCGGGGTCCGCTCCGGACCCCCTGAAGCCAGGTGTACGGAGCCCTGGATACACCTGTCCCGACCCCAGTTTCCCACCATCCCATCCAGTTCGTTCCTCGAAGGAATCCCTTTCTGTCCAAGACCTTATCAGAGGCACCCCCGGGAGTGCAGGATTGGACCTCTGCTCCTCCACCAGAGCAGTATTAACGCCTCAGATGGGCCCCCAGGTTCTCGGTACTGGAGTTATGGGCCCACTACCTGCAGGGTCCTTAGGCCTGATTTTGGGCAGGAGCAGTGCTCTTATGCAAGGTATTAGAGTAATTCCAGGAGTGATAGATGAAGACTCTGAAGGAGAAATTAGAATCATGGTTGAGGCTGGTAAAGGGGTGACAATTATTCCCCAGGGTGCTCGCATAGCACAACTGCTTTTGATGCCTCGCTTTCATACTAATAATCCTTTTCTTAAACCACATAGAGGTGAGGGTGGATTCGGCTCTACGGGCCCTCTAGCATGCTGGGTTTCCACCTTAGAACAAAGACCCATGCTAAATTTAAAAGTTAATGATCACAATTTTCAGGGTCTTTTAGATACTGGTGCTGACACTTCAGTTATTTCTTTAAAACTTTGGCCCGAAGCTTGGCCCCTTAAAAATTCTACCTCTAACCTACAAGGTATCGGCACAGCTCAGACACCATTACAGAGCAGGCTACTTTTAGATTGGAAGGATGAGGAAGGTCATGCAGGAACTTTTCAACCCTTTGTGCTACCTGACATTCCAGTGAACTTGTGGGGACGGGATGTGTTAGATGGTATGGGAGCTGTGCTTACTACACAGCCTGTACAACAGATGCTGAAAAGTCAAGGCTACTGCCCAGGCAGAGGCTTAGGGAAAATGTTGCAAGGAGACCCGCTCCCTGTAGCAGACAAAAACTGTGTCATTAGAGGTCCTGGGGATACAAGAGGATTAGGGTCTTTTCCATAGGGGTCACTGCGCAGCAGCCTTCGATTATACAACCAATAAAAATCACTTGGAAGAGTGATGACCCTGTATGGGTGGAGCAGTGGCCCCTTACTAAAGAAAAACTGGAGGCTGCAAACACATTAGTTAAGGAACAGTTAGATGCTGGGCATATCATTCCTTCCACTTCACCTTGGAACTCACCTATATTTGTTATTAAGAAGAAGTCAGGAAAATGGCGGCTATTACAGGATCTTAGAGCTGTAAATAAAACCATGCTTCTCATGGGAGCAACACAACCTGGCTTGCCTGCCCCTGTGGCAATTCCTAAACATTGGAATTTAATTGTGGTTGACTTGAGGGATTGTTTCTTTACCATTCCTTTGCATTCCGAGGACAGTCCTCGCTTTGCTTTTAGTGTTCCTTCAGAAAATCTTAGAGAACCTTATCAGAGATATCAGTGGGTGGTATTGCCTCAAGGAATGGCCAATAGCCCTACTATATGTCAAATTTATGTGTCTTTGGCCCTAGCTCCAGTTCGTAAAGCTTTTCCAGATGTTTATATAATTCACTACATGGATGATATATTAATGGCTGCTAGAGATAAAAAACTTGTTTTTGATGCCTTTTTTAATTTACAAGAGGTTCTTAGCCTGGCTAATTTACAGATTGCCCCAGAAAAGGTACAGGTATCTTATCCCTATCATTATTTAGGTCATGAATTGCTACGCACGGGCATACGTCCACAAAAGATTACTCTGCGTATGGATCAGCTACGCACGCTTAATGATTTCCAAACCTTTCTGGGAGATATTCAATGGCTTCGGTCCACTTTAAAAATTCCAACAGGTCAGCTTCGCCCTTTGTATGACATCTTAAAGGGCGACCCTGACCCTTTATCTCCCCGTAAACTAACAGCTGAAGGACGTGTAGCCCTACAACGAGTGCAAGAGGCCCTGGAACAGGCTCACGTGCAGTATATAGATCTTTTTTCTCCCTTATTGTATTTGGTATTTTGTTTTACTCATTCACCTACTGGAGTGTTTTGGCAAACAGGTCCTATTCTATGGGTACATTCCCCAGCTTCTCCAGCAAAAACCATTACTCCTTATCCACAGGCTGTTGCTCAGATTATATTTAAGGGAATCAAGATCAGTGTTCAAACTTTCGGTAAGGAGCCAGATATTGTGGTGACCCCATACACCCAGTCTCAAATAGCATGGTTGCAAGCTAATGATAATGATTGGACCATATTGACATGCTCCATGCAGGGTCGGTTTGATACTCACTACCCCTCCAATGATGTGTGTCATTTTTTTAAATTGCATCCTGTTATATTTCCCAAGATAGTACAGATGACTCCTATTCCTCAGGCCCGTGTAGTATTTACTGATGGCACTTCACGTGGTTTTGCTGTGGTGGTTTCTGGTAACATAGTAAAGAGAATAAAAGTCCAGGGCACTTCTGCCCAAATGGCAAAGGTACAGGCGCTGTTGCTTGCTTTACAGATGTTTTCTGATGAGAGTGTAAATATTTATACTGATAGTCAATATGTGGCACATGCCATTATGCCTTTGGAGACAACAGCCTACATACCATCCATTTCTCCCATTCATGAATATTTATTGGAAGTGCAAGGACTTATATGGTCCTGCTCACATAACCTTTACGTGGGCCATATTAGAGCTCACACTCAATTGCCTGGACCTCTAAGTGAAGGTAATCAGAGGGCTGACGCCATTACTCGTGTGGCTGTCACATTAATTTGCTCCACCTTTGATAAGGCTACTCAGTTGCATCAACGTTATCATCTTAATGCTGGATCTCTTCGTCATCATACAGGCATAACCCGGGAACAAGCCATCCAGATAGTTAAATCATGTCCTATTTGTGTTGAATTTTTACCTGTTCCTCATTTGGGAGTTAATCCCCGAGGACTTTTACCTAACCATGTGTGGCAGATGGACGTCACGCACGTGCCTTCCTTTGGAAAATTACAATATATCCATGTGTCTATTGATACATATTCTTCTCTAATTTTTGCTTCTGCTCATTCAGGGGAAAAGATTAAGGATGTAAAGAATCATTGCCTTAATGCTTTTGCTTACATGGGAGTGCCAAAATGCATAAAGACTGAAAATGGTCCCGCCTACAGCAGTACGGGATTTTCAAAATTCTGCCAAGACTTTTTTATTGTTAATAAGACTGGTATTCCTTATAATCCTCAAGGACAGGCTATAGTAGAACGCTGCCATCGTACCTTAAAAACATATATTTCTAAAGTAAAAAGGGGGGGAGCTAGGGGCTCATCTCTCCTCTCCACATTCTATTCTTTCCCTTGTTTTATATATTTTAAATTTTTTATCGGTGGATTCTGCTGGAGTATCCGCTGCAGATAAGCACTGGAGGGCTCCTGTTGCAAATCATCCTCTGGTGCGATGGAAAGATCTTTCTACTGGCACTTGGAGGGGACCCGATCCGGTGTTGGTGTGGGCCCGGGGATCTGTTTGTGTCTTTCCGCAGGACAATGAAGTTCCTCTTTGGGTTCCTGAACGCTGCGTGCGCCCTGTGGCTGCTGCTGAAGCCCAACATGGCAGAGACCTATTGGGCCTTCGTAAAAAACTCTCCCCTTCTGATGCCAATGGGGATTGAGAGCCCAATACGGCCAGCCTTGGCAAACATTATTGTAAGCCTAGGGACTGTAGCCATGTGGTTGGATTCTTCAGAAGGTAATGTATGGTAACTTTTTTCAAAAATGTTAAGAATGTGTCACACCTTGGAGATTAAGGATAACCCCGAAGGTCAATGACCTTCATTTGTTAACAGTAACATGCCAGCTAAGCCTTTTCACATTTTGCAACCCTCTTCAAGCTGGTGTAGTACCTACTTTTCAGGAATGGCTCTGTGCAACATCTATTGGCCTCCTGAAATTCTTCTAGCCTCTTTTGAAGACACCTTAAAATTTGTGAGCCTGAATGTAGCCATTAATGAGACCATTAGTTCTGCTCCTTGTTTGCTGTTTTTGTTTTTGTTTTCTTTATGGTTCTTAGTGCTTTTGCAGACCTGCCAGCCTAAGTAGTGCTGGGATCAAGAAAAATGGGCCTTGGTGGTTCGTGTTCCTGGAGCTGCGTCCATGCCAGTGGACCATGGCAGTTAGACACAGATGATGCTAACACGCTCCAGAAGAGACTGACATCACTGTTGCCATTGTTGCTGTTATAGCGGTGGTGGCCACTGCTGCTACTATTTCTGGGATGGCTATTTCATAATTGGGTTCTACAGCTAGCACAATGGAGACCCTGGCAGCAAAAGTAGCTACCACAGTTAGTTAATCTTTTATTTTATTGGGCATGATAAATTTAATTCTACATTTATACATTTAAATTGGCTTTGAAAGTTGTAAAAATTATTTAAACTCAAGTTCCATTTGTTTTTGGGATACCACTTTACAAGGACTCCTATTTGCAGTAAGGCTCGTTTAAGAAGGGAATGGCTCAATCGCCTTTAGCCTCCTGGCTATGGGTGGGTTAGGACTACTGTTGGTCTTTTCTGGGTCGCACAGATTGCAAGCCCAGCGCCACTTTGAGATCTTTGGCAACAGTTTACTCTACAGCTCACGTGGTTGAGCCTGTACGATAATGAGTATTCAGAGACGGGTAATGCTTGGGGGGCGCTCACCAACCTAAGACAGAGCACTTGCGGGGCCTGGGCAGGTGTCTCCATGACGGGTAAGGTGACCTGCTGACGTCCCACGCAACCTAAGTCAGAAGCTCATTTTTTAGTAAAAAGGGGGGACCTGTAGGGCCCTGGTCTCCTCCCATATTGAGTAAAGCCGTTGCCTGCTTGCCGACCTTGACCAGATGTCCTCCCTATTCTAATTCCCTGCCGGTATCCACCCTCCTGAATGCTTTAGGGAAGTTCCTTGTTTGTGTATCCTGCATATTGGGCGTTAACAGCTTAGATGCAAGAATGTAGAACATTCAGTAGCAAACTTCTGCCCTCCGGGGATCCGCCATTGTGCTGTAAGCCTGTATTTAAGGTTTCCTCCCTCTTTCAATAAATGGCATTCGGCTGGCACCCGGCTTACAGCCGTGGCGAATGACTCGCTGTTTCTTGTCTCTATTTTTTATCCGCAGCCCCTCGCTCGGACATGGTGAACGGGTGACAGTAACGCGGGCGTTACCGTTACACTAGGAAGTCCCCAAATTATGATAATTATAGCTGACTTTTAAAATTCGTTGACACCCACCATCACTGGTTTCTGCTGTATACACACTGACATCTATGTATCCTTCATGGCTGGCTCCTTGTCCTCATCCTAGCCTGCCAGTGTTGACACTTCTGGCCTGGCCTCTAAGTTTGAAGGGGCTAGGGATCCTGGACACTGTAGTAAATGGGGCTTCTCATGCCTAACCAAGGGGTTATGTGTCTTGGCAATAAGTTTTGATCCACATCTTGGTTTCCAAGGTGAGAGAGGAAGCAGGGAAACACTCTTTCAGAGTGGCAAGGTCAGCTTAAGCCTTTTCACTGTTCTGTTTCAATTGGGACCTTGAAACTTCTGTCCATTTCCTAAACTTCAATGACAACACTTGCTAGGCAACCCTGAGAGTCAGAGTTAAGCTCATATTGAGTTCATTCCTCTTCTTGTCAAGCCCATCACCGGAGTTCTTGTGCTTATTAAAGAGCAGTCCTTGTTCAGTAGTGGAATCTGCAGGGAAGGCAGAACTGGATGTTTGGAAAACTTCTGCCATTGGGGGTGTGGTGGGAAACCACTCCTGCTGGCTTCTCATATGACTTATTAGTTGAGTCTTCCCATCTTTTTGAGTCTCTGTCTTCAATACCTTTTGGCAAAGTCATGTAGAACCACATGCACCTTAGCAGTCTTTTTAAATAATCCTGTGGCCTCAAAGGTATGGCTATCTACATGCATAGACATGGTCTTTGGGTAATGCACTTGTACAACAGCCTGGCTTTTGCTAGTTCAGTTTCATCATGGGGTTCATAGCCTGGGGGTGGTGTGGTCTTCTCTTTTGTTCCTGGATCTTTACTTTTTCCTTGCTGGGAGACTTCTCAATTCTCTTCCATGGGTGTTTCATGGTGTGATGACAAAAGTGATGAAGGCTGTGGTTAAATAAACCATGTAATCTATTGACCTCTCATATTTTGGTTTCTTAGACATTTTGGAAGCCAAGGGCTTTGTTTCCAAGGCTTTATGGAGCTGACTGAAGGCAGAAATCTGCAAAGCATGCTATGTACTTTGCGTAATATCTTCCCGTTGCTGTCTGTCTAGTGTTCAGTAGCATTAGTGCCTTCTTTTAAACACCGGTCATAAAGGCCCAAACTATTTTTCATCATGGCTACTGATGCCAGGCACTCCAGAACTTCCCTCAGGGCCTAGTCTATGCTTAACTGTTCCTTGGCAGTGTGATAAGATTTCTTACACAGCAGCTCGAGGGACCATCCTCTAGGGGGACTACAGATAGACATGCAAACATACAAGTCCCTTTAGATCATGGATCACAAAAATGTATGACTTTATCCCATTGTCACTGGCATGTAACCACTTGGAATATGGGAGGGATGCCAAGGCAGCTAGGCTTCTCTTCCTGTGCAGCAACCTGAAGGGTCTTGACTGATAGTGTGTATCTAAACAATACTTTCTAAATGTCTTCCTCTGATAACAGGGCATGGTCAACAGGAAATGACAACAGAGGATGGTCAAGGACAAACGTGTTTATTTATTTTTATTTATCGTAACTGAAGCAACATCCACAGACTGAAGTATTTTGTACTTATCTTCTGTTAACAGTGAGCTAGATGGTCAGAATATCACCCATCTCATCCAGAAGGGTGTCTTTGAGCTTCTACATACAGATCAGAACAAAAAAACCAAGTCAGCCTTGAATAAATGACTTCTGGCAACCAGATCAACCCACATCACATCCCTTAGGAGTCCTAGTCATGAATTCCACTTTCTGTTCCCAGCCATCTCCTTGCTCCTCACTTTATTCTGGGCAGTTCCATAATTTTCTCCTAAGTGAGATCACCACTACCCCTCTGTTTGCTAGCAAATGAAGTTAGACACAGCCTTGAGAGCCTGCTTGATGTGGGGCACAATGTTCTGTACAGGCGCAAGCTACACTTTCATTGGGTATAATGAGGAATGTTTTGCCATAGCATGGTTATCATCAATCACAAAAATTCTCATAGGATGCTATCTTCTTTGTGATGAGCTGGTGATAATGCAGTGCCATTTCCTCCTTTTTTTCCTGTAGTGTTGGTGAATCAGCACTGACTTATCTTCAGGTTGTGACCACTGTCCTCAGTGGTGCCAATGCTTCAGCTTCCTGGTCTGCATCTCCTTTGCTTGTTTTCAGGCACCATCACCAAAGCTGCCCTTCTGCTATCAGGCCACTACAGTCTTCCCTCCTCTACCATCCTCCTAAAGAGTCACAAGGTGTGCACCAGAGCTGCTCCAGTTCCAACTACAAAGACAAGAAGAGGATGAGGGTCCCAGGCTGAAAGGCAGGTAGACAGGATGGTATTTATATTCTTGATGACATGATTATCAGATGATTGAAGTAGCATAAAAAGAAAAAACATGCGTTTGTATTTTATTAGAGAGTGGTGACCAAGATTAATCAATTCGATATCTGAACTTCAAACAAATGCTAGCCCAGAAGCAGACTTTGTGCAATTTAGAATTATCACTGAATTTTTGTATTGGGAACAATCTGTGCCCTTGAATTGAACACCAAATTGCACTCTGTCTTTTTAGAATATTGTTGGTTTTATACTAGTGATTTTAACAAACAAATAAATGTCAAATCTATCTATCTATCTGTCTATAGATAGATAGATAGATAGATAGATAGATAGATAGATAGATAGATAGATAGATATAGATTTTTTACCACTGAATTAACCTATGAAATAGAACCATGGCTACACAGCTTGAACCACAGGCTTTTCAATGATTATATACAAAGAAACATCACAAAAGTGGAAAGGCAGAAAGCTATATTAGAAATATTAAACTCAGGCCCTACATTTATAAAATGAAAAATATAACCTTTATATATATTATTTCTAGAGCATAATGATTATTGGCAGAAATAAGGCAGGTCTCAGTGTCAGTAATATACTGAATTCTATAGTTAGAAGTGGGCACATCAGACAACTCCTCTCTTTCAGTTCTCTAGCAATCCTACACAGTTACAATACAGGAAAAGCCATCACTGGACCATGTGATAACAATTGTACACAGAGATAAACTGACAACCATCACCATTAGTTGACTGGTAAGAAGTCAAGATAAGTGCATATAACAAGCACTGGAAACTTAAAGGCATGACTGCTCACCATTATTTTTGCTTAACTCATACTATGTTGATATTATTGATCTTTCAAGTATCACTTTCCTAAAACAGTAGATGAGTAAATATAAAATCCGTTTACAAGAGTCAATGAGTGAAGCCTCTGTCAATTGGCATTCTCTCGTGAGCTGGCACATTTCAGTGATTCATTTAGGCCTCCACTTCTGCTTCAGACTGACTCCATTAAACTGGAAACCAAATATAATCGGCCTCAACTCTAACATAAAATGTATGAATGAGGATTCAATTAGTAATCTGCTTTGCATGAATTAATTTATGAATGATTTTTAAAAAGTATGCTTCTTCTGTTCTTGGTATTTATAAGAATTAGAGTAATCCAAATAGAACTAGAAATAAATAATTCAAGTTCTTCAAAAATCGCAAACTATTACTTTATTTTAACAAAGGAAGTATCTTCTAGTAAAATTCAACACACACCAGTTTTGAATGAAGGGATACCAATAAATTACCCCCCTTTTCTCTGTTATAAAGTGGTTAACCATATGATAGAAGGAAAGTATAATTCATATGAAGTGTTAACATATTACAAAGGGAGCAGAAACTTTAACGAAAGATTGATAACTGGGCTGTTTTAGTACATGGTCATAGCATAGGGATGCTGTTATCAAACCAACTAAATTAGTTTTAATTTATTTAATACATTTATTTTTTAGCAAATTTCCAATGTGTTTTAATGATATTCACCAACCCCTCTCACTCCATATCCATCCCCTCACCTATGAAATTAAAATTTTGTCATTTAAAAAAACAAACTGACAAACATCAATACCAACTTGTGCTCCAAAGTGTCTTGAGTCTATGGCTTTCCATAAAATAGACTGACTTAAGAAGCTGAACAAGCCCAGCACCTGAGAGGCAGAAGCTGGCAGATCTCCTGAGTTTCCAGCCAGTTTAGTCTACAGAGCGAGGTCCAGGACAATCAGGGCAATATGTAGAAAACCTTTTACAAAAAAAGTAATAGTAGGAGGAGGATAAGAAAACAAGTTTAGCAAGTAAAAATGAGCTAAGTAATTTTACTCAAATTAAGATCCACATGATCAATACAAAACAACAAATAATAACATTTATTGAGAACTTGCTGTCACCGGGCTTTAAGACTGTTTTTACTTTAATTTAGGTATACATTTTTCAGTGCATTAAAGGCATTTGGTAAATTATATGGAAGTAGTAAATTTTAAATAGTAGTAAATTTTAAATAGTTTAATACTTCTCTTAGGAAAAAGAAATCATAAAAGAGATGTGCTGACATTACTTCATATAATCACTATGGAAATATTCATCATAAGTAATTTATCAAGCAAAGTTAGGCCAACTCTATGGAATTTGGCCCTTTGAATCATTATTCTGCACACATAATTACACAGTGTTCAAAGTAAATAAAGACCTTAGAGAAATGAGTAGCATGAAAAACTCAGGTGATCTATAGAAATTTCTCAAAATAAGACATGCAAGAGCCAGAAGAGCATGAAAATGCTTCATATTGCTAATTGTTATGGAAATGCAAATTGTAGCACAAATAGATGCCATCTCATACATGGCTGAGTGTCTTTTATCAAGGAGATAAAAGATAGTCAGTGTTGGTGAGGATATGGAGAAAAAAAAACCGTATGTACACCACTGATAGATACATAAATTAGTATAGCCTTTGTGAAAATTACTCAAAACAACTAAAAGTAAATAAGTCAGCATTCCCACTTCTACATATTTATTGAAATTAATTTAAAACTATATTTGGAAAAGATGTCCAGATACCTATGCTCCTTATCCCCCTTAGTATCCCTTCAAATATGACTGGTATAACAATGCAATATATGTTCTTAATAGAATATATCTTAGTTCTAAAGACAGGGAAATCACTATGGAATTCTGGAATGCTATGCTGAGGAAAAAATAAGACAGGCAGACAAAGATATGTATGTCATATTCTCACATGTTGAACATGTAGAAACTGAGATCATATAATCAGATCCTAGAATAATGGTTAAAGAGCCAGGGTTAATAGAGGAGTTAGGATGAGAAGACAATTTTCTAAAAGTACGAGTTCTCAAGCAGGAAGAACATTTGCTCTTTTATTAAAAGGTGTGGTGAATATAGTTACCAATAGAATATTCAATATCTCAAGATTATTAAAAGCAATTTTCAAATGTTCTCACTTACAAAGATTACATATTTTGGTGATAATATATTAAATAGCTTAACTTAATCACTGAACATTATGTTGATTAACTCTAATGTCATGTTTTGCTAGAAATTCATATCATTATAAATTGTAATTTTACAATTGTTGTGTGATTTTTTCCTGGGGAGATATGAAAAATGTTTGGTTACCTCAGGTGGGACACTAATAACAGACCAAATAAATTATCCTACCCGAGCATAATGAACCTATAAGTTTCTTATGGTTTCCTAGATGGGTGTCTGTAAAGGATTGTTCATAATAGAGTTTATTTTCAACTCTCAATGGAGCTGCTAGAAGGAAAGGCCTTGGGAACCTTAAACTTTCCTTCCTGCACTGTGTAAGTTTTAATTACTTCATGAGCAGTATGAGTATTACCTTTCCCTCCAGGAGGGACTGTTTCAAGTCACAGGAAATAATGAAAAAGAGGTTGATACAGGACACTATCCCAGGATTTAGGTCCTAGTGAATACAAGGGAATGCTAGTTGATGTTCCAATTAAAAATGAAAATATTAGGCAATAGCAAATTTTCACAAAAATCAGATACAACTGTGGATATATTAAAAACCTGGAGACATAACAGAACTGAATGACTGCAAGAATGTGAAGCAATTGGAACTTTCTTATAACTGTGAGAATGAAAATTCATATAGTCACTTTAGGAGGGCAAATTTTCCAATTTCTTTATTTTCATTTTCCATTTTTTGAAAATATACAATTAGGTTTTATTGTGGCATTTTTTTTTCAAACAAAATGAGTTTGTCTCTCCCTTATACCTCTGGCCTGTCCTCCCTCCATCCTCTGTACTCTTCTATCTCCAGTGACCTTTTTTCACATCCATGTCATATGTGACTTTTTATCTTCTGCCTCCTTTCCCAATACCTCTTGTTCCCTCTTATAGTTTTCTATTTCATTTTATAGTCTTTACATCTCTCATAATCCCTTATTTACATAAAACAAAAATTCCAACTTATAATACACATAAAACAGAAGTCATATGTTTACTTTTCTAATATTATATCATTTAATTCATTATAAGACTTTATAGACAAATTTCTACATGGTCTTATTATATAAAAATCTTGGAAACAGATATAAGGGTGAAAACCTGAAAGAGATCAGAGGAATAGGAACAGCCACAAGCTAACCTCACCTCACCAACTCCACAGCTTCCAAAAGAGAGCTACTTCCTGTCTACCCATGTCTATATGCCTTGCTGTTCTGCCATCTGATTTGCTTTCTCTGTCTAGCTATATCATTTCCTCTTCCTGCCCAGCTCTGTCACTTCCTGTCTGTCTGTACAGACCTCCAGACCTCCATGGTTAACTTGTGTTGGAATTTAAGGCATTTGCCACCATGCCTGGCTTTGTTCCCAGTGTGGCCTTGAACTTATATAGATCTAGACAGATCCCTGTCTCCCAACTGATAGGATTAAAGGCATGTGCTATCATTGCATGATTTTTTTTTTTTTGCTTACTTATAATGGTTGGTTTTTTCCTCTGATCTCCAGGCAAGCTTTATTTATTAGAGCACACTAAAATATCACCACATTTCCCCTATTTTTGTCTAATAAAAAATAAAAAAATACAACTAATATAAGAAAAACTATATACAATAAGTATAATAACTATATACTTCCATCATTTTCCTCCAAATTTTGGGCTTTCATTTTTCTTAACTGAATGAAATTTGATTAGGTGCATGTGCTAAATTTTCATTATCCATCTTCCTGATGCTGATGGAGATCTAGCCTTATTCTCTTTCCTGGCTGATGTGAATAATGCAGCAACTAACATATATGCATAAGTCTCTGTGGTAGGTTATGGTGTCCTTTTGGTATACAATCAGGGATGTTTTAGCTTAGTCATACGGCAGTTCTGTTTTTATTTTTAGGAAATTCAATATTGATTTATAAAATGATTGCAATAATTTATGCTCCAAACAGGGAATAAGCATTTCTCTTTAAGTCTGGCAATTTCTCACATAACAAAATAAACCTTTATTATACAATTTAGTAACTTTGTTCCATAAGCTACTTCCCATAGAACTGAAAAGTTATAAACATACAAAAACCTACACCTGATCAGTTATAACAATTCTATTCACTAAACACATTTAAAACAAATAACAGCCAGGCAGCAGTGGCACACGCCTTTAATCCCAGTACTTGGGAGGCAGAGCCAGGTGGATCTCTGTGAGTTCGAGGCCAGCCTGGTCTACAAAGCAAGATCCAGGACAGGCACCAAAACTACACAGAGAAACCCTGTCTTGAAAAACCAAAAAAAAAAAAAATGATTTTGAGTAGGTGAGCTGAAAAGTGAACTGAAGTACATGGATCAGTCAGTCAATCAAAGAATGAAATTAGCAATATTTTCATTAAAAGACAAAACAGGAGTCTCAAATGTACATATAAAATAAAAATAAATATATCTTTAAAAATACAATTTATGAAAGTGATACTGATTTATATACATATTTTATGAGGACTAGAGGCCGAGGGTGTATCTCAGGTGCAACAGGAAGGGAATAAAACTACAAAATTCATGCCACTGGCATTACAATGCTTATTTCAGATGATTTTATGTTCATTGACATCCCTTAGGAACAACAACAACAAAAATAATAACTGAAAGATTGGTTTTAAAATAAAGAATTGGACTTTCTTATTTTTAAAAATTTTTATTAAAACCATAGTAGTAACTACTCTTCAGTAAGATTGTGTCTAACAATTGAGGTACCCCAGTGAACATTAGTTGGATTATAAAAAGTGTATCCGGGATTCTTGGGCCTAAATCCTCAGTGAAATACTCACCAAGTATATAGAATTGGGTATGCTCCTTACAAGTTACATCCAACAATAAATTAGTAAACGTATCATACATTGCACAAGATCATGAACAATGGATCCATCTGCAGTCCTAAGAATTAACCTCACTTTGGGAAGATTTGGAATAACCTAATCTGCAACTGGGCATGTACAGAAATTCTTTCCTGTCTCTTCAATGGTATATAAATAATCTGCTTTGACAGCATTGTGTTATGTTGCATCTTAATACAATTATAAATAATTTAAAATGATTAAAGTTATGTTGGAAGGTATTGAGAGTGTATGTTAATTCCATGTAATTTTATACAAGAGATATAAACACCTGCAGGTTTAGAAAAGTGCAGGATGTTCGGGATCCAATATTCCATGAGATCTAGTTTGACTACATTTACTCTCTCCCCAAGTCATCCCTGTACTTTAATGAGAGCACAGAGGCTATAACTTTTGCTTCAGTTGTCTAGACACTACCTCAGTTCCTGGAATAGCTATTTCAGCTGGCTATAGAGACACAGAGCAGGGAGTATTTGGAACACTGCATGACTCTAGTATAGCATTACTTTGACTAAAAATTATGGGAATAAGCTTTAGCGAATCACTTCAGTGAGAAATAGTACATCTGTTTTTAAATAAGAATAATCATTAGCACCTATTATAAATTGTATCCTTGAAGTATACCCTTAAAATTTTGAATTGTTCTTTGCAACAGAAACTTGGCAATTTTAAATATGCTTCTCAAATAATTGAGGCTCCTGGCCTTGCAATTTAAATACCCAGCTAGCAGCTAGCACTTCTAATGTATTTAAAAGTATAAAAATGTATCTCATGGCTTTCTGCAGTCCATCTTTTTATTTCATGAATGTAAATGTTCTTATTATCTAAGATGGCCATGGGCACAAAGCATCACCACCTCTAAAAGTGCATTGTAAATGCTTTAATAATCTTGGGTACCATTTGAGAATTTTAATGTTTTCTCTTAACTGTCATTCATGAAATTAACAAACGAAAAATAAAGAAAAGAAAGTCATAGGCAAAGGAATGAGACAAAACTCAGAAATCCATGCTGCACTGCTGTCATTTAACTGGAGATTCTCTTTCACATTATCTGAAGGCATTTTGGGGAGGAATGAACAGAGAAGGGTTTTGAAGTAGCATCTCTAAGGAAACTTTTGAATAAAAAAGAGAATTCACAAAAGCTTAAGGGAAATAAAGCTGAAAATGACAGAATTTTCTACCCACTTCCCATCTGCCATGATCTTTTGTCATAACTTGTAATAAATAGCTTTCTCTAATTGAGAATCTATGAATGCTAACAGAACCTAATTTTCTAGGGCTTAAAGGGGGAAAATAAGATAGAAAACAATTTTAAAAAATATATGATCTGTATTATAAAATAAAATTATTCATATGTTCTGTAATAGAAGTATATTATCAATCATCTTACAAATATATATATATGTGTTTTTTAGTATTTAGGTTTTTTTATATCTATCCAATAAATCCAAACAATATACTTAATTATTTCTATGCTCAACACAGACGATTTAGTCCAAGAGACTACATACTCTCCAGGAAGTTCATGTACACTCTGCATAGAGATCCCAAGAGATGATTTCCCATCAAAAGACATATCAGTCTGTGACATTTCATTTCTATGGCTGTGATTAAAGAAAACAAAAGTTACTTTGTCTACTCTTGAAGAACTTTCAGATTTCCATTGGAAGTGACCTTTCCTGTAACAAGTGATTTAAAGCATATTTCTTATTCTGATGTTGAAATGTCCACAAACTGTATTTAATTATTGATTAATTAATAGTCTCACAGTTACCATAGTTTATTTTAAAATGTATAAAACATGGAATCCAAGTGTTGACCTCAGATTACTCATTCAATCCAGTGTTAAACACACAGATAACTTAGTGTTCCAATTTTTTTTTTTTTGCTGTATTAAAACACAGTGATCAAAAGGAGAGAAAAATCTATTTAGCCTAGATTTCCACATAACAGCACATAACTAATGGAGGAAATCAGAACAAGACCTCAAAATTGAACACAAAAACCATGGAGGATTTCTCTTTGCTGATAAGCTTAGGATAATAATCAACTAGCTTCCTTATATAGCCCAGGACTGTTGGGGACCGATTCCAGACAGCGGTGTCCTTACTTTATCAAGCCTTATAAAGGCAGGAAGTTCCTGGCCTAACCTCAGGCTGTACAACTTCTTGGAGTACCTGCTAATCAGCCAGCTGCAGGGGCCTGGGACCAAAGTGACCTCACCCTCCCTTAGGAATTTTCCATCCTTCTCTCCGTGCTTCTCCTGCTCCCCCACCCTGCCTGAAGCCCTGTTTATAAGCCTCAACACCCAGTCAATGCAACTCAGACTGACTCTGTCTTCCTTTATGTGCCTGGTCTCCTTTCTCTCTCGCCCCCATTGATCTTTCAGGAGGTGCCTCCTCGGGTCTCATCAAATAACCTGGCCCGCGGGACCGGGCAAGTGGTGCCCGAACGTGGGGCTCGAGGCATGGTGACCTGCCAGACGACGGACAACAGAAGGGGCCCCGGAGAGGATCAGGGTAGAGACGCCCGGACCGCATCACTCGTGCAACGCGGGAGAGTCTTGAGGCAAGTATGTCGTCCCATCGATCATGAGCAAAAATTTATCTAAAGAGGCTGTTTTTCTAAAGGAGATGAAAAGGTAATCTTAGGGAGAGAGGAATAAGAGTTAAGAAAAAGGATTTGATAAAATTCTTCCAATATGCAGAGGAGAAATGTCCCTGGTTAGTGATTAATGGACCAGGAATTCACCCTTTGACTTGGAACAAGGTTGGAAAAGACTCAGAGACGGGGAAAATGTCCCCGACACCTTTTTTAGTTTTTATGGTGTGATTAGAGATGTTCTAAAGGAAGCAGAGGGAGATGGGTGTGTTTCACAGTTACTAGCCCTTGCAGAGGATTTTCTCTCAAACTCCCCCTGCCTAACACCCAAGGGTCCAGAGGTTTATTGACATCTACCGGTAAGAGCGCTCTCTGTCCTGTCTGTGTCTTTCTGTCTTGTTACTTTTGTTTTGTACTGGTCGATCGATTTGTACTTTGCAGGCTCACTGGGGCAGACGTGTCAGGACAGTGAACCTGGCAGCGAAAGGAGACGTCCCAGAGCCCTAAGGCCACCTCAGAGGTGACCATTTGGTTTAGGAGCATCTTTGGGTATCTTCCCCCATGATGGGAGGAAGTGCCACTTTGTATTTTGTCCCGGGAAAATTGTCAGAGCCATTTTGTGGGGTTTTTTTTTATATGTTTTGTTGTGATCATTGTTACTTTACTCTCTCCTTCTCTTCCAAGAAAAAAAGGTGCATGTCTGACTTACAGGGATGTGGAAGCCCCTGATGTCTGTTTGATCAAGGACAGAGATCCTCGAGTCTGGATTGTTTTTGATGTGATTGAGCCTGGAGGGTTACACCCCCCCCCCTGAGCACATCAGGCTGTCATTGTTCTTGGAGCTTTGTTGGTTGTTTTGTTGGGGCAAAGTTTTTTCTTGTGCCCTTGGTCTTGTGTGTAATGTATTAATTGTTCTCTTTGTTGACTTGACTGTGACGGACGCTATGGGACAGTTCCCTTCTTCTCTACTAGACCTTTGCCTAGCCCACTGGAAGGATGTGTGAGCCACAATAGAGGGAACTGGGTCCCCCACCCCCACTCCCCGATTGAACTGAGATAAACAGGTAGCTCCTGCCAGATGGGGCTTGCATACTGCAGGAGGGCTTGCTGGCTGTGAATGAGGCCGTCATCTCAGTGCTGATGTTCCGGTTCTTGGATTGTCTGTGTAAATGTTATTTGTTTCTGTCTACTAACCTCCCTTATTTTCCTAGAGGAAGAGGAGGAAAGAGAGGCATAACAAAGGCCATCTCCATCCCTCCCTAGCTCTCTTGCTATCAGGACTACAGCTGCTCTAAGGAGGGTGGGGGTGTGTGCTCTCGGTACAGGCGGGCAAAGACAGTAGCTCTGGACAGGGCAATGGGAACTGCCTACAATTGACAAAAACTGTGTGAACACTAAAGAGAGAATCTGACCCTCCCTTCCTTTACTGTGATAACTTCAAGGTCTCTTCTGCCGGCCAGCAGCTTCTCTTGTTAGCCCTTCTCTGTCCTGGCATTGCTTGAAAAGAAATGTTAAATTACCAGTTCAAGATACTGGGAAAATTATGCTTTTGTTTCCACAGGAAAAATAAAAATTTACATGGTGTGAAACCTCAATAACCCCCCTTCCTCTATCCCCTACAGACAAAGAGGAGCCTAAACCAGGATTCCTAAGTGTAGATAAGAAGTTAGACCCCTTTTTCCCAGGTGACTTTATCAGCTACAGAAACTTAAAAAAACACAGAGTCAGAATATATGACCATCTGGCAGAGGCTAAGTGGTCATAAAACATCCCAAACTTCTCGAACCCCAGAGACAGCTCATAAAACTCCTAGACACGGTTGTTTAACAAACAAGAAATAAAGATAATATGAAAAATTACTGATGTGAACCAGAAGGAAGGCAGGCTGTGAGAGATGAATTATTTGGTCTGTGCCTTTAAGAACTAGCCTCACTAAGAAAGGGGCGCTCCTTCCAATCTCCCTGCTGTGCATGAGAGATTTGGAACGAGCCTCCTGCCGAGGCTTGTAAACTTACTTCATCTGAATAAACGTTGCTTTTTGCATTCTGTACCTAAGTCTCCCAATGGCTTCTTTGGGGGCTATCTGGGCATAACAATGGGTTTTGGTCATTTGAGTTCAGTGGGTTACAAATACTTGCCATCATTTAAGAGACTTGGTTTCAAATTATTGCTGGTTAAGATAAAATAGAATGTTTTTATAAAAAATGACTTGAGATATATAAAAAAAAGAATGAAACATGTTTCAGATTTCTTTGTCTTGCTATTCTGCTGTTACATTGAGACTCCAAAGGGTCATAGTTGTAAAAATGTCTGTCTACTCTACAGGTATGAATGAAAAGTGTGGCCACATGTATGTTTGGTTTTGAATGTCTGAGTTTGCATGTCCTTTGTGTTAAGGAATACAAGTTAATACTAGTCATCTGGCTATTCAGATACTAGTTTAAAACATAAACTGTTCTATTTAAATAAAAAAAAAACTGAGAGGTATATTTGACTAACATATCTATAGGAGAACAAATTGGCCTGGTTATTGTTACCAAACTTAGAGATATTTTCAAGATTAGGCCTAGATTTGTTTGGCTCAGATACATTTAATAGATAATAGTCCTCAAACCTGTCAAAGATCTGATGAATATGGCATTTACATTATAAAAAGCTTACTATAGCAAACAGAGACTCTGAGCTCCCCAGCTCCTAGCAATGACTCCCAAGGTCTCCAAAGAAGATATGGAACAATGACAAGAAGATGCCACCTGAATTGTGGACAATGCTGTCCTGACACCTGTCCTGCCAACACTATGAAGACTATAGGAGCCTGGGATGATGGCAGTCTGGGTAATGGATAGTCTCTGTTGTTTTTTAAATAGACTTAAAAGTCTGCACTCAGGTAAAGTTTATCTTTCTCAGATCTTTGATGACATTAATGACTGGACTAGCTATAGCTTTCTCAGCTTAGTAATTGATTAATGGATAAATTAATTAAAGCTTATAAGTCTCTTTAAAAAAGATAAACAGGTTCTAAATATAGACTTACAGATGCTTTTCATTGGGCCAAGGAAATTTCAGTCCAATCTATACTTGGTTCTCTAGATAGAAAAGACACTATGGATTTCAGGGCAAATTGATAATACTACAATTACTAAGACTATGGGTCTAAAAGTTCCAAATAAGTTTGTAAGTTTTAACTCCTGTTCCTAGTTTATATCTATCTCAACAGGTTTCCACTTGGCTGACAGATACATCCAAGCATCATTTGCTGATGACAACCTACTGCAAATGACTATGAGCCCTGAACTTGCTGAAAGCTGATATGGACCAATACGCATACCATCTCTTCAGCTGGTCAATAAAATGTTCCCTCTTGTCTTTGACTAACATTCTGGCTTTCCAGGGCCTTGACAACAATGTCCCAATGTCAGCAGGAAGTAATTACAGAAGAGAGAAAACATCGCCCCTGTTTCCCCCCCACCCCAGAATGTTAGATCAAAAGGGAATTTCTTGTCATAGGGAACCTGAGATAAAGTTCCAAGTTCCTTGAGGATAAGGAACTCTGTCAGCCATCATAAGGCTTTTGGCCCTGTGCTTCTGCTAATTACTGTTGGCTCTTATATCACTGATGTCTTAACTAAATCATGTCTGGGTACCACTAAACTGAGGATGCTAGAATTCCAATATCCACCTCTGAACCCATGACATACTTGCAGATGGCAAAAACTAAATAAGGGGAAGCTCGCTTTGCCATTGATAATGGGAAAACTTCTATGTTCTGGTCCAATTAGTCTCCGATATGGAATTCTTTGAGCAGAGAGGCAGATACACTCGAGAACCTGTGTCTATGACTATTGCCCTCTTGTTAGGTATTGGGGGCATCACTGCAGGAATTGGTACAGGAACTACTGCCCTCGTGCAGAGCAACCACCTTATGCAGTTACAAATGGCTATGACTACTGACCTAGAGGCCATAGAAAGATCCATTTCTGCTCTGGAGAAATCTTTAACCTAGCTCTCTGAGGTTGTGTTACAAAACATAAGAGGTCTGGATTTACTATTTTTTAAGGAGGGGGGATTATGTGCAGCCTTGAAGGGAGAATGCTGCTTTTATGCCGACCATACTGGTATTGTCAGGGAATCAATGGAAAAATTAAGGGAAAGGCTGGCTCAAAGAAAAAGGGAGTTTGAAAATCAGCACAGGTGGTTTGATCTTTGGTCCCTGGGCCTTTCAGCGGTTGACTCGGTTTATAAAAAATCAGATTGATTCGGCCTTACCACGACACGTCTCGATTCATTATCACAGAGTAGATTCCGAGGAGGCCAGCCAGGAGCCCCATCAAGGACTCAGATTCAGTGTCCTAAGGCCCTAACGTCCCCACGGTCCTGCTAGAGGGTACTCAATGACGGGAATAGTATAGGGCCCACGCCAGAGACAACAGCGTACAGAGGTCGCCCGAGACCGGCTCAACACGGCACGCTGCCAAGCGTGGGAAGCCCCCTGTGTAGCCTAAGACAGGGACTCTCTCGGACCTTAGCCACCCCGATCACATGGACTTGGTCCATTTTTGAGAAAAGAGGGGGAACTGTTGGGGACCGATTCCGGACAGCGGTGTCCTTACTTTATCAAGCCTTACAAAGGCAGGAAGTTCCTGGCCTAACCTCAGGCTGTACAACTTCCTGGAGTACCTGCTAATCAGCCAGATGCAGGGGCCTGGGACCAAAATGACCTCACCCTCCCTTAGGAATTTTCCATCCTTCTCTCCGTGCTTCTCCTGCTCCCCCACCCTGCCTGAAGCCCTGTTTATAAGCCTCAACACCCAGTCAATAAACGAGACCTCGACGCAACTCAGACTGACTCTGTCTTCCTTTATGTGCCTGGTCTCCTTTCTCTCTCACCCCCATTGATCTTTCAGGAGGTGCCTCCTCGGGTCTCATCAAATAACCTGGCCCGCGGGACTGGGCACAGGACCACTTGCCCAAGAAATGGGGCTGACCACAGTGGGCTAAGCCCTCCTATATCAATCAAGAATCAAGATGATCACTCACAATCATGACTATAAACCAATATGATTTCAACAACCCTCAACTGAGACTCTCTTCTCACCTTGACAGATGATTCCATGTGGTGCCAAATTAAGTTATAGGTAAATAGGACACTAAGCCCTTCCCTTACCCACTGAGTCCATTTCAATGGTTGACTCTCATGTTTACTGTCTAGGACCACTTGCTTGTCTTTTATTTGGCTATGTTATCTACTATCAATTGCCTGAAAGTAAGACTTCATTATCACATTAAAAACTGTAATATCAATTGTCCCCTTTTAGTCACAATCTATATAATCCTCAGGACACTTACATTCTTTATATTAGCAATAGGTATCGATCTAGGTCATAAGAAATTATAACCTCCCTAGAGGTCTAAGTCCCTAAAATAACTAGAAAAATTTGGTTACGCGTGTTCTGAATCACCCATGGCAATCTAGCTAACTCTTCTCACCAATTGGGGGATGTTTGAAATAAGATCTCCTTTACTCCCTCAAATATTATTAAAGCTAGTAATCCTGATATTTTTTAAATACAAGATCCAGTCAGAGCAGGCCACTAAAGAAATAAAGGGGGTTTATCCCAATTGCACAATCTGTGTTTCCTCTGCTCTCAAAACAAACTGTCGAGACACAAGAATAGGAAATAAAAGTCCGGCTGTATACAATAAGCCATACCTTGACCAGGCTTGAGGTCAGTCGAGTAGAAAGTATCTAGCATGGACTATGTGGTGCTACACAGCTTTAATATTCAGCTACATCTTGCTATGAATTTCTTGTGCTCATAATTTTCCCAGAATGTGTGTATGTGTGTGAACCTCTGTCTGGGGCAGTAGGCTCAAAGTATTTGGATAAAGTCACATAGGCAGAACTTTCTGGCCCTGAGCTCCAACTCTCCTTTTAGCATTTGAACTGAGTATCTAAATATTTCCTTTTAGCCAGGTCCAAAGATAGGGCCAACCCCAAACAAAGCATTAAAAGATAAGAGAGAAACAGAACAGCTACCACACCACCTGCTAGGCGCCTGAAGCCCCTAGACTAGGTAAAATGTCCTTTCGGAGACAACCTGGCTCCCAGGCCAAGTGCCTGGCCTCCTAGGTGTATAGTTTGTTTCTTGTGCAAATCAAGTTCAGCTCTTCCACTGCCCCAGAGCAACTCCTTAGATCAAAGGGCGTTTCTCTCACCTGGTGCTTCAAGCTGTGATGCATATTGACTAGATATTAGTACTCCTACCCCACCCTGTCAGAACACTGGTAGCAGAGAAAAACAGTGGCAGTTTTATTTTTAGTGACTTACAGATTTCTGTACCTTATCACCTGTAAGTTTATAGTTTGAGCACGTTTATGATAGACCCATAATGTTTTCACCTAACCACAGTAAGGATATATTACTAGCACACAAATTCCTTCTCTGATTTATTCCAGCTTCTATCTAACTCCATCTGTATTCCCTTCCCCCTTTTTGGGTTGCAAATGAAGTTGCCAGGAAGGTTCTGTTGGGGGCCTTGCAATTCTTATGTTGTATTGTAAACATGAAGACGTGCTGGCATGGAAAAGGTATAGATGTGTCCCTAGAGAAGCAGGCAGAATAATGAGGACAAATAAACGAGTTCCATGAGAGAGCTCCATGAATCTGGATTCATTCCCACCCAGCTGGTAGTGTCCCTTCTGGGCTCCTGGAAAGTGTAATATTAAGGCTAGTTCTTAATATTATACAAAAACAAACAAAACAAAACAAACATGTCTTACTCCACTCCTGAAAACTCAATCTTATGTCAAATACTCAGTTTAGGATTAATGTGTCAGTTTCAAAACTAAAATTAATTCCCTTTCTACCTTGTACATTCTGCATCTATTTTTCTTTACTCTATATTAATGATACATCTGAGAAGGTATTCTTTCTTTTTATAATTTTTTTTAAGACAGGATTTCTCTGTGTAGCTTTGGAGCATGTCTTAGAACTCACTTTGTAGACCAGGCTGGCCCCAAACTCACAGAGATTTTTGCCTGCCTCTGCCTCCCAAGTGCTGGGATTAAAGGCATGTGCCACCGTGCTTGGCTCAAGAGAATTCTTAGAAATGAAATTAATTCAAAATGAACCATACCAGGACTGGTGAAATTACTGAGCAGTTAAGAGTATTCCCTATTTTTTGTAAAGGTGCAGAGTACAGTTCCCTGAACCCACATGAGATAGTTCACTACTGTCTATAATTCACTACAGGGGTACCCAACACCCTCTTCTGAACCCCTCAGATAACTAAAATGAAGAACACACACAGAAAGAGAAAGATACTCACACAAACATTAAATTAAAAAAAAATCTCAAGTGAAACATAATTTATGAAATTGGTGAATGTTGAAGAATTTTTACTTGAAAGCAGAAGACATTAGAACAAATTCCTGAGAGGAATGGTAGATTATTTCCCTAACATTGCAACAAGAGGCAAGGAGAGCTGATTATGTAAAGGGATTGTTGAGTGATGTTCTGTCACTGGGTTTCTGATTCTACAAGTGATGTGCCTCTACTGCATGTTCCATGACTCTTGCACTATGCAGAGATTCTCTCCCACATAGGAGGTTGAATGTTCACTCAGGCATGATATTCTTTTTTTTTTTTTTTTTGTTTTTTGTTTTTTGTTTTTTGTTTTTTGTTTTTTGTTTTTTGTTTTTGAGACAGGGTTTCTCTGTGTAGCTTTGCGCCTTTCCTGGAACTCATTTGGTAGCCCAGGCTGGCCTCGAACTCACAGAGATCCGCCTGGCTCTGCCTCCCGAGTGCTGGGATTAAAGGCGTGCGCCACCACCGCCGCCCGGCAGGCAGGCATGATATTCTTGAACAGCCCCATCCATCCCCTCTCCGTCAGTTTTTCTAATCATGTTGGGTTAAATGAAGTCTCTGCAGACCAAGTTCTAGCAGTTAGCTACTAAGATGGAAAAAGTGAGTTGATTAATCTTTGCAAGCCTCAGTTTCTTAAGCTACTAAAGCAGCTAAATTGAATCATACCTACTGGTCTTGTACATTGCCTTATTATAAACGTATAATTTATAAAACAGAAATTTGAAAATATTTCCTAAAATTTTTGCTATAAAATATTATGCAGAATATGATTATTAAAATGAGAATGATACTGTGTCTTTCCTCAAAGGGTTTACAGTTTACTCTGGGATTCCTTTAAGTATATTAGGAATCACAATGCGGAAAGAATTGACTGTATCATAAAGGCCAAAATAGATTCCCTGGAGAGCTCTAGCCAGGGTTGTGTGGTTATCATGTTATGACAGGAACAAATGAGAGAGATGGAAAAGTGAGAACTTGGAAGAACTTTTGAGAATGCATTCATGAAAATGATGTATATTGAAAATAATCACTCTCAGTCATTGGTTAATGTCTTAAAATAAATGGAATTTCTAAAAAAGGGAAACAATATCTAAATAAGAAGTGACTGAAAATGGTGAGTGAAATTTATGCAAAAATTAAATTTATATCATCTTTCATTTTGCACTTACTTGAAAAAAGGCAGACTATCTCCATCACATAAATTCTTTTCATGAGTGTAATTGTCATATTAAAACAGAAACCTAATAATCAGAATAAAATTTGGGGTGTTGGGAAGGTGGCTCATTCAGCAAAGCTGCTGGCTGCTAAACTTAATGACCAAAGTTCAATCTCTGGGACTCACATAGTGAAAGGAGTCACCTTACAAAAGAGAATACAATAAGACAATACAAAAGCCCTAATAACGGAGGCTGGATAAAGCAATCCAATAGGAGGAAGAGTCCCAAGAACAGGCAAAAGAATCAGACATACACACGCTCACACTGTTAAGAGTTTGACAAAAACACCAAGCTAACATCCATATCATATATGCAGAGGACTTGGTGCAGATCCATGCAGTTCCAGTGCTTGCTGCTTCAGTCTCTGTGAGCACATACATGACTCTTAGTTGATTCAGTGGGCCATGATTTCCTGGTGTCCTCCTTCCCTTCAGATTCATATAGTCTTGATTCTCATTCTCCCTTGAGGTTTCCTGAGTTCTGAGGGGAGGAACTCAATAGAGACCTCCCATTTAGATTCTATCTCTCCACATAGTATCTGGCTCTGAGCCTCTGCATCTATTCCCATCTACTACCAGAGTAAGCCTTTCTGATGATGATTGGACAAGGCACCAAGCCGTGAGTATAGCAGAATATCATTAGGAATCATTTCAATGATTTTTCTTTGGCCAGGAGTTCTTTACTTTCTTAATTAGTCATTATCTAATAGGATAAACTCACGAGTCAGCTTCTTTGAAATCTCTGCTGAACAGCCACACACTTCAACATAAGTCTGACTGATGTGGACACATCTGATGACAATCTAACTACAATTTTCATTTTACTAACCATTTTGTCCTGGTCAACTCCTAGTGCTCACACCCAAACTGACATAGCCCATTTTTCTAGCATTTCCATTTTCTGGAATAATGTTTTAGTACAACAACTGTAGAAACTGTTTCTTGATTACAATTTTTGAATGGGATAAATTTCTCCATGTTACACTCTAAAGAAAGTTGCTCTCATGAACTCTGTAAATTTAGTATGGGAGGAAGAATGCTGAATTTACTCTTGAAGATTCAATGTCTTACTCATCTAAAGTTGAGGACTTGTTTTATGTCAAAGAGTACCTTGTGAATGTAACTAATTCTATACCTTTCCACGGGAAGAGCATCCTAGATTGCACCATTGGTTCTCATTTGTGAAGGAGAATATTTGCAAACACAAAGAGGCAGTACAGAAGAATCAAAGAAAGATGTACCAAGGAGAAATGATCATAGATAACAAGTGAAAATGGATGAAGGGAGGATCCAAAACATAGGAAATACATAAGAGGTGGTGGATTCATCAGAAGAATATTCTCAGAATCATTGTGGGTGCTGACTGGTGCCCTCTTCATCCTTACTTTGTGCTCATTTTAATCCTGGTTAGCTTTGACTCATGATGGACTAACATTGTTCTAGCTAACATCCTTGCCACAGAATCTCTGCTTCTGCTTTTTATGAATGTGTGTGTGTTGGGGGGGGGGGGGCATGGAAGTTTTGGTTACAGAAAGGAGAGGTTGATATCTGGTATATTCCCTAGCCTGACTGGTCCACAGGGCCCAGCAATCGACTTGTTTCTATATTCCTGGCTGAGGGACTAAAGGGATTTACTGTTTCTGTGGATTTTACATAAATGATGAGGATCAAACTCACATTCCCATGCTTGCAAAGGAAATATTTTATCCACTGAGCCATCTTCCTAGCCCTTTTGTCTCTGCTTTGATTTTCTATTGATTTTACTTACTCATGTGTGGTATTGCTGCATGCCACTGTATGCATATGGAAGTCAGAGGACAACTTTTCATCATCTATTCTCTTTCTATCATGTGTGTTCTGGGATAGAACTTGGTTACTAGGTTTGACAGCAAGTGCCTTTATCTAATGAGTCATCTCACCACCCCTGCCTGTTTTCATTCACTGTATAAACTACTCTTACTTTCTTCCTGCATCCTGACTCTAGCCCAAAGATGATATTCCCAGGACAATTTACTGTTCCCTTTCTGCTTATTTATAGTAGTAGTTTGAATCCACCAATGTGTATGGTCGTAGAGCTAAGGTTCCTTCCACCCAAGAAGTTATTTCATCTCCTGAGCACTTACCAGAATGATAATTTGATTGATGTCTATATTCTTCTCTAAACTATAAGCTATGTAAAACTAAAACTGGATTTATCCTGTTTGGCAATCTATATGTAGTCTCTGTCATAGACACTAGCATACTTCTAACAGGAATTATATAAAAATATTTAATGACTGAGGGAATTGATTCTTTACAAAATAGAATGTTATAGGATTAAAGTATCACATAAAGAAAACAAATTGTATTAGACTAAATTTGGATTATTCACACTATGAAATCCCCTACCAAAATAGCATATTATTTCTTTATTAATATTACTCTTAGATTGTGGGAATAGGTTGACATTTTAGCTGCAATTATATTCACTTTGAAGACAAATTAAGGCAAAAATGTTGAATTACTTATCTAAGGAAAAAACTAGTTTCATAATCTGAACAAGAGTGCCAGTATCCTTATCATAAAACACTAATATAGAACTTTGAATTAATTGTGTATAGTTTATACACTTCTTTTTGTTTCAGCTTAATCAAGACATTATCATTATATGACCTCAAAGCACAAAGAACATTTAAGAACCGAACAATTTGTTCAGGTAAAATATTCCAAGGCAATGGAAAACATCATAATTCTGGTGACAAGTTAACAAGGAATACAAAACCTTCAATAGTGTCCATTTCAGGGCTGGCAAGATGGCTCAGCAGTTAAGAGCACTGGCTGCTCTTCCAGAGGACCCTGGTTCAATTCCCAGCATCCACATGGCAGCTCACAACTGTCTGTAACTCCAGTTCCAGGGGATCTGACACTTTCATACCAATGCACATAAAATTAAGTTAAATTAAAAAAAAATAGTGTCCATTTCAAGTAAAGAAACTAAAAATAAATGTGGTGAGTTCATATGAAGTAACAAGAACATAAATCCAATGCTTATATTGAAGGAAAATGAGTGAAATAATATTAGCAAGTGGACTATTTAACAACAACACAGCTTAAACATTTCATGTAACATTGTATTGAAAGCTTAAGATTTTGTATTTTAATCAAAGTCAAAAGAAGACATTCATATACAACCTGGAGACTGTTACTCCTTATTAGTTCTTAAATCATGTTGAAGTATAATTAAGATAAAATAAAATTCACCAATTTTATGGACATGGCTTGATTAATTTAAACACACACACACACACACACACACACACACACACACACACGCAATATAATTACCATAATCTAGACAGATGATAATTCTAAAAATCAGGTTTCTTTGTTGTCTTCTGAAAAGATTGCTATACTCTTTTTCAGGTGGTCAGAACTGCTTAAACTAATGGCACTATATCTTTGTCTTCTTTTATAGAATTTATAATTTCAAATTAGTGGGTGCTAGAGAATGAGTAGTTGTTTGTGTTTAGATTCTATAAGGATACTTACTGTCTTTATAGGTCCACGTTGTTTACTTCAATCAGTATTGTTTTTATTCTAAATAGTTATATATTTCTATTGTCCACTGAGTTCTCATATTTTAAAAGACAATTTTATATGAATTTTGTTTTTAAAGAAATGGTATAAGTAATTTAAATTCAATTGCTTTGGGTTTAGCTCCTAAGGAATGTTTTCTGACTATTAGTTATATTCCAGTGTAGATACATTGTAGTGTTTGAAAAATGAAAGCACATTTTCATTTTTGAACTTCAGTTGACCAAAATACATTTTTTTCTTGAGTAATATTTTCTAATACCAAATCTAATAAAATTGTGTCTTTTAGCAGATGGAGACAATTACAGAAAGAAATGGCTGCTCCAATTGTAGATAACAACTGACAATCAGGTGAAAGAGTCTTAACTGATACATTCACAACAGAACCAACCCTAACCTTAAGTCTCAGGGAACATTATAGAAGAAAGTATAGAAAGATTGTAAGTGCCAGAGGACCAGGATGTCTGCTGATAGATTGTGTCTTCTATGTATGACCGGGAAGCTATACCCATGAAATCTCAAAATCATGTTCTCCAAAACATGACTTGTACAATGATAATACCAGTTAATATATCAACTAGAATGGGGGAGACCTCATAAGGCTTCCCTCCTAGTTGAAGAGGTACAGGCAATTAATGACTTCTGAGAAAGGGAGACATTATAATCTTCTCCAGAGATAAACACCCTGATAGGTAATGCACTCTGGACCAGTCAACCCTTGACACATATATGTATGAGCAATATTAAATTAGGTCAGTAAGTTCAATTTATAAACTTATATGTATATATGTAACTATAATAATTAAGGAGTTAAGAGGCCATGAACTTGAGAAGTAGTAGGAGTGCATAGGAGGAGTTAGAGGAAGGAAATTAGATGCAAAAATACTTCAAATATAGTACACATATATAAATGTTTAAAAGATCAGAAACAATACCATCAAGCAACCATATGCTATAAATAAGACTTGTGAACCCTACTTCCTCCATGAAGAATCTCAGGGGTTGGACCTACCATCTGCTATTCCACTCTTCTAAGTTTTCTAATGCAAGTCAGCCTGATAACCAAACTTTTCATTTATCATCACTATTCTTAACTCTGAGAACGGAGACTAGATTTCCCTCTCTAGTCCCTGAGATCTCTACCAGAGCTTCAGCTTGAACATTTTTCTTCTTGGTTAAAACTTAATCTTTATAGAAGAGAAAGATTAAGACTCAGCTTTGTTATGCTTCTCCAGGAACTCTTTTGTCACTATTTATTGAAAACCCTTCACAGAACCTAATCATGTTTTTAATGTATGTATATTAATAATACTGTGTGTGTCTGTGTGCATGTGTATCATAATATTATGTGTTTGTGTGTGTCTAAGTGTGTGTGTGTGCCTGTGTCTCTGTGTATGTATGTGTCGATGTGTGTGTGTGTGTGTGTGTGTGTGTGTGTGTGTGTGTGTGTGTGTGTTCATACCCGGGTGTCCAACAATAATTTGCTAATATTGACTCTTTCCTTCTGCCATATGGGTCCAAGGACATGAACTCAGGTTCTCAGTATTTGTGGCAAGCTTTAGCCATTTCATCCAACCATGAATGAGTTTTTAATATCTTCTTTTTGTTTGCAGATTCAAGAATATAAGCTATAGTTTGCACACCTTGGATTCTATTTTTGTTGAACTAGATACTAATTGCATATCCTTGATGAGGTGACAAAACCTTTGTGAACAAGCATAATCCCCTGTAAAAATCAATCAGTAATAGGACCTGCTTCAGAATATGAAAATTTAATTCAATAATATTTTTCATTATATGTGCTTTTTCCTAAATAAACATAAACTAGCTATTATGTGACTAATTAATATTTAAAATAGTTATTACCATAGCTAATCACTATTAATAGGTGTGTATTCTGGCAAGAAAACATATGTTGTGGATATATGCTTCTGCTACTATGCCCCTTACTGGTCTGAATGATACCAACAACCTTAGCAAATAGTGGTTTTCAATCAATTCAAACTAATTCCAGCTAATGTATTTTCAGTCAAACATAAGAAACATGTTCTGAAAGGAATAAGTAGAAATAAATCTGTACAAGTAGAGATTCTTTCAGATAAACAGGTATTTAAATGTTTAAGTCATCATAAGTGAAAATAAAACTGTTCCATATAAAGCAGATTTGGCCTGTGTCATACTCTACCCTTGAGAATTCACAGATGGATAAAACATAATTCTTGTCCTCAAGAGGCTAAAGGCCTAGTGAGGGAAGACACACTGGTAAATATACATCCTGTAATGATATATTGCAAGTAGATAAGTGTTATAGAAGTTGCACACAAATTTTTGATAGGAGCACACTCTGGGCAGGAAGGAATTGAGGGAATGTTATATCTAAACTCATAAAATAAAGTGCTGCATATTGAAGATATCAGAAATACAAGCTGGCAGCAAAATGTATGAGTTAGTCTTCTTAAAGCCTCTTTTTTATTGCCCAATAAAGTTGTTGACAACAGCTTTCTGTTGAATGGAAAAGAGAAAACTCACTCAGGAAATATTTCTCATTCAACTGGGGCTGAGGATTGGTAAAGTCTTGACAAATGCTGTGATGTGAGGTTTGCCAAAAGGTGTTTCTCAGAGAGCAGCACCTTCCACAAGTATGACATATGTACACGTCAAAATCAGGTCAATAGGACACTCTGTCCTTCTGGATTAGAACTCCTTAGAGGAGATAGTGCTGTGCTTTCTGCAGTACATCTGTGTTAAAGTTGCTCTAGTCATCTCTCATGTGACCAAGACTGACAACAGGCATATAGAATATGACAGGGAAACTGAAGTAAATTATATTATCTAAAAAATGAGTTAGATGAACACATCCAATAAAGATTTTAATCATTACTATAATTTCCTGAATTAATTCTTCAATGAAAATAAATGGTTCAGTTTGCTGATAGCTTAAAAATTTGCTCAATAATTTCACGTTTATCTGACCCTAATAAGGAAATAAGAATTTCTTCAGACTCTTTTTTACAAATTATACATTGTTGTATCTCTCATTATCACCCAAGTTAAGACAGTGAAGTTTGTTCTTAATTATTTGAACTTTATCAATATTCAGTTTTATTTTTAAGTTACAGGCTATTCTGCTTTGTATTAAATCACAAGGCAAAGCATTTGTTACTCATTAAGTAGGCATTCAAGGGAACCTATTTCACATAGAAAGTGGTTTTCCAGAGTTAATGATTCATTTAAAAAAACTATATGTCCTGCTAGGAAAAAAAAAATGATAGGAAGAGAATTTCTAGAGTGTCCCTTACATAAGAAAGTATTTGTGATATTATGCTACTTCTAGTAATCACAAATTTCTCCATCATGACAAAATTTGAATTGTAATTACCAAGACTCTATGGAAACTAAATCAATGTGTGGTGGACAAACTGCAATCAGGTGAATGAATAGCCTTCATTCACAGAGCATACCATATATAGATAAGGACACAGGCTTGATAAAATGAAGTCTCCAGGTTTCCCTGCATCCCTTGCACATCTAAATATGCCCTGCATAGCATTCCAAGTGCTTCTGGCCGTATATTATTTGGCTGCCTTCCTTTGATGATGTGTTACTGTGATAAATCATCACCACACACTGCTCCTCTGATGAGCTGTTGCTTCAGTACACCATTGAAGCTGTCACAGGCATGATGCATGAGGAAGGCATACTGATGATGGTTTATGCAAAAGATGGTGCTGCCCAGGGAACAAAAGGGTTAGGAGAAGATTCAATATAATTACCCGATAAAAGTCAACCTGCACACAGCGAGCTAGAAAAGCTTCCATGGGTACGGTAAATCACATGCCCTATTTGGTACTTGGTATTTCTGGTTCTATTGTCATAATCTGCCTTCTCTGAGTTGTGGCATGATCTGTTATAAGAATTTTTATCAGAAACAAATGATTAAAGGGTAAAATTAAATTTTACCTAGGACTCAGGAGTACAGATTCACTCTGAGAATCTTCATTTTTTTGTAGTTTTTCAAAGTTTTTACCTGGTACTGAAACGTTTATGATATCAAGAGTAGAGGCAAATAGTACTTGTAATGACCATGAAAAACTTTTCTGCAAAAATATATGCCTGAGCTAAAATCAGGAATTATTTCAAATGTGTCCTAACTCCTTACCATGAGACATTTAAATATCTAAAGAGCCAGCTTCAATGACAACATGCCAATTTATTCATTCAATTACACATTAGCGGCCTTATACTTATTAATTGCCTAATGTTGGTGAAGTACAAAAACTTAGGAAAAAATGTGATGTCATCAAATTATCAGAGAATTGGAGGATTCTTTCCTTGCTTAATCCCCTCTATTCATTTGATCCTAAATATCTGTTAATATGATATGTACTCCATGATACCATTTATAATACCAGTTCTATCCCATGATGCTAATTTTTTTATTAAGGACATTTTTATTCATTTTACATACCAACCCTCTCTTGCTTCCTCCTGCCCTTCCTGCCTTCTTCTGCCCCAACCCATCCCCCATTCCCTCCTCCAACAATGTATGGCCTCCCATGGGGAGTCAGCCTAGCCTGATACATTCAGTAGAGGCAGGTCCAAGCACTTTCCCCTGCATCAAAGCTGTACAAGGTGTCCCAGCATAAGTAGTGGGCTTCAAAAAGACAGCTCAACACCAGGGATAGATCCTGATCCTACTGCCAGGGAGGCCCTTAAACAGATCAAGTTACACAACTGTCTTGTTTATGCAGATGGCCTAGTCCAGTCCCATGGAGGATCCACAACTGTAGGTCTGCAATTCATGAGTTCCCACTAGCTTGGTTCAGCTGTCTCTGTAGGTTTCCCCATCATGATCTTGATGCCCCCTGCTCATAGAATCCCTCTTCTCTCTCTTCAACTGGACTCCTGGAGCTCAGCCTGGTGTTTGGCTATGGATCTTTGCATCTGCTTCCATCAGTTACTGGATGAAGGCTCTATGATGACAGTGTATTTACTTATCTGATTACTGGGGTAAGCCAGTTTGGGCAAATGATGGGAAATTTTGAACAACACAACCAGGTGTATTAGATACCTTTCCATTTCTATGATAGAACACTATGACCAAGACAACATATAGAAGAAACAAATTATTGGGCTTAAGGTTCCAGGAAGATAAGAGTCCATTACAAGGAGGCATAACAGTAGAAGGGCAGGATAACAAAAACAAGAACCTGGGAGCTCAAACCTTGAACTGAAAGGATCAAACAGAAAGATCGAACTGAACGTGGGCAGAGGCTTTTAGTCTCAATGCTCACCTCCAGTGACATACTTCTTCCAACAAAGTTGCAATACCTAAACCTACCTACATACTATCCTCAAATGAGGGTTAAGTATTAAAATATCTCAGACTATGGAAGTCATTTCTCATTCAAATGACCGCATTTGACTCCCTGGCTTCCACAGGCTCATGGTCATTAACAACGCAAAATATGCTTAGTTCAATTAAAAAAAAAAAAACAAAAAAAAAACATAGTCTTTCACAGTCTCAACACTGTCTAAATGTTCAAGATCTGAAGTCTCTTCTAAGATTCAAAGCAATCTCTTAATTGTAAAAATCAAAAAGCAACACATAATGGCAGAGAATATATGTTGCCATCCCCCAAAGGAGGAAAAACAGAATAGTAAGGAAATACTGGATCAAAGCAAGACTGGAACAGAGTAAGGAAACATCAGATATTGTTGGTCATGGAGGATATAAAGAGCTAACAATTGAAATGCATTGTGTGTATCTATAAAATAGTCAAAACTAAGTAAAAATAGTGTTAAAATGTGTCTTTAGTTCTTGCTTTCTTGTTCTTTACATCTGGGGAAAAGGTTATATTATCACTCATTCTCTATTTTGCTATGCATGTTATTCCTTGGAACAGTGACAACATGCCCAATCAATTTCCAGTAGCCTTAAAATCCTTTATTTAAAAATCTTCAAATCTTTCTTCCTGCTTTATAGAGCTCAACTCAAGCATCTGCACGTCCTAGTGGTGCAGGAAAGAGTTGGATCAGCTCCTACTGGAATCAGCCTTTCCTCAACCATCTGCTCTCTGGCAGATGCCAATAAATGCTCAGATAAGTTTACCCACAAACGAAGAACCTAGAAGTCAAATAACCAGCTCCCAACTTGGAAATGTGGATATGCAGGATGATAAAAATAAACACTGACATCATCTAATGTTCCTCCTTATCTTGATCCTTCAATATTTCATATCTATAATAAAATCAGGAAGTTATGAGTGTCAATTAATTTCAAAGTAATGAAAGACAAGTATTTTGCTGTGCTCTTTGGTGGGGACTCATGTTTTCAGTAACTGGGTAAACATACATGTGGGCTGGTGAGATGGTTCAGTGGGTAAAAGATCTCGCTGTGTAAGTCTGATGAGTTAGACAACTAGCAGCCACACAAAAGTGAAAGGAGACAACTGACTCCACAGAATTATCCTGTAACCTCCACATGTGCACTCAGCACACATACACTCTCACACATATTACAAACACACACACACACACACACACACACACACACACACACACACACACACACTTCTATGACATAGCCAATAGGAGCTCACCCACAAGTAAGTAGCATCAAAATTAAGGGCAATCAGTCAAGCTCTGGGTTCAATCACTAGTGTGGGGAAATTTCTTAGCTTCAGGACCCATGTTACAACAAACAAACATGATTCATGACCTTCATAAAAGTAACCATTTATAAATTAATAGATTTTCTTAAAAAAAAAACTGGGAATCATTTTCAGAGAATCTCCTAAGTAAAAAGGTATTAGTCAATTCAATACAAAAGGCTGTTGAAGTTAAACAATTTGAGGAAAATATTAAGTCAAATAAATATATATGTGAAAAGGACTTTTTGTCTAAATGGAGCCATCAAATAATGGGGAACAGAGCCTTAACTAGACATCTTCTGCCACCAAGTGAAGCCCCCAGCGCTAAGAATGGGTTACATCTAATTGTGTAGCTGGCCAAAGGGTCCTATGGAACCCCCAGAACAACTCAGGCTACTGTCATAGGTATTGTTTGATCTTCACAAACTGATGATAAGGCTGTATTGTTGAAAATAACAATGACTTATCTCATTGCACACACAGAAGTTAACTTCCTTGAAATACTCAGTCCTTTATGTGACTAATGAGCCATGCAAAACAGGTGCAGAAAGTTAGTAAGAGCCAGAGTAGTTGGAATACGCCAAGGACACAGTTTCTTCCAGACATAACTGGACTTGTACACATACAAACTCACAAAGACTGATAGCGTAAACAGGTCCTTCACAAATCCAGCCTCAGTGGGTCCCAGCACTGTAATGGGAACACAACAAGGAGCTTCCAACCTTAACCAAGAAGCTACAACTTAGTACAGGGAAAAATGAATTTTCTCAAAAGAGGCTAACCATATATATATATATATATATATATATATATATATATATATATATATGGTATATATGGTATATATATACCATATATACCATGTCCATGAGCAGAAGTTTAACACAAAATGAACTCAATAGTAATTTTTGAAGAATTTTTCATATTGCTTTGTTTGGCATGTTTTAAAAACCTTAGTGGTATTTTGCTTGTATATTATGGTTTCCAATATTTTACTTTTAGTGTGTGTGTGTGTGTGTGTGTGTGTGTGTGTGCACATATGTGTTCATGTATGTTTCTAATGTTCTTTCTTTGTTCTTTTATTCTGGTCTGATTATTTCCCTTAATTGTCTGGGTTTTTTTTTTTTTTTTTTTTTCAAAAGCAAGAAAGAAAGCCTGGAGTTGGACAGATGGTGATTTGGAGAGGATCTCAGAAGAGCTGGAGGAGGAGAAAGTGTGATTAGAATAACCTACGGTCAGAAGAACAGGAGAGCTGTCCCTGACCCCGACCAGCTGCAACACTGAGAGCAGTCCCTGCACCTCGCCTGGACAACACAATAGAGCCAACTTGTTGGTGGAAGTATAGGTGAGCCAGCCCTGAAGTTGCAAGCATGGGAAAGCTGTCCCCACTATTTATCTGTCTTGCGGTGGTGTGGGATGGGAAGAGATACACCTCTTATCCCTTGCCCCTTACCATCTGCAACAGACAAGAGAGATGATCTTCCCCCTTACCAGCTGCAACACTCAAGAAAGTGGACTCTGTCATTCACCTAGGCAGCACAGAGGAATGTCCCGGTGGTAGAAGATGAGAGTGACCCAGCCCCTATTTTGTGAGCAAGGGGAACTGTCCCCATTATTCATCTGACATGTGGTGGTATGGACAGAGGAGAGATGTCTTTCCCTCCTACCCTTTGCCCATCAATGCCCTAGACAGCTGAAGGCGATTGTTCTGGGGTCATAAGAGCAGGAGGGCTGTTCCTGCCCCTTACCAACTGTAGCACTCAGGAGAGTGGACCCTGTACCTCACCTGAGAAGCACAATAGAGCTGGCCCTGATGGTGTACATGTGAGAGAGCAGACCCTGAGAAACTGAAAGCAGGTGAACTGGCCCCACCCCTTGCTCATTGCTGCAGGAGGTAAATTAGCAGTTGGGGGTCAGTGATGGAGAACTCACCCTGGTGATAGAACAGGGGAGAAATGGTGGTTGGACCAACCTTGCTGCTGCCCAGGCCCAGAAGCTGAGGTGTGAATTGGCTCACCCCAACATCCATCCCATCTATGATCTGCTGGAGCATGTGAAGGACCTGATCTGTAGACCCAAAAGTGCAGGATCTCCATAACACAGGGTAACAACAGGATGTCCAAGAAGAGTCATAGTGAGGGCACAGCATAGTTAATGTAGTAGAAACTAGAGACATCAAACCAAACCAGTGACTGTTTGTAATGAAGACTTGCAAATAAAGATATATGAAGAAAGGGGTTTACTGAGTGACTCACTGTGTCACACTGCAGCTTCCATGAGGAGATTTTTTATTTTTTCCCTTTTTTTAGGAGGGGGGTGTGTGCAGATACAGAGGACAGATTAGAAGGGAGAGGGAAACGAATGGGATTAAGATATATGATGTAAAAGACACAAAGAATAAAGAAAAGAAAGTTAAAAAGGAATGTATTGCATGAAAACAAGAGTTTATTTTCAAAATGAAAAAAATTCAAAAAGGTACTAGCAAATGTGAAAAACCTCTACTCACAATAAGCAAAACCATACCATGCCATGCCATATTTTCATGAAAATGCATCTCATAGTTTATACAGATAGGGTTTAGTAATTCAAAGGAATAAAATATTAGCAGAAATAATACATAAAGGACTACAATCAGATACAGAAACCTCAAAGATCGAGTGGGCTGCAAGAATTCTATCTATTTAAAATTATGAAAGATAATGATTTTTCAGAATTAGGCATAAACAGAAAGAAAGGTATTGGTACAATGATTACAGATGCTACACTATGGCTCTGGATGTATTTCAAGAGGGACAATAGTAATAAACCATCACTTGTTATAGCATTGGGCAATGAAATGACTTGATATTTACAAGTATCATTACTTTTGTTATATAATTTCTGTCTGTTTTATCTGTCTAGCAATAAAATTTGGAAAAAATGCTTTCCATTCCTACCTTGACTCCTAGAATTTTAGAAATCATTTGCTTCAGTGTCAAGAATTTAGTGTAGAAAATCACATATCTACAAGGTACAAATTTACCAAAATGGCAAGTGTTTTTCAGCTTTATCGCCTTTAGGTCCATCCCAGGTTTGTTCAGAGAATCTGGATGCTTATTTAGGCTTTATCACATTTATCTGACTTTATTTTTCATTTTTCATGTAATGAATCTTATTATAAGTAGCATAATAACACAATAAAACACAGTCCAAGAAAATGAAGTGCAACTTATAAAGCAAAAGTACTAAACTCCTAAACGATTTTCCTCATGGAACTTGAGTACACTACTGCAACATTTTTTAAGTTCACAGAAAGGTAATTTGGTAAAGTTACTCTTTATTATTTTCAAAGATGTCTTATACTCAGATTTATTTTATTTTCTTATTAAATTCCAGTACCTTTAATACATGTGAGCCACTGAAAACCTCAGCAGAAACATTGTAGAAAATATGTGTGTGCCTGTGTTTTAAGTCATATAGAAGGGAAATGATACCTTAACAAGTAGTTTCAAGCATCATCTATGTATAACTCTCCAGGATCAAGCAGGATTTGTGAATAGAATTATAACTAGATTTTTTTTCTTTACACGGCAATTTTGCTTCACACTTACCCAGAAAGTCTACAAAAAGATTACAAATTTTCCATCTTGAGCTTTTTCTTAATAGTTCCCAACATCTACCTCCATCATTAAGAACATTTGCTCAGATCTTTTTTTTTTTTATATCACAGAGAAAATACAAGTCAACAAATAAGACCCAAGTTAATGGAAGCAGAAAGGTTTCTGTTAAATAATCAGGAATTGGACACAAAATAAAATTGGGAAATAGATACACATAGAAGACAGTGGTGATCCATATCAGAGAAGTCTGTACAGAGAATCTTAGCTATACAAAGCAAAGATATTAGACCAACTGTCAAAAAACCTGGTTATAACACTAATTCTAAATGGAGCATATGGTATTCTTATTTTCGTCTTTCACTATATTAATAAAACATATATAGAGATTATGAGCCCTGATATCCCTTCTAGGGCTGTGTTTCCTCAGTACCCATGCATTTTCATAGGAGGGAAGTAAAGCCTTCAACGCATAGATTTAGACAAATGAATTTGTCTAGCAATGAGATTAAAAGGCTCAAGGCAAAGCCAGTGAGTCAGCAATAGCTGAGATGTAATTTTGTCTACAGGATAATAACCCATTGAAGGTAATAAAACAAAAGAGCCCTTTGATTGATAATCTGCAATTTGTTTGCCGTCATAGTTGTCTGTAAGAGTCCCTTGCTCTGACTCCACACCCATAAATCCTTAATGTTCCTTCCATGATAATTTGAACATGCAGTTATAATTATCTTTAGTGTTTCATGAAGAGCTTTATGTTTTACTTCACTATTTTGTTTCTAGCAAATATTAAGTAATTCCACATAACACAATATATTCAAAACTGAATCTAGAGAAATTATTTTACGTTTATGTATCACTGCTGTATCACACACACACACACACACACACACACACACACGAGAGAGAGAGAGACAGAGAGAGAGACAGAGACAGAGACAGAGAGACAGAGACAGAGAGACAGAGACAGACAGAGACAGACAGAAACAGAGACAGAAACAGAGAGAGAGAGAGAGAGAGAGAGAGAGAGAGAGAGAGAGAGAGAGAGAGAGAGAGAGAGAGATTAGCAGTTCTCACCCTGACCCTTTGTCTCACCCCACCCCACCCTACCAATACCCAAGGCAATCTATCCCTGAAAATCCACTGGCAAGTCAGTCAGATAATCAAGTAGGTGATTTTCACTCTCCATCCTTTCCTCCAATTTCAGTTCCTCCATCTGATCCCCAGTTTGGTAGCAGACCACCTCCCCTTCCTTGATACACTAATTTCAAAGAGACTAAACCAATGGTTCTCAACCTTTTGAATGCTGTGACCCTTCAATATAGTTTCTCATGTTATATGATTCCACACAAAAAAATTATTTTCATTTCTACTTCACAACTGTAATTTTGCTACTGTTATAAATTATAATGTTAATGTTTATGTTTTGTGATGGTCTTAGGCAATCCCCATGGAAGGGCTGTTCTACCCGTAGAGGAGTCACTACCCACAGCTTGGGAACCATTGGACTCAACAGGGCTTGTCCTACAGCCTTCCTTCTTTACTACAACCCTTTCCCCACTTGCCAGCACCAAAGTGCGGCTCTCCTTGGAAACCCACTGGCCAGTTTGTCCAGAAAATAATTCTCCTGGCAGACTCAGCTTTTCTCATTCCTTTGGACACTCCAAGAAACCCCTCCACAACCCCCAGACTATCCCATTTCTTCTTCTCAGCTCTCAATACCTAGGAACAAGTTCTACACAGGACCCCATTGATCACACCTGTTAGTAACTCAGAAACATTCCCTACCAGACACCTGAAGTAATCACATCCTCCTAAGGACCAGAAAGAGCAACAGAAACCAAGCAATAGAAAACTCATGCAAGGAAGACAAGACTAGATAACAAAACTACATTTACAATCGTCACAAACCTAGATGTCTTGATGCCAGTGTAAAAACACAATCAATAAGAATATGGAAATATTTCTACATCAGAGACCAGCAACCCTACTACAGTAGGCCTTGAGAAACCTAGTATAAATGAGTCAAAAGACAAAGATGTCAAAAATAGCTATTATGAATATGAGCAAGGTCCATAAAAAAGATATGAATGAATTTATTAATGGATCTATGATAAGATAACACAAATATTGGAATGAAGAATCCTTTTTCAAAATGTGAAAGTAGAAACAGAATCCATAAATTAAATCTAAACTGAGAGAAAAATGGAAATAAAAAATTTTAGTAGCAGAACAAGAACCTCAAAGGCAGGACACAGCAGAAGATTAAAGGAGATGAAAAATAGAATATCAGTTTCTAGGTATTGAGATCTGACAAGCAGAAATAGTGATGGTCTAGAAGATATTGAAGATACAATAGAAGAAATAGATACTTTTGTCAAACAAAATGTTAACTTTAAAAATATCCAGACACAAAGTATTCAAGAATTCTGGGACACTATGAAAAGACTGAACCTATGAATAGTAGCAACAGAGCAAGGAGAAGAAACCCAGGTAAATAGCACAGAAAATATTTTCAATAAAATTATAGAAGAAAAATTTCCTGAATGAGCTGGCCCTGAAGGTCTGAGAGTGTGAGGGCTGGCCCCACTTTCTGACATGCAGATAACCCCCTTGCCTCGTGCCCATCATCCCTCACCACCTACAACAGGCAAGAAAAGCTGGCTCTGGGGTCATGAGAGTGCGAGAGCTGATCCTGCCCCTCACTGGCTGCAGTACTTGGAAGAGGGAGACCCTGCACCTCACCAGGAAGCACAGTAGAGCTGACCGTGTTGACAGGGACACAGGTGATCAATCTCACTCTCATGGAAGTGCATGGGAAATCTGGCCCCACCCCTCATCTGCCATATAGTGGAGTGGGCAAGAGAGAGAAGACTTTCATTGTCCCTCATCCCTTGCCATCTGTGGCAGGTGAGAGAGCTGGCCCAAGGCAGGAGAGTGGGAAAATTGTCACTGCACTTCACCTGGGGAGGACAGTAGAGCTGACCCTCTTGGCAGGGGCACAAGTGAGCCAGCCTAGAGGGCATGAGAGCAGGAGAGCTGACCCTTCTTCCCCTCATCTGCCATGTGGTGGCATGGGTGAGGGAAAGATGCCCTCCCCCTCCTCCCTCACCACCTTCACCAGGAGAGTAGTCCTTCCTCTTTCCTGCTGTAGCCACTGAAGAGCAGGCCCTGCATCTTGTCTGGGGAGCACACTAGACATGACCCTGTTGGTATTGGTGCAGGTGAGCGAGTGGTTCTGTGGATGTGAGAGCAAGAAAGAGGCAGCTGCCCATCCCTCATTTACCGTGTGGTGGCATGGGTGAGGGAAGTATGTTCTCTCCTCCTGCCAACTTTGGCAGGCAGGAGAGCTGGCCTCAGGGGTATGAGAACCGAAGAGCTAGTCCTATCCTTCACCAGCTGCAGCCATCAGGAGAGCAGGCCACATATTTTGCCTGTATAGTTGGCTTTGGTGGTATGAGTGTGGGTGAGCTGGCTCCAAGGATGTGAGAGCAGGAGCACTGGCTTTGCTTCTTGCTGCCTGCTACTCTGGGTAAGCTAGCTCAGGCAGTGCTGGAGAGCTCACCCTAGTGGTGACAATGAGGCAAAGCTGGTGGCTGGTAAACCCAGCTACCACCCAGGCACAGAACTAGGGCAATGAGTTAGCTGGAGTATGTGAAGGAGCCAGATCTGTAGATCTAAAGCTGCAGGATCTCAATGACACAGGACAACAACAGGATATCCAAGAGGTGTCCCAGGGAGAGCCCAGTATCGATAAGGTAGCAGAAACCAGAGGCCTAGATCTGGACCAAAGATCCATCGCAATGAACACTTACAGGTAAAGATATATGGACTAAGAGGTATACCGTGACTCACTGGGCCACACTAGCTTGTACACTGAGTTTTGTTTTTGTTTTTCTTTCTTTTCTTTTCTTATTTTTTTTGGTTTTATTTTTTGGCTGTACTTTATTATTTATTTGTTTGTTTGTTTTGGAGTGGAAGTCACAGGGCAGAGGGCGAAGGCAAGGGCATGGGAAGATGAGTGGGATCAGGAGGCATGATATGAAATCCACAAAGAAGCAAAAAGTTAAAAAAAAAAACTACTGCAAAAAATAAGAATTAAGAAAAAGTAATAATGACATTGTGTTCCCATTAAAAGATAACTATGGCCGGGCGGTGGTGGCGCACGCCTTTAATCCCAGCACTTGGGAGGCAGAGCCAGGAGGATCTCTGTGAGTTCAAGGCCAACCTGGGCTACCAAGTGAGTTCCAGGAAAGGCGCAAAGCTACACAGGGAAACCTTGTCTTGAAAAAACCAAAAAAAAAAAAAAAAAAAAAAAAGATAACTATTTTAAAAGATATATATATATATTATCTTTGAAGGAATTATTTCATACTGTTTTAATTACCAACATATCACATTGTACTTTATAAATGTAAGTAAATTATGTAAAGTGTTTCTTAAAAAAGATGAATAAAATATCCATAGACAAATCTTTAAAATGATTAAGTTAAACTAGTAAAAACTTAGTTACAAAAAACCCATAGAAGAAAATTTACCACTATGCACCAGAACAAAAAAGTAAAAAGTCAAATTTTAAACGCTGTGCCATTTGGGAGAACATCAAAATAAGTATACAGCAATTACAAAATTCTGAGTTTAAATACTGAAGTTGTGGGGGCTAGAGGGATAGATCAATGGCTAAGAGGACTTGCTGCTCTTACAGAGGATTTGAACTTTGTTGGGTTCATCCCCTTGATGACTCACTACTGTCTGTAACTCCAGTTCAAGGGCATCTCTTCTCCTCATCTGGTTGCCACAGAAATAAGGCAGGCACATGGTGCATATGAATACATATAGACAAGCACTGAAACACATAAAATTGAAAAAAACTTTAGTATTTTATTTGAAGAAAATTTAAAGATATAAAAAACAACAATCCTACTTTTTAAAATTTGATCTAAGAAATCAAACCTTCTATGTCAAAATTGAATCAAGGTGTCTTTTCCTATGTGCAAAATAATGAATTAAATATTGTATTAGTCAGAGTCCTCTAGTTCAACAATGGCTGTCTACCAACAGAAGTTCCAGTAGTTGCTCAGCCCATGAGGCTGGATGTCTCAGCTGGTCTCCATTACATGCCAAAATTTATAAGAAGTAAGCTCTAAGGCTAACGAAGGAACAGACTTGCTAGTGAAAGCAAGGGCAAACAGGCAAAGAAAGAGCTAGCTTACTTCTTCCACGTCCTTCATATGTGCTTCCAGCAGATGGTGTGGTCCAGATTAATGGTGGACTTTCTCACATCAAAAGATACAGATTAAAGGTGTATTTTTCCCACCTCAAATTACTTAATTGAGAAAAAAAAAATCCCTCATGGGTGTACCCAGTCATTTTGTGTTTTAGTTAATTCCAGACATAGTCAAGTTGACAAACAAGAATAATGATCACAGTATGAAGTAAGCTTAGAGATAGAGGTTGTGAAACAGCTTAGGTATCTTAAAGAATAAAACTACCTTCCTTAAAATATCATACATAGAGGCTGAGTATACCAACATTAATTCAGAGACTGTGGTTATAGGTCAAGAGTTGATAAATTCAGTAGTAATACAATGTAAAGAGTCAGGAAACAAACTCTTTTTTTTTAATATTTTTATTTTATAATTAATTTAATTTTACTATCAGCAATGGATTCCCCTGCCCTCCCTTCTCCCAACACCCCCAGCCTTCACCCCCAATCCACCCCCCATTCCCACTTCTTCCAAGGCAAGGTCTCCCCTGGGGAGTCAACACAGCCTGGTAAATTCAGTTGAAGCAGGTCCAGTCCACTCCTCCCTACAACAAGGCTGAGCAAAGTGTCTCAGCATAGGCCCTAGGTTCCAAAAAGCTAGCTCATACACCAAGGACAGGTCCCGGTTCCACTGCCTGGGGCCTCCTAAACAGTTCAAGCTAATCAACTGTCTCACTTATCCAGAGAGCCTGGTCCAGTTCCATGGGGGCTCCTCAGCTATTGGTTCCCAGTTCATGTGGGGAAACATACTCTTACAGAGTTAAAAAATTTATAAAAGGAGCACAATTAATGTTGGTTCAGATTTACATACATATTTAGAATAATTACATATTTAATGTTAACTCATATGCTTATAGTGAATAATAATAAATATTTTAAAAGAAAACATTAAATAATATCTTTGCGTCCTTCAGACAAGAACCTAATTTTAGAAGAATGTCAAAAGAACTAAATATAATTTGAAGATATGTTTGGATTTTAGTGAAATTAATAAATCTATTCATAACAACTCAGCACTAAATTAAATTGTAAACCAAAGCATGAGAGTTATATTTTAAAATGTATTCAATGATTTAAATGAAATATAAAGCTCTTAAAATGAGTAAGAATAAAACAAAGACATAAATAAAAATAATTAGTAATCACATTACATAAAACTTTTCTGAAAAAGAGATCCAATGATTAAGTCATACATTAAAACTATTCAACTTCATGACTACAGGTATAATGAAATTAAAAATATCATGTAATACTGCACAGAATAAAGATAGAGACAACTTTGCCAGAACATGGAAACATGCAGAGCTCCTACATTGTGTTAGTTGGAGATACAACTTGGCCAATCTGCACTGGACAACTAGAAGCATTAGTAAAGTTAAAAATACATACTTTCATCATCTAGCAATATCCTTGGAATAAACTAATTTCCAAGGAAGGACATGTAAACACTCACTAAGAATATTTTCATTTATATTCTCTGAAGCAATATTTCAAAGTAGCAAAATTGAGGAAAATTATAAATGTCTACATGTTCAGATCATTTGCCTAAATTAATATCATACTGTACTCAATCAATGGAAATACATGAGAAGGATGGGACTACATCTAAACTAATGGGTGGACTTCACAAATCAAATATGGAGTAATGAAAGCCACATTCAAAACACAATAATCAATGCCTGTGTATGGAAATCTACTTATGTGAAATTCAAACAGAAGTAAGTTACAAGCCACAGGAACCACCTCTTTTGAATAAAGTAGGTGGGAGAGATTACTTGTAGAAGTAGAAATGATTGTTTTTCTCCTTCCAGTATTGGTCATATTAATCAAATAATATGAGCCTTATTGAAATATAATTGATCTGCATTTCAATTTGCTAACTTGTTTTTGTTTTGTTTTTCTTTTGTTTTCTTTGTATTTTCCCAATGAAAATAGGTTCTTAGCTTGGGTCACCCTTGTAGATTCCTGGGAATTTCCATGACCCTAAGTTTCTACCTCACTCCTAAAATACCCCACTTCTCTCATAGTCTCTTTCAATATTCTTCCCTTCCATCCCCCTCCACCTAATCCTTCCTGTTTCCATCCCTACCTGCCCACCCCCCCCCCACATATTTGAAAACTATTCTACTTCCCCTTCCCAGGGAGAACCAAGGACGGTCCTTGTTACTTAGTCCTCTTTGTTTCCTAGTCTCTCTGGGTCTGTTGATGGTAGCATGGTTATCCTTTACAGCTAATATCCGCTCTTAGTAAGACATACCATGTTTTTTTTTTCTGGGTCTAGGTTTCTCACTGTTGTAGTGTAAGACTTGTTACATTTGTTTATGCTGTGTAACATTTGTTTAATGATGCAAAGATGTGTTGCATTCTTTTATGTTGCATTTGTTTAACTCTGTGAAGCTGTAGCCAGGCAGCAGTGGCACATTCCTTTAATCCCAGCACTCTGGAGGCAGAGCCAGGCGGATCTCTGTGAGTTCGAGGCCAGCCTGGGCTACCAAGTGAGTCCCAGGAAAGGCACAAAGCTACACAGAGAAACCCTGTCTCGAAAAACAAAAAACAAACAAACAAACAAAAAACTCTGTGAAGCTGTTTTTCTTTGCCTCTCTAAAATACCTGATGGTCTAAAGAAGAGCTAAGTGGCCAATAGGAGGCAAGAAAAAGGATAGGTAGGGCTGGCATACAGAGAGAATAAATAGGAGAAATCTTGGGGAAAAAAAAGAGAGATCTAGGAGAGATGAAAAGGAGGTGCCAGACACCCAGACACCCAGACACCCAACCAGCCATAGAGCAAGAGTTGAAGTAAGATTACAGAAGTAAGAAAAGGAAAAAGCCCAGAGGCAAAGGGTAGATGGGATAATTTAAAGTTAAAAAAAGCTGGCAAGAAGTAAGCCAAACTAAGGCTGGGCATTTATAATTAAGAATAAGCCTCTGTGTGTGATTTATTTGGGAGTGAGGTGGTGGACCCCTAAAGAGCAAAGAGTCAAAGAGAAAAAATAACCAACAACACCTCACTCGGGATGTTTTTTTTCCTAATTCCATCCATTTGCCTGCAAATATCATGGTTTCATTGTTTTTAACAGCTGAATAGTACTCCATTGTGTAAATGTATCACATTTTCTTCATCCATTCTTCACTTGAGGAACATCTAGGTTGTTTCCAAGGTCTGAATATTACTACTAAATCTGCTATACACATATTTGAGCAAGTGTCCTTGTGGTATGATTGAGCTACCTTTGCATATATGCCCAGGGGTTGTGTATACCAGGGTCTTGAGGTAGGCTGATATCCAATTATCCGAGAACCCACCATATTGATTTCCAAAGTCGCTGTACAAGTTTGTACACCCACCAGCAATGGAGGACTGTCTCCCTTCCCCCACATCCTTTCTGGCATGAGATGTCAGTTGTGTTTTTTATCTTAGTCACGCTGACAGGTATAAGATAGAAACTTAGAGTCATTTTGGTTTGAATTTACCTGATGGCTCCTAATAATAGGGGATACATACAACTGACCATCTCGAGTAACCAGGCAAGATTTCCAATGTAGGGATTGGGACACAAACCCAGTCACATGTGTGGTGGTATTGTGTTCCCCAAAATATTGTGCACCCTAATAAACTTGTCTGGCGTCAGAGACAGAACAGCCACTAGATACAAAGGCTAGAAAATGGTGGCACTCACACCTTTAATCCTAGCATTCCAGAGACAGAAATCCCTCTGGATCTCTGTGAGTTCAAGGCCACACTGGAAACAACCAGGCATGGTGACATATGCCTTTAATTCCAAGAAGTGAGCCTTTAATCCCAAGAAGTGAGCCTTTAATCCCAAGGAGTGATGGCAGAAAACAAAAAGATATATAAGGCGTGAAGACCAGAAAAAAAAGCTTTTAGCTGGTTAAGGTTTCAGGCTTTGGAGCAGCAGTTCAGTTGAGAGCCATTCGGATATGAGGACACAGAGACACAGAGGCTTCCAGTCTGAGGAAACAAGATCAGCTGAGAAGTTGGCCAGGTGAGGTTAGCTGTGGCTTGTTCTATCTCTCTGGTCTTCCAGTGTTTACTCCAATACTTGGCTCTGGGTTTGTTTTATTAATAAAGACTCTTTGAGATTCATGCTACACACATGTCCTTTGACTTATAGTTTGTCCTGCCTACAAGATGTACTGGTATAAAGGTAGAACAGAAATTGTGGGAATGGCAAACCAATGACTGGTCCAGCCTGAGACCCATACCACTAAAGACAGCCATCTGCCTGACACTGCCTGGGGCTCCAGGATCCAGAGGATGGGAAGTCTAGAGATATAGGATAGAGTCAAACAAGACTGCAAAAAAAAAAAAAAAAAGTCAATGTAATGATGCCTAATTCTGTTCTACTCATAGATTGGTGGCTAAACCCCAATTGTCAAGAGAGAGGCTTCACTCAACAACTGATGAAAAAATATCCACAGTCAAATATTAGATACAGCTAGGGGAATCCTATATAAGAGGAGGAAGAAGGATTGTATGAGCCAGAGGGAACAAGGACTCCACAAGAAAACCTACAGAATTAACTAACCTAGGCTCATAGTGGCTCAGAGAGAGAGACTCAACTGATAACCAGGGAGCCTGCATAAGACTGACCTAGTCTTACTGCAACATGATAAGCCATATTTGGTTGATATCCATGGGAGGCCTGCCCTTTTTTGAATAGAAATAGAAGAGCAGTGGATTGCGAGGGTAGAAGGGAGGTGGGAGATTGACTGGAAGGAGAAGAGGGAGGAAAAACTGTGGTCAGATGTTGGAAAAAATAATGATACAAATCATTTTAAAAATAAGAAACAGATTCTTTTCTCATATCATACATCCCAACCACATATCCCCCAAGAAATAGATTCTTCTTTCATACCATACATCCCAACCGCATATCCCCTAAGAAACAGACTCTTCTCTCATACTGTACATCTCAACCACAGATCCCTCATATATACTCTTCTCAGCTACTTCTTATCTCCCCTCTTCCCTAGATTCATTCCTTTTCTGTTTCCTCTTCATAAAACAGCAGGCCTCCAAGAGACATCAGCCAAATAGGAAAAAATAGGATACAGTAAGACAAAGCAAAGATCCTCATTTTGAGGCTGGACAGGACAACCCAACAGAAGGAAATGAATCCCAAGAGCAGGCAAAAGAGTCAGAAATACACTCTGTCCCACTGTTAGGAGTTCTACAAAAACACTAAGCCATAACATTTGCAGAGGACCTGGTACAAATCTGTGCAGGCCCCGTAATTGCTGCTTCAGTCTCTGTGATCCCGTGTGAGTCCTGCTTAGCTGATTTGGTTGGCAGTGTGCTGGTGTCCTCCATCCCCCATGACTTCTGTTTTCCCTTCTCCTCTTCCATGGGGTTTCCTGATTTCTGAGGTGAAGGATCTAATCGAGAACGCCACTTTAGACTCTCTTCACATAGTGTCTGACTGTGGTTCTATGTACCTACTCCTGTCTGTTGCCAGAGGAAACCTCTCTGATGACAACTGGACAAGGCTATTTCATTTTATATTTTAATATGTAAACAAATTATGAATAAAATTTTATGCATTTCTAAGCTACAGCATGATGTTATAAAACATACAAACATTGTAAACATGCTAGAGAACATATTCATTAGCTCACATAGTTTTAGTTTCTGTTGTGAAAATATCTATAAACATAACACACTGTCTTTACTATCATGAAGGTCTTGTACCATAGAGCTCTTGAAGTTATCCCCCTTTAGAACTATAACTGTATCATGTGAAGAATTTCTCTACTTCCCTCATTTCTTCTTTGGCCACACCAGATTCTCCAAAACAATCTATTCTCTTCATTAATGAGACTATCTTTTCTATTTCCCAAATATAAGTGAAATTGTGAGTTTATTGGACATCTTCTATTAACAAAAACATTCTATTTGGTGTTTTTCTGGCTCATTTTATGTAACATAAAGTTCTTCAGATTTACACATGTTGTGACAAATGACAAGGCTTTGTTTTTCTATGGTTTGATAATATTCATTTTTTTTGTATTTGTATACATCACATGTATGTTGCATATTTGTTTGTTAGTATACAGTTAAATTGTTCCTGAAACTTTACTTTTTTGAACACTGATACTATAATCACTGGAATCCAAATGTATTTTCAACATTCTGGTTTAGTTTTCTTCTAATATGTGTATCTAACAAAATATTGTATTATTATTTATATTTCAAAGAATTTTCATATTGAAAGAATAAAATTTAAACATCAAATTATCTGTCCTCAAAGTGTACTATAAAACTATAGCTACCAAAATAGCATACTACTAGTATTTAAACACCAACATTGACTGAGCAAAATAATTAGCCCAGAAATAAACTGAGATAGGAGAATACATTGTCTATTTCTGCACAGACATGTTGAGGGCATGACAAGTATCTACTTTATATAGTAATGAATTCCCCCAAGTGCCTGCCTTGAGGGGATTTCTATCAGGCCCAGAACAGATGCTACAAGTGGCTAAGGATACTAATCTGAGGGATACCAAATGAATCTAAGCACACTGAGTTCTTTAGCCCATTCACTTTATTCTTCTAAGTCAATTCTATCTACACAGTTTCAGCCCTGTCCTCACATTCAGCATCACTGTGTCCAGTTTTCCTGTACTCATAGTTTTATTAAGCTTCTATGCTTTTGATCTGATATGTTTTCTGTCCCTTCATCCTCCATCTCGTCTTCCTAGCTCCTTACTCCTGGCTCTGCTTTACCCTCTTCAGAACCTCTGTCTTCCTCTTCTTTCTTTGGTCATGCAGTTCTGAATCTTCTGTTCCTGCTTCACCCTTCACTCTTCCTCTCCTCTCCCTGGTCATGTGGTCCTGTGTCTGCCTCTGGAATTCTGCTCCAGTCCTTACTGCACTTGGTTATGTAAACCACCCTATTGTCCTCAATCAAATCTCTCTGCTATGCCCTTAGGCAAAAAGGAAGGGGATGGTATGAGCTTCATTTCCATAAGAAGCAAAGCTATGCATCTACCACCTGCTTATCTCCTAGGCTCAGAGGAGGAGTTAGTTACCTAGAGGATCAGCAGGTCTGCCTGAGGAGCTGAACTGTTTGTCAAATGATCTGGGAATATTTGGGCACACAAGAATTTCATAGCAGAAGACAGCTGAATTATTAAAAACTGAATAACACCAAAAATTCCATAATAAATGGCTTGCCCTTTGACAGACCCTTAGCTGGTCAAAGTATAGCTTTAATACACAGCTGAATCTCTATAATATATTCTTGCAGCCTGCAAGAATATAGAAGCTCTTTTGATGACTTAAAGAAAATATAGTATGAATTCCCTCCTGTGGAATAGGCCCCAAATCCGATCGCCGTGCCAACTCTTACACCAATGGCCATATCTTGTCAGGCAATCTGGTCTTGTGTGCAAGATCAATACTGGATAAGACCACTGATGTCTTTTCTCCCTACAATGAGATAAAAGCCTCTCCTGGCTCTATATAAGGTAACTGCCATGGATAGAAACCCCTAGTTAGTGTGAAGTTGATTTCGCTAGAAATCATATCCAAAGTGAGTTGTGTTTTTACCAAGAGGTTCATATCATGTAGGTAATGTGGACAACTAAGAGCAATGGCAAGAAACTGTGTTATTTTGGCTTGCTCTGGGATCTCCATTATAAAGTCTTATAGGGAGGTATTCTGTATTTTGTACTGAGATTTTCATTTAATTACTTAGGTTTTCCTGAGAAAGTATTATTGGGTACCATAAATATAGACAAAGCCCATAGTTATGGAAAGCACGAGCCCTGGAAGATTTAGTTATTATGTATACAGTGTTCTGTCTGCAGATATCCCTGCAGGTCAGAAGCGGGCACCAGATCTCATTATAGATGGTTGTGAGCCACCATGTGGTTGCTGGGAACTGAACTCAAGACCTCTGGAAGAGCAGCCAGTGCTCCTAACCTCTGAGCCATCTCTCCAGCCCCCCAAATTGCCTTCTTAATATTGATGCTTATAACCATTGTTGTGCCCAGATCGTGACCCCCAGAGGGACCACCAAAGAAAAGCATGCCAGAATGCAAAAGCAAGGTTTAATTCTGCATATACAAGCATAGGCAGGGACTTCGTCCAATGCATCTAACACAGTGGAGGCTGGAGCAAGTGCCCACCTATCTGCAAGCTCAGCTTTTAAAGGGAAAAATCACAAGGTTACATCGTTTAGGGGTGCTAGTATGGGTGCGATTCTGATTGGCTCGCTTCTAGGGGCTTTCTAGAAATCATGGCTTAATCTTACTTCTAAGGGAGTGGTTGCCCGACACCATTTCTCATTGGCTGCCCTCAGGTGGGGACATTTCTGTGGTCAGTTACCCTGGAAACCAGGGAGAGGACATTCCACAGTCTAGCAGGCATTACCTCGTGACTATCTTGTGACTCTGTACTTTTACACTTCCTGGTTTCTGGAATCTGAACTGACTGGTTCCAGTAACTCATGGCCTGTACCTAAAAGGAGATATCTCAGGCCTTAGTTTTAGGGTGAAAGCATTTTGGTCTTATTTCTAAGATGGCTCATTTTGGTCTCACACCATAGATTTGTGGTGCTCTCAATCTTGATCTGAGAGGTTTCTCATTGAAGGAGACAGTGGTTACTGAGGAGACTTTACTGTACAAAGTGCTGAGAGTAAGTGGCTAGGTTTGTTAAACTATCAATGAGATGTCTATATGTATATATCATATATATCACCATGCTGTACACTCCCAATCCTTAGATAACATCACAGAAAGGATGTCATAAAAGAAAGAGAGCTGAATGATAGGAAATAATGCTGCCTGTTGGGTATGATTTGACTGTTTCACACACGAACTGATTAGGAGCTATGATTACATGAACAGAATCAAGCCACCTAAAATTCCAGTATAGAAGGGGGCAGGGTCTCCTGATGCCCCATCATTAGTTGAGGAACTATAGGTATTTGGTAGCTACTGGAGAAGAGAAAATCTCTGTGGTGTCTTCTGGCAGGCTGCTTATACTCCATACCCATGGAATCAGTAGAATAAAAATAATGATAAAAATATTTTTAAAATAGGATATAAAGTAGTGAGATATTTTGGGGGAAGGTTTCCAGGAGGGGACTAGACAGGCAAGTTGAATACACCCATTCAAGGTTCAATATATATATGACATTTTCAAAGAATAAATAAAAATGTTGTAAAAAGAAAGTGTTAGTTTTTTGGCTGCGTTGTGTTCTTACCCTGCAAGGAAATGCCACGAAACACGACAGAATCCGCTAACAAAGAGTTTTATTAAAGGTAAAGGGACAGAGAGTGAACAGGCCTGTGGGAAACACGTGTGTGGAGAAGAAGGAACCGGGAACATGGCGCCTGATTTTAAAGGCTGGGCATGGACAGATCAGCGTCACTACTACACGCAAGCACGTAGATCACATGGCCACGTTTTGCGCTTAAGTGGCTAGTGGGATGTCACAGATCTTGGTCACGCGAGATGCCCTGACCTGGAAATGGCTATCCTGACCTGGGCCTGGCTAGGCAGAAGTGTCCACCAGGCATATGTGAACACGCTTGACTGTGGGGGCATGTTGTAAACCTTTCAGAAAGTATAGTTGACAATTAAAGGAAATGGGAAAATTTACAATTGTTAAATTGACAAGATGTCTCCTCTTTACCCATCCTAAAGTATTCAAGAAATTCTTCCCAGTAACCATTTTGATTTCTATGAGAGTTTTAATTTATTTAAATATTGGATCAAAATGTTAAATCACTTCTGATCCATAGAAAACGTTACTTCCCCTTTTCAAAAGTTGACACCTTAGCCAACAATACGACACATAAAAGGTTTGATGTTCCTGACCTCAGTGTTTCAGATTACAAAGACTTGAAGCATCTCATATAATAATATTTTTTTAGAGAACATAGTGGATTAGCTACTAACCTTCTCTCATTTAGCTCTCTCATAATGAGAAATGAGATAGAGCAGAAAAATAGCAAACCATCTCCTTAAACTATTTAGCATCACTTAGATAAAACATTTTCCTAAGCTCTAAGGCAAATTATTTGGTATTTTACTTACAACGTATCATTTAGTAATAGTCATAGTCATAGACAAAGCTGATTAAAAGGATATTATGGCTTGTTTCCTTAAGCTTGATTGAGATGATAAGATGCCTCAAATATTTGCATGGCCTATGCATATTAATTACTATGGTTGTTATCATCATAAATCATTCTTTCTGCTAATAATCCACTCTTCATGCTAATAAATGAAAATTACAAAAGCAAACACAGTAATCTACAGCAGGAAGGCACTTGACAATTCAGTAAATTGAATGAGGGTGGGTTTTTATATCTCTCTAACAGCTTTCTGGTATTTAGTTCTAACCCCTTGGCTACCAATAGCACAAGGTAACTGCACAGTCCAAGAACAAAGGGAGTTGTGCTACTAACAGACATAGTTGATGTATCCATGAGGTTAGGAAATGCGCTATCACAGAATTGCAGAATATGATGTCAATAAATTATACCTAAGAATACTGGAATACAAATACTGCTACATCTCTAGAATCAGATATGGGAGATATATAGAAGGAAATACAATATCTTCCTTATGCTTGATTTATATCTTCATAATTTAGAAATGGCTTTCCATACTTGTTTATTATTCTGATGATTAATCATTGTTGATTTGACAGAATTTAGAATCACTAAAAAGACCTACACATGGATATGAGTGTCTTGATGTTTCTGTAGAAGTCCAATTGAAGAAGGAAGATATACTCTGACTCTGAGTGGCATCATTCCCTGGATGCATGTCTTAGATTGAAAAAAAAAAAGGTTTTAAAATTAAGCAAATACACAATTCCCTTACTTTGCTTCCTTGTTGACACCATGGGCAAGATGCTGCTACCACCATACTTTTCCTACCATGATAGTAGGCACTCTTCCTTTGATTTGTTTCCTTTCAGAAATTAAATTACATTAAAGAGAAAGAGAAAAGAAACTAATACAAAATATTTGCACTAAGAAATAGGGCATTCGCTGGATTAAACCTGATTATGTGGCTTCCAAGAACTTTCAAAATGTGTTCTTGTGGAATGTGGCAGAATTCTGAGTTCCCAGCTAGAAAAAAACACAGGCAGAGGTTAAGAGGTCTTTCTGATGGGAGATTAGAAGGCCAAAATGCTCAAAGACATGCAAACAGTAAAGATTGTGCTCATGAGATTTCAGAGGGGACAAAGGAATGTCAAGAACTGGGGTAGAGGCCAATCATATAGCATTCTCCTGAAAATAGTAGCAGTGTCTTGGCCAGGTCCTGAAGAATTATTTCCTAAGTCATTAAATCTCATAAGACCACTATAGCTGTGGTGGAAGGGTATAAACAACATCTTGAGAGGGCAGCAGACTTGGAAGGATTATTCACATGGTGTGGTTTTATTAAAATGCAAATTACAAGAGTATATAGATACAGATTTTTGCAACCAAGATTCCTAAATGCTATTAAGTCCATAATACATGGCAAGTCTAGATTCTCTGCAAAGATAATATGAAGGGGAAGACTGAGTTTCATTAGAGACCCAACGTAATAGAAATCTTAAACTGTGAGAAGTCTTACCAAGGTAACCTGAAGCAGAGATACACATAACACTGAGAACAATGTTAAGTTTTAAGGATCAGTGATGGGACCTGTGATTTAAAATAGTTTAATTGTGTATTTCATTGATAAGATATAGACTTGCATTAGCTATTTTCAGTTGTCACTATTATTGGACTTTGAATCTGCTGTGTACATGAGGGTGCTTCCAAATAACTTGAGGAAGGTAAACCTACCTTAACTGTGGGTGACACCATCCCATAGGATACATACTAAACTGAATGTAAGAAGCAAAAAGTAATAGTGTTCTGACCAGAGGCATTGCTTTCTCTACTTCCTGGTTGATGTTGAGGACAAATAAAAGCCTATCAGCATGCTTTTCTTGCCTTCAAATTTTGACGCCAATTAAAACCTTCATCCCTAATATTGCTCTTTACCAGGTGTTTGGTCATAAGAAAGAACAGTAAATAACCTACCATCTGTCTAACAGAGTAATTAATTGAAAACTCACCTTTGTCAGACATTAATACACATTTTTAAATATGTAAATCCATTTGAACCTGGAGGCTCAGTTTGCCCCAGGTCTATAATTTTGATCACTTTCAGTGTCAGTTGCATATCAGTAGTGCTAAGTTAGAACTCAGTCTTTTAATCTTCAAAAACTATTAGATTCACCTTACTTGAAATTATGAATGCTGATTCCACACTTTTACCTGGAGTACAACAAATATAGTATTACATGAAAACAGCTACATGTAGCTAGAGATTTCCTGACTGGCCCACAGTCAGGACAAATCTCTGACACCTGCCAGTCCCATAGCCGCTCAGACCCAACCAAGTAAACAAAGAGACTTATATTATTTACAAACTGTATGGCCGTGGCAGGCTTCTTGCTAACTGTTCTTATATCTTAAATTAATCCATTTCTATATATCTATACCTTGCCACATGGCTCATGGCTTACCAGCATCTTCACATGCTGCTTGTCATGGCAGCGGCTGGCAGTGTCTCCCTTCTGCCTTCCTGTTCTCTCAATTCACCTCTCTGTTAGTCCCGCCTATACTTCCTGCCTGGCCACTGGCCAATCAGTGATTTATTTATTGACCAATCAGCAACACATTTGACATACAGACCATCCCACAGCAGCTACACAGTTAGATACCAGTTCCTAAACTGGATCCCTGATTATATTATTAACTTATTTTTCTTCTTCATAATTCTACTGTGATGTAGTTTAGACACTATTAAATTGTCTTTATTTAAATGTATAATTCAATGACTTTTAGTAAGTGTACAATATTGAATTCTTACCATAATATAATTTTACATTGTCCTATCAATAACACCCAAATACTATCACATTCAATTGCAATCACTCCCTTTTTCTGAATCCAGCCTAACCAACAGATATTTTCTTTTCTTTTCTATTGATATAATTTTTGAGGTATGTCACAGAAATAGATTTTGAGAATCAGTGGTCTTTGTGACCAACCTCTTCCTGAACATGAAGATTTGAATCCAAGTTTTAACTTGTGTTAATGCCAGATTCTTTTCATTTCCAAAGAAAGCTCTATTACGTGATTATACCATATTTTACTTACTATTCATGTGTTAGTTGACCTCTCTTCTGTTTTTTTTATTATTATGGCATAATAATGCATAACCATGCTATCACAAATATTTACAAAATAGTCAGTTCATCTGTTCTCATTTCTTTTGTGTACATACCTACCAATGGAAATGCTGAAACATTTGGTAACTTTGTGTGTAACATTTTTTTTGTTTGTTTGTTTTTGTTTTTGTTTTTCAAGATAAGGTTTCTCTGTTTAGTTTTGGTGCCTCTCCTGGATCTCACGCTGTAGACCAGGCTAGCCTTGAACTCACAGAAATTCGTCTGACTCTCCTATCAAGGGCTGGGATTACAGGCGTGTGTATCATTTTAACCAACTATTGTCTCATTAAATTTGTGGTCATTGACTCCACAGGAGAAAATTCATGCCTGTTTCTTTAACCCTGTCCAAAAGCCCTTGGGTGGGGAGGCCACATGACTTACTTATGGAGGAAACTACTGTAATTGTTTTGGCTAAATGGTCTTATCATCAAACTGCCATCTAAGTAGTCATACTTACAGCCATTAATTAGTGTTTTTCACGTTCTTCACCAGAGAAGCTTCTCACTGCAGTGGATACTGTTAAATGCAGAAAACTGTGACTAGACATAGAGGTGCGAGTAAGCAAAGCGTAAAATGCTGCTCGGGCTCAGGGACCATGACGGAGAAGGAGGGAAGAAGACAGAGTCCGAGAGTGGGAAGATGTGCAGCAACAGGTAAGTCACTGACTTTGTACTCATGAATTCTATGCAGCTGCGGCGATCTGCACAATGCTTGCACTGGATTGGACTGATAATCCTGTCATCATGAATGGGGAAGGGGTAGGGATCGTGAATCCCCATTCTTCTCTGAGAGATTATAAGCCATTAACAACTGTTGGAAGGAAAAATCGTGTTCTTCTTTGATGTAGTCTCTGAGAAGTTACCCTTGCTCCAGTAAATAACTTCCCACCCACACATGGGCAAGAAACTCTAAACTCAGTGAGTACCCCACTAAAGAGAGATTTTAAAGTAGGATGTAGGATGGGCCTTTGGAAAGGTTGCAGCAAGAAAGAGAGGGTGAGAAGAGGGAGGTTTCAGTAAACTAAAATTCACTACAGGAATTTATGAAAACAAATTCAATTATTTGTGTTTCATGTGTAAGGATGTTTTGTCTGCATTTACATATGAGCACTGTGTCTGTGCCTGGTGCCCACCGAGGCCAGAAGAGAGCATCAGCTCCCATGGAACTGGAGTTACAAAGGGTTGTGAATCAAACCACATCCACCGGAATAGCAACCAGTGCTCTTAACTGCTAAATAATCTATCCAGTCCCCGAATTATTTTCTAAAAGACAAAGCAAATGAAGAAAAAGCAGAGAAAGCAAAGCTGCCCAGAATTTTCCAGAATGGCTACCATTTTACATCCCCAAAGCTGAGTACGAGGATTTTGATTTTGCCACAATATGATCCATAGTTATTGCTGTAATTTTTAACTGAAATATTTTTGTGGATGTGAAGTGGTTCATATTTTTGTGGATGTGAAGTAGCATTAATTTTATTTGTTGAAAAACTGATATCTTTGTAATTTCTCCTTATGTATGTATTGGTTATTTTCATAAACTCTTTGATGAATTTCTGACCAGAAATTTATTATATTTAAAGATTATTTCTTTTATTAAGTTATGAGGATTTTTATCCATAATATATCAATACACACAAAGAAAGACACAGACAGACAGACACACACACACACACACATACACACACACACACACACACACACACACATATATATATATATATATATATAAATAATTTGTTAATATTTTCTCCATCTGTGGCTTATACTTCAGTTTGTTACTACTATTCCTGAAGTACAAAATGATGAATACTGAAAAGTCTTGATGTTTCTTCATTGACATATCACCTAAGAAAGTCATGCTTATTTGTTTTCATCAACATATTTTGATAGTTTATGTACAAGTAACTTCTACTAGATATCTACACCCACCTAGCAATAAAATCTTTTTTTTTTTTTTTTTTGGTTTTTCGAGACAGGGTTTCTCTGTGTAGCTTTGCGCCTTTCCTGGAACTCACTTGGTAGCCCAGGCTGGCCTCGAACTCACAGCGATCCACCTGGCTCTGCCTCCCAAGTGCTGGGATTAAAGGCGTGCGCCACCACCGCCCGGCCGCAATAAAATCTTATACACATTTCAAAGGGTAGCTTTGATAGTGTTTCTCTGAATCTTCTTTTCAAATCAATGCTTTGGGAATTCAGAGTCAGTAATATCAAATCTTGAATTATCTTATATTCCCTGTTTTATTTTCACCTATTTTGGAGGAAGGGTGCTTGAGACAAGTCTCACCATGAAACTCTAGTTGGCTTGGAGTTTGCTATATAACTCAGGTTCACTTTAAACTCATATTCCTCCTGCCCCAGCCTTCTAAGTACTAGAACTACAGGTGTGTATCATGTATCAAACCACTTGACATATGGGGCTGGACAGAAGGCTCAGCAGTAAATAGTACAAAGTGCTCTTAAAGAATATCTACATTTGCTTCCTACCACCCATATTATGCAGTTATGAATGCCAGCAAATCCAGCTTCATGGTCCCTAATGCCCTCCTCTATCTTGTACACACAGAAGGACACACACACACACACACACACACACACACACACACACTTATAAAAAAAATCTAGGAAAACAAAATAACAAAAACCACTTGACTTGGGTTACATTTGTCCCTCTCTTTTTCCATATTTACTTTCAGAGTCACAAATGTCAGGACCTTAATTCTCTCAAACTCGATAGTTTTACTACTGCATTCTATCCATATCAAACTTGATAGTTTCTTAAATTCAGCATTTCCTCATTATACCTGCAAATAATAAAACAATCAGTGTATGAACCGTTCAAATGACTGTGTTGTTCAATCTACTTTTCAAAACCTTGTAGATAATTTCCATCAAATTTGACTGACCCTATTGTTGTGTTACCTAGTAAAGCACAAAATCCTATCTCCTACTAACAGTTTTAAGTGCACAAAATAAAATACATAAAATTACAGTAAGATTGTTATCATACATCTATTACTATATATTGTAAATAGTTCAGTTTTCCAGATAAGAATGTAAACAATAAAATGTAGGAGTTCATGGAATAGAAAGTATAATTCCTTCCCTTAGAATCATATCCATTCTCCAATCAATAGACATTAAGTTAGGGACAAACACAAATGCAGTATTGAGAAATCTGTAGCCACTGTATAGTGGTATGATCCATTTCCATGACAAATTACAAATTCTTCATTTTTTACAATTCTTTGCTGAATTTTATTTTGAGGTTTAAAATGAATGTTTAATAAAAATGAAGATACTTTGTTTACAAGAATTCAAGTCAAGCTCTTAGAATTCTGTGTGCCCATCAATGAAGAGAGGCTCCCTGCAAAAATATCTTGGAATGGTTTCTGTTGTGCTTAGAGCAAATGCCTTGCATTCACATACATCTTGTACATTTGAGTTTGGTTTTATGGTGATGACAGATGATTGAGAACTAGGATCAAATAAGATAAAACAGTTGAATAGTTTTGTTACTTCTCTACAATCATCTTTACAATTTCTGATTTCTGAGACCCTTCAATGAAAAGAAAAATACATGAATATAGTCATGCAAAAGAAGAAAAAATCTATATACTCAGCATGATCTTAGTTATGAACAACTATGGGGATAATAATACAAAAGGTGACACTGTATTGTCTTTTAAGAGAAATACAAAATGTTTCTGAATTTTCACTTTAGTTTTCTATATTTTTAAACACTGTGCACATATGCTGTAGAGAGAATAAAATGATAACAGTTGTTACTTCATATAAACAACTTATTTCCTTTCAGGAAAGGAAACATAGACTTTGTGAATTCATGAAGTTGTTTTGAAAAAGAGAGACTTGTGCTTGAAAAGAAAGACTTATGATGGTGGACAGAGCCTGCCGTATCAGAAGTCTTTATTGAGGTTCACTAGTGATGGTATTTAGAAAATGCTAAAAGGAGCTGACAAGTGATGTTTAAAACAAAGCTTTTGAATTATTAATGAAACCACAAGGACAGAATCAAGTGTTTCAATGGCGCTCATCATCTTAGAAAAGACCAATAATGAATACTAAATTTTAATGAAGTCCACAGTAATACCGAAATGCACCAGTTCATTTGCCATTAACCTTTCCCGTGTTCTACTAGGCGGTCTTTAAATTCATAGGATAGGGTACTATTTAATGGCAAGGACAGGTGACCTTCATTTAAATGAGCATAGTTAACTGGAATATGGCACATGCACAGATATATGGCAAACCTAGAGGAAATTATGAAAGTCAAAATAAGGAAGCCAAGAAATATGTTTTCTCAGAAATGGTCAAACAAATTTTGATTTAATCTTTAGAAAAATTTACTAAAATGCTCAAATGAATAATAGCAATTACAGATATTTATATTTACAGATATTTAACAAGAAACAAAAACATCTCTAAAATGTAGAGATTTACTCAATTGAAAGTAAAATCTGAAAAGGAGACCTGTTAAGGGAACAACTCCATGGAGAGATTCAAGTTGGAATGGAAATTGTCAGAAATTGGCAGCATTAAAAAATAATAATAATTTTTCAAAATCTCCTCTAACATATTTCATGGCAATAGAAAATTGAGATTATTAAAGTTACACTTCACAGCCCAGGTTCAGGCTGAGCCAGGTGGTGTAGTAAGTAATATGATAGATGAATCAAAAACACAGGGCACTGTTCCATACCAAAATAAAAGTTTTGAATTTATTTTATTTTTAGCTTTGTAGTTGCTGCAATGTCACAGGAGATTCACAGGCAATAGATTCAGTTGAAGGAGGAAATAACTATAGTGATAATCCTTGGATTTTCCATTTCCTGGCTTTTCTCCCAGCTCTGACATATGATCTGTACCCCATCAGATTTTACAGTGCACTCTGGTGGCTCTGTGGTGATGTTGGTCATTCTCTCTCTTGTCCTCTTTTTCTTCTTCTCTCCTCCTCCTTGTCCTAGTCCCCATTCTAGTCCTCTTCCTCCTCCTCCTCCTCCTCCTCCTCCTCCTTCTCCTCCTCCTCCTCTTTCTCTGCTATAATAGAGCAGATACAGGAATATCTGGGTGTTTTGTAAACAATGGAGTCTTTTGCAGGAAAATGCAGCCCTGGAACCTTGATGGCAAAGGAAGCTATCCCCCAGAACCAGACACAGACACACAGACAGACAGAAAGACAGAGACAGAGAGAGACAAACAGAGACAGAGAATCAGACAGAGACAGAGAGAAAGGGAGGGAAGAAGGGAAGGAAGGAGAGAGACCACTGAGAGTTCCAGTATTGCAGAAAGGGTTCCAGAAAACACGATATCATTAGTTGTTAGTCTTGAGACTTTCAAAATATTTACAATAGAAAACAAGATGAGGTGTGGAGATTGGGATAATCTGGTCAGTCCCATAGGTCTTACCAGGTGTCTGAGGGTCTCCTCTCAATTTCTGTAATTTAGATACATACAGTCTCTAGGCTAGGTGTTCACTTAGGAGGCAGCAAAGGAAGAGGAAACAGACTCCCTGTAGCATTTCTTGCCCTACAAAGAACATTCACAGAGCTGTTGCCTGTGGTCTCTGCCTTGTTTGAACTGCTTTAATTCCTGTTCTCATTGTAAACAATTCACACTAACTTAGGAACTTTTTTTTTTAATTCACATTTTTTCAAACATCATTTATGAGTCTGAGCTGACTAATCAGAATAAAATCCAAGGAGAGGGGACTGGGGTACATGACCAAAGAGACCATTTCTTTCATAGCTTTGGTTAGATACAATATTTCTGTTTTGAAAAACAGAAAACAATGGTGAACCTTTCTGTAAAGCTTCTGGAGACTCCTGGTCTTCCTTCTCTTGTTTTTGCTTGTGTCTGAGGTATCAGGCTTGGTTGTGCTGGAGGTAGACTTCATAGGCTTGGGTGTGTTCATTTGACCAGATTATCAGGTTTGGTTTCCTCTTCAAGTTTAAAAATGTAAGGAAGAGAATGTCCACAATGGAGGAAGTGAGTGACACCATGTTACTAGAAGTTTTAACAACAACAATCCGTTGCTTGCCTAAGATACAGCTGTATGTTAAAGTCTTCATTACCAACCAGATCTCCCAAATCAGGATGACAACCTATTACCCAGCAAGCCATTCCCCAGAGAGAGGCCCATGGGCCCTGGGAAGGTGGCACCTACATCTTTGATTTATTAAGTGTGTGGGTGTTTTATCTGCATGCATGCTTGTGCACTGTGTTCGTGCCTGGTGCTCTTGGGAGCCAGAAGAGGGTGTCAGATCTCTAGGGACTAGAGCTTACAGATGTTGTGAAACACCATGTGGGTGTCAGGAATTGAACCCAAGTCCTCTGGAAGAGCAGCCATCTCTAGCCCTTTAATTAATTTTAAGTTTTTCAGGACAGGGTTTCACTCTGTAGCCCAAGATGGCTCTGATAGCCTAGGTTGGCCCGGAACTCGTAGTGGTCCTCTTGCCTCATTCTTGCGGACATTGGAGGTGTGAGCCACCATACCTACCTCAGTTTCTTTCACAGCAATACAAAGGTGTTGTGGCATGACCTCCTCCAAGGGTTCCAGGGGTCCTCTCAGAACCCATATGGGAACTTCACTTATGCAGGGTCCAGAGGCGGCTCAGTGGTTAAGAGCACTGTCTGCTCTTCCAAAGGTTCTGAGTTCAATTCCCACTAACCACATGGTAGCTCTTGATCATCTCTAACTTAGGAACTTAAAAAAAATGTACCATACCTTTCACAAACTCTATATATCTGGACTTAGATAGTTTCTATATTTAGAATCTCACAAGCCTAAAATCAAGATCTGGGAAGACTGGGTTCTTTATTAGACATTAGAAGGAAAAATCCATGTCAACACTATTCATTTTTGGTTAGCTTTAGTCCATTGTGTTGTAAATCTTAGGTTCATAGTCATTGCTAACTGATAGCCAGAAATTGCCTTTGCTTCTGGAGACCCTGAAGGAAATGATAGTGAGGTTTTCATAGGGTTCAAATCTGTCTGATTTCACTGTCTATTGCATCACTGAGTAAAGGAAACTCCACTTTGAAGGACCTTCATGAAGACCTAGATAATCCAGGAAAATATTATTGAAAATCAGCAACCTTAATTGTATATGAGAAAAAATGTTTTTGCATGGCTTCATGGCATAGTAAGAATTTTCAACAATTAGTCCATCAACTTTTTGAGGAAGACATTCTGCCTCCTATATAAGAATACTAAAAATGTGCTAGTCAGATGTGTTAGTTAGTCTTTGTCAATTGTACACATACTAGAGTCATTTGGAAAGAGGTAATCTCAGTTGAGGAACTTCCTCCATCAAATTGGCCTGTGGGTATATCTGGGAGGCATTTTCTGAAAGGATCAAGCAGATACCATAACAGGCTGCTCAGTCTTCTCTCAGAGATCAGGCCTCAATTTCAGTTTCCTGAGACTTGAGCAAGCAGTCTCTGGGAGGGCCATAAACAAAAGACATAGTCCTAGCAGTAGCTCCCTTTCTGCATGTACTCTGACTGCTCAAAGTTCAGCCAGATGTTTACTGTCTGGGACCCCTCACCAACTTAGAGTTATGTGCATAAGTCAAAGATAGACCCTAGACCACTGAGCCAGCCCCCACAGTCAGTACTTGCTAGGCCAGCCAGCCCCCATGGCAGCTCAAGGACAAAGCCTAGGACTCGTGCCAGACTGCCCCCAAAATGATAATTGTAAACCCCAACCAGTAAATTCAGAGGTTACATACTCTCACCCAATTAAAAGAGAACAGAGACCTTCAAAAATAAAAATAAACCAATCCAAGTTGCACCCATGCCAAACCCCCAACCGCTCTGAAGGGCTTGCAGTTTTTGCCTTTAAAAAGCTAGCCTCACAAAGAAAGAGCAACTCCTCCCTGCCTCACTCTATTGGGTGTAGGAATGAGTTCTCTGTCTAGACTTGTATCTATAGAATAAACCTTGCTGTTGCATTCTGGATATAAATGGACTTCGGTGGTCTCTTTGGGGTCGTGATCTGGGCATAACATTTTCTTTATTAAAAATTGAGGTGAGAGGGTACAATCAACTGTAGGCAGTGCTACCCAGGGCACATAGTCCTGCAACAGAAAAAACAAGCCAAGAAAGCCATGGGCAGCAAGCCAATAAGCAGCAACCTATGGTCTGCCCTTCAGTTCCAGCTTTGTTTTTTCCTCTATGATGGACTGTAAACTGTGAGTAAAATAAATTCACCAAGTTGGTGTTGTTCTTGTGGTTTCTTACAACAGAAAGAAAACTTGGAAACAAGTTTTATCAGAAACTTAGGGGGGTCCAGCCTCTCAATAGTCCCCTCCCAGGGTCTGGGAAGAATCTACAACCAGCTGATAATTAATCTTTGATGATATGAAATGAATCTACATACACGAAACTCTTTTGTCCATATACTTTACTATTCTGTGTCAGTTCTCTCTCTGCACAGCTTCTACTGTGCTCTAATGCCTAGCTCCTTTCTTGCCTAATTTCTCTCTATATTTACGTGCTGTCACTTCTAAGTTCTATCATCTTAATTCTCTCATCTTAACTCTGCCTCATCTAGGTCCTTCTCAATCTCGTTCTTACCAGCTAGTACTTCCTCATCTGGCTCTTCCTCATCTTCCATCTCATCCACACTGTTTCTCAGGTTAAAATCCTCCTTATCCCTCTCAGTTCTCTATCCTCAAGTTCTCTAGGGTATTCAGTTATAAACCCAAGCAGTAGCAATCCTCCCCTTCCAGCCAGGTCCAGGCTTGAATTCTTACGGGGTCATAAAGGCAGGTAAGAATTTTCCTCAGGCAGTGACCTACAGGCTTTCTTTTACAACCCAAGAAGGGAGTGGTAAAAGAGGAGGTCACCTGAGTGCTAATGACATGTTAGTATATCAAAAAGGGGATCTATGTGCTCAGTCTACATTCCTAGAAGTGGTTAGGTTGGAAGTTAGGGGTCTATTAGTGAGGTTGTATAAGAAAGGAGGGTCTCACCCTAAATTGTACAAGAAATAAAGCTATCCGCCTGACCTAGGGGACAGGTGTTGTTTTGGCTTTGGATGCTTGATAGGTATTTTAGATAAATACACTGTTAGGAGTTCTTGAAAGCACAAATAGCATTACAAGAAAATCATTGTAGGAACCAGCTAATACATATACAAAAGCTAAAATATCACCAAGACTTAAGCCATAGCTTGACCTTTGGAGATGTCTTTGACTTTACCAAGTAGTAGCTTTTGTGATAGTAGATGAATTTTATTATGTTTTCCTGTGGCTTGCAGCAAAGTTTATTGTTAGTATTACCTTTGTTCAGAATTTTTAAAGGAATTTGAATCCACTAATAACATTCAACCTATTTTGTAATGTTTTCAAACTTTTCAGGATAGTTATAATTATTTGTTATTTTGGATTTATCAGATCTTTGAAACTTATAAATTCACTAAATTATCAGAGACACAAGATTACGTAGAAAACAGTTGCTGTTTTCTCTGTTCATTTAATCAGTATTTTGACAAAGCTAGCATGAGAACCTACTGACAATGTGTTCAATCATTAATATATACCTCCTAGTGTTGAATTTGGAAAATTAAGTATCTGTGTGTGCCCAATATTTATTAGTGTATCACCCTAATTCACAAAATCTATTCTACAAAATGTATGAAAAATTCTCAACTAAGATGTATTAAAATAACTAATATATACATAGAAAATATATATGTATTAAAAGAAATTATATATGTGTATATATGTATATACATATGTATAATCAGTTTAGCCTGTCTTTAAGCACAGATATCATTTCTGTAATGACAAACCTATTTTCCTGAATACATGTATCACTTACAATTTTATTAAGCTGAATTAATTTATACTGAAACAAAAACAAGTTTTGACCAAGGATGTATTCAGTATCTGAGGCCTGATATATAAAAACCCATCTTAGCATGTTGGTCTTGAGAGAGTAGCCTACATTCCCTAGATCATGATCCATATTCTCCATCATCAAAGCCAGATATGACCAGTGATGTAAAGGCTTCTACACATGATGTAACTCAAGCATTGAATCTCCTCCTCCTTCTTTCACATTACTGGATTATGTATCCCTGTAGCAGTGAAGGGTCCAGTAATATAAAAATGAAAAATTGTAAGTTTAAGAGATAAAAACTGATAATCATCAGCTCTAAAGGTTAACTGCTAACAATGGCCATCTGCTTTACAGCCAGCTCCTCTGTCAACAGCCAAGGATTAACTTTTAACCCTCTTGCCCCTGATAGCCAACAACTGCCTGAACCAAGTTAACTTTTTTTTTTAAAGATTTATTTATTTATGATGTATAGAGCATGTATGACTGCAGGCCAGAAGAGGGCATCAGATCTCATTACAGATGGTTGTGAGCCACCATGTGGTTGCTGGGAATTGAACTCAGGACCTCTGGAAGAGCAGTCGGTGCTCTTAACCTCTGAGTCATCTCTCCAGCCCCCAAAGTTAACTTTTAATAGTTGTTTCTTTGTGACTCCTATCATGCACCTTGTGCCTGATACTATAAGAGGGGGCCAATAACCACCTCCATTACCACAACCCCAGAATTCCAACATTGGCTGTGGTCTCAGCTAGCTGATAAGCTTTTGTGCCCTGAAGTGTTTTATTTTAACTTTTTATTTTTATTTTTCTGGAATAAAGTTTGCTTCTGATTTAATAGACTTTGGTGGTCTGTCCCCCATTATTGTGAGACCCCAGACCCAATAGCAGACAGGGATGATTAATGATAAATTCTGTATTCTAAGGTCAGCCTTAATTCAACCTGCTACTTATTTTTAATTTATATAGGTGGCAGAGATTTGAACATAGTCATTGAGAGGATATTATTTGACTACTAGATGATTACACTTCCTTGTAATTTTAGTTTTGTCTTAAAGTATCTAGTTAAGAAAATTATTTGTATTCTAAACAAAATATTAAAAGAAAACCAGACAAAAAATTTATACTTTAATGTGCCATAATTGCATGCTTTTCCTATTATTTGTATTTGATTCATGTCACTTGATTTTTTTTTTCCCTTTGGAAGTTTGAGGCGCCCTCTTTAAACTTGCAGTTGCCTCACTCTGCTTCTTCCCCCACATCCTAAAGAGCTGGAATTTTATCTATTAATGAATGCTGGAATGTTACATTCTATTTTAAAACATAGAAACTTGGAAGAAATTATTATTGTCTGAATACTGAGTTATTAGATGTTAGGGAAAAAGAAATTCAGAAAACAGACTACCATTTCCCCTTGCTAGCAAAGTATAAAACCAAGTTGAGCTGGGCAATGGTGGCACATGCCTTTATTCTCAGCACTCAAGAGGCAAAGGCAGGTGGATCTCTGTGAGTTCAAGGCCAGCCTGATCTAAAAAGTGAGTTCCATAACAGCCAAGCTGTTACACAGAGAAACCCTGTCATGAAAACAAACAATCAAAACTAAGTTGATTTTTATGGTTGAAAATTCAACTACATATTCTTATATGTAGTTGAAAAACTTCACATAAAGCATTGGATTTTATTATGCCATTTTCATAACTTGATCTTATTGATCTTCCATCATTACTCCATATCAAATACTTCAGTGTTACCCCTACCCATTCACTTCTTTCCCCAAATAACTACCTTGTACTCTCATGACACTTACATTCTACTCTATCAACAACCTTGAGCAGTCCTCTATCCCAGCTCATGATTATCTCTCTAGCTTTATGGTCTACCACTTTTATACACTATATTTAGGTTAAATGATCCAATTTATAAGAACCTTAGAAATAGAAATGTCTATGACTTGTATTTCAACTTCAATTTACATACATATTAAAACCTAATGATTCTTTCTCTTACATAACCAGATTTATGACATTTGACCAACACTTCTACATTAAATGATTTTACACCGTGCATATTACCAAGCATATTCTAAATATGTATTATATGTGTATGAAGATTCTATATGTATGCTATATAACATGGTGACTTAAGCATTTGAAATATACACAATTTTGTTACTGAACCTCAATAATCTAAAATTTAAAATTCTTAATTAATTGTATAATGACAATACTACATAAAATGTAAAGTCTAAAGCACTGTTGATATATATATATATATATATACACATATGTATGAGTTATTACATACTGAATATTTAGTCACTGATACTAGTACATCATACTACAATGGGTACATTTAACTAATAGTAACATATTAATATCAAAATAAAAATACTTTAATGATTAAGTGAAAATTATATTTGCAGTGCATAGGATTTTTATGAACAGATACAGATACGTGCAAACATATACCACATATATAAAGCCTTCACACATTTGATAATTATTTGTGACAGTAGAATTCATAGAACACTAATTTAAAAAACACTTAAAAATTCATTTAGTAACATTTTGTTTTGCAATTATAAACATGTCTTTAAATTTTATATACACTTAAAAATAATTTATCTCAGATTGAGAAAGAGCCCACACTGTAGATAAACATTAAAATTTAAAGGTATAGTCTAAAAAATGAAAATATCATTTTGTTACCTTATGTCTTACATTTCCAGGGTATGTAGAATAACTTGGAAAATAATACTTCAATGTGTGAATTAGCTGTTCCTATAATGAGAGTATTCTCATCACAGTCAATAGTCTCCATATGTCATCAAAAGAGTGATGGGAAAACAGCCCACAATCAGCTTTTCTTGCATTTCCAACCACAGCTTGAGATTGTGATAGTGTGTATTCATGTATCACAGTTTGGAAAACATTGTTCTGTGATGAACCTGTGTCCATTACTGTCAAATTCTTTTGACCAATGACTTGGGCCAATGTCCCGCTCTTCTCTCTGATATCATGTGATATTCTGTTTTTTTCAAGTTAACTTGTGACTTGATAATGATAAGACCACTAACTTTATAGTTTTGTTGTAAAGATTTACGTAGCAATGAATCAAAATGCCCAAGGTATGTATTTCACAAATATCATCATTGTTGTATTTGTTAGAAGTCTGATCTAACCAAACAGACCTGGAACTTGTGATTCTCTTGTCTCCTCATCCTTCAGCAAATCTTACCAGTGTGTATCCTGAGAGAGAGAGAGAGAGAGAGAGAGAGAGAGAGAGAGAGAGAGACAGAGAGACAGAGACAGAGACAGAGAGAGTAGATTTGGATGGGTAGGGAAATAGGAACTAGCAGGAGAGGAAACCATAATCAGAAAGTATTCTATGAAAAAAATATTTTAGTAAAAGAAGTCTGATATAGAAAAATGAAGATTTGGCTGACCCAGAAAAGCCTACAAAGACAAGCTCTTCAGAACATAACATGCATTATTATTATTATTTAGTTAGTTTTATGATTAGCTGGAAAACAACCCCATAAGAAATTCTACTATACAAATGTCTCCAGTAAAAATCTAAAATAGAATATAAACTAGGAAAATCATGTCAGGAGCTCAAGGCAGGAACCTGTAGGCAGGAACTATTGCAGAAGCTGTGGAGGAATGTTGCTTACTACATTTCTCAGCCTGCTTCCATTTAGCACCCAGGACCTCCAGCTCAGAGGTGGAGTGGCACACAGTGAGCTGAGCACTCCCATATACATTACAAATAAAGAAAATGCCCCACTAATTTGCCCACAGAACAATTTTGTGGAGATATTTCTTTCAGTTGAAGTTCCTTCTTCCAAAATGACTCCAGCTTATGTCACGTTGACATAAGACTATCCAGCACAATCTGTAAGCTATATTTAGTACAAAAAAAGAAAAAGAAAAAGTCGATTGCAGTATAGAGAAATAGTTTAACAAGTTTAATTAAAGAAAAAAAAAGTTAAATTATCTGAAAACTGCCTTTCATATGAACTTTCTAAATTATATGCACTTTTGTGTTTCTAAAAAAATGCTCAGATTTTATCTGTATTTCATGAAATTTCATGGTTGAGAGCAGATGGTGCTTTCTCACCTAAAGGTAACAATGTGAGATTTATTAATGTGTTGTTTTGCTCTTAAATGATCTTTAGTTGTTATATAATCAGGAAGATCTTCTATGATTATTTTGTTGTACTAAAAAAAAAAAAACCACAGGAAGCATAAGAGGTGAAGAATAAGCAGAAACTGTGTGACAGGGGAGAAGGGAATTGTATCTTCTTTTTCCCTGAAATCTCATAGTGTTGGTCTACATTAATTACTTCCTCCAAAATTTCTAATGAATGATTTACTAAGTACATTTTGCTTGAGAAGCACTAGGCTTGTTATTTACTAGTTTTATAACCTAATGTAAACCATTGTTGATTTTCTAATATTGTCATGTACAAATGCCATTATATATGTACACATTCTACAATTGCTATTCATATCCACTTCATCTCATCTCTAATATTAAGTTCATTTATATTATTTTGGTTGTAGAGAATGTTTCATTATCTTTTTTTGTTTTAGAATATAAGATTGTAGGTAGTAATAGTTTAAAATATCAATCAAATCCAAATTAACCAAAAGGCAGAGAGAGGGAGCATCCAAATTAACAAAATCAGAAATGAAAAGGGAGACATAACAACAGATGATGAGGAAATCCAGAGAATTATCAGGTCATACTTCAAAAACCTGTACTCCTCAAAATTGGAAAATCTGAAAGAAATGGACAATTTTCTGGATAGGTACCACATACCAAAGTTAAGTCAAGATCAGATAAACTATTTAAATAGATCTATAACCCCTAAGGAAATAGAAACAATCATTAAAAGTCTCCCAACCAAAACAAACAAACAAAAAAAAACAAACAAAAACAAACAAACAAAAACACCCAGGACCAGATGGTTTCAGCACAGAACTCTACCAGATTTTCAAAGAAGAGCTAATTCCAATACTCTTCAAATTGTTCCACCCAATAGAAACAGAAGGAACATTACCAAACTCTTTTTATGAGGCTACAGTTACACTGATACCCAAACCACACAAAGATGCAACAAAGAAAGAGAATTACAGACCAGTCCCCTCATGAACATTGATGAAAAATAATCAATAAAATAGCAAATTGAATCCAAGAACACATCAAAAAAATTATCCACTATGACCAAGTAGGCTTCATCCCAGGGATGCAAGGATGGTTCAACATATGAAATTCTGTCAATGTAATATACCATATAAATAAACTGAAAGAAAAAAAAACATGATCATCTCATTAGATGCTGAAAATCCTTTGACACCCTTTATAATAAAGGTGCTAGAAAGATCAGGAATACAAGGGACATATCTAAACATAATAAAGGCAATTTACAGCAAGCCAACAGACAACATCAAATTAAATGGAGAGAAACTCAAAGCGATTACACTAAAATCAGGAACAAGGCAAGGCTGTTCACTCTCCCCGTATTTATTCAATATAGTACTTGAAGTTCTAGCTAGAGCAGTAAGACAACAAAAGGAGATCAAAGGGAGAGAAATTAGAAAAGAAGAAGTCAAACTTTCACTATTTGCAGACAGTATGATAGTGAACATAAGTGACCCCCAAAAATCTACCAGGGAACTCTTACAGCTGATAAACTCCTCCAGTAAGGTGGCAGGATACAAGATTAACTCAAAAAATCAGTAGCCCTCCTATATACAAATGATAAAAGAGCTGAGAAAGAAATCAGAGAAACATCACCCTTTACAATAGCCACAAATATTATAAAACATGTTGGGATAACTCTAACTAAGCAAGTGAAAGACCTGTATGATAAGAACTTTAAGTCTCTAAAGAAAGAAATTGAAGAAGATATCAGAAAATGGAAAGATCTACCATGTTCATGGATAGATACGATTAACATAGTAAAAATGACAATCTTACCAAAAGCAATCTACAGATTCAATGCAATCCCCATCAAAATACCAACACAATTCTTCACAGACTTGGAAAGAATAGTACTCAACTTCATATGGAAAAACAAACAAAAAAATAAAAAACCCAGGATAGCTAAAAGAATTCTGTACAATAAAGCAACCTCTGGAGGCATCATAATCCCTGACTTCAAGCTCTACTATAAAGCTATAGTAATAAAAACAGCTTGGTACTTACATTAAAAACTGACATGTGGACAAATGGAATTGAATTGAAGACCCTGACATTAATCCACACACCTAGGAACACCTGATTTTTGACAAAGAAACCAAAACTGTACAATGGAAAAAAGAAAGCATCTTCAACAAATGGTGCTGGCATAACTGGATATCAACATGTAGAAGATTGCAAATAGATCCATATCTGTCACCATGCATGAAACTCAAGTACAAGTGGATCAAAGGCCTCAATATAAATCCAGTTACACTGAACCTGATAGAAGAGAAAATAGGAAGTAGTCTTGAACACCTTGGCACAGGCGATCACTTCCTAAATATAACACTAGTAGAACAGACACTGAAAGAAACAATAAATGGGACCTCTTAAAACTGAGAAGCTTTTGTCGGGCAAAGGACCTGTTCAAAAAGACAAAATGACAGCCTACAGAATGGGAACAGATTTTCACCAAGCCCACATTTGACAGAGGGCTGATCTCCAAAATATATAACAACTCAAGAAACTAGACATCAAAATAATGAACAATCCAATTAAAAAAATAGGCTACAGAGCTAAACAGAGAATTCTCAACAGAAGAATCTCAAATGGCCAAAAGATGTTTAAGGAATTGCTCAGCATCCTTAGTCATCAGGGAAATGCAAATCAAAATGACTCTGAGATACCATCTTACACCTGTTAGAATGGCTAAGATCAAAAACACTATAGACAGCTTATGTTGGAGAGGATGTGCAGCAAGGGGAACACTCCTCCACTGTTGGTGAGAACATGAACTTGTACAGCCACTTTGGAAATCAGTATGGCAGTTTCTCAGAAAATTGGGAATTAATCTTCCTCAAGACTCAGCTATACCACTCTTAGGCATATATCCCAAGGAATGCTCAATCATACCACAGGGACACATGCTCAACTATGTTCATAGCAACATTTTTCATAATAGCCAGAACCAGGAAACAACCCTAGAAGTCCCTCATCTGAAGAATGGATTAAGAAATTGTTGTACATATACACAATGGAGTACTACTCAGCAGAGAAAAACAATGATATCATGAAGTTTGCAGACAAATGGGTGGAACTAGAAAATATCATCCTGAGTGAGATAACCAAGACTCAAAAGGACAAACAGAGTGTGTACTCACTCATAAGTTGGTAATAGATGTAAAGCAAAGGATAACCAGACTGGTGCAACCCACAGCTCCAGGGAGGCTAGCTAGCAGGGAAGACCCTAGGAAGGACACATGGATCACCCTGGGAAGGAGAAATAGATGAGATCTACATGAGAAAACTGGGGGTGATGTGGGTAATGGAGGGCAAGGGATGGGGGATGAGAACATATGGGAACAGGAGGTTCAAGCTGGACCAGTGACAGAGTGGGAGAGCAAGGAAAGAAATACCATGATAAATGAAGACATCATTGGAATAGAGAGAAACAGAGTGCTAGGGAAGTTCCCAGGAATCCACAAAGATGATCCCACCTTAGACTATTGGCAATAGTCGAGAGGGTGCCTGAACTGGCCCACTCTGGTAATCAGATGGCTGAATACCCTAACTGCCATCATAGAGCCCTCAGCCAGTGACTGATGGAAGCAGATGCAGAGATCCATGGCTGAATTCCAGGCTGAGCTACAGGAGTCCAATCGACGAGAGGATGGATCCTATGAGCAAGGGACAAGGAGATCATGATGGGAAAATGTACAGAGCTGACCAGCCAAACTAGTGGAAACGCATGAACTGTGAACCAATAGCTGAGGAGCCCCCATGACACCAGACTAGGCCCTTTGGATAGGCAAAACAGTTGTTTAGGTGGAACTGTTTAGGGGGACCCCAGGCAGTGGGATTGGCACACGGCCCTGGTGCATAAGCCAGCTTTTTGGAGTCTAGTGCCTATGGTGGGACACTCTGTGCAGCATTAGTGCAGGGAGGAGGGGCCTGGACCTGCCTCAACTGAATGTACCAGGCTCTGCTAACTCTCCATGAGAGACCTTGCCTTGGAGGAGGTGGGAATGGGGGGGTGGATTGTGGGGGAATGCTGGGTGATGGGAGGAGGGAGGAGAGGGGAATCTGTTGTTGGTATGTAAAATGAAGAGAAAATCTCTTAATAATAAAAAAAAAAGGAAAAAAATACATGGCTGTGAAGGAGGAGAGGTGATCCATGTAAACATGTGTGGAAAAAAAGTCCAGTGCTTGCATGTCAAAAAGATAAATAAAGTAAAATAAGTAAATAAAAGAAAACAATCAAATTATGTAAAGTTGATTCTCCAAATTTCAAGTTTTAATGATGATAATTATCCATTTATAATATTTGTTGTATATGAATATTATGTTAAATATTTTATGTCATAGAATTATTAGTAAAACCCTGCTATTTAAGTGACTATTTCTAGTGATACTGTTACTGAGCCATGGATGTAAAGATTAGAATATGCTTCTTTTTGTACCACTTTCTAGGTAGTCAGCTATGTGAAGACGAAGCTGAGTATCTCCTTTCTAGCCATCAGCTCTCAGAATCTCATTAAAATTAATGATGAACACAAGGTTCATACTTTGTATGAGAAGTGAATGGCTACAAAAGTAGCTGCTGATGTGTGGGATAAACAGGGGAAGTGATATGTGGTCTGAATCACTGGTGCTAAGGAAGTTTTCTTATGAAGCAAGAAGTCTTAAGCAATAACAGAATTTTCCTGCTCTGTTGAGTAAGGGCCATTCTTTTCATAGACTAAGGAGAACGTGAGAGAAGAAGCACAAGTCGGTTCAAAGACGCATTGTAGATGCCAATCTGCATTTTCTTTACTTAATTATTATTTTTAAAAAAGAGAGAGAAGGATACTCTTGGACTGAGAGGTACTATCATGCCTCTGCAGTTGGATGTCAAAACAGCCAGCACAAACCAAAAGTTTTTCAATTTCTCTAAAGAAAATGATCACTAAGATGTCAAAAAGACCTTTAAAAAGAAGGTAAGAAGCTTGGACAAAAGAACCCATGGTTCAGTGTTTTATTCTACAACACAAATGCTGAGGTATTGCTTTGAAGAAACATAACATTAAGAAAAATAAGGAGGAGGCAGGAGAATATGCTAAACTATTGTCCAAGAGAATAAATGAAACCAAAGAAAAACACTGGGAAAAACTGTGTGATACATTGGCTGCTCTTGCTGGGAGCTTCTACTTCCAAAGTCTAAGTTTAGTCAAAACTAAGTCTTAGCATAAGTGTTAACAATAAGCTAAAATAAGCATAACAAATAATCAGATCTTGAAAATAAATAGATCAATAGATTCATGCATAGATAATAGATAGATGGATAGATAGATAAATTCATAGATCAATACATCCATAGGTAGATAGATAGATAGATAGATAGATCCATAGATCAATGCATCCATAGATAGATAGATAGATAGATAGATAGATAGATAGATAGATAGATAGATAGATAGATAGATGACAGATATGTAGAGACAAAGTGTTGTAATGTGAATAATTATCACTTTATTCTGTGGATAAAGGTGATTTGTAACTTTGATGCCATCTGAAATAGCACTGAAATGTCTCTGCTTACATTCCTGAGTTTGCCCCTATTGTGATCTCATGTGAAAATTAATGATATGTGTTATTCTTCATGAGTTGTAGCTTTCTTTAAGAATACATATGTTTGGGACTTTGGAGTGTTTGATGTAGACTTGGTTTCATCAGCTTAGAACTACATATAAAAGAGAGGCAAGCTAAAGAACAATCAAAATTTTATAATTTAAGAGTCTTCCTAAAAGAAATGACTTTAAGCTAAGTTTTAAGTGGTGCATAGAAATTAAAAAAGCTAACAAGAAGAGTATTTTAGTTAAAAATAGAGAAACAAGTGAAAATAGCTGAGACCATTTTATTCCTGTATAGATGTTTCCAAGATCATGACAATGTAAAAGTGTTTAGTAATATTAAATAAAATATTGCTTAATATAGAGCACAAGCTACTACAACATTTATAAGGACTTGGTAAGATATCAGTAGGTCTTGTGGGATTCTGATTCCAGGAAATAACAGTGCTCTGATAGTTGCAAAAGGTTTACCTCAATGACTGCAGGTGAATAGAGCTCTGATGGAGAGAATTGCAAACAACATATTATTTACTAAAATATATATATATATATATATATATATATATATATATATATATATATATATTTAATTCCCTGTTGGATTCCAAATCTTCAGGAGGAACTTTGTACTCATTCTTCCTAAACTCCCACTAATTGCAGACCCATATTTGCTAAATCTAAGCATTGTGGTAGTTAAAGAAATGTGAATTCTAGATTCTGAACAATAAATAAAGACAAAATTATGGGGAAAATTATGAGTAGAATTAGAAAGTATCAAGGAGAGAAATCACATGGTGGAAGAAGCAGACTGAGAAGAGAAGCATCAGTATTGTACATGGGGATAATTTTATTTTAAAAAATCTTGTTCTGGTTACTTTTCATTGTCACCTTGATACAAGCTAGAGTCACCTGGGGAGAAAGATCCTGTGCTGAAGAGTTATCTCAAACTGATTGGCTGTGCATATGTCTGTGAGTGACTGTCTTGGGTCATGATTGATTTTGGGGGGCCCAGCCAGCCCACTGAGTCATTGCCCTCCCTAGGCAGGGGAGGCCGGGCTGGGAAATAAAGCAAACTAGCATGAGCTCAGCTGTGAAGCAGTGTTCCTTCCTGTTTTTTTCTTTTGCTCCCTCCCTGAATTCCCTTAACGGCGGATTGTGACCTGGAAGTGGAAACTAAACACACCTTTTCCTCTCCAAAGTTTCTTTAGGTTATGGATGTTATCACAGCAACATAAAATAAATTAAAACAAGTCTCTTTCTGGAAGGAGTGGGAGGGAGGGAAACTGGTGTCGGGATGTTTTGTATGAGAGAAGAATCTAATTTCAATCTAAAAAAATAAGTTTTTTTTCTTCTTACTGGAATGTATCATAAGACTGAACTTTCATAAAGTTTTTGCAAAAACAGATTTGAAACTAAATTGAGATAGAGTTTGAGAAAGGAAACTAATCAAGGTATTATATTACCTTATATTTACCTACAGCTATGCATAATTACAGGAAGTTATGCCTTTTGATGGACAAGGCTGCTCAGAAGAACAATAGGCTAACGAAACTCTGCTAAGACAGGCATGAAAATATTCCTTTCAAAAGATGGTTCCAGGGAGTCCACATTATTCACAAAATAGTACAGAATATTACTGTTACCTTTGCTTGCCCTCAAAGTTTAAAGGTAAGTCCCTATTGCAGAAGACACTTAGGACAGAGGACTCAGTTTATTTGAACTGCATATAACTTTAAAGATTCTTTCAATACTATGCAAGTTGCTAAGGAAGGGAAGTGACTATAGTCATACCCAGATAAAACACCTATGGACCAAGACAATGGCCAGCATGTCAATGTATGCCTAAAGGTACACTAAGTGACACTCACGTGGTGGTGGTAGTTAACAATCTCTGTCTAATTGGACTTTAGGCCCACTGAATAGGAGAAAGATCATGTCTGGCACTGGAAAATTAGATAATTTCCAGGGTTAGTGAGGTCATGGAACTTAAAAATGAACCTACTTCTACCATATTGCTAGGCCAGTGAAATTCCTTACGGTATTATAATTGCTATGTATACATTTTTTAAAATTCTTGAATATTAAAATTTTAAAGTCTTACAAATATTTGGAATAACTTTCATATTCTTTTCAATCATTTCATGTGCTCATCTATCCAATTAGGTTCCCCTATTGATAATTTGGTAATTTTGGTTCTATTCTAAATACAAACACATTTTGCTTTGGTGTGTGAAAAATCTCCTTCCAAACAGCTGCTGATTGGTAGTATTTTTCATTCTGTCCTATTAAAGAGAAGGCTTTAATTTTATATAACCCCTGTTTCCATGGTTCCCACATCCTACACCTAACCAAGAAGTTAAAAGTGTTTTTAAATAATATACTGTATATGTATAGACATTTCTGACTGTACTGAACTTGTACATACTTCTCTTGACCATATAATCTCAAAATTACTCCATAACAAATATTTACAAAGAGTACTGTCTGATTTTTATTGTCAAATTTCACAAACTATAATAACACAGGAAGAACAACCTCAGTTGAGGATTGTCTCCACCAGATTGGTCTCTAAGCACGTCCATAAGGAAATTTAATGTTTGGTAACTGATGTATGATAGCCCAGATCAGTTGGAGTAGTGTCAGCCCTGGGCAAGCAGGCCTGAACTTAACCCTGGAAACAAGATGCTGAGCTACTTTCTGCTGCTTCAGTGTCTACTTGAATCCCTCCTGCCCTGACTTCCCTCAGTGATGGACTGCTACCATTAAATGTACACCAAATAAACTTCTTCCTGTCCATATTGGTTCTGGTCAGAGTGTTTTATCATAGAAAGAGAAAGAAAACTAAAACACAAAGAACTATATATTATCAATCTAGAGGTGGTTTAAAGTTTAAGGGTGTTGTGTATAAGTCACATGCTAATGTTACATTGTTTAGTAAACAGAGTGATAGTGTCCTTGAACGAAGTCTCTCTTGTATCTTGAGGAATGTTGTGTATTCATTTTTAACTTTATGACTGGACTCCTGTTAGTTTGTTTTTGCTTCCTGTTTATAGCACTCTTTTACCACCCTACAGGTGATTCTGAAAGTATAGTAATATTTTACATAATTAGGCTTTTAATCCAGATGGTGTCAAAAGTAAAGCATATGTTTCATTTTCTCCCTTAAACAAATCAGTTTTCTCTGCACACTCCATAGCTCATTTTTTACTTTTGATTTAGGAATCACTTTGTTATAAAGATTTTGTAAAGTTGTATTTCCCAACTCATCAGTCTTCTGATAGAAACTGGAAATGATTTTATATACTTTAAATTGCAAATTCTTTAAAGTGAGTTTATACTTTTATTTATTCCTAAGATATCTTTTGAGTTTTCACCACATGAAAGCCTGAATCATTGTTTCAATGACTCACTCACTGTTAGTGAATGGATGATTACAAAAGGTAGGAAGTTCAAGGGATGGATGTTGCTAACCAGGTTGCCTAAGTGCCTGCTGACATATAGGGATCAGGACGAACTTCACTATGAGTATGACATTTCACTTGTACAAGTGAGTAGAATGTAGCCTTATGAGAAATAAAACACTATTTTTAATTTAATGAAACACTATTTTGAAGGTATTGGAGTGTATGAAAATTACTACTTTAGATACAAAGATACTGTTTCAGTATATTGGAGCTAAGAAAATGGAAGAAAGCTTCTTGCAATGAGATGTTCAGAATAAATTCAGGAAGTCTTTGTAAGCATCCGAAGACTAAACTCTTAGGCTCCAGCTGCAGGTGAGCTTCATTTTCCTTACTCCACATTGTTGCTACTTTTAAAACAGTGTATAATCACACCTTGCTTTTTTTCTGACGGTTTTAATTCCCCTCATTTATTTCCCTATTGTGAGAGCCCGTTCTCGGGTTCCTTGTGGTTTTACCCAGCAGGTCCTCATAGAGGATGATTAGACCACGGGCCTGAGTGAAGGTGTCTGGGATGGTCTGCACTTGGCTGTGCTGGGGGAGGAGGTCTTTTGCTCCACCCCTTGGCGTCTCTATAAAAACCCTGGGGCAGAGACAGTCAGGGCCCGTTGGAATAGGTTCCAGGCCCTCTTGAGGCTATCCTTTATTTTCTATCTGTTTATCTCCGCGATATTCTCCACAATAAATCCTTCTATCTAATATTTCCTGCTGCTTGCACTCAAGAAAACTCTGGGGAACTGTGGGGGTGGTTGGGTAAATGCCCCACAGAATGGCGCCTGAACAGGGACTAAAGAAAAAAGAAAAAAAAAAGGGACTAAAGAAAAAAAAGGGGGGACTAAAAAAAGGGGGGACTAAAGACAAATGAACAGGGACTAAAGACAAAGTAATAGGGACTAAAGATAAAGGAAAATAATAGTTTTATTACAGAGTTTTTGGCGAAAGTGCTGAGTTCAGCCCTGCCAGTGGATGAGGCATGCCGGTGTTATGGAAAATATATATTTTTTATATATATTGAGAGGCAGGGGTTTTATCCTCGAGAGAAAAAGAAAGCGGACTGGAAGGATGTCCGATGCTGCAGCGAAATTCTCTTCTGTCAAAATTTTCTATCTTCTATCCCTTAATTTCTATCTGTGAAAAATAAGTATAAGGCATAGGGTAGTAATATAGTGTAGGAAAAACTTAGAAGTGTAAGATTGTGTAGAAAAAAATAAGGCAACTAGACAGGAAAAACTCTACAATTTTCTAACTTTGGGGGATATAAACGCAAACTGGGAAAAAAAATCTTTCTTTGGGCTTTTTGGGTAGTAAAAAAGCTCTTATCTGAGCTTTTGGGGAAGAAAAAGTTTCCTATGGAAGCTTTTGACCTGGGGACAGCTGAAATGCTAAGTCCAAGCTGCGGGAGAAAGCGATTTCTCCCTGAGGCAAAAATGGGGGTGTAAGAAGTCAGTTTAAAGTTGGGAAGTTTTGGGAAAAGTTGGTCTTTCTCTTGGGAAAAAAACTTAAACTATAAAGCTTTTCTTGGAAAATTTGGGGGAAAAAATCTCTCTAAAAAGCCTTAATCTTAAACTTAAAAACTAAAGCCTTTAACTTTCTCTCAAAAGGGCAAAAATTAGAATCACCTGAAGATATTAGTATGGGGACCACCTGTGATTAGCTCTAAGGGAAAACAACAAACCTCTGAAGACAGCAAAACCTAAGTTCTTTCAAGCTTTAAAAATCCTCCCTGCAATGCAGGAGGCAGGGGCAAGTTCCTAAAAACCTCTTCTAAGCTCTGTCTCTTCAAGCTAGTAAAAGACAGTGGGTCAGAGTACTCTGAGGGAAATGCTTGGGAGAGTGTGGGTAAGAGCTACAGAGAGCCCAAAAGGGCAGGAAACTTTACCTGAGAAAAGCAAAAAAGCCAAGCTTTTCAGTTACAGCCGAACTGAGGCATCAAGGGTTTTGTTTGTGAGTGAGCATCTTTGAAAAGGTGCTCCTAATCGTCCTAATGCAAAGATCCCCTGAAGCAATGCAAACTGTTAGCATTGTATCCTAGCTTCTGACCAAAAACCCAGAGGCGACTGGCCAGCATCTCTGAGTTGGAGTGCATTTCGGGGATACTAGGGTTCCTGCAGTGGTAAACTTCCTGGAGCACAGAGCTGAGGCGGGAAGGTGCAGGACCCAGGGGAAGATTGCTAATGAACAAACAAAACTAAAGCCAGTGGGAACAGCACAGTTGTCCACTTTCCTACAAGTCCTGGGTTGATAGGTCCACAGCTGCAAAAAGAAATCTGAGAAAAGCTTTCCTATCAGAATAAGGACCTTTCTGGGAAAACAGTAAAGCTGAACTGTGTCTGAAGCAGTTGTGCTGCTGAGTCAGAATGCTGTCTGGGGAAAGAGCCTAGCTAGGGCAGAACAGAACTAGTAAAGCTTTCTTTTCTGTCAGAGAAAGCATCTCTTTGAGAAAAGCTTTGTTTCAACTAACTCCCGATCAGATGAGGGAGTATAGCCCTAAGGGGTGATTGCCTCTGGCATAAGCTCTGTCCTTGAGCACCCAGACAAGCAAATGCAACCCACTGGGGGACTGGGCCAGGTGAAGGTCTGATAAGGCAAAACACCTGTCCTAATGGGAGTTTAGAAATGGCAAAAGACCTCCCCACCCAGCACAGCCAAGTGCAGACCATCTCAGACACCTGCACTCAGGCCCATGGTCTAATCATCCTCTAAGAGGACCTGCTGGGTAAAACCACAAGGAACCCGAGACCGGGCTCCCACACCCTATGTCCTATAAAATCCCAACAACCACATGTTATTATATTGTTAAATTGGGGATTTTCTTCATTATCTAAATGACATCATTAAACACATAGATATTAGATTTATTACTATTAGATTACTAAATCAAGATTTCCAACTTTCTTATGATCTACCCATACACTATATTCTATACAAATAAAATTTCACATCTTTCAGAAATTATTTAATAAAGCATGGGATGGTTTTGATAATAAAGTAACTTCTATGAATTAAAGAACTTCAAATCGTGCCACTATTACTTATTATTTTTATTCAGACATTTAATCATTTGCTTAGGTTTTTCAGTTTTCTTTCTTGTTCTGTAAACATATCCAACAAACATAATCTTTATTCACAATTCTTTTTTTAACTAAAAGTGTTTATATTCTTACATATTTCTAACATTTCTTTTTTATGCTATGAGATACAATAACTTTAAAATGTACATTTAGTATCTCATTTAAAAAAATCTAAATCTAAATTACATATTATAGCATGATGTAATAAATTGTTATTGCCTGTATACATATTGCTAAGCTATCAGGCTTTACATAGATAAGACAGTCAAAAACCTTCTTGATCTAACACAACTGTGCTTTTGGTTTTGAATGAGTACAAGCAGCGAATAGAGAGAAGCAGTGGATAAAGAGCAATATCTCATCAGATCAATGTTTTCAACATCTAGCAGAAATCAGATAAGGAAGCCCTGTTACAATTGTGATGGTACACTCATTGACCAAGGGGCTTTCGACAGAACATTGTCTCCACAGACAGATTTTCCATTAGCCATTCACCTAAAAGCATTTCACATCCTGGGAAAAAGCTTATTAGCCTTTGTGGGAAATAATGCACCTTTCAGGTGTCCTCAAAGGCACACTGCTTTCACTACAGGCATTTGTTTTGTTCTATTTTTTTTCTCTTACAACATCAGGGAACAACCTGACCTAGGACAGGAGAGTTTGAAGGAAATATTGACAGTAAATATACTTGTTGTGAAGATGGAGGGTTAAATTTCACAATCTAAGCCATTTCATCAGTGAGCTTAAACATCACATGAAAGTCTACCAAGATAATATACATAGAAAAGACATCTGTTTCCCTGTATCCCTGAAGAAAGCAAACATGTAATGTCCTAAAGAATCACAGGAGAATGAAGAAGTGATCATAGGATGGGTAGGAGACTCACTGTCAAGTCCAGTGAAGGGCTCAAAGTATTTAGCCGAGCAGATAAAAAGTATTGGTCAAGAGGAAAAGATTCTGTAGGAATCAACTGTGCAGGTCTGATATCTAATTAGTCTGATAAATGAAATGTATTTACCTTATCACATGGAAGTAGAGACACTCAGAAAACATTATACTCATTAAGCATTACATAAACAAGACAGCCTAGGAAGGAGTCCTTGGATAGACAAGACTATAGTGCCTAGTGGGAAGGGTATGTTTGTTTGGTAAGTCAAGTTAGTCCAGAAAAGGGAAAGAGAGAAGACAGACATCTTTGTGAGCCTCAATTTACCTTTTGGAAATGGATTACTGAACAGAAAACAGAGGATAAGAAGAACTCAAAAGTTTATAACAGTGAATGAATGAGGAGAAGATGTTTTAGTAAGAGCACAAACCAAGAAAAGAAGGTTGGAGGAGACCCCTGTAGTAAAGCGGCAAAGAGGAAAGACATCAGAACTCTGGAAGTAAGGCAAAATCTCATGAAGGTCAACAGAACCTGGAGAGTAAGGAATAATCTCAGAGGGTCCATCATAACCTCAATATTATGGCAAAACGTGGGGGGAATCATCAGGAACCCCCCACCAAAGAAAAATGAAAGGTAGGTAAGAGAAAATGGAACACATGAGGGTTGGGAGAGACAAGTGTAGATGGTCCTGACCTGACTAGCTCTTAGTGGAGATGGTAAATAGAAGAATTAAGGAAAGAACAAACACTAGAAGAGGGAGTGTCTGTAAAGTAAAGGGTTTTTTGTTTGTTTATGTCATTTTGTTTTCAAAGGATAGTGTAGCAAATTCAGAAGAATAAATATAAGATTTCATAGAATTGTTAAGAGATTTCTTACATTTACTACACTTAAACAATATTTGTGTTTTAGACTCCAAATTTAATCTTAAACATAAGAAGGTAATATATTGACAAGGGTAAGCTAGTCCAAGATAATTTTAATTTTGTTCCTGTAATGTTTTAACTCCCTATACTTATCATTGAAATGTTAACAATACAAAAACTTGAATGCATAGCTATAGATTATCATGTTTTAATAGACATATAAAAGAATATATTTAACATTAAATAATAGAAATAGTATGTTTTAAAGAAACAAAGAGAGTAGATTAAGGATATGGGCAATCCAGCTAATACTAGAAGAGTTTAACAATATGAACTCTTAAAAGAGCTTAACTAAGGTAGTCCATCTTGACAAAGAGTCACAGCAGAAGGACTTAAAAAATTTTTTTTCTATCTTTAAACTTTTCACCCACTATATACTTCAGATTTTATCTTTTTATTTTACTGGCCTTAATTTTTACAACTGAAACACTGAGAAATGGGTATACTGTATTCCAAATATGTAATGATTGTACATACAGGCAGAACATGTTAATCATTTAAATCTACTGAGAAATAGCACTTCACACTCAGCTTTTCAAAGTTAAATCATCTTTGATTCCTTGGGAACCCGCTGGCCATTCCTACCAGGGAAGCAGACTTTTCCACCAGAGGTGTCTTGAGTAATTAAAGATAAAGTAATGGAGAATGCTATTAGACACTATGGAAAACATCTCCATTTTTTTCAGTAAGATTAACATGTGATAATCAGAAATTGGGGGATTGGAGCAAAATTTTTTTATTTCCTTCCTTATTTTTTTCCACTTCCCAAAACCCATTTATAAACATTCTCACTACTGATTTCAGACTGCACGAATAAACAGAAGTCTTTTGAATGGGAATAAAGAGGTTGAAAGAGCATGTGATTCGGTTATGATTTTCCAGTATCACTATAAATGCTATCTTTTTTCCCAGGGAATATTTTCCTTTTTGGTAAAATAAAGATATTCCATAAGACATTAACAAAAGTTAAATCACTTTTGAATCATATAATATATATACCCATATAGACATATATGCCTGATCATGTGCATACACACACATGCAAACATATTAAAACCAGGAATATAAGTATAACACAATCTTAGCAGTGTCCATGCATCTTATTGCACACATAAAACCATTTACATACATGTAATATTTAGCTGCAGGATCTAAACAAACTGAACACATTAAAACAAAAGATTTAGATTTAACAGCTGAGAGGGTGAAGGACAATGTGAAACTTTTGTAGCCAAGAAGACTTCTCACATATTCAGTTAGTTTGGCTAATTTTTTTTCTACAGAAGAACACCTCATATTTTGCAAGGTGGCTGAGAACTGGATTGCTGCTGGGGGGATGGGGTAGGCAGGAGGTTCAAGGGTAAGGTCAGAAAGAGAAAGGTCAGAAAGGTGATGGAAACCACCCTTCAGGCTGGAGAAGCAGTTTGCAATTCTGCATATTGAACATAGATTATCTTTTAAAATAGTAGGTATCTTGGAAGTCAGCAATGAAGTGAAGTTCCTGGGCACTTGTGATGGAAGCTAAACGGGTGAAGAGGAATTTCCGGGGGAGGCCTTTGAGTTCCTCAGTGTGTGTGTGTGTGTGTGTGTGTGTGTGTGTGTGTGTGTGTGTGTGAAAGAAATCAAAACACAAAAATAGAAGAAAGAAAGAAAGTCAAAAATTTTGGGTAGGATACTGGTGGAAAGGAATACACCATAAGGAAACAATTGCTGTTTAAACAACTACAGGAAGAAGGTTGTCTAGAGAAGTAGATCTTTAGCAGCAGGTTTCAGAAAGAAGCTAAAATTGGGAAAGTAAGCAGTATTCATTCATGAACAAGGCAACTTAGGAGGGGGATCAATATTAGGAGACTTGCAGTGGGGGAAGTCATCCCCTTTGATGCAGGAGAACCTGAAAGTCAGAAGCAGAGAGAGCAGACAGAAAGGCTAAGCAGAGACAAAATCCTGAATGCAAAAATCCTCGACCACCTTCCATTGTATCAGTGTATGGCCATCAGATATAAGGTCCTTGGAATATGGAAGTTAAATACATTGCCCTCTTGCCTGGGTAGCTGTTATCAGGCAGTACTGTGGCCAGATCATGTTACCGTAGAAAAAATGTGAAGAGTCTCTAGGTAGTCATGCTTGTGTGTTGGGGGAGGTTGGGGTGGTTCTTAAAGGAAAGCATGCTTACAGGAAGTTCTATCCCAACCTAATGTTCTATTGAGTAGGAGGGCTCTGTCAAGATGTTTAGATGTATCTTCCTCATCCAGGAAGACTGATTGTTTGGTTTGGAGGAAACTCTCCACTCAGCACCCAGGTATTTGAAAAGTCCACCTGATTGACAGAAAGAATGTATTTTCAGCAAAATGGAGTAGAAATAAAAAGTCTCAATACTCACCCAACATTGTATTACCAATGGTGGATGTGAGAGTTCAGTGGTGAGATGGTTTCTACCAAAGTTGCTTGAGTGAAAATGTGATTGGTGGTTTAAATGGGTAATTTAAGTCATCCATAAATTGTTTTGTTCTTGGTGTTTTATCACATCAACCGAAAAAGACAGAGTATTTGAGGAATTGGAAGGGGAAAGCATGAGAAAATGGAGCAAAGAATCATGCAGGTCACCAAATAGAAACTTAGGCAGGTCAAAAGATAGTCAAGGGACAAGTTGTTTGTTACACTGAGGACATTATGTGAGAGGGAAACTTGTAGAGGTGGTGTCTGCAGGAAGCAAAGTCTACCATCTGCTTGGATAATTATAGATCAAAAGGTGAAGAGAAAAGGGGTTGAAATTTTCCTGTTTTGTCCACAGTGTGCCGTTGCTTAGGGTGAATAACCAGGGAGCAGACTGTTTAAAATGTTAGGTTATTAGCAAACATGTTTCCTGCCTGGCCTTAGAGGGGGTTCCTTGGGTAGAGCAGCCAAGAATTTCCATAATCAAGTTACATTAGTTCTAGAAATCAAATTGTTAATATAAATGTTACAATTCAACCAAAATGAAGTTTTACAAAATAGTATGGCCCTTGCAAGCAGTTACCTTCCAAGCCCAAAGACCTGAAGTTGTTCTTCAGAATTAACATTTAAAAAAGCCAGGTATAATGGTGAATATAATCACAGAATTAGGAAGGAAGAGACACAGACAACTGGGGTTCTGTGCACAAACTCCTGCTCACAAAACAAGATGGATGAAACCTGAAAAATGACACCAAATATTGTCCACTGGCTGCAATGTACAAACGTGCACACATATCTGCCACACAAATGTGGACACCACCACAAAAGCAACCCCGAGCAAAAGGATGTCTTCTCCTAAGGACCCTTGTCTTATGGTTTTGGGTGAAATTTAGAGCTGTGGGCACCATGGTTCACGAACTGTTAAACTTTCTAGTTTTAAGCATAAGATCATCAAAACCGAGGCAAAACATTTACACTATGCTGAGTGTTAATTTAATATTCTCTTAAAATGTGAAATTCATGTTTGTTTTGACATCTGATATATAGAACAGCTGAAAATGTTAATTTTAAATGCTGAATTATAGAAACCTATGAGATTATAAAAATAAATTCATGACAAACAGATTGTAATGTTGACTCATTTTAGAAATAAGCATTGCACGATTGATATTTACCCTTAATAAATTGGTGTGGCAATGATAAATACAAGTGAAGCAGTATAATTCTGAGGTCATGAGTGCATGTAATGTTAGAAAATAATTTTCATCATATATCATGAGGTACATTTGACAGATGTAAATGATTAATGGTTATAAATCATTGTTCAGTTTGATGCATGACACTTTTATAGCTTGGTTTCAAAAAAATCTAGGTAAGAGAAGAACATGTGCCTCCTTTTAACACATTCCTTACTTTTTTCCATGTTGATTTTCTCTGCTTAGTGATAAACGAATTGCTGAGATTCAGCTCAGACAAAGAATTGAGCATCAGGGGACATGATCTACAGAGTGAAGAAAGAACGTCAGCATGAATCACAACAGCTAATATATAGAGGCTACAGAAGAAAAAAAGATGAGAAAACAACCAGTTTTTATATTATGTCATAGTTAAAATTAACAAATATGGGCAAATAATAGATGTTTTACTTTCATAATTATCTTTCCAAACCTTGAAAGGTTATCCAAGCATACAACTTTATATCCCTCTTGCAGAATTCCAAGAGCATAACGAAAATGTGCTGCCAAGTCATTTACAAGAGAATTAAGAGAATTGAACATGTCTTTATTTTTTTCAAGGAATTTTTTAAAATTCATTTTACATACCAATCACAGATCCCCTCTCCTTCCTCCTTCTGCCCCTCCTGCCTCCCCCACCACCACCAACCCACTCCCTATTCCCTTCTATGAAGAGTCAATAGAGCCTGGTACATTGAGTAGAGGCAGATCCAAGCCCTTCACCCTGCATCAAGGCTGTGCAAGGTGTCCCACCATAGGTAGTGGGCTCCAAAAATCCAGCTCATGCACCAGGGATGGATCCTGATTGTACTGCCAGGGGACCTCTTAGCAGATCAAGCTACACAACTGTCTCACTTATGCAGAGGCCTAGTCCAGTCCCATGGAGGTTCCACAGCAGTTGGTCTAAAGTTCATGAGTTCCCACTAGTTTGGTTTGGTTCCCCATCATGATCTTGATGCCCCTTGCTCATAGAATCCCTCTTCTCTTTCTTCTACTGGACTCCTGGAGCTCAGCCTGGTGCTTGGCTGTAGATCTCTGTATCTGCTCCCATCAGTTACTGAATGAAGGCTCTATGATGATAGTTAAGGTACTCACTGATCTGATTACTGGGGTAAGCCAGTTCAGGCACCCTCTCCACTATTGCTAGTAGTTTAAACTGGGATAATCCAATGGATTCCTGGGAACCTCCCCAGCACCTGGCCTTTCCCCATCCCCATGATATCTCCCTCCATCATGGTATCTTCCTCACTGCTCTCCCATTCTGTCCCTGATCCTGCTTGACCATCCTGTTCCTTCATGTTCTCATCCTCCATCTTCCACCCTCCATTGCCTCCCCTCATCCCCAGTTTACCCATGGAGATCTCATCTATTTCCCCTTGCCAGGGTGATGCATTCATCCCTCTTAGGGTCCTCCTTTTTTAGCTAGCTTCCCTAGAGCTGTGTGTTGTAGTCTGCTTATCCTTTGCTTTACATTTAGTATCCACTTATGAGTGAGTACACATTATGTTTGTCCTTCCAAGTCTGGGTTACCCCAATCAAAATGATATTTTCTAGTTCCATCCACTTGCCTGCACATTTCATGATGTCATTTTTTTTTTTACAGCTGAGTAATATTCCATTGTTTATAAGTACCACATTTTCCTTATCCATTCTTTGGTTGAGAGGCATCTAGGTTGTTTCCAGGTTCTGGCTATTATGAATAATGCTGCTATGAACATAGTTGATCATGTGTCTTTGAGGTATGTTTGAGCATTACTTGGGTACATGCCTAAGAGTGGTATAGCTGGGTCTTAAGGAACATTGGGAACTTGTATCTTTAAAAGAGGAGGAAGTATGACATTTAGCACTGATATGAGTTAGATGTGTTTGTGTAGAAGAATTTCTAAACAGTCTTATTAAATAAGAAACACAGAGCCAAATACAGGGGTAAAAGTCATAGAAATCAGAGAAATAGTGAGAGCCACCAGCTAACCTTAGCTCACCATGCCACCATAGCTTCCTAAGTGAACCAACCTCTTCCTGTCTAACATGCACCTTTATAACTTTGCTGTTCTGCCTTCTCATTGGCTCTTAGCCCAGCCAAATCACTTCTTCATCACTGTCTGGCTGTAGAGACCTCCAGGTCTCTATGGTTGGTACTGGGATTAAAGGCATGTGTCACCACACTTGGCTGTGTCCTTGAATACACAGACTTTGGTTGCCATGTGACTGGACTAAAGGCATGTGCTACCACCACCTGACTTTTATTTATGGCTAGCTACGTATGTCCTCTGATCCCCAGGCAGACTTTATTTATTAACATACAAATAAAATATCACCACATTTCAGCCCAAATAAAATATCACCACATTTCCCTTTTTTTCTAATAAAAATAAAAAAATAAAAATTTATAGCTAATATAAGAAAAGCTATATACAATAAGTATAATAACTATATACAATATATACAAGCAATAAATGTATAACAATGTCTAGTCCATTTGCACTTGACAAACTCAGAGAAAATATTTCATTATCTATCCTATTTTGGTAAGTCCAAAAAGTACCTGATTCACTTTCTATCCTAACTTGTATTACCAACAGAAAACTATCTTACAATGTTTTTCAAACTTATACACTTTACCCATCTTTAGTGAGTTTCTTTTCTGAAATTCTTAACAAGGAAAACTATAACTATCTAATCTTCAACTCCTTCAGCGACCCAAGTAGGAAATAAACTGTTTTGATAACTGTTTTGTTATATGTAACTTTACTATGTTAAAGTTAAATCTTTCCTTTTTGATTAGACAGAAAAGGGGAGGTACCGTGGGATGTTCTGTATGCTGTGAATGTGTTGCTCTGATTGGCTGATAAATAAAAAGCTGATTGGCCAGTAGCCAGGCAGGAAGTGTAGGCAGAATAAGCAGACAAGATGAATTCTGGGAGCAAGAAGGCTGAGTCAGGAAACGCCAGCCCGGTGTCCAGGGAGCTGTATGTAATGGCACACAGGTAAAGCCACAGAACATGTGGCAACACATAGATTAACAGAAATGGGTTAGTTTAAATGTAAGAGCTAGTCAGTGGTAGGCCTGAGCTAAAGGCCAAGCAGTTTTAATTAATATAAGTTTCTGAGTGATTATTTTATAAACAGCTGTGGGGTCCATGGGCCTGGGCAGGACTGGAGAAAACTTCAGCTACACGTTTGTGCAAAAAGTTTCTATGAATTACAAAAAAATGGTACTAGATGCATAAGCATTCAACAAAACTTAGGAAAGATATTTTTCTTCTGTATTTTCATGTCTGTGATATATGAGTTGGTATGCTTAATCTGAGCTGTGTGTGAAGACAGGGTAACAATGTGCATCTTCCCAGTCAGCTCTATATCTTATTTTAAAGCAGACTCTCACTAACCTGACGCTTGCTGTTCTAACTATGCTGAATGCTCAGCTATGTTTGGAACCTGTGTCTGCCACCCAGAACTGGAATTATAGGGGTGTACTGCTATGCCAGACTTTTTAGATAGATGCTAGATATCCAATTCTGATTTTTATGCTTGCAAAAAGAGGACTTTACCTACTAAGCCGTCTCCTAAGCCCTAATAATATTGAGTTTTAAAGTAAGAGGAAAAAAGAAAAAAATCCATTATACTGATATTATTTAGTTATTGCAATTGGAGATATAGATATTGTTTAGTAATTAAATGGATATTTGAGCCAAGGTCAAATATGAAAGCTGAAGAACATGCACCAAAAATAGGATGAGCACCCAGAGAGTATAAATATTTCTCTTTCAGAATGGGAGCAGTCACCCTGCAAAGCAAATGTCTAAGAGAAGCAATTAGCATACAGGGTTTCCAAATGTTCTTAAATAATCATGTAACTTGAAAGAGTCATAAAGGCCCTGTCATTTTAAGGATCACAGAGGGAACTAACATATTTTCAGTACACTTTATGATAATTAACCAATAATTAACAGAATAACTTTCTCACTCTAGGGAAAAAATGACAATATATTATTTGTCCTCCTTATCAAATAAAATTTCTCATGCAACTTACAGTGGGTTTGATGAATTCTTTGTTTCCTTCCGTATCTGTCAGTGATCTATGTCTATGATTTACACTAGGATATTTACAGAATGATTTAAAAACCTCCTTAAGAAGTTAGTATTCAAGCAACATTAAATATTTAATACTGAAAGGATATTTGAATTTCGATTCTGGTCTATGAGGAGAGCATTGGAGAATACAACTAAACTTACTAAAACTGATGAAATGTAGGGAAAGCAAAATAAAAACATATGAAATTAAAATCATTGTCTTAAATAAAAGTATAACTAAAGAAAATGTACCAATAATCATTGCCTTGAAACTTGTTAATCCCACCAGGTGAGAATAAGACCACTACCACAATGTTTTAAGCCAAATTGAACTGAGCTTTATTAAATACTTGCCAGTTCCATACCTGGGATTCCCAGAGAATGGCTATGAATCATATTAGTCAAGTGCCTGAAAGCAAACCCCGCAGGGCTATGTACTTCCTTCTTTCCCACAATCAGGGGCAAGAATATATCCTGATATACTTCCTACCTACATACCTCTCACCTTTCTGTGATCAAGCATATCCTGTGCAGTTGGGGCAACCAACTTATGAAAGTGAAAATACAGGGCTTTTTGTCTTACATGGACAGCCCCAGCATTACAGGAAGTTATCTGCCCTTGGGCAAGTGGGGCTTACCGGTAAGAGGCATTTTTATTTTATAGATCTCTTAAGCACAATAATTTAAACTTAAAATATAACTTTAGTCCTCACAATGTAAACTATTTTGATTGATTAAGACATAAAATCACCAAGGGAGGTACTAAAAATTATCCAATTCAGGGGAGAGACATGGACATTGAACCCCATGGAGCCATCAAAAGAAGTTGATGAAATTACAGATGAAGAAGAATAAAATAATAGAAAAATAGAGCACCAAGGAACAGTCACCTCCTTAACCACAGACATTGATTGTAGAATATTATTTCAAGGTGTGTTGCTTTCGTTTATTCTCTGGAATGTTTAACGATGCAAAGATGTGTTTGTGTAAATCAAATTCACCTCTGGTCAGGAGGCTGAGTCAGCAATTAGCTGACAGGAAGTGGTAGGGAGGAGCCAGGAGGGGCGAGGAGAAGCATGGGGCTTTTTGGAGGACTCCATCAAGGAGAGGAGGTGAGCTACTTGATGCTCAGCCTCTCTGAAGAGCAGAATTCCACCTTAACCTTTGAATCTTGAGTTCTTTAGAGGGGCAGAGGTTTAGTGAGTTTCCTTTGTAGCTTTGCAAGAGTTAGAAACTAAGGGAACAGATTTCCCTCTGGCTATGGCCCTTGTGGCCTAACTGCTGCTGGCCTAACCATGGCTGGTAGCAGCGGAGTTGCAGTTGCTGATTCAGACAGCTGTGGCTTAGAAGGCAGCAACAATCTAAAACAGGATAACATAAACTTGTTTCAAAAAGTCTCTTTTCCACCCTTTCCTTCCATTGTGTTGTTTCTATCACCTCAATGCATACAGGAACAGTGGCTGATCCAACGTCCTATTATAAGAATTCCATCCACAAAGACATTGGCATAAATCCGAATTCTAGACTGTGAGCTTCAACTCTACTGTTACCTAAAGTTTCTGGGATAATAGGACAAATAAGAAGGAGGAGTTCCATTACATTGAAAGTGTTTCTGGGGAAAATACAGAGTGATATAGACGCACCTGGAGTTAGAAAACTGGAAAATTTTAAGATGCTTTGAAAATGACTAAGCAGATTCCATGAGTAATTCATATCCATTAATTGCTAAAGTTCCTCAAATATAACCTACATTCTTATGATCATCAACCTCTGATCATCAAGGGAGACTCTGATACATGGTTCCAAGTTCTAACACAGCCCTCACTTTTCAGTCTATTGAAAGTTTCTGAAGTTGGAAGCAGCTCTACTGATCTAACCATTTTATTTTAGTACATTGGATAGGATACTAGCTAGACTATTTTCTGGCTTAGTTTTTAAAGTCTCATTCAAATTAGTAAACATTTTAGGAGATAAACATTTAAACTTATGATGCAAAGAGAAATATTTTACTGTCTTTAAGCACCTAGCCTAAATTTAACTTCCTATAATTACACATGCATAGTTATATCTTTCAAAAATACCAATAAATCGGCTTGATACAAGAAATTTTGTGTCAGTTGAACAAAGTTCCAGGATTAATATTAGAAAAAAAAGTTGCCTTGTGGGCTTTACTCTGGGGCAACTTCAGTCAGTCTAAATAACAAAGTAAGGTCATTTATGTCTGTAGTTCTCAAACTTTGGTATGCTTGCAGTTACTTGAATGTGACGCATAAAAAGATTGCTAGGTCACACCCACAGTTTCTGAGCAGGTTTAAGATAACGAACATAGGAGCATGATTTACAGTTGTGACAAGTTCCCATGCAGTTCTGAGTACTTTTCTCTGAGATCATGAGAACCACCAACTAAAATAAAAACGAAAACAATAAAACAAACACAAGAACAAAATCTATCTAAATAAATAAATAAATAAATAAATAAATAAATAAATAAATAAATAAAACAAATCTTTGCTTTTCCATTTGGAAAAAATGACATAGCCAGGAGCAAAACAAAAAATACTATAAAGCAATGAGGAAAATTTCCCAGAGACTGAAAACAGATTAGAAGTAAACCAGTGAAGACATTTTCCCTAAGATACTAGGTACACTACTGCTGTGGAATAATCATCTTGTACACTGTGAAGATGTGTCACTCTGAATGGTCTAATAAAAAACTGAATGGTCAATAGCTTGAAAGGTTTTCCAAGCACAGAGGACATCAGGAAGATGAATGGAAGAGAGGTCAGGAGACAAGGAGGAAGGTTTACTTATCAAAGCATAAGTAAGGGTTTTACTAAAAGCAACACAGGTGAATGAACCAGCCCGTATGGTCAATGGCTCACAATGCTTCTATTCAATTTTCAAGCAGCTAGTTTTATTACTGAAGCTATGTTACTGAAAAATGTTTTGTCCTTCAGCAATAGTTTACGTTTTTTGCTGCATAAGTACATTTTCAGAAAGACCTAATGAGTTTATTAGCCTCCTCATTCCCTACAGGAGAGAATGTTACAATACAGAGAAAGCTTCACACAACACTATATGAACAACTATTTCACATGTGCAAAATGCTGTAGGCCTATAGAGCTCAGGTAAATTCAAGTTAAAATGATCAACAGATATCACGTATATCTATACCCATTTAAACTTCCAAAACTACAAACAAAAACAAAAACAAAAAAAAACCCAGGTGTATGAAGTGTGGGTGTGAGATTTGTAGTCCTGCAGTGTTCTAGTGGTAGGTATGTTAATCTGTTTGTGCTACTTTAAAACATGTCACAGATCTTTGTAATTCAGAAGGAATACAAACTTACTGAATCATGGCTCTGGAGCCTTGAAAGACCAAGTTTAAGAGACTGATATCTGACAAGGGCTTTCCTGCTGTATTAATACATGAAATAATCCCCAAAAGTGAATAAAAGAATAAGAATGAGCAAGTTCATTCTTTTAAAAGGATGTCCCTATAATGAAGGCTTCGATTAGTTCATGAATCATGAGAGACAGAGCTCTCATGATCTAGTAACCTGTTAAATCTCTCACCTTGGGAAAGAATTAGGAACAACCCAGACATTAATGAGAACAGAATCCAGTGTTTCCTCTTCAGTTGATTGGTATGGCATGTTGTATAGTCCAGTGGTGTGAAAAGGAGTGAAATATATTGGGAATTGCAATGTTCAACTGTAAAACTGACCAGCATCTGTTTTCATTGCCTATTTCAAGCTATGTTACAGTCTATGTAACTGTTGAAATGGACAGTGGCCTTTAGTATCAATACTGAGTCACAGTGAGCTTGACTTGTTGGATCAGGTTGGGAGTCCTAGAACAAAGTTCTGTCAAAGATTTGTAAATGAATACATCCTTATTCTTAGGGACATTAGTTGAGTACTGAATTATGGGAAAAATAGAAAATTACTACTTGTTTTTTTCTTTTTAAATTACTTGAGAAGTATCTGTGAGGATAAGCTAAAAGGCCACTTAGAACAATTCAATTATTAACAAAGAGTCACAGGTGTTTTACAGGCGTTCTTCCTTTTTAATGTACAATTTAGCACATTTGGAGGACAAAAAAAATCTATTTGAAACTAAAATGATGATTGAATGTGGGACATATGATCCTGACCCCACTGCCAGGGGCCCCTCAAACAGATCAAGCTACACAACTGTCTCACATATGCAGAGGACCTAGTCTGGTACCATGCAGGCTTTACAGCTGTTGCTCAGCCTTAATGCAGGAGGGAGGGTCTTGGTCCTGCCTCCACTGAATGTACCAAGCTTTGCTGACTCCCCATGGGAGGCCTTACCCTTTTGCAGGAGGAGATGTGGAGTGGGTGGGGGAGGGAACCTAGGGGGAGGCAGGAGGAGAGAAGAGAGGGGATCTGTGGTTGGTATGTAAAATGAATAAAAGAATTTAATAAATAAAAAAAAAAGAAAAGAAAAAAATATGGGACATATGGAGTTTATAATTCAAGGTAAATTGGTTCAAATGACTGGTAAATCACACATTAAGGCTGAGACCATGGAGCTGGAAGATATACAAATCTCAGGAAAATATATTAAATTGACAATAATTTCAGAGGTTCTTCTGAAGTGAAAACTGTCCATTATGCTTGGTAATCATAGGCTGTGATGAGAGAAGATGTTTGTATTTCAGCAGCTCCATTCTCTTAACTCAGCCCATTGCTTAATTTGTTGCAAAGAAAAGTTTATTCAAAGATATATATAATTCATGATGAAGTGAGTGTATAGAATAAAGTTGAAACAAAGGCCAGAACCTTTTAACTTTCTATATTATTGCTATGATTGTCAGAGAACCAGATTGTTAAAAGATTAAAAAATATGCATCTTAACAAAAATATTATCCTTCTTGGAGAAATTATGGTGATCTGTTTTTGTGTGTGTGTGATGCAGTGACATCATTGCCAATGTATCTGTGTTTATTTCTTTACTGTTTATTATAAAAGTTCTCTAAAGAAAGTTGAGTCATTAGCAACCACTGAAACACCAGTAGCATTATACCAGTTGTAGGATAGTGATATGATTTTAAAGTACTTGTTTTACAGTAATAAAGAAAACAACTTCAGAATACAACAAAAACTGAAGCTATAATCATCACCTTACAGAGGAGGCAGCCCAGGTGTGTAAGTCTGAATCCCTGAGGTATAGCTACAACCCAAGCCCTGTCTATTTGATTTCTCTAGAGAAAGACTCCTAAAATAAAATCATCTCTAGTGTACTTCAGTACATCTTATTCCTCTGGCTTTAGTAATGAAGAAAGCTCAATCAGTACAGCATGTGATAGGCAAGCATGAAGATCTGACTTTGATCCCCAGTACCAACTCCCATAAAAATCTGGGTATTGTGTTATTGGTGGCATGTGTTTGCCATACCAATACTGGAGAGTCAGGGATAGACAGACCCTGTGGGTTTACTAGACAGGTAGCCTAGCTTAATTTTCCAGCACCCACTCCTAAGCAAACACTCCATGCCAAAAAGGAAAAAAAAAAAAGGATGGATGGCTTCTGGCTACCAAGGAATGATACCTAAGCTGTTAAATTTTGTCTGGTTCCCACACTCTTGGGCACACATGCATGGTTACCAGTATACACAGAGCTACATGAACACACACACATATACACACACAGACACACAAACAAACAATTTGTAAAAGATAATGTTAAAAGAACTCCGAGTCCTTTTTGTGCAATACAGTAATGAAGATCAAACCCTGGGCCTTACATACGGACCTTTACTAATGGTCTACATCACTATCCCTTGCTTCCTGGAGTCAAGTTTTTCGTTTTTTGTTTTGTTTTGTGGGTTTTGTGTGTGTGTGTGTGTGTGTGTGTGTGTGTGTGTGTGTGTGTGTGTGTTTTGTGGATCCTGTGTACTGGAACTATAGTATGTGCTAGAACTATTCCTCACTATACCATACTCTTTGTTATTGTCCTGGCTAGCTTTTATGTCAATTTGATAGAGGCTACAGTCATCTGAGAGAAGGGAACCTCAACTGAGAAATGCCTCCATAAGATACAGTTGTAGGCAAACCTGTAGGGCATTTTCTTCATTAGTGATTTTTGTGGGAAGACCCAGGCCATTGTGGGTGGGACCACCTCTGGGATGGTGTATAAGAAATCAGGCTGAGAAAGCCATGAGGAGCAAGCCAATAAGTAGTGCTTCTCCACACCTTCTGCATCAGCTCCTGCCTCCAGGTTTCTGGCCCGTTTTAGTTCCTGTCCTGACTTCCTTTGATGATAAACAGTGAAATAGAATGTAAGAAAAATAAATCCTTCTTCAAGTTGGTTTCGGTCATGGTCATGGTGCCTTATCACAACAATAGTAACCCTAGAACATTTAATGTTTTTTTGTTTGTTTGTTTGTTTGTTTAAATTTTTTTATTAAGAGCATTTTTTTCATTCATTTTACACACCAACCAAAGAGCCCCCTCTTCCCTCCTCCTGCTCCCTGAGCCTATCACCACAACCCACCCCGAGCCCCCTACACAAGAAGGCAAGGCCTCCCATGGAGAGGCACATCCAGTAGAGGCAAGCCCAAGCCCTCCCCCTGTCTCACAGCTGCATGAGGTGTCCCATCATAGGTAGTGGGCTCCAAAAAGCCCTTCATGCACTAGGGATGGCTTCTGATTCTACTGCCAGGATTCTGATTCATGCTACACAATTGTCTTGTCATGCAGAGAGCCTAGTCCAGTCCCATGCAGGTTCCACAGCCATTGATCCAACTTTCATGAGTTTCCATTATTCCCACTAGTTTGGTTTGGTCATCTCTGCAGGTTTCCCCATCAAGATCCTGATGCACTTGCTCATAGAATCCCTCCTCTACTTCTCTGACTGGACTTCTGGAGCTCTGTCTGGTGTTTGGCTGTTGATCTCTGAGTCTGCCTCCATCAGTCATTGGAGAAAGGCTCTGTGATGACAGTTAGGGTATTCACTGATCTGATCACTGGGGCAAGCCAGTTCAGTTCAGGCACCCACCCTTCCCACTATTTCTAGTAGTCCAATCCTTGGGGATTCCTGGCAACTTCCCTAGCACCGGGTTTCTCTCAAACCCCACGATATCTCCCTCCATTATGGTATCTCTCTCATTGCTTTCCCACTAAATCCATGCTCCAGCTTGACCATCCCATTGCCTTATGTTCTCATCCCCCATCCCCTACCCTCCATTGCCCACCCCTCATGCCCAGTTCATTCATGGAGATCTCATCTATTTCCCTTTTCCAGGGCAATCCATGTGTCCTTCTTTGGGTCTTCCTTGTTAGCTAGCTTCTCTGGAATTGTGGGTTGTTGTCTGGTTATCCTTTGCTTTACATTCAGTATCCACTTATGAGTGAATACATACCATGTTTGTCCTTCTGAGTCTGGGTTACCTCACTCAGGATGATATTTTCTAGTTCCATCCATTTGCCTGCAAATTTCATGTCATTGTTTTTCTCTGCTGAGTAGTACTCCATTGTGTATATGTGCCACATTTTCTTAACCCATTCTTTAGTTGAGGGGCATCTAGGTTGTTTCCAGGTTCTGGCTCTTACAAATAATGCTGCTATGAGTGTAGTTGAGCATGTTTCCCTGTGGTATGATTGAGCATTCCTTGGGTATATGCCCAAGAATGGTATAGCTGGATCTTGTGGGAGATTGATTCCCAATTTTCTAAGAGACTGTCATACTGATTTCCAAAGTGACTGTACAATTTTGCACTCCCTCCAACCATGTAGGAGTGTTCCCCTTGCTCCACATCCTCTCCAACATAAGCTGTTTGCATTGCTTTTGATCTTAGCCATTCTGACAGGTGTAAGATGTTATCGATTTGCATCTCCCTGATGACTAAGGATGTTTAGCAATTCCTTTAATGTCTTTTGGCCATTTGAAAGTCTTCCTTTGAGAATTCTGTTTAGCTCTGTAGCCCATTTTTTAATTAGATTGTGTAGTATTTTTGCTGTCTAGTTTCTTGAGTTCTTTATATATTTTGGAGATCAACCCTCTGTCAGATGTAGGGTTGGCGAAAATCTTTTTCCATTATGTAGACTGCCGTTTTGTCTTATTTACTGTGTCCTTTGCCTTACAGAAGCTTTTCAGTTTCAGGAGGTCCCATTTATTAATTGTTGCTCTCATTGTCTGTGCTACTGGTGTTATATTTAGGAAGTGGTCTCCTGTGCCAATGTGTTCGAACACAAGTCTTCACAGACCTGGAAAGAACAACACCCAACTTTGTTTGGAAAAACAGAAAATCCAGGATAGCTAAAAGAATCCTATACAACAAAGACAGTTCTGGAAGCATCACTCTCCCTGACTTCAAGCTCTACTACAGAACTATAGTAATAAAAACAGGTTGGTATTGGCATAAAAACTGACATGTAAATCAATGGAATTGAATTGAAGACCCTGACACTAACCCACACACCTGTGAACACCTGGTTTTTGACAAAGAAGCCAAAACTGTACCATGGGAAAAAGAAAGTATCTTCAACAAATGGTGCTGGCATAACTGGACATCAACATGTAGAAGATTGCAAATAGATCCATATCTGTCACTGTGCACAAAACTTAAGTCCAAGTGGATCAAAGACTTCAATATAAAACCAGTTACACTGAACCTGATAGAAGAAAAAGTAGGAAGTAATCTTTTGTTTTTGTTTTTTAATATTAATTCTAAATCTTAATGTATATTTTATCAAATATTGAATCATACCCAATAAGTTACAAAAATAGAAAGCCTACATTGGTCTTGATGAATTAATTCTTTTCATATTTCTTTTCAAGTAAATGTATTTTATCTCTTAAGACGGAATCTCCTATTACAAAGGACCAAAGAACAGTCAATGGCCAATGTTATTATATACTGCATTTAAAATTTCCAGTAGTTCTTTTCATTTTGGGTTTTTCTAATGTAGTATTTTGAATGAGAAAGTCCCCCATAGGCTCATATTATTTAAATGATTGGTCCCTGGTTGGTGAAACTGTTTAGGAAGGGTTAAGGGTTGTGATCTTGTTGAAAGAGGTGTGGAATTTGCGGTAGGCTTTGAGGTTTCAAAAGCTCGTACCATTCCCAATTAGCACTGTATCTCTCTGTGGATCAGATTTAAGCTCTCAGCTACTATTCAAACACCATGCTGCCTGCTTTCTGCTGTGCTCCTAGCCACAATGGTCTTGGAATGACCTCCTGAAACTGAAACTCAAACTCTTTCTTCTGTATGATGTCTAGGATGTGGTGTGTCTTCATAGCAATAAAAAAAAATAATTAAAACATGTAGGTAGCATCATTGTTGATTTCTAAAAATTTGTCTCAATAAACTCATATCAACAACTATGTAGGAGCCAGAATAGCCATGGGCATTACAGGAATCTGGAAAGGAGATAGACACAGGACTCTGTATTTACTTCAAGATTGAACAATTTTTTTTCCACTATTGCTTATCTGTTGTTTAGCTAGCTACTAGAGATAGCAAAGCAATCAGGGCTTGATCCAACAGATTCTCTGACTCTTCATCTGAATGCTTTCTTCTACACTTCCCTGAAAACATTTCACTCTTAACTGAGCTATTCCTATTGAACTCTCATGTGCTTATGGCCTTCTTTTGTCCCAGAGGACATTCCTTCTGGGCTTTATGTTGGGCCTGCTGTTTTCTGAAGTCAGGGGCCACATCTGGGTCAGTGCTTGTGAATGAGAAAGGAATTACAGGACATCTGTTCCCCAGCACAATAATAAGAATTATCTTTAAAAAAAAAACGACAGTGCCCTTCCTGAACCTCCCCTATATTAATCGTAAGTATTCTTTCCAGTCTGTGTCTTGGTTCTTTAAAGACAACATAAACTGACACCTAACGTAAGAATTTTACAGTTTAGACCACGGGGAATACAGGTTCTACATGAACATGGTTTCATCCAGGTGGTAAAAATAAACATCCTATTTTATTAAACTGGAGTTCCTTTGTTTTTCAGCATGGTTTGATACAAACACAATGTGACACTCCAGTAGAACCCTTTGATAACCAATCCTGCCTAAACCCTATTACTGCAGGCTTACAAGTTTCTCAGAGGTAATATTCCTTGCTTTCTTCCTGGATGCAAGGCATACCAGGTTGAATTATGTGTTTGTATTAATGTAATTTTCTAAATTTTGATTTTTGTTAATTCCATGAAGGAGAGTTTCTTTAAGTTATATTATCACTTTCCTGACTCTGTTTAATTTTCAAGTTTTAAATTGTATACTTCTGTGGAAAATAGAGTTATATCAATGCAAAGACAAAAAAATGTTTGTCATTAATAGAATTTCAGACATTTTTATTTCTTTAATGATATCAATATGAAATAACACTCTATTGAATTGCTTCTCCCAGAATATGCTTTATGGGCACTACGACTTAATTGTGTTTATTAATAGCATAATTTTAAATATGAGTCATTTTGTTACTGAAATCACTGCATTTACAATACAATAAGACTTTTTCCCCACTATTCCTGTTGGTAACTTGATAATTTCATATAATAAAATAATAATTATAGAAATGTAAATTTGACACAGAAGAAAATGGCAATAGCATAAAATTTTACTTAAATCTAGGCTGTCTTGAATATCAGCCAAAACAAGCTCAACCTGACAGGCCACACAGCAAAAAATTATTAATGTGAACATAGTAATATTTTCATGAAAGTTATGATAGTTTTGATTTTCAGTTTTGACATGGGATGTGAAATTTAGTTTCAAACTATTTCCTCTTTAACATCATGAAGCTTGCCAAGGACCTACATGACTTGAGAAGTCTTGCCTTGGGATTTGTTGCCTTAATATCAAGTTTTGTTCTCTAAAATAAACAATTACAATTACTTTTAAAATTTAGTTTAGGGGAAAGATGAACTTCTGCCTGCACCACTGAGCTGAGCTGATCTTACACTCAAATGCTTTCTGCTTTTCATATTAGTAGACTATTTTTAAGAGATTCATTGTGTTTTTTGTTATGTACTTATAAGGGTCTCTGTTTGTGTATGGGCTCATATGAGAGCAGGTGCCTGTATATTCCAGGTAAGTGTATAGGATACTATGGAACTAAAGCTACAGATGACTGTGAGATGCCTGACATGTATGGTGGTATCTAAACCTAGGCTCCCACAAGAGTAATATGTCTTCTTAAAGACTAATTCATCTCTGCAGCACATTCATGCAAGTTTTTATATTTCTTCAGTGTTTCAATTATTGTTCTGAAGTAAGTTCTATCAGATAGATTATCTCTTATAGTTAGATGGAGATAGTAATAGAGTAGAAAAGCATAGAAGGGAAGTCATGAAACATAATAGACAGTCATAATTAATTCATCATAAATGCATATATTTATGTATAAATAAAGCTAAAATGGAACTTCTAATTATAAGTGAATAATAGCTTGTCTTCTCTGGTGTTTCTAGGGCATACTTTGCCTGGTCTTTGACTTACCTTGTTTTGTTTCCTTTTCTAAAGGCCAGTTTCACATGAATAAAGTTTAAAATTTTGATGATATTAGTAGCTGGTAACTTAGTCAATTAGATTATGTTAGAGGGGTATAGATCACATTAATTAACTATTACTAGTAGAATAGAATGACTTCAATTGGACTCAAGAGTGGAAAACTAGAATAACAATACAAATAAAAATAAATGCTGACGTTGCCTACAAAGTACATCTCTGTGTATATGGAATGAAGACATGATACACGTTTGCTTACATGTGTTCATTAGGAGCAGTGTACAGAGAACCTTTGACAAAAGGAATTTAGAGTGAAGTGATTTTACACAATCTTTACATTCCTGTTAGACCCAACAGAGGAGTATAATGAGAAAAGAAATGTGTGTTCATAGTTTTTAGACAAAGACAAACCTGTATTAGCAGCTGACTGAGGAGAATGAAAGCATATTTCAAAAAATGTATAAATACTGTGGGGGAAAAGAGAATGAGAATTTGCTTCAAAATTGGTTGATTTTTATTGAATCCTATCGATTGCTTTCTAAGAGATAACAGCATCCACAGCAAATTTTCTTTGGATACTGTCTAAATCATTAAGCCAGAATTTTTTAATCATATAACTTTTCAGAATAGTAATTATTAAGAGTTTCTCAATACTGATTGAAAGACAGAAAGTTAAGGAAATACAGATAGACAAATGAACATCTTGCTCTAGGTAATTAAAGACTCTAGACAGCTTCAAGTCAAGAATGCCAGAACAGTTAATATTTGCTGTGACGCATGAATACATGGAGACATTTATTTATATGCAGTCCAAATAAGAAGGTTAAAGTAGTTTTTAGAGGGTCAGGCAAATATCTTGACAGCTTGCCCTAATAACTCAGTTGAGAATTAGGCCTTGGTTCCTGCTCTTTAGAAACGAGCAAGCAGTTTCTGAGGAATAGCCATGAACAAAGGACAATGCATCTCCAATACCCCTCAGGAAGCCTGGCAGCCCAAGCCATAAACAGCTGAAGGAGATAACCAAATAAGGACAAAGCCTGGGACTTGTCCAGGCCTGCTCCAAATGGAAAACTGTAGCCCTGATCTGTCCGTGACTAGCCCCAGCCAATTAGAACATACTAGTATGATTGTCACTTGCTTAAGCCAGTCATATCTAAAATGACCTAACTGCTTTAGGATCTCCCCTTGACTATGCTTAAAAGGGGCCCACACATCTCTTTCAGGGTTTTCACCATTTTGCCTTTGTGTAGGATTCCCAGCATGCTGGAATAAAAACTCTCATGTTGATTGCATATGTGGATGGTTGTCTTTTGTGGGACTTCTCCAGGACCCTAACAGTTGGATCATGCCAAAGGTCTAGGCAGAGGTGGTCTTTCTCATTTCCTAGCGCTTGATCTACATTTTTTTTAGAAAATTCACGAGGATCCCTGTGTAGAATAAAAGACATGTTTTAGCTCCCTTGTGCAAACTTTGTGATCCATGGTGCTGTCTTATCACCAAAGCATATCTGGGACCACTCAAATCTTATTTATCAAAAGAAAATGAATAAAAAGATTGGCCACCCACTGAGTTGTAAGTTGAGAGCCACTATATATAAAATATGTGTACAGCAAATATAAGCACAGCTCCGCTTTGAGACATCCACATCCACTGTCTTAGGATGTTCTAGTCTATTCTTGAACACAGGTACTCTCCCTCAACCATCCATGCTTAAAAATTCAGACCATGTTTTATTGGATAACCAATGAGGGCACTCATTCCTGAGAAAAGCTAATTCTCCATCTTTCAGCAATTAGTAGTTACCTGTAGAGGGGAAATGGTTGGAGGAAAGGAAAAAGAGAAATAGTGTAATTATAATTGTAATCTCAAAAAGGTAAAGGGATGTTTTTTATTGTAAAGAAAAAATACATTAAAAGCAACCCCAGTTACACTTAGCACGACCCTTGCTCTGCCATCACAGCTTCTCTCTACAACAGGTTTTTCCTTTCTCACATACATCCACTTTTAAAACAGTAGTTTTAATGTATATGTCTCCATGTACATGTGTATGGGTGTACAAATGCCAAAGTGTGTGTACAGAGAGGCCAGAGGACAACAATCAGTTCTTTCCCTTCACTACATGGGTTTCTTGGGATCAAACTCCGGTCATCAGGCATGGTTCCAAGCCTACATACTTCCATTTTTAAGTAAATCCTTTCCTTTTTGGTCTTGAGTCCATCTGTAATTATTTTATAGATAAGAATAGAATATGGACAGTAAATGTTTGAATATCCCATTGAATAACGTTTATATCAATATTATGATCATTGCAATGCTGAAGTCTTCCTTTTGCTGCCCTCAGATAAATCCATTAGTGAAAAAAAAAATCCACATATTGTCCTGGCTTCTGTGTCAAAAGTTATAGTGCACCCCTACGTAAATCAGTATAGTAAACCATGTTTATTAAGAATTTAACTAAGGAGAATTAAGACACATAGACTGTTCCCCCCTTAGGAATTTGTAATAATTTCATCATAAAATTGCAAACATATAACGCTAAGAAATCACATTGTACTTACTATCTACAGTTAGCAATTTTTTAAAAGTAGAATCTATGATTTAAAAACGATTTTAATTATATTATAGCTTCACAATGAAAAACAACTAAATATTTTAGGTATAATTTTTAAGAACTGTAGTTTACTTTTGTTTGCAGATAAAATTCCTTACATTTTACTTTGTAGTTAATGGTGGTGATATTTAGATCTGAAATTTTTTGTTAATATATAAGAGAAATTGACATATGCATAGGTTTCTAATTGATGAATGCATTTGCTGGGGGATGCCTTTCAGTACACTGTGAATATATTTTGCTATGATTGGTTAGTAACAAAGCTGCTCTGGACTATGGCAAGTCAGGTTATAGCCAGGAAGGAAATCCAGGAGACAGGAAGAAGAAAGGCAGATGTGGAGGAGACGCCAGCTTGCCACTCAAGGAACAACATGCCAGCACACTGGTAAAGCCATGGAACATGCGGCAAAACATAAATTAATAGAAATGAGTTAATTTAAGATATAAGAACTAGCTAGCAAGAGGTCATACACTTTACAAATAATATAAGCCTCTGTGTGTTTCCTGTGTCCTGAGTGGCTGCGGGACTGGGCGGGACACAGGAAAACTTCGACTACATGCATTATATAAAATTTAAAAATAAAAACAAATATTTAGAATTGATAGAACTGATTTCATATGTATAAAAATATAAATCCATATATATTATTTTAGTAAGAATTTTTTCTTTTGATACTTATAAAAAAGCTTGAAATAAAATTACACCCCCACCCCAAAACAGTCTTCTGCCAAGGAATAGCTAACCACAGCAAGAAAATTCCATATAACCACTCAGAAAACACAGCAATTTACAAATATTCTCAGACTAGTGAACACTACTCCCAGAGTTAGATCACAATTTAAATGCTAAAATGACATTTCCTTGCTCCCTGTAGTATACAAGTTGTCGATTTTCATGGTATCCTAAGGGTATACTTAGTAGCCAGCAAAGACAAAAGACATTTAAAGTTTCAGCTAATAGTTTAAAGTTTTTTGAAACATTTTTTAATTGAAAAAAATTCTTCAAAAATATACGATAAATTAGTAGCTGCTTATCTCTGTTTCTAAAGTACATAGTTTCATTAATTGTTTGACCAGTGTCAACCTTACTGAGTTTATTTCCACCACTATGTAGATCAAAGTTTGAACTACTGAATTTTTAACTGTAAAACTGTATTGCTTTATTAGTATAATTATCTTTAATCTATGACCATGATTTTTTAAAATGAGGTTTTAGTTTGAGATTAAGAAATACAGACTCTGTGTAACTCTCTGCCATGCTGATCTTCCTGCCTGAGATCCTCATAAGCACAACGCAGGTACATATGCTGGGTCCCAAAAGCCATTTCTACTGTAATTCATTAGTTTTAAGAACCAAAAGCAGGTACCTAAAAACAGTTTGCACACAGTGCAGATGGGGAAAGAGAAAATTAAGAATAAAATAACCCCAACATCAAAAACAATCCTAATAGCTATGTAGCACTGCTAATGTATCAATGGTGAACTATTAGCCGTATAAATGTATCAATGTATTAATTGTAATCACAATACAAGATAATTCAATATAAGCATTTGATCTTTAAGAGTATCTGACAGCAAAGATATCTCTCATTTATGATACTATTTAAGAGTTTTAACTCATCATCTTTTTTGACTAATTTAATTATTATATATTATTAATTTATTTTAGTTATTATATCTCTATGTATATGATAAAAAACTATCATTTGAACAGCTTATGTATGATCAGGGAAGTTCTTTGCAAAGATTGCCACTCAAGTATTATTTTGCTTGCCAAATAATATGAAGAAATTATGGCTGCCTGGGTCTCTTTTATATTAATCCTGTAAACTTTAAACTTGCTGTATATTAATTCACCCAGTTTTATATCCATTCCAGGTATAACAGTGAGCTGCTTCTGCAGGAGAATCAGTGCTTTTATGGAGTCATTGTCTAGCTTTTGGCAGGGGGAGGGGTGAACTGTGAAGTTTTTTTGGGGAAAGCATAGACATCTTTTCACATATCTGTAATATTAAAGAGAACAGGTCAGTATAGTTTGGGCAGTGTTCTTTCAAGGATGGATAATATAAAATGAAAAATTACAACTGTTGCACAAATCACTCTAGAGAAAGAACATTTTAACATATCAAATTAGGAAGGATGTTATCTGAGAGGTAGGACAGTCCTCTAATTTGTTTAAATCTAAATTCATGTAAGTGACAATCCCATTTTTATTATCTCATTTACAAGCCATTCATTGAGTGTATACAGTAATATATAAACTTTAGAATGAGGATCAAAAAAAATATAGAAAAGACAAAAAAGGAAGGCATGGATAAGCATGTGTTTTAAACCTCAAGATCCAGCAACAGTGCCCTGCCATGTGACTTTTGGGACTGAAGTTGTTTCAATGCATAGGCAGTATGCTTGCCCAAGCCACTTTGAACTTTTAGCTAATTATAGTAAGTGGCATCCTCTCAGAAGAGTTAAAAACTATGATATAAAATCATTCTTGTATACAAAAAGTCACAAGAGTTTCATAGCAAACAAAAACTGAAAATGAATCCAATACCCCTCAAGACATGAGTGGACAAACAAACATTAATGTATCTGTATGCAGATCATTAAATATCTACATACAGTAAGAAGAACAAACCAGTGACTCATCAGAATTGAGAAATGGGCATAAAACTGTGTGGAATACAATAAAATGGATGATAAAAGATGATGTGTGGCATAATTTTGCTTATTAAAATTCTTTAACTATAAGTTAATTTATGTTGATGGAAGGATCAGGGGCTTCTTGAAGCAGTTATTGATAAGGACATAAAATTCGACAGCCTGCACTTTGCTGGATCTAGAATTAACTAGAGACAAGCAGCCTGACACACCCTTGGAGGCTGTTCTTTTTTTTCTTTTTTTTTTTATTTTTTGAGACAGGGTTTCTCTGCGTAGCTTTGGAGATTGTCCTGAAACTCACTCTGTAGCTCAGGCTGGCCTTGAACTCACACAGATCCTCCTGCCTCTGCCTCCCGAGTGCTGGGATTAAAGGCATGCACCACCAACACCCGGCAACGCTGTTCTTAATTAGGTTAAGGGAAGCTAAATTCTAGATATGGGGTTTCCCAGCAGTGACAGCCAGATGAGACAAGGACTGAGGAAAACATTTCCTCTTTGATGTTTGTTTTTACATCTCACTGGAAAGTTCATCTAGGTTGTGGCTGCTACCCCTGCTCCTGTTCCTGCTTCTAAAATCCTTCCCTGAAATCATAGCCCAACTTCTTCAGCTTTCCAATGTGATTGAAGAAGTGGAATTGACTTGCAAGAGTTTGGGACTGCTGAGACACTAACATCCTGGATTGAGCAAGTACAGAGTTCACAGCGCATCCAACATAAAGAGAGCTATTGTTGGACTATCCATATCTTATTGGGTAAACAAATCCAATAAGTTCCCCTTTTATATATCTTCATCCTATTGGTTGCTTCCTCTAGAGAGCCCTGACTAATATAAACCGTAAGTATTAATATCTAAACAAGCATAATTTCTCTGTAGATCATTCTACCTGTACCCTATATATCTTGAATTTTTATTTGCTGTGTTTCACCTTAGAACACTCTCTAATTTAACTTGTGATTTTATTTAAATTTTAATGTACTTGGCAGTATTTCTAATGTTTTCTATATGCCTTCTCTTTCTCTTTTGTCCTAACAATCTTATTGTAATCAAACAGCACATTCTGTAAGTTTTCATAGTTTTGAAACACACTGGGCTTTATTTAATGAGTAATCATGACCTCAGTCTTACTGAACATAAAATGTGAACTTGAAAAGTAATGCTTATCTTTTATTTATCCTTGTTACTCATGGTCTTGCAGAGTATAGGACCCTAAAATGACAATTTCATCCAACCTGACCTTAAGCCAAATTATCTCTCTTGCAGTAATCTAACATATTAAATATTATTTTCATTATATTTTTAAATTTAATTAAAGTAGCATACAAATAAAATGTTTTGTTAAGTTTTGGGGCTTTTGTTTGTTTGTTTTTGTTTTTAAGACACAGCTATTTCATGATACATTCCTGGCTTCCCTAGAACTCACTTTCTCATACAGGCTGAGTGCATAGAAAAACACTGACCTATGTCTCTAGGGAGTGTGCCAAGCCCAGCTGTGTCAGTGTCCTTATATGTATTTAGTTTGGATGATCCTCCTTTCAATCCTCCTTTCCCCTATGCCCTTCTCCACCCCCAGCTGTTACCAAGTAAGTTTTTACTTTTCCACTCCCATCCATACCACTTTTAATTCTCATGGAATCTATTTCCAATATTTAGCTTCAAATGTTAATTTGTTTCAGTAATATTAATTTGTTTCCTTTAAGAAAAAACCCATGACTAAATATGGTTATTATCTTCACACTTTAATCAACTGTTCATTTTTATAATATTGAACTTATTACATACATTTTTATGTTTCTGATAGTAATAGTTTAAGTTCTCGAGAATTTCTTCATACCATCTTCATGGTAATTTGTCTTGTGTGTTTGGCAGTTTTCTTTGTTTTTTCCGTCAAATTGAAAAGAATGCAGGGACTGGAGGCATAACTATCTTTTCTTGAATTTGGAATCTCCTTAGGTTTTGGCAGGTCCTCTGGCTATTCACAAAGTTCCATCCACAGGCTGGCAGCGGCCCGAGAGCACCCAGACACCTACAGGTCTTATTTATTGAAACTACAGCTTCTTAGATTCACCCCTCCCAGTTTTTTCCCCTGATTTTTGTTTTTGTTTTTTGCTTGTTTTAACTTTTGTGGTCTTTTACAAATCTTCTGAACCAAGGTCTCAAATTAAATGAATCATCAGAAAAGCAGCTTTTCTGCTTTGATATTGTCAACTTTGTCTGCATTTAGTGTACCAACTCAAACAGATAACAGGAAAGAGAATAGCAATAATGTGATAGTTGTTTGCATTAAAATTATTCTATTTTCTCATTATTTTTAAACAAAATTTAACATCATTGTTCTGATTAAGATATTTTAGAAGAATAAATAAAAATCTAATCAATTTTGAAAGAACTGAAGCTTATTTAAATTTCAAGTCATACTTTGAAAATAAATTTCAAGACTTTCTTTCTTATCTTTCTGAACTAGAATGCCATCCCTTCAATGTTAGTGATGTTACAAATGATGATGGACAAAATAACTCTGGATTATTTTTCATTTTCCATCTCTACCATTTACCTTCTGTGTTTTCTGAGATAAATTACAAAAGTTCTGAACTTCTGAGTTTTCTCCTTTAAAAGAGAGATGCTTGCTCTGCAAAAATAGTGCATGAACCTAACAATTCTGCTCATAAGGAAAGAATCTCACACAATTCATGAGGATTTTCTGGAACTTAAAATTGCATTTCCATAGAAAAAATTTATTATGATAATTTCATATAAAATCAATTGCTTACAAAGAAACATCAGAGATTAATAACAATAATACCCACTGTAGCAAGTCGTGAGGCAGAATAAACTGTAACGAGAATGATGACAGAGAAAGTAGGAATCGGGAAAAATACTTCTAGAGTTTTTTATTTTCTGTCAAATTTTCATTATTTATTTTACTCTTTGCTTTTTTGAGAAAGGATCTTAGTATAGCCCATGCTGGCTTCAAAATTGCAGTCTTCCTACCTCAATATCTCCAGTATTAGAGTTACAGGTGTATGCTAACACATCTGGATAAGTTTTCCATTATTTTTCTTAATACAACAAAATACACATTAAAAAAAAATAAGAAAACAAATACACATACAAAAAACCTTTGAAACAATCTTAGCTCTTACAGTATTCCCATATTTTTTTCTACACTTGACCCATTAGTTTACTGTACATTTTATATACATCTCTTTATCACTGAGGTTTGGGAATTGTATGTTGTTTCCCACATCTATATTAAAATGTTCTAAGCTTATTTCACTGCAAGGTAGTACTTATCATGATTAGAAAGTGCCTTTGGAGTTTCTGCCACATATTGAAACCAAAACTTTAGCTTTTTATTAGTCTCACTTTCAAAGGCAAATGTAATTGAATTTTTGGGATTGAATCTATAGTCAGTGGAATCAGCATTTCTGTACTCTATGATATCTTTTTAGATACATGATTCTCAAGTAAGCAAAGGAATCTGTAAAAGGGATTTCAATTATTTTTAAGAGAGCTACCCTAGAATCACATTAATACTCAGTTATAAGTCCAGTGCAAGATATGTTGCAGTAATTACCTATATGAAATGTTCATTATCTATACATTTTGAGAATTGTGAAATTTATATTAGTGAGAAACTTCAGCATTGTGGTCTTTTATCAAATGTGTTAACATAACATTGTAGAGATTAGATCTGGTGGGTATAATTAATTTAAAAATGTAAAGAAAATATCAAAAGCCACTTTTAAAATTAACTTTTAACCTACAATAGTATAAATGTGTGAAAATACTGAATATATATGGTGTGTGTGTATGCAATATCAATGTGTCTTTATAAATATAAAATTTTAAGTTGTATATATGTTTCACAATTTTAAACTACATATGTATGCAAATTTGAAGACATTTGAATCTATATATGTACGTGTGTGTGTGTGTGTGTGTGTGTGTGTGTGTGTGTGTGTGTGTTGGCAAAGTTACTGAATTTTCAAGAATCTGAATTTTTTTTTTCTGTTTTGGGTGCCTACATACCAACTGACTTCTGAGTATCATTGCTTCAAGAATCTCTAACATTTGGGCATATGTTTTGTTCTGTAGTAGTACTGGAATCATCTAAAAGCCTTGATTTCCCACCCAGCCGTGATATGAGTGAGAAAAATTTTACTGTATTTGTTACTTGTTGTATAAATTGATAGCTCTAACTTTTATAAATGACTAAATAGACTGAGGTCAGATGTGTGAAAATGCTCTAGTAGGTTTTTTTTAGTCTATTTTTTATTAATTACACCAATTATCTGTTTCAACATCTTATTTCATTAAAAACTTGACAGTTTACTCTGCTTTACACTTTTCAAAATACTTTCAGCTAATCTCATGAGCATCTTAAATAAATAATATAGTCAATGACTCTGTTTAAATAATCAAGATATAAAAGTGTAAAGAATCACCCTTGTGCCTATGGCTCAGATGTGTGTGCTTACATTTGATTCCTGGAATAGGTTTGTTGACCTTGGACAGCTAATATTAAAGAAGGAAAGTCTGATAACATCACAAAAAACAATTCACATTTCAGATCCTGAGTGAAAAATGAGATTACATCTACATGGCAAGGGAAACGTGACAATATCCATGGTTCATCTAGGCGTTCTTCCTTTAGCCACCAAGATCTTTATCTAAATAAAAATTGCATTTTTTACAGCATACTTAAATTTGGCGATAGATGTCTTTAATCAGTTGACATTGTACTAATTGGTTCTCAGTTGCTTCAGACAAGTTTCCCAGTGATGCCAATCTCACACATGTATGGATGACTGTCAGTTTCAGGTAAACTCCAAGTGTGTAGACCTCAGCACTGCAATTTAAATGTGTGGGACTTTGATGCAAATTTATTGCTGCTTGCAGTTTATACTGGGAATTTTCTCTTTCTAATTGTTTTTAAATCGTAACATTAGTTGTCTCACATGTTCTTAAGGATTTATCATATTTCTTTGTAAAATAATCCAATTAAATGCAAAATTCAGGGTTGTAAATTCTTTTGTATTCTTTATTATATTCAAGGCATTGGAGTTTGAGTATCAATCTTTTTAAATTATATTTAGTTACCACACATGACTGTATTGGGCTTCCCTGCCAAAGTTTTATATGAGATTGTATCTTTGCACACTATTTATTATGAATAATTAAGACTGCCTATTTAAGATCAAAATAAATATAGACTAACAGAAAGTAGATGAACTCATATATTAATTATCACATCTTTTACTTGCCTTCAGCTATCTCTGATCTGAAAGAGTTAAGATGAAGATTTAATCAACTATAATTAAATTAGATTAAGTATAAATAAACTTCTAAATGGTGATTAAATAAAGCAATTAGGGCAATTAAAACAGTGTGTAAGTCAACAGATGTCGGGTTAAAATTGAAAATGTGGTGATTAATATTTCTTGTTAGTGCTTAGAAAATTTAAACTGAATTGTTTTCCTTATACCATGTACTTACCAGCTTATTTTCAGCTCCTTCCAGGTTGACACTTGAATAGTAGTGTTAACACTGTGTTGGTGTTCCCATTGCTGCTTGTGAGTCATATGATGGATGTTGCTCATTCCTGTACGGCTCTCCTGATGGTGAAGAACAGTTGTCTATTCCTGATCATTACCAAGGCAAGTATACATGGAATGTGTTCAGAGTTAAGGTAATTGAACATGTTTATGGATGGTAGAACCATCAGATCACTATCATAACATAATGTTTGTATACCCTGCACATTCTGTACCCAGACACAACTGAACTCTGCCCCAGCAGAGGTTTATAGCAACGGAACAGAGCCAGGTCCATTGAGCAAATTAATGGTACAACAATCACATGTCAATTTTTTTTTCTTAATTTTGTTCTTGATTGTTGTTTGCCACTGGAAAAGGGTGTATTGTCTGGGGAATAGTTTATATTTTTATGATGATTTAAAATTACACAAAAATAATAATTCAGAAAAGGTACTTGGGTGTATTTCCTCAATTTACATAGTAATAATAGTAATAAATGTTCCTATTAGATTTTAAAGAAATTAACCGTTCAAAGTAAAAATTACTTTGCACATGATGAATTGCTGTTTTGTAGAAATGAAAACTATTTAAATGTGTGAGTTACTTCCCTGGTTTTCTGAACGAACTAGACTTTGTTAAGACACTGATTATCATAATAAAGCATAGGGTCCCTTTTGTCCATAGTTTACTTCCATAGGTACATCTGTGTTTAGGGATATATTTCAGTAAATCTTTTAGGATCATTATTTGATATTACATTTATTGATAATATACCTATAATAATGAGTTAAGGCTTTATAAAATAGTTTAGGATTTAAAAGCCAGGTGTGGTCACTTAAAACTTTAATTCAGGTAGACCAGAGATTGAGGAGAGTGGATTGCTATGAGGCAACCATAGGCTATTGGATAGGATCCTGCCCCCAAAATAAAAAGAAAACCAACAGATCAAACTCACATCAAAATCATATCAATGTAAGTGAAGTTGAAGAATGAGATACATGTTGCTTCTTGAGCAACTTCTTACTGTTTAAAGTACAATGACAAATTTAAACCACTAAATGATAGATACATATATTTAAATAATCTTTGAAAAAAACTCAAAATATATGTAATAATTCATCTCTTCAGCCAACTGATGCAATCTCTTAGCTCTGAAGTATCATGCCAGTTATAGCATTAGATTTTAGAACATAAAAAAGCTAAAAGAATAAATAATAACAAATTTACCTCACTGCTGTTAAGTTTGAAGTGTCATAAAAATTCTACTGATAGTAGACTTTTGTCTATCCATCCTCATCAATGTCAAAAACTACCACAGAAACAAATCAGTAGTGTGATAGATACAAACAATTTCAAACCAATAGTTAAAGGAGAACCATTATTCTTTTCTCAAGCTACCACTAGCAAAAGCTGGATAGAATTTAAAGGGTAAAATCCATTCACTTTTCAAGGTGAGAAAATCTGCATGACAATGATAGCTTCCTTTTGCAAAAAGCAACCACACTATCATTTTGTAATATGTGTGAAAATCAGAAGTTTTGATGCCACTATTCCCTGGAGTAACTATTTCATTTTCTCCCAGACTTTAGGGGGTTTGTAATAAATTGTTTTCTTAGCACTTTTACAGATTCAGCTTCTATATAATTCTGACACCACAATCTGATTTTTTTGAACTAGGTAAGTATGAAGTCTGTTTTAATTGGAAAAACTTTCATATATGTCTAAGAGGACAACAGGACATTTCACTCTGTTGTAAAATTTTATGTGTATGTCTGTGAATACAGCAAGAAGTATAGTCTCTCTAGTCAAGGACCAGCATCTAAATAAATTATTCAACTAAAGGTCTGTTTGCAGATAATCAAATTTATTGAATTACTGATAATATGAAGCTGAAGGCCTCTTTCACATACTCCATTTCTAATGATGGACTGCAAGTTACAGCATCCTACATAACTTCTCCTCACTTAATCAACATGATATTCTAGTTCTGAATTCTGCTTCTCAGAAGGAGGATTTTTAGAACACAATTCTTACACAGTGTTCACCTGTAGGTTTACTCAGAACCCAACAATGAATTAATTTTGAAAGAAGAAAGTAAGGAAAAAAATAAATTCGTTCTTACTTGATTATATGCACAATAAACTAGTATTAATCTAGGAAAATAAGTAGAAATATTATTATTTATAAAAGTCATCTTATGCTGAGACATCCATCTCAATCTTAAACACATATAATTACTTGAAATTTCTCCCTTCCCTTTGGCACATCTAAACCATAGAGAAATTACATGTCTTTCAGTCCTTGGGGGACACAATGGGTTGAAAATGTATACCATCATACTTTTTAAAATATATTTAAAAACTCAATCTTTCAGTCAATGTTTAGAGCAAAAGAAGTTGGGAAACAGGTCCTTGAACAGTCTTTGGAGCACTTAGAGCTCATGATTTTGGAAAATAATTCCCGCATCAAAGAAAAATCTCTACTCTCCCCAAAGTCTTAATGAAATACAAATATTTTATTCCCACAGTTTTGCTCTCTCTAGTGGCTCAGAGGAAAAATTTGTACGTCCTTGGAGCTTGACTCCTCTTTGAGATATGGATGGCAATGAGGCTCAGTTGTTGTGCAGTTATTTCACTATTTCCATGTTTCATCTGCTTCCTGTAATCCAAACTGCAGAAAAGCCAGCACGTGCTGATGAGCTGAGTACCATGAGGCAGTAAGATGAACCTGAACAGAGTGGAGGCTGGAGCTCCAAATAAACACACCACTATGTGTCAAATAAAAATATATTCTCCTGTATAAATCAGAAGAGATCATAAAAATTAACAAATAGACAGCAACTATTGTTTTAAATCATACCTACACAAGCATTTCAAAACTACTTGAACCTTGGAGAATTATTTACCTTTTCCTTATTGAGAACACTTCCTATAATTTATTGGCAAAACAATGATTTATGTTGCCTTAAATTCAATTTTATTGGTTTTTATTGAGAGTTTCACTTAGTAAAGTTATGAGGATTTATATATTGATAAATAAAGTAAAACATTTCTGAGCACCAGCATAAATAAAATTGTGTTGAACTCTATCATATAGCAAGCCTAAAAGCTTCAGTAGAAATCAAAATCTAAGATTTGATAAGCAAGAAGTTCTGGGAGTTTTGCATGGCACACCATGCTCTATTCTTCTCAGAGAGGGTTCCATGAATGTTTGTGCAGGCTGTCCTTGGCTCACTGACAACATAGGACATGACTTTATCAGGCAGGTTAGGTGCCTTTGCAAGTATACAAAAGTTGCTCTCTATTCACAAACTACTAAGTATTTCTTTTTATCAAATAAATAAACAATTAAAATTGAAAAAGAAAGAAAAGGAAAAAAAACTTTAAATGCTCAGAGTCTGGTCAGTGAAATCCCTTGGGTAATCTAGTGAATGTTTCATCAAGGCAGAAATTGTAATAGCTAAAAATGGACACATATTTACAACCTCTTTTGGCCCACAAGTGAAAGTTCTTGTTTACTGCATGTAATACTTCCCCCTTTTCCTTCTCTTTTATTTATTTCTTTCTTTCTTTCTTTCTTTTTTTTTTTTTTTTTTTTTTTTGCTGCTGCCTTTTTATTCAGTACATTTCAAGTGAACTGTCCAAGGCTATGAGTACAAACTCTCTGGGCCGTTTCCATACATGTCAGCCAGCCGTTTAAAGCGGGGACCCCAGTCACTTAGGTAGTCATAATTCTGGTCAGAGTTTGAGCTGATGGAATCTAAGGAACTGAGAGATTCAGCAACTGAGCCATTTCCTTCAAAAGCATAGGTCTGCAGAGAGTCATATGGAGGAGCCCCTGGGTCCACGTCAGCTTCTTTCAGTCTTTCCCAAATAAATTCCCTAAAAATTACATTATCTGGGATGCTTTTAAAAGTCGGTCGACTCAAGAACTGAATTTCAGGAGTCACATCTCTGCGGGTTTTGGTGTCTCGTACGACGTTGAGGTTTCTCAGAGCGGCCATGTCAAAGGCTTCAGTATCTTCTTCTCCCCCACCTTCGTCATCGTACCTGACAATGTTTTCTCTAATATCCCTCTCCTCGTCAAAAATAAGAGGCTCTTTTTTCCGTCTTCTCATAGTGACGATGAGCAGGATCAGCACTGAAATGTGAAAGGGCAGAGAGAAAATGTCAGCCAGTGGAGGAATGCCCCTTATGTGTGGTAAGACTCACACATTCTATCACCTAGTTAGCAAAGGGCTGGCTTCCCTGTTTCACGGGATTCAATCAGTAGACGTGTTAAAACTGCAAAGGATGGCTGTAAAATGGAATGCTTTTATACATCAAAAAAGTCTTTCCACACCTGTTCACAATCGATGTCCTGCTCTAACCTCCAAAATATTTGATAGAACAAATTGAAGGGCCAGTTCAGAATAAATATAATACTTTCAAAGCCACGCAACACAAAGGGAACCTTAGAACTGCTTAATTGGTGGGAAGGAAAAATGTCATTTATAAGCGTTTTGTGTCTAATTTAACAAGTGCAAGGCCAAATGGAAATGGATTACAAAATTTGATCAGGTTCTTTGAACAAATGTCTGGTCCTTGTTATGAAATTCAGCTGTTTAATGAAATCCTGCATGCCCTGTCATGTAGAAAGATTAAAAGCTTCTATAATAAAGCGAGTCCCCCTTTCAGGTGTGAAATACTGAACCTGGACTCTGTATTACACCTACAGACAGCAGGCTGCCAGCAGTGGCCAAAGATGAGGAACAAATTACTTTAACGTCAGGGATTTTCCTCCTACCTAAACATACATAGTGAGTACTGAAATGTTCAGTGTCTCTGGAAAGCAAGAGAGAGCAACAAGATATCCTTTAGTATAACAGATTAAACGCATTCTGCACTGTTAATACAAACAAACTTAGGGAGACTTCATTAGCTACAGTGACCCCAAGACTGAGAACAGGTTACCTGTCATGGCTTCCAGACTTGAACTAAAATGGGGTAAAATGGCAATTTTTGAATTTTGGATTCAAAATGTATTTAAAACAACACAAAAGTATAAATGGCCTTTTTAATGAAAATTATTTATTTTTATTGTGTTTGTGTGTGGATATTTTTCCTGTAGGCATACCTGTACACCTTGTATATGTCTGTTGCCCATGAAGACTAGATGAGTCTTTCAGGCCACAAGAGTATATTGTAGAGATTCATTTGTGTATTAAAGCTATACTTTGACTGGCCAAGGGTCTGTCAAAAAGCAGGTCATTATTATGAACATTTGGTGTTGCAGAGTTTTTAATATTTCAGCTGTCTTCTGCTATGAAATTCTTGTGTGCCCAAATATTTCCAAACCATTTTGGCAAACAGCTAAGCTTCTCAGACACAGTTCCACTAGGTACTAACTCCCCCGCTGAGCCTAGGAGACTAACAGGCTACCATATGCATGGCTTTGTTTACTGTGCAAATCAAGTTCAGACCTTCCACTGCCCCAGAGCAACTTCTTAGATCAAAGGGGTTTCCTCTTACCAGGTGCTTCAAGCTGAGATGCAGATTGACTAGATATCAGTACTCCTCCCACCCTGTCAGAAAACTGGTAGCAGAAAACAGTGGCAGTTTTACTTTTAGTGACATACATTTCCTTACCCTATCACTTGTAGGTTTATAGTTTGAGCACATTTATGATAGACTCATAATGTTTTCACCTAACCACAGTAAAGATATATTCTTAGCACATAAATTTCCTTCTCTGATTTATTCTAGCTCCTATCTAACTTCGTCTTTAGTCTCTTCCTCTTTTTGGGTTGCAAATGAAGTTGTCAGGAAGCTTCTGGCGATGATCTTGCAATTCTTATGTTGTATTGTAAACATGAAGGTGTTGCTGTCTTGGAAAAGATATAGACGAGTCCTGAGAGAAGTGGACAGAGAATTTTGGACAGAATGGTGGTTGTGGATGAATAAGAGGAGTTGGATGAAAGAGCTCCATGTATCTAGATTCATTTCCACGCTGCTGCTGGTGCCGTTTCTTCTGGGCACCCTGGGATAGTATAATATTAAGGCTGGACATAGAATATTATACAAAAGATGAGGCCATTAGATTCCCATGGAATTGCAGTTACAGAGTGTGGTTAATAACTACGTGGGTGCTGGTAATCAAGCCTGTGTCCTCTGGAAGTCAACCAGTGCTTTTAACCACTGAGCTGTCTCTCCAGTCAAAAAAAAGGTGAATTATATTTTATTGCTTGCTAAAAACCAAAATGCTTTTTAAAATAATTTTTATTACATTTGCTTGAATTTTTCTGGAAGTTTTGGAAGACTGAAAATACACACATCACTATATAATTGTTTGGGTTATATTATTCTTAGCCTAATTTTAAGTGTGTAAATGGGGGAGACAGACAGAGAGTTAGTGTGTGTGTGTGTGTGTGTGTGTGTGTGTGTGTGTGTGTGTGAGAGAGAGAGAGAGAGAGAGAGAGAGAGAGAGAGAGAGAGAGAGAGAGAGAGAGGACATGAGCTTTCAAAAGTGTGCATGCAGAAATCAGAGGACTGTGCCAAGTCACTTCCTCCTTATTTGAGTTATGTTTCATTTTTTTACTCCTGTGTAATAAAGACTACCTGACCCACAGACATCTGGGGACTTTCTTGTCTCTTCCATTCACATCACTAAAAGAGTGCTGCGCTACCAGGCTTGGTTTTTATGTGCTTTCTGGGGATTCACACTCAGGTCCTCACATTGTGCAGAAGCATGTTACCTTTTGAGCTAGATTCCCAGCAGTCAGCATATTTTTTAAAAAGGTGCTTAACGGGCAAGAAGGTGTAGCACAATTATAGAGTACTTGTCCAGTATGTGCAATGCATTCTGTCTGATGTCTAACACTACAAAACCTAAAAGCAAATAAGGGGCTTGGACTAATTATAAAGTGTCATTGCTGTTAATGTCTGAAGGAAAAATAGAAGAGATTTCATGAGTGGACTGACTGAGAGCTGGTGAGGATGGGAACAAGAGCAATTAGACTGAGGGTGGAGCTGGGGAGGAGTTGAATGTGAAAAACATAAGCCTGAGGCCTTGAGTTAAAATCACTAGTAGCTAGGTTAAAACACAGGCATGGCAGCATGTCAACAACCCAAGTGTGAAAGACAGAGACAGGTAGAACCCAGAATCTCACCGACCAGCATTTTGTACAAGATAATGAGACCCATGTTTCAGTGACTTTGAGTGTCTCAAAAAATGAATAATTGAGGAAGACATTCCAATGTCATCCTCTGGCTTCCATATGCATCTACATAAGTGAGTACACACACAAACACATTCAAGTACACTATGCTCACACAGATACACCATCAATTAAGGAAAGTTCCACTCATAGGAGATAACTCATGGCTGGTACTATCAATCTATCCAAGTAAATTTTCAGTGTAGAGATCTGAGACTTGAAGGGAAAACCTACTACTCCCAGTTCATAAGATTATATCATCAACTGTTTTCTAAATCCCTAAACCTATAATCACATAAAAATATTGCTCACATGCCATATGAACAAAGTTTATTTTTGCAACTGATGGAGAATACTATAAAAATGCACATCTGCTCAGAAATGCAGAGAATAAGTTAATTGTAGTGAGCTCAATCCCAAAGGGTAATCTATATCACTGTCAGGGAAATCATGTAAGAGACAGTGTAAAGACTGTAAGAACCAGAAGTCCAGGACATCTGCTGATAGAGTGGGTTCCTTAGACAAGGCTGATAAAATGCACCAATGAACTATCAACAATATGGCTGCCTAAATATGACAAGTATAATGACAATTACAGTTAATATGACAGGAAATTCCACATGCTCCCACCTCAGATGAAGAACTATAGAGGGCAGTGACTATTGTGAGAGGAAGAACCAGTTGCCTTCAGGGATGAGCTTACACATACATAGTCCAATTCCAAGAGGTCATCTCTGGACACACACATACGAGTAAAGCCTAAGGGACTTAGTAGGTTTTATATTCGTTGTACATATGTAAATAACAATAATAAAAATTATATCATAAATGTGGAGAGAAGAGAAAGAGGTTGGATGGAAGGAAGGAAGATCTAGAGCTCTTGTAAGATATTTTAAAAAATAAAGCTATTATAAAACAAAGCTAATTATTGGAAATTTATAGATCATGTTCATTTCAGCAGCTTTTCATGATCTCCTCGGAATGAAAGCAATGACAACAAACGGCCTAATGAGAATTCTAACAGAGAAAACAAAAGGATAGCATACTGATGGGGTGAAGAGGAAAGTATGAGAATGAAGAGTATGATGATCGGTGGACAGGTACAGAGAGCAAATGACAAGAAAATTTCCATGAATACATGAGCTTAAGTGTGCAAAGTGAAGAAAGCATGTGCTATATAACTATTAGACTTTCTTTAAATTTAAATTAATGCTTAAGTAAAAAGAGTTTCAAAATTATCAGTCTTTTATACTATTGATAGCATATTTTATACAAACCAATCATATTCTTACATTTGTCACAATAGTTCTTATGTCACATTAAAATGCATTTCATTCTACTATTAAACTTGCTATTGCCACTCAAGTTTTCATAGACATGAACTCTGAGATCAGCTAGTTTGGATCAGCGTCAGGTACAATATGAACATGAAGTTTTTCAGTCTTGCTTGAAGATAAGAAAAATACTAGTTGTTTTGGGAGGCTGTATAATTTAACATTTCAATGACTAGAGAGAGAATTATTAGATGTGGGAAATAGTTCAAACATTGTAGGCAAGGTATACTCAGTGAAGAAATCAAAATACCTTCCTTTTTATATGATCCAAAGTATAAAAAAAAGCTTGCAGTCCACAAGAGTGTCATTCTCACCAAATTGGAAGATGATAGGAAAAGAAGCAGCGAAATGTACAAAAGTGTCAAAGATGTACCATCCCTAAATTATTGTGTCCCTTTATTTTGTACTACTGATTTCTATTCTGATCTATTACATGTTGGTCTATGGCAGATAATCATGTAGACATTTGAAGTTAAACACAACTTTTTAGTAGCTATCATCAAAGTGCTTCCGTCCTTTGGTCTTCTTCCACCTGCTCTTTGTGGAGACTATAGCCCTATTCCTTTAAATGTTTACACAGATACAGATAGCTCTTTCAAACTATTTTAATATTTATGTATTAAAAAAATCAATTATCCAGTAGGCTGAGAGATGGCACATCAGTTAAGAGCACTTAGTTTTAATTCCCAGAATCCACATGGTGACTTACAACTGTCTGCAACTCAGTTCTAGGGCATTCAACCCCCTCTGTTGATTTCCAGGGGCACTTCCCTATATGCATGGGGTATACATACATGCATGCAGACAAAACATTTATACACATTAAAAAATTAAACAATCTTTTGCAAAATTAAGAATCAAATAGCTATATATGATGAGTGAGGTTATATAATAATATAAAGCATACTGTGAATATTTTATGAGAAAATTGATTATTTCTTTCCAGAATATTGTTGTGATGTGAACAGAAAAGTGACCTGGGAGTTGACTTGGTGACCAGTTAGCATCCATAAGGCACTTTTCTCTCTCTCTTGTATGATCAAACACTTCCTTAGTAGATGGAAAAGATATTTAAATTTTAACCTGTATTTCAATTGTGTTTTACTTCTGAAACAAATATGTCATTGATTTAATTGTTTTAATAGTTAAATATTGGATTTGTAATATTTTGGATTATACTAGAGGATAATTTATATATATTTTGCAAAAACATAATTCATTCTTAGCATCTATTTTACTTTTTTGTATTTTATTTAAAAAAAAAACCCTACTTTAAATTTGTTAGTTATATATGTAGTATACATCAGTGACTCACAATAGACTTATTTTGGATGGCTTATCTAAACTTATGATTCAGAAATCCCAGGAAATCTTGATTTTATTAGTCCTAAATTATTATTTACTAAATTTTCATTTCAAAGTTAAAAATTGACAATAGAAATAGATATTATCATTATAATTATTCCTGTATCCCAAACATTTGTATTTGACAAAATGAACAGCTCTAGCTTAAAAATCTATATGTGAATTGAAGAAATTTTTAGGAAAAGTTCTAGATATTGTTGTACTACTTAGGCTTTTAATATCTTTCTATATTTTATTTATTGTATCTTCTTTGTTTCTTTTCATTTATGATATAACATTAAAAGTTTGTCACATTGTATCTGTGAGATATTAATTAAATAGTACTAATTTGTATGACAAGAACTTTATGTCTTGATCAAAAAAAATGGAGAAGATATCAGACGATAGAAAGATCTCCCACGGTCATAGATCAGTAGAATTAACATAATAAAAATAGCCATCTTATCAAAAGCAATCTAATTATTTAATTTGATCCCCATCAAAATCCCAACACAATTCTTTAGAGACATTGAAAAAGCTAATACTCAACTTCATATGGAAAAACAAATATCCCAGGATAGCTAAAACAATCCTGTACAATAAAATAATTTCCAGAGGTATCACCATCTCTAATTTCAAGCTCTACTACAGAGCTATAGTAATAAAAAACTGCTTTGGATAGGCATAAAAACAGTCAAGTTGATCAATGGAATTGAATAAAAGGCCCAGAAGACCCAAAGAACCAAAGACCCAAATCCACACACCTATGGACACTTTACTTTCGACAAAAAAGACAAAATTACACAATGGAAAAAAAAAAGCATCTTCAACAAATGGTGCTGGTCTAACTAATGTTAGCATGCAGGAGAATGCAAATAGATCAGTATCTATACCCTGTACAAAACTCAAGTCCAAGTGGATCAAAGTCCTGAACATAAAACCAGATATACTGAACCTGATAGAAGAGAAAGTGCAGAATAGCCTTGAAAGCATTGGAATAGGAGACAACTTCTTGAACAGAATACTAATTACACAGGCACAAAGATTAACAATTAGTAAATGGGACCTTATGAAACTAAAAAAGCTTCTGTAAGGCAAAGGACACTGTCAATAGGAAAAAAAAAAAAAACAAACCACAGTCTACAGAATGGGAAAAGATCTTCACTAACCTCATATCTGAGAGACAGCTGATCTCCAAAATATATAAAGAAATCAAAAAAATTAGATATCAACAAAACAAATAATCCAATTAAAAATGGGGTACAGATCTAAAGAGAGAATTCTCAACAGAGGAATCTCAAATGATTGAGAAACACTTAAAGAAATGTTCAACATCCTTAGTCATCAGGGAAAGGCAAATCAAAATGATAGATTCCATCATATACATAACAGAATGGCTAAGATAAGAAAACACAAGTGACAGGTCATGCTGGCATGAATGTGGGACAAGGCAATCACTCCTTCATGGCTGATGGGAGTGAAAACTTGTACAATCACTTTTGAAATCAACATGTTGGTTTATCAGAAAATTGGGAAGTAATCTACCTCAAAACCTCGCTAAACCAGGGTATATATTCAAAGGTTTCTTCATCATACCCCAAGGATACTTGTTTACCTATGTTCACAGTAATTTTATTTGTAATGGACAGAAACTGGAACAAATCTAGATATTTCAAAAAATGGATAAAGAAAATGTGGTACATTTAGGCAATAGAGTATTACTCATCTGTTAACAATGAATTCGTGATGTTTGCAGGCAAATGGATGGAACTAAAAAAAAAAAAAGAATCTTTCTAAGTGAGGTGATTCAGACCCAGAAAGAAAAACATGGTATGTATTCACTAATAAGTAGATATTAGCTGTGAAGTAAATGATAATCATGCTGTAATCCACAGACCATGAGGGACTAGGTAACAAGCAGGGCTCATTGGGAGACACATAGATCTCCCAGAAGAAAAAATAAAATATTTTGTGGGCAGGTGGGGTTGGGAACGGAAAGGATAGGGGTGAGGTGGAGGATGAGAGTATTAGAAGAGACAGCTGGAAAAGGAGGGTGTTTTGGGGTAGGTAGAACCCTAGTGCAATGGAAACTCCCAGGAATCTACAAAGGTGATCCCAGCTAAGATTCCTAGTAATATTGGATACAGAATCTGAACCAGTCATCTTCTATAACCAGGCAAGGCTCCCAGTGTAGGGATTGAGAAACCAACCCAGTCACAAAATATTGAACCTACGATTTGTCCTGCAGACAAGATATGCTGGGGTAAGGGTGGCACAGAAATTGTGTGAGTGGCCATCAATGACTGGTCCAGTCTGAGACATATGCCACTAGAGGGAGCCCATCTCTGACACTGCCTGGAGGGCCAGGAACCAGAAGATGGATGGCCCACAGACCTAGGATAGAACCAAACACAACTGGAAAAAAATGTCAATGTAATGATTCCATAATGATATTCTGCTTACTTATAGACTGGTGGCTAGCCAATTGTCATCAGAGAGGCTTCATCCAGCAACTCATGGAAACAGATGCAGAAAACCCATACCCAAACATTAGGTGGGGCATAGGAAATCCTGAGAAAGTGGGGAAGGAAGGATTGTAGGAGCCAGAGAAGTCAAGGATACCACAAGAAAACCTACTAAATCAACTAACAGTGGGGCTCAAAGTGACTGAACCGACAACCAGTGAGTTTGCAAGGGATTGACCCAGGCACTCTGCACATATGTGACAGTTGTGTAGCTTGGTATTCTTGTGGGACTCCTAACAATGGGAGCAGAGGCTGTTTCTGATTCCTTTGCCGGCTTTTGAGACCCTACTCCTCATACAAGTTTGCCTTGCCCGGCTTTAATACAACGGGAGATGCCTATTCCTACTGCAACTGGTATTTTATGTTTGGTTGATATCCCTGGGAGGCCTATTCGTTTTTGAATAGTGATAGAGGAGGATTGGATGGTGGGGGGCATTGAGGAGGTGGCGGGAAGAGACTGGGAGAAGAGAAGCGAGGGGCATCTGTGGCCAGAATACAAAACAACAACAATAATAATAACACTAATAATAATAAATCATTTTTAAATTGCAGTGTGTGTCTGTTGGATATTAATTGCATTTCACTAATTTTTTTGTTATTCCTCATGTGAATTTGGATTTTATGGGCATCGGATCATAAATAGTCATAATGAATAGACATCTAATTTTCTCTCCACTGAGGATCAATCTCTTAAAGTTTGTCCACTATTGCCCCATCTCAATTCTACCACGGCCCATTCCCTCATCCCAAGCCAGGGAGAGAACTAACTGAAAACACTTTGCTGAATTCCTCCAAACAAAAATCCATCTTCTTCACCTATATTTAAACACAACAGTTTTTCCTTCCAGATAAAAGCTACCTGAATCCAAAGGTATTTCATCTGAAATTGTGATTGCTCTTAAATTAGAGAAACATCAGGCTTTTGTGTTATATTTCAGAGACCAAGGAGACCAATGAGTGTATTTTTTGTTTGCTAAAACCACTGTGGGACTTCTACCCTTTTTGTACATGGTGCATCTGTTCTATGAAACTATGTGGGAACTTAGAACTAGAAACTTAATGTGAGTCAATTATCTGTACTCTTGACAGGATATGATGGGGTAATCCATCATATAAACATAGCAAGTTTAAAAGAGAGGAGGAGCAGGAGAGTGGAAAGGTTAAAGGCTTTGTACTTGCTTTGTCGCTGATGTTAAGAAACAATTAGGGGAAATAGTCCTCAAATTCTTTAATTGGTTTCTTTCCTCTTTCCCCCTCATTTTTCCTTGGTGAGTCTAATGTACCCACGCTTTTTCTAATCTTTAGAACAGAGAAACCTGGTATCCCCACATCCAAATACCCTTTCTGCTTTTCTGGATGAACAGAGCCTGTTTTAGAATGATTGCTGACAAGTTCACTGAAATGAGAACATATTAAAAAAGCAGAACATAATAAAGCATCCAGAACTGTAATAGTTTTTTGTATTATTTTATCACTAACTCTCTTTCTTTTTTTTTTTTCCCCCTCGGAGCTGAGGACCAAACCCAGGGCCTTGCGCTTGCTAGGCAAGTGCTCTACCATTGAGGTAAATCTCCAACACCCTAACTCTCTTTTTACCAACACTGTTTCATGTTACTTTAACTCACAGCATTTAAGAAGTGTAGATTTAATATCACTATGTTTCATGTAATTTGTATCATATGATTTTTCTCAAGTAGGAAAACACTTAGGATAGAAACTTCCAGTTCATCTTTGATTCTTATGTCAATTATCTTCTTGTCTTCATCTAATGTATACATTTTACTTCAATCAACCATAATTTGGGAATGTAATGGAGAGATGTGAGACTCTTAAAATTTATTTACTAGATAGGTAGTTCTAAGCATAATTTACTTCCCTCTATCTCCATTCCCTCAAATACAAAATAAAGATAATATTAGTGTTTTATCATATAAGCTCTAATTCATAGTAATTTTGTAAAGAATGGGTGAATTTATATTTATAAAGAAATACATAATAAACATTTTCTGGTCCTATTAAATATTAATACATATCTAAGTAACTCACACAGTCAAGCCTTATACAAACTAGTTCCTATTTCTTCCAACATTGTAGCCAGTAGACAAAAAAGAATTATGGATTATGTTTTGGTCCACATGATCATAATGATTATAATGATCACCAAAAATCTATCTAATGAATCTGATATTAATGATTGTATCTTCTGAATGATGAACAATAAATAATCAGTACTGGGGCTTTTCTTGAGTGTGTTAAATATATAGCAAAGCTTATAAAAACTACAGTGAAATGATATTTATGGATTCATTAAAAACCATTTTGTCTCCTGTGTGCTTTATTATATATTGTAATATTATACTAGATAAATAAGAGGGTGTGAACGAGAGTGAGACATGAGTAACAGAGAGAAGGAGAAGAAGGAAGGGGAAGGAAGAGGGGCAATCTCATCAGTCTCACAGGGCTTTTAGGCTTCAGCAAATTATATATACATATAATTTATACATGATACCTGAAAGCTAAGTAAATAATGATAGAAAGGTTTAATGAATGCTAAAAATATAGTAAGTAGGTATTGTGATATTGAGGACAATGATTGTGAAGTTTGTTTATGATTATTCACAGTGGTGAAGAACATGCTCCTAGAATGGCAAATATAAATGTAGGGTATTACATGAACCTGAAAGGATGTAGGAAGAGTATTTCAGGAAAGTAGTAATTTTAAAAATGATGGAAACAAAGTTTCCCACAGCACTTCCTCAGGGATGATGAAGGATCACACAGGCGGATACCTTTCTGGTGGTGACCTGCGAAAGAATATGTCCTGCTTTGAGGAAAACGGTTGGCTTCTTTAAACATATTCATTCCCTCTAAATTTTTTCAAGAAGATAAATATAACAACTTGTTTTACAATTACATTCTAAGAAGAACACAGGGATACTACTGGAGATCAAAAAAATAATGTCATCTGAAGTAAGACCTAAGGTCAGGTCTAAAGGGCAACTAGAGGACAAGGCTTTCAGTTTGGATCTATGGGCTGTAGAATCAGAAATATACACATATTCCCAGAAACAAAGGAGCAACAATTTAACTTGCACTTTTAAGCCAACTTGACATGTCCTTTAAAAGGAATTAATTATAGTTGATGTAGCCCAAGTGAGTCATTGAGACAAATATAAAAAAAGTACAAAATTTTCAACTGATGAAAAGATATCTGGCATTTCTACTGGAATGTGTCCTTTATTTATTAGTGACTCATTTCTGCTTTTTTTCTACACACACACACACACACACACACACACACACACACACACACACATACGCACAGCTATTAATTGGACCATAAAACAGTCTTCCAAATGTTGACCCTTAGGACAAAGAGGAAAATTATATTCCAATAGATATATCATTCATGCACAATGATAAAAAAATCAAATGTTCTTTTTTGTTACTGAATGAGCACATTCAGTTCATTTGGGTTATTCAGTATAAACATATGGAATTCCTTTTCTGTCAGATAATCAATTCATGAGGTACCATGTATAATGCCAAAGTAATCTTTAGCCCCTGCCTTTGGAAGTAGCAGTTCATAAGAAGAGACACGCAGAGAAATAAAATTATAGATTCAAGCATTTGTGGCAGGTAGATATTTCTCAGCTAGTATGTGTGCAATAACACTACTATAACCACAGTGTTAAAGGGCCCTTGGTGAGAGCACGTGACTTAGATCCAGAAGCCAATAGTGTCTGGAACACAACACAAAAAGGTCCTCTTATAGGCAAGCTAGAGCATGCAAGACAAGAAAAATAATCCTACAAAATGCAATGTGTACAATTTTTTAGAGTATATGAGACAAGAAAAATAAGCCCACAAAAAGCAATGTGTAAAATTTGGCCTAAGCACACTGTGAGAGAAGAAACAAATAAGATAGACCTGAGAGTTAAACTCTGGTCTCTAAATCTGAGTTCAGTCTGCAGATAAAAAGGAGATATGGAAATATATTTTAAAGTAGGCATATTTCACACAAGTACGTTTGGAATTTAAAACTTATGCTGCAATTCTTTTTTCATGGGATTCCTGAGGACGTGACTGAGAGGGTCTGTTTCTTGTGCCTTCCCTTAAGCTCTTTTCCTTCTCTTTGTTGATTTGCTCAGTTTTGATATGATAGTTTTGTTTTATTTTTATATTACGTTATAATTATTCCCTAGATGCCTATTTGTTTTCTAGGGGGAAACAAGAAGGAAGTGGATCTGGATGGGAAGGGAAGTGGAGAGGAACTGGGTGGAGTAGAGAAAGGGAAAACCATAATCAAGATGTATTTTGTGAGAAAATAAAATCTATTTTCAATAAAAGGAAAAAAAATGTAGAGCAGTTTCCAAAATTTAAGAGTAAGAAGATGGACCCTTGTCAAAATCCAGGGCAGCACCAAGGGAATAAATGAACAACCTAAGAACTGACAACGTGAAATTGGGGCTAATTCATTATGGAAGATGAAATAGAGGGAAAGCTGACTCAGAAAAACAATAAAATGGGAATCTAGAGGAAGAAAAGAACAGGATGTAGGAATATAGTTCAAGATTTGATACTTCTATTGGGATTTCTAATTTCAGCTATTTAACAGAACATGGAATATACATAGTGAGACCTGCTTTAAAATTATACCAACTAGAGATTTGCAAATGACATGCAAAAATAGATAATTATTACCATGTCTCAAGACAGAGAAATGTTTAATTACTACTGAAATTCATCCTTCTTTACTGAAAATGAGTATCCCAAGGCACCTCTTATTTAAATGTGATCATAATAATGATTTCATTTGAACCTGAATTAACACAGAGCAAAACTGTTCAAAGTATAATGAATATTTGTGTGCTATATTCTGTACCAAAATATATTCTTCAAATTAAAATGTATAATTGCAAATGTGTTTTCTAAAGGTCAGAATTAACTAGAGTATACCACAAATTAAAGACTCTGAATTAACTCAAGATCTAGAAACTCACACCATGAAACAGTAAACATTTCTGCTTTTATTGTGGTAGCTATCAGGCTTGCAATACTCAGAGATATTTAGCCACTTCCCATGGCATCTTGGTATTTCATGTTGGAAGACATATTTTGAAGAACAGATTTTCAAGAATATTTAGAGGGCACCTGTTTCCTCCCTTCTGCTTCTTCTGTTAGGGTTCTGAGTATGATTGGCATTCACCCTGTGACTCTGTGACTATTTCCCTAATGTTTTGTTTGCTCTAAGAAAAGGGACATACAATAATAGTTGCCTAGGAAACAGTTTATGAACATTAAATCACACAATGTTAAAAAATAGCAAAGTACTTGGGTCAATGCCAAGCTCATTGCATTAGCTTATGAAAGCAATATGTTTATCCTTCTTTCTGTTTTATGCATCCTTTAAGTAGGAACATATTTGCTATCATGAATTAGCAACTGAGAGGCTGAACATTATCACAGATGTGAAAGACTGTCCATTGTTATAGATCATGAGGAATAATACACTTTTTACATGTCTTTTCTTCTGTCATCATTATTCTAAGTGACTTGGTATATGTTTTTGAACATTAGTAAAATTCTACTTAAAAAAAATGAAAACGTTTTCCAGGTGAACAAAATCATAAGCAGCCTCAGCAACAGGAGGTTAAATCTAGTTTAGATTTGTAAGGTCGCCGAAGCACAATGACATGATGTATGACAGTGGAATGTCAAGCTGCCCATTTTAGACATGTTGAATTTCTAGCTAGAATTCTGTGTGGTGAATGATGAGTTTCTATAAACACCCTATTGAGCCAAGGCTTATGGAGTGGTGCCACTCTGTATGATGAGTGAAGAACAGGAAGGGAGACTACATCACTTCAAACACAAACGGGAAAACAAATAGAACCTAATAGAGCAAATGCAGCATCAGAAGAAGAAATAGACATCCTTGAGCAGAATAAGGAAATCCAGCTGTAATAGCCCCAAAATACTTGTGCAATTGTTAATGAGAAATATTTCAGACCAAAGCAGCTGAAATTCTTCCTCTGAATTTCTGAAAGATTTACTTCAATAATGACTGAATATGTCAATTGTACACATTTTCTTTAATTAGTGTTTTTATTCTGATAGAAAAACATCTGCATTTGATACAATATGAATTTGAACTTAATAACACATAGGAGCAAATTGGTATTGTTATTAGTTGTGGGGCATAGTTTTTATTCTTTTCTTAGAATACTAACATGTTTTCAGTATATCGATTAAAACTTTTCTACAAAAAAAGTATTTAAGGTGGCTGTTTAACTTACATCTGATGAAATCTGAAGCTGAAGATTCTGACTTCATTCATGATGTATTCAGTTGTAATAAAAGAAACCTCATACTCTGAGTTTTGGGTTATTGCTTTCATTTAGAGTATTGAGGTGTAAATGTGCTTCAAACAAAGGTCAGAGCAAGCAGAAAAATAAAAATCACTCAAAAGATTAGAAAAGTACAGATGGAGGTGGAGACTGATGTTTCCAAATTTCTACATCATGAAATTTAAGCTTAAGGAGGAAAAGTTGTCAAGTGAATGGTAAGATCCCTTTCTTTCCTGTTCAAACAAGAAGCAGTAACTGGGTTCTGGAGAGATGGCTCAGAGGTTCAGCAACCTGACTGCTCTTCCAGAGCACCTATGTTTAATTCCTACCACCCAAAAGGAGTCTCACAACTGTAACTTCAGGGAACCTGATGTCCTTTCCTGGCCTCTGTTTGTACACACATACTACATACATGCGTGCAGACAAAACATACATATTCATAAAATAAAAATAATCATATATATTAAAATATATTGCTATAAAAAGCAACATGAAACCAGGTGCAATGAGCCTGATAGAACATAAAGTGGGGAATAACCTTGAACTCATTGGCACAGAAAATGACTTTCTGAATAGAACACCAATAGTACAGGCACTAAGATCAAAAATTGATTAATAGAACCTAATGAAACTGAAAACCTTCTGCAAGGCAAAGAACACCATCAATTGGACAAAGAAACAGCCTACAGAATGGGAAAAGAACCTTAGCAACTCCATGTATGGTAGACGGCTAATATCTAAAATATATGATGAACTCAGAAACTCAATATAAAAAAAAAAAACAACTAATCCAATCGAAAATTGGTTACACAGAATTCTCAATAGAAGAATTTCAAATAAACACTTAAAGAAATGTTTAACATTCTTAGTCATCAGGGAGATGAAAATCAAAACTCATTTCAGATTTTATCTTATACCTGTCAGAATGGCTAAGAACAATAACACAAGAGTTAACTCATGCTAGTGAGGATGTAGAGTAAGGGGAACACTCTTCCATTCCTGGGAATGAAAACTTGTACAGCCACTATGGAAATCAGTATAATGATTCCTCAGAAAGTTGGGAATTGATCTATTTCAAGACCCAGGAATACCACTCTTGTGTTTATATCCAACGGACATTCTATCCTACTATAAGGAAACTTGCTCAACCATGTTCATTGCAGCTTTATTAATAATAGCCAGAAACTGGAAAAAAAACAAGATGTCTCTCATCAGAAGAATCGTTAAAGAAAATATGTTTCATTTATACAAAGGAGTACTGTTTAGCTGTTTAAAAAATGACATCATGAAATTTGCAGGCTAATGAATGGAATTAGAAAAAAACTCATACTGAGTGGGGTAACCCAGACTCAGAAAGACAAATATGGTATGTACTCACTTATAAGGGGATATTAACCACTAAGTAAATGATAATCAAGCTACAACCTATAGACCCAGACAGGTTAGGCAAAGAGTATGAGTTTAGAGGGGATGCAGCATTTCCCTGAGAGGGGAAGATAGGGTAGATTTTATAGGCAGAATATGGGCAAATGATAATGGGGGAGGATCAGGTGAAGGATGATGGGGTCAAAGAACAGAGTACAGAGATGATAGATGGAATGGGGGGGGGAAGCACTTGACAGTGTTGTGTTGAAACCTAGTGCAGTGGAAATCTAGTACAAAATATGCTAGAGCAATGATAGTACAGAATTTGTTGGAGTAGCCAATCAATGTCTGGTTTAATGTAAGGTCTTCTCCATAAGAAGGAACCCATACTCAACACTGCTTCGGTAATCAAGAACCAGAGACTAGATAGTTCAGAGACCTAGATAACACCAACACTACTGGTCTAAAAATCAATAATTTATTCCTTATGATAATATACTATACTCTTAGATGAATGCCTTATACAGTCATCATTAGAGATGCATCTTCTAGCAGCAGATAGGAACAAAGCCAAAGACCGACAGTCGTACATTACAAGAAGAGTGTCTAAATGGTATACCTCCATCAAATCCCTTGCCTCAGAGCTCAGGGAATCCCATGAAAGAGAAGGCAGAAAGAGTGTAAGAGCCAGAGGGAATAGAGAACACCAGGAGAACAAGGCCCTCTGAATCAACTAAGCAAGGAACAAATTATCTCACAGAGACTGAAGCAACACAAACAGAGCTACATGAGTCTGCAGCAGTTCCTCTGCAAATATATTATAGTTACTAGCTGAGTATTTTTATGGGACTCCTGACTGTGAGAACAAGTGGCTTTCTGACTCTTTTGCCTGCTGTTTGGACTCCTCCTGTAGGGGTGCCATGTCCAACTTCCATATGATCATTTTTGCTTCATCTTATGATATATTATGTGGCTACGTTTTGTTGTTATTTCTTAGAAGCCTATTCTTTTCTTTTTGTTTTGTTTTTTGTTTGTTTTCTGTTCACTTATTTTTTTGTTTTTATGTTCCAACCAAAGTTTCCCCTCTCTCCCCTGTTCCAAGATCTCCCTTCCAGCCCCCACCCCCATCCACCCCTTCACTGTTTCTCTTCAGCTACAGACATCCCATGGATATCAGCAAACCATGGTATATCAAGTTACAGTGCAACTAGGATTCTCCTTTTTTCTTAAGGCAGGATGAGTTAAATTGTAGGAGGAATGGGTCTCAAAAGCAGGCAACATAGTGAGAGACAGCCCCTGCTCCCACTGTTAGGAGTCCCACAAGAAGACCAAGCTACACAAATGTAACATTTATGCAGAGGGTCTAGGTCAGTCCCAGCTCCCTGGTTATTGGTTCAGTTTCTGTCAGTCCCTATGAGCCCAGGTTAGTTGGTTCTATGGGTTTCCTTTTGGTGTCCTTTACATCACTAGGTCCTATAATCCTTCCTTCCCCTCTTCCAAATGATTCCCTGAGCTCTGCTTAATGTTTAGCTGTGGGTCTCTTCTTATGTTTCTATCAGTTGCTGGGTGATACCTAATTGATAAGAGTTTGGCTGGGCATCAATCTGTGAGTACAGCACAATATCATTAGGAATGATTTCATTGACTTTTTTGTCATTCCTCTTTGGACATTGCCTGTGGAGAGACCTGGAAAGGGGAATGGGGATGGAAACAGGAGGGATCAAGTGGAGGGAGAGAGTGCTGGGAAAGTCAATTGGAATCTGGGGCATCTCTGGGATGAGCTAGAAACCTAGTGCAATGGAATCTCCCAGGAATCTATGAGGATGACTCTAGCTAAGACTCCAAGCAATAGGAGATATAGAGCCTGAGCCGACTGACCATCTCCTATAAGCAGGCAAGACTTCCAGTGGAGTGACTGGAAATCAACCTAGCCACAAACCCTTCAATGTACAATTTGTCCTGCCTATAAGATGAGCTGGGTAAAGATGGTGTAGAAATTGTGGGAGTGACCATCTAGTGACTTGTCTAGCTGGAAACTCATACCCTGAGAGGGAGCTCACCCCTGAGGGCTGGGACCCACAGGCAGAGAAGTCTTATGTGTGTTTTTTTTCCTAATTAGAGAGAGAGGTAAGGAGTGGATCAGAGAAGAGGGGAGGTAGAGAGGAACTGGGAGGGAAACTGTAATTAGGATATATTGTATGAGAAAACAATCCGTTTTCAACTTGAAAATTTTAAACAAACAAAAGCAATAATTGAGAATAAGAAAACCTTGCTTCTTATCCTAGTATAGGCTCAAGGTTAGGATTGATTTATGGGATACTGTCCAGTGTTATTCTAACAACTTCAGTATATCATGTTTTGTCAAGTTACAAGTCACTTTGATCTGTCACATCACAGAAAAAGAATGTTGACACTCAGAAAAGTATTTCCCTTTATTAGAATTCCAAGCCTAGAGGCTTCTCTAGTTTCCTCCTTTATGAACATCAGTCTCAAGTTCTTTGTTACCAAGGGCAATTCCTTTCCTTCATTTTAATATAAAACATTTGTTAATAAGTTTGGAAGGTGCAGAAAATCTGGGCATCTAACATCCAGATTCTGGATTCACATCACTTTTTGATAAGATATAAAAATGAGCCACTTATATACTTGAATCAGGCACTTTTCAAGATATGTACTCCAAGTCCATGGCCGTGAAATCTGAATTTCATTGGCTTCAAAACTGACCATGTCAAATACCAGTTAATAATAGTGAAGGCAGAAAGAAAAAACTACAAAATTTCTACTAAACTGTTACCATCAACTCAGGAAATAAAATTTGAAGATTATAATAATAATCTGAATGGCTGATTTTGGAAGATTCTGCTATTGTATAGTTTCACTGTAGATATGAATTTGGTAGGCAGAAGCCCCTGTTTCAAAACTTCAAGTCATTGTGAAAACATTCTGCTTTCACTGAGACTTGGGTAAAGCCATAGAAACTTCAAAAAATAAATAAAATACATGCACAGAAATTTGATACTTAGAAATAGAAGTAGCATTTCTAATTCTCAGGTAACAAATTGGAAATTAGTAGAAAGATGCTTACACTTACAATCTCCAAAATCAGAACACACATATATATACACAAACCACACACACTCACACTCACACACAGACACACATGGCACACACATATATGTACATGAAAACAAACAAAAAACACTCCACACATGCATACAAACACATCACACACATCTCAAACCACACACACACACACACACACACACACACACACACACACACAGAGACAGACATACACCACACACACAGCCACAATACATGCACATACACAGATATACCATACACATACCATAAACACACATACACACTCATACACACAGATATACAGCACACACAAATACACATGCATGAAGACAACACCACAGAGACAACACATACACAAAACACTACAGGCACCCCCACACTTCCCACACGTGCACACACACATAAACATACACCACACCTCCCACCACACACACATACTTACACACACACACATATACCACATACACAGTCACTTCACACACACACACACACACACACACACACACACACACACAGCAAATCCCTCACACCACATACTAATACACACATACACTCTCTCACACACACATACAGAGAGAGAGAGAGAGAGAGAGAGAGAGAGAGAGAGAGAGAGAGAGAGAGAACTAAAGAATAGATATTAATAAATCTGTTTCCTCTCTCTCTGGTTTTTCGAGAAAGGCTTTCTCTGTGTAGCCCTAGGTGACCTGGAACTCACTCTGTAGATGAGGCTAGTCTTGAACTCAGAGTTTACCTGCCTCTGCCTCCCTAGTGCTGAGATTTGCTGTGGATATGCTCTGTATAAATAAAATGCTGATTGGCCAGTAGCCAGGCAGGAAGTAGAGGTGGGACAAGCAGAGAAGAGAATTCTGGGAACAGGATGGTTGAGTCAGGAGACACTACCAGCTGCTGCCATGAGTACCAGTATGTAAGATAAGCCACGAGCCATGTGGCAAGGTATAGATTTATAGAAATGGGTTAATTTAAGATGTAAGAACTAGATAGCTAGAAGCCTGAGCCATTAGGCCAAACAATTTAAATAATATAAGAGTTTGTGTGTTTACTTTCTAAGTGGGCTGCAGGACAGCCGGGCCTTGGTGGGAGCTGGAGAGAAACTCTCCAGCTATAGAGATTAAAGGAGTGGGACATCTGTTTTTCTTTCAATAATAGTTTAGTGATTATATACTGTAGAAGAATCAAGCAACCTTGATTGAAAAGAAGCTAAATGTCACATAAGACATTATATATTGGAAGTGAAACAATCTTCGTAAGACAGTCTTTTAAAATCCAGAAGTTAAATCACTATCAGAGATAATCAAATTTGAGAGAGTACAGTTATCTGTAACTTGTTCCTGGAAGCACAGTATAATGGAGTGTGTGTGGGTGTGTGTGTGTGTGTGACAGTCAAAGTTTAAAGTGCTCCACACATTGTCTACCTCTCTTTTTCGATTCCCATGATTTGGTTGTTTCAAAGTGAAGGCACTGTATTTTTAAATGGAATGGAGGTTTTATATCTTATGTCTGTAATTATTCTTTTATAAAGTAAAAGTAAATATTAGATTTTTATGTTTATTATTATGCATTGGAAGCCAAATAGGTCAATAAACATTTATTCACAATGCCTCCAAATTTCTTTCATATTTACTCTTAGTCCTTATATTATAATCATCTTTTAACTGTGAATTACTGGTCATTTCTAATGAATTTCAGGAAGTTCCTGACTCCTGTTTACAGTTGTTTTTTTTTTAGAAAGAATATTATAATTATTTTCTTTTAGATTTATTCGGATAGCTAAAGTTATTGAAGAAAATAACTTCTATTTTATGAGACTCTTTACATTGTATTAGCAGCTAAATCTTAGCTTGGTTAATAGAGTGAGGACTGTCGTTCCACCAATTACAGTTAAATGTACACACTGAATGTTCACTATGTAGTAGGTATGCAGTTTTGTGCAGGAATCATTTCATTTAATTCTCACATCTTTATGAGACTAGTTACATGAATTCACCAGTGAGATCATGAAGCTATTCCATAGAGAAGCCAGCACTCCCCTCATGAAGAACTAATGAACAACACATCAAAGAGTAAGACACAGGTACATACTTCCCAAACCTATCTCAAACAGCAGGCCATGCTGACCTCCATGCCTGATGCTGCGTTTATAAACCTATGCTGTAAGTGCATTTACTAACTCTATAACTGCTCCCCCCCCCATACACACACAAAAAAAAAAACCCCCACGGTACATGGTGCAGCCAAAAGTGCAAACTTAAGTGCTTCATCTCTGTAGAACTTACACTGTAAATGAGAACATTGCTTTTGAATAAACCCATTAATTATCCTTGTGGCCATGTTGGATAACTTCTAATATTAAAAAGGATGCTGTATAATCTCCTATGCAAATTTAAGTAAATGTAGTTCAGCCAAATAATAAGTTAGTCTTTGAAAAGTAGAATTAAATTAGGCAACGATTCTCAAGAAATTACAATGTTTGTGTAGCCACAACTTCATTCCCTTAAAAGTCAAAATACTTTATGCCGTAATTTCTCAAATAAGCATACTATCAAAACAACATGAAAAATACTCCTTCTAGTCTAATATAGTGCTCATGTTGATAATTCTCACACAAAGAAACAGGATGAAATAAATTTAAAACTAAATGTTCGAAAAGCACTCATAGTAAGTTCAGATAATTTATCCTGTGTTGTTTTTTTGAAAATGAAGTTCATATTCTTTTATTATGTGTTGTCCTTTAAAGCATACTGCTAGATAGAAAAGATAAGCGGCGAGTGTTACCATAACTGGTAAATTATTTACATGTCCTTGAAAAGATACTCAAAAGAAACGAAAATGAAGTAAGGAAATTTGTGGTGTTTGGTTGTTTTGGTAACTGCTCCTACAAAGCAAGAACAGAAAAACAGCACCTACCCAGTAGTGTCAAGACGCAGGCCAGGATTGCTATCAGGGCCCCGGTGCTAAGGCCGGCAGGCAGAACATAGGCCTCTGCGTTGCAGGTCTGCGCGATGCCGTCAGCATCGCAGTCACAGACACGGATGGTAAGTGTGTTGGTACTGCTCAGTGAAGGAGATCCACTGTCCACAATGAAAATTGGCAGATAGTAAACTGACTGTTCCTGTCTGCGGAAGCCATTTCTCCTGGTGAGTATTGAAGCTGTGTTGTCTAGGATGAAGAATAAAAACATATAAGGAGCCTTCTAACGAACTTTATCTTACCAAACTTAAAGTCATTCTTTTCTTTTTGCTCCTTAATTGTGAAACAGATGTGGCATATTTTTTTCAATATCCCACAAGAAATCTTTTTAGACAGAGAGGCATATCTTCTATGGAATTCATCTTAAAGTATTTCTGTCCTCTAAAGATAGCAAAGAAACAGTCATAATGTAAAATTAAATGTTTTATTAAACGGAATTTTTATATTTTTGCATACCTAAAATTTCAGACCATATACTTGTAGAGAGATTGGTAAAAGTCACCAGTTAGTAGATGCTCTTTTAAGCATCATTTCAAATCCATCCCTTGTTTGGCAGGTTTCTAGATCAATAAAGAAAAAGTAATATAGGATACCAAAGTTTTATTTAATTGATTATGTAGTCAACTATCTTTGAACTAGGGTATATGCTCTGTGAAACAAGCCAGGACACTTCCTATGTTCACATCATGGTTTACTGGCACAAACTAACTAAGAAGTTTTGATTTCATTAGTTGATGTAATCTCATGGGACTATCATCACAGACATGGTCCATCAATAACTGAAAAAAATCAATAAGCAGCACATTGTCAAACATAGATATTCACAAAGGGAATTACTGAATAAGTTTTATAAATCATATTATTATTCACACCTTCTAAAGCAACATGATTTAAAACGTTTTATTAATAGCACCGAATTTAATTTATATTTTATATTCTATCTGACCTAAGAAAGTTACAGTAACTATGATTTGAAAGGTGATTAATATGTTTATATAACTACAATTTATATTACCAAAATAAATTTAATTTGAGGGTATTTCTCTGTGTATTTTCTCTTAATAAGCTAATTAGAATTTATAGGATTCTACAAACTGAAACTAACTAGTAGGAGAAAAGAAGAGAAAAGAAGTCAGGGTCATACTGTCATCCAGTACATAATTCCCTAATAGTTTAAAACTTGCTTATCTAATATCGACATGAAAAATTTAATAAAACTTTAAAGAAAGCAAGCTGACATCATTTCTGTCTTAAGCAGCACAAAGCAAAAAGTTTATAACCAACATTAAGCGAAGAATTTACCATGATTTTAGATTACATAAAATAAAAAATTAGTATCATTTTGTATTTTGTCTGTTTCCATATATGCAGATTTTGAAATGTTACTAAAATCTTACTCTTTGAAAATATTTAACCGTACAATATCGATTTGCAAAATTCATTAGGTGATTAATTAATTAATCATGGAATTGTCTAGGAATATTCCTTATGTTTCTGTATACTTAATAATACACAGGTTGATGTTTGATTCACACCAATGTTGATATTAACCATCATTATGAATTTACAGAATATATTCATACAGTTGTTTATTGGTAGTCTAACATGACTGATATAAAAATCTTTCACACATAGACACAGAATCATGTACACAGACACAATAAACACACACACACACACACACACACACACACACACACACACACACATTAAACTGAGAAGCACAGGCCAAATGCTCAGCATATAAAAATGAATGCTATGATCAAGAAAGAGTTGTAGAATGCATGATGCTCTGTATTGCTCCCCGAATGTGAAAGACAACATGAATGATTTTTACCTATTCTTTTGATGCCCTTCTAGGTATAGCCTGGGGAACTTTGGGCTTGTTGTATGTGACATAGGGACATTTCCAGCTATGTGGCAGTATGGATGTTTCATAAAACCAGATATTTTCTTGTGCATTCAGTACAGAAATATTGATGCTATGGACTGTGGCACATGAGGGATATATTCACCGTCTTCTTGTGAAGGTCACATATTCCCTAGCCTACATCTTGCTCAATGACTCCAAGAATTGAGAATAAACCTTTCCAACAATGATTAAGTCAGAGAGTTTGGGATTACATACCCAGAGAATGCTCTTCTTTTATATTACTAATGGGACAATAGAGTGTTCTCATTAGGTCACCAATGGGATCAGGAAAAAAATTATTACTTTCAGATTGAATTTTCCTGGCCGAGATCATAGTTTTTGCACTAAAGCTATGGCCTTAGGCAAAAGACTTTGTAAATTTCATCTGAAAGCAAGTCTGTTCTGGTAAGCCATTTCAATTCTTTATTTTAAAACTAAAACTTGAATCACACGAAAACCTGTATAATATGTAAGTAAATTTTAATGCTTCCTTTACAAGGTCTTATGATTATTAATAAGTATGAAGCAAAACAGGAATCTGCTTACAAGTACTTGTAAAGTGCTCCTACAATTACACTTATGACTTGGTAGGAGTAGCTAACTAAAAAGCAAGGAAATTAAATTTGACATGAGAAGTATTTTTTCTTATTATTTACTATTTTACCTTAGTTTATAATGATTTTTATTATTAGGTTTTTCACATAACATTTATTTTCATGTAAAAATAAAATGGTGTTATTGGTAATATTATGTGAATGTTGATTTAAGTTGAAACAAATATAATAATACAATTATTTTCTAAGGTCTCGAGTAGTGTTAAAATAGCACAGTTACTAAGGTCCTTAACAGGCATTTAATTTTTGAGATCATTTAAATAAAGAGCATGGTATATTAATGGGAGGCAAACATTCAGGAGACAGACAAGAGAAATACAGGTAATTTTTTGCATTTGGCTTTATGCCTAAAATGATTTAAACAGTGACTTCTCCTCTACGACAACAAATTCATGGATAAAATTACTCAGAAAGCAAATGCCTTTTAATTACTGTCCTTGCTGTTTTTTTCCCCATAATAAGCATCCCTAAAGGAGAAATGGGGCTTATTTAGGAGCCAGTGCTTGCAAAGGCATAGCTTCCTTACCTTTGTTATCTTTCAATGAAAAGTTGTGGTTATTTGTTGCATCTGTTGTTAAGCTGAAGTAAAACTGGTGTCCATTAGATGGCTCATCTTTATCTACAGCACTGATTTTCTGGATAACCTAGAGAGAATGTAAAAGAGAAAGCCTACTGGTACAGTCTGCTGAGATTCCTACCTACAGCAGGACACAGTGATTTTACACCTCATCATAAATGTCATTCCCAAGAATGAGTTCAGGGAATGGATCAGGTGTACAAACTTGAACTCAATCTAAAATAGGCTTTGGAAAACAAATCATGTCCTTTTCTTTTTTTGTTTTGTTTTTTGAGACAGGGTTTCTTTGTGTAGTTTTGGTGCCTGTCCTGGAGCTCGCTCTGTAGACCAGGCTGGCCTTGAACTCACAGAGATCCACCTGCCTCTGCCTCCAAGTGCTAAGATTAAAGGTGTGAGCCACCAGTGCCCGGAATTTACTTCATGTTTTTTTCAAAGTGCATGTTTAAACTTCCTTTTGTGAACCGCCGAAACAAGCTGCAACAATTGATTAGACATCCCAGTCATCACACAACTCTGAGCAACATAGATGGACAAGCCAAAGCCACTTTGAACTGCACTTAATTCTTAGAAGTCAAGGTATTTAAATTCTGCTATGAAATATAATGTGGGAAACAGCCCAAATAAGCTTGATATGTTTTATTTAAGGAATCCAAGCCTTTAAACATATAACAGGGCTTTTTATAATGTTTATATTCTCTTCCTGAGGAATTTTCATCACCCAACTAAACTAGAATTTGAAAGTTCTTTTAATATTAGTTTGTGCTACACATCAATGTGCTAGCTTTGCTCAAACATGCAGATTGTGAGTTATCTTAAAATTGGGAGGTTTCAGGGACACCACTGCTGGATGCTTCTAAAGAAATTTCAAACAAAGAAGAAGTTGATTCAAACTTCTCACCTGCCCAGGCTGAGCATTTTCACAGACAGTGGTTTCATAGTCCATGGCAAACTCGGGTGCATTGTCATTAATGTCCAGTATAGTGATGGCCACATAGCCTCTCCCAACCTGAGATGGATTCTCTGGTAGATAAGAAAATATTTTCTAATTAACTTAGAATACTCACAACACTCTTGCAATTTTATTCAATAAACATGAAAATCAACCAAAAAATTGAAAATTCCTTTTCTAAAGTATAATCTCAAATGAAAAATATACTTATAATACTATACTATCTAAACAGAACCACAGATAATCTGACCTACATAAACTTGTTAATTTAAACATGTATATATTTTATGTTTGTATATAATGCATGATTGTATCTATATTTATGCATTCCATATAAATATATAGATACATATATATGTATATATATATATATATATATATATATATATATATATATATATATGCATGTGTTTCTTGTCCCTGATAAGAAAAGTGCTGAATGAGGAATAGTGAACCATGAAATTCAACTCAATGATGTCATAACTCATATTTATATCAGTATTAGCATATTATATATATGCACTTTCTATATATTTTATAATATGCTATATATTTTAGTAATATAGATATAATTATATTTTCTCCTAAGTTATTTCAATTAGTTTAATATTAGAACACTCATATCTATGTTTATTGGTAGAGATCAAATAAATTCCTAGGAAGATAAAGGCAATATCTAGGATGTAAAAGAAAGCAAGCTTCAGAAGGCAATTCATAACTATCAGTTTTGCAGTTCTATATTTTGAATTAACTATGTAAATATCAGCGCAGGGAGCCAGTAAATCTATAAATATTTTACAGTTTAGTGATTTTGGACTTTCTGGGATTTGTCCAACTTAATCAAGCACCTATTACAGCTTAAACTGACCTCATCTCATAAGAACCCATTCTCTATTTTCACCTTGCTTAATCCTAATGTCATTTTAAACCTTTCGACTTACGACTTTCCATTGCGAGGACTGTAATGTTATGAACAGCATTTGTCTCTCGATCCAATGATTTAGCAGTAGTGATAACTCCACTGTTGGCATCAATATTGAAATATCTCTCCAAGTCTGTGTTTCTGTCAATTGAATATCTAGTTGAAAATTAAAAAAAAGTATTTCACATTCATGTTTGGTTAGAATATTGTTATTTTTTCATTGATTTCTTACATGACCACTAAATCCTGCTGACTAATACCACTAATGTATGTCATGTTTAAAACTCCTTCTGTTTAGCTATATGCCCATAGGTTGTGTGTTAGTAATCTCTTTCCTTATGTGTCAAGGTTTTGAAATGATCATCATAGAATACATTACTTCAACATGGTTTTGAACATTCCATTACATCTCTACATGTATCACTATTACTATTTACAATTGATCCTAGCACCAATCCTATGCATAGGTCCCTGTAAAAATCTTTTAGTTTTATGGGCCTATAACCTTTTGTTTTGATAATATCAATCTTAATAAGTTTTTTTTGTTTGTTTGTTTTTTTTACTGGAATCATTACTCGAAAGTCTTAACTGGTTTTCCAAAGACATGAAAGAAAGTTGAACACCTAAAATCGAATGTTATTTTAGGTTGTAAAATTCCAAACTCAGAATATCTTTGTTTATTTGTGTCTCACCTAACTTTGCCCACAGTACAGCATTTTAATTATTGCACCTGTAGGTCCTGAAATTTGATAAAGATTTCCAAATCTTTAATCATACTTTTCAGAATTATTTAGACATTTGAAGTCCTTTATATTTTATACAAATTTTATATTATATAAATTATATATATATATATGGAGCATGACTGCTGGAAATTCATCAATCCAATGAATTAACTTGTAAATAACTGACAATTTTACTTCTTAGCATGTTGAGCCATTTAAATGGTGAATACTATTTTTATAACTGGCCAGATTTCTGTGTTGTGGATTATGCTCAGTGTTAATAATAAAGTCAATTGATTGATAGCCAGGTAGGAAGTATGGGTGAGACAAACAAACTAAGGAAGGGAAGAGAAAGGTGGAGTAAGAGAGATGCCAGCCAACCCCTGAGAAAAAAAGATGTGTGAAAAATGAGGTAACAAGCCACAAACCACATGGCAAAGCATAGATAAGAAATATGTGCTAATTGCCCAGCTCCCATCCCCCACCCCCACCCTGGAGCTCCCATCTGGACAAGAAGTGAGTGCCTGGGATCATACTCAGAGAGGCCTGCCCCTAGGTCCCATCCCTGGGCAACAGTCAGGGAAGTCCTGTCCAACTTGGCCCCAGGTTCTGGCCATAAGGCAGGACCACCCCCACTGGGAAGTTTCCCCTTTTCCAAGACCCCAGGCAGACCCTGCAATCTCCACACGCTGCCCCCACACCCATCCGCCCGAGACTCCAGCCACTTCCTGAGACTTAGAGACCAGCCCCCAGCTCCCACCCTGCCCAGAGTCCCCATCTGGACCAGAGGTGAGTGCCTGGGGTCATACTCAGACAGGCCTGCCCCTAGGTCCCATCCCTGGGCACCAGCCATTCCGGGGAAGACCTGCCCAACTTGGCCCCAGGTTCTGGCCATTGGGCAGGGATCCCCGCACCAAGGTTTCCCTTCTCTAAGTCCCCCCCTCCCCCTTCCCCCCCCGCAGACCCTGCAATCTACATATCCTGCCCCCTCACCCATCTGCCTGAGACCTCAGCCACTGCCTAAGACTCAGAGACCAGCCCCTAGCTACCATCTGGCCCAGAGCTTCCATCTGGACAAGAGAGAGGCTTCCTATTCAGAGCCTGTCAGCTCTGTCTGGACCAAGAGTGCTGATAAGATCAAGAACAAATCCACAAGGAGATGGGCAGACACCAAGGCAGAAGTACATACAACAAAAGGAAGAGCAATACAGCATCACCAGAACCTAGCCCTCCTCCAACAGCTAGAACTGAACATCACAAAATGGAAGAAGCAGAAGAAAGTAACCTTATGAATAACATCATGAAGAGGCTAGAGGCTTATAAAGAAGAAATCTAAAATGAAATCGAGGAACAGACAAACAAAAAAAAATGGAAAGAATGCTATAAAAAAACTAGAGGAAAGGACAAATAAAGCAGAAGAAAACAATAAATCCCTGAAAGAAAATCATGAAAAAACAATGAAACAGATGAAGGAAAAAGTCCAAGACCTGAAAAGGGAAATAGAAAAAATGAAGAAGACACAAACAGAGGGAATACTGGAAATAGAAAATCTGAGTAAATTAACAGAAACTTAAGATGCAAGTATAACCAATAGAATGCAAGAGATGGAAGAGAAGATCTCTGGCATTGAAGATACAGTAGAAGAAATAGATTCATCAGTCAAAGAAAACACTAAAGCCAACAAAGTCATGACCCAAAATGTCCAAGAAATTTGGGACACCATGAGAAGACCAAACCTATGAATAATAGGGATAGAGGAAGGAGAAGAATACCAACTCAAAGGCACAGAAAATATATTCAACAAGATCATAGAAGAAAACTTTCCCAACTTAAAGAAGGAAATGCCTATGAAGATACAAGAAGCTTATAGAACACCAAACAGAGTAGCTCCCCCAAAAAAATCCCCTCAAAAAAATCCCCTCACCACATAATAATTAAACAACTAAACTTACAGAATAAAGAAAGAATATTAAGGACAGAAAAGGAAAAAGGCCAAGTGACTTATAAAGGTAAACCCATGAGAATAATACCCAATTTCTCAATGGAGACTTTGAAAACCAGAAGGACCTGGACAGATGTAATGCAGACACTAACAGACCATGGATGACAGCCTAGACTAATATACTCAGCAAAACTTTCAATCATCATAGACAGAGTGAACAAGACATTCCAAGACAAAGCCAGATTTAAACAATATTTATCCACAAACCCAGCTCTACAGAAGGTACCAGAAGGAAAATTCCAACCTAAGGAAGTCAGATACACCCTTGAAAACACAGGTAATAGATAACACCAGAGCAGTAAACCCCAAAGAAGAGCAGTACACACACACTACCACCAAAAAATAACAGGAATGAACAATCAATGGTCATTAATATCCCTTAATAT